>NC_045707.1:12860110-14225519 GCF_009834535.1 Camelus ferus
ACCACATTCCTCTGCCCTGTTGCAGACTACCAGGACTGGAGCAGACCCGAGTCAGCATACGGAGGAAACTGGGTAAAATGGACCTTACAGTTCTCAGTATCACACTGGACTGGTCCTCTATATGTCCAAACAAGAAGACGATTTGTATATTATCTAAGAGTGATCCAAAGAACTATGGGACCCGATAAAGATTTCATCCAAGGGCAGAGACTGGATTGTTTGATGGAGCAAGTTTAGTAAGGAGTGGTGGGGAAGAATGCATTTGCTTTATAACTGTATCCTATTAATTTCAGCTCATTCGGTATAACTGTTGCATTAAATTAAGATACATTAGAATTCAAGGTGAAAAATATTAAATGAAACCAAGGAGGATATTTTGTATTAATGAAATGAAGACCTCTATAACAATGTTACTCTTTCCTGTTTCCCTTCTTGCTCTCTTTCCATCAATCCACTTAGGAGACTTTCCAATCTGCATACTTTATATACAATGTCTATAAATGTGACATAGATTCCATCTCCTTCTGTCCCCTTGTTGCCTGAAATCCCTCCATCCCTACATATCCTTCACCCACAAGAACTAAAGTGTGACTCCATCAACGCATTTCTCTGTGAGCTTGAGCAAATTACCTCCCTTCGTTGAATTTCAATTTATCATCTGTTAAGTACAGATAAAAATTCCTACCTTGAGGATTAAATAAAGTAATGCTTATAAATTGCTTAATAAGGCCTCTAGCACATAATAATAAATGATAGGTATCAGTAAAACAAGGTTAATGATAAAAGAAATATACATAGCCATTTCATCTTCTTTCAAGATCAGAAAATCAGCCTTCTCTGTAATATGTGCCAGTCTAGCGTATGTAAAGTTCAGGATGTGTTGCCTGATGATAGTGATTATAATGACAATGAAATGTAACAATAGCAGTAATGATTGACAACAAGATGCCCCCGAAATCTGAAAGCAAGTGGCCTGGGGTAAAATACCAGTGTGGGTAATGGAGCCTTAGTGGATTGCTGTTAGGAGTCGGCAGATTAGGTTGAGATGCTGTAATTGGAGACTTGGGTGGCTCAAGTCCAGCATAAATTCCATGCAGACTTTAGAGCAAAACCAAACACAGGAGAATATTTGATAAATATCCTCTGTGTACAACACTCAGATGCTGCAGATCACCTTCAGTCTCTCAGCTGTTCTTACCCATAGAGCAGTGAGCCATCATATGTAAATATTGAAGGATGGCCATAAATTTGTTTTATCTAACCTCAGCACCATCACATAATGTCAGAAACATTAAAAGAAAATGCAAATGTCCAAAGGCTAAGGGAACTGTAATTTGAAGTAAGCAATGGGTTCTATAAAACAAATTGCTTCCTGACAAAACCAATTGCAGTTTTGATAGAATTATAAAATCATTCCCTTATGGGATGACAATTATATTTGAACATTATCAAATCATTTGCCAGTTCCTCATACGGTTTTAAATAATTCAAATTAGACTTAAACATGAGCAATCTCAAAATGGAATGATTCAATGAAAACTGGCTGAGGGTTTATAGATAAAGAGGTTGTGGTAATAATAATATGTGAAACTCCAAATGGGGTTTGAGTGGGATTGCTCACCCCATGTTTAATATCTTGGTTAATAGAGTGGGTGATGGAATAGCAATATAAAATGTTGCATTAGGTCCATTTCAGAAGAGTGTTTGAATGTAAAGGAAAAAGAACGATGGGAATAGAGACCCAGGGAAGCTAAAAATTGCAGCAGAAAATAAAAAGCTGCCCTTTGGATTGTAAACTTCAGCATAAATTATGTGGTGTAAAGTATTCTGAAACACAGGCTTTATTAAGAATATCTGGTGATGTTGAAGAGGCAATTGGATAATGGCAGGCAGGACTTTTGAAATAAACTCCTGGTGACAGTTTCTCTTTGCATCCAAACTCTCTCATTCAAATGAGTTCAAGCTGATGCCTATCAACTTTGTAAAATGGGGAAAACTAGGAACTAGAAGTTAAAATATTAACTGAATGACAAAAGCACTGTAACTTGTAAATAATGGCTGTATGTAAGTGAAATGAGAAAACCGGACGTAACTTTTCCAAAGGCAATGCTTTCTTCCCATTTGTTTGGATAGCAGTTTAAAAAATAAGCGTTAGAGATACTGGATTGAAATTGAGTATAGGAACAACTTGAGGGGAAATAGTAGGAAAATAAAGTCCAGCAAATGCAGGGTCTAGACTGCAGGAGAGGCCTCTGAGGTATCTGGTTCTATAAACTTCAGACGTATTTCATTATAGACAAAGTTGGGAAAGTGTGCGAGACTCTTGGAAACTGACTAAACATGTGCTAATAAAATCACTCATCAAAATGATCATGAATACCTTAGAGATCTGCATTTCATAGATGGGAAGTTGAAACTCAGAGTGATTTAGTAACTTGCTCAGAACGACACAGCCATTTTGAGGCAGAGTCCATCCTCTGCTCAGATGTGTTTTCCACTCTGCTCCAAGCGGCCTCATGGTGAATTGATGACTTAAGTGAGGCTCATCTCTCTGGCTGAATGCTGGGTCCAGAGCTTAGCTTTGGGAGCCAAGCTACGTGGGTTCAAATCCTGGCTCTTCCCTTTACTAGTAGTATAACTTTAACCTCTCTGTCTCTGTTTCCTAATCTGTAAAATGGGGATAATGATGGTACCTGCCGCTTCGTGTGGTTGAAGGGATTGTTAGTGAGCTCGTTAAAGTGCCTAGCCCCGTTTTCTGGCGTATGGTACATGTTAAGTAAATGTCATCATTATTATATTTGTGATTAAAAGTCTAGATTTCAAATTGCGAAATTTAATATAAAACATCATAGGGTTTTTTGAGACTTTTTTTTTGAGATGAAAAAAGGAACCGTTATGTGTCAATAATGCTATGTGTCATTCAGTATGTCCCCAGTATAGCAGGAGCCTCTACTTTGATATCTTTTCTTCATTATTTCAGTTGGGAAGAATATCGTAAGGAGATAGCCCCAAAGTTATTTTTATCTGGGAAGCTTTGTTTCTTTGTAGTTTGTAGTGAAATACTTGTGAAGGTAGTCTGTAATCATCATTGCCTAAATCAGGTACATTCTAAAGTCAGGTCTCCCAAGCCACATGGAGGATTGGAGATATATTTATATACACGCACAAACGCACAGATACATACATACCTACACATATTTTTAAAAATATCATTTCACTCTCACCCCTGTAATTTAGGAAAAGCAAGAGTGAGCAAGAACCCTTTACTTAACTTGGATGATGATTGAGAACAGACTTAAGGATAAAACAGCCCTTAACAACTGAAAAATTTCCTACTTCTTATCAACTTTGGCATCTAATGTGATCTATTTTGCATATTTTCTGAGGAAGGGAAAGCTAATCATTTCACGTAAAATGTTTTATTATGGGAGAACTTCAAACATGTAGGATAAGGTTATGAAATTGCTCGTGTCCTCCCACTGAGATGAAGGACCTATCAACTCTGATCAGCCTTGTGACCTGTACACCTTCCCTGATGGGGCGCTGGTTCCAGCTCAGACCTCGGAGAGGGTGGACCGTGAGCATCTCTTCACATCCAAGCTCTGCACGGAGCTTGAGAGCCTAAAATCAGTCACGGTGTGAGTATTTACACCGTGGTAATCAGCAGATGATGCAAATGCTCTAAGTCAGCTCTCCCTCAACTCCACCCCCAAGCTGGTTGTTGACCATTTACTAGCACACTGCCACCCTTCTCACTTTTCCCTCCCAAATTATTTTGAAACACATTCAGTCGATGTTATTTCATTTATAAATATTTCAGCCCTCAAAGAAAAGGATGCTTTTTATTTAAACATAAATATAATACTACATAAAATTAATAATAATTCTTTAATATCAAATTGCCAATCAGGGATCAGAGTTCCAATTCTCTCTTTTTTTAAGTTTGTTTGAATTAGGATTCAAATAAGCTTCTCTCGTTGTAATTGAGACACATGTCGTAAGAGATGCGTCTCTTTTAGTGCATAGATTCCACCTCTGCCTTCTCTTTTACTTTGCAATGTGTTGAAGAACCCAGTTTGTTTCTCTTTCCCTACAGTGTAGGCTTTGCTGATTGTATGCCCAGAGTGTAGTTACACATTTTCCCTTTTCCTTTGAATTTCCTGTAAATTGGTTGTTGGAGCCAGAGTTTTAATTAGGCTCAGGTTCAGTTTTTTTGGCCAGACTACTTTATAGGGTTACAGTATGTTATTTTGTTAGGAGCCGCATAATACTTGGTTATCTCTAGTTCTGGTGATGGTGTCAGCTGCTGCTGATTACTACCAAACCCCATGTTTCATTAGGGCGTGCAGATTGGCGATGTTCTGACTATATTTCATTACAGAATACTTCTGTAAATAGAGAGCTTCCTTCATCTTCTACTTGGTAACCCAGTAGTACAGTTTGTACAGAAAAGGTGACATAAGTGTTTGAATCCTCCTTTATATGCTTTTAAAAATGAGTTGGTTTGCTAGCATGACTTACTAGTGACCAGTACGGCCCTCTTTTTCTTTTTTTCTTTACTTCTTTTTCAGTACTATTATGAACTCATGGATTCAGATATATCTGATGTCATTCAATCCATTGCAGTTATTATTCTCTTGAGCTTCAAGGTCTCTTATCTTTGGCTCATGGGAGTCTCTTTAAGTTGACTCTGAATCCTTTGGACTTGACCCCAGTTGCTTTTGAGGGTTTTCCTGAGATCTTGTACATTTCCTGACTTTGAGCCTGAAATCAGCCATTTTTCCTTTTAGTGGAAAATGGTATTTAGAGATCATAATCTGGGTAACCTTTTTAGAAAAAGAGCTAAGAAGTGTTTTAATTTGTGTTTATTTTAAAGATAAACTATGAGTCGATACTGATATTTGCAGTTCAAATTCAAGATTATGTTTGCACATACACTATTCTATCTTATCTGTGTCTCCTTTCCCACGCCGAGGTTCCTGTTTATCAATGGCACTGAGATTGATAGAATTAAAAATATTTAAAATATCCTATAATTATTAATTTTCTGTGTTATACACAATAGTCTCTAAATAACAATTCCTACAGTCTTGCCAATAATATGACTCCTGAAAAGAGTTTGAAATTTTGTTGTATTTTATTTTTCACACATCTTTTCATCAGGCGTATCCCGCTAGGGCTGTGCAAATAACTGTGTTGTAAGGTCATTTGGAATTATTGTTCTGCCACCACCTGGATGTGCATTAAGGTCCATTTGTTTCATACTAGTTTTTATTTTTAGGGATGTTATTGAAAAGTCATTTTGCTTTATAATTAAAATATTTACATTCTTCCAAAGTCAAATCTATAAAACAAGATTTATACCAAGACGTCTAACTCCACCTTGTTTTCTTCTCCCGTAGATGTAACTATTTAAAATTCTTTATGGCCTATTTTCTTAATACAAGCAAATACATATATATCTGTATGCTTCTTTTCTTAGGTAAGGAGTTGCAAACAATGCACACATTTTTCTGTTTTGTTTATTTTCACTAAAAGCTATACCCCGAAGATGGCCCCATAGTGATATGCAGAGATTCTCTTTCTTCCTTTCTGCAGCTGCAAAGTTTCCCATTGTGTGGGCATACTAAGCAGTGGTTCTCAAAGTGTGGCACCCGGGCCAGTAGCGTCACCCACCATCACCTGGAGTCTTGGTAAAAATGCAAAATTCTCAGGCCCCACCTCTGACCTACTGAATCAGAAACTCTGGAGTTGGGGTCCAGCAATTTGTGTGTTAATAAGATCTCCAGGTGACGCTGATGCACCTGAGACTCACTCAACCACAGTTTTTTAAGAGTCACATTCAATCAGCCCTCTCTTGATGGACAGTAGGGTTGTTTTCAGTATTTTTCTTTTATTTTTAAATTAAAAAAATTTTTTTTGCAGGGGGGGTAATTAGGTTTATTTATTTACTTTTTCAATGGAGGTACTGGGGATTGAACCCAGGACCTCGTGCATGCTAAGCATGTGCTCTACCATTTGAGCTACACCCTCCCTGCTATTTTTCTATTTCAAGTAACTTCATAATGAATTTCTTGTACATATAGCTGCTCAAATGTTGCTAGTGTTATCTTTGAGATAGATTCCTACATGTGGGATTCTTGGATAAAGGATAAATTCATGTATAATTTTCTAGATTTTGTCATCTGTATTATTTCCTTAAGCGTTTCCAACAGACTGCCTTGTTATACTTTTGGATATTTAAGAAATTATATCTCAAGTTTCCTTTGCATTTTTCCTATGGTTAAGAGCCATTTGCATTTTTTTTCTAGGTTCCAGCCTATTTTTCTCTAGGGTTAATGTATCTCTTGTTCTCCATATTTAAAATTTCTTTGCATAATAGGACTATTACATCTTTTTTAGTGATATATGTTGAAATGACGTCTCCCCTCAATTTGTGATTTTATGTTTACTTTGTTTATAGTGTCTCTTTCCAAGAAAAAGCTTTTTTTAAAAAAAATATGTAATTAAATTTTCCTCAGCTCATAACTAGATTTATTAAGCCTGGTTACTTTTCAGTGTTAGCCCATCCTAAATGTCTCTGAAAGTCTTGTAGGGACAGATATGGGTTTTTCAAGGATAACCCTTTGCTGAGAAAGTTTAGCCATGGGAACCTCAGGAGAAAAATAAATCAACACTGTTGGAGTATGATAATTTGGTGCAAAGTGCTTAGATGCTCAACATTCTCTGCAACTTCTTCATGATTGTTAACAGGTGTTCAATGCTGTTGGCTGCAAAAACGTTCAGGCTGGGCCCATTAAATTCTCTCTAGGCTGTGCTCTTATTCTCATCTTGGCTTCTAAATAAGTTGGTGCATTAATGCAGATTTTATAAAACATTGATGCTTCACACTGTGTTTATGGTAAAGCAGTTCATGTAATAAAAATAGACTCCCGACACTTTGGAACCCTCTGGAAATGGGGAGAGTGGATTATATTCACTCCCCTGGTGTGAGCTAATTAAGAGAATTCAATGAAAATTCTGTTACCAACTTAGTTATTCTGCTTCCGTCTCGGACACGTATCTACAGGTGCATAGCCATCATGGCATGATTCATATCTACCCCCTTGCTCTTTTGTGACAATTCTGTAACCCAGCTTCCATGAAGAGGTTCACGATGTAGATGGTGCAAGTTCCTTTTACAAAGATTGTGTGTATGAACTGAAAAGGAGGAGAAACTTTAAGTTAGTTTCTCTCTGATTTCCTATTTGGGAGCACTTTTAGAAATATGGATGACTACAAACTCTTGATATCAACATAAATAATATCAGCTTATATTTGTTTTATGCTTTTCATGTTTGTAGAGCATTTTTACATCAATGGTCTTGTCTGAGCCGCACAGGATAGGTAGAGCTTGACAATTCTGCACCCAATTCCATCGTGGTGGGTTCTTTTCCTGACACCTCTGAGTAGTTCTCAGACGTCGTCTGCATGCCCTCCAATCCAAGTCAATTCTGACATTATCTATCAGATTTCCCAGGTTAGGGGCTCAGTGCCACAAGACTGCCCTCCACTTTAGATGCCAATCACAAGTCTGGATTGTTACCTGTGCTTCTGACTGACTGGCTATCAATCAGAGGTTGCTACAGCCCCTTCCCTGGGTTCAATCAATTTGTTAGAGTGGCTCACAGAACCCAGGAAACCAGTTTACTCATTAGATTACTGGTTTACTATGCAGGGCATTACATAGGGCGGGGTCCTGGACAAAGGTGCTTCTCTCCCTCTGAAGTTTGGGGCTTAGCACCGTGGCATGTGGAAATGTTCTGGTTCACCAGTCTGGAAGCTCTCCAAACCCTTTCCTTTCTGGGTTTTTATAGAGGCTTCATTCCATAGGCACAATTGATTCAATCACTGGCCATTGGTAATTGATTCCAAATAGTATAACAAAAGAGGCCCCCATTGCTCTCATTGCTCAGGAAATTCCAAGGGTTTTTGGAAACTGTGAGCCAGGAACCACTGACAAAGACCAAAGTATATTTTATTATGACTCACAATATCACAGGATTAGTATCCTTATTTCACATGGAAGTTAACTCTGAAATTTTAAATGACTTGCTCAGTGACACACAGTAAGTAGAGATGTTAGGGCTTATATGAAGATCTGGCTGTGACTCAGGGGTCTTTGTAGTTGGCTTCGTTCCTTTGTTGGAGGAAGTTCAGTATGTCGGTTAAAAAATACGATATTGTTTGACTGTTACAGATCCTCACACTATATTAAAGTGGAAAGTAAGAAGGCATATCCTGTTTTCTAGTAATATCCCATATAAATACTGTGTACAATTATAAAAGTTAGAAGAAGCATGCACAGAGTCTGGACAACTCTGGCCCTGCAGAGAGGAAACACGAGGTCTGTGATTAAATGATTTGTCTAAAGGCATGTCACATGGTGTTGCTGCAGCCAGATCTCTATTGGTTGAGGGGACAGGAAAGTTGAATGCAGGCAGGTAACAGGTGGAGACGTGCATTGGGTGGGCGACACGGCAGATTGGTGGTTCTAAAGTGAGACGCATCAGGATTCTGATATCTGAACAAAACCCAGTAGAAAGGAATTGGGACGATATGTAGTTGTCATCTAGGAGGTATTTCTGTTGGTAGAAATGTTTTCTTTATTCAACATGTATTGCACATTTACTACGTGCCTCGGGGTTCAGAGGCATCTCAGGGCTATAGGAAGAAAACTGGCCAGGGCAAGGTGGGTTAGCGGAACCCCAGGCACTAGGCTTATGGAAAGGTCAGGACTCCAATATTTAGGGAAACAAGAGAATGAAAACAGGACACCCAAGCAGAAGCTCATTGCTGGGAACTTGGGCCCTCGGGTCAGGGGCAGCTGTGACTCATGGGATCCTAGGACCCTGAATACTGGGTTTTCATAAGCAACAAAGGAGACTCAGTAAACACAGCTATCAGAACATAAAGTAGGATGGAGGGATAAAGTGGGAGTTCAGGATTTGGAGATACTAACTACTATACATAAAATACATAAACGACAAGGTCCTCTGTATGTCACAGGGAACTGTATTCAATACCTGTAATAGCCTATAATGAACAAGAGTATGAAAAAGAATATATATATATATACACACACACACATACACATATGTATAACTAAATCTCTATCTCTATGCTGTACACCAGAAATTAACACAGTATTGTCAACCGACTATACTTCAATTAAGAAAAGTGAGATATGAAAAAAAAAAAGGACATAAATTGCTGGGATGCACGTGTATGACCTGTTCTCCATTAGTTAGATGACTCCAACAGAAACCGGCTTGGAAACGAGCAGTGATAGGGAGGGCTTGTGCGTGGCCCTCCCACTTTGCCAGTGTGGCAGCAGCAGCGGTTGCAGACGTGAGTTTTTGATACCAAAGTAGCAACAGTTGAAGTGAAGCGGTTTCAGGGAAGTTGAGCTCCTGGCTTTTAGTGCCTGGTGGCAGCCGCATGGTTATGGGCCCTGTTCCTGGAAGTGCAGCCTCAAATCTATTTCTTCAGCCCTTTGACTCCTCCTCTACGAAATTCCTTTTCTGTTTAAACTAACCAGAAGGGACTCTGTTGTTTGCACTAACAACCCTGATCTTTGTCTCTGGCCCGTGTTGAATTGGGATCTAAGAATAGGTCCAGGCTGGGGATTTAGAGATAAGAGAGCATAGCAAAAAGGTGACAGCCTGGAGAAGCAAGGCAATTTACAGGGAAAAGCTGAACAAAATCAATTTCTATCAGGGTCTTCAGTCCTGGAACTCAATTCTTAATATGCAACGTGGCCAGGGAAACAGTAAACATTTATAGGATATTTTTGTTTCTTGATTGAAAAGGTCATCTAAATACATATTATGGATCCATATTTTGGATAAACACATATAACACTTTTGGTTGGAACACTGACTAATATTGACAGGAAGAAATCTACATGAAGAAAATAGCCTTTTTGGTTAACAGTCAGCTTAAAGGTTAAATACTGGCTATTTTGCTTAAAGTTTCACATAAGCTGAACGTACTTTACATCACGAGAGATGTGTTATGCAATCCAAGGCATTTGCTTAATCATATCTTGGATTTGTTATCATATTTTGTACCGAAAGATTTTTACATGCTCTGCTCCGCAGAGTAAAAATGAATGCAGGTTTATTGGCTAATTTTCAAGGTAAGAGAAAGTATTTGTGATATACAAAGTGATCCTGGTATTAACAGTGGACGTAGAAGAAGGCAGTATTAATGGTAACACTATTTGTTGATAATATAATATTGGCTTGATCTGACTGCTGTGTTCATTCATTCGTTTGTTCCACAGTTCAAGGCTGTGGTCCCACATGATCAGATACTTGCTGGACATGATGTAAGTGCTCTGTCAGCATCTCAAATAATTTTCAACATGCCTGACAGTAAACTCATCTCTCCCACTAAGTGAAATCTTCTCCTGTCTCAATTTCTGCTACAATTGTTCTCCCAGACATACAGGCTTGGGATCTCCATGTTTTATTTGACTTCTCTCTTGTTGTTTTTCAGTGGGTTTCTAAAGGCATTTAACCTCTGGGTTTTCAGCCTTTGTGTTTTTCACGTTGCAGCTCATAAGCACAAAATTCATATTTAAAAGGAATCCAAACTTTCCATTTTAGGTGAAATACAGGAGATTTGGAAAATAGTAGGCAATTTATTATGGATAAAAATCACTACTAGAGCAATGGCTTTAAAGCAATGCAAACTGGCAAATTTGAGGTGCAGAATAAAGCCTAGAATCTGCATCTAACTCTGAAAGCACCAAGAAGATAAAAATCCAACTTAGTGCTGAATATCAAAGAGGAGATTGAAGTGCTATAATTTTTTATTCCTCTATTAAAGGATAATTTATCTAAATTCGAAAACATGGTTTGATAAGCTGCTTGTTTAAACCACGTCTAAATCCATCCACTGTGTGTGTAGTGTGAGTGTTCTATCAACAAAGAGACGGTGATCCTTTTGTCTTTTTACGCTGTGGTTTAAATTTTATTCTTTAATTTTCTGAAACGCATCAAATACCAATAGCTTCTGGCTACTTATAAAATATTTATTTTAAAAAATTATTCAATAAAAAAAAATCCAAGCAGCAGCTGAGCTCATAAATAATTTAGCAAATGGCAAACTGACTTTTACTCATGTGCATAGGCCAGACCACAGAGATGCTGCTGCCGTGAACCCTGGAGGCAAACGTTAATGTGAGAGGGTTCTGGCAGAGCGAGAGGGAGGAAGAGACCAACACAAAACAGAAATGGCCCAACTCTCTTCCCCATAAAACTTGCATGTGGAGCCAGAATTGGTGTCTGTCTCAGCTCAGTATTATTTCCATAAAATGGCATGTCTCTGGGTCTTTTAAAGTTCTTTCAAGTAAGCAGTGTTTTCAGAGTGGTACCAGGGTGGCAATATTTTGGTGTGGCAATGGATTTCCTTTGGCTATTGGCTGATATGCAATCAGCCTGGTCCATGTGGTTCTACCCGAAAGCTTTGGGTGGAATTCCTGGGGAGACTTTTATGGTACCTGGACCTGAATTCTTTCAACTACTAGCTCTAGGCTTGAAATTCAATTTCATTTACTAATTATGATGCACAATTTCTATGATGCTGTAATTCGGTGTGTGTGACCCTACCCGTCTGTTCACAGGCAGGAGTAATGGGCTGTAATAGACCGCTCTTGCCAGATGCACTGATGACATTCTCTCCAAAAATGCAGTGTCCGTTGGCTACTGTTTTCCTTCCCTTCTGTGCCAGACGTGAAGGCCTCTGGTGGGTTACTCTTTTGAGATGTATGAAGGCCCAAGGAGCACCGTTAAGTGCTGACTGCTTTATCAGTATTCAGATTATAGGCACATGATTATACTCCAGCCTCACTGTTTTGTATTTCCACCAGGATTTTGTTTTTAACAGTTTGGATCTAACTTTTAAATTTTGATGATAGTGTGAGCTGTAAAAATAAATGAAATCTTACTTATGTGTTTATTATAATGATGAATACTTTGACATATGATCTCTTAGTCTCTAACGGCCAGGTTTGTAATTCCTCAGCTGCATATTTGGTTGATCACTATAAGAAATGGTAACACAATGCATCATATTGGCTATGGGAAACTTCAGAAGTACACCTCTCTCTTCTTTTTAAAAGAAATGTATGTTTAATAAAGCTGAAACATTCCAGAAGGTTACCTTGTACCTGCTTCCTGTTTTTCTTTGTATTCTTTCTTTGTGACTTTTGCTTTCCTGGAAAACAAGGTTCTATTGATATTGACATCCTCCAGGGGTTATATTTTGTGTGATACATAGGCCTTAAGACGAGAAAAAGGAGACTGCTTTTTACCTTCTTTTCATATCACTGCAATGGTATTGCTCCCTTTCACTCCCAGGAGGAATGCCTCCTCTCAGGTGCAGGGTAATTCTACTTGATGATAAATGCTACGTTTATTTAATATTACTCTTGGACTTTCTCACCAAAAGAATATAAGTGGGGATGTTTGGTGTTGCTACAGAACCAGGCATACACTTTCCCTTCTTTGAAGAGGAGCTTTATTTTTCTTTCTTTTAAGAGAGGAACGATGGAACTCTCACCTCCTCGCAGTCCCACAGCCGTGCCAGCTTCTGTCCTGCCTCAAGCCCTTCCTCAGACATCCACGTGGACCACCTCTTACTTCCTCTGGGCTTCTTTTCAAAGTGTTCCTTCTCAGAGAGGCCTTCTGACGAAGTTATATAAACTAGCAACCTTTCCCAAACCCTGTGTTTTCTATTCTGCTGGTTTTTTTTTTTTTTATGTTTCAGATGATTACCTAACATATTATGTTTCTCAGTTGTTGTTTATTGTCTGTCTTCTCCCACCAGAAAGTAAGACAGGGAAGGTGCCTGCTTTATTACTACTGTATAGATCCATTGTCCAACGTAAAGTCTGCCATGCAGTAGAGGCTCAATAAATGTTTACTGAATGAATAAGTGAACAACTCAGTCAGATATTTATTGTGTCAGATTCTACGATAGATTCTGGGAACATAACTGTAAATACAGCAGATTTGTTCCCTGTCTTCTTGATGCCAAGGTGACGTCCGGTGGGTAAGAACAGTGATGCCAGCCACACCATCTCATGAGTGCAGTGTCAGATGTATTCCTGTTAGTATTAATATTCAGAGCTTTAAAACAATAATTTTTTGCTTAGTATGATGTTTTCCTTTTGTTTATTTTTTTTAGGGGGGTATGTAATTAGATTTGTTTATTTTTTTAATGGAGGTACTGGGGATGGAACCCAGGACCTCATGCATTCTAAGTACACATTCTGCCACTGAGCTGTACCGTTCCCCCAATCTTCAAATCTTAATAGCGCCAAATCTCCAGAAAGCTCAATCTTTTATAGTCACCCTGCCAAATAGTCCTTTGAGACTTGATAATAAATTCCAGTCGCTTCTCATTATTTACAGCACTTAAATCACCAGGAACAGTGATTACTGAATTAGTGAAAACCGAACCATCGTTCCTGGGGGAAATGCAGGACTGAGTTCCTGCAAGCCTCAGGTCATAACCTCTTCATCCACTGATCAGTATATAACTTTGTTTTATGTGTGTTTCTGTTTAAGATACCTTATTGAATATATATTGTTGATTCCTGAACATTGAATTCATGCCCAATAGCACTATAGCTCATGCCTGAACAAAAGTTATCTGACATTTTTTTTTCTGTGGGGCACATAATAGTTATTTTTTACTCAGAGGATGAGACAGCACTTCCGGCTATGCTTGGGGACCATTTTAAACAGTGAAATCACCAACAGAAAGCAAAATAGTGAGAAAAATATAGCACTAAATAGACAGCAAAAAGGACACTTGTTTACATCATGAGAGCCGAAACAAGAAGACAGAGCCTCACCTTGCTTGACCTCAGCTGGGACCATGCACGTGGGGTGGCTCAAATTTTTCCTTTTTCAGCACGTGTTCGCAAATGAACACAAAAGTGCCATGAGTATTAATATTGGGGTTATATATAAATTTTAGCAAGTAGGCGAATTTGCAAGTACAGAGTCTGCAAATAATTAGCATCAACTATATTTTAAAGGGTAAAGGAGAGGGAAGAATCTAAGATAGTTCTTAAGTATCTGGTCTGGATAGATGGTGGAGGAATAGCAGTGGTAGTTTGGAAAGAAACTTGTGAAAGAAATTAATGTTGGTTGGAGCTCTGGCTGCTTCCTTACTGGAATGATTAAAACTTTTTGTTTGTTTTGGAGGCTCTAGGAGAGGATCCATTTCCTTGCCTTTCCATTTTTTAGGGGCCGCCCACATTCCTTGGTTCATATGCCCCCCTTTTTCCAACCTCGAAGTGAATAGCATTGCATCTTTCTGATCATTTTCCCTTAGTCACTGTCTCCTTCTAACTATTCCCTTCTGCCTCCCTTTTCCTGCCTTTAAGGACCCTTGTGATTACATTGGGCCCACCTAGATAATCCTGTGTAGTCTCTCTGGTTTAAGGTCAGGAGATTAGCAACCTTAATTCCATCTGCCACCTTAATTCCCTTTTCTCATAAAACCTAATATGTTCACAGCTTCTGGGGGTTAGGATGTAGGTATCTTTGAGGGGCCATTATTTTGCCTACCATACACGGCAGGTTTCATTTTGGCCATGTCTCTAGGGTATATCCGAGGGAAATTTCTGTAAATTTCTGATGCTTTAGAGAAGAATCTGGAGCTCAGTGAAGAAATTTTACCTGGTGATACAGATTTAAAGAGGTATCAGTGTACTTGTCATTGAAGTCATAGACGTGGGGGTGCTCATGATGTAGGGGTGAACAGACTGAGAAGAAAAGGGAAAGGAAAGGAAGTTAGGGGAGGGTCAGGGAGGGAAAGAGTCAAGGATAGAAGGTAAGGGGAGGAAAAGAAATTTAAAAGAGGGGTGATGTATACATTTTGGGGGGCTTGCTGACACATTGATGGAATTCACGGATGGTTTTTATTTGATCAGGAAGTGACGGTTCAAGTCCTTTGCTACCAGGGACAGTGGCAAGGATTTTAAGGAGACTGATGGAGACTTGAAATGGTCACTGAAGACTGAAGGAAAGGGAACTGACCAAAGGTTGATATAAAGGATTGCTGAGTTGTTCTGGGGGCTTAGCTGAACTTACTCCAATATTCTGCTGAGAGATTGATAAAAACTAAAATTCCCCAAGAAAGAACAGACATGCTTGAAAATTAATTGTGGATCTATCTATCCAGTCATCTCATAAACAGAGGAATGTGCATATTAGGGCTATTCATGAGTTTAGGTCACAATTTGTAGCCCTTGTTCATGTGAAAAAAATCACTCTGAATTCTAAACAAGAAACTAAAAGCCAAACTTTGGCACTTGACCCACTGACAATTCCTCTGCCTTTTACTGTCTTTTATTACCTGGTCCCACTTATTATCTAAGCTCATTCTTTTTAAAAATTAATTGATTTATTATTGTATTATTTAATTATTTTATTTTGGTGGGGGTGGGAGGGGGGAGAGATAACTCTCCTCTGTTTGTCGTATTCATTGTGTGCTGATTGGGAAGATTTGCTCACCCAAGGAGCAGACCAGCTGCAAACATGCCTTCAAGGAGGGTTTACATTCACCCTGTAAATGATATGTAGAGAACCGCTGAGGGGAGAACAGGGCTGTCTGAGGACAGAGCCCTTTCCGCTGGATGGGTAGCACACTCTGACCTCACAAGTGACCATCTCCCTCCTGCACCAAACTCCTCGGTGACGTAACATTGGGCTGACTGGACCACCAGTGTATCTTGTATAGAACTGCCTATGTTTTCTTGTCCCTTTTTCTTGTTAATGGAAGGATTCATCTATCACTCCAACCCCCTACTGAAGCACGCAGCTAAGCTTTCTAATCTGTGTGTCATTCGCATTCATCCACTGATATTCTTTTTCAGTTACACCAATTTGCAGATAATTATCTCCCTAAAGCTAAGAATCTTGTAGGTGCCCATGACTATGTTTAAAATAGATAATGTAAGTTTTGATTTACCAGTTAAAAAAATTAAAACACCTTGAATGTATTCTGAGCTACACTTTCATTCAGTTGTCAGTAGGTGGCAGCACACTAGTTTTTGCTCACCGTTAAGGGAAAAAAAGATGGGTAATTGGGTTTTCGATAAACCCTATTTTGGAAAGATAGCCCTGACTAGAACAAAGGCAAATAGTTTCTATATATAATCTTCATTATTTCATAAAGGTATTCCCTTAATTCTATATATTATTTCATATTTGTAATTCCTGTATTTTAAATTGTATTCACATTATCACTGATAACACCATTGGATGTACCAAATTAGCTTTATTTAGGTTTTGAAAAATGTAGCTTTTTGTGACTAAAGAGTCTAGTTAGGAGATGAAAACCCTGAGTAGTGTGAACTTGTTCTGGAAAGTCTTCTCTGAGCGATGTTGGGCATTAGGGATGGAGGCACTAGGGTGAAATTGTCTTCCCTGTTGCCAGTTTTTAAGACTGCTGTTGTATCTCCTCAAGTGAAACAGATGGGAATAAAGATCACTAGTCTATTACTTAGCTGTATGGACCTTATCCCTTTGTGAGGATTTTGATCCACACCAGTATTTTTAGGGGAAAGGGGCATATTTGCTCTTTAGAAAAACTCGATTCTGAAGGCACGTAAATCACTTGAGTTTTAAAGCCTGTCTTAAAGCTTCAAAACATATGTAAGGACAAAGTATTCAGCTCAATTCAACAAGCACTTACTGAGCCCTTGTGTTAGGACTCAGCTTTGTCTCCTTCACTGCTTACACAGAACACACTTGACTTCTGTTCACTGAATGGGGAGGAGTGGGGTATGGTTTCCCCACACCAAGCAATTCTCTGTGACACCAGCTGGGTATCCTACAGTTTAACTCAATTCTAACATGTATCTGCCTGGAGATGGTGTCAGATCTCACAGGTTAAGGGCTCAGTCCAACAAGACTGCTCCCACCTTACTTCAGATGCCGGTTGTGAGCAGTAGATCCCCAGGTTACCCGTAACTTCTGTCTGACCTGACTGCAGATCCCCTACTCTCAGGTTCAGTTGGTTTGCTAGAGCAGTGCACAGAACTCAGGGGAACACGTTTACCAGTTCCAGATGAAGAGACACATGGTGTGAGGTCCGGGAGAGCCCTGAGCTCTGTCCCCTGGGAGTTGGGGTGCTTCGCCCTCCCAGTGTGGATATATTTGCCAACCTGGAAGCTCTCCAACCCCCCTACTATTGGGATATTATGGAGGCTTCTTAATGCAGGCATGACCAATTATTAATTTAATTTCTAGCCCCTCTTCCCTCTCTAGGGGAAGGGGCTTGGGGCTAAAAATTCCAGGCGTCTGATCACGGCTTGGTCTTTCTGGTGACAAGCCCCCATCCAGGAGCCATCCATCCAGGAGGTCCCCCCTCCATCACCCCAAGTCACTGCCTTAGAACAGAAGATGCTCCTAGTGTTCTTGTCACTCGCTTAGGAATTAACAAGGGTTTTGGGGGCTCTGTGCCAGGCACCTGGGGCAGAGACCAATATATACACTTCCTATTATCTCACAGTGCCCCTTTATTTAATTATCCAACAGTCTTTGACCTTTTTTCTTTTAAAGGTGTTATTCTGGGTGCCATAGAAATACCAAATGAGTATGACACACTTCTTGCCCTCAGGTAATTGTTCTGAGGCAGAGGATAGGACTTATACAAAAATATACCATAAGGCACCTGAGTGTGTACATTAAGCATTTTTTGAATGAATGAGTTGTCATAAATAGTTGTTAAAATGTGCTTTGGGGGAAGTCGGGTCTACAGGTTAGGGAAGAGGTACATGAGAGGCACGGTTTGTGCTGTGGCTTTGGAGGAAAGATGTGGTTGAAGGTCAGGGAGGCGGCTCTCTAGGTGACTGGAGCAGCCAGGAGCAAAGGCACACTGGGAGAGGACAGGTCGTCCGGTTTGGCTGGAGGGTAGTTCAGGTGTCGACCGTCCACTTAAACAACCAGCGAGGTGCACAGTGGGGCATCACAACCCCTGGCCTCGCATTTGCTAAATAGGGTTAGAGCACAGACTCACATAACCAGGCCATTAGTGGGACCCTCCAGGGTGGCCTTTGACATTTAGTGCCCAGTCCCTTGGGAGGTGTGGACAAACCCCTTGTTCTTCCTTGTCAACCAAGGTCACAACTGGTAACAATTTTTATGTATTTAGAATAATGACTTTTTAAAAATGATATATATTTAGTTAAAAAATTAAGCAATTTGGAAAAAAATACAAATAAGGAAAATGATATCCCAAATTTCATCCCCTAGGAAATAATCATTGTTAACATTCAGTATCACTTCAGACCTCTTTCTTTGCACGTATACAGATGGAGGTATGGCTGGCTCAGAATAACTTTGCAAAAATGGGACCATCCTGTGCATGCTAATTTTACATGGAAGTATTAAATTTAGTTCAACTTGAACTTAAAGAGAAGAAAAAGAAATTGTGAGTAAAAGATGAAAGAATTATGGAATCTTAGGTAAATGTTTCTTTAATTTTAGTTGCTTTAAAAAAAAAATAGGTGATATATTCACCTGGTCCAAATTTCAAAAGCTACATGTTGGTGAAAAACCAGTGAAAACCCACCTTCCACCCTTCCCCCTTCCCCCCCATCTTCTGTACCCAGTGTCCTTCCCCAGAGGTAACCGTGTTAGCAGTTTCTTGTTTAACTTTCCAGAGAGTTCAGGATTTAAAAAGTGTCTTTATCACAAAGATATTAGTTCCTAAGATTAAGAAACAAAAAGATTATAAAAAGCCTTAAAATTCTGAAGGGATTATGTTTTTATAATGATAAGCTATAATTTTTTTAAGTAATAGAATCTGATGCTGGGTCCTATGCTAAGAACTTTACATAGATTATTTCAGGTGATATCCAGGACAACATTATCATCTTCATCTTACTGGGGCAGGTTAAATAATCTGTCTGAGGACAAAAATGAGATGTAACAGAGCCTAGATGCAAATTCAAGGGGTCTGATAGCTGAACTACCCACTGCACGCACTGCCTCCAATGCTTTCCCCGCAGCGTGTCCACTCGTCTCTTGTAGAGCTGGATTTTGTCTCTGGTAGTTTTTCCAAGAAGGGCTACATTTCCTAAGGCCTTTCATGTTTGAGAATGTGTTCATTTGCCTTTATTCTCAAATAGCAAAAACTGTCTGGCTATTCTTAAGTCACACTTCTTCCCCCTCTCAGACGTCTGTAGGCAAAACTCCATTCTCTCCTGGGGTGGATTGCTGTGAAAGAATCTCAGCCAGTCCAGCTTTGCTCTCCCCTGTAGCTGACTTGCTTTTTTTCCTACCTCGATTCTTCTAACTCTTTTAATTGCCGCAGGTAATTCACGTAGCCAGGCTGTGTATCTGCTTTAGTGATTCTGTATCAGTTTTTCCTGGAGCACAACTGCCTGTTTCATATCCAAAATGACTTCTTTGTTAATATTAGGGAAATATTCTTTTAAAAAATACTTTTTCTGTTTCATTTTTTGGGTTCTCTACTCCAGAGACACCAGTTATCCTTGTACAAGATCATTGCTCTCTTTCACATCTGTTCCTTCCTCTCCAGTCGTCAAATCCTTTATCCCTTTTGCTGAATGTGCAGTGACCAGACCAAGCCTTCCCTCCCTGTCAGTATTGCAAGTCCATTTTCAGCCTATTTGATCTCTGATCTTTCTCATTTATTAGTTTTCTCATGGTGGCATTTTTGTCTTCAAGTTGTAGTCTCAGCTGTTTCCCTTTTCATCTCTGTTGTTTTTTCATTTTGTCTTTAAGATCTTATTAAGTTTTCCTTTAGTGTAAACACTGGCAGGGAATTCGTTCCGATTTTTGTCATACATTGTTTTACACTAGGTCTTTACCTGTCTTTTATATCCCTATTCTTATCCTCTCTTCTTTTAATTTTTTTTTTGTGCTAGTGTATTTGTGTGATCGATGTACTGCTTGTTTCCCTCTTGCTCATGCTTAACATGGAAAACATTTGCCAAGATTTTCTACTTTCTTTGAGATATCATGAGTGAATTCTTCTTGATTCCTTTCCCATATGACCAAAGTTGTCCCCTCTAAGTTGCAGATGAGGATGGGTTGCTGTATTTATTAATTCTGACTCCCTCTCTGAAGAGGAGAAAGGATGGGACTGGACATCAGCTGGGCTGTGTGCAGCCTTTGAGGAAAAATCAGTGCACACCTATTGAATCACACACACACACCCAAGAATATGCTTTCATTCCCAGAGATGGTAAAATCTACAATTATATTTAAAAAGAAAACCATTTTCTTAACTACAATGTAACCTGCACAGCTGCTTCTGGGAACACAGAGATGGTTCTTTCATTATTATATTGAAGGGAGTGTAATCTGGTGGTTGAGGGCACACCCCCCTAGGTTCAAATCCTAGCTCTGCCACTCAACTGGCTGTGTAACCATGAACCAAGCACTTCTATTTCCTAAACCTCAGCTTCCAATGGGGATGATAATAGGACCTACTCATAGAGCTGTAGTGAGTAATAAATGGATTTGTACATAGGAAGTCTTTAGCACAGTGCCTGGCATACAGTAAGCTGGCATACAGGTATACATACTCAATAAATACTAGCTACTATTATTATTATCCAGAAGAGTAGCAGTTTCCTTTGGTTCATCTTCTTGCTTTTAGAATTTGATCAGGAACCTTCATGAATTAAGGGCATTAAAGAGACATCTACCTTCTGATAGCACATCTTTTTTCTTTTTAATTTAATTTATTTTTTAAATTGAAGTATAGTCAGTTACAACGTGTCAATTTCTTAAAAATTTTGTTGTTGTTGGGGGGAGGTAATTAGGTTGGTTTATTTATTTATTTATTTTTGGAAGAAGGTACTGGGGATTGAACCCAGGACCCTGTGCACGCCAAGCATGCCGTCTACCACTTGAGTTATATTCTCCCCACCTACAATGTGTCAATTTCTGATGTACAGCATAATGCCCCAGTCATGTGTGTGTGTGTGTATGTGTGTGTGTGTGTGTGTATTCATTTTCATATTCTTTGATAGCACATTTTGGCTAAACAAAGTTTGAAAGGAAATCAAAAAGTAAGAATATGGATCACACATACACTGATGGTGGGAATGCAAATATACAGTCACTCTGGAAAGCAGTTGGGAAGTTCCCTAAAAAATCTGGACATGCAATTACCATTCAACCTAGCAATCTCACTCTTGGGCATTTACCCCAGAAAAATGAAAACTTATGTTCACACAAAAACCTGTACACGAATGTTCATAGCAACTTTTTTTGTGATAGCTAAAAATTGGAATCAACCAGATGTCCTTTAACAGGTGTCTGGTTAAACAAATTGCAGCACAGAATGGAATCATGGAATTGTTGATTGAACTTTTGATACATGCAACAAGTTGGATAAATCTCTAGGGAATTCTGCTAAGCCAAAAAAGTCAATCCCAAGGGTCACATGCTATGCCATCCACTTATATAACATTTATGAAAGGAAACATTTACAAATGGAGAACAGATTAGTGATTGCTAGGTCGTAGAAATTGGGGTCCAGGGGAGGGAGACAGATGTGATTATAAAAGGACGTGAGAGATCCTTGTGGTGTTGGAACTATGCACTGTCCTGACTGCAATGATGGATATGCAAACCCATACAGGTGATTGTGTAGAACTTAATACACACATACACATGAATACGAATAAAACTGGGGGAAATCCAATCTGAATAAGATAGGTGGGTGGTATCAGTGTCATCATACTGGTTGGGATATTATTCTGTAGTTTTGCAAAATATTACCATTGGTGGAATTGGTTCAACAAAGGAGCTCTCTGTATTATTTCTTACAACTGCATGTGAAGTGACAATTTTCTTAATAAAAATTTTAATTAAAAAATGAAGGCAAAAAAGATTGCCCCAATACCCCCTCAACTCCCTACACACACACACACACACACACACACACACACACACAATGTCTTCCTATACTTTGGAGTTTCAACAGAAAACACCTCCAGAAAGACTATCCTGAAGCTTGCTGGAAAGGTCCTTTTCAGCTACTTCTAACCAATCCTAGTGCCACTGACCTTCAGGGAATAGACTCTTGGGTTCACGTGACATACCTAAAAAAGCACCAAACCCTGACTGAACCTTGCACATCATCTGGTGACGTGAAAGTAAAGATGTCCCAGAATTGAGGCAACGGCATCTGATGAGACAGCCTTCCCAAGATGTCCAGACTAGGCCTGTTGGGAGTTTGTTGACAAACCTTTGATGATGCCATAAATCTTCAGATGGTCTGCAGTGTCTGTGATCTGGGCAACATGTGAACTTTAGATAAAAAGTGCCTGAGAGTGCTCCCTCCTACCCCTTCTTGTTACTCACATGTGATCTCAATAGGTTTCCAGTCTGCATTGTCCCTCCCCAACATGAGACATTACACCCTGGAAAGGTCCTCCCTGGCATCAAGGGACAAAAAGCCACTGAAACTGGGAAACCTGGCTCTTAATCAGTGGTGCTTTCAAACAAGATCTTGATCAAAAGAAGGAAATGTAAAATAATTAATGAACAGAAACCTCAATTAAATAGAGTTGGAAGACCAGAAGGGGGAGCTCTCCTGCCCTGCAATAATGGCAGAGCCCAAAGAGAAGAAAGACTCCTTTTCTTTCCTGGCAAAGATTCAGCCAGTGACGAGCCATGGACTCTTTGTTTACTACAGCCATCCCAACTTCTTTTCCCCTCTAGAAACGCAGTCTCTTTCCCCTTCCATGCAGGCACTTGCCTGTGGCTTGCCATGGGTGCAGATTTCAAATTACAGTTCTCTGCCAATCCTGAATAAATCCATCTTTGCTGGAGAAATAACTGGTGGTCTGTTTTAGGTCACCAGATACAAGTAACATCAGGGCACAGACGAAGCGGGGAAAAGTCTGGGACCCACCAACACAGATCCCAGGTCATTTCTTGCTGCTTTGGGACTAGTTCTGGCCCTGACTAACGAAAAGGGTCTCTAAGGGATATGTGCAGTCACATCGCTGATGCAGAAGAGAGCTGTTTCTTTCATGAAATATCTCCATTTTATACTCCAATAACTACACAGATTACATGACTTTAGGGAACAAAATTCCATAAATCCGTAAATTGCAGCTTTGATTACCATAATAATCAATCCTACACAGATCAGGTTTATCCTGCCCAAAGCATTCCATAGATAAGGATTTTCCCATTCCAGACAGCAGCAGTGTGTTTGCCTGGAGGTCTGTCATTACATCCTTGCAAGGAAATTGACCAGATTATCTTCCTTTCTTTCCTTCCCAGGGGCGTTTCCTCAATAAAGAGAGAGAATGTGTTGTAGGCCTGCTGCCACTCGCCTTTCCAGGGCAGCAGGGCCAGTGCCCATGAGTGCTAGCATCGCATCCAACTCTGTCTCACCTGCAAGTCCATTCTCTCCAGAACACTGTACGCTCTCCAAACGTCAGGAGGCCTGGCTAGGGGATTTCACAAGTATTAATGCCCCTTAATGTGTCTTGACTTTTCATTTTTGTGAACACTGTCATCAACATCTCTCAAGCTGCTGTGCAGAGTCCTTCACAGGGTTGTTTCTGCTGCTACTGCTGACAGCAAGGCAGTCTGGTCTGTGGAGGAAAGAAGCGAGAAGGCAAAATGAAAAGATAGGGGAAAGACAAGAAGGGTGATCCAACTAATGACTTTATTTGATCTGCGTGTCAAAATGGGTGATTCTTTAACAGATAGCTGGATGATACGTAATGCAGTCACTTACTAGTTTCAGTAGATGATAAAGTGATAGTTTGTTTATAAAAATGGCACAGTAATCCTTGGAATTTAATTTTCAGGAAACAATGGAAGTTCAGCATGCTTTACAGAGAGCAGTGGGCTGTAGCCGGTTAGTCCCCGCTTGAAAGAACCCATGGTGAGCCTTGCGACATCACCTACGTTGGCAGTTCGAAGTCGGCCGTGGTAGTGGTATTCACAACACAGAAATGATCAAGTACTATGAACCAGGGCTCTTTCTTCCCAGAAAGCTGGTTGCTGGATGTTAACCAGCACGTCTATATTTATGGATAGGTATTCAAGGCTTTCCCACTCCTGTATTCACCATTAATCTGGTGCCAGAACTAGAAAGTCAAATGAGGAATCAAAATATTTACTAGAGTAGACCCTTAGAATGTAAATGTATTGAATTTTCTGGGAGGGGCAGTTAATAACACCCCCTTTTTCCCCTCCTGAGTTTGGAATCAAGGGAAAGACAGAAGATCGGTATCTCGACGTTATTACTAACAAACCTGGTTAGAGGGCACCTCAGAGCTCTGTGGCCAAGCGGGTGACCTGACCCCTTGCTCCTGAGCAGAGGTCACCCACCCAGTTGCCGGCAAGACTGGACCATCACAGGCTGTGAGTCTCTCTCCCAGGGGCGGATCACTCCCTGCATGTTGGGGCAGAGAACGTGTTTGTCCTGAGGTCAGGCCATTCTGAGCGACGGAGAGACTGAGAGGAGGAGAGGAAGAGACAGACAGAGGCTGTGCCTGGCACACTCAGTTCCTGCTTCCTAGGGGTCCCGATCACTCGGACTGGGAAAGCCACTTCTCTCCCCTTGGGCAGGGGTGATGACAGGAAAGGGAATGAAGGAGGCAGCTCTTAATGGGCCAAGGTAGAAGCATGAGTTGTGGAAGAGAATGGATTGCCCTGCGGGATATTTTATTTGAATCCCCTTTCTTACCACTTAACTAAGATGGGACACTGATCACCCAGCACCAGACATTTTGCTCTGTCATGCAGTTGATTTGAACAGTTGAAATGAAAGGGTAGGGAAATTTTCAAACCCTTTTTTGGGAAGTGCCACAGAAGCGCGTAAAATATATGCTAGACACTTTTTTAAACTTTTTTTTAATGGATGTACTGGGGATAGAACCCAGGACCTTGTGCACACAAGCATGAGCTCTACTGCTGAGCTGTTCCCCTCCCTATGTATATGCCAAACAGTTTTGATGTCCCCTTCTCCTTTTCAAAAAGTTTAGAGTCTGACTTATATCTACCAGTGTTAAAATATCAAACCCGTTTGAGCATTTTCAACAAGCAACCAGTTAATTCATTGAAAAAGAGATAAACAGTCCAAGCATTTATTGAAATGACTTATTGTTTCGCTGAATTGACTAGCTGCTTAAAAGAATTGACCTCAGTTCTATCCGGATTGTTAATCCAGCTGCCTTGCGGAGGAGACAGCCTCTCTTTCTCTGTCGAATCACAGCATCATAAAATTTTGTCTACATTTCCAGTTTCATGTGGAAATGTTTAAAAGAATGCAGAATGCACAATCCAAATCTTTTTTAATAATTGTAAGTATGGTACATTATCCCTTGTGCTGGGTGCTGGGTTTTCTTTGGGGGGACCTAAGATAATTTTAGGGTTTTTTGTGTCTCCTGGCTTTTCCTTAAAGGTCCAATCAGGTCAAATGCCAAATGCCATGTCCTTCGAAGCATGGCTGTTGTCTAAGCAGAAGGTACTCTTTGAAAGACTAACTTCAGGGATCTTTAAAATCCCTGTCAAAGTCCAGTCTAGGTTGGGAGTGACTTGCCTGTGGACATCTGCAGACTATTTTCTCATCCACAGGAAGTGAGGTGGTCCCTTCTCAGTGCCACAGGGCCTCAGTGTTGGTACCAAGTGGTACCATTGTTGGGAGGCCCAGCAGAAGGCCAGGAAGAGCGTAGTCATCACTACGCTCTATCTCTGCGCCCGGGTGAGGAAACACTGGCACACCATTGTGAGGAGGCTTGTTGTCCTGTGCATGTGGCCCCAAATGAACAGTACCAGGGCACCTCAGCTCTGGCGTGAACTGCCTCTCCTGTTCACAAACTCAAGCCCGCACATCACTTAGGAAAATCAATGCATTTTTGTCTTCTGTTTGTTTGATGCATTTTGTTTTAGGAAATATCTCATTCCCCTAGTCCCTTTAAAAAAGTGTTATTATTGATTATATTTTTGGCAGAGATTAATATTACTATTGTTGTTGTTTTGCTACAATAGTCCTATTAAAGAAAGGAATTACTGCTTGCTGGGAAAATAGGCTGTTTACTAGGAATAATTGACTCTGGTTTGCATGTCCTTGCATTAAATTTGCATATCATTCATTTACAGGAAAAAAATCTTAGATACCTCTTCACGCCCTAATGTTCCTTCCCCTTCAGAGACCTTGAACGCCTCTTTTTTTAAACTTAATCTTCCTTAGGCTCCCTGTCTTCTTCACTTCAAATTTAAAAAGGCATCTGTAGAAAGGGCTCTGATTATAGGTATAAAACAATGACATTTCACAGACGATACAAAGATGAACAAATTGAAACTTAACATTTTGATGAGCTTGTGCTTGGAGTTCCAGCTAATATTGTCATCTTTTATTGCAAGCTTATTAAATAAGATGCATTGTCTCTTTACGAAGAAAATCTTAAATGGTTATTATTATTGAAGGCAGGTTGTTGACAGTTATTTAAATAATTGAGACTCTTCTGTTATTTTATCGATCCACGACATCATTTTGAATTCTGCTTTGTCAGTTCTTCAACATACGTTTTATGGACACCCGCCATGTGCCCAGGACCATGCTGAGTACTGGGATAGAAGGTGGTGCTGGTGACCAAGAGACTTGGGTCAGTCTTCTCCCTTATTGCAGCTCACAGTCTAGACATGGAGACAGACAAGTGGAGGAGGAGTTATGACACTGAACTGTAAGGGTAATTCTAGGGACAGAGTAGCCATCTTAGCTGGGCTGAAATTGAGCTTGGATACATTAACGGGAAACAAAGCAACATTTCTTTCCCTAAGAAACTACTCTCTCCACACAAAAGAGTGGAGAAGAATGTGTGCTTAAAATTAAATGCAAACATATTCTAGCATATTTGGTGTGGGAATGTGGGCCACGTTTGAAGTGCGTCAGGGGACAGGATAGAAATCATATTGCAAGAAGGTGGGCTCTGGTATGATGAGCTGAACTTAGCAAAAGGACTGACTGAGGGATGGAGGGAAGCTGTTGCTTCGTGTCTGCTGTGGCCTTGGCCTCTGAACTCTTGCTGTATTTGGCAACATCCTGGATCTCTGCTTGCGAATTAAAATTCCTCTTGTTCTGAAGTTCAAGCAACCCTCTACAATGGGAGTCTAAATTATTGCCAACAGAGAGTAAAGTGCATCATCCTCACTTTGATAGACATCGCAGCGATGTCAGAGCGTAGTGAAGATGGCTAGCATCAGTAGCCAATATAATGAGCAGTAATCTGCATCTCGGTAGGGACCAGGCAGAGCTTGGAGTGACTGAGGCCCGTGGCTCCGTGGCTTGGATTGCCAGAAGCCACCAGATTTAGCAATAAACCATAATGTACTTTCTCCGTGGTACCTGTCTATGTAGTTCTACACCTTTGAACATTTTCTAAGGTCCCTCAAAAATACTGCATGAAATGGCATCATAGAGACTAGTGCAAATGGTGACCCAGACTGAGTCTTAAGTGTGTGTAAGACTTTCCCTGGGAGCTCCTGTGGGCCCCAAGTGACCTCACAAGGGAGTTCATTTATGAACTCAGTGGGGGCTTGGCACAGTCAAGATTTGGCATGCATATTAATAAAACTTCTGTTCCCAACTAATGAAACATCTATTCCCAAATCGGGAAGGACTCTTGTTTTCTTTAATTTTGTTTTTTATTGAAGCGTAGTTGATTTGCAATGTCAATTTCAGGTGTACAGCAAAGCAACTCAGTTACACACATACATACGCAAATTTTCAGATTCTTTTCCATGATAGCTTATTACAAGAAATTGAATATAGTAGCTCCCTGTGCTATCCCAAACTGGGAAGGGACTCTCAACCCTGCATCAACTCCTTGTTTTCACTACCTTTCTTTCCCAGGTCCATTCCAGATCGGCAATGATTCCTTCATACTGGATCCATCAGTCGCTTATTTGTCTCAATTCTTTTTAAAACCTGAGTCCTGAATAGATAAATTCAGGATGCACTGCACACGCCATTGCCCATGGAAACCAAGGGGGCGTGATGTCAGTAACGTTCTTAAACAGGGCCATCCTTAGTCCCACCTCTAACATGAAGACACTGTTCCTCTTTGGTGTATAAAATAAGGCATTGCCCTTTTGTAGATTAACTTGCACAGCAGCTGACATTGTTAATCATGAAAACAGTTCCACTGTCCAGGACGAGTACTTCAGCATTCAGGCCAGTGATAAACGTAAGAAATAAATCTATGGGATCAAAAGAGTAAAGAGGAAAGGACTAAGATTGCACAATTTAAAGGTTTTTTTTCCCCACAATTGTATGGTATGTATCTTTATTTTCAGGGTCATAAAGAGGTACTCAAGGGAAAGAAAACATAAATATGTGAACAAAAAACCCCAGCTGGTGTTTTGCCAAGTGGAAAGAAAATGTGACCCATGAAACATTAATTCAGTCGTGTTATTAACCTGATCACTCCTTATTTGAAAATTAGGTAAAATTATTTTCAAATTGTCATGGATACTTGGAGGAATATGCTATTGTGTACATCTTTTAAAATGGAAAAGAGATCTGAGGCTAAGTTTTCCTTTAACACATTTTACCAACGACTGGCACATAGGAGTAAATTTGTACTAGGAATGTTCAGTCAGGTTAACTTCTCTTTTTCCTACAGTCAAATCTCTGTAGGGACCCTTTTACTTAGGAGTTTGCCCTTGTGCTTTGGTTTATATACCTCTATCCTCTGATCAATTCCAATCCCTTTGGAAGTTTTTTTGTTTTGTTTTTTTAGAGGAGGTACTGGGGATGGAACCCAAGACCTCGTTGTGTGCTAAGCATGCGCTCTTCCACGGAGCTATAGCCACCCCCCTGCTTTGGAAGTTTTAAAACAAGCCCTCAATTATTTGACCCACCTTCCATTAAGAGGCAGCATCTGTGTTCCCTCCCCTGAATCTGGGGAGATTTGTGACTCCTCAACCAACAGAACAGGGTGTGACCGTGTCTAGACTGTGTGTGCGACCTCTTAGGCTAAGGCCTGTAAGCAGTCCCAGTACCCGTGACCCATGCTGGAGTGGCAACACGTAGGAGCTCTGGTGGACAGTCCCAGCTGGGTCCAGCCTTCCAGACATCCCTGCCTCGGCGCCAGACGTGTGAATGAGCCATCTTGGATCCTCCAAATCCACTATCTGCCAGCTAACCACTGGGCAACCTCCATTAACACCACAAGAAACAGATGAATCACCCAAATGCCCTCAAAAATAGTTTTTTCCTTCTCATCTCAATTATGATGGCTCATGTAAGTTAAAAAAATCTCATTTGTCAATGAAAAGTTTTCAAGGAGGCACTCTGTAAGTAGAGAAAGTTTCTCTTTCAAATCTGTTCAAAACTGAAAAATTATGATATAACCAAATGGCCATTGTTTTGAGCCACCATGTTTCCGAAGTAGTTTGTTACCCCAATATATATTCCAACATGCCCCAATATATTCCACAGAAATAGATAAATGGAACAATCCCCTTAAGAGCTGCTTTTGGGGAAGCCCATTGTGTTCTGAAATTACATGTTCCTATTTTTGAAATTCAGAACTGCATTTTGTGCAATGTTGAATGTAAGGGGTTAAATGATGTTAAAATAGTCCCAATCCTGTATCTCAGTTACCTTGTGGCTTTAATGGGCCTGTCTTGACCGGTCTGAGGGCCTCATCACCAATAAGCCGTGATGTGTGGATTCTGAATACCCAGCACTTAACTAATGCATGAATTTCTGGAGTTCAACTATCTGTCGATTGGGAACTGTCTACATTGACAGCGACTGTATCTCTGGGAATAAACTCAACTCCACAGGTCATGCTGCTGCAAACTGGGTTAGGTATGGTGATGGAAAGGATGGCAGGGCCATCCTTTTTCCTGCAGCGTGCTCGCCTCCATACTGTGCTCTGTATTGACTGGCAGCCTCACCCAACTGCTCTCTGATGCTCAGTGACATTTTGTTTGTATTTTTTCCATGGTGCTCTGCCTTGAATTTTTACTTCTCCATATTCATTTCCCTCTATTCTACTAAATTGTAAGCGTCTTGTGAGTGGAGGTTATGCTGCCTTCATTTTCTATCACTGGATGGTGCGTGCTGCCTTATGAGACAGATAAATACTTGTTGACTAAATGGATGATTCTTTCCTAAAATGACTGCAACCGCCAAGGGATGATGTTCTAGCCTTAAATTGCCAGCCTGCGGAACTTCTGTCCTTTCTCTTGGTGATTTAGAATCACAGACTATCAGAGCTGGCAGGGAACTTAGGGATCACTTACAGATGGAGGAGCTGGGAACAGGGGCTGCCGAGTGAGTGTGAGAGCTGGGACTGGAGCCCAGGTGTCCTGACTCCACGCCAGAGCTGCTTCCACCAAACTCAACAGCCTCTTCGTTTCACGGATTTACCCGTTATCTCCATCCTGGCAGTGGTGACAGAATACCATGAGCTGCCCCACAGATCTCTCTCAGGCCAGTTCTGCATCTTTGACTTTTGTTGAAAGCCCTGCAGTTTTGCTTTCCCACCCCACCTCACTTACTGTGGTGACGTCATTTTAATAACTCATTTTCAAGCACTAGTTTCAAGTAAACTTGATGGGGGGGGGTCTGTCTCCCTCAAAAAAAGTAGTTTTCCTGATGCTCTCAGACCCACACTAAGTGCATTCTTTGATTCGATAGCTATTCATCACATATTTATCATGAGTATTGCAACAGATTGCTCTGTGATTTTTTTTCTATTTGCCACATATTATTAATTTCTTCTTAATACATTTGAAGTTATCATTTGCTTTCATTTCCCACTCAAAATATTTACTGTTGTTTTGGATGTGCTTTCTATTCATTCGCTCATTTATTCAGCAAATACTTGTGGGGAGCCCTGTGTGCAAGGTCCTAGGAACTGGGAGTACAGTGGTGAGTGTGACAAATGTGGTCCTTGTCTTCACAGTGATTACAGTTGTGTCTTGTTTTGGCTGCCTGATCCTGCCTTTCCCTCTGTCCATCTTGGAATTCCCTGAGTGAGGAAAAAAAAAGCGTATTTTTTCACTGTATCACATTCTGTCTTACATCGCAGGACTCACCTCCAGCTTCTCTGCCCATAGTCAGTCCTTCCCCCTTCTCCTGCCATTCCCCACACCCGGGGCTCTGCCGCTCACATGCAGTGCTTCCTCATATAGCTTTGTCTTCAGGCAAGGCCATTCCCAACCTCTGGAATGTCCTCGCCACTCTCCTTCATCAGAAGAACACGCATTCATCCTTCAAAGTCTTCCCTCATGAAGCTTTCCACTCCTCAGCCACACTAGCCCACTAGCCCAGTAGCACCCAGATTCTTATTTAAGGACACAAAACCCATCTAGAATATATATGAATGCTATTCAAATTAGAATACTAAGATTTTTTTTTTATAGATTACTAAGATGTTTAAAAACAACTCAGGAGAGATTTAAAAAAATTTTTTTAAAGTAATATATGCACATGTTAAAAATCGGTTGTGTGAAGTTCCAAGTTACTTCCTCCTAGAGAGGAAACCATGGTTACAAGCATGTTGTGATTTCTTCCAGATAGACATTCTATGCATATATGAATAGAGATCCTAAAGATTTTGTGGACAGAATTATTTCTGGTTCATTTGAAATAAATGAAAAACCAGAGAAGCCATAAAACGATGTATAAGAGTAGTGAAAGATGAAGTAGGGGAGGAAAAAGTTTTCCTCAACCCTCTTAGGGCTCCTTGGCCGAAAATTAAACTGACAAAGACAGATTAACAAGAGAAGAGCATACAGATTATTTAATACAAGTTTCACATGATGTAGGAGACTTCAAAAGGAAATGAAGACCAGGAAGAAAAAAAACCCAAACAATCAGACCTAAGTATTTTAATACTGGGCTCAAGGTGGGAGGGAATAGCTCAAGGGGTAGAGCACATGCTTAGCATACACAGAGTTCTGGGTTCAATCCCCAGTACCTCCTCTAAGAATAAATAAATAAGTAAACCTAATTACCCCCCCCCCAAACAAACAAAAGTACTGGCTTTGATGAAGAGTGGACAGTCATGGAGAAATGTGATAGGTCAAAGAGTAGGGGTTAAGTATAGTGAACTGGGGAGACTTGGCAAGACCTGTTTGTTAGGGTTCTTTTCCTTAGAGTCCCTTTGCTTTCAGAGGTAAGGACGCTCCTTTCCTCCAGGTACAGCGAGGGCACCTCTCATATGAGGGGTTTATGACTTATTTGGGGGGAGAAGGACGGGGTACGGGAGTTTAGAGTGACCGTCTTGCTTCTGCTGTTTTCTCAAACTTCTTCAGTTTGAAATACTCAGTATGCCAAGGAGGTGTCCCATTTTGGGGTAGTGTGTCCTGAACCCTGTCAATGACACGCCCTACCAATTGTTATAGAAATCAGAGCCAACACTTACTGACCACTCACCTTATGGAAGGCGCAACTCTGAACTCTTTACCTGCCTCAGTCATTTAATCCTCACAACCACCCCATGAGTTAGGTACTATTATTATCTCCTTTTTAGATGATAAAAACATTGAAGTAACTTGCCCAAGGTCACCGAGTTGGTGGAGTTTGATCTAAATCCAGACCTTGAATTTCAAGAGCCTCATCCCTGCTAAAGACAGAGATTTTTGTCTCTCCCAGGCCCAGCTCAAGAGTTACCCCATTATAAAGCTTTTTTTTCACTTATTCTCCAAGTAGACTTTCTTTGTACCCCTTTGTCATTCTCACTTTTGCATCTATCAGAGTTAACTGTGTTTTTAAAAATTTTTTTAACTTATTTGGGAGAGGTAATTAAATTTTTAATTTGCTTAATTTTTAATGGAGACACTGGGGATTGAACCCAGGACCTTATACATGCCAGGCATGTGGTCTACCACTGAGCCATACCCTCCCTCTAGACTAGAAATTGTGTTTTATGCACTGAGTATCCTCTGTGCTTGGCACAGAGTCAGGGTTTAATGTTTGTTGAGTTGGGAGGCTAAGTCTTTGAAGGAAAGACCTTGTCTGGTGTCGCCTGTGAGCCTATTTATGGTGCTGTTCAAAAATATCATTGTTCCATCAGCAACCTTTACAAAACCTGATGATTAAGGAGATTATGAGACCTCTTCTGCTGAATCTTAGTGGGGAAAAAAAATCCCTAGGATGGTTATATTTAAATGAGCCTTGAGAGGTTAAACCCTCCTATTAAGTATTTTAAGTATTTACATTTGTAATAAAAATAGACCTTTTCCGCTAGTCTGCATTCACCCTTCTGCCCACCACACACACAAACATCCCTGACAGACCTACACTCACCTTTCAACATCTGCTTCTGTTTTGATTTCCCCAATGGCAAGTATTGTTTTAAAAGAATACTATAAAATAATGCCTAATCATTGTCAAATAAATGCATCCAATAAAGAGATTTATAAAGAAGAATGTGGAAATCACCTGGAAACGTATTATCTAGTCACTAATGCAGCTAGCATTGTAACAATATATATTTTTTTCAGGCATTTTTCCCCCCGTACCCATTCCCCAAAATATTTTTTACAAAAAAAGAAATCACACGAATCATACTGCTTTGCACCCTGATTTTTTCACCTAAAGTAAATCTGGTCATTTTCCATATTAATGAATGTTTAATTCTGTGGTATTTCTTACCTCGATGTATCATAAGTTATTGAACCAGTTTCCTATTCATGGACATTTTAAGTTGCTTCTAATTTTTCACTGGTATAAAAACATGTCTTGGGAAGGCTGTCTTGGATTCTGCACACATCTGATTATTTTCTAGGATAAACTTCTAATCGTGGAATTGCTAAGCCAAAAGGTACATGCATTTTCAAGTTTTAGAAACATTTTCCAGGGTCCACTCCGGTCAGCACTGTAGACAAGTTCCTGTTTTGCCACATTTCTCTGCAGCGTTGATGAGCCCTGATCATTGTGGTTGATTTGCATTTCTTTGATCATTAGTGAGGTCAGATATTTTCTCGTTTTTCTTTGAACTTTGATTACAGCAGTTTGTGTATGCAGTGTGTGTTAAAGAAGTTTTTAATTTTCAGTGTGTTCAATCTCCTTTTATAAGGTATTGGCTTTGGGGATCATATTTATGTTTTCTATTATACCCCTTTATAATTTTGTTTTTTAATAGTTAAGTCTTTAATCCACCTGCCAATTATTTTTGTGTAAGGTATGAAATAGAATTTTAGCTTAATTTCCCCTTATTTTTAACTGATTATCATACTTCCTTTTAAAAATAATTTACCCTTCCCCTATTTAATTAAATAGTAATAGCAAATACTTGAGTTGTGATTTGTATGCCAAGCACTGTTCCACATGCCTTATGTATATGAACTCATTTAAACCTCATCACCACACTATGAAACAGGTACTATTATTATCCCCAATTCATTTTATTTTATTTTATTTTTTATGGAGGGACTGGGGATTGAACCTAGGATCTCGCACTTGCTCAGCACACACTCTGCCACTGAGTTATTGATAAGGAAACTGAGGATAGAGAAGTTAAGTACCTTGCCCAAGATCACGTGGCAAATCATGCTGGAGCCAGACTGGAATCCAGGGGGTTTGGGTCTGGAATCCACTCTCCATGGCCTCAGTGAAACACCTCCAGGTCCAGTTCTAACACTGCTTGCCCTCTGCACCTTCTCGCTTCACCCCAGTGAAACCTCTTCACCCTTACTTGAAACCTGTGCACTCACAGCACGTAAGTTTCTGCTTGGCAGGAAGACTGTGTGTGCATGGCCTCCTTGCCATAACAAATGCCAGTTTCCTTGGTGGCAGCGGCAGGGAATTAAGTATATTTGCCCCAGATGCAGTGCTTTGCTCATAGAAGCATAGAATCTTCCTTTCTTCTATCATTACTTTCTATTTTAATTTAAAAATAATATATGAACATAGCAAGCATTTATATAGCAAAAGAGTGAACACTGAGATGTGTCTGTGTTCCTACAACTTCCTTCCAGAGACATTTACTAGAAAGTTTTCTATCTGTGTATAGGTATATGTGTATACTTTTTGTTTTACATAAATAGGAATATCCTAAGTGTCTCTTCTGTATCTTTTTAAAGTTCTTGTCTCTTGACCCTAGTTCCATATAAATATGTATAGATCTAGCTCATTCTTCTCAATGACTCCATACTATCCCATTGCAAGGCTGGGACGTAATTTATGTAACCAGTCCCCTGTGAGTGAGCATGTAGGTTGCTTCCAATCTTTTACAATGATGACATCCTTAGACATTTGTCCTTAAGGATGTATGGGAGAATATATATAAGATAAAATTATTGCAGTGGAATTGTTCAAAGTATAGGTGCATCATACACTTTGATAGATAATGCCAGTTGAACCCATAGATTTTTTTATAGTTTGACAATATTTTAGAAATTACATAATTGACTTCCAGATAGTTATTGAATATCGAATGACTTTTGAAGAGAGAGCAATTTAAATGTGGAGACAAGAAAGTACTAATAAGTATGGGAAAAAGGGTTACAAATTGATTTACTATTTACTCCAAATAAGATAGGCTTGGATTAACAAGAACAAAATATAAAGTGGTAGCCAAAGTCAAAGTCCACCGTTGACGCTGCCATCACATGCTGGTTGAGAGGCAGCATTCGAGTGGTGAAAATCAGGGCACTGGGAACCAGACTTCCTGTGTTGGAAGCTGTGGTATGCCTCTTCTTAGCTGTGTGACTTTGGGCAAATTTATCTGACTTCTCTGGGCCCCAACTTCCTCAGAATAACAGCGGTAAAGGAGAAAAGAGTATCAAATGAGCTGATTGGCGACATAGTCACAATCTAGAGCCTTGAAATGCAAGCGTGACATCGGGAATAGATATGAAATCCCATATATCAGTGGTGCTCATTCCACATCGCGGGGATCTTTGTTTTCCAGGAAACAGTTGTTCTTGGCTCCATTTTTGAGGATGCACATGCCTCAGTGGAGGATGAGACTGATTTTGGCAACTGAATGGAACACTGGAGTGTTCAGTTTTAAGGCTGATTTTTGGGAAAAACAATGTCAATTAAGCCATTGATTACAACATCCTGATACGACAATACAAGAAAATGATTGTTTGGAGTGTTGGATGTGATTTTTGACTCTTGAATCAATTGCTTTGTTCCATTCATGAGAATATCAGGGATTTTAACAAACATTATATAGTGTTTTTCATTTCTGAAGAACTTAAGGTTTGCATAATTGTATATACTGTTGAGTAAAGCTGTCAAACAGTTACATTTGATCCACCTGTGTATATCTATAAATGCTATACTATTAATGGTCCCTTGATTTATATAATAATGGTAACAATAATTCTGTACATTTGTATACTGCTCAAAATTCTTTTACAAATTTTTCAGTTTTTGAGGACAGGTTCCATTTTTTTTTTTAATCACATGCCTCAGTTAACCTCTTGAAAGAAAATTAAGAAATTGGAACATCAAACTTCTTTAACATGAGGTTAAAGGGAAAAAAAGGATTTTTCTATTGTGGAGAAAATGCATAGTCAGGAAGGTGTATAAGATTAATCCCTGTTGAAATGTTAATTTTGTAATAACACTAGCTAAAAAAGAAATCATGTGAGAGTCTGATACTATTAAAATCAGTTGATTTCTGTAGGACACAAATGACTTGGATCCCTTGTGGTGGTGGGCAGAGGGGGTACAACTATTTCTCACTTGATAACAAAATGCTATTTCTGCTTTATTTGCATCTGTAAAACCTCTCAGGAAGAGACAAATTTCTTTTCTACCAGCTAAAACTAAAGAAAACGAAACCTTGTAATTTAATTCTTTCCTTGCATCCAGGTGGTGGTGCTGTTCTCATGAAAGAAAACATTCTACAAATCTGTTTTTTTTTTTTTTTAGAGGTAAATTATTATAATTGCTCTTTTATTTGCAAATTGAGCTGTTAAAGCAATAAGACCATATGGACATAATTTCTATTAACCTTTTAAAAACTTCTGTTTTCAATTTGGAATTATTTTAATCCATAGTGATTAATCAGCAATGTGCTTAGCAAAAAGATTGTGCTATACTTATTTATGGTGGGTAGTAACGTAAAAATGTGCACCATCATTCTTTGTATTTGAAAAGCACGATGTCCAGAGAATACCCTTATCTTTGCAAACCACAGTGCTGTATTTATGAAGACATAAAAACCTGTAGAAAAGGTGAAGAATTTAAAGTGGGTAAAATGGCAACACTATTCAAATTCAAACAGGGAAGCCGACTGTTAAAGCCACACAATATATAACTCCCAACAGCGCTGCTTTTACTTTAGATAATGCTTTCTTGTTGTTTGTTTGGTGGTTTTTTTTTTTTTTTTCTTCTTTTCCATTTTGGCTTCCTTGGTGTGAAAGTCATAATGAGAGAAAAGTAAATGCTTACATATTTTTATTTTCAAAAGTCACCTCCCAAGAGATGAAAATTTCTTTCTATAAAGTTTTCTATATGAAATAATGCCTAAATATCTGTATGTGGCTCTCTGAATACCTCTGGATATTTAAGGGGAAAATATCACTGCATATTTATTTAAATGAGATAAAAGCCCATGTTTCTTGCTAAAGGTCAGCAGCAGTTCTGTGAATCTGGGGAGGGGACTGATTCTGGGGTGGGAATTGTCTGTCTCTGGCAGAAGCCCATATTAAAATGACTGAATTAATCTTCCACTGTATGAAAATCAGTTGCTCCCTGTCAGGAAATTTGTTACCCCATGTCCCTTTCCTTAATCAAAATGTCCTGAAATTTTTTTGAACTATCTTCATTATTTAGAGGAGTAGACAGCCCAACAGACTCAAAAAGGAATCCGAAGACTTGAACTCTAGAATCTCATCAATTGCTAACTTTGACCTTGGGCAAGATGCCGCATTTGTCTAAGCTGTTCCTTATAAGTAAATGAAAGAGTTGGACCAGAATATAGATGACCTTTAAGGCCATTTCCAAATCTATAACTATGACTTTAAATCAAAGGCATTAATAAAGACGTAAATATATTATATACACTATATGTCAACTAATATGAATATAAATAATTATATATCAAATATATATAAACAATACACAAAAATCTATTATCTCATATAACAGACAAGGGTATAGGGAAATTACGAGGTTGCTTAATTTAGCGGTCAATGACATTATCAAGGATGTGAAATTTTTCCTGTCTCTCTGCTCTGTCATCCTCACTGTCTTGGTTTTTGTCCTTAGGCTTGTCTCCTCGTGGTTGCAGGATGACTGCTGTAATTCTGGGTGTTACGTAGGGACATGACTTCGTCACGTAGAAGAAGAGCCCTTTCATTCAGTGGGTCTCTTGTTTGTAAGGAAAATCTTTTCTTGAGCCACCACTCCCCCGACCCCAGCAGACCTGCTTCCATGTATCATGTATTATTAGCCAGACTTATAGATCACATGCTCCTGTCTAAACCATGACTGGCTTAAATCAATAAAAATTCACCTGCTAGAGGTAGAAAAGACCCAGATATCCATGTCTCAATGAAATGGGGGTTCTGTTGGCAAGAAGGAATGGAAGGAAGGAATGACAGTTGGGTAGGCTGCCAACAGGGCCAGTCACACTGAATGGCATTACATGACCCCACCAAAACCTAACCGGCACCCCTTCCTCAATTCCCAAGCTCTTTGTGTGACAACACTTAGACTATAAACCCTAGTGGACCATAGGTTTGAATGAAAAAGTCAAAACTATAAAAATAAAACTCTTGGAGGGAACCAGGAGTAAATCTTCATGACTTTGGGTTAAGTGATGATTTCTTAGATACAATACCAAAAACACAAGTGATAAAAGAGAAAATCGATAAATTGGACTTCATCAAAATTAAGAATGTTCAAATGACACCATCAAAATAAGAGGACCACCACAACAGGAGGAAAATATTTGCAAGTCATATATCTGATAAGACACCTGTATATCTAGAATAAAGAATGTTTACAACTCAATAACTGAGTAAATAAATAACTTAAAAATGGACAAAGGGCTTGGATAGACATTTTTCTAAAGGAGATATATGAATGGCTAATAGGCACATGGAAAGAGCTTGTCTTTAGTCATTAGAGAAATACAAATCAAAATCACAATGAGATACCACTTAAAATCCACTAGAGTATGTATAATAAAAAAAGATAGACAGTAACAGGTATTGGTGAGGATGTGGAGAAGTTGGAACTCTCACACATTGCTGATGGGAGTGTAAAAAGTGCAGTTTGCTATGTCCTCAAATGATTAAACACGGTTGCCATAAAACGCAGCAATTCCTCTCCTAGATACATACCCAAGGAAATGAAAACACAAGCCCACACAAAAATGTGTACATGAACGTTCATAGCAACACTATTCATAGTAATCAAAAGTGGAAACGATCCAGATGTCCACACAATGGAATATTATTTGGCCATAAAATGGTTGAAGTACTGATGTATCCTATAAGATGAATGAACCTTGAAAACAAACTTTCATTCATGTTAAGTAGAAGAAGCCAGCCACAAAAGGCTACATATTGTGTGATACCATTTATATGATGTAGAGAACAGGCAAATCTACTTTTAGTAGAGACCGAAAGTAGCTTAGTGAATGCCAACGGGTGGAGGATGGGGAATACAGGGGGTAGCGATGGGAACTGACTGCTAATGAATAAAAGGTTTCTTTCCAGGGTGGAGAAATGTTTTGATTTTTGTTTATGCATTTTTCGTTACATTTAGTTTCTCTAAAGTGACACAATCTGTTTCTACTTTTTGAATGGTTATTCTTGTATGTGTCATATGCCTCTTAAACACATTTTCCTATCTATGCCTAGAATTATCCAGCATTTAACTCCACCTTGAGAGGAAACAAATTTTTGCACACTTTCATTTACCAGCTGCTTCTGTTTCTGCTGCCATTTTCTATGCTGAGAAAATCTTTATCACTCTCCCAACAATTATTAAGCTTTAACTGTCGTTTATTCTGGGTTCTTTTTAATGGAGGTACTGGGGATTGAACCCAGGACCTGGTGCATGCTAAGCATGTGCTCCACCTCTGAGCTCTACCCTCCCCCCATTCTAGTTTCTCTACCCGTCCCCCTGTCCCCCGGGTTTTCTATCCCGCATCTTCTTTTTGGATCTATTTTTCATTATTTGAAGGTACATTCTTTACTAGTTATTTCCTGAGCTGATTCAAGGTTGAGAAATTTTTTGAGTTCTTACATTTACAAAAATGTCTTTCCTTTCACACTTGAGTTATAGTTTGGCTAAGTTAAAATTTTAGGGTCAATTTTTTTCCCTCAGAACTTTGAAGATGTTCCAATTTCTTCTTGATTTCAGTATTAGTGATGAAGTCTGATGTCAATATGATCTTTGATCTTCTGTTTTTTACTCTCTTTATTCTTTTTGTTCTGAAATTTCACAAGGATGGATCTAGATGTAAGTTCTTTTTTCATTTATCCTGCTTGGAGACTGGTCAATACCAACATGAATATTTTCTTTCTCTGAGAAATTTTATTTTACTAATTTCTCAGTTATTTCCCCTCTTTTACATTCTCTCTGTTCTCTCCAGAACCCCTATTAGATGGCCCTGGGAATCTCTGAGTCAGTCTTTCTTGTTTCTTAACTTTTCTTTCATATTGTCTTTGTCTCTTCCAACTATATTTTGAGAGAATTCCTTAGCTTGGTATTTCAAAATGCTGTTCATATGTGTCCATTCTACTACGTAGCTCCCAAATTGATCTTTTGATTTTGATTGTCAATATTTTAATTCCTATAATACTCAGTTAATGTTTTAGTTATAATATCCTCTGTCTTTCCAGAGATATTTTTATACGTATTCTAAAACCTTGTAAGCTCTTTTAACTCTGATTCTTCGAGACACTTTATTTGTTGAATTTGGTCTTTGTTTTAAGGTGTTAGTTTTCCCCCAAATGTTGCAGAGTCTTAGTTATTTCAGCTTTTGAGAATCAGTAATTTTGTCTGCTCTGTTCAAACGCGGTCTATGTGGGAGAGGTGAGACGTGCCAGGGTTTCAGGCTGGCGCTGGTCCTCCGTCTTCTCCGCGGGTAGCTTCTCTAACCCTTAGAGGGCGCTCTTCTTGGCTTCTTGCCCTGCTTCTCCAGGCCCAGGGCACAGCTTCACTGGTGCAGCTTGTGAGTTAACATGACTGTTTCTCTCTCTCTCCTTGTATCTTTCAGAGCCTTACTGGCTTGCCCACTGCCTCCTTCCTGCTCTTTGCTGTCATTTCCTGAGAGAAGGGCAGAATTAGATGGGGAGGTCTCTGCTATTCTCAGGTTGTATTCTTTGTTTTCTGTTTATTTCTTTGGTTTTATTTTTAACTATGTTTTAGGAACTCAGGGAATTACAAATCTTGAGGGAAAAAAAAGTATACTTAATATACTTAATCAAAAAGCTGAGAGTCCTCCCTCAGACTATATACAGCTAACGAGCCTCAAGTGCCCCTTAAGACACAGGATATGAAGTTAGGAAAACTGATAGTTGAGTTCCAGTTCTTCCACATTTTTTGGTGTTGTGATCCATTTCCGAACCTCAGTTTCTTCGTCAATAAGCCAAGGACAGTAAGAATATCTGCTCCATATGTTTTGTGATGATGAAATATATCAGGAAAGTGAACATCCTTTGTGAGCATCAGAGAGCTACTCAAAAGCCATTATTCATCACACTGAGTGATGCTTCCTCAGACCGCAGGTGTGTGTGTGGGAGGGTAGCGGGAAATAGGAGAACAGAAGATGGGGAAGAGGAGACTGCCACAAGCTCTTGCCCCAGACTTCTGTTTTATAGTCACTGCTCTCGGTTCCTTAGACTTCCTAGCACCAAGGAATTTTCTGTGTGTCAAATCCAGAAGCCCTACTTTCCTAATGGTGTAAAACCTAGCCAAAAGAATCACCGTGAAGGCTCCCATTTAACTAGAGCAGATGATTGGTTATGGGGAAGAGGGGATAAGGGATGGCTCTGTAGGTAGGATTACAAAATTATATTAATGTTTTCCCAGGGCTTCATCAAAGGGACAGTTTCATACGTATCTTGTCCTCTGTGTAAAAGAACTTGGAATTACCTAAAATCTCAATCTGAAAATATCTTCTATAAGGAGAGGACTTTGTGGACATTTTTCCCCTCAATGATGCAAAACTGAGTAGAACTGTAAACACGTCAGAGGGTCTGAAATCCACATGGGCTGGAGTCCCGGCCAGGGTCCCCCCCTCTCAGGATCTCTCTCCTCCTCCGAGTCTCATGCTCTTCCTTTCTTTAAGGAATACAATATCCCAGACAGTTCAGCCTAAGATGTGCTGCAGTCACGGATGCCCACTTTGAGGCTTAATGTTAAGAGGTCCAATGAGTATTGATAATACTACAATGCAATGGACAGAGAGATTTCCTTCCAATGCACTTTCATGTAGCTTATAACAGCTGGCCTCAGCTAACATTGGAATTCTGTGTTTTACTTCTTTGTTGAAATAATTCTTTGCCAAAATGTTTTTTTTCACTAGGTTGAAATCGTCTAGCTGAATCAGAATGGTGCTGCCTGCCTGCGGATTTCTTATGTGGATGACCATTGTTTTCCAGAGAGGTGAGAAGCTTATTTCCCTCCATTTTCACTCTGCAGGGATTGTTCTATCATACAGGATTACGCAGCACTCACTCATTCTTCTTGGGTTCAAATAAAGGATGGGTTTGGTCTGAGGTGTCCCATATTTTGAAATGGAGGCACGTAGTGATGGTCAGGATTTGGGGAGGGAACAGATTTAACAGGAGAAGGATGAGAGGCTGGACACTGCCTGGGGCTAATTTCAGCTAGATCAGCTGGATCGTGATTGACCCAAAGCTGGCAGCTAGACTTGTGTGGTCTGCATGATATGCACAGAGTTAGCTCAGACAGTTCTCAGCTGACAGGCTCTCGTATTTCTAGATATTCCAGTAATGGTTCCCAGAATGTGCACTTCATCGGCAAGTACATTTAAAAATAAAAGGCTTATGGAAATACAGAGAAGACCAAAAGTCTGAGAATAAAAGTCAGCCCTTTAAGTGGAATAATTTCAAATATATGAAAAACTCACTAGAATGTCCTTAATTTTCTCATTTGTTTTTTTTTCCCTGACCAATGAAAATCAGATCCTGGATCAACACTGCACATAGATGTTTGAGACCCACTGCCCCTAGTCCACAGAGCAGTCTGTAACTTCTTGATCTGCAAATCCACTTCAAATATTTAGAGAACACCTACTACGTGGAAACAAAAAGGTGAACAAAAGGTCTCCATTGTGTAACTAATTGCAGAACACCTCACCAATAATGTCTTACTTGAATTCATTACTCTTTCTAGTTTTTAATTTTTTCTTGAAGTATAGTTGACTTACAGTGTTGTGTTACCTTCAGGTGTACAGGAAAGGGATTCAGTTATACATAAATATATGTATGTATTCTTTTCAGATTCTTTTCCATTATAGGTTATTACATGATATTGAGTGTGGTTTCCTGTGCTTTACAGTAAATCCTTGTTGTTTATCTAATTTACATATAGTTGCACGTGTCTATTAATCCCAAACTCCTAATTTATCCCTCCTCCTCTTCCTCTGTGGCAACCATAAGTTTGTTCTCTATGCCTGTGAGTCTGTTTCTGTTTTGTAAATAAGTTCTTTCATACCATTTTTTTAGATTCCACATGTGATATCATATGATATTTTTTTTTCTTTGACTTGCTTCGCTTAGTGTGATCATCTCTAGGTCCATCCATGATGCTGCAAATGGCACTATTTCATTCTTTTTCATGATTGAGTAATATTCTTTTTAATAAAAATATATTTGTGCAGATATAATTGGTCACAGCCATTTTTGGCTGTTGTTTCCATCACAAGTCTGAATGACTGAGGTGAATAAAAGGGTAACATTTAAACACTGAGTGTTTCCTTATTTCACCTGATGAGTTGTTTTTTGGGGGGAGGTTTGGAGGGGAGGTAATAGGCTTATTTATTTATTAATTATTATTTTTAAAATCTAACAGAGGTACTGGGGATTGAACCCATGACCTCGTGCATGCTAAGCATGAGCTCTACTCAATGAGCTATACCCTGCCCCCTCAGCTGATGACTTTAAACCTCTGCTTGCTAAGGAAGCACGGAAGAGGAAGCATGAAGAGTATGTACGTCTAGGTGAGGCCGTTTCTTTGGTGTTAAGTCTGTGCAACTAAGACACAAGGACGCAGTTGAATGAACTGCAGCCTGAATGGCTTGCTCTGGGAAAGCCAAATGGGCCTTTCTTTTTTGCCAGGACTGGAAAGACGCACATTGATTGCGCAATTAAGGAAAGGTTGGCTGAAGGTGAGGAAGGTTTCTCCGTCCTGCCCTTATTGCTCAACGAGCTTGTTTAACAGGCTGCACGGGAGCAGCGGGCTGTGGCGGGGCGAGGGACTGCTTCTCTCTAAGTATTGCTGGGCAGCTGCCAAAGACAGTTCAAAAAGTAAAACAGCTCAAGCGTCCCATGCCACGAGGTACAAGATTGACGTGTTGGGGCTCACAGGTGCATTCACAGCAAATTGCCGTCTGCGTAAGTTCTAGTTATAGATAAGGAGCCATTTGCGCGGCGTCTGGTACTTTCCGTGTTGTTCCGTCTTTCTGGAACCTGCACATTGGTAGAGGTGCTGCAGAATCGCAGGGACAGCCCGGCCCTGACAGGGATCTCGTGTGATCGTTTCGTGCTTCCCGGGAACCGGTGTTCTTACCCTCCCACCGCCATCCGTTGTCCCCGGTGAGCTGTCGCAGCGCCGTCCCGCAGATCTGGTGTCGCCGCACCGCGCTCTGTGCCCTCTGGCAGCGTTCTGCTGCCAGCACCCTTTCCCCATGAGAATCTGCCCCGCTGCGACTCTCGGCTGCGTCAGTCACTGCCAGTTCCTCCCGTGAAAGGAACTCCTTTTTAAAGCCTGCAGTTGATTTGGCTTTTATACAACGGTCTGGTCACAAACTCTCTGTGACAGCTCCGCCTTGAGCATCCCGTTCGGGAGTTCAGAAGAGCTAGGGTTGCATGTGGACTCTGTTTAACGACAAGTCTTTTGGCTTTTCTGCTGGCCTCAAACCTGGTATAAACAGTGATTTTGCACTTGCTGAGGAGAGTTTTCTCCTTTGCTTCTGTCATGGACTCGAAGGAAACCTGGATATTTGTCATAATGATAACTGGTCACCTGTATTCTGGGCTTACTATGTGACAGATACTGTGCTGAGCAATTTACAATGTGCCGTCTCATTTATTCTTCACACTCATTCTACGGGATGGTTATGATTATTCCTGTTTTATGGTGGAGGAAACTGAGGCTGAGAAAAATTAAGGAAACCTGCTCAAAGTCACTGAGCATGCATGTGACAGAGGCAGGATTCCAGCCAAGGTTAGTCTGAGTCCAAAGCCATGCCCCTACTTCCTTATGCTTTCTCCTCGACAAGCCATTCATCCTTGGGCCACGTGGGGAATCCTGGAAGAGTTCAGGCATCAAACACACACACACACACACACACACACACACACACACCCCATACTCTAGCTTTGCTTCCAATCAGACATGGAATTAGTGCTAGTAGAGCTGACCGAGGGGGCATCTCCGCCCTGCTTAGGGCACCAAGTTTCTCCAATAATCAGCCCTTTATGATGCCTCCCCTGGTGATGGGCAGCACTAATGAGCAGTTTTGTTCAGGACAGTTCTCTATCCTAAGAAAGGAACTTGGCCTCTACCCCAACCCCCTAAGGACCACCCTCTAAAAAGGAGGCCGAGACAGTTCCCTAAAAGACAGGGCATGTCGGATACCCCTTTGGGCAGGATGGAAGACACATTTCCCATCTTATTCTCATTTTATGTGGAGGTTTGATCTAAGGCTCTGCTTCCAGGCAGTGCTGTAGCACCGGTGTGTAGGTGAGACTGCCCCAGGACAGCCTCCGTTATCAGTGAAGTCTCCCCTCCACCCACCTGACGTAGAAGATGGACCCTCCCAATTCCTCTGTTAGTAAACAGTGTTATGAGGTTCTAGCCTAGATTTAGTAAATTTACAAAGTAGTCACTCCCCCCAACCCCAAACTTGGGAAAATTGGAGAAGTAGCCATTTTTTATAATACTCTTTTGAGGATTCAAAACTAAAAAACTAATACAGAATAAACAAATTCCAAAACAAACATTTCAGCACACCTTTCTAAAATGATGTCAAAGAGAACTCTTCTTTTTAAAAGCAAATGAATTCTGAGGAGACAGAGTGTGTTGGAAGTCTCCTGTTCTCTGGCAGGGTTTTGGAATTCTGCTTGATTGTCAGAGACAGTTGGGATATTATTTAGAAAGTGAGAGAATCCAACACCAAAATGGATCTGTTTAGAATTATCCCAGTGCCTGCAGGATTTTCTTTGGCTTCAGTGATAGGGCAAACTGGGCAAAAAGAGCTTTCTTTGAAGGCCCTTTCCATAAAAGGTGAGAAGCTGGAATGATAGGAATTCTGTTTTGTAAACTTCCTCTATTGAACCTCTCTTTAAGAAACATTCTGGAAGATCTTAAAGTTATCCAATTATTTGCTAAAAGTCAAATTTAGTGATTACTTTTGGAGGGACTTTTTTAGATGTGACCTTATATCTGTTTGCTGCTCAGTCAGTGGGTTGGTCTGCAAGGTGTCAATGTAAAATCAAAATGGTGTAACTGTTGCTAAGAGAACTCTCTAAAATGGAAGCTGGGAGGCCATGGAGAGAGTGTGACTTATGCACGTCTCAGCATGGATAGAATCTGACCTTTTGATCACTTATTGTCTTAATGCAGGCATCCAGAACATCTGCCCAGTGTTTCCTGAAACTCCAGATACTTATCAGAACCTCACCTAAAATAACTCACCACAGCCTATCCCTTAAGGACAAATATTTCCTTTCTTGTGTCAGAGGACGGCCCCGTGGGCTTTCGCCTTTATAAGCCCGTGACTCGTTCTCTTCTTCAGAACGTTTTTTCAGTTTTACCTGAATCTGTGTCTTCCAAATTGTAATGATTAAGATCTCAAATAAACTCTTCTCTTCTTTTCAGCGTTCTGCGCATCTTGGTCAACATGACATGGTGACAGAGAAAGGGGATACAGAGTGACCTTTCCCCCTCGTCCAGCCCCCTGTAGATTCAAGTGAGGTCCTACAAGAATCGATTGTGCTCTGTTGTCTCCTCAGTGGTCCTGGGTTGTGTTGGTGTGTCTTCCTGGACCCAGACCTCCTGTCTTGGTAGAGGTTCTGGTTTACTTGTGTGTCTTCCATCGCAAGCTTCTGTTCTCGGGACTTAATTTCCCATTTGTTCTGGTGAGTAATTACTCTTGGAATAATGGGAGGTTCCCTCTTTAAGGGTAAGGTTGCAGGGCAGCCTTCTTCTGGAACTTCTGACAGTTTTATGTGCAAGAACTGTGGGCCCTCCTCTGGCAAGTATTTGTCTCATTGGACTATGATTACCTGGAATGATTTACTGTTAAACTGGCCACCTTGAGACTCCTTTGAAATTCCTAAATTAGTCTATTTGTGCAGTCGATTAGCAAAAGGTTGTAAGACAACAAGAATGGGAAACATATTTCAATTGACATTTTGAGGGCTCCAAACACAATAATTAATCCACTATTTCTTCCTCAGGAAAACTAACTCACAGTTATCTCAAAAGATTCCCAAATCGGAAAAAAATCCTCTGAGGCTTCTGAGAGCTCTCTCTCTCTCTCTCTGCTCCTTCCTGTTCCTCTGACTGTCTGCTGTCATGCTCTCCTTGCTGTCCATCTTTTTCTGAGCTTCTTTTCTATAGCATGGAGACTGAGCCCCTCGCAGAAGGCTAGCCATTCTGCCTCCCCCTCCTGTAACGACAGCCCCTTTTAAAACCAGGCATAATGTAGTTGGATGGGTGGCTTAACCTACGGTGTCATTTAAGTTACATTTTTCAAATCTTTGCAAAACTGGGAATGCAGCTATACAGGCAGTTCAAATGCCACCCATTCCTTTTCATCAATCCCCAGACCTCCTTTATGTATCTCAAAAGGCTTGTAACCCCTCTGGGAATTCTAATCTAGACCACCTCCAATTCCTATGACCGAAAAAAGGAGGAAAAGAGGTCTTTCACAGCACAAACTGCTAAAAGGACTCTCTTGCCCAAACAGCTTCTTTAAATTTCTTGTCAAGGAGCAATGCAGATCTTAAAAGTCTCCTCCACAAATAATAAAAGACTTTAGCCACCCGAGCAAGTACACTTAATTTATTCCAATTGTTATTTATAAGCAAATGAGTTTTATATTATACCTGATTCACAACTTCAGTTTTAAAATGAAAACTATGACATCTTTGTGTCTATCTGTTTGTGTGCCGGGGTAGGTTATGGGTTGGTGATTCTTACCTCACACCTGAAAGCAAGAGAAGTGAAATAAAGTGGGTCACAGAAATGGTTGAACCAAGTAAATCTCATCCATAGTTTCTTAATCGGTCCTGAATATGGATTCTTTTCAGAATAGAGTCTTCTTTTTATGTTTTCAAAGAGTGAAATTAAAAGGATGAGACACAGAAGAAAAGATGAAATAACATAGACAAATAGACAAGTTAAACCAGAGCAAAGTAAGTCCCCTCACCCACGGCAGCGGTTCTCTACACGCCAGAGTTCTCTCGGCAGCTTACTGAGCGTGCGGATTCCTAGCCCTGCCACATGGCTTAATAGTCTCGCGCGGGCTCGGCAATGTACATTTTTCAGAGACATCCAACGAGTCTGCTTCAGGAAGTTCAGAGACCATACTTTGAAAGACAGTAAAGCCATACAAGACGGAATTAATATTGGTAGATGCTAATAAGCATTTCCTCAGGGAATAAAGCTTCATAGAGGTTGGGCTGACGAGCCTGAACAGAGAACCTTTGGAACCCATTTTTTGGGCTAGGGCTTGCATATTGTTTCATTCCTTCTGGATTATATAAACTACTTTCAGGTAAAGGTAGGGAGCAGCAACAACGCTCTACCTACACACACACACACACACACACACACACACACACACACACACGTCTGTAATTTCTAGGCTCATTAATACCTTCTACAATATATTCTGAGATATCCATCATTAACGAAGGCTTTCTTTAGTCATGTCCATGAATGAACCCTTGACCTTTCTTACTTTCTTCACATCTGGACTGTGTAGAACCCTCCAAACTCCAGCCATCACTGACAAAGGACCTTTAGTTGAGCCTTACACTGCTCCAAGATAGGGAGGAGCTACTGGCCCTTCTTTTCTTTCCTACACCTCTCTCTGCTTTGACTAGACCCCCCCCCCCATCCAGGTCCTTTGAGGTGGACTCCATCTATCAGCTCTAACTTGGCCCAGTTCCTGACCTGTTTTTTCAAGATTAGCAGGGTATGAACAGATTTAGATTCCTACCCCAAGCCAGGAGGATTTAATATTTAAATCACTTTCCATTTATTCAACAACATCTGAGTGTCTATTCAATATTTAAGAGCCTACTATGTGCCAGGCATTTTTCTAAGCATATCGGTGAACACGGCAGAAAGATCTCTGATCTTGCAGAGTTTATATTCCAGCAAGGGAGACAGACAACAAACAATTAACATTGATAAGGCAGAAATTGCTATGAGAAAATGAAGAAGTAGAGCAAGGGACATTGTGTGTGTGCGTGTGTGTGTGTGCGTGTGCGTGTGTGCGCGCGTGCGTGCGCGCGCGTGTGTGTGTGCGCGCGTGCGTGCGCGTGCGCGTGTGTGCGCGTGTGCGTGTGTGCGTGTGTGCGCGCGTGTGTGTGTATGTGTAAGCTGTGGTATTACATAGAGTGGTCAGGGTATTAAGAAAGTGAGAATTGTGCAAAGATTTAAAGAAGGGGAAGGAGTTAGCCAGAGAATATTTGTGGGGAGAGCTACAAAGAACAAAGACCTTATGGCAGAAATGTGATTGCATGTTCAAGGAACACACAGGAAAACAATGTAACTGGAACAGATTGCACAAGGATGACAACAGAAAGGGGTAAAATAGGAGGTAATAGTAGAGGGAATCAGGAATAATTTCAACTTTTTTGCCTGAACTACTAGGAGATTGGAGTTGACATTGACTGAGGGAGGGAGGGTTGTGGATGGAGTGAGTTTAGGGAAGAGGGGAAAATCAAGAGCTTTGTTTTGGAAATAGACATCCAAGTGGAGATGTTGAGTAGGTACCTGAGTGTATGAGCTTGGAGTCCAAGAGAGATATAAAATCTAGGAATCATCAACATATACATTTTATTTAAAGACATGGAACTGCTTGAGGTTATCAAGATGTAGATGAAGAAGTGATTCAGAGTCTGAGCCCTGGGGTACTCCACAATTAAGTGGATAAGTTAAGAGAAGCAAATAGCTAAAGAAACTGAGAAGAAACAACCAGAGAAGTAATGTGAAAACTAAGAGAATGTAGTATGCTGGAGAGTCTTAGGGAGAGGGAGGCAGGTCATGCTGCTAACAGGTCAAGTTCTGAGGCTTGACCATTGTAATTAATATTGGTGACCCTGACAAAAGCAATTTGGTGGAGTAATGGGGGGGAGGGGTAAAGCCTGACTGAAGCAGGTTCAAGTGGAATAGAAGGAAAGTAGTTTGAGACAGTAAATATAGACAATTCTTTCAAGGAATCTTGCTATAAATGGAAAGGAAAAGAAAAGAAGTGATTGCCAATGAGGGGTTAAGAGAAGTGTTTTTATGGTTGTTTTTTAAATGAAAAAAAATATAGACATGCCTGTGTGACTAATAAGAACGATCTGATAGAGAGAAAGAAGATCTATTGCATGGAAGAGACAAAGGAAAATTGCTAGAGTGATGTCCTTGATTAGATGAGAGAGATTGGGTCTGATCCATAAATATGGAGACCAGCTTTGTAGAGAGTTCAGATCATCCATGGTAACAGGTGGGAAATCTGAGCACGCAGAAGATGATGCTGATCAGTGGGTACATGAGATCATGTGAGTCTGGGGAAGTTCTCTCCTCATGTTTCAGTTTTGTCACTGAAGTAGGAAATACACTCATCCACTGAGATTGAAGAGAGGGATGAGGTTTGGGGCTGAAGAAGAAAGGAGAAGTTGTGAAAAAGTTGTCTGAGAGAGTGGGAAAGTTAGTGACATTGACATATATGGTATGATAGCCTGTAGTCAGACAGGGGCCCTGTTGTGGTTCCTTGGCCTTAAATGTAAAGTGCAACTTGTCAAGAATTTGTGGGTTTTCTCCAGTCATAGTGAGCTAACATACATAGGTGCAGGCATAAAGTAGGTTTTCAATTGGATTTAACCCAGAGTGAAAAGAGAAGACACTCTCAAGAGGAGTTTAAGAGAATTTAATGGAGAGACATTTTTCAAAGGTATGGGCAACTTTAAGGAAACCAACAAGGATGGTGAAGCACCCTAGGGTTAGCAACAACAGGGAGCCATTACTACCCTAAGGCTGAAGGGCACAAGGTGGAGTAGTTGTCATCAGAACACTGTGGGCAATACGCCTGCAGGAAAAGTGCCTGTCGATCTGGGGCTGTGGCCTTAGAGAAACTCAACCACTGCCAAACTACAGCCTGACAGGAAGGAAGCAGGGGGTTCATACCCCTACCTCTCTCTCTCTCCTGCCCTCCACTCTCTTGCCAGTGCCCGTCATTGGCTAAACTTAACTGGCAGCTAAAGAGTAAGAAGCCATGTTGAAGCATCAGTAAAGGGCGCTCCTAGTGCACAGAGCAGAGTGAAGAAGGATGGAGAGTGAGCTGCAGGAGCGAACAGAATAAGACCCAGCCAGACTCAGAGTTGTGCTTTTGCCGGATGAGAACCCTGAAGAGAGAGAGAGTAAGTGAGTCAAGCTAATATGCAAGGGAGTGATTATAATGGTTGCCTGTGGGACTCAGATGGATAAACAGGGAAGAGTAGACATCAAGGGCATGAGGAGCAGTGAGAATACAGAGGGTGGAATGGGGTTGCCATTCATTCAGATAACAGAAGAAGTGCAGATGAGAGGTGAAGGTAGGAGATGGTGGTCAAAAACTGGGATGCAGGGAAATGAGATTATGGAGCAGTCAACAATAATGACAAGGTCTAGCAATTACAGTGGGAGTGAGTGGCTGTGGTAGCGTGAAAGACAAAGCAATTGAAGGTGGGGAGGTCAAGTGACCAAGAGGCCAGATCTGCTGGGCTCAGGAGCTATTCCCAAACGACCACTTAGCGTCATCACATATGACAGCCGGGCCCTCCTGTTGCTTCGCCCACTAGCTGCCTCATTGATGGCACTGGCTTTTGCCTCAGCCTGGTTCCTAAGTTCTAACCAGCACCCCGTTTACCACTGTGGTCCCCTCTAGAACTGGAGACTTGCCCCGAAGTCCAGGATGGTTGACTGAGGCACTACTGTCTTTGGAGAAGTTTCCTGGCTGATGCCTGTGGTTGTCCTGGCCTGGGAATCACTTCTGATTTCCTGTTGCAGAGTTTCATCACTAGGAGGAAGCTGACCACTTTCCCCCTGGACTCTGTAGCTTTGACAGATGGCCGATCACGACTGAAGCTGGTAGGACACTCCCTCTGGACTTCCCTCACCTCTCCACATCTTCAAAGTCAGGCTTGACAGCTGGGAGGATTCCTCCAAGAACTCATCCTCATGCAGAATCTCCCCATCTCCCTACCTGTCATTATGCCTCGAGTCAGAGGACCAAGTTCTGAAAACGCTACTGATGGGAGGCTCTATAGATGGACACAGTAGAAGTGGCAGGTGCCAGTCACAGCGCAGTCTTTCCAAAAGTAATCTTATGTCCAACTCCAAATCTTGCACGTCTAGAGTCTCTTCTCATAAATATTTGTAAAATACCCTTTTCGTTCATAGCTAAAAACTAAGCACCTTGTTAACTTTTTCTGACAAAGGGATATCTCAAGTTAAATATAAAGCACATGATATAAAGCAGAAATAGCTTTCCAAATATACTGTGATTTTTTTAGAGCTAGACTAATGGTAAATTTTAAAAGAAAAAGGAATGTCAGCGATACCTTGACACCTTGACAATGTTGGGAATGAGGTGCTTCTTCCATCTGACATAATAAAATAAAAATCTATAGTCAGCTAGGCTAATAATCAGTTAGAAATGGAGACAGAGAAAAATACTTAGTTTATAATAGTGACAAAAACTATAAAATTATTAGGAATAAATATTTTAAAAGGAAGGTATAGAACCTATATGAAGTAGATTATAAAATCTTTATGAACGATATAAAATAAGATCTACATAAATCGAGAGGCATTTTTGTTTGGATAGGGGAAAGACTCAATATAAAAAAAAAGTTGTTTCTTTCCAAATAAATAAGATTAATGTCCGGCCATTCCAACTTGCCTTCCAAAAGGCTTTAAAAAACTGGGAAAATTTATTTTAGAATCAAGATAGAGAATTAAATTTCTAAGGGGAGGGTATAGCTCAGTGGTAGAGCGCATGCTTAGCACGCACAAAGTCCTGGGTTCAATCCCCAGTACCTTCACTTAAAAAACAAAAACAAAAACAAAAACAAAAAACAGAAAAAAAAAATAGCAAAAAAAAAAAAAGAAGATTAAATTTCTAAAAGTAACTAATTTTTTTTAAAAAAGGATTGAGAGGTCTTGCCTTACCAATTATTAAAGCAAAAAATGAGTGTGTCTGTATTTGATAGCACTATGTTGTCTAAGTGAAATTTGCTAAGAGAGTAGAATGTAACTGTTCTGTCTCACATACACAAAAGAATAAATATGTGAGATCATGGGTGTGTTAATTAAGTAGATGCGAGGAATCTTTTCACAATATATACATACATCAACTCATCATGATGTTACACTTCAAATATCTTACAATTTTGTTTGTCAGTTATACCTCAGTAAAGCTAAAAAAAAAGAAAATGCAGTAAATTGAAAAACATTTCGAAGGCAAAAAAACAAACAAAAAAACCCCCCAAAACAGAACAACTATAATTCAGGTGGTTTTAGCCCAGGACTAGAAAAATTGATAGAAAGAATAAAAAGCCCAGAAAGAGATCAAAATATACTTGAGAATTTAATTAAAAAATGAACAAAGAGTGGTTTATATAATAAATGGTGCTGACTTAATTATCTATTCATTTATAAAAAAGTTTTACCCCCACCTCACATACAGACACACAAATATACTTCATGTGGTATAAAGGCCGTATATATTATAAATAAAATAATGAACACATTAGATGAAATTTTAAGAAGATATTTTTATTACTTGGTACCAGAGAGAACTTCTTTATAAAGACTAGAACTATGGGAAAATCTAAAACCATGTAATAAAAAAATAGCTATATTTGACTTCTGAAAGCAGAAAATAAAAGAACTCAAGACACCACAAAATCCCAAAACAAACACGACAGACTGGGAAAAAGTAAATATTTCACAACACATGTAATAGCATATTTCTTTGTCCTTTTTATACACATTGATCTTTAAAAATCCTATTGAAAAATGAATAAGGAATATGAACAGGCATTTCATAGGAAAGGAACTGGAAACTGCTAATAAATATATGAAAAAACTATCAGTTTCATTAATAGTTTAGAAATTAAAAATAAAAACAAGATTCCATGTTTTGGTTACCACTTAGCAAAACTTTAAAAGTGTCCCAGTACCCAGTTCTGGTGAAGATGCAGAAACACATTATTTGTGAGTGTGTGGATTATTACTAATAATTTAGAAAGTCCTTTGGTAATTTCTATTACAATTAAATAAGCACAGACCTTTTGGCCCAGCAATTTTACTTTGGGGATTTTTATCCTAGAGAAATAATACATCAATTTACAAGGACCCGGATGGAGCCTTACATATTTATTGTAGCACTGCATATACTGGGAAAACCATAAAAATCTGTATGTCTATCTACAGCGGAAAGACTGAAAAAAATTATACCCCTGCCTTATTCATACCAGGGAATGCTATGCAATTATTCACACAATGAATTAAATCTATAGGTACAATGTTGGAGGGATATCCAAGATCTATTGTTAAGTAAGAAAAAAACCCTATAATGTGCTTTGTGTTTGCAGTTCAGCATATACTATTCTAAGTTTTTGTTATTGTTTTAATTAAGTCATTTAATCCCCCAGCCAGTCTATGGAAAGGTTCTGTTACTACTTCCATCCTTACAAAGGCAAAACCAGGCATCAAGATATTAAGTCACATGTCTGAGCTTGCAGAGACAGTATATTTGAATCCGGTCTGATTTTAGAATCCATGTGTGTAACCACCATACTGAAAGTCATATTTCTGATGTCTAGTATTAATCTAGTCATCTAAAAACAAAGTCAGCCCTACATCTATGTAGATCTGTATGAGCGTGAGGGAAAAGGGTGTTAACTGTGGCTGCCTTGGGGAGTGGGATTTTAAGAGACGATTATTAACCACTTCTTAATACATTTGTATAATATTTGACTTGTTGCAAGGAGGAGCTTATAATTTTTAAAATATCTATAAAGAAGAATATTTTTAATTAAATTAAAAAATTTGTAGATAGGGAGAAAAACAAATCTGTGAACATGATGTTGAATGCTGCATCTGATTATTGCACTTGAAGGAGGGAAATGACTTAATGTAAACATATTAGTTAGTTAATTAATTAAATATTTTTTGAACACTTTCCTTGTTCCAGGTGCTGAGGATAGAGCAGTGAATTAATAGACATGGACCCTGGCCTCATGGGGTTACATTCTAAATGGGGATAAACAGATTGTAAACAAACAAGCAAACTAAAGCATTAAGATGGAGGTAAGAGTTTTAGCAACAAAAATAAAGTAAATAAGGGATACAGGCAGTAAGGTATGAGTGTTAGGGGTAGGTGAGTTGCTGTTTTTCTTTATGGGATAGTCAGAGAAGGTCTTAGTAATAAGATGACATTTGAGAAGAGATCTGAAGGTAAAGAGGGTAACTGCCATGTGAATGACTGTGGGAAGAGTTGGATAGCAGAAGGAATAGCAAGTGCAAAGGCCCTGAGGTCACAGTATGCTTGATACATTTAAGGGACAAGAAGGCCAGACTGGGGTGGAGATGATAGGGACAAAAAGATCATGGGAAGACCATGTAGAGAAAGACTTTAGCTTTTTCTATGAGTGATATGGGAAGCCATCGGAGGATTTTAACAATGACATGATAGGACTTGAACTAACATATGATTTGAAGAAGTTTTAGTTGGCCATCACAAATTAAATGTAGTACGGTATTTGCCATTCACTCCACATAACCCACACAGACACTGCTGTCTGTCCTCTGACAGCATTATCTGAAAAGAGGCTGTGGCCTGGGAGGGTTTTCAGAGAAGTCTGAGAGGGGAGCTGAGTGGTTGGAAATCTTGTCCTCATTTGAATGGACCCTGCTGACAAAATGTGCTGTTCTGTGTGGTTTGTTTTGTGTGGCTACCTTATTCAGAGAAAAGAAACCTTGGGAAATTGATAAGGACACTTTATTCCAGAAGGAGTATTACTTTTTTACTTTGAGGCAGGGAAGAAAGTCCCCAGGATTTAGCTAAGGCCTTTAGTCAGTAGCACACAGCATATCAAACAGAAGCATAGTCCTCTAGATAATTAAATAATCCGTGGGGGGCACTAGCAAATAATGCCCCAGTCTAATATTATGCCTTCTCTGTGTTTTATTTCTAAGTTTGGGATAATTTTTAAAATATCTCTTGGCTGTATACCACTAGAGATTATGATTAAATTTTCCCAAAGAAAGACTCTGGCATAATTATTTTTTAAAGCCATCCTAAACTCATAAAATACATTAAACCTACCCGTCACGATTTTGGAACTAGCTGTGAAGAACTGAGCTGTGGTTGAACAAGGATCTGCCAGTTAAGTTTTTCTGATGCGTAAGGTCAAGAAATGTCTCTCATTTCTGTCTGTGAAATGGAGCAAGGCTGACTGGGAGCCTGAATATGGAAAATAGTGGTTGGGGCTGGGTTTACTTGAAGGGAATGTTAACATAAGGACTGTTCAAGAGCTTATTAAGGAAAGGGAAGAGACGGAGAAACAGTCCAGAGGACAGCAGAGACAGGAAAAAAAGAGAGACAGGGTTATGAACTGAGACGAAGAGATGAGATGAGACTCTGAAAGTATATTGTTCATTGATTTTTGTACCTTCTTGTGAGTTAAAAAAAGAAATCACAGGCATGGAATTGATGGGCAAAAGTTAAGAACTTTTACAGTATTAACAACTACTGCCAAATTTCTCTCCAAAATTATTGCAATAGTGTACACTCTAGTCAGTTGCATATGAAAATTTCTGTTTTTTATGTCCTTACCAGAACTATAATCGTTTTAATCAATGCTAATATGAAAGGTAAAAATTTAAAATACATATAGATGTTCTAAATTGCTTTTATGTACTTATGAGTGAGATTATTAGATGGAACATCGTTTCAAGTTTTTCTGGTAGCTCCTTTTTATATTTTTGTGGCCTATTTTTCTATTGGGACTTCAATTTTTTTCCTAGTGATGTTTAAAAGCTTTTGATGTATTAAGGAGATTAGCTCTACGCTATATAGCCAAGGACTGGGTAGGCAGAACTTTAAGATGCTTCTAGCTGCTTTTTTGTGAAGATAGTTTAGTAATTTTCAAACAAGAAAGAGTCAATGGAATGGCCCCTCTCAAGTTCTAAATAGGAGCTAAACAAGCAGGCATCACCACAACAGAAGACTATAACCGAAACATTTTTGTGGTTTAATATGACTGTCCAAAGCCAAACATCCCTTGGTTTATTGAAACAATGACTGTTGTCATTGCAGTCAGGCAAATTTGCAGAGGCCCCACGAAGATAGTAGTAATTCCCCTCCGCAATACTGCCTTCCCTTTTGAATTTTACTACTTTTAGAACCTCTCCTGTAGTTCCCCAAAGGGAAGCTCACCATGAGGGACATCTGGAGTGGAGACCAGGCATGAATATCAGATTTAAATGCCCATGGGTTGGGGGCAGGGAGAGGGCTGGCTCTGACACAGTGTTCTAATTGGAGCCCTGCCTAAGCCAGGCAGCTTGGAGGGCATGAGTTGGGAGCAAACTTACAGCAAACGGCTTGTCCTTGCTTGGGCTCCCTAGGTGGCAGCTACCATAGCATCTCTTGGGTTAGTCATCCTTCCTCCATGGCTTCCGCTCTGGTAGAGTTGTAGACTTGGGAGGGCACCGTTGTAACAGTAGATGCAAATGAACAAACTGTGTAGAGCTGGTGTTCAACAGAGACACCGCGTGCCAGCAACCGAAGCTGCAGCAGCAGTGGCAAAGAAGCCTGCCGAGAACTGATTAAATTCACCAGTTAGTTCTCTTTTGCCTGGAGTTTGGAAGCAGGCACCTCTGGAGTCAAATGCCTCAAGGGTTCTTGAACAATTTGGAGGTAGGAGTATGGAGAAAGCGACATTGGGTATCTTGGTAATACTACTAAGGCAATCCTTTGAATAATTTGACCTCAAATTTGAGAGTCAGGTCATACCAGTTGCAACGTATGTGTGGTAAATGTTAGTTTTGTCTCTCGTGTGGATTTTTGGATTTTTTGCACTTTGGCACTTTTCATAAGTCGTAAAGAGTTTTAAAAATATTTATCGATCAATTACTTCGTTTATGACTCCTGTATTTTGTACCAAAAAAAGCTTCCCCTCTCCAAGATATTATATGTATGAGTATAGATATACAGATAGTGAAAGGAAAATTGTGAAAGGCTTTGAAATGGGCAAAAAAGATTACTGGGTGTCCTTTCAGTGGAATTCTACACTGCTTTTCAAGGTTATCTGGAAGGGTACCTGTGAGAGAATGGAGAACCATTAATTATCGTGGTAAATCAACCACAGCCTTTCAGTCTCATTATCAAATAGGCTCTTTGCTTCTTGAAACTTGCCTGAAGCCCTGCGGTAAGCTACAGGCCAAAATCTGGTTCTTTAGCAAAGACACACAGGCCCAAATTCTCATGGAAAAAGACTACGCCAAGTAGGTTAAACTGCTGCCACTTCAAAGGATAGGCTCCTGGGGAGAAGCTTCTGAGCTGACATCACTGAGACAGCTTTCAGGATGCGCTTGTGCAGGGAGCGTGGAGTTGCTTTTTCGTCCAGAAGCAGACAACTTTCTGCAAGCAGAATGTGCACCCAAGATCCAGCAGAACAAAATTATATAGGAAGGAATGAACCGATGAGGGAAATGTTGCTGTGGTTGTGTTGAAGCTGTTTTAATGCTCCATTTTCTGGAAATATAAGGAGGCTTTTTCTCTTTCTTCCTAAGCTATCTTTAATCAATAGATGAATGATAGAAAAAGCCAATCAGTAGACTCTGCCTTTGTAAAGTGAAATTGAACATTTTTTTCTGCTTCTCCCTGAACTTCCTTCCACCTCCAAATTTAAAAACTCTGAGTTCCTTTGCTTTTCCACAGCAAGGTAGTTATTTGCCCAGGTTCAATAAAAATCTCCTCCTTTCTACCAGTATATAATTGGAAAAAAGTGTGTATCATTTCCTTGAAATGTCACATTTGTGAGTGATGCTCGTTTAATCAGTTATGTCAAACAGCTCTGAGGAACAAAGGTTGATTTTACTTATGCCTACAAAACCATCCCAGGAAAGCTGTGCTAGTCCCTTCCTTACAGGTGGTAAGAAAGGGCACTTCTCAGCAGGCCAGGACCCTTAGGAGATTTGGGGGAACTCAGATAGAGAGGAACTCATCCAAATTTATAGACAGCACAGGTGACACATAGTGGAGTTTCTTGGGCTTGGGTTCCTACCCTTGAGCTGGCAAATAAGAGACTTTTTAAAGCGCAATTCTGTGTTTAATACTGCGTGCCTCTGGATTTGCAAAGCAAACCCAAGAAAACCTGTATGATTAATTAGCGCTCGCTGCAGCGGCACGTGTGCAAACCATCAGGCCAAGACTAATGAGACCTTTTTTAATGACCAAGAATAATCCTTGAGATTTTTATGGTTGGAAAGGGGGACTGTTTAGGGAAATTGGAAAGAACTTGAAAAATTTGAAAGGGGCAAAAAAGTTTACTGGGTTTACATTCTGTGTAATACTAGATGTCCCTTTTGAGTTATCTGATTCTATATGAATTTTGCCTTTTTATTTTGGCCTTTGAGATATTTTATAACCCTGTAAATTATAGAGACTGATAGATAGAAATGATTATTACCCCGAGAACAAATGAATCCTGATGGAGATGTAATTGATCTCCCCCTGGGGAGAAGGCCAGTTTGCATCTATTAGCCAGTTCATTTCAGCATCCTTTATTGTCTGTTCTTTGAATTCTCCTTTGAACCATTTTAAAACATCTTATTTGTTTCTTCATTTATGATGAGCTAGATAAAAATTTGACACCTGCTTTATGTGAGAATCGTATTTCTACCTTTGTAAAAAAGAGATATATTTACCCATGTATTTTAAAGTCTTTAATATATTTGAGCTTTCTTTAGATATACGGGGCACTATGAGGACCTAGCTTTATTTTCTTCAAAAAGCTAGTGATTTTTCTCCATACTCAGCAAGAGTAACCCTTCTTTTCTCCACTGAGTTGAAAGTCCACTTATTGGGTGTTATTTGTGCTCTGTATGATGGTCTATTTATTTCCTTTTCAATGTAAATCTGCTTTAAGTGCTACAGTTACATAATACATGATTCGGCAGGTTATTTCGATGTTACACTGACCCTACTGAAGAACAGATGGTCCTGACAGTTTGGATTCGTCTAAAATTTAAACTAATGAAAGATAAAACCTTGATATACAAAATTTAGGCCTCGCTAACCATCTCCAGACTAACTATCCTCACCAGGCAGAACCTAGTTATAAATCTAGAAGGTAAGCGAACAGGTCATCTGGGTTGCAAAGCCGTCAGTAAGTCCATGTCGGAGGGAAGGAATAACCCCCACACAGACAGTGCCGAGGGAAGCAGGGCAGAGGAGAACAGTATTAGCAGACACTCATGGAGCAGGAGTGGAAGAAGTCAGAACCATCAAATCTTCAACCCAAAAGTCAAACCCAAAGTAGGGCCAGATCTTTTGATTTATAACAAAACCCACTCATATTCTCAAGCCTTGTGGGTGTACCCACTTTTACACCTGCTTGGGTTTGAGAGTGATAATGACTCACACCCTTTGTCCTGGGGGTTTTGATCAATTAAGAAATAGAAACAGGAGGCACAGATGGATTAAGTTTATAGATCATGAAGCTAGCTTGCAGTCCACAGCTTGGATGCTTATGCCCCAAATTTCCACCTTGAGATCCACAGGGGGCACCAACATGGCCCTGCCCAATGGGCCGTCTGCCTGGCAGCCCACAGACAGTCAGGAGCAGCCTCACCCCCACTCACACACGAAGGCCCAGGTCATTCACGCACTAGCCCTGTCCCCAGAGGGGTTTGGGTATAAGACTACGGATACTGTGCCACCTTGATCTGATAAAACTTCCCAAAGATCACGGGGGAGGAGCCAGTGATGGACGAGGGAAAAACCAAGCTGCAGGAGCTTTCCCCTCAATAGTTCCTGGCAAAATGGAAGACCTGATAGGATTTCCTATTTCGTGGATGGCCGCAGTGTGGGCAGAGGACGACTGGAGTCCCTCCTACGCCATAGCCCAGGAACCAATATTCATAAACATGAAGTTTAGGAAGAAAATGTTATGTTCCATCCACTTTGATTGTGAAGGATGGAGAAAGATATGTTTCAGATCAACTAGATTTCTATCATAAGTATTTTGTAGAGTTTGGGCACTTTACTATAAGCTTCTGTGAACTCTCGGCGTTCTAGAACACTGACAAAATGCGTGCAAATCTGTCTCCAACAACCCCAAATAGCGTGTATGGTAAGTACCCAAATACCCCCCTTTTTGGTATTGTACCCCAAAAGAATGAAGACAAAAATTCATAAACACTTTTATTTCACATTTTTTAATGTTTAAAAACTATGTTAACAGAGCAGTTATAGAACAGAACTTCTTACATTTCTTTATTTACACCACATCCTGGGGGAAAAAAAAACCCCAAAAACCTCTATATGTTTGATTAACCATGAAGAGCAAAGTTTTGTGACTTGTGACTCACTTAAATCGTCCATCTGAAATTCATTTACAAGGTTTTTACATGAATGAAACAGTGATGTGCTACACGTAAGGGACTCAGATGAAGTCTAAAATACACAGATTCTAGAGGGGATTATGTACCAACCACCAAGATTCAAGTGTTTGGGGAAAACATTACTTAAGACAGTCTGTGTTGGTGCCGACTCTGAAAAGTAAATGCAGTCATGCAAGACTTTCAAAAGCTTGATAAAATAATGGTTCTTTTCTTCCTTCTTTTCTCTTTCTTTCTTTCTTTCTTCTTTTCTTTCTTTCTTTCTTTCTTTCTTTCTTTCTTTCTTTCTTTCTTTCTTTCTTTCTTTCTTTCTTTCTTTCTTTCCTTTTCTTTCTTTCTTTCTTTCTTTCTTTCCCTTTCTTTCTCTCTTTCTTTCTCTCTTTCTTTTATTTCTTTCTTTCTGTTTGTGCTCATAGTTAATGCTCAGGTCTTTCCCCTCATTTCAAAGATCCCAAAGTTTGGGAAATGCAGCAATTCAGTTTTGAAAAAACAAAACAAAACAAAAAAAACACATTCTCCTCCCCAACTTGTTTTCATGAATACTGTGTAGTGGTATCAGTGTTAACGTTAAAACAGCATTATGAAGAAACAACTCGTTATTTTGAGTATATCTATTTCTATATGGCAACCACTTGGGTCTAAAATGTTCCTTATTTGTAGCTCAGAGGACTATCTTTTAAATAACTGATCTGAATACCAGTATAAGAAATCAACGCAGCTATTTTTCAGACATTTCTTTCTCTAAACAAGTAAGATTTTTTTAGGTTCCAAGTTTACATTGAGAGAACTATGTTACCTGGGAGAGAAGGTAAATTTTTCTAATTCCCAAACCAAACCTCTAATATCTATGAAAACATTTATTCTTGATAGGCAGATACTAGAGACTTCTATTTCAATGTGGATTAACAACTGCAAAAATATACAGCCTCCTATGTATTTACAATATATTTACATACAAGCAAAGTATTTCCTACAATAAGCCTCAACTGCATAGATTCTTCCTTTTAAAAACACAAATTCAAGCCTGTATATAGATGGGCCCGGTTTCACAGTCCTTCCTCCGAGAAAACCCTAAGAGACGAAGAAGCTCTGAGTCTTGTGAATTATACATGTTTTTCAAGAACTTTCCCTTCAAGATTTAGTGATATTTTTCAGTTGTCAGCCACCCCCACCCCTAATTGATACCCGAAAGACATAGATCATTATAAATAATTCACTGTATTTTCGAGGAAGTGTATTCTGTTGCTAAAAGATTCTCAGCTCTGCCATCCCTAAGGGGAATGTTCATTAACATTCTTAGATGATACAGTCTCTCTTTTTAGTTTGAAAGTGGCTAGAAGTTCCCTATGAACTGGAATGGAGGAATTATGTTCTCAAAGTTTACACCCTTTCTAAGCCTCAGACCTAGATAACCAGAGGGAAATGGATGGCTTTTGCACTAAAGGCATAAAATCAATTATCTGGTCATCTCACCGGCCTCCTCCTTGCCGCAAACCCAGTGAAATGCTCCATCCAGCACTCTGACCTTGACCCAGAGCTGTGCGTGAGTTTCCTCGGAGCCCTTTGCAGCCCCATGGGCAGTACGACCCTTTTAGCAGAGAACTCACTAGGAAGGAGGGCAGGACTGACCACCCCACAGTGAACCCACACCTCCTGGAGACCTTACTCCTGACATGAACCAGTATTTCCTCGAAGGTTGCATTTACAAAGGGTACATCTTTTCATTCCTTTCAAAAAAAAAAAAAAAGACGCAAAACACCTCACTTTTATTTCTTCACAGCTACAAGAACTGCAATCTTAGCGTGTCTCAGCCCACATGCAGGCAACCCCACTGACAACTGTGCATCTGGACCAGCATTTCACCGGGGAGGGCAATGAAGCGAGGCCCTTTCCTCCCCTCCCTAAGTCCTGGTTCCCACCTCTTGTCCCGAGAATCCTAGGAACAGTCCTCTGGGACTAAGGGGCAGGACTAGCGGGGATCAAAAAGGAAAGATTAACTGATTCCGAGTGGTCCTCACACTTGACGTGCACCCAGATCACTGGGAGGGTGTGTTACAGCACGGTTTGCTAGGCTCACCCTGAGAGTCTGATTTCACTAGGTCTGGGTTGGGGCCGGAGAAGGGGCATTCCAACGAGTTCCCAGGTGACGCTGTGGCTGCTGGTCCCGGGGAGCCCTACTTTGAGCACCACTGGCCTGGAGGCCTTCAGAAAGAAGCCACTTCTGGGGGAACTGTCTGAGCTGTCCTCTGAAATACATCTTCCCACAGCCCTCTGTGGTACCACGACCATCACCCATGTATGCCTTTCTCAACAGGGTCTGCAAATGTGAAAAAGGAAAGGTGGGTGGAGAGCTTTTTAAGCCTCGTCTGATAAGCGAGCAGTCAGACCACGGTTTACTAGCACTAACTCCATTGAAAGTGCTGTGTGCTGGCTTCAGTGACTGGCATGTGGGAGCGATATCCTTTTTGGTAGCGAGAGGGAAGGAGGTGAACTCCGGGAGCAAAACGTCCTACAAATAGAAGCAGGCAGGCCAAGCCTGAGACTCCACAGAGGAGAAAGGGTATCAGCTGAGGAACGTCCCTGGAGGCTTATGGCCCGCAGGTGGCCCCTCACCCTCCTCCTGCCACCGGCTGTCTGGTGGCCCTGGATTTACTCTTCTCCTCCTTTGCTGCAGGCACGGCTTCAGGCCACTCAGGGCACCTCTAACTGGTGGTGTGTGGCTGGGGGAGCACTCCAGATCCCACCAGCAACAGAAGTGACGGACGCTTGGCAACTTGGAACAAATACCCACTAGAAACAATATTACATTTAGTGGTGAGGTTCTTCAGCAATCTTGTTATATTATCCTATGTTCAGCTAAACTATGGGTTTAGATCTAGCCGGTCTGGTGGCCTAACACCATGTATAACCCCCAGGGCTTCTAAAGGAAAATACATTCCAGGTTGCAAACAATCAACTGACCAGAGTTTTACAATATGCTCTGCTTAAAAATTGGGGCCTGCCTGTGCTTAACAAGACTCGATTTCTTTCTTGTACACACTTCACTACCCCCATTTCCAATAAGTACCATGAAGGAAATCAGGGATTTACAGGATGCTGTGTTATGATAACTAGGGAACAACAGTTCACCGTCTAAAGGACGAACCTGGCACTGTTCACTAGTGTTGAGATCCTAACTGCCAAAGGAAAACGTGCTGCTCCCAGTGGCGAAAATAAAATGCTCGTGAGTCTGCTCACGTAGCAGAAAACCTTCCACAGCACTTGACTGTGTTACTGAAATTCTACCTAATGTCTGTGGTACATGCAGTTTGGCTACCAGCTCTCTATTCTAAACAAGAAGAGTAAGAGCGATACGTTTCGCAGCTAAGCCCACCCAAGCGATGTAATTGATCAGTGATCTCTGACGAATGACAGGAGGGTCTGTCATATTCAGTCAACAATAAACTGAGATAAACATATATAGATTTTAAAAACCTGTGGTACCACAGACATTGACCGCAATGTGCCTCCTCTAAATAAATATATTTTAAATAATAATAAAAAAATCCCTTGTCCTGACACATAAAATCCAAAGATCCAGATATATTACTACACATCCTGGGAGTTCACGATGAACTTCGAAGTTGACTCTGTGAGTGTAAAATGAATTGTTGTAAATTCATGAAGAAAACAGAAAGTAGCATAACATAGTTTGTAAACTTAGATTTGTCTCTATTTAAATGAAGGGTCGTCCACGATCTGGCTATTTCATTATTTGGTGCCCTAGACAAGCCCAAAGGGCCAGCTGACTTGTTTTATTCAGTTTCTCTCCCTGCTCACCTGACACGGAAGACACTGCTGAGAAGGACAGACGTGCCTGTGGATTTTACTAAGTTAGGAATTCACATGTAGGTAGGTATTCAGATCTGAATAGCAGAACGCTGACCTAATGTGGATGTAACTCTGGGGCAGTACATTAAAAGCTCTGGTGAGTCTACCAAGAAATGCAGGAACTACCTTTCCTTCTTCCCCCAGAAGGATCACGACAAGGTGCTCTGATGCCTGCTTTTTCTATGGGACATTAGTCTGTCAAGGGGAGGGGACATCCCTGTGTCAGCCCCGGGAAGCGTGCAGACCTTTGGGGAGCTGAGTGGGGGAGGATCAGAACCTAGAACTAAGTGCCTGGGAGCTCTGCCAAGAGTCTGTGGTTACAGTCTGTTTATCTCTGGATAAGCAATCTGTGCTCAGTGAACTTATATGTTTGTGAAGTTCAACCAGGATGTAGATTAAATACAAGCCCTGTTTCAAGTTCAAGGAGCACACACGCCTCTCACTGTGTGATGTGGACAAGCCAGTCGCAGGTGATGGCCCAGCTCAGGGGGGATGTGGTTCTGGGTTTCCATATCGTCCCCCATTCCTTTTCCAAGCTACCTTCTCCCGAACTCTCTTCTTTATCAGTCTCTCTGTGGTCTCCTTCTCCTGCTTTAGGAGAGGGGCTGGGGCAGAGTGTGGGTCACGTCAGGTGGGCAGTAACAGCCCACCCTTGACAAGGGGCGAGAAGAGGACCAGCACAGGCACCAAACGCCCCGTCTGGGGGAAGAAAGGTACACAGTGATTCCATCACACATTCTTCTCAAAGACCATCTTTGAGGGTTCTTGTTCTTTTTAAAGACTGGATGGATTGTTAATGGAGAAGAAATAGGAATGAGGCTTATTTAAGGTACAAAAATCTTATATTTGTAATAACCTAAATTTATAGATATAAAACAAGTCTTTTTAAAGACCCCACCCCCAAAGTACCCAATATAAAACAGGAATTACTTATCCTAGGTCCTCCGTGGTTAGATACACATTATTCCCTGTGCAAAGAGCTGGTGGACATGAGTAAAAGCTGCTGGGTTGATAATTTAAGGAAATGTTTTTCCCCCTTCAATAATACCGATATCGCGCTGAAGGCTGTCTGCATCAGAGGAAGATGTTTCTCAGGCATTTTGGACCAACTGTTTGTAGGACTCTTGCTTCTCCATTTGTTACAAAGGTGTCACGGGTCTTCCCCAGTAGAAGCTGACTCAGATTAGAGTAATTCTGACACAAATTGCCAAGAGGGAAACAAACCTTCATTTGCTAGATTACCCAGATACGTAGTTTAGTATGTTTACCAAGGTGAGAATCACTCCCACCCCTTTCCCAGCTGAGAACACTCTCCAGGGAATGTCTCTGCACAGAGCAGGATGTAGTACCAGCGAGGCCATGGGCTACGGGACCTCAGCTTCCAGGTGATCAGAGCCACCTCAAATATTGAGCATCCTCTGATCCAACAGGGGCATGTGCCCTGTAACTCTCATATGATTATCCCTATGTGCTATGTTAACCAAAATAGGCAAATTATTTACGAAACCATTTTTTTTTCTGTAAAGCAAAATAAATATATACAATTCAAGATTCTTTTCTCTTCTAAAAAGGTACAGATATCAGAAGCTGAACATCAGTAGGAAAATTATTTCAGAATCTGGATGTATAATAAATAAACATGATTGATGATCATGTTTTTAAAGTTCTAAGAGATGGTGAACTCACAAAAAAAATAGTGTTAGAAGAGTGAAGAATAACTGAGTGGGAAAAGTACTGGAAAATATGATTGTGTGAAATTTGGGGGGAAAAAATCCACAATCCTTTGATCAATCCTGGATCTTGGAGGGACATAAACCATTGGAGAAACAGGTCTCTGTTTTGCCAGTGAAGTGTTATTCCGTCTTGTACCTTGTAAATTTCTGTCTGCTTCTGTAAACTTGCCGAGGGAGTGACGCGGGGTTGCTGATGTGTGGGGACGTGACTGTTTCGTTTTTTCAGCTGGTCTCAGTGGCCTTCGTCACTGCCTGATGAGTAGGCCCAGTCGTAGATGACCAAGGGAATGCTGACCAGGGAAAACAGCACCCCCAGACCCAGGAAAAGGGCAGCCTGGAGCAACAGAAAGGCAAGGGTTACTTTCTGGGAAGCAAACACTTCCTGTGCTCACCTGGGGACACACAGATACACTCTCCCTTTCTTTCTGTGTGCCCTTGGATTCGGACTGTGTTACAATAGTTGCTGAACTATGAGAACCTTTTTAAAAACTGTGTGCCTCGGATTCTCCAAGGATGAGAAACTAAGAAAAAGCAGCCATGCAGAACCGTCCTCTGCATTCTGCGCTTTGCTGTCATGGTCACCTCGGAGTGAATCTGTTCTACAGCTGACGGTCTCCTTACAGCTCCTTTCAAACTACGATGACAACCAGAGAAAAGAATGGCCTTAGAAAACAAACAGGCCATGTCACTGCTCTTGACCAACCAGCCTTGGTTATTGCTGGCAGGCAAACATTTTCATTTGAAAAAGTATTCAAAAGATATGGGAAAGCGAAGTAGACTGGATGGAGTGAAATCGGAAATGGGTGGCCGAAACTAAGTGACTTCAAGGGTGGATGAAGGCCACAAGGGGCAGGTTACTAATTCTAGAATCTGGAGAACACAAGCTTATCAATTGCTTGGCCTTGAGAGCATCCACTGAGAGCTTTTTGGGGAGAAGGATGAAGCATCGCGAGAGCCAAGGGGGCTGGACTGGAGTCTGGACAGGGAGATGGAGCTGAGGGCAGGGGAGGAGGCGAAGTGTGGGGTTCAGAGGGGTGCATGCACACAGGCTCACCATCACAGGTCTGGTCTAACTCCCAGTAGGTCCCTCCACGGACAGAATCCCTTGTCTCATGCTATTTGGTTGCTCCTCCTACCAGTTTTATTATGGGAGCAGGGCTGGAGAGACTCAGGGAAGTTTATGGACTATGGAATGGTCTCCACCACTGTCAGGATTTAATCTTAGTTTGCTTTACTGCTACGCCAGGCTGACTGCTCCTTCCTCTCTGTCCTTGGGAAGCCCGCACTGGTCAGATTCAGAAGGATTTGGGATTTGTGGTTTTCAGGATAATCCTGTTGGGGATGTAGATGCTCTACCAGCATCAGCGCTGCTTCTCCTAGGTGCCCCGGGATGAGCCCTCGTGCCTGCGTCTCTCCTCTGGGTCTGCGGACTCGGGTATCGTGTGTGAGTGGGGTGCTTACACTAGCTGGGAGGGCAGCTGAGAAGCCTTCTCCGAGGCCAAACATAATGGTGCTCCAGAAGGTACTCATGGTGCAGCCACTTCACCCCTGCTTCCCTCACTGTCTCCAAGTGCACCACCTTCAAGATGCCCTTGAACTTCACCAGACCTGGAAACAAGAATCCCAATATAGAAAGGTAGTTTCTGAATCCAGGTCTGTGGCTCCAAAACACTTCTGTCCAATCAAACAAAGACCCTTTAAGCTAACTCAGACACTTGAGTTAAGGCATCACACGTTCCCTGGGCTGTAGGATGGAGTTATGTGACCAGGAATCGTACAGAAACAGGGGACTGCATAGAATCTTGGAGCCCCTTTCCACCTTACAGCTTGCTAAGGACAAGGCATCACGCCACAGAGACACAGGATGATCTCAACATCTAATCTCTCAGTTGGACCTGCCCTTGCTCAGTGCCAAAAGCGAAGGCACAATAAGAGAAAACCTGAAAAGATATTTTGAGGGAATGGAGAAGATTCAGATATGATGTTTTAAATCTCCCAGACGGGCAAACACTAAGACTGCTGCCTCCTTCTGAGGTCACTAAAAGTAGTGTTAGATGGTGGAGATGGACTATGTGTTTGGTATACTTCAACGAAAAACCAGAAAAAATTAGAGTGGCTGGCATGAGACATACCCAAATGCGTTGAGTTCCTTTATCTCCATCCTGGCTTGTTATTTTTAAATACAGAGACGAAGGAAGAATGAAAATTAGCATATTAGCAGATGTAACTCCTGTAAAATAAGAAAAAAAAAAAAGTTTGCGGCCGTCATCGTGAAACTCTGGCTTTCTAAACAGCCGCTGGGGAGTAAGCGTGAAGTCACAAAGCCATACCTACGACTCCAAAAATGTCCTTCATGGAGGGTATGAAGATCACCAGTAAGTTGATAATCACCAGAAGTATGAAGGTCACCAAGACATGACGACATAAATTAAACTTTGTTTTCTTAGCCAGTTCAAACAAAGATGAACGGACCTGCAGGAAAAGAAAACGAAGGTTCTGTGGTGCCAGCAGCATGCCGACCTCCACATTTTTCAGCAGTCACTGATAGACTGGTGCCCAGGCATTTGCGACAGGCTTTGTCACACCTGGTGAGTTTACAGACAGCTTAACAGTCTGGGAAGCAGCGGAGCTTGACTTAAGATGGACAGTGTTTTCTTTATGACTAGGTAGTTGTCTTTTGCAGGGAGGGGAGGTAGTTTCTGTTTTATCTATGACTGAGTGCTCTCTTCTGGTCCTACATCCTCCTGCCATGTATAACAGGGGATTCAAACAGTCTATCTACATTTCTGTGTAAGGAAGAAGAGGGATAGACGTAAGATTCATTCCATCAGAGTTGTGGTGTATATAAACAATGGAATATTATCAGCCGTCAAAGAGTGAAGTAACGCCACTGCAGCAACACGGATGGGCCTGGAGATCATCATACTAAGTGAAGTCAGTCAGACAGAGAAAGACAAATATCATATGGTATCACTTGTATGTGGCATCTAAAAAAATGGCACAAATGAACTTATTTACAAAACAGAAACAGACTCACAGACATAGAAAACAAACTTATGGTTACCAAGGGAAAAGGGGGAGGGGGAGGATAAATTAGGAGTTTGGGATAAGCAGATATAAACCACTCGATACAAACAGATAAACAACAAGGTCCTACTGCACAGCACAGGGAACTATATTCAATATCTTGTCATAAGCTATAATGGAAAGAAGTCTGAAAAAGGATCTATATGTAAATGTATAACTGAATCTCTATGCTGGACACCAGAAACTAACACAACATTGTAAATCAACTAGACTTCAGTGAAAGAAAAGCAAAGATACGTTCCATCAGGAGGCTCCCCTAATTCACTGATCCCACTTTCTTTCCAAAGAGCCTTGGGATCCTTCCCCGATGCATTTTCAAGGATGCAGAAGAGTTACTTCAGCAGGCCGGCTCTGGAGATGGCTCCCGCTCTGGAAGGCAGCAGAGAAGAGGAGCCACCAGCCGCTCTCAGGCTGCACTGCCGCCCTTTACTCACCGTGAAGAATAACACGGGCACCGTGAGGATGACAGCAACAATGACGGCCAGCCGCACCGTCAGGATGAGGATGTCATCTTTATTCTGGTACTTGTGCAGGAGGTCTGACTGCACTTTTTCTAAAAACGAGGGAGAAGTAAGAGGGTGTGACAACAAGACAAAAGCACATCACGGAATCACAGCTTTTCCGAACCACAAAGAATTTGTAACTTGGAGGGCAAGGAAAGCAATGCTCTGGGTGTTGAAGTATCTATTAAGCAATTGATATAGTTGATGAGGAGCCCCTCCACCCTGCTGGCCTCACCGATCCTTTAGGGAAAAGGACTGTACAGTAATCACTAGACATCACCCAGAGTGGGGATGCTTAACTCACACTAAATTACACCTAGGAGTCAGCTGGGGTTAAAAATACCATGCGGCTGAAGCACAAAGCCCTTCTTAATCTAGATTCTTCCCGACTTGGTGCCACTCATCACACACTGCCAAGAAGCCCGGTCTTGCCGAGCAGCCTGTGGGCCCCTCGGGGCCTCTTCAAGCTCCTCTTATAACTCAGCGTCCAAGCAGCACAGGTGGTCACGGAACTTGACCACCGCAAGGAAGTAATTCTTCTCTCCCACGTATGTTTTTCTTATTTAAAAAAGTATTTAGCTTATATACCACTTTGAACTTTTTCTCAACTCTAAACTTCAGAAAGTGTGTCATTTCAAAGACAGCCAAAACTGGAGGGGCAGCCACTGAGAGCGAGGGAACGCTCGCTCCTCTGACCGAGACAGTCCCCTCCCGCCGTGTCTCCTCCTCCTCGCACCCGTGTCTCAAGGCTCGGGGTGTGGAATTTCAGCTCTGGTCTGGGCCGTAGATTAGTCTCAGGGTTATAAAAAGGATCCCAGGTCATAATAAAAATCTCCTTAGTTCTAATTTCCTTGATTCAAAATTCATAACCATTTAAAAATAGCTGAGCTTTTTTTTTCCTTTAACCTAAGAGCATAAAAGGGTTTGGTATTCTAGTCTATGTAAAAAAAAAGGGGTTTGTCAAGAAAAATCATAGCTTGAACAAGATAAGTGAGATGAGACTGTTTAAGTAACATTAAGCTTTTTCTCTCTCTCCTTCCCTTTACCCACCCCAAGCCCTGTGAGTCTGCAGGAACCTTAGGAATACCATCTTCATGCAGAAATTAAACGTGGTATTTATGGATTCATTAGACAATGCGCTTCTCCATTGCCTGTGAAAATGGTAATAACACAACTGTATACTCAGGGTAGCCCCTCTCTCCAGGCTGAATTAATCATCTCTAAATGTGTTTAAGTTTTGAGGCCCCTTGTGTTCATGAAAAAATGCCCCCAAGAAATATTGTTTAATAGAGGATGTGAAATATATGTATTTCAATGTAAATTCGGTCTCAAATTACAGTGATAATGAAAGATGTTCAATAAAGCTGCAGGATGACTGACGAAGAAGCAGTAAAAGAAGGTAAATGATTCCTACAGGGTCAATAAAAGTTAACAATGAAAAGCTTTGCTCTTTTTCGGATTTCTTTTCTTTTAAACTTTCTGTGTCATTCCTTCAAATTGCTGCAAGGCTCCACCTTCCACCGAACACCCAGGTGTCTGATTTTTAATTAACGGAGTGTCATGAGGGTAGCACTTCGCTCTTTCTCACTTTCAGAATCTGTCTCTGTCTCTCTTTGCTATTAATGGAACCTGACCCAGTTTGCAACAGCAATTAGGAAAGCCTTCGCTGATGTAGTTTCAAGCTTTCCTCAGGAAAGGTGGCAGGCTTATAAACTGCAATTTCTTTTAAGGACAGTATGAGGAGAGGAAAATTACAGGATAGTGTTTCGGTAATTATTCTTTTGTGTGGTCTGCATGAATATTCAGAGGAACCATCGCCATTTGCTTTAAGTAGAAGAAAAGACCAGCAAAACCAATGGGCAGATTTGTTGCTTTTTTGGCTATCACGTTAAAAGTTATTTTGACCTTGATTTTTAAGAACTTACTTACTAATCCCTGTATTTGTGTGCTGATGGAAGTTACTTACCATAGAATGTCAAGTAGCCAAAAATGGCAGTCAGGAAGTACATAACAAACATGGCGAAAAAGGAGATATTGGAAACCATCTGCATCTTTTTCTGTGATCGACTGAAAACAAAGATAAAGCAATTTGAAAAATTAAAAACCATGTTACTGAATCTAAGCACCAGTGTGAACACTGAAGAATGAGAACTTAGAAGTTTCTTTCTATCAGGATAGGGCAGACCTGACCCACTGAAATGACCCCCAGCAATTGTGCCATTTTAGAATAACTTCTTTTATACCGAGTGCCTATTGTGAGAAAGTGATTCACGGAACGAACAATCTCTTGAGTGTTCTTCCCCATTCTTTTAAAAGTTCTCATCTGAAGGGCAGAGAGTATTCTTTTTTTTTTTTTAATATTTGTTTGATGTTATCTCCACCCTCAGCACGCACAGGAAAAAAGGCAGAATAAATTCCAATGCTATGCTCCCAGCCCCCAGAGATCGGGGCAGAGCGAGAACTTGACCTCAGGTGTTCTGTTGCTAAAGCTGCTACTTGGGTTCTGGTTTTCCCATCGAATAGCCCTAGGGATGCACCCAGAAGCCCTTGTGTCTCCAGAGCAATTAGTGCCCAAGAGATCACAGTTGGAAATAACGAAGGGCTCTCTCTCTCTCTCTCTCTCAGGTTAAAATAAGTTTACTCTGGGAGTTTGCATGAACCTTTGAGTTTCTTTAACTGCCCAAACAATCTACAAGACTTGTACTCAAAAAGACACCACCAATAGTCACAATGTTTGACTGTGTTATAACAGGGAGTATGGAAAACAAGAAAAGTTGAGAAGTACACACATGAGAAAATTTACAACCCAAAAGCTGGACTATTAAATGCAGATGTCAAAGACGTATTTAAATACTCTAAACACAGGATCACAGTGTAGGATGTACACACAGATAAGTAGATGTAAATATTGCAAAATTTACTCACATGTCAACTAAATATGAAAGAGGAAGAATCATGAGTGAATTCAATGCTAAAAAACATCATCTTTATTTTGGTTTCAAACTGGAAATAGACAGCTATACTGCATATATTTTCTGGGCTTAAGACTATTCCACAATGTCTACTTCAAGAAACAAGAAAAAGTCTCAAATAAACAATCTAACCTTACACCTAAAGGAACTAGAAAAAGAAGAACAAAGTCCAAAGTCAGCAGAAAGAAGGAAATAATAAAGACTAGAGCAGAAACAAATGAAATAGAGACTAAAAAGACAGCAGAAAAGATCAGTGAAACTAAGAGTTGATTCTTTGAGAAGATAAACAAAACTAACAAGCTTTTAGCTAGACTCACTAAGAAGAAAGACAGAAGACTCTGATAAATAAAATCAGAAACCAAAGAGGATAAATAACAATGGATACCACAGGAATGCAAAAGACTACAAGAGAATATTAAGAAAATACTATATGCCAACAAATTGGGCAACCAAGAAGAGATGGACAAATGTTTAGAACCATAAGACCTTCCAAGACTGAATCATGTAGAAATAGAAAATCTGAATAGACTAATCTCTAGTACAGAGATTGAAATGGTAATCAAAATCAAGAACTTCCCCCCAAACAAAAGCCCAGGACCAGACGGCTTCACTGGTGAATTCTACCAAACACTCAAAGAAGATTTAATACCTGTCTTTCTCAAACTCTTTCAAAAAGTTGAGGAGGAGGCAATGCTTCCTAAATTATTTTATGAGGCTAACATCATCAAGAGACCAAAACCAGACAAAGACAACACAAGAAAAGAAAACTGATGGCCAGTATCTCTGATGAACATAGATGCAAGAATCCTCAACAAAATACTAGCAAACTGAATACAACAATACATCAAAAGAATCGTACACCACGGTCAAGTGGGATTTATTCCAGGGATGCAAGGATAATTTAATATCCACAAATTAATCAAGATGAGACACGACATTAACAAAATACCCACTTAAGATAAAAACTCAATGAAGTGGGTATAGAAGGAACATACGGCAACATAATAAAGGCCATGTATGACAAACCCACAGCTAACATCGTTCTCAGTGATGGAAAACGGAAAGCTAGCCCTCTAAAATGAGGAAGAAGGCAAGGATGCCCGCTTTTACCACTCATATTCAACCAAGTATTGGAAGTCCCCGTCAGCGCAATTAGGGAAGAAAAAGAAATAAAAGGCGTCCAAGTAAAACTGTCACTATTTCCAGTTGACAGGATTTTATATATTGAAAACCCTAAAGACTCCACCAAAAACTATTAGAAATAAGCGAATGCAGTAAAGTCGCAGTGTACAAAATCAACATACTAAATTCTGCTGTGTTTCTATACACTAACAATGAGCTAGCAGAAAGAGAGATTAAGGAAACAATCCATTTATAGTTGCAACAAAGAGAATAAAATACCTAGGAATAAATCTAACCAAGGAAGTGAAAAAATTGTACACTGAAAACTATAAGACATTGTTTAAAGAAACTGAAGAAGATACAAGTTAAGTAGAAAGATATTCCATGTTTATAGATGGGAACACTTAACATTGTTAAAATATCCATCTTACGCAAAGCAAGCTACAGATTCAGTGCAATCCTTATCAAAATCCTAAGGACATTTTTCACAGAAATAGAACAAAAACTTCTAAAATTTACATGGAATCATAAAAGACCTCTAATAGCTCAAATGATTCTAATAAAAAAAGAACAAATCACATTTCCTGATTTCAAACTATATTACAAAGCCAAAATAATCAAAACAGCATGGTATTGGCAGAAAAACAGACACAGAGATCAATGGAACAAAATTGGGAGTCCAGAAACAAACCCGCACATATATGGACATGTGTATACACATGTGTATGTAAATTAATTTACATCAAAGGAGCAAAGAACATAAAATGGGGAAAGGATAGACTCTTCAACAAATGGTGTTGGAAAAACTGGATATCCACATGCAAAATTATGAAACTAGACCATTATCTCACACCATCCACAAAAACCAACTCAAAATGGATGAAAGACTTGAATGTAAGACCTGAAACCATAAAACTTCTAGAAGAAAACATAGGCAGTGTGCTCTCTGACATTGGTCTTAGCAATATCTTTCTAGTTATGCTTTCTCAGGCAAGGGAAACAAAAGCAAAAATAAACAAATAGGACTACATCAAACTAAAAAGGTTTGCACAGCAAAGGAAACCATCAACAAAACTAAAAGACAACCTACTGAACAGTCAAAGTTTGCAAATCATATATCTGATTAGGGGTTAATATCCAAAATATACAAAGAACTCATACATACAACTCAACAAAAAAGAAAACAACTGACAAAATTAAAAAATGAACAGAGGAGCATAACATTTTTCCATAGAAGACACAGATGGCTAACAGGCACATGAAAAGCCATTCCACATCAATAATTACGAGGGACATGCAAATCAAAACCACAATGACATATTACCTCTAGCCTGTTAGAATGGCTATTATCAAAAAGGCAAGAAATAACAAGTGTTGGAGAGGGTGTGGAGAAAAGGGAGCCCTCAGGCACTGTTGGTGGGAATGTAAACTGGTGCAGCCACTATGGAAAACAGAATGGAGAGTCCTCAAAAATTAGGAACAGAATTACCATATGATCCAGCTACCCTATTTCTGAGTATTTATCCAAAGAGTACAATAACACTAATTCCAAAAGATATATGGAACCCTATGTTCAGAGCAGCATTATTTACACCATAGCCAAGATATGGAAAAAACCTAAGGTTCCATCAGTGGATGAATGGATAAAGAAGATGTGGTGTATGTTTATATATACACACACTTATATACACAATGGAATACTACTCAGTCATAAAAAAGACCGTATCTTGCCAATTTCAACAACATGGATGGACCTTGAGGGTATTATGCTAAGTGAAATAAGTCAGGCAGAGAATGAGAAATACCATATGATTTCACTCATACGTGGAATATAAAAAACAAACAAACAACAACAACAACAACCCCAAAATGAACAAAGCAAACCAAATCAAAACATGCAGATACAGGGAACAGAGCAGTGTTCCAGAGGGGAAGGATGGTGGGAGGAGGACCAAATAGGCAAAGGGGATCAACTGTCTGGTGATGGATGGAAACTGAATTTTCGGTGGTGAGCACACTGTAGAGTATATAGAAGTAGAAATACAAGGTTGGACGCATGAAACCTATGTAAGTTGTACACCAGTTACCTCAAAAAAAAAGAGACTATGGTCTGATGACTATTTTTAATGTAGAAAGGCTGGCAGCAGTAGGCTAAAAAGAGAACCCATGGAGGAACTGATCAGCAGACCTTTAGTTTTCTCCAGAACAGCAATCAAAAATACACCCATAGAATCATCGTAACAGTTTAAAATGAACCACAATACTCTTTGTGGTCTTAACATTCATTTCTTTCTGCCTGATTTACCAGCTTTTTCCAACTAAACCAAAAGGCAAATCAGATACAATGCATTTCCCAGGTCACAGATGAATCTGAAGATTAGTATCTACTTGCAAAAGAATTGTAACATAAAGCAACACAAATACTTGAAGCCTCTTTGAGTAACACAGAATTTGAAAAACTAAATTAACAAGAAAAAGCCCATGTAGTGAACGACTTTATACATTTATGGTCAAAACGTACTGCAGGTTTCTGATTTTTCTTGCTCAACAATGGCAGAAAGTAAATGTTGAAGCTGGGTGATGAGTCTGGGGGGTTCGTTATATGCGAGTCCATTTATTTCAGTACAGCACTTGCCTATTAATGAGGGGTTGTAAAATGACTCTGCAGATAAAAAAAATTAAACAGATCTCTTACTCTTTAAGCTCGCTGTAAATTGGCAGGACTGACGGGTGGCAGACGAATGCAAATGCAATCGTTGGTAAAGCGTACACGGTCTATTTGGAAGAAAAAAATAAACATTAAGGCAAGGCATCTTTTTCCCCCATAAAAATAACAGCACTCTAGGCTTTCTGAGCTGCCTTTTTATCTGACAGCTCTTCAGCATCCCTGGATTATTTGGTTATTAGAAGAGCTCTGATAGCTAAAATAGGAGCAGCTTTTCTAAGAGCGCTCACCTAGCTTGAGATGAGACAGCAGGCACCGGGCACAGGTTGTTTTAATGCTGGGCCTAACTGCAGTGTATTTGACGTCCTCCAGGCCCTGCGTCACCCTGTCACCCTGTCACCCCGTGTGTATCTGGCGCTACCCGGTTACATGGCACTTTCCTGCGTCATTTCACAGTCCCCACAACACCCTGAAACAGACCAGGGCTGTTCTCCTGACTCCCTGCAGGACAGGTGAGGACTTCCACATCCATGTTACTGCTCTTTGCTCTGTACAGGGTGCGTCAAATCAGACTTAAAAGACGGCATCTAAAAAGACAATTACTTCACCACTTTGGTTGTATCCTTAAGAGTTAAAAGAGAGTGAGAGAGATCGATCTAAATTAGTTTTCTCAGATAAGATATTTTAAAACTCTCAATCTCAATATAGTAACTTCTTATGCAAAAAGAAGTTGTGGGGGGAGGGTATAGCTCAGTGGTAGAGCACATGCTTAGCACACTTGAGGTCCAGGGCTCAATCCCCAGTACCTCCGTTAAAAAAAAAAAAAAAAAAAAAAGTTTTTTTGGAAGCAGTGGTACTGTGCTCTTTGGAGAATGAATACATCAAAAACAGTATAATTAAAGCCAGTATAAGAAATACAATGCCATTAGTGAAAATGCTCCTTTTTATGTTTAAGGGACAGGAAAACTTACCTTTGAATTAAAGGTAACATATTTTGGCGTACACATGTCAGCATTTGTTGAATTCGCACTTATTGTTGAATTAAGCTCTGAAACAATGCAGGGAATTTGAAATTTCTTGTAGATAACCTGGTATTAAAAAATAAAGGATGGGGGAAGGTATAGTTTAGTGGTAGAGTGTATGCTTAGCATGCACGAGGCCCTGGGTTCAATTCCCAGTACCTCAGTTAAAAAAAAAAATCTAATTACCCCACTCCAAAATAAATGAATAAATAACAATGTGGGAAAAAAAAAGAATAGGCAAAAGATAACCCTTTAAAGTGCATGAATAAATAAATAAATGAGAAACAACATAGACTCTATCAAATAAAGTCAGATAATGAATAATTATTACATGGCATTGGAGCATGGCAAAACCAAACAAAGCCTCTCAATCAGCACTTACCACAATTAGGAAAAAAACCATACAGCTCAAAGAAAATCCACTCGTATAGCCAAGATAGCCTAAAAAAAGTTAAAAAAAAATATTGTTATTTCATTCATCACCTCTTTCAAAGCATGGTTTCAAGCATAGTTTGGGGTTCCTGTAATATTCATCCACGCCAATGTGAATACAAGATTTATTATTTGATAGTGCTACCCTTTTGGGCAAAAATGGTGACTTTAGATGAAAACGTTATAGTAGTACGTGTTTTGATTCCAGTTTTTCCTGACACACTAGGGAATGCAGATCCCCAGAATCCAGGGGAAAAGAACCTCCCGAGTTTGACCGTAGGTCTCTGTTGCTGTACACAGATGGATTCCTATGGCCAAATCCACTTAACTCCTTGATCCATTCAATAGTTCTTGATTGTGCACTTATCCTGAACAGGCACAGAGGCGATGAAGGGATTTCCAGGGACACACTGAGCACCTGAGGACCTTTCCCTTGCTCCCCTTAGGGTGCCTGGGAGATCCTCCGTAACCTCCGGGAAGGCACAGTTAAGTCCTCTGGGGGCTGCACTTTCTCACCGCTGGGAGAGAACAGCCTTTCCTACCTACACTGAAAAGAGTTACGTGCACATACACAGGAAAGCCTAAACACAGACTCAGAAACCAGAAAATTAAGGAGCTTAAAAAAGTCTGCTTATAGATCTTACAGAAGAGCTATAGAGGCTGGTAGTTTTCATATAAAACAAAACAAAAAACCATGGCTAGCGATCATTTTGGGAAAAACTTCAAACGTCTGCCTTGAATGAGCCCAGAATTCAAGGAAATGTGTTCCAGAGGCCTTGGACGGGACGGCCGTCCGGCCTCGTCAGTCCAGACGTGAAATTCCCGTTAACGTCAGGCACCCTCGTCTCCGGGTGCCAGCACACCCACCAACGTCAAAACCAAACGGACACGGCTTGGTGACTGTCTGCCATTTCTGACTTTCCACTTCTCTCTCTCCCTTCAGTGAGGGAAATAATTGAGACTGGTTAGCCTTTGCTAATTTAAGAGTGGTTCATAATACTTCAAGGAGTATGTTTAAGCAACTTTCAGTCTTGACATTAGATTCGCAAATCTGCTTATCTAAGGCATCAGGGTATGTGAGCCCTTGTCTGAGAATTCCATTTCCTGGGCTCTGCTGTTGGAAAGAGCACTGTCTGTTGCTGGTCCCAGGACCTGCCTTGTCCCCTCCACAGATTAGCAGAGCGACTGCCTAGGAAGTCACATACTGACCAGTGTGTTTATCCCATATTAGAGTCGAGCCTGATTAATACTTGTAATTTATCCTCACTTAGTCTTTGCCCCGTAAGTGAAAGTAGAGGGCAAAGTCGTTCATTTGTATTAGGTTTCTGATTCATCTGTATTATTGTATGATAAAAGCAAGATCTTTCCTTACCTAAGTTCTTTAAGAGACACAGAGGGAGAATTATGCCAAAGGTAACTACCACCACCAGGACGCGGCCATCCAGGTACCAGGCTCTGAAAGGCATTTAAGCAGTTAGGTTATATTTTCTTAGAAAGTGCCTTTTTTTTCCTTATGTGTAAAACTTCACAATATATTTTAATTATGTTTTTTTTTTACTATTACTAATGTTTACCATTAATTTTTTTTGTCATTATTCAGGTTTTATCCAAACACTTGAACCCAACCGCTGGTCCTTTACTATCATCTCTCTCCCATGTGATAGAAGAAGGCACATTGCTTTTCTTTTTTTTTCCCTCCCCCCACTGGCTAAGTATAGCATTCCTCTGAATTATTTACATGGTTTCAAAGCTGAACGCACACATGCATTCTGTCAGATTACAACTTGTCTCATCAATTATTTAAAGAGAATGTTCCTTTTTGTTTTGCTTGGCTAATATCATCGAAAAACAAGTCACCACAGGTAGGCATGGCTTTCTCCCTAATCTCTTGTGTGTGACCTTGAATCCTGATGACAGAACACTAGAAACTCTGGCTTCTATGATTCTCCCTTGAAAGAAAACAGAGAAACTAAGACTGACAAGAACTGTTAAACGAAGAGGTAGTCAAAACACAAGGACGTGCCAACGGCAGCCGCAGCATTTTCCAAGGTTAGCTGCATCTTTAATGAGGTTGGCTCATGTCAAGTCTGCTCCCCAAATGCTCCGTCCCTTCCATAAGAGACTCCGGTCTTAATTTGGCATGTTCCACTTCTGTGTTAAAAATACTCCATATCTGTTCTGGTTCATAGAAACTAGATGTAGATTTCGGGCTCACAGGAAAATGCAGCATCTACCATTTACAGCGCGAGTGATGAATCTACTTTTCACTTATTTATTTTTGTTTGGTTTTCGTTTTTTTTTTTTTGGCGAGGGGGTGGAATTAGGTTTACTTATTTGTGTGTTTGTTTGTTTTTAGAGGAGGTACTGGGGCTTGAACCCAGGATCTCATGCATGCACTCTACCACTTATGCTACACCCTCCCCACCTTGAATCTACCTTTTAAATGCTCATATTCAAATGGCTCTCCCTGCTTCTTTTTTATATAACCAACCCCAGAAACAACAAACTGAGAAAAAAAAAAAAAAAACCAGCCTAGGGAAGCTTAGTTTCTGCAGTTTTCATAAACCAAACACTTCAGTTAACCCACATTTCCATTAAAAGCATTTTAGTGATCTCACACACACACAAAAAGGGGCTATTACTTACGAAAATGCCTCTTCCTTTCCCATTAGGAACTTTATGGCAGAGGGTAGTTCATTTTTTACTATGAAGAGGTAACTCAGCATTGCTAGAGGAAAATGAGGACATTTTTAGAAAGACGATACTGGGGCTCAGGTTGCAAGCCATAGAGAAGGTCACCAGCCTGTTCCTAGACTGGCCTTCAGTACGACACAGACAGCTGGAGATGCTGTCCAAGATCCTCGCTGTAAGTAAGTGACTGCTGTCTCTGTTTCCCTGTCCACGCGCCGTTTTAGCAATGAGAATGATACTGCTGGGGTTACATTAAAACTCACATGGCCACCCAACCCCCAGGATTAGAGAAGATGGTAATTTTCACATACTTTCAAGCTCTGTATAACAAAACACGATCTCTTTACCTCCAGTGTTCTGCAGAGAGGTGGCTCCAAAGATGACGAGTTTCCCTGTGGTGCCAAAGACCTGCTCTCCCAGCTTTTCATAAACCATGCAGCCTGTTTAAAAGCCATGGTTGAGAATAGTTGAGAATACAAGAAATGACAGGATTCCCTACGTTAAAAATGGCCAAGATTTCATCACCCTGTGGACTGTTCCCCAAGTTATTTTGGTCTTTATCAGAATCACACAAAGAGCCTTCTTGGCTTTGCAAGAATTAAAGCATTCTCACGACAAAGCAACCTCTTGAAATTTAATTTAATTTATTTAATTAATTTTTCTTCCCTTTTTATTTTTTATTAGTTTTTATTTGGGGGGAGGTGAGTAGGTTTATTTACTTACGTGTGTGTGTACATATATTTTTAATGGAAGTACTGGGGATTGAACCCAGGACCTCATGCATGCTAAGCATGCGCTCTACCACTGAGCAATACCTTCCCCTGCCTTAACATTTTAAAGTGTCAGACATGGGCACCATTTCTTCTTTTTCAGGTTGGCCACAAAAGCATTACAAATAAATAATTAGGTCATAAGCCTTATTTTTCACTAGCTCAAAAGTCTCTCTGCTTTACTAGGGGGAAATTCCCACTCCGATCATATTCTCAGGTCTGGTATGTATCAGGAATGTAAAGACTTGATTTAAAAATAAAAATCCTGATGGCTGGGAAGGAAGGTTCCTTTTGAATTAATTACCTGAACTGATTAGACTAACCAGGAATTGTCTTAATAATATTCCAACAATGTCTCATGTATCCGAAATACCATAACCAGCTGAGAAACAGGTAATAACCGTGACATCAGAATTCTGATTCTAGTAAAATTTAGTTCAAAGATTTGTGACTCACAAAAAAAAAAAAAAAAGAGAGAGCACAGATAAAGGCCTCCAAAAAAACTAATCTGGCAACACCAGAATTCTAGGGTTCAACTGGTTCATCTCAATAAACACTAAAATTTAAACCATTCATTAACAAACGTGTTTATATTTCTTTGTAACGGTTCAGTTCACATTTTTAGGAGGTTCACCGAAAGCAATATGGGTTAGACTATAATTAAATTTTTGTTTAATCTCTCATAAGACTGGTGTTTAAACTAGACAATGGTTAGATTTTCAGTTTATTACAAAATGTTCCAGTTAAATGGAATTGTCTATATACAATAATAGCCGGCCCATGTGGTTTTATCTCATGTAAAAGTCAAATATTACAAACATAATCCAGTATCCCAGGGGTAGAAAATAAACACTTCAGGTATTACACTGCCCAGAGAACTCGAAGTCTTTTCATAGCACGCTGGCTGCCACGTTGCCTTGGGAGGAACATTTTCTCCTTGGAATATGCACGGAAGAGAATGAAAGCCCTGTGACCTTTCAAAATCTTGGAGGCTGTGACATAAAAACATGGGATCCTCGTTCTGAAGTTATAAAGACCTAAGGAAACACAGAGGCCTGTAAAACGAAGTCATCTTAAACTAGAAAAGCAGGCACAACCGGGGGTTCTCTTTAAATGACAACGTGATTTGCTCACTGATCATAATTCAATTTCTGTGCTGCTGTAGTCACTTCTCTAGGTAAACACCGCTGCAGGTCTTCCAGCGACCACAGGTCAAAGTACTTGTTTTCTTTAATAACCAAGTGGCTGAACAGGGAGAGAGGATCCTTTGTTCACAACATCACCACGAGAGGCATTTACCCCGGCTTTGCAAAATGAGACGTGCTCCCACAGCTTACCTGTTTCCTTTGAACAGATCAACAGAAGGTTGATTGAATATATAGACAGCAGCGTTACTGAAGTCAGAAGTACCCTAAAGCAAAGAAAATAAGGCTTGTGACACCTATAAAGAACACAGACTCTGACCTCACCCTGCAGAGGGGCAAAGGCTTATTTACATGTGACGTGGTTGATCCTGTTCATTGAGAGTATCCAAATATTGGAACCCGTGAGTCACATCCTCCTTAAAATCCTCAATAAAGACCTTCTACCAAGTAACGAACTGCCCATTAGAATGTAACTCCGGGAATTCAAGTCCTTAATATAATTCTAAGCTCTCTGGGATCATTTCAGTTGAGGTTACTTTAAAACAACTTTACCGAAGAAAGCTTTTGTAGTCTACGGTGTACTTTCTGTTACAACTGAATGAGAAAGTTCAAGAATGGGGGTGGGGTGCTGAGGGAAAGGCTTGCAGTGACCCTCAGGTCAGTGGCCATGTGACTTGGGGCACTTACCCAATTTCTCCCACCCCTAGACTCCTCACCTAGCACGTAAAGCCACATGGTGTCTAGGGTTCTTTTCATCTAATTACTCTGGCTACGTTTGAATCTACACATTGGACCCCTGAGATAATTCACTTTTTTTTTTTTTTTATTTTTTGCACTTGGTTCCTCTTAAAAGAATAAGCACCGCTTTTAACTGACGGGAAAATTGTGACAATCAAGCCTAACGAACGAAAAGACCTTTTCGAATGACAAACTCCTGTTTTGGTTTTTGTACATCTGGCTCATTATCAAACTTTTCTCAAGAAAAAGTACAGTCAAAACGATGTGGGAGATGACACAGATTATTTCTGAATCATTTGGTTAAAACAGACATAATCATTGAAAACTAAAGCCTATTGATTACAAAGAGAAAAAAGGTTCTGGTCCCCAAGATGAAACCGCTCATTTCCTGATGCAGGGAAACACAGCCCGAGAACAATGCATTCCTGCCACAGAGCGCGTGCTGGAGTTATGAAGGCAATTATTTCCCCCCCCCCGCAAGTGCTGTTGAATGATGCTCGGCACCCGGTGCAATGCTCTTGGCTTGGGCTCCTTCCCAGCCCTCCCCCGGCCCCGCACACCTGTGGAACCACTGCTCAGAGGTCCCCTCCTCCGTGCCTTCCCCACCCCCAGGGGGAAAGATAGCTTCTTCCACTTCCTCCTGCCTCACGGCATTTGGTTTCTCATTTTATTTGTCCTAAGTGCAAGGTAACTAAGGGGAGAGGAACAAGGGAGCACAGAATGACTGACTGCAGAGCAGATGCACCGCCCAAGATTGGCCAGAGAAACATAAAAGAGGGACGGAGCTGGGCAGGGGTACAACAAACACTGGGAGAAAGAACAGAAAACCTAACGCCTGGGGTGCAGGTCCCACTGACCAGCTAATAAAGGGGAACTGGGGTTAAGATATGACTGTAAGGAAGTGTACTCAGTTATATATCAACTGAACCCCGAGTAGGAGGATGAGTAAGAGGATAAGTCCCTTATTGTCTCTTCTGGTAGAGGGACATGAAACACTGAGGGCAAGCGGTGCTTAACCCACCCAGGAGTTTTGAGATACGTAACGGAACATGATTTGATGTGCTCTGCCAGAGAACGAGGTACAGGACACAAGTGTGGTATGATTCTTCTTTCATCTCGTAAGACGTAAAGTATTTATGTTGAAGCAGCAAGCCTGGAGTGTCACTAGGGCTTCACTCAGGTTGACTAAGAACCCTACGGGGCAACTTCTACACGTGCATGGGACAGGCCAGAGGGTATTTCTGTGTGGCACAGAAGAGCCTGGGCGTCCCAACTGGGGACAGAACGGAAGCAATCTGTAGGGTGAACCACGTGCTGCTCCGCAGTGACCATGTCCCCTGTTGAATCGGTTCTCCTGGGACTGATCTGGGGAGGAGAGGCCGTGTTACCACAGGGCCCCAGGCTAATGAGTAAAGAGTGTGACTTTTCAAAACTTGCAGAAGGAAGAATTACTAACATCCGCCTACAGGTTAACCAAAGGCCCTAAGCCTGGGAGAACGGGGTACTTCTTGCAAAAGAAACATTCTAAGGAGCATCTGTTCCCCCAGCTCGGAGCCCCGGGGACTGCATGTCTCTGAATGTGGCTGCCTCTCACCCGCTTTGCTGGGTTGGATTTCTTTGTAGAAGATGCCCCGCTGGCCCGTGGCCCTCAGCAAAAGGGAAAAGATTTCTTCATAAACTCACAGCACCTCATTTTCTTTTCCAAGTGGGAGAAAAGTGTTTATCAGAGAAGAATTTAGCAGGGAGGCTCACCTATCTTCTGCCCCAGACTTAACAGAATGATCCTCCCATGGTGATGACAAGCCCTTTGCTTCCATGTCAGGGAGACCTCACGCTGTACCCCCAACCAAAGGACCCGTTGAGTCTGACAGTCAACCCCTGAAGAGGCTTTTCTCCATCCCTCCCAACATATGGACCCTCCCTTCCAAGACTGAAAACAATGGTATTTTTCTATCAGGTCACTAAGAAGCAAACTCTGAATGTAAAATTCTCAGACTGCTTTTTAACCTGTAACAGATTCTAGCTCTAATAGGATTAAAATTCAGAAAAGTTCATCTCTCTATTTAGATTTTTTGGAAAGAAGCAATAAGTTATCCAATTGGTTATAATAAATGCTGGAATAGTTTAAGAGGATCCACTTGAAGCTGGAGGAATGACTAGAGAATGTAATGACTTATTAGAAAATTTCTTCTATTTTGAGCATGATTGTGACCCGATTTGTCCAATTAGATATTCGTATACAGAGTTTGTTTTCCTGTGCTAAGAGGAACAGAAGTGATTCTTTAAAAAAAGAAAAATTTTTTTAATTGCAGTCTAGTTGATTTACAATGTCGTGGTAGTTTCCGGTGTCCAGCACAGAGATTCAGTTATACATACATATATATTCTTTTTCTGCATTTTCATTATAGGTTATTACAAGCTATTGAATACAGTTCCCTGTGGTACACAGTCAGACCGTTTTGTTTATCTATTTTGCATACGGTAGTTTGTAGAGAAGCGACTCATGTTTTCATTTCATCTGGGTATCATGTAAGTTTTCACATCACTAACCATTGACCACAAGTTTGAAGGTGGCTGGGGCATAAGGTGCTTGCTGGAAAAGGCACATTTCAATGGGAACCAAACCTCAGCATGAGGCAACTGAATTGTCAAGGTATTGATATTTCAGACTTATGTTCTGCCTTGAAGAGAAGGGGGTCTAGAACAGATAACAGGGAACAGAGAACAGGGCCCTGGGGGAGCAGCAGCAGGAGAGGTAGTCTTGTGAAGAATGCGGTCAGGGATTTTGAGGACCCTCGTGTCAGAGACACTTTGAAGAAATGTGGTGCAGGGAAATCCTGGTAAATTTCGGGCCCCGTGAGAAGAAAGAGGCTTGTTAGGAAACAGAATTCTAGGCTCCTGGATGTGGGGGAGACCTTTAGAGACTACCCTGTCCAGCTTTTCACCGGGGACAGTGCCAACACAACCTTGTGCCAACAAACATCAGGTCTGCAAAGTGTCTTCTGACAGGGGACACACATGCAGCCCGTCCTGTTTCTGGAAAGTGCTGTGCACTGGAACTGAGGCAGAGCTGAAACTACTGCTGCTATTTCTATCCTGGGTTCTTATTTCACCCTCTGGACCTACATGAATCTATGTGAAATCTAAACCCCTCTTCCACCTCGAAGTCCATCTGATGGTGCTCATTTTAAGACTGTGCTCTTTGACTCAGACATCTCCAGGACTTTCTGCTGTTCATCCTGTGACGGTGTGTTCAGGCTGTTTACATCTCAGTCGTGGTCCAGTCTCTCAGTCATCCTTTCTAACAGCTGTGTGCCAAGGAGAGCACAATGCTCTCACATTAGTTGGGATCCAAACAGTGCAAAGCACAGCGAGATGACTAATTTGAGTTGGACATCCTGCTTCTTTTAAGGCAGCCTGGTTTGGTTTTCATTTGTATGGAAGCATGTCACACTTTGCATTGTTATTGAGGTTCTGGGAGTGGTTATTGGGCCAATCTTCCGGGTTCTGTCCTGTGTACTTTTTTTTTTTAAGTCAAGTGCAAGGCTCTGCACTTACTTCCATTGCCTTTTCTCTTGTGATATCTTTTAAAATTGTTGATCCTTTTGACTTATGTACCACCTACCCCATCCAGCTCCCTTAACTTGTCTACCTTCATCCACATCTAACTCTAAATGGAACAAGACCATGTGGAAAATGGCCCATCATCCAGTCAGCTACTCCAGCCAGACACCTGGAAGTCATCCTTGACCTCTCATCCACTCTCTCATCCTTCATATCGAATTTTATTCTCACTGCCTCCAAAATAGATCCCAAATCTATATGCTTCTTTTCGCCATCTCCACGGCCACTACTCTAATCCGAGGCTCTACCACCTTTAATTTCTGGGCAACTGTGATAGTCTCCGCCTGTCTACCTTTTCTTGCCCCCTCTGATCCAGCAGCCAGAGGAAATGTTTTATTTTATTGCTTGGTTATGTTTCTCCTTCCCCAGACTGTAGGACAGGTCATGATGGTTTCGTTCACAGTCCTAGCCTGTCCTATTTCCCTACTTACATACAATACCAAACAGCACGGAGCAGACTCTTAATTAAGAAGGAGTGAATTTACAAATATTAGAATCTCATTCCTGAGTCATGTGAGATTCTGCCAAATATCTTGCTAAAATCAAGGTACACTCTGCCCAGGCCAGTCCTGTGACTTATCAGTTCACACTCTTATCTCAGAAGATAAAGTTAGTTTAGCATGACTATTTAGGAAAAACCTTATTTGCCCCCACAGAGCCGTATCTTCTGCAGTAATTGCACATAAATAAGCTATTTGATCATTTGCTCTAGAACATCGCTTGGGACCTACTTTTTATCATTTTTGAAAGCCAGGATGAAATTTGCCCATTTCCAGTCCTCTGATAAAACTCCACTACTTCTTAAACACTCCTAGATATTTCTTACTCTATTTGTTGCAAGAAAACGTTGACTCCTGCCTTAAACAATGAACATCTAAATGTCTGTCTTAAAAACATTCATCTGAGTGTCTCTGCTTCTCACGACCGACCGCTGAACTGGCGCCACCACACCATCTGCAGGTGGGGTCCCAGGCAGGGTTAAGCGCGATTACCTGTGGCAGGGACCCCCGCCGCCCTCCGCGCAATTACCTGTGGCAGGGACCCCCGCTGCCCTCAGTGTGATTATCTGTGACAAGGACCCCCGCCGCCCCGCGCCAGGTGAGACTGAACTGCGGCGAAGCACTTACAGCTGAGCCATGACCATTCCTCGGCCCCAGCCCAGGTCTCAGTGGGAAAGTGAGTCCCGTCAGCTTCCTTTGGTCGACTTCCTAGGGCATTAGGGCATGACTTCCTTCACCAGGATATATATTTTTAAATTACTTTCAACTCCACACCCTCCCCCCCACTGCTATGTCTCTCCTTCCAAAAGGGACCTGAGGCTCACCACACTGTATTCGCCTTCCTCTTCTACACCTGGTTAAAAGCATAAAGCTTGACCATCCTCACGATTAGAACAGTCCACATAAAAACTCCCCTGCTGGATAAAAAGCGGTCTTCATTACTGGTTTGGCTTCTATCTAACATCATCTCCCACCAGCCACAGCCCCTCACTCCCAAACTCACAGACAGAGATGCTGGTCGAGGTAGAATATTGACAAGGAAATTTAAAACTCCAGGACAAGGGAATTGGACAAACTGGGGGAAACATTCTGTTTTCTGGCCAATCATCCTACTCCAGTCCCTCCCCCGTGGTGCTGGCCTCCCCCCGCCTCCTACATTTCCAGGCTGTCTCCACCCCCTACACGCTCCTCCCCAACTTTGTGATTCATCTCATATCTCCACTAACTACCCACCCCCTTCTATCCCATCCCCAACTCTTCCTAAGAGAAATCAATGAAGTGAACCAAGAGTATAAAGGACTGCTGAAGAGAGGAGAGGGCCAGCTGGGGATGAAGGAAGCGCTGGCGGACCCACTGAGGATGGGTCTGAAGTGTTTTCCATCTGCTTGGTGAGAGCTGAGATTCAGGGCTTTTCCCGGCTCGTGCGACGGAGTGCCAGTGGAGAAAGGGCATCTCAGGTGCGGGAAAAGGAGGGGTTTAAGTGAAGGATCGTGACCTCTAGGCTGGACAGGGAAGGAAAGCACAGCCCAGAGGTCCTCAGTGACATGCAAGGACAGGCACAGTGTGAGTCTCCACGGTGGGAGCCTTGGAGGGAAGGAGAGGACGTGTGGTCAGAAGCAGGGGGTCTGGAGGGGACGCGCGGAGCTGGTGGTGCAATGTGGCTCCTGGACCAGGAAGGCAATGCCAGCGGGAGAGGCTTAAGTGCACAGGAAAGGAAACACAGAGGAAGTTCATTTAACGAGACCGTAGATGGAAGAAGACACGTCCAAAAATTAGGAGAGAGGGACAAGTTGTTCTGGGTCTCTAACTCCTGTGAAAATGGTAAATACTTCGACAAATTCAAAATTATCTTTTACATGCAAATGTACTTCCGAGAGCTTTAATTTACTCTAATGAGAATTCAATATAATTAATAAAATGGTTGAGCACTACTAATAATAAATTTAGGGGCATTCACTGTATCAGGCCCACACTAAGCACTTTCTACAACACGTCCCGTATGAGTAGTAAGCAGTATTACCACCTACTTTACAGATAAGGAAACTGAAGTTCAGAGAAGGTTGAGTATTTTGTCCAAAGTCACAAAGCTAGCATCATCGGAGCCCTCAAACCCTGGTAAGCCTGCCTCCTTACCCATCCAAGGGCCTTACCCACCATGCTCTCTTGTCTGCCAAAGTCAAATGTTCACAGAAGAAAGATAGTACAAAAAGCAGGACCCAAAAAACTTAAAGAGTAAAATTCATCAAAATGTTAACAGAGCTTGTTTTTAACAGTACGGCTTTGGGTGATTTCTTTATATTTATTTTGTGCGTCTTCAGAATCATCTTTAATGATTATCTTATCTTTACAAGAATAGTATTAAAATAAAAAATATAAGAAGCCTTTCAAATGATAGTATTATTATTCCAAGCCCTTTTTTGGTGGGGGATTGTATTTGTTTATTCATATAGTCCCTATTTCATTTAAGGAGCTCATGACGTGCTTATGGAAAGGAGCAGAAACATATAATCATTCAGCCCCAAAGTGGACTTCCTAGTCCCTAAATCCTGATTACACTTTAACATTTTGGGGGGTCAGAGGACCAGCACCCCAGGATCTGGTAGCATGCGATTCTTCATAATACTTATAAACTGAACTCGAGAATGAAAGGGGTGGTTTTTAAAGGCTGGGCAGGGAACAGGTGGGGACCATTGATTTGTACAATTCCCTTTCTTTCCTAGTAGGTCAATCTAACTTCTTTGGTGCAAAGCTTCTCACTGTTGGTTAGGTGTTTTGTTTTGTCTTAAAAAAGAATTACGCATCGCTGATGACCAAATCAAGTAACGTCTACTATAATCCTAAAGAGAAAGAAGTGTTCAAAAGAGGCCCGCAGATAGAAATCGAATGCCTCAGTCTAGCTGATGCTTTGCGAAGTTAAGAAAGCTGGGAGGAAGTCTGAGTTAAATAAGGAAGATGCACGAGTGTGAAGGCAAGTCATGTGTCACCCCCACTTCCTGTTTTTGCCTACAGTCGTTGGTAGAGGGCTGTGGGTTTTGTGGGCGTGCCATTTATAACTCTTAGACATGGCCGTCTTCCTCTTCTTCCATTCCACAAGGATAACTGGTTTCCCTTCTCCTCAAACCTACATTGTTACCTTCCAAAACGATGCCCCCTTTATCATACTCTAAAGATGGAACTCCCAAGTGAAGAGTTTCACGTAACCATTAAATAAAGGAGTGTGCCTGACATGGTGGGTATTTTGGACTCTCCTTCCAGTAGGAATGATGGATTATGGGCTCCATTCACATAGTCCAACTCCGTTTCCATGGTAACAACACACATTTAAGGAGCGATGGGAGAGTTAAGAGGGAGATATCATTGTTGCCCTCCATCCCACCGCCAACTGGTGTCATCCTGGGCAAGGTACTTAGCCTCTGTGAATCTCAGTTTCTTTATCTGTAAAACGGGGATGATAAACAGGGTTGTCATAAAGATTCCATGGAACAGTGTATACGTTTTAACCCTTCAAAAAAGTAGAAGCCATTCTCAGCTAGCAAGCTATACAAACAGAAGCCACAGGTGGCTTGGGTCCGTAGGCTGTAATTTGCAGACCCTGATATGGATGTAGACCACTGATACCATGTAACTGATGTAAGGTGAAGCCCGTGGCCACAGAACAAAGCAAAACTAACTGGCTCACACACGGGCAGTTTTCCAATCTACAAAACCAACCATTACTCTGTGAGTAATAAAAGTTCAAGCTAATCTTGAAACCCCAAGTTTCTGGGCTATACGGACCTGCTGTGCTGATCCACATCGGCCCTGCTGTAGCCCAGAAGAGCAAAGAGGACAGGCGTTCTATGCAATACTGCCGTGGACAGCACTGTTAAAACCTTAGACAGTTCAGTTAGGTTGCCTCTTGCAGGCTAAGGAAAACACAGTGCTCTAAAACGGAGGTCATGTTGTTGTCCTTGGGTAGCATCAGATGCAACAGCACAGGCAGGACTTCGTACACACACACACACACACACACACTCCTACTTCTCTGGGAAGTGCACTACTCGACTTCTTGGAACCCCTAATCAGGCACATCGCAGATGAGTCATCAGCTAAGCGTAACTCTTCAACTCTTAAAAACAGTGGGTGGGACTCCTCTGCCACACTTGCCAACTCTTTCTGTTTACAAAACAGGCAGTCGGTTTTAGCACCACCCGGACCACTCTCCTATTTCCCCATTTCTGAAAAGCTTCTCAAGCCAATGAATTTCAATGGAGTTCAGTGGCACCGCCGCTGTCCTTTCTACATGCACTCCCAATGCTGGCAAGGCCGACTGTCCCGTCCTCCCCTGCCACTATTATGATTCCCAAACAAGAGACTCTGATGCCAGTGAGCTTTGCTGCCAGCTGAGGGACAACAATTCGCTCTTCAAATCATTTCTAAGGAACGGTGACTGTAACTCAAAGAATTCTGAAAACAAGTAACTGATTGAAGAGATGGAAGATGAGTGTGCCTCTCCCCAGCGACCTCCAAGGACCATCGGAAGAGCAGCGTTCCCTACTGACTTCCTCTTCATTGCCCCGTTTGGATATCACAAAATCCAATTTGGTCTTTCCTTAGGAGGCAAAGAACTGCCGGCTTGGGAGCTCACAGAGAAGACGACTTAACATTTACCAGGAATGACTGGATAAATATCACACAGACCATCTTTGTTATCACTAAGAGCAAAATTATCATCCGAGTGGGTGTGATTCAAACTTTCTGGAATATATATATAAAGTAATAAAGCAGTGACAGTTCCAGAACACGCAGGGTATTTGCAAAGGTACACTGCGATCTCATTCCAACTTGGTAGAATTTGCTGAAAAAGGTTTAGAGACCCCAGAGAGCTATGCTGAGGCAGTTCTTGAAGACTGTGACCCTCCTGACAGAAGGAGAAGCCCATTTTTGTGACATCTGGTGACATGATAGTAATGATCAAATACCTATAGTACATGAACCGGAATTCAGGCAGTGTGTTGATGGGTCTGTTGCTATAATTCCATTTCTGTCTACTCCTTTTGTAGGCTCAGCTGTAAAACACTGAATATAGAGAGAAGGCACCTGGTGGTCTGAGGTCTGATCTTGGTTTACAGAGTTCCTCATTTTTTAGATTCACCCTTAACTGGCATGGCTTTTTACTGACTTGTTTGTAAACACTGTAATTATCGACACTACAATGCTGCATCTTTTCGGTGGAAAAATGATAAATGGTCCACAAAGGTAAAAAGACAGAGAGAGAGAGATGACTTCACCTACAACTGGAGCAAACAGTCCTCCACAAAGTGAAGGTAATTGCTGTAAACTGACAATGACAACTTCTGTCCTTTTTGCTAAGAACAATTGAACAACAAGTGCCCTTTTTAACAAAGTGATGCTGACCTTGTACAGAATTTCCTAACAGTCTCCAACAGTTCTGAATTTCCAAATGAAGGAGGCACTCCCAGGAAAGTAACCAATGGGTAGTGAGCCCCTCGCTAACTTGATAATTTTCATTACATCTTCACAGCCTATTTAAAATTTGAGGGTGAACCAAACCTCACGGCTGACTTGTTTCCCTTAGATAAGTCTGCAAAATTATAAGAGCCACAGTTTGCCCTAAAGCCTTGTAAGAATATGTAAGACTATGGCTAATTTTCACATATTTATTCATTCATTTCGGGGGAACAACTGAGAATGAGCTATATGCAAGCACTGATCTATATTTGTGGAGATAGGGCACAAGGAAGATTTAGACTTAAATCCTGCCCTTGTAGGGTAGGGAACGGAAAATATACGCCTAAATGACGGAAGGACTGCTTTTATTAGAACGATAAAGATGACACTGAAAAGAGAAGGGAGATCTCCCTTCCACGCCGGAGGATGGGAGAAATGTTTCTGGAGATGGCATCTGACCTGGGTCTTCCGGGACCACCAGGATTCAGAAGCACAGGGAAGGCATGGTGGGGAGGTGTGTGGAAAGGCCAAGGAGCCAGCACGGTGCAGGTGGCCCCTGCAGAAAAGAGTGGGGAGAGGAGGCTGACGCAGAGGCAATCTGAAGGGAGATGAAGTGAAAATCCAGTTTGGAACAGGTGGCACTGCATCCATCACTCATTCTAGTTCTTGTGGTCTAAATAGCGACACCAAAAATATTTTTTTTCTCATGTTTTCTGGAGAAAAAGGAAAAAGTCTTATTGCAGTGGTTTTAAGTTCGCAAAAAAACCAAAAAATAAAAAACCAATTTTATCCACTAGTTTCTTCCCCTGAATGCACATGGTAAAAAAGATACTTTAAAGAGTATGAAGTGTCCACTCCCACCCCACCCCCAGATCCTGTGTCACTCTCCAGAAGTGGCCACTGGCAACAATTTTCTTGTGTGCCTTCCCCAAACAGCCTGTGCAATACGTGCACATGTGCACAACCTCCCCCTGTGCTCGTTTCCACCCAGTACTCAGTCTGTTCTTCCGTAGTAATATTCCTGGGGATGTTTCCCGTACACCAGTACATATAAAACTATTTTACTCTTTTAAATTGTCTAAAATTCTATTTTATGCAACTTCTGTGGTTACTTAACCATTTCCCTAATAACGGCCTTGGTATTACTTGACTTTGCTATGACTTAGTTTTTAATTCTTTTAAAAAAAAAAAAGTTTTTCCTTCCAGTTTTATTGGGATAGAACTGACATACAGCACTGTATGGGGGTGGAGGGAGGGACTAGATTTTATTTATTTATTTAATGGAGGTCCTGGGGATTGAACCCAGGACCTCTGCTTGCCAGGCGCACACTCTACCACTGAGCTACACCCGACCCCTACTTGGTTTTTATTTCTTAATTACAAAAAGTTTAGTTAAATCCTTGAAAGGAATTAAGTTCAAGGGCAGTGGGAAATCTTAAACAGCACATGCGGCAAAGTCAGGCACAGATGTGACAAATATGAAGCAGCTTAGAAGGTTTACTGGTTTTACAATATGCGTTATATTGTATTTGCTGTGACCAGGAACTTGACCACCCCCGATATAAAATTCGGTACAGTTGATATTACAGAAAAGTCTTTTCATTACAATAAAGGTGATGGTTCTTGGTGGAAAGAGTAGTAGCATAATTGAGGAATACTGACTGATTTGAAAGGTGATTTTAAAGAGCTAAAGTATTAACTTGCAAGTATCCACTGATAAGAATAACATTTCTCTCATGATATACGTTAATAATGCAAGTTTGGCCTCTGAAGGCATCACTAAAAGGCAGGGTAAGTGTTTTAGATCACTCAGCTTCTAGAGTCTAGAAATCCTGGATGGAACCCTGGCTCCCCTACTTTCTAAGTCGTTACTAAGACTCAGTTACTTCATCTGTAAAATGGGGCTAATATTTTACAACACCAGTGGTGCTGGTGGGGATTAGATGAGATAATATGCTGTGTATAGTTACATTTTAATAAATGTTAACCACCATTTAGTAACCACGGAATTAATACTTGAACATTATTTAGTAACTGTCCAAGTTATACTTTGATGGTTAACAAATTAAATGTTAACCATTATTTAGTAACTATCTAATTAGTACTTTAACTTTGTTAAACAGTGACTAAGGACCAGGCACTACTGGTACCTTCTCCATCTCTCTCTCACACACACACACTCACACACACACACCACACACACACTCACTCATTAACTTCTCATAGCAAGCACCCCATAGGATTGGTGCTAACTAGTAAATGTCTTTTTGCATGCCACTTTCAAAGTACGCTTTTAGATACATTATCTTTTTTAGTCTCACAACCACTACCCAGGTGAGACAGAAAATGGAAAACACTCCCTAAAAAGCCTGGAATTATAATCAACCAAAATAAAACTTAAACCATTTTAAACAGATTGTTTACAAACTCAGTGTTCATGATAAACGATGATCTCTCTCTGAGCTCCCAGAAGCGTCATGAATTAATTCTCCTTTTTCATGGTTTTAAACTTGAAGGTTACATGACTAAAATAATAATAATATGTAATAATAACACATGCCAAGACATTACAGAAAACTGTAACGCACTTACTACTTTGATTCTATGTAGGGTAATATACCTCTCATTTACCTAGCACTGCGAGAAGATGACACGTTCTTTAGAGAGTCATTTTCCATTAAATGTATGCCCGTAACAGAAATCCTTAGAAAATGTAACTTTCCTGTTTTGGGCAGAGGTCGGGGAGATGGTCATGTGAAATAACAAGCAATATAAAAACCACCATTCTTCCACGCTAATATTTACTCTTAATGTATTCTTTTGCTATGATGGAGTTACGGGAAAGCTGTGTAAAAAGAGTGGGGCTAGGAAAGGGAGACACACTGGGAGATTTTTTCAGTATCCACTGCCTTTTCCTCGGGTCTCACTGTTAGGAAAACTCAGTTCAACAGGTGCATTTTACCCCGAGCGCCTTGTGCCCCAGCACATCCCCAAACTGCTGTTCGGAGAACAGCCCCATTTCATTTCCAACAGAACAACTGTAAACTGAGACGCCCATGACCATACTTCCTGTTCCTCTGAATGTAGGATGACATAAAACCTAAGAGCATCCCTACAATAAATAGGGCAGAATTCAAGGAATCTAACCGAATCAGGTATGTGTTAAACAGGAATGACAGCCATTATGGTTTGGTCCAGAACATGAGCCCCAAACCCATCCAAGAAAAAGAAATCCCGCCAGCAAGTTTCCAGATGACCGCAGGGAAGAGCTCGGCACCCAGCCTCGGGGAGACACGGCGGAGCCTTCCCAGCTGCTTTTCTAAAGAAGCCTGGCCAGGCTTGGACTCCTTGTCCATGTTGGCCAATATGAGTCTGGAACAGGGCCCTGTACCAGACGAAATGGCTCCCTCCTGCCAACTGCTTCTTGGCTTCGAGCAGCTGTGCAAGCAGCTGGCTTTACCACACAGAGCGAGCCCTTGTTCTGAGTAGGAGAGTGAGTTCCACACTGTGTGAAAAACTCCTAAGTCTGGGTCTCTCTATACAACCACCTCTGTGAGCTTTTTAACCTGAAGATCTGGTGTGTTCGGCTTGCTATTCCTGCGTCTTACAAAGAACCAAACACTCTAGGATAGTTTTATCCTGGGGAAACCTCCCTGCAACTCTAAAAGTCAAGTTTACCCAATTCTTTGCTTCAGTCGGAAACTGATGAGCCAGGAGATACGAGATCAAGTATCCCAGAACCAGTATAATTAAAAATAAACCAAATTCCAGGAGTGCTAGATGGAACACTAGAACTTACTCCTGCTCCCCTGGCTCCGATAATCCAGTAAAGAGATTTTTTTTTTTTAAGGCATTAAACGGCTAGAATAATAACATGAGAGGAGAGAAAATAAGAAAATGTCAGAAGCTGGAAAGGAGAGGGAGCTGCACCTTAAATTGGCAGCAAGACAGCCAAGACCAATCCAATTTACACCACAGGACTCCCCAGAGGCCCTGATGGCACGACTGGAAGTGGGGAACAGTGGAGGGGGCAGGGGAAATAAAGAAGCTCTGCTGAACTTCTTTCAAGAAATAGCTCAATTCTCCAGATCAGGAACCTACTCTGGAAAGCTCCCATCCTAGCAAAAGAGACTTAAATGTACAGAAAAGCTATTCTCTGGAAACTAAAATAGAGGTCTCTGGGTGAGGGACTCCGCACAACTTGTCGGGGCAGGTGTACCGTACTGAAATCTGGGGTTATTCACCCCAACCCTTTTCCCCAACCTGGTCCCCAAAAGGCAGCAGCAATGCCCAGACCCTACAGGCAGGTGACCCGAAGAGCCTCTCTGGGTGACCTGAACGGCCAAGGAGAAACGGACACCGCTGGTTCCCCAAGGGAAGGGCCACTGACAGCGCGTCTAGTGAAGCCATTTCCAACAAGCCCCACTCACACGCACCGGGCTCAGATCAGCCTTGTGCCCCTTCACCCCGCACAGTTCTTGAATACAGCAGGCACAGAGGGACCACCTGACATCTGAGGAAAGACTTTACAATGAAAGAGTCCAAAACAAACAGAAAAATCAGCTTGCACCACGGGGGTGCAATCAGCAGAAATCAGATTATGGGAAACTGTCTGGGACAAATGGCCCCAGTTCCTTCAACATACAAATTGCACTGAAAATAAGAGAAAGAAATGAGGGAACCTACAGAGTAAAAGGGACTTAAACTGCATATCAACCAACTGCCCTATACTGACTTCATTTGAGGATTGATTTGAACAATCCAGTTGTTTTTTAGGAAATCTTTTTCTGTGTTTCTGCCCAGTTCAGTTGTTTTTTAAAAAATGAGATAATCAGAGCCATGTAAACATTGTTTGGATATTTGATGATATTAAGGAGCTGTGGTCAGTTTGCGGGGTAAGACATATTCTGGTTGTGTTTTAACAGTCCTTTTATACTAGAAAAGTACACTGAAATATTTATGAATGAAACAATGTGATGTCTGGGATTTGCTGCTAGGCAGTCTGGGTGAGGGGCTGGCTGAAAAAGCCTGGTCACAAGATGAAGGGAGCCTGGGGATCTTTTACATTCTCTGCTTGATGTCTGAAATTTTCCATAACAGAGGAAAAACTACCATTTGAATCCTCAGAGAAAAGAGTGAAATCATTAAACAGAAACAAAATAATATAAAAAGGAAACATTCAAAGAAGGTTTAAAAGCTCCTGTAAATAAAAAAATAAGAATAACAGAAACACATTCAGTAAAGACTTGGGGAAAACTGATGGCATATCCCAGAAAGTACAGTGAAAAATTATAGCAATGAAAGAAAAGAATACAAAGTTACAGGGCTCGTCCAGTTGGTCCAATATCTTGGTAACAGTTCCAGGAAGAGAGAAAAGAGAAAGAGGAGGAAGGAATTCATCAACACAACAATGTAAGAAATGTCCCAGAACTGAAGACCATGAATTTCTAAAAGAAAAGATGTACCAGGCACACAGCAAGACACATCACTGTGAGACAGAACATCGGGAACAAAGAGATTTGGCAAGTTTCCAGGAAAAAAGCAAAATTAAAACAAAAACCCTGCCCATATACAACAGATCAGGAATCAGAAGCATTCTCACCAGAGAAAAAGCTAGAAGGCAATGGAGCAATGCCTTCAGAGCTCTGGAGGAAAATTACTGACAATATAGAGTTTTATATCCAAATTACCAATCAAAGATGAAGGCAGGGTAAAAAACATTTTTTTCAGAGATGAAGGCATCAAAATTTTATTCCTATTTAATCTTTCTCAGCAACAAAAGCAAGGAGGTAAATCCAGAAAGAGGGAGAAACGGAATACAGGGAACAAGGGATCCAGCGGAGAAGAGGTGAAGGGAATTCTCAGGATGGTGACAAAGAGATTCCCAAATAAAAGTTTCCCCTCCATGCCTCAGTTCCCTTATCTGTGAAACTGGGAACTAACAATAGTACCCACCTCCTAGACTTGTAAGGATTCAGCCTAAAACAGACTAGTTCCTGGTATAAAGTTAGAGCTAGAAGAGTTGTTACCATCATCAAAGAATTGACTCCTTCTGCTATATAAACTTAAAATGACTTGATATATGACAATAACTAAAAAGAAAGAAGTCAACATAAAACACATGACTGAAATGAACATATTTCCAGCTTTGGAATGACTGAATATAGTCACAGACCCATAGGGTTTTGGAGGTTAGCAGGGTTCTGAGATTTTCCTAGTGCAATTTCCTTGTTTCAAAGAATAGGGAAGTGAAGCTCAGAGTAACTAACTTGCCGGACCACACAGCCATTTAGAAGAGGAGTTGGGATCAGCTGTCAGGTGTTTCATGTCAATGCACTGAAAATCACAAGTGTGGCTACACAATCTCCATCTGTGGTATCCCCACAGGGTCAGAGTTTCACACGTACAAAAAAAAAAAAATCACCACAGAAATATTTTGCCCAACTCTTGTCATTTTACCCCCAAACCTGGCACTTGGTTCAAGATATACATAAGTAGGAAGGCCACCTAGAAGGATCTAGCTAGGGCAATAGAGGAGGCTACAGTTGGGTTTATTGATTTGGTTGACAATAGGAAGACGATGTATTGAATTCACTGTCCAAACAGAGTTGCTCTGATTCTCAGAAGGACACCCTAGTGGGTTCTCACACAAAAGAAAGAAATGTTAATCCCTAGTGCTGTGGACCAATATGGCACCGCCTGGATGGGTATTTCTGATCGCTGAGTAATGGAATGGGTAGCAATGCACTTCCATCACAGTCTAAGTCTTTCTACAGGAAGGACTGGTAGCCATTTCAGTCACTGCCTCCAAGAAAACAGTGGATCCGGCAGTGAGGACTACTGAGCATGCCCAGTGAAGAACAGGACTGCCGTCAGGGGCGGAAAGGCAAGATTCCGGGAGAAGAGAATTTCCTCCTCGCCTCATCAGGCAAAGCACCACTGATACCGCTTTGAAGTCTGAGAGGGGAGTCGGGCTGGGTGGGAATTTCCCTGGTATAAATCCTATGATCTGTCTTCATCTCGTTCCAACTGAAATTAAGCCCTTTGTACATTGCCAGGATGTCTCCTTCAACAGTTTGAGATGAACTTACTTCAAAAGAAAATTGCCCCTTTTCTTTTCATTGAATCTCAGAGGGAATGTACACACTAATTTTTCATCTTTAAAGTACTGAAAACTTCTATGCTTCTTGAACACGTCTTATCAACAAATTTGCAGTCACCTTTGGATATACTACGTGTCCCACAGCAATCCACATACCAACGTGGTGACTGCTTGAACTAAACACCTCTTGATATTTTCACTATCTAGCTAAGATTTAAAGTGACAAGAGTCCAAAAAAACCAAAAAAAAAAAAAAAAAAAAACAAAACCCAAAAGTTGATTTTTAATATTTTATCCTTTTCACAAATGCTTATTTTGGTATTTTTGATGAATAAAAAGATTTTCTCCTTCCACTTTCTTACAAACATCAGGTGCTGCTTGGAAAACCATCCAAACAAACAATATAAAAGTATGTACTGGTAACTTAGCAAAGTTAATCAAATGTAAAAAGTAATAATAAGAACTATTTAGAAATATTTCCAATTTCTTCTGTGGAGCAACAGAAACATACAGAAAATACAGTTTTAAAATGGAAAGGACTGCAGTGTCAACACTCACAGGAAAAGCAGGATCCCGGTGTTTGCCAGGGCGAAGGCGAGTCCCAAAATCCCGCTGCCCATGATGGCATTGCTGAGGTTAAAAACAGACATGCCTAAGGAGGTGGTGCCTGGAATCTGAGCAGAGACAAACATTCACAATAAGCAAAACAGTCCTCAAGAAAGACCATCACGCCAAAGTCTTTAAAGAACTATCGGGAACCAACATGGAAATAAAATTCAAGGAATCCTTTCTTAGTGGTCTAGTTATCTATCTTTTTTAATGGGTTTCAGGAGAAAGTACGTAGGCTCCGGGGAACAGCCTGGTGAAGAAACAGCTATGCTTCTGGTACTAGGCTGGATGAATTAAAAACATCTGTCCCAATTTATGCAATTAAAAAAATAAGCACCCTTTATTATAATGACACTTACATATTCATCACATTTCTTTTTCTCCAAATGGCTGTTGGTGAGACTTCTTCTACTTTCCCGATCAGAAATAAACTTGCTGTAAAGAGATGTAAGATCATTTAATTTCATGATAATGATTTGAAGCTTAATGTCATGACTGACTTATTACTTAACAAAACATCGCGCATGAAAAGTTATCAGTTACCTAAGAGTTTAACAGCCCGATTCAACCGCCCTCTCCTTCCCTTGTTTTTGTTTTTGTTTTTCGTTTTGGTTTTTTTGCTAGTATTAGTTGTCCACATTCTTGTTTTACCAAATAAACTAAAAGCACTCCAAGGGTAGAAACATCGCCTCATTCCTTTTTATATCCCTCACTCTACTATGCACAAAGCAATGCAAATAGCAGGTGCTCATCTTGAGATGAAACGAAAAAAAAAACCTAAGTCAAAAAGAGCTATACATTTTGAGTCATTTTAAAATTAGTAAGTTAAAATCCTATCAACAACGCAAGTTAACTTTCATATTGTTTTTTTCTAACAGAAAATTAAATGATGTCAACAATACTATAAAGCTGGCATTTAAAAGAATACTGGAGGCAGCATCCCTTCTGAGCTCACATTCCTGGAGTACAAAGTTATTAAATAGGAATTCCCTCTCCCCTGCGAAAAAGAAAACAACTCTTTCCCCATCAAACATTCCTTCAGCAATTGCAGTACGCAAGTCACTAGACCAGGCAATGAGGGGGACATGGGGACGCGTGATGAGTGATGGAGTCACCAGCCTACAGGAGTTTAGACTAGGAAATTATGGTGGGGGAGGCAGGGCATATGGTCCATGATTAAGGGCAGAGCTAGGGCTTAAAGCAAGCATGGGATTCAGAACTTCAGTTCAAATCCTCACTAGCTCTGAGGGCCCAAGTTCGCTACCTCAGTTTCCTCATCTGTGAAATGGGAATGACACCATTACATTATCTTGCAATGTTATTGGGAGAATTAAACGAGTGCACATGTGAAACATCAGTATAGCTCCAGGCACAGAGCAAGAGCAATGGGAACGATCCAGACAGGCTGAATGGAGTAGAGTATGTACAAAATATACAGAAGGGGGAATTCAGAATGCTTTAAGAACTGTCAGATATACTTAGGGTTAACATCCGAATTTCTAATTAAAAAAAAATTCCCGTTTAAAAAAAGCACACAACACTGTAAATCAACTATACTTCAACAAAAAGATTAAGAACAAAACAGAAACAAGTGCTACTGTCAAAAAAAAGTCCATTCACAGGCAAACTGCTGCAAGTCCCAGGAAGACACGTTAGGGATGCTTTTTGGCTCTTCCGGAAATTTCATTATCTCGTTTCAGCAAGAACTAATCACAGTGAATTTTTCACTAATAAACGTAAAGCCACTTGAATGAGACAAAGAAGCATGTATCTTTAAACTATACACTGCATCTTCAGATGCTTTTTGGAATGAAGCTGTATTTCACAATAAACCATGTTTTAAATGAAAGATAATATATATCATCAATGTTGGTTTTTAGGTATCTACCTTTTTCATCTTTAAGTCTAGCTTCTCCCTGGCTTTGCTTCCTCAGGGTGGCCTTATTTTGCTAGGATAAACCAAAGACAGGCACCATTCACACTATGAACTTCCCCTGAGACCACCGCTCAGTGTTTATTTCCTTCAGCATCTGCCTTTGCCGAGAACCTGTCCAGTGACCGTCAGAGATGAAAAGAAGTGAGGAAAACTTTGGTCTCCTGAAACGCAGGAGCTGACGTTCCAGCCGAGAGACCAGAGCAGCTAACACCAGAATAGGAATGTCAGGTCGTGCAAACCGGAGATGAGATAAAGAATCCGGAGGAGGAAAAACCCGGGGGCGGGGGTGGGCATTAGTCAGAGGAATCATTAAAAGACAGAGTCCTGAGAAACAGCTCTGCGGGTTCTTAGCAAGGGAACCACATAATGAACGCAAGGTCTTTGGAGACCCTTCTGGGAGTTCAAGAGTGTTGACTCTTCTTTTGCGCTTCACATTTTATTTCTTATTTTTTTTTGGTGGGGCAGGAGTTGGGGGGGTGTTATTTATTTATTTATTTAAATGGAGGCACTGGAGATCGAACCCAGGACCTCATGCATGCTAAGTGTGCACTCTACCACTGAGCTACGCCCTCCCCACCCTGCCTGCAATATTATAAATCCTTCCACAGAATCAAGGTTGAGAGATCTGGCTGGAGAGGGTCAAGGGGGAGCAGCCCTCCTTTTCACACAGGCAGACCCAGGAAACAGGGATGCTGGACTTTCCCAAATGAACTTGACTCGTAGTTAGCGCTGCCACTAAATAAAAGACTGAATGTCATCAGGCTAATTTTAATCACCAGCTCAAGTCTACTGCATCATTGCCCAGAAGGGAAAAGCCTGAACATTTTTAAAGAAACCCAACCGAACACCAATAAACCTCCTGTTTATGGCAGATCTGAGTTCCAGGACTGCCAGTGCTCCCCAGACTGATGGCAGAAAATAAGTGGACAGAGGAGGACGGGCTACAGGGGCATTCAGCGGGGGTCGCTGCAGTGGAAGGGGAGGGGAGAGGGAGCAGCCCCCGCCTGCCTGCCGGCTCTCTGCCGCAGCCCTTCTGCAGGGCGAGGATAATGAAGTGACTTACAGAGCTGCTGGGATGCCTAGCCATTAAAAAGCACATTAAAACACTTTGTGCGTCAAGTGCTTCCCGATTCTGCCTCTTCCTGTAGACTTTCTGCAGCCAGCCTTAACAGGTTTTCCCCCAAATCTCCACTGGCTCTCTCACTGAAAAAGTTTCAAGTACCAATCGCTTGCCCTGCAATTCCAGGTACTGCTGAATTGGACTGTGCCTCAACGTTTAACCTTAGCTCCCCCTGCTCTTCCAAATGGCCTTTCCAACAGAGGGTGAGGACAGAGAGAAGACCAGGGTGTTCTGAGAACTGAGACAGAAAAACGAGTAGGAGGAATCCACTATCCCCTCAGGAGACCCTCCGTCTTCCTCTCAGCTAGTGCCTCCGGGCCGGTTCACAGCCCTCATCTTCCATGAGCCCGCTGATACCCTGGTTTGAACTGACTTTTCTTTTCTTTCTTTCTTTTTTTTAATTGAAGTATAGTCAGTTTACAATGTTGTGTCAGTTTCTGGAGTACAGCATAATGTTTCAGTCACACATAGACATACATATACTTGTTTTCGTAGTTTTCATTATAGGTTACTAAAAGATATTGAATATAATTCCATGTGCTATATAGTAGAAACTTGTTGTTTGTCTATTTTATATATAGAATTTTGTATCTGCAAATCTCGAACTCCCTTTCCTTTTATCCCTTTCCTTTTATCCCTTTCCACCCCCTTTCCCCTCTGGTAACCCTAAGTTTGTTTTCTATGTCTGTGAGTACTCAGAGAAAGCTTCTTTATTCTCTTTCTGATGTTTCAACTTTTTCTTCTTTTTCATCTGTAAGTCTTTGCATGGTCTTTCTGCAAACTTTTTCTTAAATAAAATAAAACCAACCTTTTTTTGTAATGGAAAAGTCCCTTTCAAATAACTAAGTCAAGCCGCTGATCACAAGTTTCTGTTATCTCACCATTTACAAAATGCAACTGCATGTTAAAAAGCACTGACCTCTGGCCAAGACCTCTTTATTGAAGTAAAAATGGGCTATTGGAGAAGGTGCCTTTGACATGTGGGATGATAAAAGAATTATTAAAAAAAAAAAAGAGTTTCACTAGGTCGGTCTGTACCCATAAAGCAGAACTCGATCAACTCTGGTAGCGAATTATTCTGCGAACAAAACAAAACGAAAACCTACAATGGCTGTCGTGCTGACCTTCAATAAACAAAGCCTTGAAAAGGATGTAGGCGTTATACTGAGGTCGTGTGAAGGGAGGCAAATAATATAGAGCAGTTATTTAAAACCAAAAATAAATCAACAACAGCAACAATCCAATTAAGGAGGGGGCTACACAATAGGAAGGTAATCTTCCTGTTTTAATCTCTACCGATCAGGTTCTTCCTAGATTACAGGGTTTCAGCTGAGGATTTATCACACAAAGAGATGACTGGTTGAACTTAAATGACCTTTCCCGGTTCTTCCCCTGAAATTTTAACACCCTACAGGAAAAAGAGAAAAACGAGGCAAGAAACATGTAACAGAGACTGGGAAACACGAACGAATGAAAGAAATAGCAGGCATTTAAGGAGAAGACTGAGAGGTCAGCAAAGCCTTATTTGGTGGATAAACTCCACTGAAAACAGGAGAAAAGAGACTCCCATTATAACAGGAGTGGATAAAGCCAGGAAAGAATTTTCTGACATGAAAACATGGACACAGGAGGAAGTCATGGCATCTTCTTCCCTAAGATACAGAAAAGACATTAGAAGAAGAGAAGGGATAACTTTTCAAGGGTCCTCCCAAGTGATACAAAGGTCGCTCATGAACTCTGAAAGATGCACAGGGACCAAGGAAAACCAAAAGGCTGACGCAGGCTTCAGTGACAGGAGTTGCCCCAAAGTCTTTGAAGAAAATCTTAATGAGAAACTCAAAATTTTGTTAGAAGCTTCTGGGGTCATAACAACAGTAACTATTCCTGGAGATGAGAACAACAGTGGATAAATCAGAAAATAGGTGAATACTTGCCGAGATACAGCTGGGATAAGCTACTAACAGTTCAACAGCCTTAAGGTGACAACAACCAGCAATCATCCAAAACCGGAAACAGTATTATCAGTCCTTGGGGTGGAGGAAAAAGAAGTGTCTGCCAAGAACGAGGGCTGCACTTCCGTTGTTACAGATTGTCTTCTATACTAAAAGGTTTTCTAGTGCCAGACGCTGTGCCAAGTATTCTACATGGGTTTTCTCATCTATTTTCCCAATAATTAGATGTGACCAGCTCTATGATTAGCTCCATTTTAGAGACAAGTAATTTGACCAAAGTTATGTTACTCATAACTACACTGGTGAGCCAGGATTTGAGCCTAAGCTAGCTGAGTGCATAGCCTGAGTCCTTAACTTATAAACAATATTTTGTTTACTAGTCCCCAGCAACCCCATAAGGTGAGCTATTATTTTTACCCCTGTTTTGCAGGGATGGAACTGAGGCTTAAAGCACAAGATCACACAAGACGTGTGGATGGAGCCAGGATTCAATACAAGTCTAAATCCAAACCACACACATAGCTACTCTCTGTCTCTGTCTCTATCTCTCTCTTTCATTTAACAAATACTTTGCAATATCTCCCCTGTACCGGGCACCACTATCACATCATTACAAGGTACGGGAGAAACAAAGATGATTCAGGTAGTTCCTTCTCTCAAGAAGCTCGCATCGAGAGGAAGTCTTGAGCTGGCTACTCAAAGATGTGGTCCGTGGACCAAGCTGTATAGGCATTACCTAGGAGCCTGCAAGAACTCAGTATCTCAGGACCAGTCCCAGACCTACTGAATTAGAATCTGCCGGTAACAAGGTTGCCAGGAGTTTCACACACACATTAAAACGTCAGCAGTCCTGGTCTAATAGACATTTCGGAAGGTTTTGCCGTGCCGGCTATAGATTTCCGTGACTCCAACCCCCCAAATTAGGGCATGAAATAAAACAACTGAACTAGAATAAGGGCAGGAGACCCAATGCCCAAATGGTTCTACTCCGTTTTTAACTAAACTTTAAAAAAGTCATTCCTCTCGTATCCTAGTACAAAGGTTCCAGGCAAAGCTATCAGCTGGATGCCAGGTAATCAGAGGTCAACGTTTGCCTTCAATGTTTTCTCTAGCTCCCTAAAAAGAAGCACTGTTACCTAGACGTTCACTGCCTTGGGAGACGGTTCTCTTAGATTCATATCATTGAGCCTCCCTTCCTCCCACCAACGTGAAAAAGCTGCAAGAAAAGGGAGAGGTATTTGGGTGGATCTTTGCTGAAATTACGGTGGGTTTTTTTTTTTTCACTGTGATTTATCTTTTTGATTTCATGCTGTAATATGTTGTTTTCAGTTTAAATTGTTCTAGAGCCAGAAATGAAGCAAGATTCATCAACCGTGTCAATGAAAGAGGGGAGATAAAATAAAGAAACAAATGCATCGCATTGCATTGGCAACAGTGGAACCAAATTCTGCAGAACAAGTGGTCAGCGCCTGCCCACGCTCGGGCCATGTGGCTCATGGCCTTAGTCACTGTCCATGGGGAAGTGAGCTCACTGGGCAGGTGCCCAAGTCCGGGTGGAGAAGGGGTGTTTCCAACCACTGCAAGCGGTAATCACCTCCAGAACAATATTTTTCGTAAGTAAAACTTTTAACGATAAAGGTCAGATTCTAAACTGAATACTGTAAAAGACTCTCATCTTAAGGTCCCCAAGATTCACACTGCTTTAGGAATGAAACCTCATTATAAACTCGAAATGTCCTACTTGTGGAATGGTTAGAACCCCATCCGCTGTTAAGTGGAGGTCAGTGGTGACTACAGAACACTCCAGGAGCACAGAGTGTAACACAGCACTGGTGGAGCTGAACAGAGTTTAATAGGTGGTACAGACAGACTATCTCTTTCACTAATCCATGAGCATTTTAATCAGAGGCAGCGGGACAGTGTAGAAAAGTCAGGCATTTCAGACAGATCTGTGTGTGCCCTGGAGCAAGTTGTTTTATTTCTCTGAGCCTCAGGTTTCTTACTGGTAAACTGAATTTTTAAATTTTCCTTATTTGCGAGGGGGGAGGGTATAGCTGCATGGTAGAGCACATGCTTAGCATGCATGAAGGCTTGGGTTCAATCCCAGTACGTCCATTAGATAGATAGATAATAGATAGATAGGAAGAAAGGTAGATAGGAAGAAAGATAGACAGACAGGCATTAGATAGATAAGATAGATAAATGATAGATAAATAGATAAATCTAGTTACCTCCCTCTGCAAAAAATTTTTTTTTAATTTTTAAAAAATATTCCTTATTTGCAAAAAAAATTGCATGATGTTATAAGGATCAGTGGCAATACGTGTAAACACACCTGGCACTCAAGAAATGGTAGTTATTATTAATAATTATGCAGAAAAGATAAAAGCAGCAAACTTGAGTCGAACAATAAGAACTATCACAACACAGTAAATACTTAGAAGATAACGAGGAAGTATCTAAGAGCATTTAAGGAAGAGAAAGAGGAGAGGCAGGGCCAAAACTTCTGCGTGTGTGTCCACGATGGCCCCTAAGTCCGACTCTGGCCTCTCCATCACGCGTTGTCCCAGGATGCAGAGCTGATGACCAGAAATGATTGCTACGAAGATGCCTGGTTAGCTGTCACAATGTTTCGTCCATTTGACCGCCACCTCCCCACCCCAAAGTGCTGCATGGTTGGTGTTCTAATGAATTAAGTCCCGGAGAGTCCACGCTCTCCTCCCAGCCTTTCAGGCAGCCCGAGGCTTCAAACAAACCACACCACTAACTCCCAAGCTGGAGAGCTTCCTGCTAAAGGCTCCATATAAGCTGGCTATAAAATCAGAAGGTCAGAGAATGCCCCAAGTCATTAAAAAAAAAAATAGACATTTGCCCTACTCTTTTTTTTTATAACAACTTTATTATAGTATGATTCCCGTATAGGAAACTACATATATTTCAGATATACAGTGTGATAATTTTTGATCCTACTCTTTAAAAGAAATTTTTTTTTTGATGGGGGAGGTATTTAGGTTTATTTATTTATCTAATGGAGGTACTAGGGATTGAACCCAGGACCTTGTGCACGCTAAGCTTGCCCTCTACCACTGAGCTGTACCCTCCCACCAGGGTCCTACTCTTGTAACTTAAGAAACACAGGACCCAAGGGATGGAAGGACTTGCTGGGGTCACAGCTGAGGGTGGGAGCTCCCAGGCCCAGGTTCTTCCTGCCCGCCCCCCACCTCCTCTCTCCTTTCTCTTTCATGTGCTAGTTCTCTACTCTAGTTTCTCATAGAGCCACTTGGGCTCAATCATTATTGTTATTACTTCAAATCCAAGTTACAGATGATGCTGGTAATGACGTACTTGTAGTTTTAACGTGGGAACATTGGCCAACGTGACTTGAACCATTCCTGGATTAAAATGCGGGCGAGGCCAGAGGCCTGTAGTACACATTCAGATACGGCCTGCAGGGAAATGCCTCCAGTCTGTCGAATTCATAAGCACAGAGCTTTTTGAAAAGTTAGGGCTGGTTGGGGTCCAATGTATTTATACATTTTGATTAGACTCAATTGAAAGATTTGAAAGGATGAATAAATTACTTTTCCTATTTGCTTCATCTGCTATTGCTGGCGATGCCCAACAGATGTCACATATGAAATTCAAATTACGGCTTCAAATGCAGCATAACTTTAGTAATGAATAATTCAAGAAAATAACTGAAAACCAGAATAAGATTTTAGAGGCACTTTTTTCATCGGATAGAAAGTGTTGGTGGAAAAATACTCACCTGTTTATCTGACCATTTTCTACTTCGGTGAAATCGTTGGAATCGTTGCTAACGTTGTCATCCTCAGGCACCGTCATGTTTTGCAACTCAGTTAATTCGAGTCCACTTTTGAAATGCATCATGTTTAGAAAGTACCTGGGGTCAAAAAATTAGTCCAAATTCTTCTTTTCTGAGTGGATTTACAAATGGACAGCAGCAAAAATATAGGGTCGACAACCCTAAAATGCAACACAAGCCAAAAATAGACATGTGAATATCACCCCTGATTAAAAATAAACTATTTACACAGAAACAAATAATTAATTTACCACTAACGCAACTTTTACATTTTGCTACTCAGGGCATTAAAGTCATCTTTGTACATCAAGTTATAGAGGCTGTAAAATGTATGTCTTCTATAAATCTCCCTCCATTTTTAACTATAAAATGAGTCATGTTCCGTACTCTTTATGCTTACACTTAAGAGGAATACCATGTCATCTGCAGGCAATACAGACGCCCTTTTATGAAGCAGTGCGTTTAAAAGGAAATCGATTCAGTAATTTTAATGCGTCAGACCACAGGGCACACATACAGCTCGGTACAGACTGAACAGACACAAAAGCACCTCTGATTTAGCAATCTCAGTTTAATAAAAACGCAAATCCTCAATAAACGCCATCACGAGGGATCAACGACCCAACCTAGAGGTCAAGCAGCAAAGGACAAATCTGTGTTTTGAAATTTAGCAAAGAGTTTATCCATCAACTGCAAGAGATTAAATCAATCTCTTCAATGAAATCACTCCATGTCAGGGAATTAGGGAATTAAAAACTCATACTCAGGGGATTTAGGTTAATCCACCTGAAACTATATTTCCTCCTAGAAATGAAAGGCTTGCAGAGTTCACGTTTTCCCCCACATGGATGGCTGTGATTTCAATTCCTGAGGGGTCATCAATTGTATGTAAGGGGGAAAAAGAATTTCAGACACACAGCATCACAAATCAAAAAACAGGTGGTTACAGTGGTGTGATATTGTGATTTTTTATAAAAATATATCTAGTCTGATCTCCATCCCCATTTCCAGCTCACAGTTCCCCAAATCCTTGGAATTTCCTAAGTGTTGAGAGTGATAAATATCTTTTGTCATGTTAATGAGGCAACTTTGGGAAAGCACCTAAGGATGAGGGCTGGTTGTCAATGAAGCCAACCTTGTGATTAGAGGGTTGGAATTTTCAGCCCCACCCCTTGACCTCCGGGGAGAGAAGAGGCTAGAGGCGGACTCAATCACTAATGGCCAATGAGTTGATCAATCATGTAATAAGGCCTCCATAAAAACCAGGAAAAGGAGGAGGCTCAAAGAGCACCCATACTGGGGACTAGAACTCTTCCACGCGCCACCGGCTGGGCTCCCAGCTCCACAAGGACAGACGCTTTTGGTTCCCTCCCTTGCCCCATGTATCTCTAAGTTCTGGCCAATTAACTGAACCCAAGGACACAGTCATGGAAACCTCTGATTTAGAGCCAGTGGGTCAGGAGCACAGCCAACAACCTGGGCTTGTGACTGTTGTCTGAAGTGGAGGGCGCACACACACACACTGGGATTGGGTCCAGGAGGTAAATGCAACCTCGAAAGCAAGGTCTATAAAGCGATGGGAGCCTCACTGGGACAATCTCAGAGAGGCGATGGGGACCATGAAATGAAGCAGAATTTTTGAGATTGTTTTGAATGAGATTTTTTTCAAATGAATGAGATTTTATTGGCTTGTTTTTACCTCCAATAGTAAACCCCTTTGAGTGATGTTTTGATATCTTGTCTGATCCTGAATTCCACAAGATGACTGTAACGTGTTGAGTTAAAACTCCAATATGCCCATCTGAGCATCCTAGGCAGCATTGTGCTAGTTGATAATATTTTTAGGACCCCTAGAAAGCACCCCCGAATGATGCTTTTTCAAGAATTTTCTTCTCTTCCCCACAGCTGGGCCCCGCGTTATTTCTTTTCATTCACACAGTCTCCTATCTAGAATGAAACGTTCCTAGTCCCGGAATCCTTTACAACTTCCACAAAGTACATACCGTCTAGGGCCTCAGGTTCCAGGAGCCTCACCCTTCCTGCAGGGCAGGGCCTCTCCTGGAAAGCAGGAAGCCAGGAGCGGAGACTTGAGATCCTTGAACTCCTGCTCTAAGGCCAACCTGGCAGCTCGGGGCGGAGTCTTCCAGCCCGGGTGGTAGTGCTGGAGCCCAGGCCATGATTAATTGCCTTGAGTGCCTTCACACGCAGCAGTGAACACGGTCTGTCTTTACTTTGTGAAAGTTGAGGGGCACTAGCAGGGTAAAGCCCGCTCTCACCCCTCGGCCCGCTTTGATGAAAGCTGCACAGAATCCCCTAGGATTCTTGCTCCCCTGGCTCTGGTCTGGACAAGGCCCTTGGAGGCTACTGGACGGATATGGCAGGGCTGCTAGAAAGTTGATGCAGTGGATGGTGTTTCCAATCTGGGTGAAGGAGTCCTTCTTTCTCCACAAACTGGTAGGAAATCGGGCACCGGACAAAAAACTTCCGAGGAGGGGAAAGGTTGCCTAACAGTAGACCTGGAGTCTACAGTTTGAATTTAAACTTTCCTATCAATATATGGGTGTGTATACAAATACATACTATATAAAAATATATACTGTATCATATAAAATATAATATACAATATGTATACATATACTATATAAAGTATATATATATAGTATACATAAATACGATGTATACATTAAAGCAATGGGCAAACAAGGCAAAATAAAACCTAAAAAAAAAATAGAGGAAGTTCTGGCCACTAAAACTATGTCAGTATTAGGCAAATGCCAGCACTAAGTTAATCACATAGGATACACGTTTTTCCTTTGGCTTAGAGAGAAATTTATTTTTTCAGTTCCAGAGGCTAGAAGTCCCAGCTCAAGGTGTTGGCAAGTTTTATTTCTCCTGCGGCCTCCCTCCTTGGCTCGCAGACAGCTGCTTTCTTGCTGTGTCTTCATATGGTCTCCCCTCTGTGTGTTAATCTCCTCTTTTTTTTTTTTTTAGAATAAATTTTTATTGTTGCAAAATAACCTATCTGAAATCTAACTTGTTCTTGAAGACGAAAACTGGAAAATGGGGAAAATGAACAAAGTGAGTGACACCTGTCACCCAGGTTAAGGCCACACGTAGAAAATACCACCCATTCAATTTATCAGGTATTTATTGAGTGCCAGGGGATGAAGAGATTTTAAAAGTCTGAAAAGGTCAAATTCTGGGATCTGAGGTAGCTTCAGAGAAAAGTCACAATTGGACTGGCTCTTGAAAAAGAAAAAGAAAAATTTTCTGGTTCTAAAGCTAATATATGCCCGTTGTGGACGCTTTAGAAGAGAACTTGAAAAGAAACTGTGGCACCTAAAGTGGGCCTGCTGCTGGATTTTGATGTGTTTCCTCCCTTTTTCCCTGTTTTTTTTCTCCTTTTCTTCATGTAACATTGCATTGTAAGCATTTCGAAGAAGTGCTTTTTTAGATATATTGGCTCCTTATTAATAAATAATGCAGGTTTTTATAGAAAAATTAGAAAACGCAAGTTTGCAAATGAAGACAGAAACAAATTTTGAAAAAGTCACCTGTTATCTCAGCAAGCAGAGATGATCACTGTGTATATATCGAAGTGTGACCTTCCAGGGTTTTTCTATGCACATAGATGTAGGGCCTGGCACACAGTAGGCACTAAATAAATATCTGTTAAAGGAAAAGAATGAGTACAAATTTTAAAAAGTCTTCATTTACAAAAATGGAAATCATACCATTGAGTTTTTAAACGTTTTCACTTAAGTATGATTTCCGATCCTGAGCTATGTCTGTAAACATGGGTTTACACCATTACTGCAAATGCTTCCTTAACTGGCTGACTGGGCCGTAAACTGACATCCAACCTGTTACTGCTGGACAGTCCCACGGCCTGGTGGACAGGAGACTGACAGGTGGACACGGGCCTGAGCTGAGACTTCTCAATGAAGGAGAACATGGCCAAGGGCAAAGAGACAGGGAGTGTTGAGTTCAAGAAACAGAAGAATTATAGTTTCACTGAAAGACAGAAGCAATTATCACACTACACAATTAAATTAAAAGGCCAAATGAAGATGGTGTGACGATCCAGATGTTAACCCAACCACAATTACTATCTCTCAACATTTATAATAGGTTATAAATTACACTTTACTTGACATGGAATATTTCTGATCCTTTACTGCAATCTTAAGTACTCTTAAGAGGCATTATTATCTTGGTATGCTTATTGGTACATTTTCCTAACAGTACCAGTGTGAAACACATATATTTCTTCTCTACTCTTCATGGTGTTACGCATCAAAGGAGAGGATACACAGAGAAACCTGTCCGCTCTTACATCGCTCAAAGCCTATGTAAGCAAGTAAGACCATCTCATACAAAGCGACGGTATATCATGAAACATTTGCATCATAGAGACCAAACTACGCAGCAGAACAAAGAATAAGTCCAGAAAGATTTCAGAGATATACACACATACATATGTACATACGGAAAGGAAGGAAGGGAGGGAGAGAGGAAAACGGAGCCTGGAGAAATCAGGTAAGGTTTTACAAAGAGTTCAGACTTGAACTATGTCTAAAAATAGGCAGGATTTAGACTGGGGGTAGGGAAGGCATTACTTGCACTGGGAACAAAAGAGGGAAAGACCTGAAGGATAATGGGCACAGAACACCCACTCAGATGAACGCAGCTAGAGCAGAGGGAGCAAGTTGCATGCTCCTGAGTAATAGGAGGTTATACAGGTTTGGTAAAAGTTGATCTAAAAACTGTAGCAAGAAAAGCAAACCAAAGAATATACCACAATTTAAACATTGTCCAAAATTACTTTTGGGGATAAATAAGCAAAAACATCATTTCAATTGCTAATATACTTTGTGATAGGTGGGCCCGCTTGGTATTTGTTCCCACCACTTTCCCATCCAGTTCTGTAGAGGATGGAAAGTTGAAAAGTACATTTCCCACATTCCTAGAACCCCGCAGCTAGGGTTCTGGACAGGATTTAGATTCCACCAATCAGAGAGCAAAGTGGTGGGGGCCAGGCATCCATTTTGCTGGTACCATTCCAGCAGGTGCAGCCGATATCACTGGAGCCAACCACTGTGGCTGTGAATCCCTGATGGTCAGATTGGCCTAAGTGATGTGTTCCTGGAGCACGCAGTTCAAACAGTGAGAAACCATCTTCCTGGCTTCCTGGTGAAGGCACAGGTAGATGAGTGGTGATGTTCTGGTCATTATTCCCAGAGGTCCGGCCTAAAGCCTGCTCTGCTATCTTTTCTAACAATTTTACAGGCTTTGATTCCCTGTATTAAATTCCTTTTGTTTAACATACATAGAAACATCTCTGTTATATGCAACCGAACTCTGACTGATAGTCTTAATTTTATCTTTTCCTCCCTTAAAACATTTTTATCGTGAGAACTTTTTAAAAAACAAATTCCTTAGTCTCTCTTTTTGTTTTTGTTTTGTTTTTGGGAGCGTGGTAAGTAATTAGATTTTTTTAAAAAAATTTAATGGAGATTCTGGGGATTGAACCCAGGACCTTGTGCATGCTAAGCACACAATCTACCACTGAGCTATACCCTCCCCCTTGAGAACTTTTAAACATATATAAAAGCGGGCAGAATAGAACAATGAACCCCCATGTACCAATGTATCAACAATTACCATTTCAGGCCAGTCTTGTTGAAGTTTCACCCCCACCATCACACAGAATTATTTTAAAGCAGATCGCAGATATCCTATCATCTGTAAATATTCCAGCACATAGCTCTAAACGGTGAGAACCATGTCACTATCACACCTGGAATATAACGAGGATTCTTTAATGACACTAAATATCGAGGCATGTGTACTTAATTTTAAAACTGTTATGAATCACATTGGTTTTTCATTCTGAAGAGTAAGATCATACTTCTCCTGGCTCAGGTCCTAGGAATCAATTACAGTGGCCAGTGGTCCTGAGAACGTGTTAAGTGGGAGGCCAGCGATGGTCCTGTTCATCCTGCCACCTCTTCCCACAATGGCCTGAGCCTATTTTTACACACGTGGGGTCCTTGGATCACCGAGCTCTCAGATGCTAATAATATGGATCTATGAGCTGCTGTTCCTTATTTCAAAAGGCCTCAAACAGGCTAAACAGGTCAGCTAAAATGTCAGGAGTCCTTGCTTTTGGGTAGATTGCATTAATCTGCTGTGATCATCCTAGATTCTGACGGGTAATGTTATGAATCTTTGAATAACAAAAATGGGAAGTGAATTAATATATTAAAGCCGTAGTCAAAACTCACTACACAGTATCCTCAAGGTCTGGATGTTGCTTTGCATATAAATTATACTTCAATTAATATAAAAGCTTGAAGTTGATACCATCTTTGAAAATCTGGGGTCCCTGAGAGGTGGAGAAGGGCCTTTGGTAGCTAAAGGCTGGGAGCCAGTAAACAGTCTCAGAAGAAAAGGTGTTTTCTCTCTTCTTACTCAAGACTCCCGGCTTAACCGGAGCTTGAGGTCTCAGCTCTGCTAGGACCTGGCCTCCCACTTTCTCTTTGTCGGCTTCTCCGACTTCTGTCAATCACACTCAGCTCTGTATCTGGAAAGTAACCCTGAACCACCACCCGCCTCCTCTCTCTTCCCTCAACAGTCTGAACGGCTTGCCCCTGTCCTCATCACTCCCCTGAATCCAGGCTCCACTGGCGAACTCTGGCTCCACCCTCAGGAGCCGTGCTGGCCCCAGGCAAGAAAGTTAACCTCCCCTTGCCTCAGTTTCCTCATCTGTAAAATGGAGATAAAGTAATACCGACCTCACACAGCCGTTGTAAAGATTCCACAATTGGGTCCGTGTGTGGCACTTGTTCTGGCAAGCGATGGTGCCTATCACTGCTAACATCGTTACCACTTCCTAATCAAAGCAAGTGGGCTTTTCTCAGTCCCTCATCCCTTCATGTCCTTCCGCAGGAAGGGGCACTGTTTCCTGACCTCCGCCACCGCGCCCCTCCCCGCATCCTCCTGGGCGGGGGCTGCTCCTCCGCCCCCTCCCACCCTCAGGTCAGCCCTGTGGCCCCTCGGTCCCCTCCGCACACTCCACATTCTTTCCTCTTTAAGTTTCCAGCCTGAATTGTCAGGCTTCGTGCCACACGGGCATCTTTCAGACCTTTTTTCCCCCAGGCCTTTTCGTTTTGTAAAACTAGAATTCCTCTGCATTTTGAAATCGGATCCGCCTCAGAAATACGACATGATAAAGATCCCATCACTTAGCACGGCACACGTTTCTTCATCTGTAAACCGGGGAGGCTGGAGGGAAGAGACGACCTGTCAGGTCCCGTCCCGCTCAGAAAAAAAGTCCGCAGATGCTCTTGGGACCCCGGCTGCCCCCGGACCTCTCCACGTGGGTGTCTGCCGGGACTTCAGACTCCAGGCGCCCAACTGAACGCGTCACCCGACCTCGCACATCAGCTTTGCTATTTCTGTTCACGATCGTGTTCGTACCCCTGTCACTCAGACGCAGAACCCGAGTATCTAATCAGTCCTTATCAACATTCTTTCATCACCGCCCTTTCTTCCTCTCCCTCCAACCGGCTCCACAATCCGAACCGGGCCAGTCTTTCCCCCAGTCTGCCTACTGAGCCCTACCCTCTCCCATCCACGGGGGCAGATTCTTCCTGAAAATCCCTGTCTTGCACACTCCTCTTCTCACTACTCTACCCCAGGTGCCAATCATAACTGTTCCTAATGTCCACAGGGCGCAGTCCAATCCCTGGAACCTCAAACTCAAAGCCCAGATGGCTCAAAACACTCTCTTAAGACTTCTCTCCCGTGATGCTCTTTCTGAACCTCCCATTCCTGCCATGGGTCTACTCTTGGGCAGTTTTCTGCTTTGCTCCCACATCCCCTTGGCCCTGAGCACGCTTCCCACCCCTGCCCCTTCCCATCAAGCCCACGCCTACTTTAGTACCACATTTCTTTCAAATCCCAGCTTGCTGGCTTTCGTGCCTTTATAAATTTTTTAAAATTTCAAGCCAGCCTTCTCTGTGAGGTCTTTCTCCAATGACCAACCCATGACTGATTATTTATTTGTGATGAATTCTCACAGCACTTTTGCATAGATTACTTACTGGCTTACAACAAGGGTTCTTATACATTTTAACCATCTTTTATGGAATTATCCCCCCCCCCAATTACATTTTCAACCTCTTGAGGACAGGGACCACTTAGCTCCCAAGCACATGATGGTAAATACGTTAACAATAACGATGATGACTAAATTTAAAAAGCAAGCTATGACTATCTGTCTACAGACAATAGAGCAGCAATCCTCAGAAACACAATTTCTCAGGAAATCAAGACAAAAATGGGAAGTTAGCACATGCACAGCCCTACTGCACAGTTTTCATTAAATCTGCCACTTAATTTCTTCTACATTTGATCTGGGCATGTGTGAATTATGTGAAAATACATTTAAAACTGTAAAGTACTAGGTACATGGAAAGTATTTATCATTCACATCCTGGCCACTCTGTCTGGAATGTTTGAGAATGCTTGGCATAACTTCTACAAGTCCAGAAAGGATTGTACAAAGCAGTGGTTCTCAACTGGGGACCATTTTGGCCCCTGCCCTCAGGGGACATTTGACAATGCCCAGGGACAGTTTTAGTTGTCACAAGTGAGAGGGTGTGGCAGGCTTCAAGTGGAGAGAGATCAGAGTTGCTGCTAAACACCATTTGATGCACAGGACAGCTGTTCACAACACAGCGTTATCCGGCCCCAAATGCCAGGACCCAAGGGTGGGAAGCCCGGTGTTAAAGGAAACTGACCGGGAGATAAGGACGGACCATTTCTGCATGGGGTACAGAGATGAGCTGCTCACTTCCTTGGACAGGTTGCCACCTGCATCCTATTTTGTTCACAATATTTCCGACACCTGCTGCTACCGCCCCACAACTCCTCTGTTCAGATTCCCAGACCATCTTTTAACTGTCTGCTATCAACATGCCCAGCGTATGGTATCCAGGAGTTAACCTATCCATATTCAGATGTTTTGAAACTATTCTGATTTCTCAAAAACAGAAAATACTATGAAGTTAATTAACCTGTAACTCTGGATATAGGAGGGTGGATTGTATATTACCTTTTAAAAACTGAAGTTTAATTTAATTAAAACAGTTAGTTTATTTAAGCAGTGTGAATACCACAAAATTTAAAATCTCATCAACTTAAAATTCATAGATTTAAATAATTATGTACAGTTTAAAAACAGCCTGGGATATTACAGCTTTTGAGAAATTATTTTTCTTACACATGTATGTTTTTGCTCTGCTAATGTCTCTGATTAAGGACTGCTGTTGAACTAAAAACAATGAACAGGAATTTCTTTTTCTTAAAAGCCTCATATAAGTTACGACAGCTAACTCCCAGCAAAATATTCTAGCAAAAACAGAAACAAGGAGAACTTTAAAGCACCACTAAGCAGTGCATGGTAAGAGAACTGTTTATAAAAAGAAATATTTAAAAATATGCCTTCATTTGAAAAGAGAAACCATAATAAAACACACTATAACTTAATATTAAATGATGTTCTTCTCTCTGGACCTCTGTCTTCTCACCTCTAAATAAGAAGTTCAGATTAACTGATGCATGCTCAAAGATCTCGTCCAGTTTTAAAATTCTCTGAATTTATGATTCTGTAGACTGTTTCTTAATGGCTCACTTTCAGAGATAAGAAGATGGGCTTGTGGACAAGTCTTTTGAGTAGGTTAACAGACTAATGGTCCTCAGTTCTGGCTACACATAAGAATAACCTCCAGAGATTAAAAAAAATAGCAGTGATAACCTGCCCCCACTCCAACACACAGCAGTTTCTGGTTTTATTGGTCTAGGATGAACTCTAAGCATGTATATTTTAAGTGCTCTACAAGGGACTTTAATGTACTGCCAACATCAAGATCTATAGATTACACTAAGGGTGGAAAAAAAACAAAAACAAAAACAAAAAAAAAAAACCCAATACAGCCACAGCCCAAGTAGGTAAGATAAATGAGCAAAGCAGATTCAGCACAAGGAACTGGAGAACACATGTCTCATCTATTTCGGTAGGAATAAGATGGATCTCTTTTTTTCTCCCCCCAAGAAATGCCAGAAATCCAGATTTTTAAAGTGAAATTCTGATATTTAACTGTTGACAACCAATTCCAAACAGTTTTAAAAGAAAGTGTAGGTCACACAAAATTGACACACACAGGCTTCATTTGGTTCTACAGCCACCAGTTTGTAACCTAAACCAAACCAGTTCAATAAATCCAACACAACTCTTCCCTCTGTGCTGTCCTGCCTCTGTCCCACTCAGAGCCTCCTCCTCCCAGACTCTGGGCCATAACCTCTCCCTTTCCTTTCCATTGTCTCTTTCTTTTCCAATCTTCATCACTCCTAACAGACGGAAACTGAGATCCACACATTAAATCTTTATGTGGCCCAGGCTGTATCCCTGGACTGGCTCATACGCCGGGGAAAATTCAGGTTATAAATTGTAACCTGAGGCTGCAGCTCCATGATGTCAACAACTGGTTGGTTTAGTCGAGTTGGGGAGGAAAAATCAGTCAAGCTCATAATTTCGCATTACCCAGAATTGACCAAGCAACACATGGGAGCTGTCATTTAATTTCTGCTTCTGTTTTGCTTGCTTTTCAAAATCCACTGCATGTTAGAATTATCTCTGGTGTTCTTTTTAAAAAAATTCCCAACTAAATCTGTATCTCTGGAAATGGAGTCCAGGCGCTGGCAACTTTTAAAAGACCCCTGGTGAGTCAATGTGATGCCCAAGTTGAGAAACACTAATCTTGATCCATCTCCTAAACCTGCGGATTAGCAGTGTGTGTATCTCTGGCTGATTACCACCTTGAAGAGTTCTTTTAACTTGTTCAAGGATGTGCTCAGCTCTGTTCTCATTGTATCTTCATGACTCTGTGGGTGAGGCAGCTCGGACACTATTATTAGCATTGGACAGGTGAGACAATGAGACATAAATAAATGTCAACTGAGTTGCCCAAGTGGACCCGGCTAGTTATTGGCAAAGACGCACTGTCACTTCATCAAGAGTTCCTTGATTGCAAGCCGCATGCTTGCAAAGTTTCCCCAAACTATGGTGCTTCCCAGGACTGAATTCCTTTAAGCTTAGTAAGTAACCCTAACGCGCAGGTGGTTGGTAGAAAACTGATGAAACAAAATGTTACCAAAATAACAATTTTTTTTTAACATATATGTATTTTAACAATGTTCTTAAAAGACTCAATTTTAGGGTCAGTGTTCTGGGGTGTCTTTCTCTGAAGTCTACAATGCTATTTGGAATATGCTTATTCCCCTTACCCCCAGATCACCTTTCAAAGATTCTCCCAGAGACTGAAAATATTCAAGTAGTTTCCATTAAGATATTTTTTCAGAAAAGTTTTCTTAAATGATTAAATATTCACTAAATATTAGAGGTAAGAGGAACTTTGCTGATCATTTTCCCCCATTCCCTCTGACAGATGAGAACCTGAGGTCCCTTTTCATCTGATATATATGGAGCGCTGACACTGTGCATCCGCTACCTTCATTAAACCTTCAGGATAACTCTATAAGATGGGAACTGCTACCATCACCACCACCATCGTCATCTCATGATTCCCGTTTAACAAGTGAGACAAAAACTGAGGTTCAGAGACAACTTGCCCATGCCCAAGGTATGGTACTTACATCTGACTCAAAGCCCATGTCCTTAGCCCCCACCTTCCATCACCTGGACTGACAATGGTGCAAAAAGTGAAAGATAAACAAATCTTTATGAAAATGCTAAGAGATGATCAGTGAACACTTCTTTGAAGAGGTAAAAAAGTGGCATTTGAGCTAAGCCTTCACAAATATATGGTATTTCAGTAGGCATTCTAGTCTGGAATCAACATCAAGACTGAGGCAGAAAAGTGACAGGGAAGGCATACGGCGAAGTGGGAGAAGGAGGTGGAAAGAAGTGAAGACAGATTGTGGAGGGTCCTGGGAGCCCGGCTAAGGAATTTAGACTTTAACTCAGGCAATCGGAACCCACTGATGACTTTTAGAAGCAAGTTTACTTTAAAATGCAAACTGAGTTTTAGAAATAGAGACCTCGTGGAAGTGTTGAGATTGAATTAGGGGAGCAGAGCTCGGTCTAGCGGAGACCAACTGGAAGCCCATTACACCTCCTAGCCAGCGACTTCACTCTTCACTATGCACAGTGCTTGCATCTGCTCCCCTGAGGGCACCTCCAGGTCTGCTTCATGGATCTTGCATCCCGCAGACTGCTGCAACTGCCCTGTCTAGGTCAAATGACAGAGACCTGAACCTGGGCAGTGGGGATGGAGATGCAAAGACAGGTCTGTGGGGCATTTGCACGGGCCTGGGAACAGCACAGAAGTGTAGTTGGTAGGGGGCGGGGAATAGCTCAGTGGTAGAGCGCAAGCTTAGCATGCAAGAGGTCCTGGGTTCAATCCTCAGCGCCTCTGTTAAAAAAAAAAAAAAAAAAGTGGAGAGGAGGTAAGAGAAAGAGAAGCAGAGTAGAAAAAGACCCTGACGTTTCAACTTAGAAGAAGGGGACAAATAATGAGACATAGAAAGACAGGGATGGTCAACAGTAGCATAAAGAGGTGAACAAGACATTTTGGCCAAGATCTCAATCCGACAGGCAGCTACCTTGTGCTGGGCATTAGGAGAACAACAATGAGGAAGACTGGTTTTTGCCCTCTAGTTAGCACCCAGAGGGAGGAAAAGACATAACTAGCAAGAACCAGGTGCCTGGTCTCCTAGTCTAAGGACCAGTGTTCCCTCCCCCCTCACACAGGCCCTCCTAGAGGGGCATCTTTCTAAGCATCCTCCCGCATCACATGATCCTGTTTTATTTCTTCACTGCAGGAACAAATCTCTGAAACTCATTTATAGGTGCATTTACTGTCTGTTTCCCCCAGGAGAAGGCAAGCCTCACAAAAGCATCAACTTTATATCTTGTTAGTTGCTACCTGCCCCAGAAGCCCTCAGGAGGAAACAGTATGTTGGGGGAAAAAAGGTTTGAATAAACCTCATTAAGGTTAGGACCTCAAGCCAAAGGAAGTGAGTTTCCCAATGCCTCAGGCGACATACTGAGAATTGAAGTGACTCTGAGAAATACAGCTATTTTGCGGTTGGGGAGCAAATCCAAATCCAGGGGGCCTCCCATGGATCTGCATGGATTTCAGGAATACACACCCGGTGAGAGATGTTTAACAATGAGGCCAGCCAGCCACCTAGCTCAGGTTTTATTTCCGTTGTCCTTCTGACGTCAGAAAAAGCACGAGTTGCAGCACAGTTTCTTCTATCCAGGTGACAAATTACAGGCTTGCTGGGCCCTGCAGTCAGCAAACCATAGATTTATTCTCTCCTCCCCCTTGTATTAAAAATGTTAAAACCCACGTTAGCGATATCAGATCCCTTTACAAATGCAAATAAACATCGTTTCAGCGCTCGGGTCTTTTTCGCTCTACTACATAAATCACCATGGAGTCGAATGAAAAAGTATGTGATCCCGGTGGCAGTCAGGTTTCCACCGGAGAACCAGTACTGTAAAAACTGGGTCCGCGCCGTAGAATGAGACACAAAGGGCTCTCAACTGTAGCACCACCTTCTCAAGCCCAAGACAGCCTGTGAAAGGCACCCGAAACGCCGTGACGCTGGTGCCGCGAAATTCCTTTTGCCGCCATATGCACTTGAACCTTCTCCGACTGCAGTCCAGCTCACACCCAGGGCTGGGAGACTCTGCAGGGAAGCAGTGCCCAGACAGCCTCCTAACCTGGGGGTCCGGGTGGGTGCTGAGGCGCCCGACGCTCCGGGGGGCGTTTTACGGTGGTAGGGGCTCGCACTAGGGCGCAGGAGTGCTTTCCTCCCGGTCCCGCCGCGGCGAGGCTAAAGGCCTCTGGGGGGCAACGTTTAGGGACGCGAGAGCGATGCGGGGGTGGGGGAGGGGGTGAGAGTGGAGCCCAGGGCAGTCCGCGCCCGGGCCCCGCGTCCCGCTCAAGCGGTGGCCTTTTGTTTCACCAGCTCCAGCGGATCCCAGCTCTCAGAACAGCACTTCTTTCTTTCCCCTTCTTCGTTAGGGAAAGAACCTCTTCGGGCGGGAAAGGGCAGTGAGTCACTGCCAGCAACCTTTAGTAACCCCCCGACTCCTCCCCGCATCCTCCAACTCCTCTCGGTTACTGAGAGCCGGGTAGAGCCAGAGAAGGGCCGCCAGCGTGCTCCCCGGCCCGCAGCCAGTCTCAGAGACCCGGCCGGCCGCACGCACACCCCCGGGGACATCACATGCTCTCCTCAGGGCCCTGCGGACACAGGAAATTCCCCGCAAATGCCCGGCATTCAAACACTCTCCGGGTACGCAGTCGCGCCCTCACCTCGGCTGCGCTCTCCCCACCCCCCAGACCCGCGTGGTCCCTGACCCTTGTATAATTGAACCAGATCTGGTACCATATTCTGCCACTAAGAAATCAGAACCCAAAAGTAAGCCACAGCCCACGCAAAGGTGAAATCAGGGGTCTCCGGCGCCTCCTTATACTTCTGAGGGCGATCAGAGGAACCGGGGATCTGGACTTTTCTTTTCTGAAAAGCAAAATCCGAACGCATCCGGCACAGAGGCGCACTCCTTCCTTTCACGGCTGCATGGATGACTTCTGCGTTACCGCCTCCTCTCACATTTAAAACATCCCTTTCCTCCCCGCCGCCGCTCCCTCGGCTCTCCACCGGGCCCGGAAAATCGCCTTACCTCGGACAATAAAGGGAAAGGTGGCAAAAGGAGACGTCAAGGTGTCCGCCCTCCCGGAATTTTCCCCAGGAGCTGCAGCCGTGCGATGTCCTTTGTGTCAAGGTCTGGCTCCCTCGGCCGGGAAAAGGTGGCCTCCGTCAGCGAGGGCTGGGCGGGGAGGCTTGGCGTGGCGTGGCGGATTTCCGAGGAAGGTGAAGGGCGGCGACCTTCAGGCGGAGCGGTGTGGCTGTCCCAGCCCGCGCTCTCCTGGCTCTCCTCCTCCTTTCGGGGCCGATTGCATCAGAATCTCCCCCTCTCCACCAACCCCCACCCACACTGTGTTCGCACTTACATCCACCCGCTGGGCCGCAGAGGGTCTCGAATCGCAGTCATTCTTTTACTGGAGGCGCGCGTCGCCCTTGCGCATCCATGGCTCGCGACGGCTTAGCCGGGAAAGTCAGGCTATTCCTCCGCGTCCCGCGCTCCGTCGCCTCCCCTCCTGCGCGCACTCTCTTTAACCAAAGCTGCGTGTCACTGAGCGATGCCCGTCACATGGTGTCTCTGCCGGCGGCCGCGCCTTGCCTCCTCCCTCTCGCCGCCCGTTGAGGATGCAGCGACCGCGGCTGGCGGAGACTGAGCATCGGGGAAAGAGGGAGGGAGGGAGGGAGGGGTTGCGGGGCACGCGTGTGCGGGGCACGCGTGTGCCGGGAGCGCTGGCGGTGGCACCGGGAGCGGAGGCGCAGCCTGGACACCTGCCCCCACGCCCTCCTGGGGCCCGGCAGCGAGCCCGGAGCCCAGCTGCGGCGGCGGCTGGAGACAGGGAGCCCTCGGGGATGGAGGTGGGGGCGGCTGAGAGGGAGCCAAATGAGGCAAGGAGGGCTGAGCGTTGAGGGGCTGGAGGGCGCATTTTGAGGGGGATGCCAGGGCCCGGCAGGGGCGGGCGAGCGAGGGGAGTTGCATTGTGGGAAGGGCGCCGCGGGAGGATGGCCGCAGGAGAGGCTGGTCCGCGCGCAGCCCGGCGAGCCGCTGGCGGAGACGGAGCGTCGTGTCGACTCCCGGGAATGCACCGAGAGCGCCGGGTTTGGCGGGGAGCGGGCCGAAGTGGCGGGGGCGGCGGCGGGGTGCGCGGGCACCTCTGGAAACCCTTTGTCCGTAACCCGCAGTGGGAGGTGCCTCCCTTCTTCCGGATCCAGCACCCGCAGACCCCGCCAGCAGCCCCTACCCCGAGATCGGTGCAGTAGGGCTCTGTTTGGGGACTGGGTGTGACGCGACCCGAAGGTTTTGCTGAGCTGGAGGCGCACACCTGCCTAGGCGCGAGGCGGCCCGGAGACCCCACGTGACTCCGCCCGGGGCCGGCGCGTCGGGGTTCACTGAGCCGAGCGCCCCAAATCCGGGATTAGCGCGGGGCGAGGGAGCAGGATGGAGAGGAATGGGGCAGCAGGGCCCATTTCCCGTTCTTTCGCTCACTCTTTGTTCCAGGCACAGCCGCTCTCACCAACTGGACACTTCCTTGCAGGGGAGTGTGTTTCCTTAAAATGGCGACAGGAAATCCCACCTGTGCGTCAGCCAATTAGACTGTCAGCACCGCGCGAATCTGGGGGGTGGAAACTCGAGCCTTTTATTGACAGGCATGGTTCCGTCTCCGTGTTCCATCAAAACAGGAAAGGGAAGGTGAATCATCTTTCAAAAATTAGTCTACCTGGAGCATTTCAAGCGGGCAGACCCAGTAGTTTAAGTAATGAAGTGGCTGTGGCTTTTGCATCACCGCTGGAAAAGCGAGAGGACAACGGGACCCTCAGAACTGACGCAAACCCTCGTTCCGTCTAACGGCAGAAAATGGCCTTCGTTAGTTCAACAGTGGCTGTGTGAGAACCCCATTCAGGAGGCCTGCTCTTGAAGAAAACTGAGAAACTGAAGGGCAGTGCAAACGGAAGGGCAGCCTCGCTCAGCCAGACCTGCGATCGAATTTTGCCCCTGACACCTACTGCTTCCCTCGCCTGCTTACTCTGTCCTTCATTTTGTTTCCCAGTTTGTAAAAAAAAAAAAAAAAAAAAAAGAGGGTTAGTGGTACCCACATCATAGTATTATTCTACAGGTCACCAAAAAGTTGCGTCTTCTCCCCTTTCCTTCCCAGAGGAATCTAATTTAGAAGGAAATTATTAATTTTAAGTAGCGTGCACCTTGCCCGGCAGAAATAATTCTTATGAACAAGGTAGGAAATATAAATAGGCAAAGTGGGTGGACGGTGAGCATAACTCCGTAAGCTTGTTGAAATGTTTGCCTTACTAAGTAGAATGTATGTTCACCAGTGTTTGGAGAGCATCCCATCTCAAGCTTATCTTTTGATTACAGTTTTAACCTACTTGCTGGTTTCTGTGCACAAAAGACCGCAGTCACCTAGCATTTTTTAAATTGGATTCCATAGTGATAAATTGGGCTTCACTCCTTGCCAGCTACTGTGCTAAGCACTTTACGTGTAAATATTATCACATTTAATCCTTACAACTACTCAATTAGATATTATCCTCTTTGTGTAAACAAGAAAGCGAGTTTACAGAGGCTAAGTTGGCCGTGTTCACTTAAGACAGTAAGTGGTAATAAAAGGGGAAGTGAGGGAAGTGATTCCCGTTCAGGTCTGAATTCAAAGTCCGTGCTCAGGCTTAACCCTGATGCTACAACCACACGCAACTAGACACTTGGGCCTGGAGTGTGGAAAGATCTTCACTTCTCTTCTAGATTTTAGTTGACAGCCTGGAACTGGAGGGTAAACATCAACACAGAGGCTGAAGTGAAGACTATTCCTGTGGGGAGAGTTGTAGGGGAAGAGTAAGGCAGTGGTGTCCAGGATGAGTGCCCCGGTGACATCAGTGTGACTGTTCTTCCAGGACTGCTTGTACGTGAAGCGTCCTTTCAGAGGTCCTTTCAGGAGCTCAGCACTTCACCCCAATTGCTGTGGTCTCACCAGGGGGAAGGGATGTCGTGATGACTCTGCTGTTCACTGTGTGCTTCCTGAGAGACAGGCAGCAGGATAAGCACCTTATAGACAGTCTCTCATTTAATCCACACATCATTCCTAAGAGGTGCAGACTATCGAGCCCAACAGAGGTTGAGGAATTTATTCTAGGTCCACACAGCCGTCATTGGCACATCTAGGTCTTGCGTCCAGGGCTGACCCCAAAGCCAGTTCTCCACGCCTGGCTTCCATATGTTCCCTGATGCTGGAACAACCCCCTTTAGAGGACTGGGAGGTAGGACAGGTCCCAGGCCCCTCTGCCTTCAGATGGGGACCGCCACCCTGTTTCCAGGGAGTCAGCTGTCTCTGTGATAGGTTTGTGGGCCCCCAGGGCATTGTCAGCTGTAGCTAATGTTCCTGTGGACCTTCACAACTGAGCAGACATCCCTAAATGATACTCAGATCGTCGGGACACGTTAACGGCTTTTACGGTGGGCTTACGTCACCAGATTTGTAATTGGCTGGCAGGAGGTCAACAACTCCCACTGACTCTGAACTAATTTAAATTAAAAATCCCAGAGCAGGCCTCTTTGAGAATGACTGTTGTTTCTGATTTCAGCTCAGGGCAGCTCTGCACGGCCACTTAGTTTTTTATCTGTTAGGGGAGCAAGGAGTCAGGTTCGTTAGGTGTGCTGCCTACATGGCAATACAGTCTCATTCATTCAAGCGAAACCAGAGCCAGTGATCAGTCCGGAAGGTTAATGTCTAATTCACCTGACATTTATGCATCGCTGTACGGGCCAACTTGTGTGGACCTCCCTAGCTTGTTACCAGATGAGCTACCGATACCCTCACGATGATCGAATGACTCTGTGTCTCCAGAGTTTTCGCCACAATGCTCGGTACCTAAATGCACGATAAACGGTGTCTGCGACTATTTTGCACACTTTGCATAAATAAGCAAGAGGCAGTGAATTTTCAAAGCCCAAGTTTATAGGCACCAAGTACTCTGTTATGCTCACTCCATACTGAAACAGCTGTCAAGCCCACTCCCCTACTCCCGTTCCTCCCGCTGTGGGAGTAAGGAGACACAGTGTTTATTAGAGAATAGTTAGTTCTCTGTGTCAGCTCCAAACCTTACTTTGAAAGTGAGAAAGGGAAGTTTAGGCTACACATAAGAATGTACTAATCAAAAAGTAGAAGTGTTCCAAAATCGAGTAAAACGTTCACATGTATTAATGGTGCCAGTGTAAGTTGGTATGACTTTGTGTGGTAGTAATTTAGTGATTAAAAATGTGGGCTCTGATGAAAAAGAATATTTATATGTAATGGAATCATTATGCTGTTCACCGGAAAGCAACACAATATTCTAAATCAACTATACTTCAGTATAAAAACAAACAAACACCAACAGAAAAAAAGAATGTAAGCTCTGAAGTCAAATTTTCTTGAGTTCCAATCCTGGCTTCATAGCCTACTAGCTCTGTGACCTTGGGCAAGTTACTTACCTTCTGTTTGCCTCAGTTTCCACATCTTCAAAATGGAAATAAACAATAATACCTACCTTAGAGGGTTATGTGAAATATGTATGTTAATATGTATAAACACTTGAAATAATTCACAATATATCTTAGGTATTTAATAAATAATAATAATTATTCCTGGAGAAATAATTTGGTAATAAACAGGAAGAACTTAGATCCCATTTGTGGCAGTTCTGGGAATCTGCACCCTAAAAATAATGTACAAAAATGTTCATGAATAGCATGGAAGGTAAGGGCACAGACTTTGGAATCAGGCAAGTAAAGGTTAAAACACATGTTTAAAAGTATTCATTCAAAGCAAGGATAACATAAATTCATAAATGAGAGATCCAAATTAAATACTCAGGTGGCTAGGCCGGGGGAGACCTACAAACCCTCCAGAGCCCTGAGAGATACTTTGGGAAACAGAACACAGGGGCTGACTGTTCCTTAGTCCTGATCCAATGTGATCATTCTTCCTTTCTTATCAGCTTGGGTGTCCAAAGGCAATATAGCTGGAGAAAGGATCTTCACCCAAGAGTAAGAGAGCCAAAAGCGATAGCCAGGAAGTGATGAAAGGGGAGTGAGGACACAGATAAGAAAATGAGAAAACGAATGACAAGATCAGAAACCAGGAACATCTGAAACAAGTCACAAATGCACAGCACCAGCTGGCTCGGGCCAGGATGAGCGCAGGGCACCTCAGGATGCTGGAGGCTCTCACTGGGTGCTGTTTGACTCTGAAGGCTTGCTGGGCAGAAATATAGTTTTTGTCTTTTCTGCTGAAAAGGTAGCTTTGGGGAAGAAGGGTTGGTTTTTGCTTTTATTTGTTTTTTCTCTTACTGCTGGGGAAGCAATAAAAGGGGAAGAACCCTATTCATGACTTGAGTAGAGTAACATGCTTTACTAAAATAAGTTTCTGTTCTAAGTAATTGTTCTAAAAATAAGAAATACCCAGTAATTTTCAGCGTACTTAAAGGATTATTGATTCAGCTACATTTTAGGCATCCAATGCTATTTAATAATCACACATGGGATAATTTTAAGAAGATATTTAATGATAGGTGTTTAGAGTTATATCTACACACACACATATCTGTATATCTAAGATGGAATACTCAGCATCTTTGACTCAGATGTAACATGTCCAAAATTGAACTCATCTTTTTCCCCCCTAACCCAAACCCTTTTCTCCTCGCAGAGGGCCCATCTTGGGGAACTGCACCAGCGGGGGCACAACTCCTCAGGGCGGGGGGCATAGGGGAGTATCTTAGTATTCCCTTCACCCTTCACGGCAAATGGATGCATCTTTGAACTAACATTTACTTAATGCCAGGCATTCTGCTAGTCTTCCATGGAGCTTGGGGAGACCAACATTACTCAGATGATCTCGCCAGTGAATGTACAGTTTATAGGTGGAGATAAGTGCTCTGAGGACACGGACTCAGCATGACTCTTCAGAGTAACAGAGGGACACGCGCTGGGCCGGGCATCAGGGAGGGCTTCCCTGAAGACATGAGCCTTGTTTGGAGTCTACCCTCCTTCTGCTGAGGGTTTTAATAAGGAGGGAGTGATAGGGTGTGATCCAGTGAGCATTTTCAAAGGAATAATCACCAGTCCTCTTACTTCACCTCCTAAAAATTTCTGGCATCTGTTCCTTTTTCTCCCTCCTTAAGATCATGACGAGCACGAGCCTCCATTAACACACTCCTGGGAAAGTTCTCCTCAAAGGCCGTGGATGACGGACCTTGCCTTCAAAAGCATCTTGATTTTACTTCTGCAACATAATATGTACTTGTGTACACTTGTTGATAACACCACTGTATCAGTCCTATTTATTATGTACATTAAAAACACTCACAAAACTTCAGATTAAATGGCAGGATTTTACGCTTACTTGTTAAGATTTTATTCCATTGCTAGAATATATTCCTAATTATCATTCAAATGTTAACATTGTAGTGAAATAAATTTGATTCAATATACTTAATATACTTTATTTTTGAAATCTTCACCACACTGTGATACAGCAGTTCACAAGTCTGGTTCCAGATTTGATTTATTTTGACCCTTGAATTGAATTTCCAGTCTTAGCTGGCAAAGAGACACAGGGGCCCAGTGGAGGCAGTGTACTATTGGCTGCACTCATCAAATCAAGCCATTCAATTCTTAATCCTATCCCCTAATTTCCAAAGATTTAATATTTCCATTGTTACTCTATGAAGGTTCACTTAAAGGTCACCACTAATGATTATGGAAGTGAACCCGTGAACCCTGCTTGATCATTCTGAATTTGTTTCGATGGACTTCTTATCACATTTGATTGGAAGAGCATTGCTTTACCTTGCAATGTGGCCAACCAAAGAGTTCTTTCTAGGGGTTGAGAGTGTCAGCTCTACTTTTACAAGTTTCCTTATGTTACTATTATTATGATTTTTTTTTTTTTTGTCTGAAGTGTCTTTAGAGGAATCTTGGAAATCTACTTGTCCATTTTTGGAGGACAAATTAACTAGGTAAAACAGAAAATATAATTTTTAAATTCACTCAACTAAGCGCACAGAAATGCAATACATTGCAATAGACTGAAAGGGGACAAATTAACCAGGGCACCGTTGTCACCCGCTGTTCGCCTTCCTCAGGATAACTTGATGCCGCAATTGACAGGGGCCATCTAGCGTGGGGATGGAGGAGGGCCATCACCGATCTGTTCATCCAAACAGGAGGTACAGTTTGTCTCCCTGCAGCCCACTTTGTTATCCCTCCTCAGCCTTCCACAAGAGCCTCCCCTCTGGACTCCCTCTTGCTGCTCTGGGCCACCTGACCTCTCTGCTGAGTTTAGATGTCACTCGCTCAAGGCAGCAGTTTCTGAAACCCAAACTAGCTTATACGCTTCTCGACACTGAAATGATGTCTTCAGAGACTGTCTTCCCCACCAGTCTGCAAGCTTCATAAAGGAAGATGGCATGTTTTTAACTGTTTCCACACACCTTGGACATCACAGAAGCTCAATAAATATTTGTCCAATTAATGAATGTAAGAATGAATAAATAGAATATCTTTCAGTTAAGTAGCTCTATTCTTTTTTATTTAATTTAAATTTCAAGTCCTTAAAAAGACAAGGAATATTAAATATATATATATATATATATATATATATATAATATATTTATCAAATGTACATTTTGTTAAGTTTTTAAAGGCTGAGAGCCTATATACACAAATCAAATGAATAGCCATTTTGGGGGTCTTGTGATGAATAAATTACCATTTTAAAACATCAAGGGTAAGTGCCTGCTGAATGACATTTTTAAAAGGAAAAGAGGAACATCAGCCTGCTTTTAAAAAGTAATGTATTTAGAGGGGAAGGATATAGCTCAAGAGGTAGAATGCATGCTTAGCATGTACCAGGTCCTGGGTTCAATTCCCAGTACCTCCTCTAAATAAATAAACAAACAAACAAACAAACAAACCTAATTGCCTCTTCCCAAAAGTTAAAAAAAAAGGTAAAATAAAAAAAAATTTTAAGTAATGTATTTAGTTTAACAGTGTTCTAGTTTATGCAAATTATCTGGAAAATTCAGAGCCCCAACCACCTAAGAATTACCATTCCTTAATAGCAAGTGTGATTTTTACTTCCAGAATTACCTGGATAAGTGCCAGCATTCTCTAAGTCACATTCGCTGTATGAAATTAATATTTGTAAATGGGGTCTAATTACATTTTGTGATTTAAAAAAAAAGCAGATTAATAAGTTAATTTGTTCTCTTGTTCTTCCTTGCTCTTACAACAATTAGTATTTAGACATAATCCTACAGTTAAGCTACAAAGCACAAAGCACTTAGCAATATCAATTTAATAATGAATGCAAAAGTTCTTTTCTCTGTATTCAATATTGTTAATTTGGTCAAAAAAGAAAAATGCACTGATCTTCCCTTTTCAATTTGGAAAGGGAACAGAATGACAGAAAACTCTCTTACTCTTGGCATTTGTTCATTCATTCATTTGTTCAACAAATGTGTTCAAAGTTAATTCCTTTTGTAACATTCTTTATCTGAGTCTTTGATCTCCTTGAGAAACTTACCCCTACATTTATTTTTTTTTACTACTATATTTCATCTTCCTCTACTGAGTTGGAGTACTCTAAAGTATTTAAATTCTTTAGAAAGAAAGAAAAGAGGATGGAGGAGACAGGTGAAAAGAAAGGAGATTTCCCTTTATTTTACATTTTTCTCTGGTGATAGGTCTCGTCTTTCTTCCATTTAAGAGCTAAGCTCCTCCAAAGAACAGCTAACAGTATGTTTCCAATTCCTTACCTCCATTCACTTTTAAATACACACATATACACACACACAGTTGCAAAATTTATTTTCTTGTAGATAAGTTGAAAAATGCAGTCATATGTAAACAAGAAAACCAAAATCATCCATAAGTTTATAGACTCTAGATAACCACTATTGATATTTAGTTTATATTGTATGTGTGAGTATCATTTTTATAATTAGAATTATGTCCAGTTCTCTATTTTTATGTGACATTAAGTTTCGATTATTTTACTATATCACTACAAATTCTTAGAAAATTTTTAAGACTGGAAAATATTCCATCATATGCTTTTGCGATCATTCTCATTAATTTCACTTTTTTATATAAGTGTATACTATTTTCCCCTCATCTCTGATTCTTTCCATAGGTAAATAAATTCCAGGGTTAAATTCCATAGATAAAGTAGAATTCCAGGGTTAAAATGTAGCAATGGTTTAAAACACTTGCTACAAATTTAAAATCCCTTTCTAGAAAGAAAGTATGCTTTAAAACACTAATAGTATGAGAAGGTGCTTATGGCATTGCATCCTCAGCATTCTTGGGTGTTATAATTTTGTTCATTTTTATGAATTTAGTAAGTGAAAAAGAGCTTCTGGGTTTAATTTGCATTTCTTTTGTTACCGGTTTTATTGATCCTTTAAAAAGTGCTGGTTAGACTTTTTATTTCTTCTGTGAATTGTGTGCTGTGTGCTTTATTCATTTTCTCCTAATATTTTAGTGTTTTAAAATCCATTTGTATAAGCTTTTTATTTTTTAAAAGTCATAATTGTAGCTACAGTTTTTACAATTCTTTTCTTTTTTATTTGTTTTTTTGTTCAAATGTCAAAAATTTTATGTCAATGAACTGTTGAGTGTTTTTTTTTTCTTAGACCTACAAGAACATTTCTTATACATAGATAAGATAATATTCACCCAGAGCCTGGCTTTAGTTCTTATGACTTAGATTTTTTCCCACCCATTTAACTCCTTAATCCATCTGGGGAGAGTTAAGAATCTAAATTGATTTGTTCCAAATCACTAACCAATTATTCCAGTACCAGTTGTGAACATTCTTTCTCTTCTCTCCACGGCTGTGGTGTTTCTTATATCAGATGTTTTTTTTGTCTGATATATATATATCAGACATAAAAGTATATCTGTTTATTATTCCAGATGAATTTAGGATCATTACTAAGTCAATAAAACAGAACAACTGGACTTTTGTTACACCTATAAACCAATTTAAACACACACATAAAACATTTACAATGAAAACATAAAATACCCAAGAATTCTCTTAACAAGAAATGTGTAGGCTCTCCTACATTTTTCAAAGTATAAAATTTTGCTAATATATAAATAAAGATCTAAATTCCCTGAGAAATATGCCACACTCCTCAACAGTCTGAAGACAGCAGTTTTTCCTAAATTAACTTACAGAAAGTAACTTTGCAAATAAAATGTTTTTTTAAAATAAAAATATGAATTGTGCTAACCGTGAGCAGCTAAGACTCCATTTTTAGGGAATTGCATTTCTCTCTCAGGTGAGCAGAAATAGAAACTTTTTACATACTCAGTTTTTAGCCATCCACAGTATATGTATTGACATTCTTATTCTATGGGTAAGCATGTAGGTACTGTAGACGCAACTTGTGTTCGCTGTGTGGAGGCAAGAGAATCTTGATGTAAGTTGACAGAAATGTCTGAAAATCAACCAACTGGACATCTGTCACAGGTTGGGTTCCCTGGGAGACAGTGTGAGACTTAGATTAACGAGCGGAAAGTTTATTAGGGGCTGCTCGTGGGACCTACACTTGAGGAAGGGAAGGACAGGGAACAAGATTAGGGGAGAGAGAGAAACTGGGCTCTGACACTGGTCTCACCGAAAGCCTGAGCCAGCCCCACAGGGGATCCGAGGCTGCGACGGCCCTTCAGAGTTGTCTTGAGTTAGGGTAAAGGGCCAGATATTTTTACCCCCATATCATCTGGACATGGGATGCAGGCTGCCATGGGAAGGGAGTGAGACCTTGGGCGAATCAGCTTTCTTTAGTTGGGACGCTTCCACCAGAGGGCGGATGAGTGAGGGCTTCCGCCAGCAGCTGTCTTAAAAGGGGACATGGACAGTGTCCCACAGTGTCCTCTGTAGCATAAACTTAAAGTAGTCCTTATAATTCCCACATCATGTAGCAATGATCAATATATACACAATAATATTTGCAACAGTAGAAGACAATTCTTGAGAAAATTCTTTTCAAAAACACACAGCCTAGTGTCTTCCATGTCATAAACAGATATGAAATAGAAAAGAAAGGCTTCTAAGGGTCTCATTGTGGTACCTTGTCTGACTCTTGGGCATGAAAAACCAGGACAGAAGAATTTGGATCTCATTTCCTTCCCTTCCCACTCCCTTCTTTAGTGAAGCAGCAGAATGAAAAGAAGCCAAGAGGAACAGCAAGGGGTAGAGGTGGAGGGGGGAAAAAGGGAAGGCTGCAGAGGTGCTGATTGAGGACGAGGGCAGGGAAGGGGACAGAAGGAAAATGACCGAACCCCTGCATGTGCCCATCTCTAGATCACGTGTTTGCACGTTGCCTGTTTCACCTTCACAGCAACCTTGGAGGTAGACACGATTACCCCCAGCTCTCAGAGGGAGGATGTGAAGGACAGAAAGAGGATGTACCTGAGTATAGATTTCATAGACACCAGCTGAGCTAGAATTCAAACTCCCATCACCTGCTTTCAATGCCTGTGCTGCTTCTTGTCATATGCCTTAAATATGAGGGGTAGAACGGAACAAAACAATTAGAAATCATGCCACCATTCTACTATAACTCAGCTTAATCATCCATGAGGTTTAATGAACATTTATTGAGTGATTACCAGGCACTTCCCTATTTGTTGGGATTAAAAAGAACTATGTAATGCACTGTTTGAGTCCTGAAGGTCTACTGAGCGTATCAATCCATAAATTACTAGGATGTTGGTGTTGTTATTTTATTCCTATACCAGTGGCAAAATAATGGAAATAGTTATCCAATTAATTTCTTTGAGAGCTTGCTCAAGTTACCTAAATGCACATCAAGCTGGCATTTGAAAGACATTAGAAACATAAAGTATGCCGTGAGGTGGATTTTTGGAGATGAAAGGAGGATCTGCTGGCGTGGACAGGGGATCCATTTTTCTACTGGAGGCGAAGTAAAAGGATGTGATGTAAGGAGAGTTAAAATGCATCACCATCATCACCATCATCATCATCATCATCATCACTGTTTGGGCTGTAAAAGACATGTGCTCTTCCAGGTCAGTTGATGCTACGAAACACACAAGTCTTCAGACACACACATTCAGGTATTCCTGAGTTGTTTGTTGACTTTAATGAAGACCCTAAAACAGTAAGTTCTTTGCTGTTTGTTCTTTCTCTCGGTAGAGAGAACTGGTTACAGACATGGGCTTTGCCACTCAACGTACCCAAGTCCTACTCTTGTCTACATGCAAGATGCATGCACGGGCGAGTTAACTTCCTTCATCTTGAGATCTTGACTTGTAAGACAGGGATATGAATAGTATCCATCTCGTAGGATTGTCATGTGGATTACACGAGATTCAAGCTGAAACAGAGCCTGATGCTTAGTGCTTTCTACTTATGAGCTTTTGTTAAGAACCAGTATGCTTTATGTGAATGCTTATTTAACTCGGTTTTATATTTAATATGGGGGACAGTAGAGCCTGGTGGTTTAAAAAATGGTATCTAGCACTGGGCAGCCTGAACTCAAACCCAGGCTCTACCCTGTGCTAGCTACGTGGGTGACTTTGAGCGAGTTAATTAAGCCCATTGTGCCTCAATCCCCTTGTCTGCAAAGTGGAGATTATAGCAGCTCCTGCTCCAGTGTCGTTGTGAAGATGGAGTGAGTTAATGAATGCAAAGCCCCTCGAAGAGTACCATAGAGGAGGAGCGCTGTGAAGGGAGAGCTGTCATCATTATCATCACTGTCACCGTCATCACTGCTTGGGTGGTTGGAGACACTTTCTCCTCCAAGTCAGTTGATGCTACAAAACGCACAAGCCTTCAGATATACACAAACACACTGGAATGCACATGCACGTGCGCGCGCACACACACACACACACACACACACACACACACACGCCAGCTGCAAACAGTCCAAGCTGCTACAGTTCCTTCTCTGGGGAAACCAGCAATGCATTTACTCCTGTGCTGAATTTCCTGGGAAAGGGACCTGACTTCTGTAACAGAATCTAAGGGCAAGATAAGACAGGAGGAATGAGCAGCCTGTGGCAGCCCAGGACAGGGGATAACCCTGGTGCCCTCCTCACCTCCCTTATCAGCCTGCTTTCCTTCCTTCTGTCACGCCTTCCTGGCCCTGCATCCCCAGGGCCTCTCCTGTGTCCAGTCCTCGGTTTCAGTGAATTTCAGCAATGAGCCGTCGCTAAAGCATGAACTCTAATTAAGGTCTCTGCTGATAACTTCAGGTATGAACCCTCCCAGGGGGGCCTTCTTTCTCACAGGAGGAAAGGGCAATGCCTGCTTTGTGGCTTCTGCCCTTCCAGACCTCCCCTTAATTTGTGTCTGGTTGTGGGAGAATCTACAGCAGGTGGAGCAACGGGGCATGTGGTTCTGCCCTCTGTGCACCCCCTCTGGGGATGCTGGGTGACATGTGCGGGACCGGCCAGGATGCATCCAGCACCAGCTGTGCCGCCCCCTGCCAGGTGATGGGTCAAAGCAGGGGGTCCTATTTTTTGGTTTGGAGAATGTTATCACCAGGTATCTAGCCAGTCTCTGACTTTTCTCCCATAAGAAACTTTCACATTTTCAATTGGAAAAAAGAAGGGAGCCCGAGAGCACATTAAGAGAGAAAGGAGACAAAGGCTTAGGTGAGGGGCTTGACGGGGTCTTTGAACAGACTGGACTTGCTTAGGGTGTGCCAGTGGCCATGCAGGTGTCAGCTAACGGGTGACCAGATAGATCTTGAAAGCATCATAGGAACACAGCATTTCAGGCTGGGATGCAGGAATTCCTCCATAACATCCCTGATAAGCCGTCTTCTAGCCTCCTGGGGCTACTTTTTTCGGTTCCAGGTTGTCCTTTCTCTGTCCTTTACCACCCCTTCCTCTCCTTCCCTCTATCACCTGACAAGCACTCCTGATATTCGAGAGCAGTTTCTCCTGTACCCTCTCGGTAGCCACCACCATCCCCTGGGCCACTGTCACCCCAGTCTGCCTTGTCTTCTCCTCCTCAGCAGCAGGACTCAACCATTCCTTACGTGTGTGTTGACCACAGGACCTGCACTTTGAAGTTTCAAGTAGATGGTCTGTGCTCACCTCGGCTCCCTGGTGAGAAACCACGTGACCCAGACTTGGTCTGGAGAAGGTGTCACTCTGGGCTGCCGGCTACCCCTCTAAGTTCTCTAATTCTGACCCCTGATCTCACTCTCTCCCTCTCCTGTTCACTCCTGACAGGTACCTGTCAAATTTGCTGACCTCGAAAGGACTCTAAACATTATTCTAAAGTGCTGGTGGACATGGACTACAGGGGTGACCAGATGTGTCAGGAGAGGGTACAAATTATAAATCTGACATGGTGGAGGCATGCATGTGGGGCGTGCAGAGTGAGGGGCTAAAATTTATGTAAAATCCAGTCAAATTTATACCTGAAATCCCTTAAAAAACTTCCGGTTTTTATTTTTCTAGACAACTATTTGTCTCTTGTAGATTATATTTATTTCTCTGTCTCTTTATAAATCAATATTTTTCTGTGATCCTCAATTAATTGTTTGACTTCTTCCTTAAGAATATCTTCTCAACTGGCAGGAAGGGTACAGCTCAGTGATAAAGTGAGTGTTTAACATGTATGAGGTCCTGAGTTCAATCCCCAGTCCCTCCATTAAAACAAACAAACAAACCCAATTATCTCCCTTGAAAAATAAATTAAAAAAAATTTTTTCAAACATATATCTAGTCAGCCCTTGCTACTCAAGAACCAACACCACTGGATCACCTGCGAGCTCTGAAATGCAGAGTCTCAGGCCCTCCCTCAGACCACTAGGATCAGACTCTGCATTCTAACCAGATCCCTAAGTGGCTCCTACGCCCACTGAGGTCTCAACCATCACAAGTACGCTATGCTTCCTCGTCAGTGGCTGGAAAAAAATCTCAAAATTGTGTTCTGAAATTGCACCAACCTATACCAGTCACCTATCCCTGATTGCATGCATTGATTTTCCTTTTAAAGGAAATTTCCGGGACATTCAAGATTTGAGTGACGTACTCCAAGAAGTAGAGGGGTAGAGAACATCACTGGACTTCTAGGAGAAGGTGGGGCTTTAAATGATGATGTCCTGGGATTGAAATGATGGTGAGGAGAGGCAGGGGCAGGAGCCGAACTGAAGTCATCTCAGGGCTGGGGCTGAAAGGGCAGGGGGTAGGCTCGGGACGGCCCCTGGGTTGCAGTCAGGATGAGTTAGCCGGCACCAACCCAGTGCCCATGGTTGGAAAGCTGAACCAATGTGGGGGCAGTTAATAGACTGTCTTGTGGACATTTAGCAAAGAAATAATGTGACCAAAAAGGATGCTGCAGTTTAAGAAGATGTCAAAGATGGATGGGAACTTCTCCCAGCCTCAGTTTTCCTACCTGTACAGTGGAGGGTAGTCTGTAGGATGCCAAGTGTTGAAAGAAATAAAAACAAGCCATGTGAAGAGCTTAGACCCAGGTTCACACACAGGAAGCACTGTGCTGGCACAGAATTAGCTGTCTCTCATTATTCTTGAGAGACCAAAGGCGGAAGAAACATCTAGGAAGATCTTCTAGTAGTAATAATAATAGAAACAGTGATTAAGCGCTGGCTAGGTGCTGGGAAAGTAGCACGTGTACGCCTCACCGCAGTCCTCTGAGATAGGTAGGGTCTGTTATCCGCAGTGGTCAGATTGGAAACTGAGGGACAGAGACAATCTTGCATACATGGCCACAAACAGAGTTCAAATGCACCGTGTGACTTCAAACCCGCCACTGGGCTGTTCCACTGTAAGTTTAGTTCCCATGAAGACAAGGAAGAGCGGTCTGGAGGGAGAAATAGAAAAGAAAGGAAAGAGCAAAAACCCACCAGGGAGGAAGGGCTGGCAGGGAGTGAGCAAACAGCCCCGGATGAATAGACAGCGTCAGAGCTGGTGAGCAGAGTCAGGAGGAAAATGGTACCCATGCCAGAGATGGAGGCTTGTTTCGGTTTTGGCTTGCCATCCTTGAAATGGGTAAGGTTTGATCAAAACCCTCTTGGATCATTTTGAAGCTATAAATAATTATTGGTGAAAATTAGGTTTGCTTTTGCTTTTTTGAACAAAGGACATTCAGATGCAGCCCTTCACCTGAAGCCTGTGTGTTCAGTGATTAGTTCTGTACATAGGTGAGCGTTTCTCTCAAGTAGCAGATATTTAAAGAGTGTAAGTGGCTTTTTTTCACACCCCATTTAATTTACACTGGTTTTACCTCCCTGCACAGATGGCCCGCTTTTCCTCTTCCTGTGCTTAATTCTCACTGAAGCCAGAGAGTGTTAAGCCCACGAGGGTTCAGCGGAGTTAAAGAACACAGGAAGAGGAGTCAGGTGGTGCTAACATTACAACAAACCTGCAGGGAATGGTTCCTAAAGTTATGACGTTATGCATAAAGCATTAAAAACATATTTTTGTGGCATAGTTAATAAAATGGAACGATACAAGTAATGTTAACTGAAAGCAAAGTAGGAAGCTAAAAAGTGTATGCAGTGTGAATCTCCAACGGTGAAATTAAAATGTATATAAATGGATGTTCGTATATATCACATATTTTTCAAAGGCCAGGAATCTGTTAGAAACAGATTAATAGTGGTTATTTCTGGATGAAAGGACTCAAGGTGATTTTCTTCTTGAAATTCATTTTTATTTTTTCTACACTGAGTAATCATTTTATCATCAGAAAAATCCCCAAGGTTTTAAAAAAGAAAAGTGACATGGAGAGTCTCTGTTTCTCCTGTCAGGTGTTTAAGCCGGAATGAAAGCGGCAGTTTCGGCTGAATTTTTTTCCTCGCAGGGGCGGTATTAGTCCCCACGGTGTCTGCAGTTGCCCTGTTGGTCCGCGTGATGTTTCGCAGAGACGGAAGTTCGGGGAAGAAGCGAGCGGCCTCGTCGGCATCACCAGCTGTGGATTGTTTAGCAACACTAACAAGAACTGCTCTTCCTATTGAGCGGAAAAGTCAGCCGAGAGGGGCAGAAAGGGGGGGTGGAGGGAAGGAAGAAGCTTCCGAAGAGCCTTCCTCTTCCGCGTTCTTCAGGGACGACCGCCCCCGGGACTTCCCCCGCTGCAGCCTGCAGCTGTGCGTCCAGCTGTGCCCGGGTGCGGCGCGAAGACGCGTCCAAGCGCCCCAGCGGCCGTTTGCTGGGGCAGGCGGGCTAGCCGGCACGTGCGGGAGGGCCCTGGCTGCCCTGAAACTCCACGGAAAGGGCTTTCGGGACAAATCCCAGAACGTTAAAGTTCTGCCTTCCAGATGTCAGAAAGATCAAGTGAGTACCTAAAAGCTGAAACTTACCCTTGGCTAATTACCACTATTATTATTATTACTTTCGCATAAAATATTTTCCACTGGCATTTCTGTAGTCTTTAGTTGCTTTCTAGAAAATAAAACTTAGTTCCTTAAAATTAAAAAAAACAAAAACAAAAACCCTGACACTTAAAAAGCACTATATTGATGCATTTGTAAAAATTATAATTATTTCTGTTCTTAAGTTCTGAAACTTTGAAGTTTAATCATTGTTACTCTCATAAATGAAGTAGACAAAGTTTTTTTATTGCTTAGTATATTTTAAAATTCTGAAAGTTAAGCTGATATAAATCCAGATGAGTGTTGTAACTTAAGGATGTTAATCTCCATGGTAACCACAAAGAAAAGAACAACCCAATTCAAAAATAGGAAAAGGACTTGAATAAACATTTCTTCAAAGAAGATACACAAAAGGACAAGTATCTGAAAAGATGCTCAACATCACTAATCATTAGTGAAATACAAATCAAAATCACAATGAGATACCACTTCACAGCCAGCAGGATGGCTACTATCACAAACAAAAACAAAAACACCCAGAAAATAATAAATGTTGGCAAAGATGTGGAAAGATTGGTGCTCTGTTGGTGAGAATGTGAAATGGTACAGCTGCTATGGAAAATAGTATAACAGCTTCTCAAAAAAATAAAATTGAATTTCCATATGACCCAGCAAACCCCACTTCTGGGTATATACACAAAACTGAAAACAAGACCTTGGAGGTATTTTTCTACACCTGTGGTCAGGGCAGCATTATTTACAATAGCTAAAACATGGAAGTAAACCAGGTGCCCCCCCCCCCCCAGATGAATGAAAATGCAGAGTGTGCACATACATACCATGGAATATTATTTAGCTTTAAAAAGAAGGGAAATTGTCCAAGATGCCACTGCATGGATGAAGATTAAAGACATTATGCTAAGTTAACTAAGCCAGCCACAAAAAGACAAATCCTGTATGATTCCATTAATATGAGGCACTTAAAGTTGTCAAATCATAGAAACTGACAGTAGAATGATGGGTACCAGGGACTGGGGGGAGGAGGGAATAGGGAGTTACTATTTAATGGGTAAAGAGTTTCAGTTTTCCAAGATGAAGATAGATCTGGAGATGGAAGGTGGTGATGGTTGCATAAAAATATGAGGGTACTTAATACCACTAAACTGTATACTTAAAATGGTTCAGCTGGTAAATTTTATATTATGTATATTTTAGCATACTAAAAATAGTCTGAGAGAGAGCCTGAAGGATTATCCTTTAGCAATGTGTGCATATTTTAGTGGGGTTTATATAAAAATCTATTTTTTCCACATATTGGTCCTTTTTTGTTTCTTTCCTAAGTTTTAGTCTAATAGCTGAATTCCAAACTGGTGAGATCCTTTGATACGTATTTGCATAGGTTTTTTGCCCTCATCCAGGGTCATAACATATAAAGGCACTATAAAGAAATAGATAAGAATGTCAACTCCAGAGTGAGAAAAAGTCAGAAAGACCTGGGTTTGAATCTGACCTCAAGTAATGACCTATGTGACCTTGGGGAGTGAGGCAACCTCTCAGTTTTATTCATCTGTGAAATGGAGATGGTAAGTTACCTTGGGGTCTTTTGTGAAGATGAAACAAAATACATACGTAATGATACAGGGGTGGTGCCTGACACCGTTAAGAGCCAGTGCATGTTACACTGAGAAGCCCCAGCAGGAGGTGAGAGGACTCACTCCTCATTCTGCTTGGTGATGAGTTGACCGTATCAGCAAAACACAGCCAGTTCACTTTGCAGTGGGAATTACACACAGAGCATTGCTTTATTGAGTAGCAGATGATATGAACAAAATGAAGATTTGCAATGGATTTCATAAAAGAAAGAATGATTTTTCAATTAAATTTAGGAATTAGGCAAGCACGGCAAAAAACCTTATTTCACTTGAGTTTACCCTGTAATCACAAACTCGGCCTGAGTGAGCATATGGCTTCTTAGAACAAGGGGAAAATAAAGTCTTTCAAGACCTAGTTGTGCAAAACTGGATTTCCTTTAAAGACCTGGAGATCAGACATTCAAAAGAGATAACTTTTTTAAATGACATTTTATTTACATTTGAAAGTTTTCTTTCTCAATTACTTTTTATTTACCTTTTGGATGAAGCCTTTATACACACACACACACACACACACACACACACACACACACATAGGTTTATGTATATGTGTATGTGTGTATATTATGTATTTTTAGTTTGCCTACGTATATTTTTTTCACATGAAAAAAAGAAACATGCAATTTGAAGATAACCTTGGGGAACTTACCCCTTGGCTTTGCATCAGGAAAAGAGTGTTTGGGGCTCTGAGTGACCCTCCTTTTTGCCTCCTGTACCTTCTCTCTTCCTCACTTAGGTTTAAAGAAAGAAAGTGACTGTGTAAATGAATATATCAGAAGAAAGAACAACAATAAAAGAAAAGAAAAAAAGCAATAACCTATGCAAATGTGTATTAAGAACATGGTTGGGATTGAAAGTATGTCTAAAGACTTGTCCCTGAACGTTCACACAGCCTTATTCATAATAGCCCCATATTGACACAACCTAAATGTCCATCCCATGATGAAAAGATAAACAGGAAGTGTTATATCCATACAATAGAATGTTTTTATATTTGTATGTAAATATATGCATTTTATATTTAGTATATTTAACTCTGAGAATATACTTAAAACACACTGAGTCGTATCCTTGAAAAGGATGAATATTATAGTGTGAATTTTATAGTACAATGACTCTATTTCAATAAAACTGTTTTTTAAAAAAGGAAAAGAAGATCTCGACCAGGTCCGGATAGAACCACTGTAATTCTCTTTTCATCACGTCTATGTGTCATTTCACCATAGAAGCGTTAGAGCATCTTCATAAATAACCTGAAGGTTTTTCACACAAAGCCAACTTTTTCTGAAAACATCTTCAACCTTAGAAATAAGAGTTTTCCGGGAAACGCAGGGAACATTGACAACAAATTTGCTCAAGCCCTCTTGGAGGATTATGGAAATGTTTGCACCCTGTACTCACACTCACCAGTTAAAGCTTCCGCGGCAATATTTGTTTTCAGAACATTTAAAGCTTCCTGAAGAGACTGAAGAATTCTTATTATTACGAGAGATGCCAAAACAGCATTATGCATTTGACATGAAGAATTAAAGAGAATGACTAATCAAGTTCCAGCAAAGCTACTTCTAAGTTCTGCCTCTGTTCCCCAGCAGTCTGTTAAGAGTCTTGTTTTCCTATGCCCGATTTATTTAAGCAATGAATTCTTCCAGAAATTGAGGAATTAGCAAGCAATGGTCAAGTCCACTAGAAAAACAAATTTGAGTTTTTGATCGCGTTTCCATTTGATCCTCTTTAAGGATTAAAATGAACTGTGCCATCAATACGCTAAAGGAAGGAGTTAGATGGAGATAATATTACAGGCTTTAAGTTATGCAATGTTTTTAATCTTATAGGTGCGGCAACTGATATTTTGGGGCCAGGGGATCCTTTCTTAATTATCCACAGGAAAATTTCTACCAAGAAAAAAAAATACATCATGTGATTAGATTCAGAGCTTATTTGGATCCTACATTTAATTGTTCTTATTGAGAAAAATAAATTCTAATCCATAAAACAGATTAGAAATAACAGTGCAAATCTCTTTAGCCTGCCAACCAGTGTGATAATCAGTTATTATCAGAAATTACCTGTAATATTCAATGAGCTAATTCACTGCTAGCTCCTCTAAGAACACAGCCTCTGGCATAAAACAAAAAGAAATTGAAAGAGAGACAGAGACAGAGTCAATCCTTTGCAACCTCTTTAAATTCAAATGAAATGATTCTTTCCTGAGTTCAGACCACTTTCTCTCCAGGTGATGTTTCTTCCCAGCAAAGTGTCCCATGCCCAGCCATGCCTGAGGGCCATCGTGGAAGGGAAGGGCAAAAAGACCCTCATTTGTGGGGACAGCTGCCTGTCCTTCCTGACTAGAGACACCTGAACCCAGAGCTGCACGCCAACAAGCTTTCTGAAGCCTCTCCTGATGACCCCTCTCTTGCTATGACCTAGTGACCAGGCACTCCCGACCTGTGCGCCTTGTAGACCACGTGTTACAGGGACGATTGCACCCACTTCTGATACCTTGGGACTCGCTACGCTGGACTCCATTTTTCACAGTGCCTCTCCCAAACCATTCTAACGTCTGTAGTCACCAAGGTGATGCACTCTGCTTCCACACGGCAATCCTATTTATTTTTATTCTCACTCTCTCTACTTTACTTGCTAAGGCATATTCTTTCTCTCCATAGACTCCTTCACTCCATTACTCTTTTTGCAGGCCAATTTTAGAAAAAAAGAAATTAATCTCTTTAGTCACTAACCTGTCACCCACAGGCTGATGGAACATATTAACTTGGTCCTAACAAATAGATCAGTCTGTTGCTAAGACACTCTACAGACAGCTGGACTGGCCTGAGAACCAAGCCACTGTGGTGTTTGCAAACAGGATACCTCTTCTCCCACGGTACCCCTGCTTCCACATCAGTTATCTGTTCATCTGCCCTGATTTCTCTGAACTTGCCAGCATCACAGTTTGTCCAGCATCTGGGTAGTGTCTGAAAGAACCACAGGCATCTCATGAGAACTTTCAGAAGAATTTCCAGTGGTCCAAAGAGCACAGAGAAAAAAACAACTGGCTGAGAACATCGAAATGGGAGACACCATTAGGTTCTGCTCCCAACACATGTAATCCCCCGCGTGTATCCCAAATTGGAAGACCGAAGCACAGAAGTCATCACCTTCACCCCTCTCCTCAGCCAACCATCCCATTCTATGTGTAATGACCCTGACGGTAACCCTTCTCTGATGCATTCACCCCTCCAAGACCTCTACTCCCATTATATCCCAGAGCCTGACTCAATAATCTGATAATAGAAACCCAAGTACGTTATCAAAAAGATACTAGAAGAATGGCAGTAATCAAAAACACGGACAACAAAGAGCATTGCTGAGGATATGGAGAAATCAGAACTGTGCTAGTGGAAATGTAAAATGGTCAAGTGGTCACTTTGAAAAACAGTCCAGCAGTTCCTCAAAAAGTTAACAATAGAATTACCATATAACCTGACAAGTCCGCTCTAGGTATATACTCCAAAGAACTGAAAACATAGACACACAAAAACTTGTATACGAATGTTTACACAAGAACATACACACACACAAAAACTTGTATACAATTTACAGCAGCATGAGTCATAGTGGCCAAAAAGTGGAAACAATCCAAATGCCCATCAGCTGATGAAGGGATGAACAAAATGTAGTATATAATCCATACAACAGAATGTTACTCGGTCATCAAAAGGCATGAAGTAGCAGGGTACACTCCAAAATGGATGGGGTTTGAAAACATTACGCTAAGTGAGAGAAGCCAGTCACAAAAGACCATATATTGTAGGATTCCATTTGTACGAGATGTCTAGAATAGGCAAATTTCATAGAGACAGAAGCTGTATTAGCAGTTGCCCAGGGCTGGAGGGCAGGGAGTGGGGTGGAGCAAGGGATGGGAAGTGACTGATCAGGGACTCGGAGTTTCGTTGCTCTCAGTGGGGTCTACATTCCCCTCTCTTTGCCTCTTCAGACCAGTGGTGATAATGGCTCCCTCCTATTGCTTGTCCCAGATTCTTCCTCTTCCCTGGTTAGTTCCTTTACTCCTATCCACATCTGTTTCTTGTTGGGACAATGGCTGATACCCTAGCCCTTTCTCTGGGTCTCCCAACACCCACTTCTGAACCCTTCTTCGTCTCTAGGGATGACCGCATCGAGGGGTGGAGAGTGGGGGGACCGCACATTTACAATTCTCTTCCTTCTCTTTCATTCTATGCATATTATTGAGAGATGGCAGTTACCCAGGACACAGTGCAGGGCTTCCCTCTTTCTAGGGTATTAGGGTCTCAGAGGGACAGAGACATAAATGGCTCAGGGGCAGCCTGGCTGTGCACCAGTGGAATTTTAAGGGACAGCCTGATACTCAAATTGCCCTGAAGCTTTAGGACTTTGGCTACTTGTTATTTCTAAACCGCATAGCTTTTGTGAGTGAGGGCTTGTGTTGCATAGACAAAATGGCTTCATTTTTCCAGGAAATAAGTAACTCATCTTCAGAAAGCTAAGATAGTTTAGGGTCCAGGCAGGGCCTGGCAAGAATCTATACTTATTTCATTATACAAAATTCAGATCTTCCAATGTCAAAAGTTTATAATGTAGTGAATGCCCTGTCTTAGGCTAATCAACCCCACACAACAACAAAAATAAACCCTTTGTTAGGCAAAATCAAATTTATTGACCCATTGCTATGAAGGAGACCACAAATTAGAGAAACTGAGGGGCATCTTACTAACCAAAGGGAAAGATGGAGTTAGGATAGATCAAATTCCAGGCAAGGGCAGAGTTTGAGTGAAATTTAAATAAATCAGTGTTTTGATTGGCTTCAAGCAATTCAAGGCTGTATAAAGTGGTCAACATCACATCCAGACTGCAAAGTAGACCCAGGGTCTTGTTTTTTTGGGGGGAAAAAAAACAGCAGAAGCTAAGATAGATGTGACACATTATGTGCAGAAATCCCTTATCTGAAGCTCTGCACCTGGGCTGGAAATCCTGATGGCTTCTCTGCGTCACAGTAACTTGGCGCCCCCTGGGCAAGAGTAGGTTGTTCCATTCTTATGATATCTTTTCAAACAACAATGAAATCAGATTATTTACATTTCTGATAGTCTCTGATTTTAGAGAAGAGTTTCTCAGGGAGGAAAAAAGCAGTCATCACTTAAAAGAAGGGGGTTGTTATGACATTTTACAGCTGCAGTGTGTCCTTGGGGGAAATACTGTTTCCTGTTAACTTTGCAGCTGGCTTTATCTGTGTCTTTTTTTTTCCAATCCGGTGAGTGGTAGGGCAGATTTGTGCAGTCTAAGCTATTTTGACTTTCCCAGTGCCTTGATGATCTGCGTTGGATATGTAGCAAAGGCAAGAACTAAATTTTTGTAAGATTAAAGAGCTGAGATTCTGGGGTTTCTGTTTTGTTTTGTTTTGTTTTTTACCAGAGCATCACCTAGCCAAGATGTTATAGAAAGTTCTATTTGAATTAAATTCCTGTACAGTGAAGTACTGGCTTAGGGGCTGGTGGCAGTTGGCAGAAAATTATCACTGGAGGAGGAATGTATCTCCATATTATGCAATGGCAAAACATTTGGTGAAATTGTCGTCTGAGATAATATGGAAGACACATCAAGTTCCTAATAATTTGTAGCCTTAGAAGAAGAGGTTGGAAATAGAATGTTTATAGCCTGTGTTGGTTACTGATGACTGTGTTTGGCAGGGTATGATAAGAAATAGATGAGCTCAGAAAAGAATTGGCCAGTTTGCAAGCAGGAAAGGGAATAGAGTCCACAGATCTGGGAATGTATAGAATTGCCAAAGGCCACCATTTCTGAGCCTCAAACAGTAAAAAGCAGCATTGAGCAATGCTCTGATAACAAAATCTGATTAAAATAGCCCTGCAGCAAGGACCAAATCAAGACACAGCCATTGGGCATGTTTTTGGGTTATATCTTTTCATCAATTGGGTAAAATAGGGTGAATGAACTATAGGCGTGGCTTTCCTAAGATAGGGCCAGGGTGATTGCAACTGAGAGAGAGAGAGATAGGGAGAAAGAAAGAAAGAGAAAGAGAGATAGAGAGAGAGGCAATAAAGCAGAGACATGGATAATTCAAGATGTATGACTGAAGAGAAAAGAAAATCTATGTTTGTCCAAAAACTTGTACATAAATTTTTTTTAACATTTTCTTATTGAGTTATAGTCATTTTACAATGTTGTGTCAAATTCCAGTGTAGAGCACAATTTTCCAGTTATACATGAACATACATATATTCATTGTCACATTTTTTTTTGCTGTGAGCTACCACAAGATCTTGTATATATTTCCCTGTGCTATACTGTATAATCTTGTTTATCTATTCTGCATATCCCTGTCAGTATCTACAAATTTTGAACTCCCAGTCTGTCCCTTCCTACCCCCCACCCCCTTGGCAACCACAAGTTTGTATTCTATGTCTATGAGTCTGTTTCTGTTTTGTATTTATGTTCTTTTTTTTTTTTTAGATTCCACATATGAGTGATCTCATATGGTATTTTTCTTTCTCTTTCTGGCTTAGTTCACTTAGAATGGCATTCTCCAGGGACATCCATGTTGCTGCAAATGGCGTTATGCTGTCATTTTTATGGCTGAATAGTATTCCATTGTATAAATATACCACATCTTCTTTATTCAGTCATCTCTCAATAGACATTTAGGCTGTTTCCATGTCTTGGCTATTGTAAATAGTGCTGCTATGAACACTGGGGTGCAGGTGCCATTTTGAAGTAGGGTTCCTTCTGGATATATGCCCAGGAGCGGGATTCCTGGGTCATATGGTAAGTCTGTTCCTAGTCTCTTGAGGAATCTCTATACTGTTTTCTACAGTGGCTTACCAAACTGCATTCCCACCAGCAGTGTAGGAGGGTTTCCTTTTCTCCACAGCCTCTCCAGCATTTGTCATTTGTGGACTTTTGAATGATGGCCAATCTGACTGGTGTGAGGTGATATCTCATTGTAGTTTTGATTTGCATTTCTCTGATAATTAGTGATATTGAGCATTTTTTCATGTGCCTATTGATCAATTGTATTTCTTCCTTGGAGAATTGCTTGTTTAGGTCTTCTGCCCATTTTTGGATTGGGTTGTTTGTTTTTTTCTTACTAAGTCATATGAGCTGCTTATATATTCTGAAGATCAAGCCTTTGTTGGTTTCATCGTTTGCAAAAATATCCCATTCCGTAGGTTGTCATTTTGTTCTACTTGTGGTTTCCTTTGCTGTGCAGAAGCTTGTAAATTTAAATGTTTATAGCAGCATTATTCATAATAGCCAAAACATGGAGACAACGCAAATGTCTGTTGTTTGATGGATAAATCAAATACAGTACATCCATTCAATAAAATATTATTTGTCAATAAAAAGAAATTAAGTACATCTGCAATCTACAATGTTGATGAACCTTAGAAATATGATGCTAAGTGAAAGAAGCCAGTCACAAAGGACCATATATTATATGATCTGGTTTATATGAAATATACAGGATAGACAAATCCATAAAGACAGAAAGTAGATTTTTGTATTTGCCTCTTGCTGGGAGTGGAGTCAGGTGGGCTGGAGAAGCTGGGGGAAACAGGGAGTGACTGCCAAGGGGCATAGGGTTTCTTTTTGAGATGAAACTGTTCTGTAATTATTGGCAATGGTTGCAGTAACTCTGTGAACACAGGAAAAATCATTGAGTCTTCTACTTTAAATGGGTGAATTCTATTGTATGTTAATTTTATCTCAGAATAAATTAAAAAAGGAAGCCTGTCTCAAAAAAGAACTGTGGCTATGGCCATTGGCATATGGAATTGACTGGAATCAGATGAGAATATGACTAAATTTTTGAGAGTGTTAAAATGCTAAAGGGACCACTAGCCGAGAAAAGAGAAATTGACTGCTCTGGATTTAAAACCACACTTGGCCCCCATCTTCTATGAGTAGAAAGTGGGCAAGAAAAACTCCCTAACACCTAAGGAAGATGCATTCACTAATTCCCACTTCTGATAAGGCTAAACAGGATACCATAAAAGGAAGAATCATGTAGACGTTTCATTCAAGGGCTATGAAAGCGCATGGATTGAAAAGACCCTTGTGGGGGGCAGAACTGGAGCCTAATTAAATAATTTATCCTATCCCAGGGAAGGAAGCCCTCCTCAGGCTGGTCTAGCAGTATTTCAGAATCGTTACAGACCTGGACTTTCAGGATTATTTATCCTGCCTCTGATCCCCAGTGCACAGTACACTGAGGGCTGATAAGTTCTCTTTTTAGTTCATAGGACTTGGAGCAAGAAGAGTCACATAGAGCCCTAATGTAGACACAATGGGCATCAGTCCCAATGAAGAGACCACCATGTATCTCCCAGAAGTTCCAGACATTGAGTTTGATGCTGTGGATGAGACTTTTGGCTTGTCACCCTCAGGATCGGTCTTGTCTTGTCTTCTCTCTTCTCTTTCTCTCTTTCTCTCCCCTTCTTTCTTCCTTCCTTTCTTCCTTCTTCCTTCCTTTCTTCTCTCTCTCCTCTCTCTCTCTCTCTCTTCTCTTCTCTCTCTCCTTCTCTCTCTCTCTTCTTTCTTTTTCTTCTTTCTTCTTTCTTCTTTCTTCTTCTTCTTCCTTCTCCTTCCTTCCTTCCTTTCTTCTTCTTCTCTCTCTCTCTCTTTCTTTCTCCCTCCCTCCCTCCCTCCCTCTCTCTCTCTCTCTCTCTCTTTCTTTCTTTCTTTCTTTTCTTTCTTTTCTTTATTTTTTAAACACTTTTATTGTGGTATGGTTCCTGTACAGTAAACTACACATATTTCATACGTACAATCTGATGAATTTTGATAGATGTATACACTAAGGAAACCACTATCACAACCAAGATAGCTAACATTTCCATCACTCCCCAAGAGGTGCAATTTTCAAATTCCCAATGTATCCCTTCCCACTCTCTTTACCCCCTCGTAACCATAGATTTGTTCTCTATGTCTGTGAGTCTGTTTGTTTTGTTGATAAGTTCATTTGTGTCCCTTTTTTTGTTAGATTCCACATATATGCGATATCATATGGCATTTTTCTTTCTCTTTCTGGCTTACTTCACTTAGAATGACGATCTCCAGGTCCAACCATGTTGCTCAAATGGAGTTATTTTATTCTTTTTTATCACTGAGTAGTTTCCATTGTATGTATATTTGTATATCCCCCAACTTCTTTATCCAGTCATCTGTTGATGGACACTTAGGTTGCTTCCATGTCTTGGCTATTGTAAACAGTGCTGCTGTGAACAATGGGGTGCATGTGTCTTTTTGAATTATATTTTTCTCCAGATATATTCCCAGGAGTGGAATCGCTGGATCATATAGCAAGTCTATTTTTAGTTTTTTAAGGAAGCTTCATACTGTCCTCCATAGTGGCTGCACCAATTTACATTCCCACCAACAGTGTAGGTTCCTTTTTCTCCACACCTTTTCCAGCATTTGTCATTTGTAGGTTTTCTAATGGTGGCCATTCTGACTGATGTGAGGTGATATCTCATCGCAGTTTTGATTTGCATTTCTCTAACAATTAGTGATGTTGAGCATCTTTTCATGTGCTTGTTGGCCATCTATATGTCTTCTTTGGAGAGAGGTCTAGTTAGGTCTTCTGCTTGTTTTTTGATTGCGTTGCTTTTTCTTTTTATATTAAGCTCTATGAGCTGTTTGTATATTTTGGAAATTAGTCTCTTGTTGGTCACATCATTTGCAAATATTTTCTCCCTATTCTGTAGGTTTTCTATTTGTTTTGTTGATGATATCCTTAGGTGTGCAAAAGCTTTTAAGTTTAATTAGATCCCTGTTTGTTTACGTTTGCTTTTATTTCCATTAACGCAGGAGCTGGTTCAAAAAATATATTGCTGTGCTTTATGCCCAGCAGTGCTCTGCCTATGTTTTCCTCTAGGAGTTTCATAGTATCTGGTCTTACGTTGAAGTCTGTAATCCATTTTGAGTTTATAAGATGAGTGTTTTTTAAATAGAGGGGGAAAGAATCAATATTTGGAGACCAGAAGCAGCAGACTGTGACGTCAGCGGTGATTTTCAACAAATACTTCCGGTTCTCCCTGCTTCTGGTCATGTGTTGGGATCACAGTTCTCTCCCACCTTGTGTAAGACCACGTTATTTACTTCAGCCAACAAAATGTCAATGGAAGAGATGCCTGAACTTCCAGACAGAAGTTTTAAGAACCAGTCCACAATTCACTCTATTCTCTTCTTCTTGCTCAGATGCCAAGCACGTGCCGGGCAGGGAGATACAGTAAGCCTGGGGCCGTCCTCCTGACACACCTTGGACATACTGCATGCATGAGAAAGAACTATCAGTGTGTTAAGCCACCGAGATTTGGCATGTTTCACTACCACAGCATGCTTTACTCTGTCTGATGATGCTCATAGTAAACTCAAATGCCTTGGGTGAGCAAAATGCACGGTGCTCCCATTTGCACTGTCTGTTATTAAATAGATATCAATAATCAAGCTGTTTCCAGGAGAGGTGCTTTCAATTTTGTCCCGGCAGAATTCTCTCAGCTTTTCTCTGGGCTGAACTGGTAAAGAGAAGGGCACCCACACACATGAAATACCCTCGTTCACAGTTAAACATTTGTTCATTGTTCCACCGTGTGCTACTGTGACTTTGGGGAGTCCAGAAACTCTGGTTCACATGTTCTCCAATGTCTTTTAGAATTCATTTCTACATTGCAAATGGTTGAAAATTGAGAGAGGGAACAAAGTATTGTTTAATGATTTATCATTTAAGTCCTGGAGACTAACTCATTCTTTCATTTAATAAATATTTATAAGGCAGATAATATGGGTGGTCAGTAGGTCTTTCCAAATGCTCTATACAGCTATGTGGGTCAGCCTCCTTTTGACGATTTTCTGAGTCTGGACCAAGATGTGTTTCATTAGCAGTCCAGTTCTCTTCTTAAAACACTCTGGTGGCTTCCTACCCCTGTCAGCTTGAAGTCCCAAATTTTCCTGGCCCTACACTACCAGGACTTTGTCCACCACTCCCGCTTTGTATCACGGCGCATCTCCCGCCCCTCCCTCCCCTCCACTATCCCACCCACCCAGGACTAGTCCCAGAACCCTCCACACCCTTACCCCTCCATGCCTGTGTATCTGCTTTGTCTGCTGCCCGGAACACTGTTTCTTGCTCCTTTTCTGCAGGATTATCCTCATTTTTCAGCAAGACTCAGATCGAGCACACCTCTTCCAGAAAGTCTCCCTTAACTTCCCGCCTGCATTTCCCCTCCTGGGTTCCCACCCTACTTTGTGCCCTTACAGAGCAGGTGTCTGTTCTCTAAGGCTCTGTCTCACCGTCCACCTCACCCACCAGACTGATGCTCCCTGAGGTTGGGCACTGTGCCCTTTGTCCCTGCACCCAGCCTCTAGCCGTGCCTGCAATAAGTGCTCTGTTGCTGACTTACTTGATGGAATCCAACACAGCCCATGCCAGGGTGGGCCCTCTGCTGGGTTTTGGCCCTTAGCAATGCCTTCACTTCCAGAGGACTCCAGCTGTCAGGCCCTGAAATAAACATCAAACATCCAAAGATGGAGAAAGCTTTTCCTTCCTTTAAGGAGTTCACAATCAAGCCAGGGAACCAGCAACCGTCAGCTACAATTTAACATTAGAAGTGCCATCATGAAGTGGTACAGTAAATAAGAGAATAACGATTGAGTGTGATTTAGGATTAAGAGAAGGTCTGAATCCATACCTGGATTTGAATCTCAGTGCTGCACTAAAGTTTTAAATCTGAGTTTGCACCTCTTGAATGGGGGAAACAGTGTACAGCAGATAGAGAAAGCAAGGGATTTGGAGGGGGAGGTTATGTGGTAACGTATATATAACATATTATTTACCTTTTTTTTACCATTAGTAAGTGTACAATTCAGTGTCATCAAATTACATGTACAGTGTTGTGTAACCACAGCCACTGTGCACACCCCAAAATGTGTTACCATCCCCAACAAAAACGGTGTGCCAGTTCAACAGTAACACTGCCTGGTCCCTTCCCCTCAGCCTCGGGTGACCTCCATGCTACTTTCTGTCTCTGTACATTTGCCTGTTCTAGATACATTCTGTAAGTGGAATCATGTACTATTTGCCTTTCTGTGTCTGGCTTATTTCACCAAGTATACTTTTCCCAGGTCCATCTGTGTTGTAGCACGTATCAGAATATGTCAACATTTGATCCCATTCTATGGTATGTGTGCATCATATTTCGTTTACCATTCATCTGTTGGCGGACACTTGGGTTGTTTCCACCTTTTAGCTGCTGTGAATAATGCTGCTGTGAACACGGGGGGTGCACATTCCTGTTCAAGTCCCTGCTTTCAGTCCTTCTGGATATATACATAGGAGTTGAATTGCTGGGTTATATGGTGATTCCACGTTTAACCTTTTGAGACACTGCCAAGCTGTTTTTCCACGGTGGCTGCACCATTTTACATTCCTGCAAGCAACGCACAGGGGTTTCAATAGCTCTACGTCTTTACCAACACCTGTTACTCTCCACTGTGTTATTACAGCCGCCCTAGTAGGTATGATTTAAAATAGGAACTTACTGCAGCTTCCAGTTCGTGATGGCAGAGATCATAGAGACGAGGAACGGCCTTTTTGGACATGAAAGATGAAGGTTTCCCTTCTTTCGTTTGCTCGGCTTAGTCTGGAAAACCAAAAGAAGAGGGTACAACTGAGGGAGAAGCAGATAAGAAGGAGGGAATGTGGAGAATAAGGGTTGAGAGTGGAGGGAGGTGGGGGGGTGGTGAGCGTCCCGCCACGTGGTTGAAGGCTGAGGTGCCACAGGAGGACGGGTTCTGCGTGGCCAAGGGACTACTAAGAGCAAAGTACTACCAATGCATTATAACCTTTAAAAATTCTGCCTCACTTATTAATACACTTCTGACTTATCTAACATTGTGTGTCAACTATACAATTTAAAAAAGAAAAGCAAACCAATCCTTTCTAAAAGAACTTTTATAAATTGTATTTTGTTGTCTTGAAAATGTGACGTAAGCCCCTGGTATAAACTACAAGCTTGCCTTCCACTCCTGAGCCCCCAGCCCTCGAGTTCCCTTCTCCTTGGGCGTCTAGCAGTTTCTCGTGTGTTCTTTCAGCGACATTCAGTGTGATGTTGGATGTTCCACTGCTGGCTTTGCTGCAGTGCAACCTGCTACCTGGCTTCCCTTGAGGGAATACTTCTGCAGAAACCCGCCATCTTCAGATGGCAGATGAAGCTGGTGATGCTTTGTGAAGTTAAGGAAAAGGCCTGTGTTGCATGTTTGACAGGGAGCTGAGGGATGACACAGGCAGGAGAAAAGACCCACGTAGGGTCGAGAATTCAGGAAGAACAGAAAAGGTAAAGCAAGAAGAGATGATGGGAAGAAAAAAAAAAGCCCTTGCAAATGTGCAGAAATCTTGCGTAAGACAGTATTACAAAAGGGCTCACACTGTTTTGATTTGCACACTGAAAAGGAGATCCCAGAAAGCTGGAAGACTTTGTGGGGCTCCTTTAACCAATATGTGTGTTTCACAAATCATGTTAAACATGAGATATGAGGATTAAGTGAGCTATTGTGTGTAAAGCATTCAGCCTAGCCCTGATCTATCGTAAGCCTTCGGGAAGTTATATGTAAGTATGCTAATCAAGGTATTGTTTAGTTTTAGTTGTTTTGAACTTTTTTAAAAGGGTATAATGCTATATGTATGTGACATCCTGAATTTGCTTTTAGAAAAAAATTTTTTTAATTGAAGTATAGTTGATTTACAATGTTGGGTTAGTTTCTGGTGTACAGCAAAGTGATTCAGTTTTACACGCACACATATATTTCTGATTCCTTTCCATTATAGGTTATTACAAGCTATTGAATATAGTTCCTTGTGCTATACAGTCGGACCTTGTTGTTTATCTACTTTATTTTATTTTATTTATTGTTTACTGACGTGTAGCTGAGACTTGTTTTGTTTTTCATTCAAGTTTGTATTACTAAATTAACTCTAGCCCCTTCATTTTCGGTGCTGTGTGATATTCCGTTGTGTGATGCATACAGTGATAGGCACTTTCTAAGTTATTTTATTTAATCTCCAAAACTACCCCAATCACGGGCACTTGCCATTCATTCTCATTGTGAGAGTAAATTAATCAGCGGACTGAGGCTCGAGTCTCAGCTCCACCACTCCTTAGCAAGTTACTTAACTCCTTAAGGTTGAGGCTTACCCTACAAGACTTAGTATCCTTTTGCAGTAAATCTCTAATTAAAACAGGCACCAGTCAGTCCCGGGGGGCTGCAGTGATTCCCCAGGCAGACCCCGGCATGTGGTAAGCCCTGAAAGATGGGAGCTTTGGTAAATTTCACTGCAGACTAAGCCAACTGATGCGTCGGCAGGTTTAGGAACTTGCTGGAGATCGCACAGCTAGTATGGGCAGATCTGATCTTGAATCCATCTCTGCACAACTACAAGGTCATGCTTTCCTCCCTAGACCAGGAGAGCTTTCCATAAACAGCGTGGCATAGGGACAAGTCATGTGGAGACACTCCCGGCCTTGTTGATAATTAATTCTTCTTCAATAAATATCATCGTAAAATCTGTGACTGCTTTTTAAGGTATTACTGCTTATGTGTAGTGTGTGTGTGTGTGTTTTAAGAAAAAAGAGTCCTTGCTTCGCTGGTCTCTCCCCTACAAGCAAGGAGGAATGTTCCCTTGTTTGCTTCATTGTCTGTAAGAAAGGCGGTTAGCACTAAATGTTTCTTTTCGGAGCAGTTTGTGAGAGAAGAATGTTTTCAAATTTATGAGGCTCTCGTGCATTTTGAAAAGAGATTTTCATATTTCACATAGTTCCTTCTTTGGATCTTTCTATTTAGGGATCAGTTTAAAAATACAATCCCTCTCTCTGGAGTGGAAGGGTTGTGAACCATGAGTTCCACATCTCTTGAGACTGAGTCACTTTAAAGGCGAAATACAAAGAAAAAGGAAGGAAATTAAAAAGAAATATAGCTTAGTTTTGGCTTGGAACACAGTATGATTCCATGAGAGGCTACAGTAGATTGGAGACCCTGGAAGAAAATTCATCATTTACCAAAACTGAAGGGGTGATTTTCCCTTCGAGAAAAATAAACAGCTGCTTCCTGGAGTTGTAGCCTTAAAGTAAGTATGCTCAGGGAGGGTATGGCTCAGTGGTAGAGTGCATGCTTAGCATGCATGAGGTCCTGGGCTCAATCCCCAGTACCTCTTCTAAAAGTAAATAAGTGAATAAACCTAATTGCCTCCCCTCCAAAAAAATTTTAAAAAAAATAAAGTAAATGTCTTCAGTATATTTAGTTCCTTTTATTGCCAATTTAGACCAGATACCTCACTTTTAAAAACTATATTGATGTGTGATTTTTTCCCACCTTTTCAGGAAGCATGTACATAACTCTGGAAGTTTAAAGTTATACACTTAGGATCAGTGACTAATTCCCCAAAACTTTGAGAAACAGATTATTTGGAAGATTGATGTATGATCACTTGTTCTTTTAAAGTGGAAAATCTCCAGAACTAGATCAATGTCTTTTTTGTTTGTTTGTTTGTTTGTTTTAAGATTTCTTACCTTACGTATTTGGAGAGACCACAATTTCAGCAAACTGAAGGCAGTTCTTGGCGATGGCACTGTTGCTGACTAGGGGACAGGGAATGGGTTATTTGACATCGTGTCTCTTTTCCACTTTGATGTTGTTACCTGCTCCCCCTCAGAGGTACCTGGAAGAACTCCTCAGTCACACAGACATAGCTGAAGAGGCTTGACATCCATGGGTGCTTCGTGTCGCTCCTGAGATAAAGATGACTGAGTTGTGGGCAGGAAGCTAAGGCCACCATCTGGTCAGGAAGGAGAGAAAGAGGGGACTCAGCAGCTGAACTCCAGGCTGTCGGGATGCTTGTTGTCCTGGGGTCTGATTTCCCTGAAAGAATTTAGAGCCCTGTTTTTGAATCACGTGTCATTGAGCCCTGGGTTAAGGCGGCACTCGTGGACCACTGCGGCGGGATGAACAGGTGGAACCCGAGGCTGGGAGCTGAGCTCTCAGGCTCTAGAACTCACCCAGTGCAGCTCTGCTTTTACCGACATTTCAGGTGAGGCTCTACATCAGGTATTTTTTAAAGTATTTTTATTTTTTTTATTTTTTTTTTGGAGGGGGAGGGTTTAAGTTTATTATTTATTTATTTAATGGATGCCCTGGGGATTGAATCCAGGACCTTGTGCATGCCAAGCACGTGCTCTACCACTGAGCTCTACTCACCTCCCCTCCCACATCAGATATATATATTTTTAATAATTGGATGAAAAAGTTGAACTTACCAGAACTCCTTTCAGGGAAAGTACTGTTCGTGGTTAGAAAACATACTAAGACAAGTCATTTAATGAGAGCTTCAAAAGCAGTATGGCAATAAAACTAGTAAACTGCCATCTCAGGAGAGCGGGTCCTGATGACTCCAGACTTCTGTTTATCTGAGATGACTGGCAGATTTGAGGACAGAGTTGAACTACTCGTGAGATTAGGGGACAGGTGTATATGGTGTGGGAGGAGGGGCAGGCAGAGACTCTCCACAGCACAGCCAGGCCGACTTGGGAGAAAAATATGTCAAATGGGACTTTACAAAGTTGCACACAGTGGAAGGTGTAATATAAAAAGTCCTTTTACTCTTTAACCCTCCCCACGCCCCACACCCCAGACCGTATTTAGAAAAAACTTCCTCAAATAATGCTTCAGGGCTTTCATTGTGAATAGATTCTTCCCGGAGATGGCAAGAGATGCTGAAGTTTGCAAACTGATGGCGTGGAGAAAAGAGACACCATGTGTTTCATTTGGTGATTCACCAGGACTCCCAAGACTCAATAGCAGATAACACTCACTGCCAAGGCTTATTACAGCAAAATCAACAGGAAAAAGATATGCAGTAGTGGATCCAGAGAGGTCCATCACGGACTTCTGAGAACTTCCTTGCCCAACGTTATACAAAAAATGCTTTTTCCAGCACTGAACTACAGGGACATGTGTGGAATGTCTTTGCCCAGCGAAGCCCGTATAAGCCTCAAGGTCCCAAGTCTTCTATGGGGAATTGGTCACGTGGACATATTCTGCCTTGGCTACCAAAACTCAGGACCCCAACAATGAAATTGGGTGCACATCCTAAATCTTGGTGTTTGTAAAGCAACCTGAAAACCCAGTATAGGACGATCTGTTGTTTCGGGCATATACAAGAAAATCATCAATCACTAACATAAAGAACATCCTGTGGGCACCATTCCTAGGGACTGGCCGAGGGTCACTCATGATTCTCTTGAAGACATAAGTAGTAAGCAACTAGGCTTAAAGTGTTGATTTTTTTCCCCCCACGATATGTGGAGGACAACCAAATCTGGCTAGGATGTGGAAAATGATTTCACAGCCACAAACGCACTTACACGTAGTAGAGGTTAAAGGTGGCTTCTGCCACCTGGAGGCAGATCGTAAGCTAGGCAAGAAAGCCTTCCTGTTGTTAAAGATGACTGGACTCTACCTTTGAAGTCTGAGTGTTTAATTTCATGGTACTAGCTGTATTTATTTTGCACGCATTTAGTAAATTTTTGCTTAAAAGTTGGAGCCCAGCCTCAAGTGTGCTATAGGGGATGAAGGACGTGTTTATTCATTCAACAATTATATTGAGGATGTATATACTCTTTGCTAGACACTATTGTGAGTGTTGGGAATAAATTAATGAAAAGTCAGATCACTGTTTTTATGAAGCTTATAACCGTGGCGGGGGAAATCAGAAAAAAGAAGTGATTGGAGGAAGCTACAACCCACTGAGTCAGGGCAAAGTCATAAAAGAAAACAGGAGTCTTACCTGGAAGTCTAGAAAAAGGAAATAGAAAGAAACTGAGGTTATCAGTATCTCTAGGTTGTTTTATAGGACCAACCATCCCAGTTTGCCTGAACGGAGGGGTTTGCCAGGATGCAGGACTCTCAGTGTTAAAACTGGGGCAGGTGGCGACCCAGGTTCCAGCCGGTGATCACTTCACTCCTCCTCTGAGAACTAGTCTCCCAGCCACAGGGGTAGGTCTTTGAAGTCACAGTTGTGCTGTAACCTTGCCCACGTGGCTATTAGAGTTCAGGAACCATTATTAGTCAGTTTATCTTGAGAAGCTGGCTGAAGAAGTTGCTAGGAATCTAACAGCGTAGCTCCAGACTGAAGTCTCCACACTGCTGTCATTGAGGCCTCTAGAACAAATCCAGAGTTCGACCTTCTGGAAACCTGCTTATCTTTGAATTTTCTGAAGTATCACAGTCTCCTTCCAAGAAGCTCTCTCTCTGCCACGATATTTGCTTAAGCTAATTGAAATGGCTCTTCTTGGATCTTCCTTACTTTGCTGTCAGAAGCTTAACTAAGCCAGTTCTCTAGTTAAGAGTATTTCCAGGTTGACAAACAGCTCTGTTCCTTTAGAGATGTTCCTTGATTCCTCGGGCTTACTGGAAATCTCTCATGGGAATGGCTGGCTCTCTGGTTGGAGAACTGGATTTTCATCTCAGGAGACCCACCTGGCAAATATATTCCAAATTTCAGATCAATAAATTGGCATCCTGGTTCATTTCAGTTTTGTTAAATGGCTCAGCTGAAAACTGTATGGATTCTGTTAAAACCCAAGTCTGACGCATTGCCCCAGTCTCTTTCCCACAGGCATGTTAAGTTAAATACGGTAGGTGTTCAGTGAAAGCTTCTCAGATGAAGTAACTAAAAACTCCACTAGCCCTTTGTTCTTCAATTGAGATTTGTTGCAAATTCTGCTATACCTGCTAATAAATAATTCCTTCCCACTAGCCCACGGTTAGTAACTGGATATAAGGTTCTAGCATTAAGGTCCCCTTGCCTTTGAAACCACTCCCAAGCACATCTGCCGTTTGAGGTAACTTCCTGTTTCAGCTTTGGGTATTTCATTTACTAGCCCCAAGCTTTTAAGACTATCAGCGGGCCACACCTGAGCTTCCCGGTGTTATCTTAGTAACCCTCCTCATACCTAGTGTCCTTCAGGTAACCCCAGCTTGTCTGATTCCTCTCCCCCTAGCTTCCTCTGCTGTCCTGTGACTGCTCCAAGGCTGAACTCAGCTCTTCCCCGGGCCCCTTTCCAAGCATCAGAAATCACTTGGATCTTCCTGCAGGGGGGTGGGGGTGCTGGAGGGGGAACCCAGGCTGCTCTCCAGACCTAGGGAACTGGACATAGACACATGCTCCAGAAAGCTGTATTTAAAAAAAAAAGTTCCCCAGGTGATCCTGAAATGCCATTGAGCATTTTCTTTCCTTCCTCCTCACACTTGGTAAATAAAACCTTTAGGAATGTAAATAGCAAATTGAACTTTTTTCCTGACCGTTTATCATCATAATCACTAGCATTATATAGCCACCTACTAGGTGCTGGATTGCTGTACTGAGAAAACACACCACACACACTTTATCCCATTACCTGAAACAAAACACTGCCACTCAGGATTAAGCATGTATTTATTTTAGTTCAGTTAAAACAAAACATACAATGTTTCATTGAAACGGTGTAGCACTCTGCCAACAAGTCCTACTGGAATTGTTGGCCTCTAACAATAAGGTGGGGATATTTACACTATATACAGAAAGCTTAACACACCCAGGTTCTCAAAGGTCTTTCATGACACTAGATCACATTTCATTTCACTATACTAGATCACATTTTGATTACTACTGCATTTTGAAAATTTAGACCTTATTTAAAAATTTAAATAAGAGATCTGAACTTGCACCAAGTTTTCATGAAAAAATGCAATGTTCAACCGGTCTGTTTATTGCAAATACAATTTAAACAATATTTTCAATTTTTAGTGTTTACACAATTTGTCAATTGAAATCTCTGTACAGGTATTTTGGGGACAATTTTTATAGATACATAATGTGAATTCATCAAAATGCAGTTAAGAAACTTACAGGAATATATACATTTGAACCCAAGACCCAAACCTGACATTATATACAACCTATTTACAAATACATATGGACAGACAATGTATGTACATAAGATTATCATAAATATTGAAAAATAGGTTAGCTTTAATGGATTAATGTTGTTCTATAAATAACATTACAGTTATAACTGAAACATCCACGGAAGACAGTAATGCAAAATGAGGTGACAAGACAGTGGTTTTAATACTGAAGACTGCTCATTACTGGGAATTCACTGTTTAGGAACCTCCAGGTAGACAAGTTCTTGCTCCAAGAAAATCATGCAATGGAATTAACCCTGGGCAGCTGATTTTGAGCCTCAAACAGCCAGGGGATTGGAGGAGCCTCCCGCATCAATTTGCTGTGAGAAGAGGAATATGTATGTATTTTTTCATTCCTTCCTGGTTGCCATGGTATTTTTCTCCCACACGCAAGGATGTAAACTGTAGAGAACAGCTCTTGGTATTCCCCGGCAAGTCTTAAGATACAAAACCAGCAAATCTTTCCAGGAATTCACGCAGAAGTGCCAACTCTTGGTCTGAACTAGAGTGAGGTTCTGGATTCGGAAGGAGTGCCAAAAGCCCAATTCAATGAAAGCAGCGCTATAGAATCCATCCTCTCACTGCCTTTCGAGATGGTCCCCACTTCCGTTTCCGTAGAAACAAACAAAAACGGACCATTGGTTTCACCCAATGTAGCACTACAGGACGTCTTCCAGTTCCACAAGGGTCTTTGATCACAGACACAGCTCGTCTGTAATTCAGTCACATATAATACAAGAATGCATATAACAAAAGCCATGTCTGCCACATTTCTGGCCCTTGGCTAAAACTAAAAATGCTTGGCTCAGAAGAGCCACCTTAGAGCCAGATGACCAAGTGATGATTCCATTATTTGCTTCCCTCAACCACTAATGGAATTATGTATATTAGATTTCTGACATTACACCTGATGAGCAAAGTACCACATTATTTAATAATATATTCACCATACACCGTGACGTACAATAAAGGTGCTCTTAAAGCCAAGTAATTTTTTCACTTCTAACTGGGGTTGCAATGGAAGGGTGAACATGCAGTCAGACCGACCAGTTCCCTCCGGTTGCACTGGTTTCCCTAGCTAACCATCTGTTGGATGTAAACAAGTGATTCTATGTTGTACAAGAATGAGATGACAATCCAGTGCAAGCGAGGTTTTTAAAAAGCTTACTGCATGAGAAACCCAGTGGCCTATATGAAGAAAACTTCTACCAAGTATCGGTGTAACCTGTGCATTAGACCTCTACTGAAGACAAAACATGAACACAACTAAACCACACATTGTCAAGTAATTCACACTTCCGGTAGCAGATGAGCATTCTGAAAAGCTGTACTCTCTGGATAGGTTTGTTTTGGCCTATAGCCATCGAATGCCCATTCTCCACTGCTGGAAGCAATGCCAAAAAAAGGGCTGGCCCAAAAAAAAACAAAAAAAACAAAACAAAACACACCCGGAGCTGTCAACACAACTCCGGAGGCAGATGCAACTGAATAAACCCTGTTTTACCCAATTGCACTATTTGGTACCTCAAAATTAGTTAATTTACTTCCCACAGAAATGGCAGCATTATCTTCCATTCTAACAGATTGATGCCATAAACATTTCAGTCTAAATGAACCAAACAATTTGCGGACAGAGAAGAAAGAGTGATGAACAGAGTTCATCTGATTTGGTACAGCCACAATCAACCAATCATCCTTTACTGGTGAAGCTGGAATGGAAAAAACTATGCTCCTATTCATGGTAGTTTTTCATTACATCATTTTCTCTAAAAATTATTTTGGGTAAAAAAAGTATTTGGCTTATTATGCCTACAAAAAGGCAAATCATTTCATAATACCAGTATTTGTTAAATAACAATGAATTTTTTTTTTCACGGACTTTACTGACAACCGCTTTTGGATCAAGTTCAAAAAAAGCAATTTTAAAAAAGTAAAATAGTGCTTCTGAGGTCTTTAAATATTTTTGGTACAAAAAAATAATAGTGTTTTTCTCAATGGTTATTTCAATACTTTGCTGTAAATTAAGAAGAATTGTTTCTCACATCGAATGGTTCCATTAGGCACGTTCAAGTAAAATCATAAAATATCCAAGTTAAACAATGACACAGCCAAACATGTGGCTTGATTAAAGTTAAGAGTTCGTCCATTCTCTGGAATGGAATAAAATTGTCACTTCCGTTAACCCGAGACTCGTGGTTTTGTTGTTAATATCCATTTCTATCATACAGAATAGTTTCTTTAAAAAATAAAACCAAACCAAAACAAACAAACAAACAAACAAAAAAAAGAGTTCACTTATTCTGCACTCAGAAGAACCAGCGAGGAATCTGCACTTCAAAAGGAAGTGAAACTGAAAACATTAGGTGAAATTTCATAGTAGTTGAGAGCTGACCCAACACTGGCATCAAATGGACTACTGGAGTTTTAGTGGCGCCAGTTAATGGCCTCCTGGGGCGTTGTGTACCCAATCCAAGACAATCAGGGCCATGCTCCCGGCCATCACCACTATGCCGCTCAACAGGAAAAACAGAGCCTGCAGGGAGCGCAGAGAAAACGGGTCAGCAAGCAACAAAACATATGTCAAACATTCCCCTTTCTACGTTAAAAAACGGGCTTATAATTGCTGAAAGTGTGTATATAGTGTTTCACAGAGCTAGTTTCCCCTTACTAGAAGGTATTTAAACTGTCTGAAGTGACTGATCAAGGGGTAGTCTATATAGTGCAATATAACTGTCTTTCAAAATTTCCCTTTTCATTCCTTTGTGGCAAATGAAAAGGTAAGTAATTTTTTTTTTTTTTGGCTAAATAAAGTACTTCATATAACACAATTGGACTGGGATTTTTGCATTTTTTAAAAAGCAAAAAAGCCGTAAGTTACAAAACTAAACCCAAGTTATCTTAAAAATGCAGCCTGGGGTTGCAGGCAGGAGTTAAGTCTACTCCTAAACCTACCCTTCAACTACTGCCACTGTGTGCTCTGAGAGAAACAAGATGACAGTTATTAGTTCATAAACAATTCTAAGCGGGAGGATATAGCTCAAGTGGCAGAGCGCACGCCTAGCATGCACAAGGTCCTGGGTTCAATTCCCAGTACTTCCTCTAAAAGTAAATAAATAAACCTAATTACCTCCCCCCTCAAATAAATAAACAAATAAATACAAACAACTCTAGGACTTCAATCAGACTATAACAGGAGTGGAGAAAAGGGACTGAAAAGCAGCCTTCTCCCTCAATATCCTCACCAGATCATTTACGGTGAACACACACTCTGTAAAGTCAGTTGTTACTACACTTCAAAGTGTATTAATGAACTGCCCCCCAGAGCTTTGCTCTGAAGACGGTTACTGTCTTACCCCACTAAAAACCCCATGTTTTCTCTTTTAGACACTCTAGTCCCGCTTAAGTGCCTGTCACACAGTAGGCAGACCAGCAAACACAGGTTCAACAGTGTGGAAAGTTGACTTGGTAGCTTTACACTCTTCCTGTCTATTCCTCTCTGAAATATCTAATAACTTTCTTGCAATTAACTTCAGCATAGATATTAGATGGCAAACCATCTTTCACCTCCCCTCCTCCCCCAGTCTTTGGTCTGTGAAACACACCATTAAAGATACATTTACTAGAAACTTTAAATGAAATGACATTTGGAAGACTAAAATTAAAGGCAGTTGAGGAATTTCTGGTGTTAGAGTATTATTATTTCTACAGTCATAGCCTCTTACCCCAATCTTCTGTACAGATTTCATAGGTTCTTTCTTCACTAACTTGATATAGAAGGCAGATGGAAGAATAAAAATCAACATAGCAGCTGCAGATGCACCTGTAAAAGAACATTTACCACTCCTTAAGAATTCAATGAATCACTTGATATTAATTTTTTAAACCTTAAAACCCCTGATATTTCAATCAACTTTGATACTTCCGAAAACTTACCAATGAAACCAAAGATATCCCTGATAGTTGGGACAAAGATGACAAGCAAATTGGTAAATGCCAAGATAGACACTGTAATGATACTGTGACGCCACCAGCTGAAGTCCTTTGTTGCACACAGCAAGTGGGTTATGGAACTCCGGATCTGCAAAAATACGCAGATAAATAAAAATTATAGTTTTAATTAAAGGAAAAAACAAAACCCAAATGATATGAAATATATCCAAAACAAACAGCTCTTTACATACTAAAAATTGTACCACCTCCTCGTTTCTAAACATCTGAACACTGAAAAATTATTTTGTATCTTCAGTTATGGGAAAAAAAAAGTCCCAGGATGTTTACAAAATCTACAAAACATTCAAAAAAAAAAAAGCCCCTTCATAAACTACCATGAACTTGATATTGTGGTAGCAGGGTTTCCCTTCTCCCGGAAGAGGAAGATCTCACAGATCTGCACCTTTGACAACTTTTTCCTACTGAAAGGAGAGCAGGTGACACTCACCGGGAAAATAACCACAGGGACTGTCAGGGTGACAGCCACCAGCACAGCCAAGCGGACGATGAGAAGAAGAATGTCAGTTCCCACGACAGAAGAGTAGGTGTGAAGCAGTTCTGACTCAACGTGTCCTGCAGAGGAAGACAAAAAAAAAAGCTTCAAGTGCGCTGTTCTCTCTGGAGAGTAGTTAGAAAACCTAACTCACAGCATAATATGCACCAAAGTGATTAGCTACTCACAAAACGACTATAAACTAAGAGGCTAATAAGATTAATTTGGAATTAGGGTTAATGCAATTAAAAGAACATTGAAAGAAATTTTTTTTCTAAATACCAAGTAGAGATTTAGCCACATGACCCCCATTAAAAACAACAGGAGCTAAATAGCTAAATCCCATGGTTTGGCTTACAGTTTGTGTGTGTTGTATAATCTGAAGGGGATGGGAGAGGAGACAGTCAGGATGAACCTAGATGCAAGCATATCACATAAAAATGCTGTCAAATGGCTACCGGTGTCGCTTTGAAACTGAGTCCTAGAACTCGGATTCAGTATGTACTACAGGAAGTTCTTCAAGCTCTAAATTCAATGTCTCATCACAAGTATGGAATATATCAAAGACTGAGTCTTTAAAGTGTCAGAACTATATCTACAGAAGTATCCCTTTCATTTCACTGGGTGTTCTTTCTGTGAACTAGACATTATTTACCGTAAAATGTCAGGTATCCAAAGAGGGCGGCGAGCAGGTACATGAGAAACATGGCAAAAAATGAAATCTTGGACACGTTCATCATTCTTCTACGGCTGCGGCTATGGGAATCCAAAGGAAAATACAGACATACATTTTAGCTTAGTTACAGCAACAGTCTAATCTTTTATCCCATTTCTTCCAATAAATTTATATAAAAGTTGGTAAATTACTCACCCTTTCAGCTCTTCATAAATGGGAAGAATAGCAGGATGACAGACAAATGAAAAGGTCAGAATGGGCACAGCATAGACAGTCTGCAAAAAGAAAAAAAAAAAAAACTTACTTAATACCCTGAAGTAACTCATGTGTTGTCACAGTTCTGCAACTTAGATTTTATATTCATTTATCTCAGGATCAAAGCCAAAAATGTTTTCTTACATATCCGCTCCCACCCTTCTAATCTGTTCACTAAGTGTGATCGATACCCTCACTTCTCAACGTGTCAGTTACTAACATCATGTGATCATTTCATTCCTCAGTCTATTTCAAGACACAGACCAACACTTTCCCCTCAGTCCTCCATACTTAGCTAACCACGTTTCCTCAAGAACAGTTACTACCTCATCTCCCTTCACCTGGGGAGTGATTTAACATTTCCAGTGGCTATTTTCCCTGTCTTCTTCCCGAAAATCTTCCTTTTGAGAAAATGAAGATTACATTTAGTTACCTGTGAGTTGAAGATAAAATAACGTGGTCGGCAGGAATCTTCAGTCATGTTAAATGCCAAGCCAGGTGCAACAGCTGTTGGCTGCAGTAAGGTGCTGTTTACTGTTTCATTCATTATCAGAGCAACTTCCACAGGACAAGGAATTTGAAATTTCTTGAAAATCACCTGAAAACATATTATTTTGCATTTGTGAGACTGAATGATGTGACAGCTTATTTTAAAAAAAAAAACTCTAGCTTTTAAGAAAAACGGTACCCACCACAATCAGAAAGAACATCATACACAACAAGGAAAGGCCACTGGTGTACCCCAGATATCCTGTAACAGGAGGGAAAGTCGGGGTGAGTGTAACAAAACAGATTTAGGGCAAATCTAACTCGCTTCTGCTTGCAAGACTTCAGTGTGGACACAGCATCAAATTTCTAATTCTTATACAGTCAAGTGTAAAATTGCTTAAAAACACTTGTTAATATCTAAAACAATAAAAACTATCTGTATTTTTATAAAGCACAAGGTATTATAAATGTCAATAAGGTATTTTGGCCCTTTGGTGAGTATTCTGCTAGGATCTTCAAAGCCTTAAGGTTTGAGTGTGACAACTCCCAAAGGCATGTTTTTGGGGCTCTTCGGCCCTCATCAATGTCTACTAACAGGATGCCAACTAGCTGGTGAGGCTCACTTCAATCCTCTTTAGAGACGGGTCTGCTTACCTAAATTTCTCAGCAGTGACAATGGAAGAATGAGCACCAATGACACCAGTAGAACCAAATAGTCACCGTTCAGATACCACAATCTGAATTAAAGGAAAGAAAAACAGATCAGCACCAGCCACAAATACCCTCAGAATATCATACACAAACTTCTCACAAGACTCATTTTATATATTTTTTTGAAAAGACAGGTTTGAAACGAGTATGGCTAATTCACACAGACAGGACAGATTCCTGTGCACTCAGGTTAGAAATGGGGTATGAAACAGTGTTTGACTTCTGTCCCACTGTTTGCTCTGGGAAGGCTGCCAGCCGATTCATAACATTAAATGCTTCTTAAAGGCTTGACACTAACATAGGGAACAAAGCGGCATTGTTAAGCCTGTAATCTTATCTTTTAAGTATTTTTACAGGATTGTACACCAACTATGTCATAGCTTTAGCTCACATTTTTAAATGCTGGAAACAAGTAAATTTTTTAAAAAGTATCTTTCAGACATTTGTTAGCAAGTGTACTTATTGAACATTTCAACAAGGAAATTTTTTCATACTTCGATAAAATACACAGGCAAAAACATAGCAAAACCCAACCCTCCCGCCACCAAAACAAGAACTTATTCCAGGTTGTCAAGAGTATGTTGTGACACCTTGACCCACCTTGAGTCCAAAAACAATAAAAAAGACCCCGTGTGAACTCAAAGAAAATGTCACGCATCCCTCCTAGGAGCTCTAGCAATGCCTTTTCCTTTTTAGGTCAACTGAAGTTTTACATTGCTACTTTTCAAAGTCTAGTCGCCCTGTCAGTTCCACTCAGTTCAGTGTAGCAACAAAGACCCCTCACAGAAACCTGATGCTTAAAGATCAGCTTATTAAATTTCAAAAGCCACGGAGATAATTATTTTTGAGATAATGAGCTGCATGTAAGTTGGGAAGTAAATTATGCCTCCTCGTGTCTACTTGAGATAAAAACCTGTTAGTCCACTGGATGAAAACTTTGCTAGAAGGGTAAGGTTTATATAGCATGGTCATATGTTTTCTGATATTCTGCATTTCAAATAGATTAAGTTTCGAATTTACAAAAAACCAGACAGGAACTGATTTTTACTGTAACTGAAAGCTTCAATCCTAACTTAGGTCGGGCTGTGTGTTACTCAGCTGTAACTCCTCGGGACAGTAAACATAGAAAAGGTGAGTAGTTCTAGAAAACCTGTGTTCACACGCAGGTTAGATGATTAGTTAGTTATCCAGTTAGAAGATGAGCTCCTATCTTCGGCCTTTCATTCTCAAAAGTTCAAATCAGTTTATGGGGAACTTCTTGGTCAGTTTCAATAGGAACATTTACCAGAAATAATTTACTAGTAATCATTTTGTATCCAACCTTGATAAAATGTATCTAACCATTTTCGACTATAATTGTTTCTTATGAGCAACCTTACTTAGCACCTACCCAGTTGTATCTTCATGTTCATTAATGTTCATTAATGCCTTGATCACCAAAGGTAACTCATATTTCACTATGAAGAGGTAGCTTGACATAGCTGGAGGAAAACAAAATTATACCATTACAAGTGCAAAATGTGGCATGTGACACCAAAAGCAATGTGTCACCACTCTCTGCTACATAAAGAGCAAAAAAGTCTACCCAAATCGTCTTAAAAATTCTTACCTCCAATGTTCTGCATTGTAATCGATCCAGAGGCTGCAAGCTTTCCAACCAATCCAAATGCCTTATGTCCCAGCTGTTCATATAATAAAGACCCTACAATTGAAATACAGAAGCAAGAAGTGTTTTAAAAGAGGGGAAAAAAAAATCATGATAGACAGTTGTTTTAGCAATAACAAGAATGCTACCATACCTCCTTCATTGGCAGTCTTCAAAAGGAGATGAACAGAATACAGGGAAAATATTGACACAAATGTCAAGAGAATTCTGATGAGAGAAGGAAAAGGCACAGGGTTATAAACAAGCACATCTATATTTGAAGATGACTTTTTTTGGTTTTAGTTAAACATTAAATACGAAACTTCTAATATTTTGAGGCCAGATAGAAAGCCCCCAAGAATGATGTTTACTCTCCTGGCTAGACTGTCAACAAGTTCTCTTACCTGGCACTAAACATCTGCATTGTGTCTCAGGGAATAGCTCTACTGGCTAAGCAGAGGGTTCACCCACTGAACCAAAGGTGCTGGGATAGTTACAAGACTTATATTCTGACTCTGGCACCATAACAACCAGCTGTGTACTTGCCACTTCTCTGCACTAATAGCTCCTTTCATATGTAAAATGGGTTTAACACCCACCAATAAGCCCAGCCTACAAGGTACTTGTGAAATCCATCGGAAACAGGTTCATGAAAGATCCTAAAACCACTTGGACCATATAGACAAGAGGATTGGGATTATAAATTAACAAGGGGGAAAAGATACTCTAGTGTCAGACACAAGCTTTACAAACACGTTCTGGTGTAAATCAGAGAAGTAACCACAGTGACGATATACTACATTGCACCCCATGGTATGGAACACAGGCCCAGCAGTGTCACAAAAGTAAACAATGCCTGCTGGAACAAGCAGGCTCTCAGTCAGACTGTCTGGGTTGTCCCCTCCTTCAGTCCTTTTACTTGGATGAAACAGGAGGAAAAAAAAAAAAAAAACAACAGAAAACACAGGGACTAAAGGTTCCCTACTAAGCCACTAAATTTTCCTTTGGGGCATGTGTTCTCCCTCATTCCAGCTTTACTTTCCTCCCCTGAGGCAAACCAGGAAAAATATAATTTTTTTTTATTAAAAGGAGCAAAAAAAAATCAAAATCAGGGAAACTCATAGAAAACTCTGCAAAGACAGTCACATTTTAAAAATTCTATACCGGCAAACTGAATACAGTATCATGTAAGGTCTGGCAAAGAAACTGATGTCTGTTAATTAAGTAGAGGTGGTGGCATTAAGCTGCCATTCTAATGCCAAAAGTTTTATGGGGCCTAGTCTGCGGTAGAAATGATACCATCAGACTCACCTGACTAGACAAAAAAGCTGATGGCCCAATCCAAAACAATGTTCAAAGTATGCAGACAAATTCAGTCCTTTCTCTTACATGGAAAGGACAACAAGGGATGGACAACCCCTTGAGGTCATTTTCAACCTCACAACCCCTTGAGGTCATTTTCAACCCCAAAATTAATTCTACTTAATAGGGTTAGGCACTAAGGTGTTTAACCAGACCATGGTAGCCATGTGGCTTCTGGATTATTTACCTCTAAATATACCTTGAAAAATACCGATGGATTTAAAAACTCACTTTAGCACTCTTGATATTATTTAACAATTTATTAAAACGGTTAATCATCAAACATACAGACTCTATTCAAGTAAAAATCAACTTCAAAAGTGCAAGGGTAAGATATCAGAATTTTGCTTTCTCTTAGGAACAAAGGTGCCCTTTTATCTTACGTAAATTCTGCACCATAACCACAGTGGCAGCATTTTAAAACTGCCTCCAGATTTTATACTAAGAGTTAGGAAGGATTTTCAAATATTTAACAATGATGTCATTCAAGTACCCCATTAAAAACTTTGAAATTTTAGGGTCCTTTCTATGTAAATTTCTGGTCCTTCTCTTAGACCTCAAAAAGCCTCAAGCAAGCTTCCAATGCTCAAAAAGCCATGCTTAACTTTAGTGTAGAATTTCACCACAAAGCAGGCCTGTGCAAAGGTCTGCTTTTCTTTCCATGAACACTCTATTCTTGCTGGAGGAAATAACTTGAGTAGAAAGCACCAGTCAGATAACTAAAACACATCTGTACCAAGGAGGCAACTCCATGGGACATGAATGTGTGGTTTCTTGGTCTGCACAATAAATCACACTGTCTTCCATAGAAAGTTCCTTAGCCAGGAGCACACAGTCTCAGTACCTAAGATACACACATCATTGGAAATGCATACTCAAATTCACATATGTTTTTCTTTTATGCTTTTTTTCCTGAAAATAAGGTCCATACTTTCCTTTTACATTCTCCCAGCATCAGTGACCCCAAAATGGTTAAGAACAGTTAAGAATCACTGTTCTAAAGTCTCCTATAGCTCTAAAATTCTATTCTAGGTATTTATGCTGGAAAGCACAGGAGTTACTAATTCTAACTGGACAACTGGGGGGAGGGGAACCAATCAAAAGCAGGTACTTTGCTGTGGCAATCACAGACCTGGAAGAAATAAATGTTAAAAATAATAATAAATTTTAAAAAATCACATAAGGGTAGCTTTTCAGTGTTCAGAAAATTAAGACTCATTTTCCTAAAACAAACATGTTCCAGGTTAGGCAAATACCACCACACCCTATATATTAAAAAAAAAAAAAATTAGTTGTTTTTCCTTATGTACTTAAGAGGCCACAGGTCCTTGGGAAGACTTGACAATTTACTGAACTGATTTGGAGGTACTATGATTTTTAATATTAATAGTTCTTGCTTCAGATTTTGCCACAACAAAAATTCTAACTGCCCTGGATTTATCAGTAGTTCTTTTTTAATATCCAATTCCTGTTGAACTTTAACTATTCCCGTCAACTTAAAGACTTTCGGCTTAATTTCCATTTTAAATGTTGTCCTAATTTTTCCTGCTTGATTTGCTTTTTTGATGTCATGCAATTATGTAGAATAAAAAGGCTTTTGGATTTCTCATATTTTATATTTTAAGCAAATGAGTTTTAACTTAACTACTTCAACTGTAAATTCAGTCTCTGGAGCCAAAATATATGTGGTATTATCATATTAACTGCCCTGCATGGCAGACTCACTACTTACACATACTTACATAAAAAGAGCAATTCCAGTATTAGCCATGGCATAAGAAAGCCCAAGGATTCCACTGCCCACAATCGCATTGCTCAGATTAAATACTGACATTCCAAAGGAAGTAGTACCTGGATGCTACATAGAGGGAAAACGATAACCAAACATATAATAATTAAATGGAGAAAACCAGCTTCGGGCAAGTTAGATTTGAAATCTAAAAGTAAAACTATTCTTTTACTCCATAAAGCCACAGAGACACAAATTATTTTAACTTACAAAGTCTGTTTCATACTTCTTCTTCCCCAAATTTGATTCAAGTAAAAAGTTCTGGTTTTCAGGATCTACATCTGCATAATGGCTGCAAAAAAGGAAAAAAAATTCCTAAATTGAATTGAAAAATACAAAGGAATTCGTTAATACAAAAGCCCCCCTTCCCCATTTAGTTATCACACATCTTTTAAGTAGGAGTCCGACTTTCACATCACGTCACTGCAATAAGAAAAGCGGATAGTCTTCCAGCGATTACACACACTCCAAACGCTAAAGTAAACTGAAGCAACAAAAGCAGAGTCCTAGGTAAAAAACCCCCCGGCGCACACAGCAGGTTTTAAAAAAAGTGCACAACTTCTCCCACCTTTTCAGAGCAGCTTGCTTGGTGGGGTAGGAGTAGTTGAAGTCGCTGTTGGAACTGTAGCTGCTGCTGTCCTCATCTGGGGAAATATTGAACCTTCCCATTTCGGCTTTCTTCATGTTGGGCAACGGGAGGACTCAGGCTTAGAGACTGTGACGCTGGGTTCCTTTTGTCCTTGGCGATGCACGGCCCGCGCAGCTGCCTGCGAAGGTAGAGGCGGCGCGTCAGGACTGCAGCGCCCGCCCGCCCGGGTCACGTGACGCCTCCGGGCGGCGCAGCGCGGCTGATTCATCCCCGGCCAGGCGAGTGGAAAAGTACCAGCAGAGCGAGAGGGGCGGGGGCGCGCCGAGGGGCGGAAAAGTACAGACCGCGGAGCCGCTGAGAACAAAGATGGTCCCGCCGCAGCACTGCGCCCGCGGGGGCCCGCGCCCCCCGGACCCCGAGGCGCCTCTCCAGCAGAATTTAATGTTTCGTTCTCTCCATTATCCCAAGTTTCACGGGAAGGGTGCAGGGAGGGGGGGATCTGTTTGGCTTTTCCCGCAGCCTCCTTGGTCGTGCACAGGCACGCAGGGCACACATCCCACCCAGGCACTGGCTAGGTGTGCATGCAACCCAAGAGGCACAGCTCCTAGTTTCTAGCATTTGCAGTAGCAGTGCCACTGTTTTCCCGTCCCGAGCCCCCAGATGGGGAGATGCCTCTGCGGCAGACAGACTCGAAGGGGGCGGAAAGGGCTGACACGAAACCTTCTCTCTAAGAAGGGGAGATCGCCCGTTCCCGGGCGCGCAAAGGTGCTCAGGGTTTGTTTACACGCGCACGCCCGTGCCCTCGAGCACACCAGTCCACAGGCATTTGGCTCACGAGCGCTTAGCCCGGCCGGCCCCTCCTATGCCCGGAAAGGAAACTGATGCAATATTGATCGCCGATTGTCAAACGTTCCCGGTCTGTCTTCCCCATTCGTGGCCTCCGCTACACTAGAAGCCCGAACCCACCTCCACTGCCCCCAAATTCCGGGACCCTTGGATGTAATTTTCATTAATGCAAACCAGTCACAAGACTCGTCGCAGCGGAGTCGCGGGTCCGGCTGGCTCCCCTCCCCCTAACGGGAAGATGCGGCTCCGCTCCGGGCGGGCACAAGGCCCCCGCGCTGCGCCCCTCCCCCGCCCAGAGGAGGGCGGCGACCCCGGTGCCGGCCCGCGTCAAAGGCTGCCCCGCAGACAGAAAACGGCGCCCCCTCCCCGGGAGGAACCTACCCCGGCAGCTGCCTTCCCGCCGCGGCCCCTCCCGGATGCCCCTCCCCCACTCTGGCCCAGGTCCCCCGCCCTTTGCAGACACCCCCGCGCGCGTTACCTCGGTGGTCTCGGCTCCTGTCTCCAGGAAACAACACGCAAACGCCTTCGGTGAGTTTTTGTCGGTTAAACAAAAATTGTGAAAAAACAAAAACAAAACCCCCAAACCCAACAATAGGCAGGAAAATGATTTTAATTAAAAAAGGAAATGGCAAGTTGCCCAATCGTCCGGCGTCTGCCCTCTGGAGAGGAACCCGCGAGTGTGTGGGAACGCGTGGTCGGGCTGCTCGCGGCGGTGCGAGGAAGGCTCTCCGGGACGGCGGCGTCGTGCGGCTCTGGAGCCGCCGCGCGAGCGGCGGGTTATAGCGGCCGCCCGGGAAGACGCGTCAGTGGGCGGGGCCCCAGCCTCCGGGTGCCTGCTCTTTGTGTATCAACACCACCTGGGCTCCGCCCCCGGCCCGCCCTGCCCGTAGGCCCCGCCCCGCCGCGCCAGCGCCCCTCCCCCGCGGCGGACTCGGGCGGCCCCGCCCCGCCCGCCAGCCCCCAATGCCACCCCACCCCACCCCGCGCGGGCAAATCCCGCTCGGCCGCCTCCTGGTCCTCCCGGAAAGACCCCCTCGGTCGGTTCCTTTCAGTCCGGACGGGTGCCCTAGACATGCGGCTGTCTTTAAGGACGCTTCTCCATCAAATTCCCTTCTGTCCGAGTTACCAACAGGCTTTGCTTTCTCCTCGAGGCTTTTTGGGGACACATTACGCCCACCCAATCGTTTTCTGCCTATTATTTTTGTGATTTACATGGGGATTTTCTCTCGCAAACTTGGGCCAACGCAGCAACGTTGTCTCCGTGGTAGATTTCTGTTCTCGTTCTTCTTTCCTAGACCTGCTTTCACCCTTCAAAACTAGCCTGGTTAGGTCGGTCGGCAGCTCCATTTAGGGAAATCTTTTTTTGTATGGACACGGAAAACCCTATTAAGGTTAAAGCTACATCCTGCCCAGCAAGCCAGACTCCTTAAAAGGGGTCCCTAATAGGGGACCCGGCTCTTGCGACGAGGTGTAGGAACCCCGTCTTCCTCGCACTCATTCCACCCCCCACCCCAATCTGAGAGCTGTCCTCGCCCTCCCCGCCTTCCTTTCCCTGTCTGTGCAGAGGCGCTGCCTCGGTTGGAATGCTGGTCCTCCCCTTCCAGTGGTGATGCGGTCTTGCTGAGCCAGGCAACTAGGGGGCCCCTTCGCTGTGGAATACTTGGTGCTGCCGGAAAGGCTGAAAACAAAGGCCTCTTAGGAGAAAGAATTGTTGGTTGAACGAATGAATAAACAAACGATTTGACCTACTGCTCTCTTCCTTTTGGGGGCGTGGGAGAGACTGGGCAGGGTTGGGTGTGATCACAATTTTTGCTTTCAATGTTTTCCTGAGGAAATCTGTACAACTGTCTATTTCCGTGGCACATGAGGATGCGGGTGCCCTGGGCCTACACCAGTATTCAGGATTGCCAAGGGAGGACCCGATTTCCCCTTTGCACTCCTTTGTATCCCACCCCTTCAACTGGTCAGACCAGTCTCACCTAAACAATGCTCTGTCTTGCTTTAGTGTCCAACTTCCCTTCCCCATCACTCAAGGCTTGGTCACTGAGCCTCAGGAAAGCCTCCCTCCGCCTTAATCCCTCCCTCCATACCCCTCTTTTTGCAGAAACTGTTTTCTAAGGAGTGTGGTGCAGGACTTTTTAAAACCTGTACTAAAAATCGTTCAAGTTTGTAGTCTTGCCCTACCAGGGAGGCTGAGAGCTCCCTAAGGCAAGTTTGGCACTTGATACACAATTGGGGCAGAAAAAAACCACTTTTTTTTCCTTTTCTTCCACATACATTCCTTAACAACACCAATCAACTCTTCTTTCTTGTATGGAGAGCAACCTCAGTGGTGGGTTAGAGAGGACTTCCTGGAAGTTCCTTTTCATCAGGTTTCAACTGATGAAAATCAAAAGGACAAGTCACTTCTTCATCCAGGTTAGTCCCCTGCATGATCAGAGGTGTACTTACGGTTGTCAAGTCCTACTCTCACAACTAGTTCTTTCCTGTTTGATTTTTTGGTGGTTTGTATTGCAATGCATGCTTAAAAAAATCTGCAAAATTGAGGGTGTGTGTGTGTTTGTGTGTGTTGGGGGACAGGGCTGTAATCTTGTTCTGAATTCTGTAATGACAAGAACGTGAACAAAAAACAAAGAGGGTGAAGTATTGAAACACTGATTTTTCTACTGCCAGTCTGATTCCTGTTTTCAAAGGCCAGTCTGAGGCATATCTGCTAACTATGGTGGCTTCCAACCGAGGCCTGAAGTGCTTGGGTCTTTGCCCTTGGGCTAGAATGCATGGGACACACACAGTACCCTGAGTCAATTTCTGAGAAATTGTACCACCAAGTGCTTGTTGCTCAGAAGTGCTACGATTTTGCTTTATTTCTAAGCTGATGTTTTAGAAGAACAGTGTTTTTCAAACTGTAGAATGGATAGTGGAATGGACCCAGTAATGGATAGTGATGAATTCAGTGGATTACTCCAAGCTTTTTTTTCCCTGCAATTCACCCAGAACAAAATAGAATTTAAAATATCAGTATGCCACATACAGTAAGGCTAAGTACTATTCTGTGAAACTTTAGTTTTGATTACATATAAATGTGTATGTATTCTGAGTTACGATGTAAAATCTATTTCTTACTGTGCGTTGAGATCAAAGAATTTTGAAAGCTACTGAGAATAAATGTAAGATAGAAAAATAACCACGAACATTAGTTGTCAACTCTGGATTTTCAGAAAAGCATTGTCAAGGTAGGTCGGTAGAAGTTTTTAGTGAGGGTTGATAGCTATCTTCTGTAGAATTATTTGACCATCATCACCTGAAATTATCTGTATCTGGGGGCTAGAGTGAGTTAACTTTTCCAACTCGTTGAAAAAGATCATCTTTTGGATGATCCTCCAAATTCTGTTTCTCCAGCATTTCAATTTGCCTGAAGTGGGCTCAAACATTAAATGTGCTTTTCTCTGCCCTTCATCTCCAACAGAGTAGTCTCATTCTTAGGTTGGCTTTCTCTGATCTGGCACTAGCCTACATTTCCACCCTAATCCCCCTTTATTCCCTATGGTAGGCAGCTCCTGAGAGGGTGTCCAGTGAATCTCACCTGATACCCACGCCCATTTGTATAATCCTCTTTCCTTGCACGTGGGTTGGATCTAGTGATGTACTTCTATTCAGCAAAAGTGATGGCATGTTACTTCTAAGACTAGGTTACAGAAGGTCTCTGGCTTCCATCTTGGTCTCTCTTCGTCTCTTTCTCATTTGTTTTGAGGGAAACCAGCTGCCATCTTGTGAACTGTCCTACAGAGAAGCCCCCAGGGCAAGGAACTAATGTCTTTGGCAACAGCCCAGGGAGGACCTGAGGCCTGCCAATAGTCACATGGGTAAATGTGGCAGGTGACCCTGTCCAGTTAACCCTGAGATGTCGGCAGCCCCAGGCAATACATCAGCGAGAGGACCCAGCTAAGACCACACTACAGTCCTGACTCACAGAATGAAGTGACAGTAAATGTTTGTTGTTTTAAACCACAAAGCTTTGGCGTAGTTTATTACTCGGCTGTAGATAAATAATACATTCCTCTTCACATACCCTATGCTTTTGCCAAAATGTATTGTTTACTATTCTCAACAGAAACCGTTCTCTGTTCAAACTGTTCCCAGTGCCTGGAATAGTCTTCGTACCTCCTCTTCCCTGCTACTACTGTGTATCTAAACTCTATCTTTCCTTTGAGGCCCAGCTTAAATACCAGAGCTTTTGTTAATTTTTCTCGATTTGATGCTTCCATTTGAAACTGATCTCATTCTACTTTGAACATAATGCTTTTTTAAAAAAAAAAAATTTTTAATGGAGGTACTGGGAATTGAAACCAGGACCTCAAGCATGTTAAACACATGCTTTACCACTGAGCTGTACCCCAGTCATGCTCCTTAAGTATCTTTCTGTGGCACTTCTTTTTGTGTTGTCTGTTTGCTAGATTGTTAGTGTCTTTTTAGGGTAGAACCTGTCTAATCACACCCAGCCACTTAGAAAAAGAAGGCACTTGTTGAGTATATGGTTGAATTAGCTACATTTAAGTACCTACCACTACCTAAATTATATTTATTTGTTTATTATTTGTCTCCCTCTCTAGGATGTAAGCTCCATGAAGGCAAAGGTTTAATCTGCTTTAATCACTATTAGCTCCAGCAGCTAGAACAGTGCCTGGTAATACATTTTTGTTGAATGAATACATGCAGGAGTAAATAGTTCTGAGTTTCTCTAGGACCAGGAGAAAACAGTGTCTAATATGTCTAAATGGCATCTATCTCATTCCTTACTGGCCAAAGCAGAAGTCTTGACTTCCCTAGCAAAACTGTTCCTTTCCTAATTCTTTACAATTTAGAAGAATAATACCATGGTTCATGAGGAAGCTCAGGCCTCAGACCAGGCGGTCATTTTCAGCCTTCTTTTTGCTCAAATAGCCAGTCCATCAGCAAGGCTTGAGGGCTCTGCCTCCAAGTATACTCAGAATCCTGCCCCCTCTCACCATCTCCACTGTTTTGGTACTAGTCCAAGTGACTGTTACCTCTCTCCCAGATGCCTGCAAAGCCATAGCTTAACTCTTTTCTGGGCTCCCATGCTTAGTGCTCACTGTCCAGTTTCCACCCAGCAGCAAGAAGGATCTTCTCAGAACATAAATTAAATCCTTTGCTTAAAGGGATACATTACCAAACCCCTCCAGTGGCTTCTCTTTGCAACCAGAATAAAATCCATATTCCTCACTCACCATGGCCTTACCTGGTTGTGCCCTTGCCTGCCCTCCTCAACCTCATCTCCCACCACTCTTTTCACTGCATACTAGCCACAGGGATTTTCTGTCTGTCCCCAAAGTACTCTAAGTTATCCCCTTTCCACGGCACTGTACTTGTCGTTTCCTCCTCCTGGAAATCTCCTTGCCTGTATGTTTGGGTGGCATCACTTAGGCACTTAGGTCTGTTTAAATGTCACCTCCAAAAAAACAAAAAAGTCATCCTTGATCCTCCCAGCAAAAGTTGTCTCTTGCATGCAATCTCCATTTCTCCATTGTTGTATTTTATTCTTTGCATTTTTTTCATGGTATGAAAACATTATTTGCCTATGATCATTTCCCTATGATCTCTTCCTCCTTCCTGTATCTTCCTTCGCAAACCCCTTCCTGGGATGTGAACTCTACAAGGACAAGACTTTTGGTTTGCTCATCATTGAATTTTCAGTGCCCGGAACAGTGCCTGATAAATACGAGTTCAATACGTGTTCACTGAATGAGCACATTTAACTTTACCCTTCAGTGCCTAGCACATAATGAACGTCTGCTGCAATGACTTGATGGTGGAAAAGGACGGGTTTTTCTTGAGCTCAGTCTTCTGTAAGCCATAAGCATGAGAACTGATTCCAAGACTTACTTTCTAATGGCCTCCTTTTACCTAATTAATCTGATCTTTTGTGATGGACACAGTCTGACATTCTTGTCTAGATAGTGTTATTCAAAATTCAAGTATGGTTACTGGCATTATGAAGAAATAGTGAACCCCCCATCCCCATTTCCCTTCAAACCATACCCTTCCCTTTATTCCAGTGGCTTCCATATTTTCTTAGCATTAATCTTTCCCAGGTTCCTCAACAAATTCCTCTCTCTATTCTTCTTTTTCTCTTGATCATTTTTTATATTTTATTCTTGGGATTATGTTTAGTAGGGGCTCAACAAATGAAGAAGGGTTGTATTTTATTTTTGTTAAGACAGCTCCTAAGCCCAAAGCAATAGTATTAACTCTGAGCACCCTGGTGACTTTGGCATTTTTTTTTTTTTTTTTTTTTTTTTTGGTGTTGAAGGATATTCTATTAGGTAGCAATTGCTGTGTAACAAATTATTCCAAAAATGTAGTGGCTGAAACTCTCCAGGTTTGTGTGAATGAGAGATTCGAGAGCAATTCAATTGTGTGTTTTGGCTTAGAGTCTCTTCTGAGGTTGTGGTCATCTGACAACTTTGTAGTTATCTCATGGCCTGACTAGGGTTGGAAGATCTGTTTCTAAGGTCACTCACTCACATGCTGGCAAGGTGGTACTGACCAGTTGGTTCTTCTCCAAGAAGGTTTCTGCACAGGCCTGATTGAGTGACCTCATGACATGGCAGCTGCTTATCTCAGAGCAAGTGATCTAAGAGTGATCAAGGCTTATGCTGCAATGCCTTTATACACTAGACTTGGAAGTCACTCTTTATATTTCTCCCATATTCTATTAGTCACAAAAGCAAGCCCAGATTCAGCATAGGAGGGGATTATACAAAGAGGTGAATACCAGGAAGTGAGGACCACTCAGGCCTTCATGGAGGCTGGCTACCAGAGAGAGGTGGTCAGCAGCAGAAAGCCTTTTCTTGCAAGACACACAATATGCAATCAAGAATGACTTACGTAATAAGGACACTTACTATCTTGTAGAGTAGGAAGTCTACAGATAGGGCAGTCCTAGGGTTAATTCTTGGCCTTTTAATCTCCTCAAAGACTGAGAGCTCACCACCTTTTCACTCTATCTTCAGCATGCTGAAGATCTCTCCTCTCCCAGTCACATGTTGGCTGCTATGGTTTCAGGGGTCATATGCATACAGGGTCACATTCACTGAAAAAGAAAGAAGTGTCAATTCTGTGAGTCAATTTTATTATGAGAGATAATATTTCCTGGAAGTACTGCTCTGGATGTCTTAGATCCTGTTGGCTAGAATTAGGTAACAGTCATGCATAAAAAAACACTTTATGAGTCCATATGTTTGCAAGCGGCATTAATGTTTTGTAAGTGCATACCTCATGTCTCATCCAGAAAAAGAAAATTATGGTGCTTGCAGAAACTCAACCTCAAGAACAATTTAGAAATATTTAGATAGTTTTACAGACATTTTGGTATAAACTTATTTAATTATATCAACACTGTAGAATTTCCCAGAGTATCAGTATGCTGTTTATCTCATCTCCTTCCCCAAAAGGAGGAAGGAATAGCTTGCCTAAAGACCTTTTTGTGGTACTTACCCACTGGCCTTTTCATGTGACCCTGGAACAGTCCATTTTGGTAGGTGTGGTGTAATGAATATGAATGCAAACAGTGTCAGAAAGATGAAGGGTTTTTAAATTGTCCATGGTTCTTTCATTGGGTAAAATGACACATGCTAATTAGCAGTAAGTGGCTTGGAAAGTGAAATGTGGGAGCAAAATCACAGATGTGAGTTCTCACATACATGCTTACAAGTGGTTCAGAACATGCCAAGGTTACACTAAGGATCAAGAATTAAGCTAGGAAACAAGACGTGTCCATACTTAGTAGGGAAAAGATTTATAAGCTTTGTGGAAAGTATACTATGCTCCATTCTTTTGAAAAATTAAAAATTTCAGACTCATAATATTTTTCCAGAATAGGGCAGTTTAAAAATACTTTTATTTTTGCGCTTGTTAGCTGTCTGTTTTCTTGTCCAAAGAGAAATGACAGCGACTGAATGATGTGTTTTACTCAAAACATTCTCAGGCCACAGTGGACTTACATTCCTGGCCTTCAGTCAGTTCCCGGATCTTCCCGTGCCCAAGGCTAAGATACTGAATTAGGGATTTGTTAACGTTAACATACCTGCAATTCTGGTTCTTAGATGGAAAACATTTTAATATCTGGGCTTGGTTCTGGGATCTTTACTCAGGTAAAACTCCCACTGTTTGGCCAAAATCTTTGGCACCTTGTGTCTGGTTCAGACGCCTGCCTCCATGTCAAGTAACCTCACTGCGGGACACGTGGCGCTGACGCCACTTCTCAGCCCCCCAACCCATTCGGTGACACCCACCCTACAGGACGGGCGATACCGCCCTCTCGCCCCCACCCCCCCATGTCGAAGAAACTGTTGTATGTTTGCTTTCTTGAGGTGAACCAAGCGCGTAACACACCCACAAGTGAAATAATGTCACCGTGTAGCCATTTGTCACCCCTGGGAGGATGAGGTCAACAAGCTCCCCCAAGTTGCTGTCTCGGGAACACCTTTTATTTCTGGTTGGAAAAACGAAGTGGGTAATGTCATGGGGCAGGGAAAACAACTTAATTTCCTGAGGGGCGGGGGGGAGTGGGGGGAAGTAAAACACAGCAGGCGCGTGCACACGCGGTGTTTGAACGACCACGCAGTGCGGCGTGTTCAGGGACTAGAAGGCAAGACGCCCGGCGGAACCGTCTCCTCCCTTTGTCCTCCATCCCCCCGAGAGGTGTGAAGGGACCCGGGTCACGCGGATCTGAGGTGGCGGGGCCGAGGGGGTGCGGCGCCCCAGAGGCGAAGGCAGAGGCGCCAGGATGCCGCTCCTCGCCTCTCAGGATGCCAGCCGGCCCCAGGCAAGGTCGGGGGCAAGGCCGTTCGGCGGCTCGGAGCTCCAAGGAGGGGCGCGAAGGAAGCGACGGCCGCCGGCCGGAGGGCAAGCGGCGCGCGCGGCGCCAGCCTGGGGGGCGGCGGCGGGCGGGGCGTGCGCAGCGCGGTCCCCGGGGAGAGAGGAACCTCTGCAGGGGCGGGGCAGGCCGCGGCCGGAAGGCGCGGGGGGGGGGAGGGGGCCGCGCAGAGCCTGGGGGCGGGGCGGGGCCTGGGGCGCGCAGCCCCAGTAGGTCTCCGGAAATTTTCCACTAGGCTCGGAGCGCCCGGGCCGCCCGGGAGCGGCCCATCCCTGCGCCCCCGGGGCCACGTGACGGTGACTCACCAGGCGCCGCCTCCCCGGCCCCGGGCTGGGTAGCGGAGAGGAGGGGAGAGGAAGGCGGGGGAGGAGGGGAGAGGAAGGCGGGGGGAGGAGGGGAGAGGAAGGCGGGGGAGGAGGGGAGAGGAAGGCGGGGGGAGGAGGGGAGAGGAAGGCGGGGAGGAGGGGAGAGGAGGGGATGAGGAAGGCGGGGGGAGGAGGGGAGAGGAAGGCTGGGGGAGGAGGGGAGGCAAGGGAGGCAGGGAGGCAAGGGAGGCAGGGGAGCGAACGAGAGTGCTGAGACTGGAAGTGCCGAGGCGCAGGCCTTTATCTGGGCCCTGCGGCGCGGGCGAGGGAGGCGGGGCCCCCCGATCCCCCCTCGGTCCAGCTCGGCCAGCTGGGAGGCTGCCAAGTGCGCGCCAGCCGGGCTCGCCCCGGGCGCGCCCAGCACTTGCCCATGACGTGGAAACCTAGAGAGTCCTAAGCATCAGGGCTGATCTCGGGGTGCTTTAAGGAAAGCCGCAGGGGCCCTCGAGGCCCCGCGGAGTTTTCGCGGACGCGGCAGGCAGCGTGGGGAGGCACTGCTTAGGAAGACTGCAGTGTGGGAAGCGGTCACACCCTGTTGGCATCGGTCGGTGCTTGTGTACGTGGCTCCTGACGTGGTGAACTGTGGCTGCGACAGCGTGCCCCGGAGGGAGGGACGAAAGGGTGAGGTCCTGACCCATCCTCTGTGGCCGGGGAGTCCCAAAGACCCAGTGGTATTTGCCAGATTAAACCCCCTCGACCCCCGAGGAAATCCTTGAGGTTTCGGTCAATGTGGGATTTGTGCAGCGGGTTCCAGGTGGTTCCCCGTTAAGACTTTTGGAATTCGAGCTCGGCATATCAAAGACTCCTGCAGCTGCACTGAGCAGACATTACACAGACACCCGCCCATATCTCTGCTCTTGTAAGGAAACATTTATTACAGAAGTACTTCAACCGTTTCATCTCTCCTGTCCTTTTAGGTTCTTTCTAGTAATTGTGACCATTTCCTTTTCCTCAAATCATTCCATCAAAGTCTTGGAAACAAATGAAAAAAAAAAAAAAAAACTAGCCTTTATTAGAAAGTTAAGACCTTTGTTCCCCACCGCTTTGCCTGGGAAGACAGTTACGGGTTCACTCTTGTTAGGTAACAAGTCCCTTCCAGCTTGTAAGTGAAGGAACTGAAATTTGAACCAGTCTTTAAATCCTATGCTGTGGTGGCTATGCTATAGAAATTCCCTATTAACAAAAGTAATTGTATTGAAATACTAACTTATGGTTTGGTGGGATCCCCCCCCCCCTTTTGTTTAGACTTCTGAAACTTATTTTGGAGAAATGTGTAAATTTAGTTTGAATAGAGAACCCATGAAAAATTAAAAAAAAACAACTCATGTATTGCAAGGCAGTATTACATTTTTTATATGGAAGATTATTGAAATATTTGACCTGGAAACTTACTTTCTTTAGAAGAAATGTTTGTCTTCATATACCTTGGGACCCTAATGCATGGTGAGCCCTCCAGGAAAGTGACAGTGAAGCTCTTAAGTCATCAGTGTCTGAAAAATACATACTGATTGAAATGTACTCAAGAAGGGAGCACTCTTGAAATGCACGATGACATAATGCCAAATGAAAAGGAAATTTCCGAAAAGAAACATCAATATTAGGTGGATTCAATAGGAAAATACACTGGGTTTTGGTTTTTGTTTTTCTTTCTGGAAACTTTACTGCCCTTGAAATCTTCCCTGACCCTCCAGGACTGGGTTAGAACCCGCTTCTGTGTGCTCCTGTGGTACCCAGAATCTGCCCTTGTGGTGGCAGACTGTATTCTCATAGCTCTTTTCCCCTGACTCTGCTTCCCCGGAGATTCTTAAGTTTCCTGAAGGGCAGAGAGTCTGTCCTTTTAAACAGTGTGTCCCCAGAGGTCAGCACAGTTGTTTGTCCTAGTAGGAGCTCAGCAATATTGGTTAAAAGGATGAATTTATTGTCCGTCCTTGTCTTGTTAGGATGTGCTGAGGTGAGATTTAACAGAAACTGTGAGACCATGAGGAATAGTCTCTGGCCAAACTCCTCCCACTTCCCTTTTTTCTTACATTTCCTTGTATACTCCCTCCCTCCCTCCCTCCCTTCCTTCCTTCCTTCCTTCCTACCTATCTACCTATCTACCTACCTATCTATCTTTACCACTAGATATAAACTTCCTGGTCAGGGATATATGTTTTGTTTGGGTGTGAATGTATATCCCACTGTCCCACTTTTTATTTTGCACATAGTTTTTTTTTTTTGATATTTCTTAAATAGGAACAAAAACAACTTCTGAAAAATTTCGTGTCAGGGTGGCTAACTTTATTTCAGCACCCAATGAGTAAATAACCACAGCTTTAATCCTGACCTCACAATTTGGGATCTTTAGAATGGTAAGAATCATAGGATTTTTTTTTTTAATTGCTGAAGGACACCTGGAAACTGCTCTAAGACAGCCACTAGCTACAAGAGGCTATTTAAATTTAAATTGATTAAAATAAAAATTTAAAATTAATTTACTCAATAGTATTAGCTACATTTAAGGTGCTCAGTAGTCACATGGGACTGGTGGCAGCTCTATTGGAAAACACTGAAATAGACATTTCCATTATTGCAAAAAAGTTCTTTTGGACAGAGCTGATAAGTTACAAAAAGTAGATGAAAAAGCATAGTTTATTAGCTTAAAGGTATCATTATTACTAAAAAATATTTCAGGTTGCACAGGAGTTCTTTTACTTATAAAGCACATCACATTCATATTTCAGATGTCTTATTTCACATTAACATTTTTTCCCTTAACAGTTGTGTCTCAATTAATGCACATTTAAACATAGTCAGAAGAACTGAGAGTTCAAAAGGATTCCTCTTTGTATTCCCTAAACGTGAATATTCATCCCAATTGATCATTTGTGAGGCTTACTGTTTTTTTTTTTTTCTGTTTAAAAATGCTCTATTCAACTTGAGTCACTGCACAAGTTTGACATTCATTAGATCCGGCTGTGCGCTTTAAGCTCGCATGATTGAGAAAACTAAAATACTCAGTAATGTTGGTAAAGGACAAGTGCCAGATACTTTTGGACTGACCAAATTTATATTTAATGACATCACACATGCCATACAGACAGTTCTTCACTTACAGTCTATTGAGAAGCAGCCCAAATATAAAACGACCTGTTGTACCTTCTTTAAGCGCCCCCTTAGAACAGAATCGCCAAAGTAGCCATTGTACAAAAAATTAGTCAATGAAAACAAATCTTGGAATCCTTAGCAAACGGATCACTTGAGTTGTGGAGGCCATAAAGAAGCTGTGAAAAACCCTGGGGAATTAGGAGAGGTTATTTCCACTGTAGAGCAGATTTGCTTAAGTGGTAACCCCCTGACAAAAATAGTCCGTTTCCACCTTTCTCCAGCACGCCCCGCCCCTCCCCGCCGCCCAGTTTCTCTCCCGCTCCCCCCAGTCTTGTACAATTCTCCAATTTCAGTTGTACCCTAGTTTTGGTTCTGTCAGTCCGAAGTTTTGTGGCTTAGCTTCTCGGAGGCTCAGTTTTCTAAACTGTAAAATCGGAATAATGAGGCTGATTGTCAAGAATGAAAGGAAAATGTATGTGAAAATACTTTCTAGATTAGAAAAGCTAATAAAAACAAGGGACTATGATTATGTATCTTAATAACTCCCCCCTCCCCGGCCCCTCCAGCCAAGGTTAAAGGGCCTTCAGTCACTCCACATGATGGGAATCTGGTTCCTTAGACTAATTCAGCCAGCTGATGGCTTGAAGGTTCCGGAGTGGGTGGGGGGTGTTCTGGGAGGTGGAAGTGAAATTCAAAACAGGAGATGGAAGGCTGTGAAAGAAAATGGTTCAACATTTGTTAAGGGTTTCGGTAAGACCACGTTTTCCTTTAAGGAATGAATGTAATTGCTTGAAATTTTCTCTCTACTTCCTTCTTCTGTTTCATTGATTAGTCCTAAGGCTAAAGTTTCTACTTTACATTCTAATTCATCTGACATAGCATGTTTTAAAAAACTTAGCGCTGCTTACTTTGATTTTCCAGTTGTCTTTTGCTGATGGAGCTTCTGTGAAGGGCAAATTCAAAGTACAGCTGGCTGCCACAGCACAGGGGGAGGAACGTGGTTGTTGCGGGTATGGGGTGGAGGGTCCGGGGCAGCTCGGCCTTTGGCTCTCGGGGAAGCAGTGCCAGTCACAGCTACTTGCTGGCCTAAGGCAGAGGCAGCCGTGGTTAGACCAGAGCAAATCAAACTAAACCAAGCCAAACCAAACAAAAATGGCGAGGGGTGGGAGGAGAAGGTGAGAGAGAGAGAGAGAGAGAGAGAGAGAGAAAAGAAGAGAGAGAGGGAGAGAGAAGACGAGAAAGAATGAACAGGGGAGTGGAGGTGGGTGAAGCGGGAGGGAAGGACACCAAAGAGAATGCTGGGTAACATCAACAGTTCTAAGCACAGTACATGTATCAACTCATTTAAGCCTCATGACAGTACAAGGAGGTGAGCACTATTATTATTATCCCCATTTGACAGATGAAGAAGTTGAGGCACGGAGATGTTGAACAACTGTTCCCAATGTCACACAAATCCTAAGTGGGAGAAGTGGGACTTGAACTCAGTCTGGCTCTGAAGTTGGGGATCTTAACAACTACACGCGCACGCACGCACACACACACATATACACTCTTTTAAAAACTATTGAGGACCACAAAGAGTTTTGTTCAGGTGGTTTATTCTGTTGATATTTACCATATTAGAAATGGAAACATTTAATTCATTAAAAAAATAATAAACCCATTAAGTGCTAATATAGATAACATTTTAAAAAGCAAAAATAGCTCTATTTCTCAGAATAAAAAATATTCAGGGAGAAGAGCAGCGTTGTTTCAGAGTTTTGCAAATTTCTGCCCTCTACTATTACATCTTTTGGAATGACGGTGGTTAAGAAGAGGGAAGGAAACAAGAGAGACTGAAGGGTGTAAGTGGTAAGATCGCAAGGCCTGTCTTGGTGAACACCCATGTGGCCCGCATGAGGAGGGAATGATAACCAAAGACTTGGCCCCAAGCTGTATAGAGCAGCACCTGGATTTTAATGCCTACTTTAGTTCTCAATAGGTCGTTTGGATTCTTCCCTGGCTCCGTCACCACTCTCTCTCTATCTACACACACACACACACACACACACACACACACACACGCATACACATATATGCATATATACAAACATACATTTGTATACATAGATATTTACACAATATACACCCATGTATTTGAGGTTCAGTAGAAGACTTTGAGTCTAGGATATATTCTAAATTGGAAAGAATTTTAGAGATTATCTGATTCATTTTATTTTGTGGAGGGAAGCACCCGAGGCCGGGCAGGACTTACTGCTGGTTGAACTGCTGGTTGGTGGCAAGACTGGTGGCAGAACCCAGGTCTCCTGTGTCCTCATTCTACTTCAGAGTGTCAGGTCATGGGAATTAATAAATCTTACTATTCAGCCATTAGATAAATCTACTTCTACCAGAAGACTTGTGAATTGACAACTATAAAATCTCTGGTAAATTCACAGGCTTCATCATTGCCGTTGTGAAAAAGCACCCTTCTTCTCCCAAAATTGCCTCTCCCAAATATCTGGGTCTGGCTGATATTTTGTTAGGACTCGTTACAACTTCCTGCTTATTGTCTTTTGTTTCACAAGTAGTGCTGAAGAGAACACGGGCTTGATCTTAGAAAGAGGGTAAGACTGTGAGAACCAGCAGTTCTGGGACATCTGAGAACACTGACTTGTATCTGCCGGATCTGCTTTTCTTGAGGATGAGCATATTTTGGTCTACAGGTTTCCAAGACAAGCACATTCCTGCCAACATGATCCCTGGACAAGCTGTTCTGGAATTTGAACTTGCTACTGAAAAGGGGTTAAGTCCAGGACACACACACTGGTTTCTGTGGGGGGTGAGCGTGGTTGGCTATGTTAACACCTCATTATACAAGAGTTCTGGACCAAGTCATTCCAGATGTGCTCTCAGCGAGTACCTAGCAGTTACATTTCTTAACCCATTAGGCTAAAATCCACTTTCTGAAATTTGGAGAACCAGAAGTTGGCTAATTAACTAGTCATTTGTAGTTTGTAAAGTTGATTCTAAATTGGCTTCGTTTTGCAGGATGCTTCAAGTTAGCTGATTATAACTGTATAAGACATACATATATTTACACATATATACATGTATTCGTGCATGGAATGTCTTTGACCATGATTGGAAGTTCCTTTTGAGGACTGGTTTATGATCACAAAGTTCCTTTGTCCCAGAAATTCATTTAGAAAAGTTAAGAGAAAACAAAGTTATGGCTGCCAAGGGGGAAAGGGGGGTGGGGAAGGATAATTAGGAGTTTGGGATTAACAGATACAAACTACTATATATAAACTAGATAAACAACAAGGTCCTACTGTGTAGCACAGGGAATTACATTCAATATCTTGTAATAAACCATAATAAAAAGAATATATATGTACAACTGAATCACTATGCTGTACACCAGGAACACAATGTTGTAAATCATCTATACTCCAATTAAAAAAAAAAATCTGAGAAGTATTATTCCAGTTTCCTGAGCTGCTTTTGATTCTGAAAGAATAAACTTCATGAGAAGCCTGGGTTAAAGAACCCCCCCGCCCCCACCACACACACCTCTTACTTTTTTTTTAACAATTTGAAATTTTTCTCTTCATAAACTTTGTAACCTGAATTTACAAAGAGTTGAAGAGAAAAGGTGCTGAATACCTTCTCTGACAAGTCAGGTGATTTTTAAGAATATGGGTTTTTTGCATCCCTGGGTGCTGGAAAGAGGGGAGCTGAGGGTGAACATTTCATCTTACTTGAAAATATTTCAGATTTGTCTGCAGAAATTATGTTTTCTGTTAAATACAGAGAAAATCTTCTTAGCTGGTCTTTGCTTACTTTAGTTGAGAACATTGCATCCTAATATGCACTTTTGATAGGATGTTTAAAATATTTTTTAACAAGTTAGGTACTATATCTGTCTTCAAGGAACCACAGCATCTATTTGCCAAAGACTTTAACCTAGGGCATGGCTCATGGCATGGGAGGAGTGGAGAATATATTCTTCAGAGGCATCTGTTGTGCTGCAATTGGAGTACCAGCTACAGCAAGGCGATCGGGTTAGCACACACTCTGGGTCCAGATGGCCTCGCTGGAGTCCTAGTTCTGCTTTTTACTAGCTGTGTGCTTCAGTTCTCACGGACATCAAGGACGAATAATAACCGGTGAGGATTTAACGTATAGTGAGTCCATGTTTGTAAAATAAATCACTTAGAACCATGCCTAGCCCATATGAAGCATTATGCAAGCATTACACAAATAAAAAAATCTCGAATGTTGCCTTTGCCATGTCAGAGATGCTAGTATCAAGTGGCAGTTTAAGCAACACATTATGAGTTAAAGGAAAATTGATCCTTGGTATTTATCCCCTCTCGTGAAACACCTTCTAGGTGCTTCCATCCAACTGGGGCTGAAGTTGGAGGACGAGAAGGTGAGGGAAGTACAGCAGAGTGTGAACGCTGTTGCTTAAAGCCTCAGGCAGGGGACTTGCTGGATGATGATTTGTTTATATTATTTCCAATTGGAGATAAATACCCTGGGTGTTATCCTTCAGGGGGAGGTGGGCTATAGCCAGCGCGTGATGGTCCGGCATTTGTAGTTGGATAATGTGAAAGGTGGTAGGAACTCTGGAGGAAATGGAAAAGTCGTGGTTTGTCCTAAGCCATGCAGGGACTCGCTACTGAGTCAGCCATGTAGGGTCCACTAGTCTATGTGACAGTTTTGTGAGAACCAGCCTTGCAGCCCTTCAGACTCATGGGATTTTTTCTTTGGTGAAGGCTCCTCGTCTTCCTAGCTGATGCAGCCCTGTCCCAGCCTTCAGGGCTGGGATTTCAGTCCCCCCTCCCCCCACCTCCTCCACCCAGGATGTGGTGCAGTACACAGACTGCACGTTGGATGTGGTGGCCCGGGAGGCAGGCGTTTGAATATCACTTCCTACACTTCAGCTCAGGAGATGTGCTGTTCATTTTGTTCAGTCTCTGTCTACTTAAACAGTTGGAGTTGGGGAAGAGAGGGTTTAGTGGTTTTTGTCGTCGAATCCAATGGGCCGTTGTTAATTGCTACTTAAGATAATCCACCAGCATCTTGCTGACAGTTCAAGATGGTTTTCTATCAGAGGTTTTATTAAAGCACTTAATTTAGGGTTAAGGTCTTGCTAAACCTTTTGTGAGTCTAAAAATGAGGAGAAAGGCACTAGAATATTGGACCCTTCCAGCCATCAGTCGTATTTCTGCAATGCCATTGGTCCTTTTTACATACATGCCCTTCCAGTTTGAGACGATGCATTTAATTCTTTTTCCAGTGATTTACAAGCTGAAAGACAGTGCTTGGAAAAGGCCCTGGCTAAAAACCAGGCAGTCTATTGACATAAAATCATGTCAGGATGGGCCTCACAAGATTTGTGGGTTTTGGCTTCTCTTGTCTCTCATCCAAGATTTCTTTTCAGTTTTATCCTCAGTTAAATTCCTCATTGGACATGCAATAGATTAAAAACACATTAAAGTTTGGACTTCAACCAGACACAGCAGCAAGCCTTGACTCTTTGACCTTACCTCCACAGATTCTTCTGTGACAGTTTCAGTGGTCCTGAACTTTGGAAGTTGTGGATCAGGTAAAATCTTCACCGTCTTCCACAGAGAGACCGCCACCTGTAAAAAGGCACTTCAAAGTTTTATTGTTTCGAATATATGTATTCTCATCCTTAAGGAAACTTGAAATAACTTTTATTGGTTCTATTTGTATCCTCTTTTCATTTAGAAACCTTTCATTTCCATTCCCATCTCCAGCCCTAGGTTTTTTCCATTCTGAAATGAGTAGGAACTCTGCTTTTTAGCTCACTTGTGGTGTAAGCAGAGCTCTAGAAGCAGTTGTTTCTATTATCAAAGTTCTAATAATAAGTAACATGTGCTCAACACATAACAGTTTCTAAAGTACTTTTCAATGCGTTATCGCATTTAATCAACCCGAGCTTTCGAGGTGGTGATTATGATTTTCTCCATTTTTACAACCTGGAAAACGGAAGCACTGTGTTCTGTGCTACCCAAAGAATATAGGAAGGGAACCAGGTTCTTTTACCTTTTAATGATTAAAAAAGAGAGATTTGTCCCCATATTTTCCATGGGATTAACCAGTCCTACAATTTAAATGCATCTTTGGCTTGCTTAATTACATGTAGCATAGTTCATGTGGGAGGAAATATCTACCTTGGTAGCTAGCCTGTGGATTTATCCCAATTTATTTAGAGAATCTTTTGGAATGATTAAAAATTCTTGGGGTTTTCAACTCAGACTAGACAAAAGGACAATAAACAACTCTTGGGCAAAATTTACAGCCGTTAGCATATCTGTAGCTTTTCAAAGAAATCAGTCAGAGAACCTTGAATTTCTGTTTTGTTTGGCTTGTCCCAGCTTATTTGACATCTGCACTTTTTCTAACTTTTTTCAGGGTGTGTTGACACTTAGGTTAATTCTGAGCTGCTTTTAAGGATATCCAGTGCCTAGCATACTACAGGCATATAATTCATTTCAAGTAAGTGATTGAATTGTTCATCGTATGTATGGGCAAGTGACAATTTGTAAGTAAGTAGCCCTAAATGCAAATAGTCACGTTATGTTTGTTGTTTTAAACTTGACATAGTATGAACTGGTGGAGGAAGGAGCAAGGAGCAAGGGCTTTGGAATCTGAGAAGATCTGGATTTGAATCTTCTCCCTGGCACTGACTGCTAGTTACTACACTTTCCTTAGGCAGTAACTTTTCTGATCTTCAGCCTCCTCACCTCCAAGTTTGGGTTCATATTCCCTCCTTTGCAAGATTGCTGCAAGGATCATCTGAAACAATGTATTCAGAGTATCCAGAGCTGCATGATGCATAATAGGTGATCAAAGTTCACGGCCAGCATCTGATGAAGACAGAGGTAGCTACTGCGGCTCTAAGCTATTGCAATTAAAAAAAGGTATTTCTGACAGCCATTAGGTATTGAACAAGTGAGAGGAAGATGCATATAGCATTATCCTAGCCCTGCAAGATTCTTACATTTGCTATTGAAGCGGTGATAAGCCTGAAGTTTCTGAAGATGTACAAAAGCTAATTTAAACCCTATCCTAGAAGTGTGATTAATGTTGAGGACCCTGAAGGGGCACGCAGCTTGGTGGTGCTGGGGAGCAGTGTAGATGAGGTGGGACATTTTTCAACCTCACCTCATGCACCGGCCAGTGAGCTAGTGGTGGGATGTCCTCCTGTGTCATCAGGAGCTGTGAAAGCTGCCACCAGCCACTGACGCTGATCAGGAGGAGAAAGAGTAATTAGCCACGGATGGTGGCATTATACCAAGCAGAGTGAGATGGCCAAATCTTTTACCCATGAAAGACCCAACATCTGTCAATATTCATAATCAACCGAAGTTGCAGAGCAATCATTTTTTGAAATGATCTGGGGATATGGCACGTTTAGAATTTGTGTATATGACTTACTTCGTAGTCAAGCTCCCAGTAATCAGATTGTATATATCTGATTAACCTTTCTATGTAAAAATCAGCCACATAAAATACTCACAATGAGAGTAGCAGTTCAACAGAGTATTCTAAATTTTACACAGGAAAGCAAAGCACCCGAAATAGTTAAGATAATTTTGGAGCAGAACAGAATTTTACTTTAAAAGAAGTACAGAGTTTTACTTTATTAGATGTGGAGACTTATCAAGGCAGAATAGTAATGGCAAAAGCTTAGATATACACGCTGACGGCACAGAATGGAAGTTTAGAGAATGATCTACACATACATGACAACTTGATACACATGAGAGGTTTCATGGCTCAGTAGTGGATTTTGCTACAACAGGAAAAAAAAAGTAATACTAGATTCCTAGATCATAAAAATCAATTATAGATAGACTAAAGGCATAAATGGGAGAATCACAATTTTTAAACACCTAAAAGAATATTTTATGAACTTGGGATAAGTAGGGATTTTTCAGTGTACACAAAACAGAAAGCAAAACATGGATAAATAAATTTGACTATTAAAATTAGAAAGTTCTGTAATTAAAAGAGAAACAGATGAAAGACGAGTGAGCAGGTAAGAAAGAGATTTAAACGTATAAACCATTCATGCACAGAATTTATAAATAATCCCTCTAAATCTGTAAGGAAAAGACAACTCAATAGAAAAATGGGGAAATGATACAACCAGGCAGGGCACAGAAAAGAAACCTCACAGGCCCAGGAGAACACAGTGACCGGAGCGATGCCAGGTGAAAACTGGCAGGAGGCAGGATTTTACATCCACCAAGGGTTGGCGAGGATGTAGAACGAAGAGGAACCTTTTGCGTTGCTCATGGGAGAATTTTACTGTCAGTCCTACTTCGGAAAATGGTTTGACAAAATCTAGTACAGTTGAAGATGAGGCTATTGTACTACCTGTACCTCCATTTCTGAGTTTACGCCCTAAAGAAAGTCTCATGGCACCTGCCACAGTCCTAGTGTGAGGTAGGAGCTCCGGAAATAGAACTTAGGAAGGAAGGAAGGAAGGATGGACTGAGGATATTTGTATTATTGGCTTTTTTTTTTTTTTTTTTTTTTTTACTTTGTTCTGGGTGTTGTGGAACTTGCCAGGGTGGTCCCAAACCACCCTACAAGTCTGTAAACTCCAGTGCAACTTTGGGGAATCTCAGAAGATTAGCCTCTACGTCTCCAAGATTCTACTGGGAATAAAAATAATGATTTCATGACTGACAATGTGAATACATTCTGTAAATGTATTTTCTTATAGAATCCACAGTGGTATAAATATTAAGCTCTAATTGCATATTTAAAATGAATCTATCTAATGTATAAAATAAGATGTACCAGTACCTATGGGTAACATAAAATGTGAGTTATTACTGGATCCTTACAATTCTATTGGTAAGGCAAGATGATACCTAATACCCTGAAAAGATAAAATGTTTTTTTCAAGCATATGAATAACCGAAAAAGATTCCGCTGATTTATAAAGAAATGGGTGTTCTTTTAAAATACTAAATGTTCATCTACAGTAAGCCAATCCTTTTATAACGTATATTCCTAAGAGCATAGAAAACATGGCAGCTCTTCCCATAGCTGGAAGAATATGTGGTTACCCTGGCAACGGCATCTTAGTTTCTGCTTCCAGGTACCACCTGGTGATTTCAAGTCTAACAGCTGTGCAGCATCTACATTTCCACTGAGGAAATAAAAGGCATTCATGCATCATCTCATGGAGCATTGAAGAAGAAACGAGCTTGCAAATTTGGGGAATGGGTCGGGTGGGGAGGAAATAGCACTACATACTAGCAGAGCCAGTTGAGGTTTTAAAGCCCTCACTGCAGTCTTGGAAGCATGCCCAGAGCAGTCAAGGCCACCACGTCGGGGCTGTCGGATAACAAGGCAGATTTTCCATCAGAACTCTAACATTCACATGGGCCCAGCAGCCCAAGCACATTTTTTTGTCCCTTGCCCAAAATGTGTACTTTTAAGTGGAATTGGCACTCTTTATCCTAACAGGCGTTTAGACAGAATGGTTGTGTGTACCCATCACTGTGACGGGTAGAGGAATATTAAATAAACAGTGTTCTCGGTTTCTTGCTTATTTCTCAGTGCTCCTAATCTTACCCAAAATATTGGGAGCTTCCTGAGATCTAGTCATACTAAAAAAGCCAAATCCTACAGTAACTACCAATGGCATGAATTTCATGGGCACGTTCTCGCCTTTGAGATGCATTTCAGCAGAGCTACTCGAGTCATCCACCCGCGCTACAGTTGATGTTCTGCAGGACCAATTATAATCATTATTGCTCCAAAGGAATACTTTAATTCTGCTGTGGCATTTTGAATTTCCTTATTCCAGTGGCTTCATTCTCTTTTCTTCTTTCATCTTAGCCTATTCACTCTTGGATTCCCTTCCTCTTATCTCGTGGAGATGGTGTTCTCATGCACCCCTGTTTAGGACACCAAACAGGACATCAGTGTTTTCCCTGGAACCGTAGAATCTTTTCAAAGGGGCAGGTTGCTTTTGTCCTGCCTCGCCCTTGGACAAGGAGAGCTCTGTCCAGCCCAATGTAAATAGGGTGTGCGGAACGTCCCTAGCACTTGTGTTCTGACACCTTTCCCTCTCTGACTAAACACTCAAGGCTGGCTACGTGCACAGCCTCTGTCCGGTTTCCAGGGCTGAGAATTCCTTTACTCAAATCATTTTATAAATACCTGAATTCCTATTATGGGCAGTGCAAGGTAGGACAGTGGACAAAACCAGCTTTTATTAAATAGGTAAACCTGTACTTGTGTAATTTACATGACAAATATTACAAAGGTAATTGTAAGATTAGTCTTCTGGTCAGGGAATCGGGAGTCAGGGAGGCAGTTATTCTACCAAGGTGCCAGAAAAGACGCCCAGACTGATGAGGTAGGAACGGATGGAACTGAGGGAAGGAGTTCTAGATGAAGAAAGGTCAGAGAAGAGGAATCCAAGAGGGCCTTTTAAGCCATTCGAAGACTGTTGGCTTTTATTCTGAGTGGACTGGAATCCCATTCTAGGGTTCTGAGCAGAAGGATGTCCCAGAAGCTGAATGAATCAGTGTTTTGGGAAAGTAGGAGTGACAGGTGTGTCAGGAGGTAATGATGGGGTGAGTGAGAGGAGGGCTGGGGACAGCATGGAGGTCCTCGGTGACTTCGGCAGGAACTATTTTGATGAAGTCATGAGGCTGAGAGCTGCTTGGAATGGATTCCAGAAGGACTGGGAGGAGCTGGACAGGAGGCAGTCTCCTGACTACTCTCTAGAGGAGTTTTACTCTTAAAAGAAAGAGAAATGGGGTGGTATCCGGAGAAGGATGTGGGATCAGGAAAGTTTTGAAATTTTCTTGGAATGGGAGAAATTAGTGCAGCACATTTGGGTGCTGGGAGTGGCCCAGTAGCAGATAACGACTCAGAGAGGCACGAGCGAGCGGACAGTTGCTGGAGCCACATCCTGGAGTCAGAGAGAGGGGCTGGGCTCCAGCGCACCAGGGGCAGGAGTGGGACCGTGCTGTCATGGCTGCAGGAGGGCGGCTGGGGTGTGGGCACAGCGGTGCCCTTCCCAGGTGGCGGCACCGACAACCATGTGTGGCCCAGCTAGACCCTGGCCAGCAGCTGACCCAGGTGACAGACTGAAGTGCCGTTTGCTGTTCTTTGTCCCGTGTGCACTAGCGCCATCCCCTCACAGGCACAGGAGGGCAGGAGCTGTTCCCAGGCCTGAGCTCGTCCTTACCAGTTTGTTTTGGTAAAGTAAATACTACACTCATGTCCGTTTCGCAGTTAAAAAAACGGGCTCAGACCAGTTTGGTCACTGACATCAGGTCATATGCCAATAAATGACAGAGCCAAGAACTGGCCCAGACATTTGGACTGTCTGGCTTCTTCCACACCATTCTCAGCTTGGATGGAGGAGACAGGAAATGAAGGTTTTACTTCCGAAGACTCAGATTCCATGTGTTTCTCCTGCTTTTGTCTACATCGAAGGCTGCCCCAGGGATGACTGTATGAAGGCACAGTCCATTCGGGTATGAGGGGGCGCTGACAGCAGGTGGAGGGAGCCCCGGGTGTGCACAGGGTATGGATGGCCCCCCTGCCCCATCCACTGGGTCAAGGCTCAGAGTACCCGGGAGCGCCCACTCTCCCCACAGCCTTGAGGGACTGCGCCTCCCTGCCTGTTCCTCCTCCCACCACATTTCAGTTGACACCCCCCTCCCCTTTTTCCTTTTGCTCCTTAGATGGGGGAAGAAGTAGGTTTTTGTGCTCATTCAATCAGCCCTAATCAGAGGAGAGGAGAGTTTTGAACTTGGGAGGAGCCATTCCAGGACCTCTGGTTTAACCCTCTCCTGATGTATCCTGCTTTCTTTATTCAGCTGCTACTTTGGCATCTCAGACACCACCTCACACCTACTTCTAGAACTTTCTACCTCCCCTCAGGAAAACACACACACACCCACAGGTCTGCTTTGTTCCATTTTAGAAGAAGCTCTAAGAGGAAAGGTGTGAGGGTGTAGCCTGGAACAACTCTCCTGCTGTTCCAAGGGCCATCGCTGGAATCAGGCGGGCCCCCCCAAGCTAGGGCCCTAGCAGGTTGCTGGCAGTTACCCTGTTTGTGCTGGGTTCTCCTCGAAATCTGCTTCGTTGTACTGGGTGAACCGTACATTCCAGGAGGCGGGTGTTTCTGTGACACGTATTAATACGCCCATGTGTTAAGTCGCCATAAACTACTGTGTCAGGTCATGGCTCATCCGTTCAAACTCCTAATTAGCACAAGGTGTTATTAGAGAGGTTCAGAGGCCCAGAGGAAGGAAAAGGGTGTTTCCAGTACTAGACTAGGACACAGGTAACTAAGGGGTATATCTAGCTGATACTTGAACATTCCTTAAAAATTAAAGTTTAGGTTAAAAAGTACTTAGGAAAAAATGGTAAAGTTCAGAGTGCTTGTATAAATGTGTGTAAATACATACGCATATATATATACATATACGGATGTATACTTATGTATGTAAAGAAAATATTTTCAGAGCCACACAGCAGTGCTCCCATGACTCAGAAGTTCTGGAAACTGTCTTGGAATGAACGATGTTTAATCCTCCCTTCACGGAAGGGTTTTGGGGTGCTCGCTGCAATCTGCAGCCCTTTGCAGGCTCTTGGCCCGCAGGCGCCCTTCCTTTGTGGAAAAGCTCAGGCCTGGGTTTGAGGAGAACCAGTCAAATTCCGAGGGAGGGGAGATGGTGGCTTTGCTAAGATCTCCATAATGTTAATCGGGTGGGGGTGGTGGTGGGGGATTAGGCCAAAGCTAGAATTAGTCATATGAATTATGCTCTTGTTTGGATACTCGGCCGCTCCTGCCCCCATCAGCGCCAGCAAACCGCGCAGACAGCTCCCACACCGCCACTCTGCTTCTGTCCCGCTCGTATAAAATTCCATGCCAAGGTACAAACCACAATCCTCCCTTTCTTGTTTTTTTCATGCAAAAACTATTTTAGAATAAATTTAAATGTCAGACCTTCAAGAACTTTGAACAGAGGGGACTTCAGCTCACTCACTTCACAACATGGCTAAAAAAAAAATTTTTTTTTAAAAATTCTGATGAAAGAACTAACATTTTAGAGGCATATATATATATGTGTGTGTGTATATATATAATATATATATGTGTATGTGTATATATATGTGTGTGTGTGTGTGTGTGTATATATATTTTTTACTGAATTTAAGTTCCAGAGAGAAACAACATTGCTATGTTGGAGGAACAGGATAAAAGAAGAAATAGCGAGGAAAGTATAAATGTCAAGAACAGCACTTTCTGGCCCAGGAGAGGCCCCGAGGCCCCGGGAGGGAATGACACCGCCGTCCACGCTGCTTCGCGCAGTGTGTCGATAAACATGGTCCCCACACCATTTAAAATATTCACCATTGATCTAAGCAGGCACAGACGGAAAATGCCCATCCAGGCAGACGTTGCTGAACAGACACACAGAACACACTGCAGGAAGAACTCGATGCTTTTTTCCCCCAAACGTTTTATTACGCACACATTTCAGATGAAATACACATTCAGTGTTCATCGTCTAAGCAACAGAAAACACGTTTTTAAATCAGTCTGAGGCAGCAGGGCAGACTTCCCGCGGGAGTCTGGGAAGGTTTGTTCTTCATTTAACAGATGTTTATTGATCACGGAAGGCGGGAAGTTATATGACCCGTCTCTAGCTTCAAAGAGCTTACATTGTGGGAGAGATCTTGCGGGGAGCCTGGCCCTCAGAGAATTTAAGAGAACTTTTGTAGAACTATGTGAGAAAGGTATAAAACCATGGGGAGGAAGGAGAGGGTCCGGGTTTTGATTTCAGAATACAGACTTAAAATGAGCGTTCAGGCGATCTGAAAAAGTCTTGAGGTAGAAACCATTGAACCAAGCCCATGACTGTGTGTTATCTAATCCAGTGTTTCCTAAATTATGGCAAGTGTTCCACTGGGCTCCTTTGAGAAGCTGTTGAAAGTCACGGGCCTGAAAATAGCCCTCCACCCTCCAACCTTTACACCAAACGTCAGGGATTTGGAGTTTACGTCCAGGGGCTTTCCAGTTTAAATCGAATCCAGTTACACTGACCACAGTTAACGTGTTGTAACTGTTTATTTATGTACCTGTCTTCTCTGCTAGAATATAAGCATTTCTAGGACAGGATTGCTTTAGGTTTTATGTTTTATTCAAATCCCTCTCTGCTTAGCAATGTGTTGTTGTGTAGAAGGTGTTAAAAATGTGGACTGTCTGCTGCCTAGCTCAGTGTTTAAGTTTTAGGTTAATACTGTGTCTTCCAAATGTCAGTCATTGGAGTAACTTCCTCACAAAATAAACGTACTGTAGATGTTTCCTACCTGCATTATTATTTCTCATCTATAGCAGCGTCATAATGGTTTTTGGTGACCGAGCATTAAATATGATCATATTTCAGAATGAGCATGTTATTTGCACTATATTTTCTTTCACTCTAGCTTACACCAAGGAGAGAGTCCCAGTCCACCTCTCATGTATCTTTAATACCCCTCTGACACTTGGAGATCTTCCTTTGGAACTAATATAGAGGCTCTGTAGGCAGCAGTATCTGGATAGAAGTGAATAAGATTGCTTTGGTCTTCTTCCATTGTGTTTAGTCTTACAGAAAGTGAAACTAATTTCCTGTTTATAGGAGTGACAAAATTTTCCTTTGAGTGTATATTTAAGTTAAAACAAAAAAGGACTGATTTAAAGAAAAGCAGTGTATCAGTTATCCATTGCTGCGTTAACAAGCTGCGTCCACACATAGTGGCTTCACAAAATAACAACTTATTAGGATTCGAAGAGTTGGCTGAGCTCAGCTGGGCAATTCTCCTTTTCCACATGACGTTTGCTGGGATCATTCCTGTGACTGGAGAGCGTGGCCGGGGCTGGAAGGTCCAAGATGGCCTCACTCGGATGTCTGGTAGCCTGGCTGAGCTGCTCTCTTTCTGTGTGGCCTCTCATCATTCAGTCGTCTGCTCTGGGCTTTTCTTTATTGGGCACGGATCCCAGGAAAGTGAAAAAGAAAGCTGCAAAGTCTTTTAAGACCTAGACCTGGAAGTCCCAAAGCACCCCTCCTGCCCCATTTTATTGGTCAAAGCAAGAGACAGGAGAAGTCTAGATTCAAGAGGAGGAGAAACAGACTTTGCATCTTTTGGGGGAGGGTAGTGGCACTTGTGTTCAGAGGTGGAAGGAACCTTTGGCAATAATTTTGCAAACAATCTACTGCAAATGGTAAGTAAGTAAACAATAGGACAAGATTGTGGCAAAATTTGTGAGGGTGTTAACTCACATGACGGCTATTTGGAAGACGTATTAACCTAACACCTAAATACCACACTAGACAGTCAGTGTGGTAACATTCTTAATACCTAGTATATACTGAGCACAGTGCCACACACAAGGGAATGAAAGGAAAAAGATAAAACATACAACTTGCCCTAGAACTGCTTACGTTCTAGTGAGGGAGACAGCTGTGTCCCCTGCAAATAAATAGTGATAAAATAATCACGAGGCATGTTGCAGTACGAGGTTTAAAAATATAGAGTCCTGGTGTTTTATGTCAAGGTTTGAGTGCATACGGGTTTTCTTGGGCCCATGCCTTTGATCAGATTCTTGAGAAAGAGTGTGACCTTAAAAGGACCTAAAAAGCCCTGAGTGAATCAAGGGACACCACGGCATGATGCCCAGAGATGGCTGTAGTGGTGAGGAAGAGGCTCACGGCAGTGGTCCCACTCCCCCGTGGGAAGGAGGGGTGGTGGGAGAGGGAGAACCGGCTCAAGTTGGGAGCCAGTTGGATGTAGTGATGGGGGTGGAGGGACGAGATGGGTGTAAGGGAAGAAGGAGGAAGATGGTGCAGGAGGCTAGGAATGTGGCAGGTGGAGAAAGGAGGAGAAGGAGCAGTTGATTCCGGGATAACTGAACTCTCCAGGCGGGGAGAGTGGGAGAAAGGAGCAAGGGGATGTTTTCTGGGAAGATCTTTCCCAAATGCAGTTTTTCCCAAGTTGTCCATTGAGATGTCCATGTGATAAAACTAATCAACAATGGGAAATGCAGATCTGGAACTTACTACCTCGTGCCAGGTACCTGGGTAGGAATTGAGTATAAAACAGGGAGGATCCTGAGAGAGGTGATACCCACAGTCCTATGCAGCTGACATTCCAGTGGGGTTGGGAGCAGGGAACAATGGGGAGAGAGACAATTCAGATGTAAAAAAATTCCCAATAAGTTGTACCTAATATTAAGTGTCAAAAATAAAATAAATCTAATTAGTGGGATAGAGAGGGTTGGGGGAGATGCTTTATCTGGGGTAGTGTGTTGGTGGAAGGCAGCTTTATGAAATATAACTCAAAGCGAGGAAGGAGGACTATGCTCTTGTAGCTTAATCAGGTAGGAAAATTATGCTAGCAGGAGACTGATTAACTTTTGCGATGTGAAGTAGTCTCACCCAGAGACCAGATCATTGTTAGGGACTCTTCCCCCACCGTCTCCTTCCACAGACATCTGAATCTCCCCTGTCTCACAGCTGAACCATGGAGATAATGAGCGTAACTGAAAACTCACTGTGATGGCCAGGACTCCAGAGGAGTGGAACCTCCAGAGAGAAGGGAATTACAGGAGAAAGGGGGAGCATGTATGGAAGACTGGCCAGGGGGAGTTACTCACCAGCCACTGATGGGGACCATATGGGGCCCCCCAAACAAGAGATTGAGGCTGGCTGCCGTGTTAGTACCTAGGAAGGAATTGGCTAGTCCATGGATGCCACTCTTAATGCCTCACCACACTTTGAATCTTTTGTGGGATGGATTACAGGACTGTGTGAGATGCATTACATTACCGGGACTTGAGTGAAGACCTGATTGCATAGTCCTGTGGGTTTGGGGAGTGCTGATCTGAGGCAGTGTGGGACACCATCCTCCCTCACCATCCACAGCAAGTTGTCTGGACCACTCCAGAGGGGATGATGGGTTGTGAGCAGAGTTGCCTCTGGATCAATCCACCACCAGGGAGACTGTCTTCTGACCATTGTACTCCATCCACACCAACGTCAGGATATATTTAATTTTGGAGAAAATTATGTTTTAGTCACTCATTTCTGAACGCATCTTCCTGGGTCCCATCAAGAATGCGTGCAATGTTAAGTAAACCAGTCTATGTCAGTGATTGTGACCACATCTACTTTTGGCTAGTGCCAGGATGTCCCCGTAGATTTAAGATGAACGAGGATAAATTAGTTCATGACATGTGTTGAAATGATAGGATCCCATAAAATAAAACCTTTGGTGATTGGAAATATCATTTTAGAGATTTCAGATATTGGATTGGCAAAAAAATAATTTAAATGATTTGATCTATTATATATACTATATATATTTTTATATATTAAATTTATATATTTATATATTTTAAATATAACATAATATATAATATAAATATAAATTATATATAAGTATATTTAATATTTTTATATGTTTATATATTAAATATATTTTCTATATTATATATATATATATTTTCAAATCTTTGTTAAAATATAATGTAAAACCCATAGTCTTTGAGTGTTACCAGATACCATGGGCAGAAGAAACAGCAATGAGCCAGTCTACTGGCCACAGCTCTAGACCTCATTCAGAGAGAACAGGTTTGCGTTTGGGAATAATTTTAGACTGTTATTTTTCTGCCATTTGCTGTTATCACCCTGATTCAATCCATCAACTGGGGTGTTACTCAAAATACCAGATCTCCTTAGGGAAGAATTACTCCATCAAACACAGGCACTATGGAGGACTTGAAAATGCTGAAAAGCACACATTACAGAAAAGTGGGAGAAAATGTGGGCTTGGTGTCCTGGAGCTGCGTCTTCCTTTATCCCATTGTTTGTGACCTTGACTCTTTGAAGCATGACGTCAACCCATGGATTCAAGTCACTGACATGTTTATGATTCTCTAGTCCCATTTGGTAGTTATTAATACTGTGGAGGTGGCAAGGACACTTTCAATATGCAGTGTCTCCTGTCAAGAGAAAGAGAAAACCTTCCGGTCGGGTCCCCAGGCACTGGCAGTAGGCTTTGTCCTAAGTCTACAGGCTCTTTAAGGGGGATCTGAGCTATTCACCCTCAACTTAGTAGGCGTGAGGGGAAGATGACAGTGCTACAATCCCCTGTGGTGGGGACAGAGGACACTCCTCTTAATTAGTAGTCTTACCACCACTCCTCCCCCTATTACCAGTAATAATAGTACAAACCAGAGCAATTACCTCGCACTTACTATGTTCTGGAGGCTCTTCTAAGCACCTTCCCTACGTTAACCAGTTTAATCCTCACAATAGCAATAGGTACCACTACACCCTCCTTTTATAGATGAGGAAACCGAGGCTCAGAGAGGCCCACACCTGAGCAGTGGAGGAGCTGGGCCAGGTGTGGGCGCTGGCAGGTGGATGAGACTGATAATAAACATGAAGAGGGTACGGTTTCTCTATGAGGTGAAGACAGTCGCTTGGGAGAAAGCTCCTTCATCTTTGAAGCCACTGCTCACCCAGAGGGGAGGGGGTGGTGCTCACCTCCCAGCCCCAGGCCTGTGCAGCTGCCCACGCCCCACCCCACCTGACGGGAGGGGCCCAGGACCGGGAGAGAGGCTGCTGGGCTGCTGCCAGTGCTCTTCTCAGGCACAGCCATGCCTCCCAGAGCCACACAGTGTCGGAGCCAGAAGGAGGGCTGGGGATACAGTAAACTCCTCCGCTTTACAGACAGGGCCCCGAGGTGCCGCACAGACTTAATGCTGGGTTACAGAGACATCTGTTCTATGGTCCTAGGAAAGTCAGCTTTTCCAGGGAACAGTTAACTGAGCAGGTGTCTGGAGCCCAGGTGATTTGCGTCTGTCTTTACCTCCTGTTCCTGACAGATGGGAATGACAAGGAGAAAGGTTAGGAGAAAGGGGAGGCGATCCTATCAGATTTTATGGAGAAGCATGCGAACAAGAAGGAGAGCTTCAGACGGGACTCATTTATAGCTCTGTAGGGGATATGGATTTGTGTTTATGGGGATGAGCGTTCAGGAACTGTGAAGCTTAAATTCCTTTGATGTTCTTAGTAGGCGCCCTGGAGGATTCATTACTTTAGCTTCCATATTGATGCTATTAGGAAAAGCCACACTTCCTCCCAGGAACTCCTGCAGGCATCTCTTCAGGAGTGCTACTACCTGGGCACTCTTTGGTGCTCTACATTTTGGACCGAAGTCCAAAGACATCCCTGTTACCTGGACCCTTTGATGTGGACTGACGGATGCCAGTCAGGCACAATGGAGAGAAGACACTTCGCACTGCTGCCGCGTTTTACCCCAGCTTCTCACTGCCGTGCCTACAACACCATTCCCTTTTCTGCCTCCTAATTGTGCCTCTGGGTCCTTTATGGGAAGGGTGACTTTTTCCTCTTGACAGACAGTATTATAGCATAGACCTGTCCTTGTCACTCTTTATTGCTTTTAATAACTCCAAAATCTCTTACAAGATGTCTAGAGCGTCATAAACATATGTTGATGGCCCTATGTTATCAGCCTGGAAATGGACAAGATCACAGACAATGTGCCAGAGGAAGGAAGACAGAGAACATGCTGTTATAAATAGATGTGTAGCTTGAAGATGACCCTTTCAGACGTGGGGACGTTACTTGGCAATAGGAAGGAAGTGAGGAAAAGCAATAATAATTTTCTTGTACTTAGGGAGTTCTCCAGGGGGATGCTAAACGCTTGCGGTGTTCAATCCAATGGGCATCTTGGCTTATCAGAGGTTTAAACATTTATCATAGTTATTTCATGACAATGGAGAGTGAATTAAAAGTTTAGAATGGAGCAAAAGTAGTTTGGATAGTTGAAAGTCGGCAAATACGATCCATAATTTTAACTTAGGAAATCAAAATGAAAGACGTGAGAACAACAGACCTTACATTTCGTCATCCTGAACTTATTAAAAATGCAAGCCTTGGGGGACCCTTTCAGGTAGTAAGTTGAAATGCTAGTACTGAACCTCATTTCCTGGCCTCTTGATCTAGCATTCATACTCAGCAGGTAAATTTTAATCAGGAAGCACCTAAAAGGTATATTGGTTTTGTTATTTGGTGCTCAAAGATGTTCCCAAGGCCTTGGTTTAGATTTGTGCCTAATAGACCTCAGAACTCCCAGCATCTGGGGGGAGAGACAAGCTACAAAAACAGCATCGCCGCCAACAGCCTCAAAGTCATGACAGTGGCCGTCCTCGGCGTGCGGACACCTTGGTGTTAACCCTTTCAGTACCCTGTTTAGACAGGTACTATAACCACAGGATAAGGGGAAGTGTGCAGGAATGGAGGTGAGGCCTTGGGTAAGTTCATTAACTCCTCTCAGAACTGTAATTTCTTCATCTGTAAAGGAGGAATTTATCATCACTTATAATAATAATTAATATTGCTCTGACATTGTTTTCTAAAGATTAAATGAATAACATCTGCAAAGCACGTAGCCCGGGGCCTATTTTAAGGTTGCTAGTTACGATCATCATCATCATCCCATTTTTCAGATGAAGAAACAAGGCTCAGAGATTCGAGAAGCAGGGAAGTGGAAGGCAGGAACTGAGTCGGGGGCTCCCGTCTCCTGAACCCCTGCTGGTCGTCGGCCCACAAACCTGTCGCGCGTTAGGAGATGTCGCTTTGGGGGAACAGAGGGCGTGGAACGGAGGTTTCGCCTTTGGCCAGGAATCTAACTCTCACTTTGGGAAGAGGTGGCAGGGATGTGGGAAAAAGCAGTTATTTGTGGTTGAGGCCTCAGGGACCGCAGGTCGCTGCCTCTAATTAGCACTCTTTTCTCTGTTGCGTGTCTGCCTTCTCTCAATGCTGTTGCCCTTTCCGTGCATCGTGGTTGCCTGGCTCTAGAAAAATGTTTCCTTAGGTCACCCACCCAGGTCTGCCTTCTCTGAACTCACTGAATGCCATGGGTACTAAAAGAAGGGAAAGAGGATAATCTGCCAGTCAGAGATTTCCCCCCTTTTGTGTTGGACAGATTTGGCTGCACAACCCTAGACAATTTACACAGCTTTATCTGTAGCATCTTGTGGGTGAGGCAAAGTAAGTGCTCTTCTTGAATAAGAGTCACCGCAGGTGGGAACATGACGTTGTAAACATTCACTCTGGTCTTCTATCTATTTAGTTCCTTTTCTGTTAAAGAATAAAAACCTGTACTGTGCAATAGCCCACCCTTTGCAAAAATCTGGGAGGAGAGATGGTTTTTTAATTTTTTTTTGAGCCTTTGAGTTTTTTTAAAAAATTTCTTATTGAAATGTAGTTGACTTACAATGTTAGTTTCAGGTGTACAGCAAAGTGATTCAGTTATAGATATACATACATATATTTTCTTTTCAGATTCTTTTCTAATATATGTTATTACAAGAAATTTAATATAGTTCCCTGTGCTATATTGTGTTGTAGGTCCTTGTTGTTTATGTATTTTATATATAGTAACGTGTGTCTGTTAATCCCCAGCCCCTAATTTATCCCTCCCTGCCCTTTAAAACAAACTATGATTACCAAAGGGTAAAGGGCTTCTGTTCTGTAGTATAATCTCCTGGTAGGGATTGGTGAACTCACCATTCATTGGTCTTTAGTGGCTTCTCCCTCTGTGAGTCTCCCCTGCGTTAGATGCTGTTGTTTGCATTTCTCGGTTGGAGCGGAGGCCTCCTGCAGGCAAGGACCAGGCTTCCTGCTCTTCGCTTGCACCTGGGACAGAGCCCCGCCCAGCCAGCATCAGAACACGCAGAGCTAGGGGATCTCTTTGGACCAATCTGGGCTCAGCCTTCTTGCTGGCCACTAACCTGAAAAATGAGTGAAAAGAAGGAAACTCAGTCTTGATTCCAGAAGACAGAAATGCTTTTAGCAAGTTGGATGCCTTTGAAGTCAGTCATTATGGACACCAGCTGAGGATGTGGAAGGTGTGGAAAGGGAGAGAAAAAAAGGGGGAGGGCAGAAAGATGCAGAAGGACCTGAAGATAGAAAAGAGGCTAGGAGAGGGGACATGTTTTACACACCCAATTATTTTTCCCAGTTCCCAACCCCTGGCTTGGGCCAGTGTGCTCTGCCATGACCCCAGCTCCAAATCTCTTCATTTATTCATTTATTTTTAAAGCTTAATCAAGAGAATGGATTTCAAGTCAGAGAGAGGTGGGGGCTGAAACAACTGAGGCAGTAAAATGTGTGTCACTCTTTTCTTCCTTCGGCCAAGTCAGGGGTTCCGTCATTAGCATGGGAGCTGGAGATGGTAAATCTGACTCTGATCTCGAAGGTCCCTGGTGGAGGGCCGTGTGTTTTCTTTCTAGAGATATCCCTGAAGAGAGAGCAAAGAGGAAAGATAAAGGGAACCGAGTCAAGTGAAGAGGAAACATTTTTTAAAAAGTGTAACACTGATTGGAGTGGATAGATTTGATTTTTGTTGTAAAGGCAATTACGAGAGCTTCTTCTTCTTCGCAAGGATGAGAACGATTCAGCAGGCTTGTTCGTGTACACACAGTGATCGTCAGCTGGGGTCCACTGCCAGCTTTTCAGAGTCGACTCCGTACCGGACCCTGGGGACGCTGAGCAATGCAGCCTTCGCATCCTGTTCCCGGTGTCTTCCATCTGTGGCACTTTCTGTCACTTAGTTTCCAATTTGCTTGAAATAGTTTTATTTACTCTAAAGCAGGATGTGGCTTATGGTGCCAGTGATGGGCTCTGCAGCTCCCACATCACAGAAAATGCTGTCGGCACAGTATCAGAGACTACAAAGCTAACAGGTGGAAGTTGGGAAAGCCAGCAGCAGGCACAGATGGCGGTGCAAAAACCTTAACTTCATTCCCCCGCAGCCATGCTTTGTAGTTCCATACTCCCGCTAATGTGGCACACAGCGACCATCAGCAAGGCTCTTTTGATCTATCCTCCTGGGAGAGGCAACCCTAGAATTTCATTTTAGTGATTTGGTGTCAGCATTTTTCCCGTCCTCCCATGAAATCTGTTCCCGACCCTGCTGAGGAGTAACACAATAGGTACTAAAGATCAGTGAACTGGTCCAAAGGCGCAGTTCAGTTCATGTTTATTGCCTCCCCCATTGAGTTTCGACACTGGGGCTATAAAGATGATAACAGCCTATTTCCTCATATGGGAGCCAAGAGAGACAAAGGCAAAGGAAGTCTGGGCGCAGGTTGAGACACTGTCTACGCTTCATGGTATTTTTGGAAGAAATGAGCCAAGTGCTAGATTTCTTGAACAATACCAACAATCCTCTTTGGCAAGAAAGGTGGAGATGGAAAACCGAACAGGTAAGTAGGGAGAAGGAGGGAATTTGGTGGTGGTGTTGCGTTACAATTATAATTGATTGAAGGGAACTTTTTTTGTTTTAAATTGAAGTACAGTCAGTTACAATGTGTCAATTTCTGGTGTACAGCACAGTGTCCCAGTCATGCATAGACATACATGTATTCCTTGTCATATTTTTTTTCATTAAAGGTTATTACAAGATATTGAACATAGTTCCCTGTGCTATACAGAAGGAAACTTTTTATATTGAAAAATTTCAGTTTTGTAGAAAAGTGAGAAAAACAGTATGACGCGTTCCCATATACCCTTTACATGGATTTACAAGTGGTTAACTTTTGGCCTCATTCATGTGCGCCGTATGCAATTTTTTTGAACTATAAAGTAAGTTGTTTAATTGGCATGATCACACCCTTAAAAGAAGTAATAATTCCATATTGTCATCTAATAAAGAATCCATATTCAAATTTCCCTGGTTGTCCCAAATATGTCTTTTATAGATTTTTTTCCTTCCCAGTTCATGATTCGACCAAGGTTCACACATTGCGTTTAGTTGTTGTATCTCTTAGTCTCTTTGGATTTATATTCCTGTTTTGCTTTGTTCCATGACATTGAAATTTTGAAGAGCTTAGACTGGTTCTATTGAAGAATATTTCCTATGTTGGATTTCTCTGATTGTATCTTCGTGAATAGATTCAGGTGAAATGTTTTTGGCAAGAGTCTCACGGATAGGTGTTGATGTGGTGTGCCAGCTTTAAGCTGAGGATTCAAGTCCTTCATGGCCTTGTGTGTATGTACCTATCGGTACTCCACTGCGGGGAGGGTTTTAGTTTTATTAAACTTTTAAATGTCCTATTAGCCCCCAGGAGTTAAGAATTGGGGTAGAGAAGGAGTAAGTCATTATTAGCAGGTTAATAGGTATTCAGTTTACAATTACATCTTCTTAAACCATTAGACATTTTGAGCATTTTTATACAGTACTTTCCTTATATTTTCTCAAAGTAATGCTATACATGGTAAAACATTCAAATAATAAGGACGTATTACAAAGTGAAAAGCATCCTGACTCCAGTTCTCCAAGTCCTTTGTCCTTCTTGGCAGAGGTAACCTGCCTTGCCTGTTTCTTCAGTGTCCCTCCATGTTATCTAAGTGTAGGTGGATATGTGTACTTTTACTTTATTATTTTACACGAGTGGAAGAATTTTGCAGAGGAGGTGTGTCATCAGTGAATTTGGCTTAAATCTACTGCTTATATCTGAAGTGAAAAAAAGAGGGGAGGATATAGCATAGTGGCAGAGCCTGTGCTTAGCATGCATGAAGGTTCTGGGTTCAATCCCCAGTCCCTCCATGAAAAATAAATAAATAAATAAGCCTAAGTTTCCTGCCCCCCCCCCCCAAAATAATTAAAAAAAGAAAAAAAGTCAATTACATATATTCACAAAATAATAATAATAATATAAAAAACCCAAAGCAGGAGGAATCAGTTCTGGTGAGCTCACCTGCCACCCCACTCAATAAGTGAGCAAGAGAGGGACACATCAAGCCCCTGTTCCTTCAACTGAACTCATTCTCACCATGCGCAGAGCCCTGTGCCCAGGGTGAGGCTAGTTTTTTATTTTTATTTTACTGTGATAAGAACACTTAACATGAGATCGACCGTCTTAACAGATGTTAAAGAGGGCAATACAATATTGATAACTACAGGTACAATGTTGTCCAGCAGGTATCTAGAACTTAGTCACGGTGCATTACTGGAACTTTATATCCAGTGATTAGCACCTCCTCCTTTCCCCTTCCCCCAGGCCCCGGAACTTCCATTCTGTTCTATGAATTTGACTATTTTAGATACCTCACATCAACAGAATCATGTTGTTATATGTCCTTCTGTGATTGGCTTATTTCACTTAGTGTAATGCCCTTAGGTTTCATCCATGTGGTCACATGTTGCAAGATTTCCTTCTCTCTTCTGGGTGAAGAGAGGTTGGCTTTTAATAAAGACTCTATCTATCACACAACATGGCCCCTATGTGGAAGCCACCTTCAACCGATGTGCAACTGAAGAACCAGACATGCCTTTCAATATGAAAGGGAACACCGGCCCCACGCGGGATTTACCAAGAGAGGGTTTGTGAGCCTCCAAACCGGCATTGCTCCAAGGAGTCTTCGAGGGACCTTTGGACTGTGAAATTCCAGCCTTTCTCACTGACTGAGACTTCAGCTCTGTGCTTTTTAAAAAATTAATAGGGTATCTTGGTTGTTCTACACCAGCATGCAGAGACCTTACTTTATTATTTTTTTTAAATAGCTACATGGTGTTCCATTACATAAATGTATCAGGATTTGTTCAAACTCAGTCCTCTATTGATGGATACTTAAATTGTTCTCAGACTTTTGCTATTACTATTATAATGCGGCAAGGAATGTTGTATCTTTTTATAATAATACATTTCGGGGAGCTCGCATGACCAAGTGACCATAGGAGAACAATTAGAATACTTTTGCTATATTTATTGAAAATAAGGACTTTGTTTTCATTTCTGGTTACTTTTGTATTGAAACTGTTCTGGTCCTAATTCCTATGATGTTGACTTTTCAAAACTGAGTTTAAAAGATATCAATTACCCTTTAAAAAAACCCCATTTACCATAGTTTTAAAGTCCACTTAATGGCATTAGGATTCCAAAAGACAGTTTATATTTTTGGTGATTAGTGTTTATTCAACAAATATTTCTTGAGTCCCTGTATGTACCAAGGGTAATATTAAGGGTTTGAAACTTTATCCTCCCAGTATCTTTAAAATTCTGCTGAAATTGAAGACTAAGAACTATTTATTTGATAATTGCTCATTTATGCCATAAAATTTATAAGACATTTGTGTACCAAGGAAGTGGAAAGGAGGGGAAAGGTAATTTATTGATATTAAAAATTATATTTTAATCTATTTTCAAGGTAGCAGTTATAGAAACTGGTTCCTTTCTTTCTTTTAATTTCTTTATTTCCTTTAAAAAAATGGCTATACTGAATATTATGGCTTAATAGTAAATGGTTTTGGAAGCTCTGAGCGTCCTAGATTCTAGGATAAAGTTTTCAAAATATACCACATTATAAACTGGTTTCTGTTACAGGGGTATAACTAATCCCTGATTAAGGTTGTAAATCTAATACACATAAAGGATACAAGATATTTAAATGCAGTTGATATATGCTTCCCTTAACTTTATACAGCAGATTGTTACAATCTTCATTTGTTCAATTGATATCTATATATTAAAGTTAGTTTATTTTAAGATTTTTGAATGAGGTATATATGCATGTGATATAAAATTTAAATCTGATACAAAAGGCATCTAATTCTGTTCTACAGAGCCAACTAAATATAGCCAAATTCTTCTGAGATGTTCGAGGCAGACACAGGCAATGATACAGGTTTACATATCTCCCTCCCTTCATCGCTTCCTTCCTCCCACCAGTTTTAATAACTGTTATGGTCAGTCCTTCCTCATTCTCCTTTTTGTTTTTCCCTAGATGCTTTTTCCTGGCTCTTATTGCTTATTTAGTTTTATATAGGAACTTTAAAATCAACTTGCTTTGTTTGAAAAAAAATTCCTACTAACAGTTTTGGGAGTGGAATGTCCAGTGTTAATAAATTAACTTTTAAAGAACTGACATCATAAGATGCTGAGTCTTTAAACCAAAAACATGCTATGCCTTTCCATTTGTTTCAGTCTTTTTTAAAAAAAAATAACTATTAGGTTTATCTTGAAGAATTTTAATCTTTCTTTCTTTCTTTTTTTTTTTTTTGTGGGAAATAGAGTGATCCCTTCTGTTATATCTTCTGGTTGTTGTTTGTATGTTTGAAGACTATTGATTTTTCCAAATTATGATACATATATATTTTTACCATACTGGAGTCTTTCATTGTTGGTAATAGTTTGCCGGCTGACTCTCTTGAGTTCTCCAGCTAAACAATCATTTTATCTACACATACCCTCAGAACAATATTAAATTATGGTGATGTTACATTGTATGGCCAGGGTAACTTATTTCTGTGCACATTTTTGAACAAAGTCTCTCTGGCTAACTGCTTAACTGAAAAGCAATATAAGCTGTTAAATATGAACACAAAACAAAACATCCAGACCTACAGTTACCACAAAAAAACAAAACTAAACAACCAGCCAACAAAACCTGTTCTCATTTGCAACTGCTTGTGAACCAGACTTAATACAAAACAAAAATGAAATGTTTGGATACTGAGGTGAAGATTTGTATCACTATCATGCACAGCCTCCAATGTCAAATTTTTTTGTGTGTTCCTTAAAACTCACTATTCTCATTTATTAATCTTATAATAAACACATTTCACAAATTTGAACTAAGAACATTGTAGTATAATATTGCTTTTATTTTATTTTTTTATGTTGTAGATTCACGTGGGAGTCCATTTGAAAACTGAGTTTAGTTGACAAAAAAAATGGAAAATGCTGGAATTAGTCCTCTCGCCTCTCCCTTTACTGGCACAGAACTTGACATTGTGGACCCAGTGTCAGTGGCTCAGTGACCCTACATTTCCCGTCTTTTGTGCTGGACATAGCTGCAGAGAGGGAATCTTAAGACTCTAGTGAGTGAAATTCTCAGTACTGTTGATTGTTTGCTTACCTGTGATGTATGGATTGTGAAGATAAAGCAGGGTGGGACCCCGACCTACCCAGGCATATCTTTCATCTGAATATGAAGGAAATGATTCATTGACGCTCAACCAGAAAGCCCTTGCCTGGAAACCACAGTTCAGTATTGCGTAATCAAGCCTTTGAAAACAAAATATCCGAGAAAATAATTTGGAAGTCAATTCCCATCACTTTCTCTTATTAGTTTAACTCTTTGTTTGTGTTCATCATAGTAACCGCCAATGTGTTCTGTTTTGCACTTCCCTGAGTGTATTCGCGGTAAACGTGTGAGGTGGTGAGGTCTGTGTCAACACTCTCACTTTACAAGCGAGGAAAGTAAAGCTCACACTAGGCTCAGGTTTGCGGAGGCAGAAAGTGGTAGAACCAGGAATGACTAAATTCAGGTCTGCCTAGGCAGTGGGAGGGAGGGCATGGATTATATAACTTCATCTTCTAGAAACTCAGTTTTCTGGTCTGTGGAATGAACGTAATAGTCATTTTGCAGTGTTGCTATAAAAATGAAATTCGATAATGTAAGTTAAACATCTAGGTTTGTATGTAACAGATGCCTGGACTTCAATACACATTTATTTCATTCACTTTTTAGCTCTTTAATCTCCATGCTGTGTTTATAGTTCTATAGCTGTGGCCTTAATCAGTATATTAAAATTTCCACTCCACTACCTAATTCCTCTATACGGCAGTAGTAAATTATATTGTCTCCTGAATATAATACTTTTCCTAGAACTAACTTACAGCAAGTTTCTCAGGGTATTTTAGTTACTAACCCCTTCCCCCACTTTCGGGCAAAGGGCCAAGAGTATTTTGAGGGGATTAAGATGAACCTACAATGTATTGAATCACACCATTTCATAGAGTTAGAGTGAAGTTACGATATGGTTACAAGGTGACAGATCTAAAGGGGCAATAAGCAGTTGGCGTAAGCAAAAATCATAGAACTCCATTTATCTGCCAACACATTTGTATAAGAGATTACACTCCTGGTTAGGAATTTCCTGCTGTATGTCTTTTTTTTTCCTATGGAACTTTTCAATAGCTTGTAAGGGGCTCTTGTGCTTCCCCTTCAGGCTTGGCTGTTATCAGTTCCACTCAGATATTCCTTCCTATTCAGTTTGGAGTGTTTTGTGACACTTATGAATGAGTGCCTCTATTTTTTTTCATGACTAGAATGCTGATTTATATCACAGGAGACCCATCACTTCTGCTTCCTCCCCTCCCCGCCACAGGACTGTTGTAAGAATTTACCCTTCAAGCCAGGCATTAATTACTTGAATCTCCAGGAAAAGGATACCATAAAAATCAAAAGCCACATGTGAACTTTATAAGAAATCACTTCCTACTAAAATAATACACAAAGGTAACAATTAAGAAAATTTCTTAGGTAAATGAGGAAACACATTGGAGTGTTTTTAATTATGTAGGTCATGCCAAGTGAAAGGGCGAGGGCTCTGGAGAGAATATTTGATGTGAAGCAGAAAACCAGAGTCTGAGCCGGGGCTCTGCAGTCTATTACATGATCATGGGCAAGACCCCTAGGGCTGCCCAGTCAGGTTTTCTTCGGCTGTAGAAACGAGTACCGCATCATCGCTCTTCATCTCTGTTTTATTTCATTAGGACAACCGTGACAGCTCAGAAAATCTTAGTGTACAGATGTGAGATAAAACTTGACTCAGGCAGCCTTATTTCAATGTGGTTGGATCCACAAATGTTTAGCTCGTTCAGTGTTCATCCAAGTAATTGGTGAAGAAAGGAACATAAAAGAAATAAGTAGATTTTATGTTTTTAACTTTCGGTGGAGAAACATGGTTTTATGGTTTATTAAAAGATTCAGCAGTAACTGGCTAGTGGATTACTTAACCTCCTAAATGGAAACCAACTTCAATCTTCTTTTCTTTTTATTAATTTTATGTGAACAAACTGCCAGCAAAGAGAAGAAATTAATTTCCCAAGATGACTTTTGCATCAATTGCATAGAACTGATGTCAATTGTATCATATCAGATATTTTGATCGTATCAGATAATTTGATACCTAAATTAAAATGTCTGGTCCATTATACAGGCCTAAGGGTAAAAAGAATTTTTTTTATGACTTTTCTTCTTGACTATAAAAATGGTATTAATTTCCAGAAATTCAAGTGTGGGTAAATAGAGGGACTCTTGGAAAACTCCATTGTGCTAACAGATAAAAACGGAAAATGAACTGGAGACGTGTACATTTGGGAAAAGGATGGCAAAATATTGTCTCTCTGCAGGTGATATGGTTTTCCCAAGTGGGCCTATTTGGTAAAACTAGAAAATCAATTGCAATATTTTTAGAAGTAGTAAGAGAATTTAGTAAGAAGATAGGTTAGAGGTAAAGACACACAACTGAATAGCTTTCTTATGTATCAAAAATTGCCAGTTAAAAAATAGAAGGGAGAAAACAGTTCCAGTCTTACTAGACCATAAAGACCATGAGAATGATTTTTGTTCACTGCTGCGTTCCCGGCTCCTAGAACGGTGCCTGGCACGTGGTAGACAACAGGAAACATTGATTGAGTAAGTGAGGGAGTAGTAACTAAAGTGTCACACATTGATTAGGAACAATTTGAAGATGAAATTCATGGGGGCTTGACAAGGAAAATCATTCAGCTGCGCTGAGAGTCATAAAAGAAGAATCGAAAACATAGAGAAAGAACTGGCTCATACTTGGAAGTGTTCAGTGCTGTAAAGTTGTAAGTTCTTCCTAAGATAATCTGTTGATTCAACATTAGTCCAGTCAAAATCCCATGGATTTTCTTTTTGAACTGATCAACTTGATAAAATATTTCATGGAAGAACAGTAATGTAAAAAGAGCTGATGAATTCTCAAAAAAAAAAAAAAAAGGGTAGTGATTGTATGTGGGATGTTTTTCTCTGCCAGATAGTCATTCATTCATTCAACAAATATTTTGGAGAATCTATTCTGTGCTCGGCAGTGTTCCAGGCACTGGGGATACAGAAGAGACTAAAAATCCCCATTCTCGTGGAACTTAGGTTAGAGATACAGACAGTATGCAGAGGAATAAGTAAAATATATAGGATGTCAGGTGGTGACATGCGTTAAGGAGAATAAAGCAAAGAGGACAGTAAGTAGCGGCAGGGTGCAGGGCAGGGGTGGGGATGGGAGAACGTGTCGTCGATGGGCTGCTTGGGAAAAATCTCACAGGAAAAGTGGTGCTGGAGTGAAGACCTACAGGAGGTGAGTCATAAGGTTATCTGGAATGTTAAAAGTTACAGTAATTTAAACAGTGTGGCCTTAGCTCCAAAGTGCCAACAGAAAAAGTGGAACAAAATATTGAGTCCAGGCTCAAATATATGTGAAGATTTAGCATGTGATTAAGTGGCCCCAAAGATCAACTGTTTATAAATGGTGCTGGAACAACTTCCTAGACATTTGGAAAAAAATAAGTTGGGATCTTCCCTTATAGAGACAAAAGTTACGAACGAATAAAAGACTTAAATGTTGAAAAACATACCTTAAACTGCTAGGTGAATATTTAAGTAATTATTTTAAAAACATTTTTATCTGTTAAAACATGATTTAAAAAAAGCCAGAAAACAAAATAGAAGATCCAGAGAGCTGACCATACAGAAGCTTAATGTGTCAAAACAAAACAAACAAAAAATCAAAATCCCCACCCAGAAAAGTGACCTTTTTTTTTTTTTTTGCAAAACAACACACATCACAGAAACACGGAACTTCCTCATTCTATTTTTTTCACCCTTCCTGAAGTTAGTGTAAATATTTAATGTGATATGTTTTTTCCCCTTACTCTTAAGAGCTGTTAAATTGATAATTCATATTCTAATAAACTGCCTATTAGAAAGCAGATATAAGGTATATAAAGTGTTTTAGAAAGCAAATACATTTTTGCACACTCCAACAACAAAAGTAAAAAGAATATAAACACTATTCACAAAGAAAGAGAAACATTAAAAAAAAAAGTAAAAAGGTATTTAACCTCTTGAGTGATCAAAGAAAGCTAAGCTGAAACATACCGAGATGCAATTTATTACCTGTTGGATTGGTAAGCTTGAGGAGGAGAAATTATGAGAGACGAAGGGGAAACAGCATTCTCATTTACTGCTAATGCGACAGTAAATTTGTTTAGTCTTTCATCAGAACTAAATATGTTCATGCCTTATAAATTTTCTCAGATTTTCCACCCAGATGTAACTGAACAAGTGATCAAAGATATCTGTATGAGAATGTTTATCGTGGCATCATTTGCAATCATAAAACACTGGAAATGACCATGGATGCTTATTAATAGGCAAATGGTTAAATAAGCTACAGTACATACAGAGTATGGAATACTACACAGTTATTATTTATATGGAAAGATATCTATAATCAATTGTTAATTAAAAAGACCATAACAGTCATTTGGGAAGGCAGTTTAGCAGTCTTAGAAAGCCAAACATGGTCTTGCCATATGACCCGGCAATCACACTTCTAGGTATCTATCCAAAGGGGTTGAAACTTATGTCCATATGAAAACCTACGCATGCCTATTTATAGCTGCTTTATTCCTAGTTGCCAAAAGAATGGAAGCAGCCAAGATGTCCTTCAGTAGATGAATAGATACATTAACTGTACTACATCTAGACAATGGAATACTATTCAGCAACTTAAAAAAAAAAGAGCTATCACATCATAAAAAGACAGAAAAAACACAGAAGAAACTTTAACGTGTATAGCTAAGTGAAAGAAGCTAATCTGAAAGGCTACATGCTGTATGATTCCAACTATATGATGTTCTGAAAATGGCAAAACCACGCAGACAGTAAAAACATCAGTGGTCGCTTGCAGGGGGTGGGTGGGGGGAGGAATGAATAGGTGGAGAATGAGGGACCCTTAGGACTGGGAAGCTATTCTGTATGATACTCTGATGGTGGTTACATGACATTATGCATTTGGTAAAAACCATAGAAGAGTGAATCCTAATGTAAACTTTAGTTACTAATAATATATCAATACTGTTTCATCAGTCATAACAAATATACAACATCAATGCAAGATGTTAATTGCAGGCGGGATGGGTGTGCGTGGCAAGGAGGAATGAGGGTAATGAACGCTCCGTACTTTCCATTCATTGTTTCCATAAGCCTAAAGTTGTTCGAAGGAATAGTCTATTAGTTTAAAAGAAAACAGACTATGAAGAACATGTATGCTTGATTCTCTTTGTGTGGTGTGGTGTGTGTGTCTGTGTATTTGTGCATGACTGTGTGTGTAGAGGGATGTGTGTAGAAATAAATTCAGAGGATTTATATCAGATTTATTACAGTGGTGTCTGCCAGTGGTGAATCTGTGAGTGATTTTTGCTTTTTGATTGGTGTCTTTCTATACTATCTAAATATGTTATTCAAATAAATGACAAACAAGGTGACTAAGTTTTTAAGATGGGAAGGGATATAAAGAAACCACTTCATCTCATCTCTGTTTGGGCCAAGTTTTAGGGCCAAGTTTTCCTTCTAACCTTAAGTTTTTCCAAACATGCACGATGCCTTTATGAAAAAAGCCCCCCAAAGTGGAAATCTGAACTTATAAACATATACATTAGACGTGGATATTTGATTAACAAAAAATGTGATCACAGTTCAATCAAGATGCCAAATTATTTTATAATGATGATATTTAACTTTTTAAGAGGGTGTGGAAGAAGAGAGGAACCAAAGATCCTTTGGAGAATCTCCTGAAAACTATGGCCCCTCCACTCAAAAATTTTTCATGTGCAGATATAGTCATAGTCTTGCATACTGCATACAGTGTTGGCTGTGCTGACAGTCCTTCAGTAAATCTCAGGTTAAGACCCTCACTGTGTTAGTACAGCCAGTATGAGAACACTATAGAAGTTCCTTAAAAAACTAAAAATAATTACCATATGATCCAGCAATACCACTCTTGGGCATGTATCCAGAAAAGACAAAAACTCTAATTCGAAAAGATACATGCACACAATATTCATAGCAGCACTACTCACAATAGCCAAGACATGGAAGCAACCTAAATGTCTATCAAAAGATGAAACGATAAAGAAATTGTGAGACACACACACACACACAAAAAAAAAAAAAACCACACACACGGAATACTACTCAGCCATGAAAAAGAAATGAAACGATGCCATTTGCAGCAACATGGATGGAGCAGAGATTATCATGTTAAGTGAAGTAAGTCAGACAGAGAAGACAGATATCATATGATATCACTTACATGTGGAATCTAAACAAATAATACAAATGAACTTATTTACAAAACAGAAATAGACTCACAGACATAGCAAACAAACTTATGGTTACCAAAGGAGAAAAGAAGGGGAGGGATAAATTAGGAATTTGGGATTAACATATACATAGTACTATATATAAAATAGATAAACAACAAGGACCTACTGTATAGCACAGGGAATTATATTCAATATCTTGTAATAACCTATAATGAAAAAAATCTGAAAAAAATACATATATGTGCATAACTGAATCACTTTGCAGTACACCTGAAACATTGTAAACAACTATACTGAAAAAATAAGACCCTGTTCTGCAGCATTTGAACATGATTCGGGACTTCAGTTCACTCAAGCGTTTCAAACAAAATCACTTGTGTTTTATATAATATTTTACAAAATCCTCTCCCATTTGAGGTTTCATTCAAGCATCTCAACTGTCTGAAATAAATAAGGAATATAATGTTTATTCTAATGTTGATAGCTGAGAAGGTTAAGGGCTCAGTGTGAGGATAAAGATTTGTTGGAGTCTTTCCAGTAACAGAGGGTTTGCACCAGGACTCAGTTCTGTTCTTTTGACGTTAAATCTGATTCTCTTTTTACCCCATTCCAATGGAGCACTCTACTCTACAGGCTTGGGACTCTCTTGAGTTTAGTAAAATAGTATTTAGTTGGGTCGTGGTAGTCTTCGATTTGCTATCTCTGTAGCACAATATTTTCATCTGCACAGAATAGGTACTTGGTCACTATTTGTTGATAATATTTAAATTTCATTTAGCAGCAAATTCTGGTACTGCTGAATACTGTCATTATTTACCTACCCAACTCTATGCAGAGTCAAGATTTTGGTAACAGTCCAGTTCTTTTGATCAAGACCTGGTAATTCCTAATTGATGCTTTCAGTCATCAGTTTTTCTCCCTGAATTGTTCAGCAGTGAAATCGTGGGAAATTTAACAACAGCAAACATAGATGTATATATTTGAAGATAGTTAGAGTTTTAAAAATAGTTTTACCTTTGAGGTTTTTTTTTTTCCCTTGTCAAATATTATTTATGAAGAACCGTGAGGGTAACTGGAGAGAAAAATGTCACAGAGAACAATTCCCTTGGGGTGAGTCTAGGAGGTTCATGGTGTATATATAAGGTACCTCTTATCAGAAGGCCATCAGTGACGCCATTTCTTCTTTCAGTAAAGCAAAGCAAGATTTCTTTTTATACATTTTCCCTATTTGAGTTACTTAGTCATTGATATCAGAGAAGGCATCCCTCATGTATGTTTGTACATGCCTTTTCAAAGTACACAATACAAAGTTCAAAGTACAGCGTTCTTTTGTTGCTGAAGGAATTGTCCAAGGCTTGAGGGTAGTTCTCTCTAAAGATGTTTTGTTGACCATGGTGGATTGGGGGATTAACTGAGTCCATGCCTGGAGACTAACTTGGAGGGGAGGACCAAGGGAACAGAGTGTAGTGTGAATGGGGCAGAGGTGGAGGAGGGAGCGTTGGGCTGGGGGAATCAGGGCATGAGTGCCTCTGGCAGGTGTGACCACTGCTCCGGGGGTTTCCCGTGCTCTCTGGCTCTCTGCTAAATGCTCTGCAGGGATCTTCTCTGCTCTGCAGAAACTAGGAGGGGGCAGATATTATCATCTGTGCCTAAAAAATGAGGAAACTAGCTCAGAGAGATTCAAGTAAATAACCCAAGTTGTCACAGCAGGTCACCAGCCGAGTGGGGATTCCAGCTCAGGAATGTTTGGACGCCAAGCCCACGTGCCTTACCATGATGCATATGCCCATCTAAGCAACGCTGACATTACAATAATTTCTCCCAGTTTGGTTAACTGCCCAGGATTTTTTTTTTCAACACAAGTAGCACATGCTCCAGTTTATTTTTAGTCAGAGATGAGTCTATAAGAGATGTAGGTCTTTTGTGGCTTGTTGAAATGTATTGTCATTAGTCCTTTGTGCATCAGAATGAACTTGTTAGTTGAAAACAGACTCCTTCACTCCTTTGTAGGACTGGGATAATGTACTCTGTAAATCTGGAATTTCTCTTTCTCCTGGAGTGTGGAAATTCGCATTTGTCTCTATCCCTGTGTTTTTGGCAGTAGCCAGAGACTTCAAGTATTAAACATCAGTGAACTACATACGGCGTATGGTTTTCTGTATTGTATGGGAGGAAAAAAGTGATCTGGGGGAACGATTCCAGCTGGAGTCTCGTGTCCCTCTGGGGAAAGTTGCAGCCGTCTGAAGGTGTGTAAGACGGAACTCTGCTGTACCAGTTTACTTGGCAAACACTATAGCAGGAGTGAGTGATTTCTTTCTGTGGGAGGAAAATTTTTCATAAAGTTAGAAACTTTATGAGAATAACCCATGTCTGATATTCATTTATATATCAAATATTTGTTGAGTAGTAGATGCTGGAAGTACCATGAGGAACTAATCATTGTTCCTGCTTTCAAGGAACCCACAGGCCAGAAGAGGTAGACAATATATTATTAAATTCCAGGAGAAGGTATCAAGGGTCCTAACCACAGGGCCTTAGGGAAGCACCCGGGAAAGGCGCTGGCCTTACTGGGGGGCGAGGTCGCAGACATTGTGCCAGGGGAGGGAACATCGATTCTGAGCAGGACTGGCTACATAATCTGTGGAGTTTAGTGCAAAATGAGAACACTGACCACTTATTCAAAACTATTAAGAATTTTAACATGGCGACGATGGAGCGTTAAATCAGGCACAGGCACTTCTAATCCAATTTCCTTCCACTTAGACTGTAACACCCACAGCGGGAAAATTCCAAGCCATTATTTAACAAAAGGAACCCAGTCTGGGCACTTATGCCATTTGTTTGTTTTGAAATATTATTTTACAACTAACATCTGTGGACCTAAGAGAATATATTTAAATCAATTTGGTGTGGGTCTTAACAGTTTTTGGAAGAACCAGAGGATTTTAGAATGGGTCATGAATATTTATTATTTAATGTATTCCCACCTTCCCGAAAGGGCAGGGAAGTGGCTGGGAACTTCAGGGACTATTTAAGTACATTTACCAACAGCCTAAAAGCCTCTGAAAGAAATAATTTGGGTAAATGTTAAAAAGCAAGTGTTATTATGTTTGTTGGAAACCAGTATAGAAACCCTACCTGTTGATTACAAAAAGCAGAAAACTGTATTATTGGTCTCGACCATTTTCTGCGCCCTTTAATAGTTTGATACCTGCCTATTGGTCTGCCTGTCAGTGGCCAGATGATTTACCGTGCCTCTCGGTGGGAGGAGTCAGCCTCCTGGTCCCACTGGGATCAGGCTCGGCCACGTGATTTGCTTTGGCCAACCCAGTGAGAGGAAGCAATGTGTGCACGTCTGAACAGAAGTGTCAGGCAAACACTAAGGGCCGTTGCAGTTGCCGCTTCCCTGACTCGCAGCCCACATGGCCACTAGAGAAGCTGTCCCTTCAGCTTGGATCCTGAATGGAGGAACCACATGGAGCAGAGCCACAGACCGCCTCTGAAATGTGAATGCGAAATAAACCTTTGTTGTTGGAAAATTGCTGACATTTGGGAGGTAATTAATGACCATAATCTAGTGAAAGCTAACACAGCATCTTATTTATAATAGGGCAACAAGTCACACATGTGGTGTTTGTCTGAAGGCCATTCGGTGATACCACTCCTCTGGGGAGTGACATTGCTCTGATAACGATGATCATATAGGTTCATCCAGGAGCAGGTACACTGGGATTTCTGCTGATGGTGATCTGATCCACTGGAAAATCAAGCTGCATCCATGTGGAGGACGGGGAGGAGGGGGAGGAGGGGGAGGAGGAGGATAAATTCTAATAAATTCTGGCCTCACTGCCTCACCTGGCCCGGCTGCTTGCTGCAAGCTTGTCCTTGAATAAACTGCTGAGCCTCAGTTCCCCATCTGTAAACTTGAAATAGAACTGTTCACGTCACAAGGTTGTTAGGGCAGAGTCAGTTTCTGCCTGTTTCTTTCATGTCAGTGTCTCTTTCTCATGCAGTTTTACCCTCTATGATACAATCAGCTTTTGACTTTGTCTATCATTTTAATTTTTGAACTTCTTGAATTTTGAGTTTTTGTTTTTTTTAGATGTACAACAAAGTGATTCAGTTACACATACATATATACGTTTATACCCTTTTTCAGATTCTTGTCCATTACAGGTTATTACAAGATGTTGAATGTAGTTCCCTGTGCTATCCAGCAGGTCCTTGTTGTTTGCCAGTTTTATATATAGTAGTGTGTATCTGTTAATCCCCAACTCCTAATTTATCTGTCCCCCTCTTTTCCCCTTTGGTAACCGTAAATTTGTTTTCTATGTCAGCAGGGTCTACTTTGTTTTGTAAGTAAGTTCATTTGTATCATTTGTTTAGATTCCACATCTAAGTGATATCAAATGGTATTTGTCTTTCTCTGTCTGACTTACTTTACTTAGCGTGATACTCTCTAGGTCCATCCATGTCACTGCAAATGGCATCATTTCATTCTTTTTTATGGCTGAATAGTGTCCCATTGTATATCTACCCCACATCTTTATCCATCCATTTGTCAATGGACACTTAGGTTGCTTCCATGCCTTGTCTGTTGTAAGCAGCGCTATGAACATTGAATTGCATGTACTGTCTATCATTTTTAATAAAAAAGAAATAAGACATTTGCAGATTAATGTTGAACTTCTCTTTGTTTCTCTCCAAGTGCCTATTCCTTTACCTCACCCTCCAAAGGCAACCATCATTTTATATTTGGCATATCCTTTATTCTGATATCTAAATATAGTTTATTACATATATAACATGTCTACATGAGTATTATATTACTATATAATATATAATAATTACACCCTTATGATATATAACTTAGTATACTATATTATAGCTATATTAGTCTACACTGTATTGGATATATATGTGTACATAATTAAAATATACATATAATGATATTCTTAACATAGGACAAAATTAGGATAAAAGAGTTAGTAAAAATATTACCTTTTCTTTAAAAAAATGGTGAGGAAAAGCAGTTTCACTTCCCCCTATGACATTTTTAATTCTTTTCTGTCACTTGCCAATTCTTTCTAACTGTTACAATGAGTCAGGCGCCTGTACCAGGAACTTGGAACAAAAGGGGGAACAGACAGAGGTGGACTTGTCCTCTTTGAGCTGACCTCCTAGGGGGAGGAGGCAAAAACTAAATAGTTAAGCAAATAAATAAACATAATAACAGGCCAAAAACCCATTACGTAAAGGTCCTTGGGAGGCTCTTTTTTTCACCTTCTCCCCAAGAAGGGCTTTTTAATGAATGGGTAAGAATGATGGTCAACTTCTATCTGTTTCAAGAAAGGGAAGTAACATTTATTGAGCACCTAAGTTTCAGCTAGTTTATCTGCATTATTTCATTTAAGTCTTATAATAACCCGGGGAGTGGGTTCATTTTATAGATGAAAAAATCTGAAGCTCATGGCAGTCAACTAACTTTCCCAAGATTATCCAGCTGGTAAATTGAAGAGTGGACTTGTAATTCTACAGCAGGTTTCTATAATTCCTATTTCTTCTTCATTCCTAATGATCTCTTTTTAAGTGGAAAAAAAGTGTATCTTTCTGTCTACCCTTATCTCTACATATCTTCTGTTACGTAATTTTTTAGATGATAAATTATTTTATCTTAGAATAAAGTTAAGTTTCAGCTTTTCCTTCCCCTTAAAGGCAGTACTTTTTAAATAAACAGAACACTGAACTTAAGTTCTGGAGAACGAGCTTCAAACCACAGTTCTGCTGCTTGATGGCTGTGTCATTTCTGGCAAGTCTCTTAACCTTGCTGAGCCTCTATTTCCTCATCTGTCAATGGAGAGCATGACGTTGTATAAGCTTAAATTTTGAATGAGTCGGGTCTGGCTGAATGAACTTCGCCACACTTTGCACACTGATATTGCACACTGATACAGATTCTCTTCCTGGTGGTGTGCACAAGAGTTTGTATAACTCGGTCACTCCCTCGGGGTGGTGGCTCAGAGCCCTTGGAGAACTAAAGACTTGAATCCCTGGGTCTGTGGAAGGATCTCCCTATTCTCTGATTCTTACCCTCGATAAATTTTCCAGGCTGGGGAAAAGTTTGCCTGTGGTTCACTCTGCCCTTGAAGGTAAAGGGGGCTCAAGAGACTTCAAAGGCTTCTCAGTGAAGATGCAGGCACCAGGAGTGACCATTTTCCTTTCCTTTAGCTGCCTGGATGAGTGTAGCTGTAAGAGAGTAGAGTTCAGGAGGGCACGCACTTTGGAAGAAGCCGGGAAAGTGATTTAACTTCAAGTCACAAGATCAATTACTCAACGTTCTAGAACGATACTGAGAGTTGCAGCAGATTCATGGCACAGGCACAGAAGGCGATTCAGGATGTCTCTTTCCTTGGACATTAAAGCTCATTACCTGAAAATTACTCAGCCTTGGCCCTTAGGGAGATCTTAAGTGCCCAGCCCAAATGGCATGATCCTATTTGAAATGCCAAGATCTCACGATAATAAACAATGTTGAAAGGGAAAGGGCACCTCTCTAGGTTAGAGCTCGGCAGTTCGATCTTTTCCAGCTGAGAGCCCCCATCTCCAGATAACTATGTGTCTGTCGTGTAAGGGAATCTGCGGACTTTTAGTTCTGTGCTTGGAGTAAATTATCTCAGGAAAACTAGGCAGCAGTTTTAAAAAAAGGGAGTAAATTCTCACTTCTTAATGTTCTTGCCTATAAATAGCCTCTGACAGAATGGACTCCATTTAATGATGATTTCTCTTCTTGCCTGCAAATTGGGAATCTTAAATCCTACCTGACAGAGGGGTGAGACAGGTAGTGTGAGATAATATAATGACCTCACATGGGCACAGAGCAGGTGTGGAGCGGGTGTCACGTCTCACCTCATGCTCTGTTCATCACACATTTATCTGTAAGGCTCCAGGCTCTGTGCCTTACAAACCCCACGGGAGATGTGCCAGGTCGCCCTCAACAAGCATGTGGTCTAGGAAGGAAGGTAAGATGCATAGACAACGACTTGTGGGGTTTAAGGAAACCCAAGAAATGGCACCCCTTTTCCAGGCCGTGTTGGGAACTAGCAGACTGAGAGAGTGACCCAGGTGGGTCCTGGAGAATGTGGTATGGATCTATTAGCCCAGGGTATCTGCTGGTCCTTCAGTCTGCCTCTGGGCAACCCAAAGAACCACAGCCTCCTGTGGGAGAGAGGGGTGTACAGGAGGCTGTTTCACAGAGGATGGGCAGAGGGGCTGCATGAAGCTGGTGCAGAGAGAGGGGTGTATATTCCTGCCATGGAGCCTTCTTCACATGGAACCATGAAGGGAAAAGGTTTAAGAAAAACCCCCGAATGAAGTTTGTTCTCAATTTACATGTAAGGGTGAAGAGTAACTGGCACTAATATTAATACTTCCTTACTGGCTGATTTATTTGGTTTCCAAACCCTGGCTCTGTGTTAGACTCACCTAGAGAGATCTAAAAAGTTACAGATACTGGGCTCCATCTATGGGGATTCTAAATGGGAGGACTGGGGGTGGGACCCAGACATCTGCATTTATAAAACCTTCCACAGGTCATTCTGACAAGCATCCAGGGGTCTGACTCACAACGTTGAGCAATGGTCAGCTTGGTTAATCTCTTAAAAAAAAAATACTCTTAGAAAAGGACCAACCTTAATGGGGGTTACACTTCTGTGAGAATAACCCCTTCAGATTTATTTGATTTTTGGCCACAACAGATCAGAGAAGCTTAAGGGAGTCAGCAAGTAAAAAAGGTAAGTCCTCCTTCTCCTGTATAGTTTTGTGTAGAAAGGACCCCACGGATATATTTTTGCTTATCTTTGTTCTACATTTTGTTCTGTACTTGGTGTGATCAAAGCCCACATTTCAAAAGGTGGTTTTCCCTAGAAACATACATGGGAACACGGCAGATTCCACTGCAGACTGCCTTACCTTCTGGAGCCTATTCCATGTTACGTACTGTGCTAGGTAATCTCTTAGGTGTTTCCACTGGCAAGAGTCAGGCTATAAATGTAGTAGGATTAATGAAGACATTGAACTGATGAGAATGTTCAGGCACCATGACTTAATGGAATTTTTTCTGCCCATGAAACTCAGCAACACATGGCGATGCTGTGGCGTGTGTACCCTGCTGGAGACACTGAAAATTGTTTCGGCTTTTTGAATATACATCTGGTTATGTATCTTCAGAACTAGATCTGTGTAAATGTTCTTACCATTTTCATTCATTAACCCAATTTCTGGGAATTATCTTAAGTCCTTTTTTTTTTTTTTTAAGTGAATACGCTATAAGTAAGAAGAGAATAATGACTGTATTTTCAAATTACAGCAACAGCTGGAAATTTCAGAAATATTAGTCATCAAGGAAATTATTGCATCATCATGAATGATTTCATTAAATGTTCTATAGACCCTTAAAGCTGATCATTATAAAGTCTATGTAGCACCAGGTAAAATGCTTATGACAAAACATCAAATGAAAAAATAGATGCCAGGATACTAGGTCAAAGTTACCCACGAGCACTGCCAGGGAGTGTGAAGATGGTGAGTGGCTGGTGTGCTGGACCGGTAGAATCTGGAGTGGCTTTTCCTTTGTGGATGTGGTGGCTGGATATTGTTCGAGTTACTCAGCATCCCTTCCCTCCCTACACGGACCCAAGAGGAAAAAGGAACTTCCCACCTCTGGCTAATGAACTGGGGTGATGTATGCCTGGAACTGTTGGTGGCTTTGCCCAGTTTTTCTCTGCTAAATGAAGAAAACTTGCCTGCCGTAAGAGATGATCTAGCTAGAAGGCTAGATCAGGAGTCAGAGAGTTGGACGTATGGATGTACAGACAAAGGAGTAAACAGACTGATGGACGCACGCAATGACAGTTTCTACGTCCCCGAGACAAACCTCTACACTTGTCCTTTATGCGAAACCACAGAATCCCTTTCTTATACCAGTTAACCTTGTGTTAGTCACTTGCAACTGAAAGAATGCTGACAGAAGATTTGGTTTAACTTTGAGAAGTTTTTATTCTGTGTTAGAATTTGTCAGTGCTATTGTATGTTTTTAAATAAACCATTTTTGCTTTCTGAAGTCTCTGGAACATTTTGTACTTGCATGTACATACTGCATGTGTGAATCATTTCCCAGTACATTACCCATAGTCTATTGGACCCTATTGAACTATAATTTCCTCCCATGTCTCTTCCTCAGCCTTTCCTGCAACATCAACGCCATTAACTGTTTCCTCACATCCTGCTTCTGACAATAGCCACCCCGAGAAGGCTTTGGAAAGGGTGGTCTGAATGCCAGTGTGAATGTAAATCTGTCCAAGGCAGGAATGTAGGGGGGGGGGTTTGAAATAAATCAACAAGCATTAATTGAGCACCTACGATATGCCAGGGGCTGGGGTTACAATGATAGAAATAAAAGTAGAGCCAGCTCTGCCCTTAAGATGCTTCTCTCTGTGGGTGCACGTGGGTGTTCACAGGAAGTCCTGGGGAAGGCCATTCTGGGAGTTTATTTAGCAGTTATTACTGATTTGCTTAATGTCTCTGCACAAGGGCAACAGGCTAATAATTAACACTTATTAAACTTTTATTCTGTGACGCACACCTATGTGTTACCATTTTCTCCTCTTACCAGAGGAAGAAACTGAGGTGCACTGAGGATATTTAAGGTGCCCAAGTGCAGAAGTGGATTTAACCACAGACAGTCTGGCAAACAATGCTGCTTGCACAGTATTATGAGTAATCTGCTCAAAAATGCTGCATCTGGTCCTTAAATCAACTTTTTTTTGGAAAAAAAATTTATTTAAAATATTTATGAAATTAATATCTTGGGTTGAGGTGTCCAGATATCTGACCAGGAAGAGATGAAGGGAGAGTCTCTTTCTCAGCCAGTTATTCTTTGAGCCATGGAGAAAAATGAGCTGAAGAAATGAATTCATCTGTCCATTCATCATTGCAGCAGATGTTTACTGACCATCTGCTTCTGAGTACGTTTCATAGGGAAGCCCTCAGTGTGGCAAGGGCGGATGAAAAATCAACACATCCTTAAGATGCGCCACAGTGTGGTAAATCCTATGATGGAGGAATCATAAAGGTACTGGGAGAGCGTTGGGAGGAGGAGAGAGAGGCGGGAGTGGAAGAAATGCCATGAAATGGGTGACAAGTAAGCTGAGCATTGAAATAGGTGCAGGAATTCTTCAGTGTGGACACGGCAGCCGGGTCGGGGTGGTGCTGGAGGCAAGGCCAGAGGAGGAGAGAGGAGCTGCTTCTAAGCTCACTCAAGAGGGTCTTGAGAGTTTGCAAGTGGCTCTAAGTGCAGGACTAGAAAGATAGGTGGGAGCTATGCAAACTCAGGGAAAACATCTGGACTTATCTTTGAGGTCAGGGGTCTAAAAACTGTTCAGTTGCATCATTTTACTACTCAGTAGTAAAAATAACTTGAACATGTACTCTTCAAATAGGTAGCTATTGAATAATTCATATGGTGATGTAGTTACTTATGTACATGTACTGTCATACTAGTATGTGATATCTTTTACAAAATACACACAGATAAGATTATACAGACAATATTTAACAGTTTTGCTCCCACAACAATATTATTAAGTATCAGCATGAGCAATGTACTTGAAAATGTTAGGTGTTTTTGAAAACTTTGGTGAAATACTTCATGATAGCGTAATTTAAAGGACTGGTTTTGAGTTCAGTTTACTTTGATTTCTAGTTTTAATCAAAACAAGATCCTTCACAAAGAGATGGAGTTTCAGTTGAAGAGTTTGTTGGCAGGATTAACCAAATCATAATGCCGTGTTTCTTTTTTTCCAATCTCAAGCACAATGCTCAGGTTTTTCTTGAAATTTAATGAATAACTTTCCATCTTCCCTGATGTCAATCATTCTTGCAAGCTCTTTGGAAGGTGTTGCATTTTTGGATTTTTAGCAATTAGTTCAAACTCATTGATAATCTTTATCTGGGATATTTAAAAATAGGCTAGGAAATTCTGTTTCTAATTTTTTTTGATGTTCAGATGAGAGTCTTTTTTTTTTAATGGAGGTGCTGGGGATTGAACCCAGGACCTCATGCATGCTAAGCATGTGCTCTACCACTGAGCTATATACTTCCCCTCTCCTATATATTTCTTTGTACTATTATTATTTTTCCTGGAGAACCAAGCTGGGAGAGAGGGACAGATTCAGAAAGATGAGTTATTTATATGAAAAAATTCTGGTAATAAAGTAATAGAAGGGCATTTGGAAAGAATGACTGTAGAATGATATTGGAGTTCCAGATACACTTGCACTGGGACAGACATTCTCTGCATTGGAAAATAGAACTGATCTGAATTTCACAGCTATGCCTTCTTTAAGAAGGGCGAGGTGTTTTAAAAATTTTCCCCCCTTTTCTTCTAGATTTCTAATTCCTTTCTATTGTGATCAGCATTACTTTGGCTTTGCCTAGGTTGAGCTGTATCTTATCGGTGGCATGTAATAGCCACATAAATAAACATGCAGGGTTTCAAGTTTCCTCCAGCCCCTTCACGGACACTTAAGCAGTGTGGCGTTGCTGGGAGTGTCCATTTGGGCTGCAAATGCCATCTCCAGGGCATTGTGGTCACCATGGATTCCCAAGGTGGTGGCTGTCGTCTCCCTGGGTTCAAGTAAGAGGATGAGGTGGCGCAGGAGCAGTGGGCAGCACCCTGGAAGCCGCGTGTGTGACTCTTCCAGAACCAGGAGAGGCAGCCCCATTTCTTGTTCACCCATCCAGAAACAACAACTTGAACACACAGGCCTTTCCCCGCTGCTGCCTCTGCAGAGGCCGATGCTGTTCCTGCGGGCGGGCCAGGCACCCTCCCCAGGAACAAGGATACGGAGCCAGCGGCCCTGGGGAGGCCAGGCCAGGCCGGCGCGGCATCGAGACTGGCGGCTCCTCTCCACCCACAGGCAATTCCCCAGTCAGCCGAGCCCGGCCAGGGTGGGCGGGGAGGTGGCTGGACCAGGATGCATCTTTCTGACTGGCAAGTGTATGCAGGGCATGGTAGATTGGTCCCCAGGAGATTGTCTTGACTAGTGAGATTGATTTTGGCTGCCAGTGGCAATGAAGTGAGACCTCCAACTGCATTATTTTCCACCTCTGGTTTCAGACCTGGACAGCAGAGCTCCCGGCAGGCGGCTGGGGCTGGAGGTGTTTGGGGAAATCTGACCTCCTTTACTGAGGGGGTTGGAGCAAGGCTCTTCATTGCCTTAAGAATCTGGTTCCAGTCTTGTGTGATGACAGTTGGGACTTATTTATTGGGTATTCAATTTAATTTTCTATTTGAAAAACTATTTAGAGGTCCACAAAGACAGTTGTTCTCCACTTTTGGGTTTTATTTTTTGTTTTGTATGGTTTTTTTTTCCCCTCCATTTTTTAAGGTGTAGGTTTAAGAGATTTCTTCATGCAATATGTCTGATTCTTTTTTTAATTCTTATTTTTTTTATTGAAGTGTAGTCAATTTATAATGTTAGGTTCATGTGTACAGCAAAGCGATTCAGTTATAAATATACATACATATATATATATATATTTCAGATTCTTTTTCATTACATCTCATTACAAGAAATTGAATATAGTTCCCTGTGCTATAGAGCAGATCCTTGTTTATCTATTTTATAACAATCTGTCTGATTCTTGGTAAGACCCCCTCCCTCCCCGACTTCTGTGTGGAATTAGGCAGAGCTGGACTGTAGTCTCCTTTCAGTGGCTTATTCATTCTGTAACTTGGGATCATTGCTTCTCTTCTCTTAGCCCCTGCTTCCTCATCTGGGAGGCCATCTGCTTTATTGCAGGATGGGAGTCCTTAATTATCAAGGATTGGAAATGATGAATAAGGCACTAGAATAGTGCTTGGGTCACATTGAATGCGCTCATTAAAGGAGATACTATTTTACTATATAAATTGTCACCCATGTGGCCCACGGGGCTTTCGTGGAGGATCAAATCAAGGTTTCTGGAAAGGGATATATGTGCGTGAGCCTTCTGACCTGAGTAAAGAGCATGACCAGCTCAGTCAATGAGTATTTATACAAGTCTTCACTGACAACACGGTGCTGCTGGATTAGACATCATGATTCAAAAAGCAGAGGTACAAACTTTCTAGCCATTAAAAACGTGCAATCACAAGGGGCGAGACAAATCAACAAAATCATTTTAGAAAAAATTTTAAAAAAATTATAGATAGTTCTGTAGTAAAAAAGGAAAAAAAAATGTTCTGCCATTCCTTGTAGCTGTTTCTACTTGGTGATCTCTGTGAGGCTAAGGTTCACTTTTGAAGTTATTCGTTTGACTTTGGGTTTGGGGCATTCACATGCCCACTTGTGGTAAATGTAAGTAGAAAGCGGATTCATTACTTGATTAATGCAGATGAACATGTAAGGAGGAAGTGTGCAATGTAACCACATCTGCTTCTCGTCGGATTTATTCAGCTCTCTGATTCTCTCGGACGAGGTGGGTACCAAGGTGTTCTTGGAGAAGTGCACAGATTCCCTCACTTTTACGCTCTGCTCCCCGGGGGTCACTTTTCCAGTTACCTCCTGCCATCTCCACTTGGCTCCCTCCTGTCAACTCTGAAGGTCTCCTGTCACCCACTGCCCTTCAGAACTCTCTTCCTTGAAGCCTTTCCAAACAGATGCTGTCTTGCTTCTCTCTTGACCGTCATCCTGCTAAGCCCTGGGTCTCGTCCACCTCCTCCATCCTGAGCTCTGACGCGCCGGACTTTATATAGCCCTGACTGCCTGCGCCTTTCTGTGCCCGGCACTCTGTGTTACCAGCACTGACCCTGACTCCTCTGGGAGGGAGGCTCGGGTTGCTTTCCGTGAAGTGCTTTGCATTGCTAGGGATTAAAGGAATTCTAGAGGCAAGGAATAAAGGCTGTGTTGGGGGACGGTCTCAGTATACTTCTTTGTGCTTTTCAGCACAGCCATTCTCATCTTCACCTGGTATCTGACTACTAACTAAAAACTCATTAGGCAAGGTTCTGATTTTTTTTTTTGGGGGCAGGAATGTGTACAAGTTTGGACTGGTGGATGAGTCACAGACTCTAAGGAATTTAAAAGACATGGTTTAGTGAGAAAGCCTTAGAGAGAGAGAGAGAGAGAGGGAGGGAGTTAGGGAGTCCTACAGACAGAACCCACTATGTCAGGCCTTGCAATGGCCCTGGTAACTCATAAGTAGCTCTCCTCAAGGCTCCTGGTAACACACCAGGAACGCTCCGCACTGATGCGGTGCAGATGGCAGGGGGTGAGCACGCTGAGGCCATCTGATGGGAGAATGAAGAAAAAGGGACAGAAGTCCTTCTCTCAGCCCGATTCGGTCAGAAGTAGTCGTAACTGCTACCACTTATTCAACCCCTTGTTGAGTAAGAGTCCAGATACTATGTCACTTTCTTTTCTCTCTCTTTTTTTAATTGAAGTTTAGTCAGTTTTCAATATTGTGTGAGTTTCTGCTGTACAGCATAATGTTTCAGTCTTACATAGACATGCATATATGCGTTTTAATATTCTTTTTCAGTATAGGTCACTGCAAGATATTGAATACAGTTCCTGTTCTTGTTCTATAAAATAAATTCTTCTAGTGAGAGACTAGATCTCAAAGAGAGATGAATATTATTCACATCACTTGTCAAGGACTGGCTTTGCCCACCTCGTAGTCTTTTTCTGGGATTCCAATGATGGAATATACACATTCTAGAAAACTTTAGTGTGAATGACCAGATACAGGAGGAAGAAAGACTGTCTGTTGAGTGCTGGGTTCCTTGTTATTTAGAATGCATCAGGAGAAGATACCAATAGGTTTTATGAGGAAGAAAGCAGGCAGAGAGCAGTTGAGTTACTGACCCAAGGCCACACAGAAAGCCAGTGGCGAAAGCAGAAGAAAACCCCAGATCTTCTGAGCTTCTCTTGAAGGGCTTGTTGACTCTGCCACACTCTGACCTTGTTTCCCGTTTCTACGGGAGCTGACTACCATTTCTTGGATTTGCAAGATTAAGATGGAGGAGATAGAGATAGTCAATTTCTCCCCATTGCTTAGATCATTATTAATCAGTCACTTCACCCCCTCAGGACAGGTGGTTGGGAAGGGGTGCTTTTGAGAAGCTGAGTGTGGTGGAACACTGTGCTGGGGGAAATCTGTTCCTAGCATTATACTCGGGAATAAAGCAATTAATGTACAAAACGGGCAATGGTGGGGTTGATGTGGAGGGCAAGGATGAGGGGCTTCGGGGAAGAGGGTTTCAAGATGGCAGAGAAGGATTTTGTGTCTCTTCTCTCAATGCTGCCTCGTTTGGCAGATGCCTGTTTCCTTGAAGAGAATCCTAGTATTGGGAAGACTCGCGATGGAGCCGGCTTTCAGGCGTCTACTTCAGAGAGCTATATCATCTGTGCTTTCTCTTCCAGTGTTGGCTCTGCTGTGTTGGGAAGTTCCTTACTATATCTCACCTGCGTTCTTTCTGCTGTAATGTAAGCTCACCCCATCTCCTGCTACTGTTTAAACTGACCCGTCGCCCAACACTGGGTAACCCCAAGAGAGAGCCTTAGACGAAGGAACCGATTGGAGCACCCTCTTTTGGCCTTGACTTCGTAATCACTTGTATAGGGAACAGGTTATCTTGGTTTCTCCCACAATTGGTTTGGAAGCCTGCTCAGCTGCCCGTGTCGCTCAGCCCTCAAGGGTCACTTTTGTCATCCACCAAATATTGAAACAGGTGGGACCTGCCACCCGTAATGTGAGCCACAGTGGAAAGAAAGTGACTCAGTGCTGGCAGCTCAAGTCAGGGTTGAGAGAGGTGACCATGGGAATCCAAGGCCACCTTGTGACTTTTGCAGCACAGAGACGTTGAATGGCTTCCTTCTTGAAGAACGTGCCGTTCCAGTGTCACAAATGTGACCAGTTCGGTGCAACTGGACATTCCCCTCTGCCGCCTCCTCGCACTAAGCCACCCGCCCAGAGTCGGCTGCTGGAGAAACTGGTCGTCCAGCTCATGTGATAGTAGCTCCAAAAACATACAGGAGAGCTCAGGGTGGGCTGGCAGGAGGCACAAAACTCAGGGACTGAGCAGGGGTTTCAGGTGCAACCAAAGAGGAAAGAAGTTTGTTCAAAAACATTCCAGTTTCTCACCTTTTCTTATACAACTTCGTCTGCTGATCTGTCAACAGGAGTTACATGTTCCTGTACATCACAAAACATGCATGGTTTTCTGAGTCTCACTTCTCTTTCTTCCCGGTCTCAGGGCCACTGCTGGGTCACGTTAACTCCAAAAATCTTCTGGGAATTGACTCAGGTAGCCAGTCTCTCCTGCCCTGCTGTCCAGCCTAACTGCTTATGTATGGAAAGGAGGAATAATTGAATAGGAAAACACCCTACTGTATTAAGGAAGATGTGAGTTCTCAGCCAAGTTCCATAATAATAATTATGCCACCTGGTCATTTTGGGGCAAGTCCCTTTATCTCCTGGACCCTTCAATTTTAGTTTTGTAGGATAAAGATAAGTTGCTAGTCCCATGCCTACATCCCAGGGATGTTCTGAAAATAAACAGACCAATGCATGTCAATCCAATAACTATTTTGAAGTAAATGTAAAGTTAGAAAATGGAAGCTAAGATTTCAGGGTTTTGGGGGCACAGGCCACCCATTCTCCTTTCTTGGCTCTGCAATAAACCTGTCTCTGCTCCAAAAAAAGAAATAAAAAAAAAAAAAAAAAGAAAGAAAGAAAGAAGAAGAAGAAAGAAAATGGAGCTACTATTGCAATGATGTAAGTGGATGTAAATACTAAGCAAGTCTTAACTACATGAACGTAAGGAAATGGAAAAAATGTATTTTTGTGTCAGGAGAATAAATGGCCAACGCCTCCATCATCCTTTTTTTCTTATTTCCAGGGTGGGTGCGCATTAACATTTAATTGCCCAATTCCTTCTTGGGAAGCTTTTGCTAAAACCAGTAAGTTTAGACTATCTGGTGAAAACCCATATCCTCTTGTTGGTGTTTTGAAACATTTAACTATTTTGACCTAAATGCTAAAGAACAAAGTCAATTGTTTAACTAAAAGGGCAGAATGTAAACATTTAGCTTAGGTATTTGGAGTACCTATTTTCTCAGTCACAACACTTCCTTGCAAATGTTTGAGAGAGTTAGAATATGGCTCTCTGAAAGGCGTGGGAAATTGAAGATGAAATAAAAACCTGACTATAGACTTCCTTCCTCAATTTTGAGTGAGATCTCAATAAGATTCTCTTATAATTGGATGTGGACTTGATTAGCTTTTTATGTGACTGCATACTACTTATTTTTGGAAAATATGAATTACATTTTAATAGAGACATGGCTTACAGTGAAGTAAGTAAAATGCATTTCTTGGAAAGTAAAAAAAAAAATGTGGTTTCCATTGTATTCTTCTTTGGAATCATTTATTTCCAGGTTTTGCAGATCAATTTAACCTTCATAATTTTGTTTCTTAGTCGTTCACTTTCTTGTTTGAGCTTTTGATCATTTATTCCTTTATCTGGCCACCCATTCATTAATTTATATGTTTAACGTCAGATATTCAAGGACCTGATAATATGTGCCAATCACCATTCTAGGTGCGTTTATATTTTATAAAGAAATGCGTTTTTGCTTAGGCATATTTCTTTTATATTTGGCAAACCAGTTTGTTTCAAAGAACAGCCTGAATACATATAAATATGCCTCAGTATGGTAATAAAGGAACTCCATTTCTTGGCCATGTTGGGGAAGGTAGGCCATGAGCAAGAGAATAGCGATAATAATTTGCACCTACAGAACCCTGCCATGGGCGCCTGGTGCTAACTACAACTGTTTTCCATGAATAAACTAGTTTAATGTTTACAATAACTGTTCATGTTCTCATTTTAGATGGGAGGAAACTAAGGCAGAGGGCCTCAGCCTCAGTCATGTTTTAAAAGCTACAGAGCTTCCCCAGAAGAACAACATTACACATCTCAAAGTGTTTTTGTGAAAATTAGAGCAGAAAAATCATGTAAATGGATTATATCTCAACAAACATTGAAAAAGACTACAGAGTAATTGTTTTCATAATTGCACCAAATGCCAATTTAAAATGTGGCTTCTAAACTTTAATTCGAAAAGATATATGCATTGCAGTGTTCACAGCAGCACTATATATAATAGCCAAGACATGGAAGCAACCTGAATGTCCACTGACAGATGACTAGATAAAGAAGTTGTGCTATATTTATACAAAGGAATACTACTCAGCCATAAAAAAGAATAAAATAATGCCATTCAGCAACATGGATGGACCTAGAGATCATCATTCTAAGGGAAGTAAACCAGAAAGAGAAAGAAAAATACCATATGACATCACTCATATGTGGAATCTGAAAAAAAAAAAGAAAACAAAGAACACCATGAACTCATCTACAAAACAGAAACAGACTCGCAGACGTAGTAAACAATCTTGTTTACCGGGGAAAGAGGGTGGGAAGGGATAAATTTGGGAGTTTGAGATTTGCAAATGTTAGCCACTATATATAAAAATAGACTAAAAAAGGTTTCTTCTGTATAGCACAGGAAACTACGTTCAATATCTTATAATAACCTTTAATGAAAAAGAATTTGAAAACAAATATATGTATGTATATGCATGACTGGGACATTGTGCTGTACACCAGAAATTGACACTTTGTAATTGACTGTACTTCAATAAAAAAAAAATTCAAAAAAGAAAAAGCACAAATGCCCAGCTACCTTCCTGAGAATATGAAGAAAAACTGTAAGTAGAAAAAAACATGAATTGACACCTCAATAGATTAATACTTTATATGTTAAAAAAATTTGGCCTCTAGTAGTGATTTGACTCAACCTACAAGCTGTGCGAACTTGGGCAAGTTGTTTCACTTCCCTGTGCCTCAGTTTCCACATCTGTAAATTGAGTAGTGATTAAGAGGATTAAATGAAATAGTTAATATAACATAATAGTTAATATAAATACCTTAGCATGTGTCTGGCCCATGGGAAACACTTAATAAACATTAGCTATTATTAACATCATTGTTTTACTATCACTGTATTTCCACTTCTCCCCAGGAGGGAAAGGAAAGCTGGTAAACTAACAAATTTAATTAAGATAAAATCTTTGATTAAAGCAAAGTCAGCAACTTGAAACTCATGCAACTGAAACATCATAATTTATGAAATTGATAAAGTTCCCACATCATATCTTACAGAGTATTGTAGTGCCCAAATTATAGATGGCAAGAAACATTTTATCAAGGAAGAATAAAACTGGTTAGGGAATGACTGATTCTTTGCTATCCAGTTTGTGTTCAGTGAGCATCTTCTGCACGTCGAGCACAGTATCTGGCATTTTGGTGGGTAAGGCAGGTGGCTTACAAAGGGGGACCCACGTGTGCTTCTTCCAACCCAAAGCGTACAGTCTGATGGGTAAGGCAAGTCATATTGAGAAAAAAGATTAAATACAAAACCTGATAGGAAGCAGAAAGTGATGTAATCATCACTTTAGCCGGAAAGGGAGAGACAATGTGTACAGAGTCCTCACGAAAGCTCCCTGCAGCTGATGGGACCGCCTTCCGCTGCAGAGAAGTGAGAAATGCATCAGAGGAGGTGAATAAAGCAACGGTGACTGAGAGCTGAGGCAATTCGGGAGCTAGGTTTGATGGAGCAGGTCAAGGATATTGAAATCATTTCAATTCTTTAACATCTCCGAGCTCAGACTTTTTTTTGGGGGGGGGGGAAGCATGATTCAGACAGGGTTCAAACCTCAGTCCTGCACTATTGGCTGTGTGACCAGGTCAATATATCTAACCTTCTTGAGACTCAGTTTCCTCATCTATAAAATGAGCATAATTTTTGCTTTACTTAAGTAGGTAATTATGAGGCTCCATTGAAGCAAGGATGGGGCAGTGCCTCAAAGCCTTAAGAATTCTGTGGGTAGAGGGGTTCTGCAGCAGTGTCTGTTTTCAAAGGTCCTACCCTTTGCTAGGACCCCTACTTGAAAAACACGTGTAACCTAAGTGGTATACAGAGCAGGTTTTTCCTTGCACGGTAATTTTTTTCCCTTAAACACTTCTGGGTTCTGGCTGACTCTTTTGTAAACCACTTCCTTTTGTTGAAATCTTGAACCAGCCTCTACGTAGAAAGTGGCTGTTGGGGCCATGGTGAATGAGCCAGTTTATGAAAATTTTTTGCCTGGTCTTCAGAGAATGGTGGTCTCTTCTGACTCTTTGTCACAGATTGCATCTCTCTCCCAATCATAGACACTCATCCTTAAATACTTTGAATTGACTGCATCTTGCTGTCCTGTAATTCTAGCTTGCAAAATAAGCACTCCTAAATATATCTGCTGATGGCTACTCCAGCTTGCTATGCTTTCAATTTCTCACTTCTTGAGTCATTTGGAGAGTTTTATATTTACCTAATCCCCCAAGCAGCCCCCAGGGAAAGCAGGCTGTCCCCGGGCTCCACGCACGCTGTCTGCATGCCTTGGCCAGAAGGGACAAGTTTCACTTCCCTTTGTTTTTCTCACAGGTCACTATGGTTTTGACTCAGCCACACAGCTCTTCCTTTGTTATATACTCTTGTTTGAATCATTGCTAATACTGATACCCAAATAACTGGGTTACTTTTGTCTTTATGTTCTTTCTTTTTTCCCCTACTTATTGGAAAGTCTAATGCCTTGCCTCTTTTTGGTCCCCACAAAGCGTGAAACCTAATATAAACTGAACTTTGGGTTCTCTGACTGTGGATTAAATGAGTATAATTGGCATTCTTTCACAGGGCTAGGGGCTTGCAGGAGGGAGGTTATTATAAACCTGGAGTCACTGTTTAAAAACCAAGTTATCCTTTTCATTTTTTTCTCCTGTTTTTTGAAGCAGTGTATCTTGCACTTCAGGGCTAAAATGTACCTTCCCTCTCCTGAAATCTTGGCTACAAATAGCTCTTTTTTCTTTTCTAGGAAGACACTCTGCTGCCAAAGCCCAGGTTGGATTGACGAGCAGAGGCTAGGCAACGTTTACTGCTGAAGGGAGATCTGATGAAACGATCAAAGCTTTGATTGTGCTGTTGTTTCTGATCCATAACCGTTCCCATTCCCTCCCCTCCCCCCCTCACTTCTTCCTCTTTTCCCCCTTTCTGATTTGCAATGTTCTTCAAACACCTTCTTCCCTGGCCAAGTGGGATCTAGAACTCCAACATGGCGCCCTTCTACCTCACGGCGCCCTCAGAGAGCCCTGGTCCGGCTCAGATGGAGCCTCTGGAGCTAGGGGGCTCTCTAAGCAATCAGGCTGCCGTGAGCACCACGTTTCGGTCTTGTTTGCACCAGCTTCCTGTTGCAGAGTTTAGGAAGTGACTCTGGTAACTGCCTGAACTTAAAACATTTCCGCTTACTCTCTGCATCAAAGAAAAGTTACCTGAGATGGATGCCAAATTTTAGGAGTGGGGACAAAGCACTGTGTTTAAGGAGGCCACGATGAATAGGGAAAGAGCCTTGGCTTCACCAGCTGGACCTGGTTACATAGCTTATCTTAGCCTCAGTTTCCTCTTACATCAGATGAGGAGATGCTGTGACCCTTGCATAGTGGTTATGACAAGGCAGTGAGATACTTTACATGAAGTAGTCATTTCTCTTAAGCAGAATACATTCTGTTTTGTCTGCATGCTGTGGACTATGCCTCTTCGAAGTTTGTGTTTTGAGTTGCAGTCATGTGATTCATATTTGTAGTAAAGCCCTCGTGCTCTGGGTAAGTGTTTATGTCCACCTGCCCCAGCTCCCGGAGGGACTCGAGGCTTGGTGTGCTCAACATTGTGCCAGAACGGAGGGCCATGGAGGGCAGGGCGTAAGAGCTCAGGCTGGAGCTGGGCCATCTGGGTTCCAACGCTTCTGTTCAATAATTAGCTGTGTGACCTTGGGCCAATTCCTCAGCCTCTCTGTTCTTCAATTTCCTCATCTGTATAATAGCTGTAATGGTGTATCCCATAGTGTGGAAAAAAACTACAGGGAAAAAACAAATAGGCAGGCTCACTGAAATTGTAAGAATTAAAAGAAAAAATTCCCAAATGTATGTAAGACTTAGAACAGCGGCTGGTTCCGGGTGTGCGGCTCCTGTTCACAACACCCACCAGCCTGCCTGCCTTGTGGTCAGGGCTGCCCCGATGCAAGCTTGCCAGCCAGAGGCAGTGGAGCCTTCCTCTCCCTCTGCCCCGTTCTCAGCAGGGACCCCCAATAAATGTGCAAACCGCTTAGGTTGATAAGAGATCAAGAGTATTGAGTAGAATTCCGGTTCCTGTTTCTGGGGGAGCGGGGACAGCGGCCTGGAGCTGCACGCAGGGTCTAGCTCAGCACGTGAGTCCCAGACCACTTCCTATCAGCGTCGTCAGTGGCACAGCAAGGCTGTCACCAGCAGATGGTCACCGCCTGCCTCAGATGCGCATTCGGGGCTGAGGCTCAGGCTGGGCCTCTGTGGTCTCCTCTCCCGGAGATGTCCCGTTTCCCCTCATCTTCTCCCTCCCCGCGTGCCGATCCCCATCCCCACCCTCCTTCTTCACTTGGAGACTCCTACTCGCCCTTCAAGTCCCAGCCTGGCTGGAGCATCTTCCAGAAAGCCCTCGCTGGCCTCTGGTGAGTCTCCGTAGGTCCCTCTATTTCCCTTCAATGGGGTGGCCCGGGATTCCTGGCCACATCCATTTTAGCAGTTGGTTCCACGGGGACAGGACTGTGTCCAACTTGCTATATCTGTCACTCCTGGCCTCTGGCAGGGGAGATTCTAAAAATATGTTTCATAACCGATACGTGGAACACTAAAAAGTGCTACAGGACATCAGCAGTATCCAAGAGACGCCACCCGGGCACTCAGCGGGGTCACCGTGGGGCGAGGGGTGGGGCGGGGGGGGAGGGGGGGAGATACCCAGGAACACAGCTTTATTGGCAACACCCTGGGGCATTTACCACTACAGAGGCAAACAAACAGGCAGGCTCCTAATGCTTGATTTAGAAAAAGTCCTATTATACGTAGTGTTAACCCCAAACCTCAGTGTTCAGTTTCGGGTAGAATTTGGAGCTGAAAACTGAGTGGAGATTCAGCACTGAAAAACCACCCATTAGGGATTGATTAAACATTGTACATTCTTTCTCAAAACTATCTTATAATAAGCTGTTTCTTGTCTGTTAATTGATGGTCTAGCGTCTAAAGGAAATGAACCCTGGAAGGCTCTCCCATCGTATTTTTAGAAGGACTGAAGTGAACTTTAACAACTTGAGAGCTGTGGCCGTGGCCGGGACGTTTTGTGTCTTCACCGGGCATGTGATGTATTACTGCCTGCTGGGCCCGGTATCTTTTAAGGAATTCTGCAGATCAAGGGCCAAAGCCTTGACAGGAGACTTGTTCTAAAACAATCATCAGCTGCGCTGAAACCACATTAAAAATATTTCTGAGTTTGCTAGGAGCCTTGTTCACGGAGAGGCACGCCAGCGTTCTTATTCTCTGACCCTTGGAGCTGTTTTCATAAAGGCCACTTCCTCGTATCCACATGACGCCTGACAGAGGCATGGTGGCTGGCTGAGTGGTCAACTGTAAGCTTTTCTGCTTTGGCAGGAAAATTGAAAAAAAAAGAAAAGGAAAGGAAAGAAAATCCTTGTTCGTCTTTGACTCTGGGCTGGTAAAGTCTTTCATACCCCAAAGACCTTACCCTGCAGATAAAACGTGAGCTTCAGCACAATGCACATGTGCCAAGTATGAAAGCATGCTGGGGCTCTGCAGCCATTGTGAGGCCTTAGACAACTGTGTACAGTTTTACCATTTTAACAAACGACATGAAATTTTATTCTTACTAATGAAACTCCCAATTCTTGTTTTCCTTTCTCCACTGGAGGAAACGAGAGAAAGAGAGTCTATTTTTGCTTTGGGATGGGATTGATTTTTGGCTCATTTGTTGATTTGGAAGCCTGTTACAATCCCCTGCAGGGAGAGGAGGGACCCAAGTCTGTGGACCGGCCTTTTCATCCTGCCTCTGGGGCTGGCCAGGGCACACGTGGCGGGCACGTCACTTAACCATGTGACAGGACAGTTCCCTCCTCTGAAAAGCAAGGATGACCTGCCTTCCTTGCGTGGTTGACGTCTATTCCAGCAAGTACTGGGCAACGAGAATTTTTTTTCTTAAATGAAAGTACAATCAGTTTACAATGTTGTGTCAATTTCTGGTGTACAGCATAGTGTTTCAATCATACATATACATACATGTATTCCTTGTCATAGTCTTTTTCATTATAGGTTACTACAAGATATTGAATACACTTCCCGTGCTATACAGTAGAAACTTGTTGTTTATTTTATGTATAATAGTATCTTAAGTCTGAATCTAGGCTACTTCTTTAGATACATATTTGCAGGAAGAACACTGGGATTGAGCCATAAAACCAGAGTCTGAAGTCCTGCTACTTCTTAGCTTTGAACGTGTTAACTCAAAAACAGAACCTTTGGGATCTAAGCCCCCTCGTCTTACAAATGATGAATCTGATGTCCAGAAAAATGAAGGACTTTGCCTAAAGCAGTTCAGCAAGCCAGTGATGGGGCATTGACCATAAACTGTGACCAGGCGAGCCTGGTCCCAGAATTTTCCAGTCATACCATCCTGCCTTTGGCAAAGAGCTGTGTAGACTTGTTACAGTATGGTCCTTTTTTTTCCCCCCAGCTTCTGCCTATTTGGAGATTCTGAATGCCCAAGAAGCTGCTTTGGATTGAAAGAGGAAAATGGCTATCATAAGTGACCAGGAAGGAATTAAGGAACAGAGAGCCTTAGAGCTGAGGTGTAGCTCAGAAGACAGATGCTCAGAGAGGTGATTATTAGCTTGCACTTACACAGGGACACACAGGCCAGGGCTCCTGACTCCCCGTCTTTCCCCTCACATCCCAGCTGCCTCATTTTGATGGGAAATGGAAAGATGGCACGTGTACTATGTTGTTGGAAACCTTCACAGTGGCTGGCATGATGCTTAGCACCCCATATGTCTCCCTAGTTGCCTTCTAAATTAATTAGAGAAACTGCTATCAGAATTTTAAATAGAGTGTCGAGGGGACATACAAACTGAAGGCACCTGTGTAATCATCACCCTGATCCAGAAAAAGACCATGATGAGCATTCCAGAAGCATCCTGCAGGTCCCCCTTCCAGGGGGCATCCTATCCTCACATCTAAAAGCATAGATTAGTTTTCCCTTGTTTTTTTTTTTTCTTTTTTTGTACTTTAGATATAAATGGAATAAAATAGTATGTACTCATTTGTGTCTGGCTTCTTTTGGGGAATATTTTGATGTTGACTTAGATCCAAAAGAAGTGATTCCAAATTGGGGGGCCCTCAGTGGAGGAAAGAAAATCTTCTGCATTTTGCAGTTTCATATTCATGATGAAAGCTGGTATCAATATAGCAGTTGATTAGAAAGAGTGTGTAGGTGTAATTGAGCTGAAACTCATCCTTATTACCAAGATTTTTGTACCTTAAGTGATTCATTTTACACTAAATTATAATTTTTAATTAGGCCAATTGATGTAATACAAAATCAGGGAAGGAAAATGGAAAAATAAAAAAAAACTCTTCCACTTGGGTGTTTGTCCTGAATTTATTCTTCTTAAACAAATTTTTGGTTTTATGACATGCTCAGAAGAAAATGATGAATTTTCTAAGTACATATTCCGAATCAAAAGAAATCCTTGAGTAAAGGTTCCCGATGATTCTGTCTTAGTTATCTTTGTGTTCCTACTATCCAACTAAATGCCTGGCACATAGTAGGTATTCAATTAAGTAATAGCTGCTAGAATAAAAATAATAAGTAAGTTAAAACAAGATGGCAAACAAAGCGTCACAACTTTCTTATTCTGGAGAATATGTACCATCAGAGCAATGAGGAAGAACAAGAGCCTTAATGTTCTTTTTAGATGTTGGAAGTCGATTTGGGAAGTAGTTTTGCCTCTGGGATCTGGAGTCAGGCAGCTGTCATCCTCTGGTGCTCATGGTGGCAGAGACTGCTAATTATCTCCCACGGTCCCTTTTCCTCTGCTTCCTCTAATGATGGGATTCCTGCGTATTAGCCAGGCACACGGCTGCTCAGCTAGAGACAATTTTTCACAGCATCCTTTGTAGCTACCAGACTAAGTTCTTGCCAGTGGGAAGTCACCAGAAGTGATGTGGCACCTTCCGGATATTACTTTTAAAAGACAATTTCTGCTGGCTGGGAAATGATACCATTCGAAGAGCTACACTTAAGGGATGAAAGTCACATTTTGGTAGCAGAGATTCCCTGCTCACCTGTGCACTGTCAGGTGAAAGAAAAACACGCTTCTGTGTTATGAAGCCAGTATATTTTGGTGTTTCTTTTTCTTTTCTTTTTTTTTTTTTTAGCATGTATCCTAATTAATACAGAAATTGGTACCAGAAGTGGGTGTGACCATGACAAAAACCTAAATTTTGTGGCACTGGACAGCAACAGGCAGAGGGTGACATGGGCACAATATTTCATCTGAGAACATTGGTGACACTTGTTATTCCATGACATCATTTGCTAAGACAGTCACCTTTTCTAACTGGGAGGATGGGTCATGGGCCCACTGACCTTTAGCTTAAGGAGGACAAGTCAGAATATCGGTATAAGCTGGCTAGTCCTCACCATTGTTAATAATGTATTGTAAGAGGAAAGGGGAAGTCATATAATTATTATTCAGGAAGCAGAGAGAGAAAGGAATATAGCTTTGATAAAGAAGGTTTTCTCACTTATGGTTGCCATCGAATATGGCTCAGAGCTTCAAACCTGGGGCCATGCAGAGCCATTTGTGTCCCCAAACAGCAGCAGGTAAGTTTGATAGTGGAGGTCTTCCTCATGAGCCTTCTGTTAAGTAGTCTCCTTGGCCAGACAGCGGAAATCAGCCCAAAGCAAAGACTGGATAAAAGACATTGGCTTCCCAACTGCTTTCAAATGGCTGCCACTAAAGGCAGCCAATGTTAAGTTGAAGAAGAGAGGGAAAGGCTGAGCACAGAGGTCAGTAAATAAAAGAGGCTTGGCTCAAGAGCTGTGACCAGAGAGAGCTCTTCTACTGTTACTTACATGGGGAACCCAGTGGATGAGAACCTTCCTTAGGGTGTGTGATCTGTCTGCAGAAAGAAGGGGGGACATGGATACTGGGCAGAGGGTGAGACATGGTCGGGAGTGATATTACCCTAATAACCATGTTTTCTTTCTTTCTTTTCTCCCCCCTTAACCGAGGCACTGGATTGAACCCAAGACCTTGTGCATCCCGACCATACACTCTACCACTGAGCTATATCCTCCCATCCCTCTTTCTTTCTTTTTCTAACAAAATATCCAATCCTCCCCACCCCTGCCCCAAGTATCACATGGTTGCCTAACTGGTGACTATATCCCCTCAGCTTTCTTTGGGATTAGGTCTTGCTATGTGACTCATTTCTAGCCAGTGGCAAGTGAGAGGGAGGTTTGAAGGTGTTTGAAAATCGTTGGGTATTTACTGTCTCTCCACATCCTCCCCCTCTTTTTGGCTGAGAGATAGCCCAAAACTGGAGCTTCCCGGGGCCAAAGAGAAAAGCTGTATGTTGATGGCAATAGAACCTGTGTGATATCACCCACTTCTGGACGGTTACATGGAAACAAAACAAACCTTGGTCTTATTTAAACCACACTATTTTTGGAGTGACTTTATTTCAACTTAACCTGTAGTCGAATGAACACACAGGCTTTTGCACACTCTCAGGCTCAATACCAGAAAAGAGAAAGCACTTTAAGTATTTTAAACAGAAAAGGATTTAATAAAGGTGATCAGGCACTTAATTACAAAAGCATTAGAGGGATTGAAGAAGAAGGAGGTTCTGGGTTGTTCCAAACGGAGCAACCACAAAACTTTGCTAAACTGACCCACTGTGGTTACTACATCTGAGGTCAGCAACAAAGCTCTGCCAGGATCAAGAACTTGTTGCTGCTGCCTCTGGACACCAAGGTATCTGTAGATGGACCCTAGAACACTGTGCCAAGGAGCCTTAAATCGCTTGCCAGAAGATAGAGTCAATTGTGTGTATCCACATTTTGGGATCCAATTTGCTTCCAGAACCCTGGCTGCAAGGGAATCTGGGAAATGTAGTTTTTGTCTTTGCAACCTCTTCAGTGAGAATGAATGGAAATGAAGGGACCAAATGTGGTCCCAGCACCCAGTCATCTCAACTCTAGAACGGAAATGATACGTTACCAACCTCAAAGGGCTAATGGGAGAATCAGATGAGGTTTAGTATGTGCCAAGCACATATATATGCTTGGCACATATTAAAAACTCAAAACTTGTAGCCATTATATTATAAAATCATCTAGTAACTTAAAATACGTGCCTGTTTGCCATAGTCACGTTCCTTTCACCAAAATGATTGAGTGGTTAGGAATTGATAAGTTTGGTAAAGATGGCTTTTTCTCTATAATAACATAAAAGTAGCCATCTCCTATTATTAAAAAAGCTGGCTGCTACCTGAAAATTATGAAAACATAACTTTTTTTTAGTGAATGCTCCAGAAAGTGAGAACATTCACTGCTTGGTTTGGGTGAGGCATAAGGCTAGAGAAAACAGGAAGTGTCCAGTCATTTTTAGACCCTTTTCGGGAGCCAACATTGTATTTTAAAGCAGTGGGAATCTATTAGAGGATTTTAAGTTGTGGAGAGGCATTGGTTATCAGACTTGCCTTGTAGGTCGCTCTCTCTGTTGGGATGGAGACTACATAAGGGGAGGAAAAGTTAGTGGGCAGAGCAGTAATTAGGGTGGTGATGGTAGCTTGGACCACTAGAGTGGTGGGATTGAGAAGGGTGTGCTTGGCAGGGCTTACTGATCACTAACCCCTTATCCTGTCAGGGGAATTTTCAGGTAATGGAATACATTTATACCTTCAATTAGTCTATACAAAATGTCTGTAGGTGCCTTTGGATGCTTATTATAAGGTCTGAATTAAAAGCCTGATTCTGATTCATGCAATTAAATGAGAGGAAAGGAAGATGAAACCATCTTCTGCTGGTTTATAACTATGAAAGAAGCAGGTATTATATAAGACTTTCTATGAACTGGGTCCAAAGTTATCCAATAGTTATTTAATGGCCGAGTGTGAAAGATTTTCAATGCATAATTATGCTGCACTGTTACCTATTAGTGACCAGGATGTTGGTAAATTGCTTTATGTCACATGACCAGACATTGGCATGATTTAGACATTTCACTCAGACTCTCTGAATAAGGCACCTCAAACAGGGAAGCCTCGAATCAATGCACAGAGAGTGGTCCAGCTGCATATGCTGAGGATAATCTCGCTGGACTGCCATTTCATTAATCTGGATCTTCAGTCAAGGATAACTCAACTATGATCATTCTCATGGTTTCTTTTAAAAGGAGTAGATAATAGTTATAAATGTGGTGTGCCCTGTTTTAAAATCAATATTTGCAGTTATTATAGGACATTGCAAAACCACAGGGAAAGATATCAGGTCTAATGAAAAGGAGCCGTTCAGTCGTTGAGCAAAGAGTGTCTGTCAACCCAATTCCACATCACCGGTGGCAAATGCCAGTGTTGCTGGTATCATTACAGGTAAAAGGTCAGCCGCATTCCAGCTTCCTTAGTCTTGCGTGTTTCCTGTGCCGTCTAAAAATACACTGGGCGAAAGTATGCCGAGTTCATGGGGTGGGAGCAATCTGTTTCATTCCGAGGACAGGCCAGACTTTGTTCATTCAGTATCTAACTGCGGAATATTAAAAGGAATCAAGCCATTGAAACAACCCCCAGACTGTACGATTCAATTTAAAAAGTATTGGAGGTGATGCCTCTTAAGATGTTCCTGGTTCTTTTTCATCCACTCTGATAATCTAAGAGTTAGTTTCCATCCTTTGAATCCTTCTTGAATCCAGTGAAAAAAGTGCCATTCAGAATAAGTGTGACTTTGAAATAGTATTTTTGAACTGTTAAGGTTTTGAGAAGTTTAACTCTGAAAGATGTCATTTATCTATGAGTTTGGTCAGTAATTTTACCAATTTAATTTACTTATTGGATATTCATTGATTGCCTAGTATGTGCTGGGCTTTCTTGAGCAAAGTTTTCCAAGTACATACTCTACTAAGGACACATTTTTCTGAATCTTCACAGTCTTCATATTACAAACAAGGGAACTGGCTGCTACCAGTCAGGAAAAATGAGTTACCCTGTGGTGACAGAGAGGGTCACTTGACTGGAGATCCATGGATGAGCCACACAAATTGTTTGCCAACCTACCCCTTCTTTATTAGTCATTTTAATGTCATGCTTACATGACCTGGAATAACATAAACTAGCTACAAGATCTAAAATATTATTTTAAATAGGTATTCTTAGAAAGCACGGCAGGAGTCACGTTTCACACAGTCTCTAAAAAGATGCAAGTCTCAACTGGATTCTTAAAAAGAATACACAAAGGAACAGGAGATACAATGAAAAATAGAAGGCAAGCTTATTGCTAACATTTTCAACTTTTTGTTTATTAATAATTAATAGTTTATTAAAATCTTAAGAAATTATTTCCAGCTTTAAAATCATACAAAGATGGCAAAAGAGGAAAACAAGTAGGAAAATTTGGAGTCTGACTCAGACATGCTTAAACACCATGCTGGAAAGCAGGTAATTTTTCCCTCTGGCAGCCTTGAAATTCACAATAAATATCAAATACCAGCTTTCTAGTTCATTTTCCCACATTTGTACTTTATTTTTCTTTTCAATTATAAAGGAATACATACCCACTCTCATAATATATACTCATAAAATACATAAGCTAGGAAACACCAGATATGCCCCCTCCCCTCCTACACACCTCTTTCCAGCAATTACACCTGGGAGGTAATCACTGCTCATAGTTTGCTGGGTATCTCTCTCTGAATTTGGAAAAGTAATTCTATTTCTAAAACATTACTGGATTTTGAGAAGAGCATATTGCATACTCCCATCCTTTTTTTCAGTGAAAAAGACCCTGCTGATGGAAGAGAGAATAGAAAGTAAAAGCAAATTCATAATGGATTGAATAAAATCTCGGAATATTTGTTTTTGAGGCTAGCTTTAGAGTTTTCTCATAGTTTGTTATGGACAGAATTGTGTCCTCCCCAAATTCACATGTTGAAGCCCAAAGAGATGCACACCAAAGGTATCATAATTAAAATTAAGCAAAAGTTAGCAAAAGTTAAAGACAAAGGGAGAATTTTAAAAGTAGCATGAGAAAAACAAAGAGTCACATCTAAGTTCAACACAGTACTGGAAGTCTGAGCCAGCGCAATCAGACAAGGAAAAGAAATAAAAAGTGTACAAAATGAAATGCAAGAAATAAACTTGTCATTATTTGCAGATTATGTGATACTGTATGTAGAAAATCCTAAAGACGCCACCAAAAAACTATTAGAACTCAAATGAATTTAGTAACACGCAGGATACAAAATTAATATACAAAAATTGGCTGCATTTCTATACACTAATAATGAACTATCAGAGAAATCAAGAAGACAACCTCATTTACAATCTTATGAAGAGGAATAAAATACCTAGGAATAAATTTAACCCAAGAGGTGAAAGCTCTATATTCTGAAAACTATAAGATATTGATGAAGGAATCTGAAGATGATACAAATAAATGGAAAGTTATACTGTGCTCAGGGATTGGAAGAATTCATATTATTAAAATGTCTATACCACCCTACAGCTGCAGATTCAATGCAATCCTCATCAAAATACTCATGGCATTTTTCACAGAGCTAGAGCAAATAATCCTAAAATTTGTATGGAACTCCAAAGGATCTCAATTACCCAAAACAATCTTGAGAAAGAAGAAAGCTGAGTTATCATGTTCCCCGATTTCAAACTATACAAAAAACTATAGTAATCAAAAGAGTATTGTACTGGCACAAAAACAGACACATAGATCAATGGAACAGAATAAAGAGTCCAGAAATAAACCCACACTTACATGGCCAATTAATCTGTGACAAAGGAGGCAAGCCCATATAATGGGGAAAAGACAGCCTCTTTAATAAGTGGTGCTTGGAAAACTGGACAGTTAGATGTAAAAGAGTGAAACTAGGGCATGTTCTCATACCATATACAAGAATAAACTCAGAATAGATGAAAGACTTAAATGTAAGATCTGCAATCATAAAACTCCTAGAAGAAAACATGGACAGTCGGCACTTTGATATTGGTCTTAGCAACATTTTTTTGGATCTGTCACCTCAGGAAAGGGAAAAAAAAGCAAAAATAAACAAATGGGACCTAATTAAACATAAAAGCTTTTGCACAGCAAAGGGAACCATTGACAAAACAAAAAGACAACCTACAGAATGGGAGAAAATATTTGCAAATGATGTGACCGACAAGGCGTTAATATCCAATATATATAAACAGCTCATACAGCTCAATATAAAAAAAAAATAAAAAAATGGGCAAAAGACTTGAATAGACATTTTTATAAAGAAGACAAACAGATGGCTATCAGGCACATGAAGAAATGTTCAACATTGCTCATTATTAGAGGAATGTAAATCAACACCACAATGAGATATCAGCTCACGCCTGTCAGAATGGCCATTATCCAAAGGGAAACAAATAACAAGTGTTGATGAGGATGTGGAGAAAAGGTAACCCTAGGGCACTGTTGGTGGGACTGCAAACTGGTATAGTCACTATGGAAAACAATATCGAGGTTCCTCAAAAAATTAAAAATTGAACTACCACATGATCCAGCAATTCCACTCCTGGGTATTTATCCAAAGAAAACAGAAACACTAATTTGAAAAGATACATGCACCTCAATGCTCATGGCAGCATTATTTACAATAGCCAAGATATGGGAGCAAACTAGGTGTTCATCAGCAGGTGGGAGCATAAAGAATATATGTATGTGTGTATATACACATGAGACTGGAGCTCAAAGGAGAGGTCAGGGCAGAAACAGAAATGTAGGAGTTGTTGGCATGTGGACACTGAGTGCCTCCAACTGGTTGAGAACACCTTTAGATCAAAAAAAAAAATTCGTTATAATTTTGATCATCATTCCCAAAGTAGACTATCTGTATTATTATTATAGTATTTTAATTTTATGAGATACATTTTGTCACTAATTAGCTATTCTACCTTAAACAAGTCATTTACCTGTTGGCCTCTTGGTTTCTTCATCTGACATGCGGAGATAAATGATAATTATAAACTCCAACTTCAGTGGTTAGTCCGAGGATCAGATGAGAGGACAGAGAGGAAGGCGCTTAGAAGAGTTAAAATTTATCCTTATGAGACATTCTATTTCTGTTAGGTTTTTTTTTTTTTAGAAATATAGTTTCTTTGTTATTAGGAATGAAAATAAGACAAGAATTAAATTAAACAGCCATTGAATTTCATGTGGGGGAAATAAATAAATCCAAGGGAAAATAAAAGTAACTAAGTGAGTCAACAAAATAAAATTAAACATAATGGAAAACATTAAAATCCTAGAATGGATGAAACTCAAATTTTCAATGAACTAAAAAAATGCAAAAACACTTCGCCAATTATGCAAAACAAAGGATGAGTTTACACATTAAATGACAATTGAATAAAATAGAAAAGAGTTTTGAATATAAATGAAAAGTAAAGATGTTAATTTACATATAAGCTTCCTTAAAGTGATCATTTTTCTTAAAAAGAAACAGAGAAACACATGTTTCTCCTGGAAGTTAATTGGAGTTCCTACATACCTAAACAAGGTACTATTATGTGTTGTCATCTTTGATCCATACCACTACTTTTTAAACTAGGAAATACAATTTGAACTGTCTACGAGAGTATCTTTTTAAAGATATTTTTAATGAGAAAATCTGAAAAGAGCAACTTAAAATACAAGGCAGTCCCATTCTTCTGATGCCCCATTTCAGTTAAGCCGTCCAGATGCACTGCATCCTTGCTAGGGATTGGGGCTCCATAGAAACTTATAAAAAATTGAAGTATAGTTGACTTCCAATATTGTATTAGTTTCAGATGTACAACATACGATTCAATATTTTTATAGATTACACACCATACAAAGTTATTATAAAATAATGCCTGTATTCCCCGTGTGGCACGTTACATTCCTGTGACTTATTTAATTTACAGCTGGCAGTTTATAGCTCTTAATCCCTCTTCACCTGTTTCATTCCTCCCACTGACTAATCACTAGTTTGTTCTCTGTATCTGGAAGTCTGTTTTGGTTTTGTTCTATTTGTAGTTTTGTTTTGTTTTTTAGATTCCAGATATAAGTGAAAACATGCAGTGTAGGTCTTTCTCTGTCTAATTATTTCACCAAGCATAATACCCTCCAGGTCCATCTGTGTTGTTGCAAAAGGCACGACTTCATTCTTTTTTATGGCTGAGTAATAATGCTCGTGTGCTTGCTTGAAGCTCCTCTTGGGTGCCTTAGAGGCATCTTGATGGGAACAGAACCAAACGGTGAGTCCCATCCTCACCCTCAACGTGTTCTTCCTGCAGAGCTACACATGACAGTAAATGGCACCTTAGTTTTTCCAGTTGCTTAAGATACAAATCTTGGTATTATCATTGCCTCTCTTTTTTCTCACCCACCCACCCACCCATCCTTCAGCCAATTTTGTTGGTTCTAACTTCAAGACATATCCAGAATATGACCAATTCTGTTATGGGTTGGGATCCTGGGAAGTCGACTCAGGAAACAATCAGCAGGTAGGAAATTATTAGGAAGTGCTCTTGGGATGTCCCATCTGTGGATGGGAGGGGGTGGAAGGATTGGGCGGGAGGGAAGTCAGAATGCAACCTAGCCAGCTCGGTAGGGAGATCTGAAGCTGGGATGACTTGTCAGAGACTGCCCTCATTGTGGAGAACGGGCTCTCCCTACTGTCGCATGGACCAGTCAGTGGATTACAGACTGACCGCAGGAATAGGGTGTAGCCGTGGGTGAGGCAGCTCTCTCTAGCTAAGGACAAAGGAATGATACTGTTATGGGGGAATTATCAGGGTGATGTCATCAAGAATCTAGGATTAGGAGGCTACTTCAGACAGAGTGGTTCAGAAATGCTTTTTGGGGGGTGCTGATATGGAGATCAGACCTAGAGAAATGAATGATGGGCGGGATCCAGCCCCTCCAAGAGCAGGAGAAAGAGAGTGGGGTGGGCTTCGTGGATGGAAGGGACAAAGTGAAAACCAAAGAGGCTGGAGAGTCCTGAGGGAGGGGAGGGCAATCGGGGATGGCGTGAGAGATGCAGATATGGACTTGATTGTGAAAGGCCACATGGGTTTTATCCTAAGTGCAAAGGAAAGCCATGGAAAGTTTGATTCACATAACGATCTCTCTGGCTGCTATTGGAGCATGGCTTTGAGAGGGCAGGAAGGGAAGCGGAGAAGCCAGTTTCGGCAGCTATGGTAGTGGTCGAGGAGAGGGATGATTTTGGCTCAGACGAGCACAGTGGCCAGGAAACTGGGGAAAGGTGGGAAAATATAGGATATTTATATATATATATATTTTTTAAGCTGATGGTGAATTGAGAGTGGAATTGAGGGAAAGTAAGGAACAAAGGAGACTCTTAATAATAGTTTTGGGTTTGAACAACAGAGTGAAGGGTGATTTGATGGAAGGATTAGAGATCATGTATGTAAATGTATGTTAATAGTATATGATAGCTAATATTTTATTAATCTTTTAATAAAAATAATCAGAATATATTTTTTGTAGTTCCAGATACTGATGTCTCTTATAGAACTTTAAAAAATCAGTGGACACTGGTTTTCATTAGATTTATTTCTCCCGATGTGGAGGCCAGTGGCAAGGGGATCTAGCTGTTTGTGTTTCTCTCTCCTGTGCAGTAACAGCTTGACTTCCTTGCTTTGTCTCGGATCAAGTTCACGCCTCTACATCAACTGAACAACTCTCTGGAAAATGTGTCTAAACAATATGGATTAGCCACGTTAAACATTTCCAACGTATTTACATTCCAGGATTTGAACTTCTCACAAAGCCCTCCTAAAGGAGGGGGAGTCAATACACACGCCTTTACACTAGGTTCTGAGCACAGCGTGGTTCACTGTGCGTCTGGGAAAAAAAAGAGGCAACCCTCTTTGCTGTTTTCTATGAAGAGTCTCAGGAGCAGGAGGAGAACTTGACATGAGCCACCAGAGGACCTCGGACAGGGCCGAGGAAGAGTCCCCTCCCCACGGTGCTTCCACTGAGTCTTCTCACCCCACCCCTGGACGTGGTCACCAGGGCTCACAGATGTGGGAAGGACACCGTATGGAAATGTGATTCTGAAGGACTCTGGATTACAACGCAAGCTTATTCACAGACCTGGCTTAACAGCGCCATGACGACTGACCTTGACTGCAATGCCCGTGTCAGGAGGCTGACCTGACGGCCCTGAAGACCAAAGTCTCCTCGCTGCCGCCCTTCCGGGTGCGTGACAACATCAGAAGTGGCCGCGAGGACATGTCAACGTGTGGGCTCCGTATTGATTGTTTCAGGGATTTGCGGGCGGGCCATCAGCCAGGTTCTTTTGATCTTTGGCTCTTCTGCTGAATCCTTATTTACATTTGTGATATACATTAATAGCACCGGAAGGGTGACCTGATTAAGAGGACACAGGTTTGTGTCGCCAAGCAGGCAGCACCGTCCATTTTCTTGATGCCTTTGGCACAGTCCTTCCTGGAGCCTCAGAGATGAGCAATGCAATGTTATGTCTGGTTATAAACCAGGGTGATTTGGGTGGACACAGAGTAAAACACGGAGAGGGAACACTAATGCATCATGGGGGGCGTGGGGTGGCAAATCGTATGTACACTTCCCATTCACAGTGATTCGCCAAAGGAGATGTTTCGGTCCTATAAGCAAATAATCAAATTTCAGTCTCATGAAGATTTCCATCTATCAGTAAAATGTTGACTAATTTCTTGCCAAATGTAAAAATTTAACAACATATAATCAAATGAAACTGAAGGTAAAAAACTTTCATGAGACTCCATATAGTGTTTCTTTCCACTTGGGTGTGATGATTTGTAGGGCTCTATCTAGTTCCAGGGGAGCTGTTATTTTTTCTTCTTATTTTTGTTTACACAATGTCCAGTTTCAGGGTCTCTTTTACTTGTGAATTAAGACAGATGGAATCACGGGAGACTCTGAGCTCTGGCCCTGCATCTCCTCTGCAGCTTTCATTCATCTCTGACCGTCCTAACTTTTATCCGTTCCGTAAAGACGGTGACTCACGAAGAGCCACAAAAACCATCAGGGGCAAAGACTGAAATTTCTCTTTTTCAAAAGCTAGTCCGTCAGTCAACAAACAATACCACATGCCAGCTAAGCACTGAGCTGGGCTCGGGAGATGCAGAGGCAAGGACGATGGTGATGGAGAAGGAGAAACTGCTTTAACATGAGGTTGCCTGGATGATGGCGAGGGAGGCAGAATGAGAGGAGACAGAATTTACACGTAATGGATATTTTCAGTTAGATTGAAAAACACATTTGAGGCTTGGGATGCAGCATCCCAAATCTAGAGTAAGGGACCAGGCAGGCCTCTGCCTGATTTATTAAGCTCATTGATAAGAGTGTTCACATGGGGTCCTGTGGGAGGAGGGTGGCCACACAAAAAGGGCAAACAGAAACAGTGTCCTCAAAGCATGTATATGTTTGCAATTTTTGCATTTTTATCAAGTTGTCTATATACATAGAGCCAAGTATGATGTAAAAAAGAAGTTTTTTTAATGGAGATACTGGGAATTGAACCCAGGGCCTCGTGCATGCTAAGCACGTGCTCTACCACTGAGCTATACCCTTCCCCTACAAAGCAAGTATATTTGAAAAAAAGATTCATAATTGTTCGAGCCAGAAATGACTTTAGAGATCATTGGATTGAAAGATTCTCTAATTTGGTGTGCATCAGACTCACTTGGGGAGTTTCTTAAAAAAAAAATACAGTTGCGTAGACCCTACACCAGTGGCCAAGACACCTGCTCCCCAGGTGACTCCAGAATACACCATGGTTTCAGAAGAACTTGTTTGTCCAGTTTTCCTATTTTACAGAAAAGGAAACTGGCATCCTGAAGGGTTAATGTGCTTGTCCAAGGTCATATCAATTCCCTCCCCAGTTTAATCTTTATTGGCTGTACGCCCAGGCAAGAAAAAAAATGCATCCACTTTGGGAAGTATCCAGAGATAATTTTTTTCCTGTTTTATGGTAGAAAAGAATGGAAATGTGCAAGCAAATTAGGAAAAAAAATGACTGCATATGTATTTGTGAGTATAGTTGAACAGTTTTTTTTTAGCTATAAAGTTTTGTGATAGATGAAAGTATATATTTTCTACTTTCCATTTTGCTAAAATAAAAGATATTTATTTTAAGAGCCACTCCCACTAGAGTTTCTATGGTGTTAGGCACAATAAACTGAATTGCACCACAACGTTAATATAGGTAGACCATGCTTAATTTTTTTAAGATGAGAAAATGAAGAGGAGAGAGATCATATATAGCACAGTAAGATAAATGATTAGAATTATAATGGAAAGGGAAATTTGTTGACATGTGCATGCTGGGTAATGGGCCCATAGCCTCCTTGTTCACACAACATCTAGAGTCCAAGGTACAGAATTTAATCAAAATAAGTTTGGACTTAAGTTCGTCAACCTACCTGCCTTCTCCTCTCACCTTTCTGGCAGTGATGGATCCTAGTGCTTAGCGCATGGTCCAAAGTGTGTTCTCCCAACTCTCTTACTAAACAAAAGTTCCTCTTTTGTGAGGAGCCAGCTGTCTAAATGTTTGTAGCACAGGGAATTGCTTTTCTGGGGGTGGAGATAACGGAGCTCAGCCACCAGGGGAAACAGCCACTTCCCAATGTAACTACTCAGAAATGTTGGGGGAGGAAAGGCAAGAAAAGCCATCGCTTCCCTGTCTTATAAACAGTCAACTGTGTTTGACAACACTATACCAGTGCTCCAAACCAGCCATCAACTCGAGCTGTGGTTGAGTGTCACTGTTAGGTTGACTTGGGAATCACATTAATCCTTGTTTCGAACATAATGTACCAGATTTCTGTGATGACAAGCAGTCCCCAAGGGAGCCCAAGCACGGTCTTGGGCGTAAGGTTTTAATCTGACTCAAAAACAACTCAGAGGCCATAAAGGCCATTTTGGCATCTCCTTGAGTGGGGTCGGAGGAGCTGCCCCTCTGGGTGGATTCAGAACAACTTGGGGATTTTTTCTTTGATTGTTTTAATTTTGTGATTTTTATTTATTCACGTTATTAAAAAGTGAGTTTTCAATTAAAATTGGAACTAAGCCAGAGTCACATAATAGTGGCCAGCAAGGAAGCGAACTTAGCTTGTATATCAGCCACACGACTTGTTCTGTTCCTATCAGCAGGAGCGGTGGGACTGTTGGCCACCGCACGTGTGTTTTCTGCACCCGCAGGAATGGTAAGCTGTAATGTTCAGCCAGAATTCATATTTAGAGAAGAACTTCAGGACTCCATATTTTGGGCTCTAATCTTTCAGAGGTGATTCCAACTGATCACTGATCAGACTTCCTATAGTTTTATATGGTGTTAAGTGAGCTTTATGTTCATAGGAGTTGGTGGTATCCTTGTCATACAGATGACAAATATATATATATATATATATTTTTTTTTTTTCTTTTCATACAGATGATAGCATACTGTTTACACTGTTCTGAAGCGTACTATTTCCCCTTAACTATACCTTGGAGATCAACCCATCTCAATACATGATAACATTGTCTCAGTCTTCTGCAGAAAGGCATTTAAGTTGTCTCCAATCTTTTGATATTACAAACAAAGGTCCATTTTCACCTGTGGGAATACAGTTGTGAGATAAATTTCCGTAAGTCAATTTCTGGTTCGAATAACATAAGAACTTTCAATTTTAGTGAGTATTGTCAAATTGCCTTCCAAGAGATTATGCTAATTTATTTTCCCGACACCAGTGCAGGAAGGAGGGAGGATATAGCTCAAGTGGTAGAGCACGTGCTTAGCATACATGAGGTCCTGGTTTCAATCCCCCGTACCTCCATTGAAAAACCAATTAAATAAATAAACCTAACTACCTCCCCCCTGAAAAACAAACAAAACACACCAAAAACAAAAAACCCAACGACAATGAAGGAATATGCCTGTTTCTATAAATACTTGCCAACATAGTATTGTCAAATATTTAGATCTTTGCCAGTCTGATTGCTGATTGGTCTCTCATTGTAGCTCAAATTTACATCTCTTTTATTATGAATGATATAATGCATATTTTCATACATCTAAATCATTTGTTTTCCTTTTCTATGGACTATCTGTTCCTATACTTTGTCCTTAAAATTTTTTTCTTCAAATTGATTTGTAAGATCTCTTTATATGTAGGAGAAATTAGCTCTAAATCTGTGATGCAAAGTAAAATTCCGTTGCTCTTGCCCATAGTAGTTTGAGATATACAGAATATTTTTAATTTTATATAGTTGAATCCATCAATCATTACTTTTGTGGCTTCTGGGTTTTATGGCAAAATTTAGATAAGTTCTCTACTTTGAGGTTATTAAAATAGTCTCCCATTTTTTCTCTCTTAGTGCTTTTATGATTTCATTTTTCTCATTTAAATCTTGCTCTATCTGGAATTTTTTGTAGGTATGCGGTGTGAGGCAGGGATCCACCTTTCCCCCTGGATAGTTGTGAGGGCCTTTTGTAGATGTGTTGAGCTCTCTGCTTTGGGCAGCCCTGGGCAAGACAGGGCATGGCTGCAGCATGGGAGAAGATGTGACCTTTCCTTGTAGAGCTACACAGGGCTCTGGAGTGCACAAGGTAGAGTGCTGATTGATTCTGCCAGTTTGTTCGGCTCTGCAGGGAAATGTTGAGTCTTATGGGATGAGGAGAGTGTTGACTCACTGGAAGAGAAGGGGCAGAGTGAGAGGCGATGAGAAGGATGGTATAAAGGGAACAAACATTTTAGATAAAGAGAAAAAGCAAGGACTCCTTTTTACCATTGGGAACAAAATTCATTTCAATATTTTATATTCTTAGTACATCACTACACAGCGATGGAGGAAATTTTAAAACTTTGATTTAGGAGAAGACTAAATCAGTTTTTTGAGAGTGTGAGATAATCGAAAATGTATATATTGTTCTCCGCCTCCAGTTCCTGGCACAGAGCTCCTAAAACTCTTGTAATTTTCTAAGTGATAAGATAACTAGGAGCATCTTTTGTTCTCATGTTTGGGCTTTGACTACATCCCTGAGACAGGGCTCCTAAAATCCTTGTATATTCCCGAGTGATAGAATGAGGGCTGGTCACCAGAAAGACCAAGCCATGATTAGAAACTTGGAATTTTCAGCTTTATCCTCCCCTTCCCCCTCCAGAGAGGGGAGAGGGGCTGGAAGTAGATTAAAGAATTGATCATGCCTGTATGAGGAGGCCTCCGTAAAATCCTGCTAGTAGGGGGTTCAGAGAGCTTGGTGAACAGGTGGAGGCATGGGGCTGAATGATGCACCCACACGCCTTGCCTTATGCATGTTCTCTTCCACTGCACATTCATCTGTATCCTTTATCATATCCCTTTTTAATAAACCATAGACCTCAGTAAACTATTTTTCTGAGTTCTGTGAGCCACTCTAGCAAATTAATCAAACCCCAAGAGGGGGTTGTGGGTGCCTTTGATTTATAGCCCACTGGTCAGAAGCACAGGTGGCCATCTGGACTTACTCTGGGCCTCTAAAGTAGGGGACAGTCTGGTAAGATTGAGCTCTTAGCCTGTGGGATCTGATGCTATCTCCATGTAGATAGAGTCAGAATTGAGTTAATTTTTAGGGCACCCAGCTGGTGCCATGGAGAAGTGCTTGGTGTGGGTAAACCCCACCCCCCACCCCCAAAATTTGGTGACCAGAAGTGAAGTGTGCTGTGGCAGAAGCAAAGGAGACAGACAGGAAAGAAACCCACGGTCGGGAAGAACTGGGCTTCCCCCTACGCAGGGGGCAGATTGAGCTGCGTTTTTATGATACAGAGAGTTTACGTTTACTTAACTTTAAACAAACCTTGTAATATTAACATCATCTTATGCACCAGTAAGTGCAAGATTGGAAACTTCCAATAAACACATAAGGCACAAAGGAGTGTGCAAAAGGGTGCAACTTTAGACTTTTATGTACTTGAGGGTCTGATAAGTCCTACAAAAATAGCTACATTCGTTAGATTTTTCTTCTGCTCTGGGCTGGATGTTTGTTCCTTTCAGCTTTTAGTTTTCGCAGGAGGAATAAGGTCAGGTTCTTACTGCTAAGGGTCTGATGTGTTAAACAGCTCAATCAGAGTAAGAGATTGTCCAGGCATTTCTGGGAAGTTTGCTGACTGGTGTCACTGGAAGTTCACAGACTGCAGCTCCCATGGGGTCCCTCCGAGCTGCCCCCAATCCTGCTTTCTGGGTCAGGCTTGCCTTCCATTTTCACCTGATGGGAGTACCCTCCTCTCAACATTTTGTATTTCCACGCCTTCAGGGCCCATGATGGGGTCGGGGGAGTTTTGGCTTTCTGACTTAGAACTATGGACAGATTTTTGAGGGTTTATGCACTTGTGAATGTAGACAGAGCCTTGTTGTTGATTTTTTTTTTTTAAATATCCTTTGCACACTTTTTCCCCTGCTCTCCATTTGTAGCACAAGCTCTCTCCTGTTTCCCAGTGGAAAGAGACCACTGGAGAGAGGCTGTGGCAACACCCAGCGTCTACTTTGTCTCTGACCAGTTTCTCATCCCTCCCTTTCCTCCTTGTTAAGCCAGAGGGGGCGGTCCCCCCTTTATCCACAGCCGCCTCTCAATCTCTTACCTGGACTTCATCCCCTCCTGTCTGCTCAGGAACTCTGTTCCCTTAGGAACCCTCTCTCTTTATATCAACCTCTCCCTTCACATCAATATTTAATCGTGCTCAGAAGGTCCTATTTTGAAAATAAATAAATAAGCAGTAACTCTGCCTGGACTGCAGCTCATTCCCTCCCTCACAGTGTAATTGTGACGCCTCCCCCTCCCCCTTCCGCCTTCAGGGGTCGATTCTGAACCCATGGCTTCGCTGAAATCACTCTTGCCAAAGTCTTTAACGACCTCCAGGATGCTAACTTTACTTAAAGTTTCAGGCTTTAGTTTCCTTGATGGTTGACCTCTTTTGTAGCGTCGGCCACTCTCTCCTCCCCGACAGGCTCCGCCTCCTCCTTGAGGCTCCTTTCTGTCTTCCAGACTCTTCGTCCTGCTCATCTCCCAGTGCCAGATTCCCCCTCAGTTCTCTCCAAGCTCCTCATCCCTTCTCACACTAGGTGAGCCAGCCACATCCACGGTTAAGAGTTAGCCAGATCCAGATTTGACACTTCATTGCAACCCTTTTAGGTTTTGTCTTCTGGATAAGTCACTTAACTCTCATAACTTCAGTTTTCTGAATTTTAAGATCAACATAATTATTCCTACATCACAGAGGTGTAGTTGAGAGTCAATCAGATAAACTCTTTAAAACATTTTATTTATTATTTTTAACAATTTTTAAAAATTGAAGCGTAGTTGATTTACAGTGTTAGTTTCAGGTGTATAGCAAATTGATTCAATTATATACATACATACATATATATTTTTTCTTTTCGGATTCTTTTTCATTGTATGTTATTACAAGAAATTGAATATAGTTCCCCGTGCTATACAGTAGGTCCTTGTTGTCTATCTATTTTATATATAGTAGTCTGTATCTGCAAATCCTGAGCTCCCAATTTATCCCTCCACTCCCCCGTTTCCCCTTGATAACCACAAATTTGTCTTCTATGTCTATGAGTCTGTTTCTGTTTTGTAAATAAGTTCATTTGTGTCATTTTTTAAAGATCCCACATATAAGCAATATCACATGGCGTTTTTCTTTCTCTTTCTGGCTTACTTCACTTAGTATGACAACCTCCAGGTTCATCCAGGTTGCTACAAACGGCGTTATTTTATTCCTCTTTATGGCTGAGTAGCATTCCATTGTATAAATACAGTTCCCATGCTACACAGTAGGTCCTTGTTGTTTATCTATTGTATATACAGTAATGTGTCTGTTAGCCCCCAACCCCTAATTTATCATTTATTTATTGATTCAACAAAAATTTTGAGCCCATACTCTATCACAGTTACTAGGTACATGCCTTTTTTGACTGTGACAAACAATAAGAAGAAAAATTTAGGACACATATATATAGAAACAGATTTTCCTTCAGAAAACCTTACTCTATGTTTAATGAGATCTGCTTTGGTATTTTCTATTCCATTTCACTGAAACTTATACTTGTGACAATCTACTAAATTTCCCAATTCTCAAATGAAACATGGCCTACAGTTTAGAAAACATTCTTCTAGGCTCTGGGGACACAGTCTCATTGGCCTCATGGACCTTTCTTTCCAGAGCTCAGCTGTTCATTAGAATTTTTTTCAGCGATGGAAATGTTCTATATTTGTGCTGCCCAGTATGGTAGCCACTAGCCACATGTGACCCTTTAGCCTTTGAATCATGGTGGGTGTCAATGAGGGACTGAATTTTCAAATCTTCTTTCATTTTAATTTATTTAAGTTTACAAAGCCACATGTAGTTGGGAGTCAACCTAATCAGATAAACTCTATAAAATGTTTCATCCACTGACTGATTCAACAAAAATTGTGGCTGTGGCAGTGGACGGCAGTTCCAGAGTGTGAGCGACAAGCCAGGAAAAAAATAAATGAATACAAGGACAAGGTAATTTCTGATGGTTATCACTTATCAGAGCAGCGACGGTGCTATTTAGGGTGGAGTGACTGAGAGTGACTTTGGGAAGAGTTTAGGTTGGGTGGTCAGATAAGACCCTTCTGTGGAGGTAACATCTGAGTTAACACCTGAATGACAAGGAGCTAGACATTTGGCCCTTGGAGGGAGGAGGATCCCCGATGGAGAGGAGAGCAGGTGCACAGACCTGGAAGTGGAAATGACCTTGGTGTATCTGAGGAAGAGAAATCCTATGAGGCTGGATCGTAGTGGCAGTAGGTACTAAAGGAAGTTAGCTGTGATGATAAGGGTGATGGCAAGAAAAGGTTGAGACCTCATTACTCAATTTATCGATGGATATTTCCCCTCTAGGAGTCCTGCAGGCATTTCAAATTCACTTATTCTGTACGAAACATCCAAAAATTGTTCCTCCTCTGTGATTCCTGTCTCAGTGAGTGGTGTCACCATTTAACCTGGGATTCACCTTCCTTCCCTTCCTCTCCCTCACTCCATCAATTGCCAGGTCCTGTCATTGTCCTCCTAAATATCTCTGGAGTAGGTCCACTTCTCCACATCCTCGTGGGACAGTTTCTTGATTCATAGGCTTGTGATAGTTTCTTTGCCTAAATCTATTCTTGGCTCGGCAGCCAGAGTGGTCATTCCGAAATACAAAGGCAACCATGCCACCCTTTGGTTTAGCATCTTACCGCGTTCCCCGAGGCGCTCAGATTAAAGCAGGAGCTCTTAAACGAGGACTTACTAGGACCCTTCTTACTGGCCTAATGTGTCTTGTTCAACCTGTTTTCAGTAACTTGGAAGTGCCTTGCTCTCTATTCTATGAGCATCTATGAATAGTGTTTCTTCCACCTACCATTTCCTTTGCTATCCTCCCCAACCTTTGGATGATGCCCTCCGGATCTGGCTTAAGCATCACTTCCTCCAAGAAGCCTTCCATGACTCCCTGACCTATGTTCGATGTCCCTTCCAGGTGCTCTCAGTGCACTCTGAACCTTCCCCACTGTGGCACTCACTTCGCCACACTGTAATTGCCTATTTACAAACCTGTGGGCTGCCCGAGGACAGAGATCAGTCTCCCACATTTGTTGATGCGCCCCTAGCACCTAGCACAGTGCTGGGCATCAAGTAGATGCCCAATAAATATTTAATGGATGAATCAAAAAGGAAGAACTTGAACTCAGAGATTTTCATTGACAATTATTGATTACCTATTGACTAATAATAACAGCTAGCATTCACTAAGCATGCTTAGCATTTCACTCTCTCTCCCTTAGCTCCTCTGCCTCAACCCACTAAGATAAGCATGCTTTTCCTCATTTTACCAATTGAAAACTGAAGCCCCCAATGGTTTAGAATGATTTGCCTGAAGTTACATAACTGGTAAGTGACAAAGAAAAACCTGTGGCCACCCAAGCTAAAAAAAAAATCAATTTTCTTAATCCTTCCACCAGGTGTGATGAGCTTTCCGGATCTTGTTGTAAGAGAGACGTCACAGACCGCAGTGGGTTTGTAACTGGAGAAGGATGCTGCTTGAGTCAGAGCCGTCCCGAGCTGAGTCATTATTCTATACTTACAAAGCCAGCTCCCATTTGCTGGGCTTGAACTGAAGCTCAAGGCTAGTCTGTTTGCTTCAGTTTGGCGGGATTCATCTTGAAAGGGTTTTCTGTTCTTTTATTTTTTTAAATTGAAGCGTAGTTGGTTTACAATGTTGACTTCTGGGGTACAGCATAGTGATTCAGTTATACACATGTATATGCCTTCTTATATTCTTTCTCATTATAGGCTATTACAAGGTATTGAATATATAGTTCAGTAAGACCTTGCTGTTTATCTATTTTATAGACAGTAGTTTGTATCTGCAAATGCCGAGCTCCCGATTTGAAAGGTTTTCTAAGAGTACGCTCCCCAGCGGGTGAGCTCCGGCAGTGGGCTCCTGTGCACCTGCGGGGCTGTGATGCGTGGTGTCCACTGAGAGAGGGAAGCCAGGAGCCTGGGAACTAGGGTGTGGACCACGCTGTGGCAGAAGGCATTTTTGCATTTTCTTGGTGATCCCTAATCCATTTGGGGAGTGGCCTTGCTTTTTATAATATTCTAGGAACTGCCACACTGAATTGTGATCTTCGGGTTGACGTTATTACTGTAGCTTGGTGGAAATTCTGACAGATGGTTGTGTCAGGGCCTTTTGATGTGACTTTGGGAATTTTGATTCTGCTATTTGGACCTGTGCCTTCCATCTTTCTGGTGGGTTGAGCAGTGAAGTAGACTGTTTTCCTCTTATAAAGCCCCAGGCACTGGCTAGATTTCACCTTGCTTATTCTTCACTACATTTGTCTCTGGCAGGAGAGTGGCAATTGTTGGCTTTTTTACAAGGAGAAGGACAGTGGGGCCAGAGGGGTTAACTGGCTTCCCTCAGTGAAACCTCCAGGTTAGACTAACTCCATGTCATAAGATTATGTTTCTAAGTTAGATTGTTCAGTCTTACCAGGGAAGAAACGCATGCTTTATATTTAAAGATCCATGTACTTCGGTGTATTTTCATTCATTCATTCATTCAATAATTATTTGTGGAGATCCTACTATGTGCCAGGCACTGGGGATCCAGTGGGGAGGAAGACAGCCATGTTGTTAAGAAACTGACATTCCAATTGAAGAGAGAACAGACAGAAAATGTAAACATACACATGAAGTTTTCATTTCAAATGCCAATTGTCTATAGACCAAAACAACAACAACAACAAAGTAACAATATGGAGAGTGCTTGGGGTGGATGAAAAAGAGGTCATGAGAAGGCTTCCCTGAGATGGTATTGTGTGAGCTAATAGTGGAAGGATGCAAAAGAGCCAACTTTGAGAAATCTGGGGAAGAGCATTCCGGGCAGAGGGAACAGCAAGTGCAAAGGCCCTGAGGCTAGAACAAGAGTGTCATGTTCAAGGAGAGGGATGCTGAGTCCTTAGAGGTTTTTAGGCAGAAGGGTGATGGGATTCTCATCTTTATGACAATAAGATCTCTCTGATTGATGCAGAGGTGAACTGAGGGAGGGAAAGGATGAAGCGGGGAGAACAGGAAGAGATTACTGCAGGGGTTCCAGGGTAGACACTTTTTTTTGAGTTCTTACTATGTTTCAGACACTATTAAGTACTTTCCCTACATGATTCATCTTTCATATCCACAACCATCCTATCAGGGAATTAATATCTTCATTTTTCAGATAAAGAAATGAGAGGCTCAGGAGTTTATAAACATCTTATCCAAGACCACTCAACCTAAGTGGCAGAAGCAGGGTTTAACCAAAGTCTATACTGTTGAGTACTTTTCTAGCCCTGGCAGACCTTCATGGCCTGCTAGAATATTCCCCACAGAGGTCCCTCAGGCTCTTTAAAACTGCCATACCTAAAACCGAACTCACTATCTTGTCCATCCCCCAAAACTTTCCATTAGGTTCCTTGGTTATATTAATGGCATCACCTCCAACTCAATCCAGGCTAGAAACTTTAATGTCTTCTTAACTGTCTTTACGTGGTCTTTTTCCTCATTAATCTGCTTCAAATCTGTTGCATCATTTGGTCCATTTTTACTCCGTCATCTGTTTGATTTCCTTGCCCGTCGTCATTGCCTTGGTTTGTGCCGAGTCAGCTATTCCAGTAACTTCCTCTTCGTCTCCTGATTCCAGCCCGCCTCCATCCTCTCCAGTTTGTTTCCATCCAGCCTCCAGGTTGAGTTCTCATCTTAAACCCAGGTTCCATTATCCCTGTCCTCAAAAATCATCCCAAGGACCCCCTCTGCCCCCAGAACCAAGTTTGTTATCTTGAGTGTGGCAATCGACTTACCAGCAGCGAGTAGTTGGTTTGTTGGTCAGCAGATTGCTTGTTATTGTAGCATTGGATGTATTTGTTTTTGCAGCTGATAACTCTTACCACATATAACCAGTCACGTGAAGAGGAAGGTTAGGAACACGCAGTCCGGCCGATTCCTGGTGGCACTGTTTAGATGTCCAGCATGAACCGTGATAACTAACCGGTGGGTGAGACTAAGCATTCACGGGCCAGGAGGTGTTTCCACAGCCTCCTGGTACAGCCTGTTGACGCAGCAGCTCTGGGAAGCCACTCAGCTGGATGCATTTTTGTTGGATTGACTTGCGTGGACTCTTCAGGCACAAGGAGAAGCCTGAGCTCTAAGACAGATCAAGTCCAAACTAGCCACAGGCTTCTTAACCTCTTCATGGCATTCCAGAGGGCAAAGGCGGCCAATTCTTATGAATAGGAATTATTTAGTTTAAAAAATAACAAACGAACATATGGCTACCAGTGGGGAAGGGGGGGGTGGGAAGGGATAAATTGGGAGTTCAAGATTTGCAGATACTAAGTGCCATATATAAAACAGGTAAACAGCAAGTTTCTTCTGCACAGCACAGGGAACCACATTCAATATCTTGCAGTAACCTATAATGAAAAAGAATAGGAAACGGAATATACATATGTATATGTATGACTGAAACATTATGCTGTACGCCAGAAATTGACATAACATTGTAAACTGATCATATGTCAATAAAAAAAGGAAATTTCTGGACAGAAGGAAACACCCATTTAGTGTGAGAGTTATCCTAACCCTACACCGGTTGTTTATAGGCAGTAGGTCCCTGTGAATGAGGCACTGTGTAAACAGAAGGTTAAGAAACAGGGGACTGTGTGGTTATTTCCTAAGTTGAATTTGCAGACCTGTAATCCAGGGGTTCAACCCTGGCTGTCAGCACCCAGCCAGCTTTCTGTCTTGAAGCATTTATCAACATGAGGCAAATATATATATGCTGAAGCACTTTCTGACCTCGCCCTGCTAAGGACTCCTCAAATGTATGGTAGTTTTTCTAGAGAGGTTCTCTGGTCTCCTAGATAATCAGAAAGAACATTTAATAAAAAATGGTTTTCTTCTATCTTTTCTCATTGAAGAAAATACAATTTTTTGAGGCTGTTGCCCGTGATGCCAAGGGAGATAAATGAAATTCATTTCTGCCAATTTTAAGAACTATGCTGGAAGTTGTTCCCTGTTTTGTTTTGCAGAATAAGTAATAGCTTGAAAAGATAAGATAGAATTGCTCCATATTTTCCATATTCAATTTTAAGGTGGAGGATAATTTTTTATGTCTATACTACAAGGGAATTATGATTTTCCACAATATTTTAAGCATAATATAGATGTTTAGCTGACAACTGTGTCTCGTATGAACAATACAAAAACAACAGAAATCAAGCAAGAGAAGAAAGGAAAGAAAACACATCTCTAGTCTTGCCATTCTAAAACCCAGCTGCTTTAGTGTTTCCTCCCAGTTACTGTCAATTTGTTACTAATTGTCATACAGTTACAATCGTAGTGTAGACATGACTTTACAATCAGTTTTTTGCTTCTACTGTTACATAAGCCGTTTTTCCCAGCCACTTTGCATTTCGAAACCCTAATGTGCTTTTATAATAGAATTTCTGGACAATAATGGATTTCTTCAAACAGGTTCACTCAGTTCTGGAAGTGAAAGATTTTCATTGCCGGTCTCAACATTACTGTATTGTGGTTAATCGTACTTTTACTGTTTTCACGAAGACAAATTCTGCTGGGGCCAAACAGAGCTGCTAAGATAAACAGTCCTGGGAGACCGAGGGACAGATCACAATCTGTGAGTGCTCAGAAGACTTCAGTTTTCCTTTCCTGTTCTATAAAGTGTACAAAGCTCTTAGACGTTACGCTCAAGGCGTTGAAACTACGGCTCAATTTAATGACAAGCACAGAGAATGCACGTAGGACCTTGTGACTTGCTGCCTTTACCAGGGACTCACTGAAAGAAAGGCCATTGATGAGAGCATAGATTCTGGCTACGACCGAACCTGTTGTTCACTCAGTCATTCCAAGTCCCCCCGGCTGTTCCACCAAGGGGGAGAGCATGGCGGTATTAGAAGCAAAGGGAGGCAGTCATCAGAGGGTTTCCGTGCTGTAGCAAAGGTGATCTATGGGGAGCTAGAGGGATCTTTTGTCTCCTTTTCCTTGTGTTTGTCCAGCATCTTGTAGGATTTCCCATGGATTTCGTGCGTGTCCGTTAGCAGACACATCAAGAGAATTATTCAGAAAACCTACCCTGGAATAAAATGTGAGCTGACTCAGTCGTTTTCCTCGGAAGAGACCTGGAGGGAAGGTGACGTGGTAGGGAGGGAGGATGCGGAAACGTGTGACCTGCCTCACCAGCCCGTAAGTCACAGCTCACAGTGGGAAGGCTGCACAAGGTCACGTGTTGGTGACCGGTCCAGTTCGACATCTGTGTGTGTCCACCAGGCAGAAAATTAACATGGGCTAAAGGCAACCAGGGACATGGCTCTCCCTCCGTGCTTCTCACTTGGCGCATGAGATGACCTTCAGGAGCGCCTGTTCTGTACTTTCCACTCACCAGCTCGCTATGTTCTAGGACTTAATGAGCTAATATTCATAAGCCTTGCTTATTACGAGATGATCATCATTGTCGTCATCACCTTCATCTGCCTCAGCCATGGATTACCAAATGTCCTTGGTCAGTGAGGCCTGAACAAATATGAATTTTACCCCAGACTCTTCTGGCTTCTAAAAAATAAATATTGCTGATAACGATTTACTGGTATTCAGGAGATGAGATGACACACTGCTAATCTGGCCCTCCCGAAAGCAAGGATGAAATGCTAAACGACAAAATACTGGGTTGTTTCCTGTAGGACGAGCTGGATGTGCTAGCCCTTCCACACTCTAACCGTGGCTGGGCCACGTCTGTTTCCCGGTTCGTTCATTCGTTCATTGGCCAAGGATTGGTTGAGTGTCTACTTTGTGCCAGGCATCGTGCTAGGGGCTGGGCTATACGCATGAGCAGAGGAGGCAGAGTCTCAAAGAGCCTTCAGCCTGGTGGAGAACACAGACATATTCTAAAAATCTTGTAAAAAATGCAACATTAAATCTGTCATGGATACAAGGAGGAGGGTGCAAGGGGGCTGAGAGTGGAGATGGAGGCGGAGACCTAGTCCGGGGAGGATGACTGACCCAAGGTTGGAAAGAAGATTAATAAAATTGGCTGACATTTACCAAGTTGTTACTAGGAGTCAGGCTCAGATTTTAATGCTTTATATGGATTTTTTTGAGACTTATGGACTCTTGGCCATATATAGGGGAGAAAACTTAGGCTTGGAGACAGTCAGTAACTTGTTAAGCATCATTCAGCTGTGAGTAGGAGAGTGGAGACTGGGACTCAATTTGACTACAAAGCCTGGAGTCTTACTCACTCTGCATACTGCCTTCGGTCTTTTTTTTTTTTTTTTTTTTAATATATTAAGATGTATGAATTCTTTATAATTTTCGATATTAACCCCTTATCAGACATATCATTTGCAGATCTGTCCTCTCATTCAAGTAGACTGCCTTTTCCTTTTGCTGATGGCTTCCTTGGCTGTGCAAAAGCTTCTTAGTTTGATGTGGTCTTACTGCTTTCCTCTGCTTTTGTTGACTGTGCTTTTGGGGTCACATCCAAAAACTCATTGCCAAGACCAGTGTCAAGGAGCTTCTTTCCTATGTTTTCTTCTAGGAGTTTTAGAGTTTTAGGTCTTGTGTTTAAGTCTTCAATCCATTTTGAGTTCCTTCTTGTGTGTGGTGTAAGATAGGGGTTCAGTTTCATTCTTCTGCGTGTGATTACCCAGTTTTCACATCATTTGTTGAAGAGACTATCCTTCCACAATGGAGTATTCCTAGCTCCTTTATCAAGTATTAGTGAGTGTTTTTTTCTGGGCTCTTTATTCTGTTACATTGGTCTAAGTGTTTAAAAAAATTTTTTTTTTAATCTTAAATTTTTAATACAATTTTAAAGGTTATTCTCCATTTTTTAATCTTAAATTTTAATACAATTTTTAAAGGTTATTTTCACAGTTATTACAAAATATTGGCTATATTCTCCATGTGTTGCATGTGTTGCTTGAAATAAAATTAAGCAGGCGGAAAGAATGGTGGGAAGGGATACCAGGCAGGTGGAACAGCAGGTATGGGGCACAGAGGTGGAAGAGAACTGAGCACGTGTGGGGAAGTGAAGGGAAGGCAGGGTGGCGGGGGGATGCAGGCTGGGGGAGCGCGAGGTGAGGCCAGGAGGTGGGCAGGGCCAGGCGGTGAGGGGTCTGGGGAGCCGTGTCAGATTCTGGCCCTGCCAAAGAGGAAGCCACAGGAGGACTCTAAGCAGGGGTAGACACGGTCAGATTTGAATTTTAAAAAGGTGACCCTAGCTGTTGAATAGAGCTAGAAGAGGGCAAAGGCAGATTTGGGGAGACAAACTGAAATCCTTTGGTGGTGGTGAGAGGTTTATTGAGAGCAATAGAGGCGCTGAGACAAGATCTAACTTTCCAACTTTGGCAATTCGGTGGAGAAAGAGCCCATGTGTTGAGAAGGGACCGTGGGAATGACATGGTTGGGAGGGAAAGGTCATGCATTTGACGTGGGCTGTTTGAGTCTGAGATGCCTTTCTGAACCCAGGAGGAGATGTCAAGTTGATCATATTATATAAAGGTCAGGAGCCCAGGGAGAGGTTAGGGCAGAAGACAGAAGTGTGTCAGTCATCCCAGGAAGAGGTGTCATTGTGCCCGTGGGCGTGGATGAGACAGCCTAGGGAGAGACCCTCTGTGTTTTCACCACCCCCTCCCCTGCTTTCTTCTTCCCAACTTGCCTCTGAGGAGTGTGGCTGCTTCATCCCTTCATTCTGCCGACCTGACTCCTTTTTCCCCTTCCTCCTCAGGCACGTCTTCATTCTCCATCCCTCCTTCAAACCTCTAAAGTCTCCTTCCTTACTGTCTACTTTCTCAGGTTTACTGTTGAGGGCGGACTCTTGAGTTCTCAGCCTCACTGATGGCTCTTTTTCAAGGGCAGCCAGTGACCCCCTCAATCCTAGATCCAATGTTTCAACCCAACTCAGTCTGCACCTTTCGCTTCTCCTTGGCATCTGACCGTTGATAACTGCCCGTTTTAAACAGTCGCCCGCCCTGCCTTCTCTTGTATCATCTTGACTCTCAAGTCTTTTCTAATTTCTCCTGTCTTCTTCATGTGCTTCTCCTTCCGCTTCTACCCCATAAATGCACACAGTCCCCAGGAGTGTTTTCTTCCTCCTCCTTCTATGCTTGCCACCTTAGATAACTGGTTCAACCCCGTGGCCTTAACAGCCCCTCCCTTGTGGGAAAGCACTAAAACCTATCTTTCCAGCCAGCACCCCAGTACCCCAGACCCAGCCATCCAACGGTGGGCTCAACACCTTCCCCTCTGCATCCTGCTAACATCCCAAACTCAGCGTGACCCATATCAAACACCTCCTCTTCGAAAAATTCAGTATCTTGCACTGTTTATTTTAGTTAAGTCCCTCTTTTTTTTTTCTTCATTCTCTTTACTCCTCATTAGTGCTACCATATTCAGAGCCCGATTCTCTTTTGCCTGGGACCTTTTTTGTCTCCTAATCAGTTTTTGTTCCTCATTTCTTCTTGTTCTGAATGAATTCTATGCACTTGCTCTGAATAAATCATGTATTCAACCCATGTCATATCTACTCAGCTCCAGATTTTTACTAATCCTCTGATGCCACTGAAATCAGCACTGCCCATTAGCCTTGTTTTAAAGACCCTCTTAACGTGGTCCTGATGGACCTCCTGCCTTTATCGCCTGCTTCCCCTGACACCGAAGTACACTACCCACTATGCTGGCTTCTCTTCCAGGCTGCCTGATACTTGGGGGCAGACATCTGTGCCTTAGAATCCTTGTAGCACCTACGCTTCGCACCCAGAACATAGTAGGTGCTCACTCAAGTTTTGGCGCATGCATGCAAAAGCCTTCGCTAGTTCCTACAGACGTCTGGTGCTGCCCTGTCCTTGCCTTCGCTCCTGGTGAGCTTCCTGAGTGGAGGAACCTCCTCTTCTTGTCTTAAGAAGTAAGCGGACATGTGTAACAGTGCCATTTAAAATTGTGCATTGTATACATTTACTATTATTTTATTTTACCCATTTATTAAAAATCTACTCAACTTTCAGAACTCATTTCTAGTGCCAGTTTCTTCATGAAACTGTCATGTATCCCTTTAAGAACCATCCACTTTCTGAACCCACAAAATAGCTCTCTTTCCTTTCCTTTAAAAAAATTGTGGGGTGTAGGCATATTTCAAAGGAGATACATCACTAGTCTGATATCTATGTTCTGGTTGCTCATTAGGCGAACACTTGCTATAAAATCTTTGATGCTAGAACAGTAATTTGGAGACCTGTCATCTTCCCCACTCCCAGTCCCCCACCGTTGCTTACTAGCAATCAACTGAGCTCAGATTTAAGTCCCCTGAGGCACCTGACACAGTGCCTTGCCCACAGTAGGTTTTTACTATTTGTGGACCTGAATTTGGTGAAGTGATGTGTATGGCTCCCAGTATCTTCCATCACAGGAAAAACGAGTTAGCAATTGGGAGCTGAGTTTATCCTGCTTCAGGAACCAGAGGGAAAGCAACAATGGCCCTCTCACAGGACCAGCAGAAGAAGCGATGGATCCATATGTACCACATTGAGTAGCTGTCTATCTCTGCCACTTAGTTTGAGGGATAGAGGAAATTAAGCCATTGTGAAGGTGGAAAAAAGAGTATTATGCAAACACAAGCATGTTTCTTGTGGACCTAATCTCTGTGTGATGTTTTTGTTCCCAGCCCGCTGGCTCTGCTGGAGTCCATTTGCCAACCAAGCCCAGGGCAGGCACTTCAAACATATCACAATCTTGTTTCTACCATAGGGGCTGGGAAGTAAGTTACATAAAATTATGCTGTGTTTTCGAAATCCTGTATTTGTGATTTGAAGTTGGTCCACTCAGTCAGTTAAGGGAGAGCTCTATAATTCAATCTTCCTAATTATCCCCATGGATATAAAATGTTTAGGACTTTGTAGGATCTTCCTCTCTAGGTGATGATCCATCACTTTGCCTTTTTAAAAATAAACTGAGAGATGGCCAGAATCTTAGGATGAAAAAATAACTCCGATGAAAGAGTTCTGGACCACTCTCCCAAAGCAGCCACGGAATTACAGGAAAAACATTTATGGGGAGAAACCACAGGGCATGGGAGGCAGGGTCTAATTCGGTCACCAATAAGTCCATTGTTTCTGTCTTGGGAGTTTTATTTTTCCATGGAAGTCGTTTAAAAGGGCTAAAGCATTTAGAGGACCACTTCAGTTCTATATGGGGTCCCAGAGAGTGACTTGGGCAGTAGGTGGGAGGAGAGCTGAGGCTGGCACTTTGAGGGGCTGACCTGCAGGCAGGTGGACTCTGGTGAGGCAAGGAGGTTACTCCCAGACTGGGTCGGATTTCATGTGAGAGTCAGGAGGTCCAAGAATGAGAACCATCAATGCTAAGTGAGAAGCAAGTTATTTTATTTCTTTGTCCCTGGGATATCCATCTGTAAAATGGGCACAATAATTCCTGGACCCAGTCTAGTCCCAGATAGATTCGCAGATGTTCCCAGACTCCTAATTCCCAAAGTTGTTCTATTGATCAAACCAGAAATGAAGGGAAAAAGAAAAAACGAAAACGGTTATCAAAGCATTTTGAGATGCTGATGAATGTTATAGAAATAAAACGCACTCTTAGACTTTCGTTTCATTTTGAAAGAGATAATATCATTGTCTGCTTATTAAGCACCCTCCCCAAATTAATGAGAGACGTTCAAATGCAGAGCAAGCGTGGCCACAGGAGCTGACAGCCAGCCTTCTGTGGCCTGCGAGTGGTGGTAAGGAGAGGCTCTCGGGTTTGAAGTCTTTGCCCAAACATGATTACACAATATTTGGGGAATCAGTTCCAAGATCTCTTGAGTTGCTCATGAGATATTTTGTTTATTAAATAATTTTCTGAAATGTACCAGGTTTTAGTGACTCATGGAGTCAGGCAAACGTATGTATGACATTTAGAATTATGGACTTAGAGAGGGGGTGTTCATCTAATTCACCCCATGTTTTACAGGAAAGGAAACTGGATGCCAGAAAGTCTAAACGACTTGCTTGGAACTGTGTGCTCTGTCCGTGGGAAAACGGGGGCTGAAACCCAAAGCTCCAAGCTTCCCAGCTCAGTGTTCTCTCTTTCGAACACATTTTCCATGAATATTCTGACTACATATCCTATTTTCATGGTCAAGGCTGAATCCTTGGAAGAAAGCAAGAATGATTCCCCCCACCCCCATAATTTCAAAAGGAGAAACTCTTTTGTAATTGTTACACATTGTGTTTTTAAGAATGTAAAATTTATAAGCCATAAAGTGCTTTTAAACCCATTTAATCTTTATCATGATTCAGGTGAAGATTGTTATTAATATGGAAGTGGCTTGGTCCAGGTTTCCAAAAATCAAAACAGGAACTCAAGGAAGATTTGGGCTTTCGGTTCCATTCCTGGAGGTTTTTATTTTTCCTCTTATGCTACATGAAAGTTGCTACCTAAGTGCTTTTAAATATGAGTGAGCATCAGTAATGGAGATGAGGCTTTTCCAGAACTGCCCCCAACTTCGTCTGACTCCAAGCTGAAGCTAGACTCTGCCACTCACGGTGACAGGCCAGTGGATGGAGTTTTCCAGTTCATCAACCAACAGATCCTTACTTCCTTAAGAAAGGCCTGACTGAATTCACAATAGTACTGGTAATAATAATAATAATAGTAATAGTAATAGTAATAATAATAATAATAATAATAATAATAATAATAATAATAAACAGGTGACGTTTATCCAATACTTATTGTTTCCCGATGCTTTACAAGTATTAACTGATCTGATTTTCCCAGCAGGCCTACAAACGAGGCACCATCCTATTACAATTTTTCAGATGAAGAAGCCGAGCCACAGAGAGGTGAAGTAACCTGCAACACAGCTAGTAAATGGCTGGTAAGTAAAATTTGGATTTTTGGTGTTTTTTTTTATTAAACACATGTAATGTTTTCATAAAATAACCCCAGCTCCTCAATTCTTTGTCTTTGGACACAGATCCTCCCCTCACTGAAGCTCTGAAATGATTGGATTGAATTCGCAGGTTTTGAGAATTCCTTCTAGTCCCACCTGCTACCTTAACGCTCTGTGAACCTAGGCTGCCTGATCACATCCTATTTTTATTCTCCCTTGTTCTGCTCCACCTAACCCTATTTCCAGGGATAAACAAAAATCACTTTATCATTATCATTTTTATTTATGTATAAGCATGAAGGGTCCAAACCTTCCAAAACATTTTAACTTAGGAAAAACAGGGAAGCAACAGGCACTCCTGCTCTCCTCCCTCCCATTTTCCTTCTTAAAATAGTCATTTTAGCAAGCCCTTTCCTCAAAGGTAATACAAAGTCCTCCACAAAGGAATATAAAGTCCAAAATCCCACAGTTCTTTCCTTTGCGCCAACAAGTTCACAGAGATAAAACCAGGTTGAAATGAACACGAGGGCAACCTGAAATGGGGAAGCAGAAGATGAGGGCGCCAAGTAAACATCGAGGCTTGTGTGCAGCTCCTTCAGAACAGATAAGGATCGCCATTTGCGTGATGCTGTTGGAGTGTGTTCCGGGCGCCCTGTATTTTTTGAATTTAAAGTCTTTTCAATATCACCTATTGCAAAGCCACCCTCCTTGCTGCCCATGAAGGGCGAGGTCCCAGAATTTCTCTCCATCTCTCCTTTGAGGTGCCCAGCTGTGAGTGCAGTGGTACTCTTTGACGTTCACTCGGAACTGAATCATCACAAATTATAACTTTCTGCACTTAAAATCAATGAGTTTTTAAAAACAATTAAAGATGTTGAAATCTGCACCTTTTTATATGTGCAAGAGTTTTATGAGGTGTCTTTACCAAGCCGTGAAATATATCCAAGTATTGAGGCAAAAGAAAAGTTCAAACCACATCGAGCGGATTGATGCTGAAAACAAATAGAAATAATTGTTTACACGTATGTTTGACATTTCACCCAGAAAGGGGTTAAAATCCTGCTTGCGTTGCATTTTCGTCCTTATGAATTAAGCACTAAAATATGCCCACTTCATCGTTTTCCTCACACGCCTAGCTCTTCCTTCATTCTGCCTTGTCTCCACTTGCCTGCAGACAGAGCACCCCATATTTTGCTTCTGACTCTGAATAACTGTGATCGCTCATGATGAGAGAGCCGGTTAATGAGATGGCTGTGAGATGTTGAGGAAGTTCTGTTTTGCTTTTAAAGCCATGACTGTCTCTCTTAAAATGAACTTTTATCTTCTGACAGAGAGTTTTGGAGCTCACATCTTTCTTTTTTGCTCAGTATTTTCAATAGTGGTTGATGGTTTCTATTCAAGGATTTAATTCTTCAGGCGTGGAGAGCTGGATCGAAGATGAGGATACAGGTGGACGATTCTCCCTGCTGCTTTATCTGTGTCCACAGTGCCTTTACCAAGCAGCATGGTGAACTGGCTCATGGAGGAGAGGAAGGTTTATCCTTACATCGTCTAATGAACCTGTTCCTGTGGCAAATGCCCAAGGCGGATACACACCTCACCACCAAGGCTAACGTCATTTTCTTCCTTCATTTCAGAGGGGATGCTGGTGACTCAGAACTGGCTCGTCAAATAGGAAGGCATGTGCATGCTGAGTTTGGCACAGATCACTTCCTCTAGCAAGAAGAGCTGGCTCAATGAGGGTCATCGTGACCTTCACCTGGCTTCTAGTTCAGTGAATAACCCAGAAGCCATAATAATCACTTGATGTATAGTCACCACTTGAATTTTCTGCTTCATTGTATTTACAGTCAGAGGAGAACACATCCCGCAATGCCCAACGTGGATCTTTCTATCAAGGATGTAGCGCGAATGTAAACAAAGTGTCCTTTTAAGTCAATATTTGCTGGGAAAAGCACAGGGTGTTCTTGGTAGTTCTATGATCCATAAGGCCGCACACTCTCATAAAAACATTCAATTCGCTACATATTTATAGACAAGTACAATGAAACAACAGGAAAAAAAAAGCAGGCCTATATTTTAATAAAGTCAAATTCATCCCTGCTCTGATAGGCAAAACGAATTTGTACTTACATAGATCATGCAGGGAGTCTTCGGCCCAGTGTCTCCTGGGGAAAAAGCAGCTTTAAATATGTCGTCGGAAAAGAAAATTGTGTCTTTGTTGGATTTCCTTCAGATGAAACTGAATGGATGAATAATGCGTAAGTCTTACACCAGTTAAAAAAAAACATCCTGTGACTTGTACAGCTGTGACTGAGGGGAGTCAATTGACACTTGAAGGCAAAGAAGATGGAAAAGGAAAGAATAAATGAGTGGAAAATTCCACAACGCAGACTCCCAGGGCTCTCTCAAGGACAAGATTGTTACTTGAGAAGGCTCTGTGGAATTTTTGGCATTCTTGCATTATCTCACTTTGAAGATGGAATAAACTAGACTTTTCAGCCAGTCTCACGGTTCTTGAAAGTGGGCTCAGTTAGATTTGCTGGGACTCTTGGGTAACGCCAATTTCTCAACATTTAACTGAATAATTAAGGTTTCAAAAGGTTTGGGCAATCGTGATCTCTCTTTGTGGAAAAAGCAGTTTCATCTTTGGGAAGTCTACGGTAAATTCCCTTCCCATGGGACGCCTACTGTTAACCCAGAAAGAGACCCACTTTGAGGAGAATTTTGGCTACTTGTGCAGTCCACTGCTATCGTAAAAAGTATTGTTCAAATTCATTTACTATAGAAGTCAGGAGAACTGTCAACAAGTGGGCTTGGAAAAAGTCAGGCAAGGGCTGGGTGCTGGTGATAAAGATATGTTCCTCTGCTCTGCCACTGTGGCAGACCATCTAACAAAACTTAACCTGATTTTACTTGTGCTTTGCTGTACACCTGAAACGGACACAACATTGTCAATCAACTACACTTCAATGATAATTAAAAAGAAATAGAAGGATGGGGCTTTTTTCGGGGGAGAGTTTGTTTTTAAAATAAAATATGCACTCAAACCTCTGCAATGAGAATTTCTCTTCCTGTCTTTGTGTCACTAGATAACATACATTGAAAGTCCTGCTTAACCGTGGGTTGCTTGTTGCCTTATTTTCAACTAATTAGAGATTCTGTGTCTGATGCAAAATGGTCAGTTTTAAGGACACTTAAAAGATCCCTTAGCATACATAGCATGAGTAGAAACAGCCCCATATGTAGTAAATATATACAGGATAATAAATTAATTGAGACTTATTACTCCTTCAGGATTTAGAAATATTTCCTACTGGCTTCTCACTGAGATTTTCAATGCTTGCTTTAAATGATAAATTTGAGTTTGCTTTCATGTTTTCCAGGATAGAAGGGATTCTGGAAAAAAAGGTCGATATTCAAGACATGCTTGGTCATTGCCAGAAGAACTTGAGTTATATCAGCCTTTTCATGTAGGACTAGATTACATGCTAAGGATGCCCTCTAAAGGGTCACTCCACTGGCATGGGGGGTCCTGCAGGCTTTTCAGGCCAAGTTCATCTTTTAGGGTTGCACTGGACATCACTGCATAGGCCCTGAGTAGCGCATTATAGTGAGGCTTCAGGGCGTAAGGTATTTTCCTCTAAGAATGGTTGAGAAAGGTTTTCTGATCAAGTTGTCTCTTTTTGAAATTTAGACTTCGAACAAGATGCAATGCCATCATTTCCCTTTTACCTCATAAGGCAGTCTGTAACTTGTGGAAAGAAATGTACTTAATGACAGAGAATGTAGCCTTTGAGAAATTTGAGCCAATAAGGGAAATACACTTCTCACGGTTTTTAGTAACATTGCTGCTGCATTAGTTGGGAAGGTTCTCTTGGTGAGCAATCGCGGAGAATGATGTAAAAGGTAGAGAATTTTTTTATTTTATTTTATTTTATTATTTTTTTTTATTGAAGTATAGTCAGTTTACAATATTGTGTCAGTCTCTGGTGTACAGTATAATGTTTCAGTCATACATACACATACATATATTCCTTTTCATACTCTTTTTCATTATAGGTTACTATAAGAAATTCAAAATAGTTTCCTGTGCTGTACAGTGTAAACTTGTTGTTTACCTGGTTTTGTGAGGATTCCCCTTGTATTTCCAAAGAGCTAGGCTGCCAAAGTTCAGTAGGTATTTTGTGCAAACTGTTCCATCTGTAGATGCAGTTTTTGTTGTATTCGCGGGAGAGGGTGAGCACTGCATCCTTCTACTCTGCCATCTTGGCAATCCCCTCAAATACAGAATTTATTCAAATGATTCTGAAGACTCTCTTAGGCTCTAAGAAAGAGTTGAATGGGTGGATAGGCCTTGGGAAAATGATGCATCAGAAATTTAGAGAAGATGTCAATGACTCAGTTCTAGGGACACCAGATTAGCACCAGATTCCCAATTCTTGGGAGAAAGAGCCTTATTGGGCTAGTGTGGGTCAGTGTCCACCTCGAATCCAAGAGCTGGGGTGAGAGGGGCAACATCACACAGCATAGACCTGGCTTCTCAGGGCCTGTCACCACCCTGGGCAGGGCCTCAGAGAGACAATGCGTGTGACTTACTGTCACTGGGCAGCCACCAGGAGAGGTGCTGAACTCAGAAATTACAGCTTTCAAGTTCTACATGGAATGTTTTGAGTGTATATATATATATATATATATGTACACAAAAACCCCAGGTGTTTCCTTACACACCTCAGAGCTATATTTAGCATAGTCGTAGGGAGAAATTACTACAATACTGGGTAATGAGTTTTGAGGAACATCACCTTCACTAGCATGGCCCAGCTCTCTTGTTGGATGCTTACCACAAGGTCATTGGAGTAGAAGTGTGATAAATGGGAAATAGCACATAGCACACACACTAAAACACCCTGGGACATCAAAATCCAGATCTGTGTATGTCCTTTGCTTCACCTGCGGGTACTCCAGAGCCCTTGTGAATTCATTCACTGACCTGACTCAGCTTTCTGGATGTCTTGTTTGTGTCAGTCTCTGTATTCGCCATCAGGAACTCAGCAATATCCCTGGTGGCTGCTGAAGAGTTTACAGTCTAGAAGGCAATTCAGTTCAGTGGGTTTGAGCCCCAGTTGGGGATAAGTTAAGCACCCTATGGGAGTACCTTTCAGAGACATCAACACAGATGTAGGGGTCTGGATGTCGGGGAAGACTTCCTGGAGGAGTAAGCAGGAAGAAAGAGGGAAATTGAAGGAACATGGTGATGGGAGATAAAAGAGAAGGCATGAAAGAACAGTTCAGCCAGAAATATTCAATATCCAAGAGGCAATACCAGGCATTTTTCATATGGAGAACCGCAAAGAGAAGGATAATGTGGGGAGATCTTATAACTCGAGAGAGATAAGCAAAGGTCAGGTGATGAACGGTGTGATGAGCTACACTAAGGACTTCATCTGGAGGACAACGAGGTCTTATTAAAGTGTTTTAAAGGTGGGATACATCATAATGCTTTTTTTCATGATAGTACTCTTGAATTACAAAAATTGCTGTGGAGTTGGGACTAGAGCAGGTAAGACTGGAGGAGAGGAACGCTAGTTAGAATGACAGGAACGCAAGAGAGAGAGCAGTGGCCTGAACCGAAGTGGTGCTAGTGGCGATGGAAAGAAGCTGATGAACATGAGAGATTATTGATCTATTGATCCTATTGGATGTGTTGTTTGATGAGAAATGGAGAGTGGTGAGCAAAGAGTCAGGGTGAGGATGGAGCCAGGGTCCCAGCTTAGACAATCCAGTGGACAACAAGGAAGTCACTGAGATGGGGAAGAGCAGGGTGGGGTCAGAATAGCGAGTTCTGCTGCTGGCACGGTGTGCTTGGAATGCTCATGTTATAGCAAGTAGGGGTGTCCAGTGGTCAGTACTGGTCTGGTGACCAGGAAAAGGATGTGGGATGGAGAAATACATTAGGAAGTCAAGGAGTGTAGATAGACGTATACTGAGAGAAGGGTTCAAGAGAGCTGTTACTTCTCTCAGTCTTGATGAGGCCCCTACGTGGCGATACTATAAAGATATAGGGTCTTCATTGTCTCTTTAGGGGAAGGGGGTTGGAAGCTTTGGTTACTGGCATCTTTGAGAACAATCACTGGTGAGACTGAAGCAAACCTAAACTGGCCAGGGAACCCTCCCTTTGGCAAGGCAGATTTCTGGTGATGGGAAGGCAAAGAAGAGATTTCTCTTTCCTTACAGAGTACTGTGTGTGCTCAAATGAGTTACTAAGAGTGACAAAACATCTCTAGTGCACGCTCTCCATTCGTATGCATGGAACCTTATTGGTGATCTGGACACACTGCTTCTCCCATGAGGACTGGAGCAGGCAAGGTGGAATGCTGATCAGGTGGCTCATGTGGGTTATGGTCCTGTCTACCTGGGAGGCTCGCTGATGAGATTACGTTTATCTCCATCTCTGTAGACTCAGAGCCTTGACCTGGGTCTTGCAAGTGGAAGGCACTCAGTAAATAATCATTGATTGTATCGAGCTTCTTCGACAGAAGGACACTGCCGTATCCTAGAGATTCTTCTTGTGTTGTCCAGCCACTTCTTATTTCTCAGTGTGGGGTGAGGATGTCCGGGAGGGTGGACTACAGACAGGTGCAGATTTTTTTGAAGCTCATGTTTTCCTGGTATGGAGTACTCGGAAGTTCTCTGACATTTAGAATCCTCAAATTGTGGAAAAGTCCCCTAAAATTCTATCAACAAATCTTCACCCTCAATTTTTGTTTGGTGTCTTCCTTAGAGTACTCTCATTTTAAAACATATGAGTTAAAACTTATAGCCAGGAGAGGACAACCATTAATGGCTATATCATTAGGATTCTTCTGGTTGCAAGTAACAGAATAACCCAAATTAGCTTAAGCAAAGCAAAAATGCGACTTCAGGCATGGCTTTAAATAGGGCTCAATGATGTGGCCATGGAGAGTTACTCTTGTCACTTTTGGTTCCACATTCTCTGGGTTGATTTCATTCCCAGGCAGAATCTTCTTTCATGGTTGCAATATAGGAACTATAAAATCCTTCCAAGCTGAAATCCTGCAGAAAAAAGTGAGAGTCATTGTTGTAGCATCCTCTAGTGAAGTGTTATTGGCTCTGATGGGGTCATTTGACTACCATAAACCTGTCATTATGATTCAGAGGATGGGAAGGACTGACTAGCTTAGACCTGGTCTTAGGCTCTACTCTGAGGCCAAAGCATATGGGCTGGTTTGGAAAGACAAGTTGTTTCCCAGGGGGAAATCTGGGTTCAGCTACCAGGAGAAGAGTGAATGAATGCCAAGTGGCAAGAACAATCGATGGCATGTGATCCACTGCTTCCCCTTCTGCATCCATGGCAGACATGAATAATCAATCGTGGTTCTTTTTCTCACTGTAACTGCACATGGCTTTGACAACCTTGTCAAGGCAGTGCTGTAGTCAGCCACTAACAATCCAGCAGAACTGGACAGCGAGATGAACACTGCTCTGGATGCAGAAAATACCTGAAAGTTCCTAGAGAAAACTGTTCTCTTTTCCTCATCAGTAAATCAAGGCAGAAGTGGGCTAAAATAATTCTATAGTAAGGGTTAAATTAATCACTGATGAGCATTTTTAGTTGCCTCCTTTTTTTGTTTATTTCTCTATGTGTTAGCTTGTTAATAAGAAATACTTTGTTTATAGGTTCTAAGAAACTCTCTGGAGTTGTGGGATAGTAATAAATTTGTTCTTTTCAGAGTGGACATTAAAAGTGTTGGAAAACATTCTGTGATTTCAGTGGGCACAGCGTGGCCAAAATAACTAAGTATTTTCCTACAAGAAAAATGCAAAACATAAACAAATGAAATCAGACTCAAACAGATGGGTTTCCTTCTGGGGCTCAGTGGTCAGGATTTCAGGAATTCTGAGTCTGAACCCTGACTCTACACCACTGTCACCCATAAGTAGCCTGTAGGTGACCACTGGTATGACCACAGGGGTCCCAAGAGGCCCCTTAGGCCAGAAATTCCAGAATGAAACATTTATTTTTGTGATTTTTAAAGCTTTGCTTCCTTTGTCTCCTTTTAAAATGCCCTCAGGAGGGCCCTGTGAGGAACAGACTGTTAAGTTCTACTGGCCTTTTACAACTGGATAGCAGGCGTGTTGGATTGTCCTTTGAAAGCAGGATTTATTATAGAGGAAGTGGGAAAACCAGTGGGGGCAGGGTGGATGCCAAAAAGGGATGAAAGTGTCCTTGAAGAGGAGGCTGGGAAAGCCACAGACAAATGTTCCTTCTCTCTTTCTTAAGGGATCTTAGCTGGAGCCTTGGTTCTGCAATTTGCGAGCCTCCAAATTTTAACGTGTTTATTCTGTCCATCTAGCCCATGTGGAGACACTTACTGAGCATCCAATGTGTCCAAGGCACCGAAGGGAATACAAAGATGTAATTTCTGACTGAGGAATCTTAATTATATGAGGTAGAAAAATAGTACTGTTGTTCTGGTTTGCATAATGTGTCAAAAGCTTTCCAGGTCGTGATCTTAAAATTCCTCGATGATTATCTGTACCCTCTAGTCTAGAAAAGTATGTTCTTTCCTCCATCACAAAATGTTGTATTTTCTCAAAATTCTTCTGGGGGTTTAGCAAGGAAACCCACAGGAGAGCCGAGGCATTTCACTCTGTCTCTGGTGTATTTACACACTTGTCCTCAGTAACCTCTACCTCTCTTTCCCCTCCCTCCTCTGTCCTCTCCTCTCTCTCTCCAATCCTTTCTCCTCTTTTTATTCCCTATTTTGTATATTCTTCCTCTAACACCTACAGTTTTTTGTTTCTTGGCACAAAGACCAGTCCTGTTTCCACTGTTTTCTTCACAAGAAGGCTACCTGGTGGTAGGGCATTAGGGGGAGGAGGAAGAGCTGTGGTTTATAATATGTTCAACTCAGGCAATAGTGATTTTAGCTTTGTTTCAGGTCCTAGGTTGAGCTTTACGCACTTTGTAAGATGTGGCCCCACGTCACTTTTCTTCAGAATTCCAGATCGCCATGTTGGGTTAATAGCCACTGGGTTTATCCCTTTACCCTCACACAAACTCAGAGGTGAAATGGGCAAGTGAAATGAATACCTCTGCTGCCAACGTTTTAGGAAAAGAAATTCTAACAATTTTGTAACTAAAAGCAGCCTGCGATGTTGAATGTGGGGGTCAGCTTTATTTTACACTTTGATTCTTAGCATTTATCAGTCAGCTTCCACATTAATGAAAGTTGATCATAGTTGTTCCCGAATAAAAAACCAACTCTTACCAAGAAAAACAAAACAAAACAAAACAAAAACCCTCCCTCTGCCTCTTTCCGTTTCTCTCTATAACCTCTTCTTTCTTCCTCATTCTCTCCCTCTTTAATCTTCCTTCCATCCTCCTTCTATTCCCCCTCCCCTCCTCCATCCCTCCCCCTCCTCAATCCCTCCCCTCCTCCTCCCCTTCTCCTGCCCACTCCTCCTCCTCTCTCTCTCTCCTCCTCTCCCTTTCCCCTTCTTCTTGTCTCTCTCTTGGACTTTCTTCTCCTCTCTTCCTCCCTTAGCTTTACTTCTTTTGGAATTTGAGCTTATTTCTCACACAGACCTCCACGTGGTGAGGAAAAGGAGGAGTTTGACCTTAGATGGTTTCAAGTTTCTGCTAGCCCAAACTTGACCCCCCACAAAGTGGGGCGAGGACTTCTAGTATCCACCCACCAATCACGTCAACTAGCCCAGCTTGGGTTGTGTCTGTAGTCCTGGGTCGGTCGCCCAGGCCAGGGGGACAAGTACCACGAGGTAGCCCACCTGGGTTGTGAGCCCACCCCGAGGCCAGGCTCATAGCTACTGTGATGGGCAGCTCCACCAAGGCTAAGGGGAGGTAGGGAGAGCGATTCCCCACCAAAGTGGGAGCGTTATTATCAGAAGAAACTGGAGGAAGGGAAACTGAATGGGGAAAAAATCAAGACAAAACAAAGACAAAATGAAAGGCAGTATCTACCCGCCCTACATCTAGAAGACAATTATTTTTAAGACTATACAGCATAAGACATAGCTTAGTGTCTTAAGTAATTTTTTCAGGATGAAAGTCACTAAAGATAAGCTAAGTCTGTGAATATTTATTTTCATGCAGCCTTGATAAATTGACATTGAATTCAAGTCATTATCGCCTAGTGAAGGGAGTAGCTAACGTGTTATTTAACAACTAGTGACTAAAATCATTCACTCTGACATCAAGAACAGGATGTTACAGTATCATAAAAAAAATCAGTTTGTAAAAACTATCACAAAGCCTTTATAGACCAAAAGACTAAATAAAAGATCGAAGCAGTTGCATTCAACAAATATTTGTTGAGTGTGTATTTTGTACCAGGATAACCGAATTAAACTATCAATACACAAGGAAGAAGACAATAAAATGATTCACTAATATATATTTGAAAACGTAGGGACCTGCTAACCGTATCTTCAGCACAAGTCCTCGGACTTGGGGCGGTGCTCCTGGGAGTGGGAAGCAGAGCCCCCCCGGGGTGCGTGAGCCTCACCCCGCACGTCTGGAGGAGGAGGAATTGGTGGCGGTGCTTCATGGCTTCCTCCAGCCTTTGAGATGTGGCACGGTAGCACCTTAAATTCCCCTGGGGCCGTTCAGCCAACAGAACACTTTCACGTGCACTGTTTCCCAGGATTCCACGTAAGTGCTCTGTGAGGTGGGCGGGGTGAAAAGGGAGGTCCACGGAGGTGAAGTGACCTGTCCAGTGTCGCACAGGTCATCAAAGAGAGAGCTAGGATACAAGCTAAGCTTTCCTGAGTGCAAAAATTGCAAGGTTTTCCTCAGTGGAGGGCTAGTGGGGGCCAGCTCTTTTCCTCCTGGGGGCCCTGCAACTTTGACCTACACTGGGCCGGTCTGCCCAGGTCTCTCCTTCACGGGTTCCTGATCTCCCCCGGCTATCCGAGTGCAGGTATCATTTAAGGCAGTGGAACCCAAAGTTCGTGAATCATCACAATCCCCCTGGGGGCCTTTAACTTCCCTTCTAATACCTCTAACTTCCCGGAACACGTACAGAGTCTTGGTCCCGCCCCCTTCCTTGATTTCTGTTAACATTTTGACGTTGCTGTGGGTTAGGATCTCCAGAAAGCAGACTCTGAGACATGGGCAGGATTTACTGAGGATCGGCCACTGTGAAAGGAAATGGTCAGGTATGGGAGCCAGCAAACCGCATGCAGACTGACAAAGTCCCTGCCAGCCCCCTGGAGAGAGTTCCGGAGCAGAGATGGCCTGTTTGCTAGAGGAATACTCATCGGGTGGAAATGGCCAGGCCCTGGACTGCTGCCTTGCTCAGTGACTGTCTGGGGGCCTCCGGAGAAAAGCGTGACCTTGGCTAAAAGCTGCAGGGGCTCCCAGCTGGAGGCTGTCAGCTCACCGTCATCCTCGCCCTGGCAGCTGGGCAGTGGTCCTTTCCTGAAGGGGAGATCTGAGCGCCATATCGCTATCTGGTCCGCCAGCATCTTTTATGCTGGTTTGTGTTGGTCGTTTAATTGTTTTATGTCTTGAGGCCTTACCTCACTTACTGGAGTATAACCTTATTAAGGGTCAGGACCTTAGGACAACAAAACCACCCCCCTCCATGTGATACATGGTAAAAACAAGCAAACAAAAAAGAGTCAGTACAATTTTATGGATTTTTTTTAAACCCCTTCTGCAAAGCAGCATCCTAGGTTTCTTATTAGATCATTGATTGAATCGGACAACAAAATAACTGAATGCCTCTGGGATAAAAAGAATGATGGTCTTCAAATACTCATAGAAGATAAAAAAAAAATATATGTATGTATATGTATATGTATAACTGAATCACTTTGCTGTACACCTGAAACTAACATTGCAAATTGACTGCACTTCAATAAAAATAAGAATAATAAAAAAAAGAAGAGAGATAAATATTACCTTTCTTAGAGAAACTTGACATGTTGGAACTAAGAACAAATCATAAATGTGGGCTTTGTTGAAAATTTAATTAAGCTTCAAAATTTTGCTGTGTTAGGCTACAAATATTTAATGTTCTGGTGGAAACAAACTCTTAAGGTTTATTGTACTTTGGGAGATGAATTCATCTAGGCCAGTCACAGCTCTTGGATTTAGATCTGATTCGCTCAGAGGCATAACCTTAAGAAAAGGTAGCTTTCTGTTCATAGGTGATGGGCTGGTTGTGATATAGGTCACCAGCCTTCACAGAACTGCCTCTAAATGCTTCTGCAGTCACTCTCCAGCTCAGGGAGTACATTTGGGGAATGAAGAGTGCTGTCAGGAATACCTCTTTACAAGAGGAGATGGAAATTGCAATAGTTGTGCACCCAGAGATTGTGCATCACCCCCGTGCAACTTCCCCATGTGCTCCTCTCTTTATCCAGGAGGAACATAAAGCCAAATGGATGCTAAAGTAACCATTCCTACTCACTTCATTTTGACAGCTCAGAAACTTTAAAATACGTTTCCCTGGTGGCAAAATACACTTGATAAACAGAGAGGACCAGCCTTAAAAAAACAGTCTTTAGAGCACAAACAGCTGTCTTCCATTTTTGGCATAGAAAGAGAAGAATGACGTGACTAACCTCACTAAGTATTACAATAAAAGTGCTGATGGAACCTTAGCTGTCTACCTCACGTCTTTAGTGGCCCTGTAATTACAGTTCTAGTTAAAAAAAAATCCCAGCAACTTCTAGGGCACATCTGATTACTGCTTGCCTTTATCATTGCCTTCCTTTCTTTGGAGGGTTCTGTTTATGTGTGGAGCCCCAATATCAGTCACTTATATGCCTTGGAAAGTGTGTTTTTGAATAAGACATTCTTACTGAATGCCATTTTGATTATCCTCGAAGACACTCTGAAGGAGCAATTAATAGCGGTTGATCAGAACTGGGGCTTAAAAATCTTCGTAAACGTTATGCTACTGTCTATACTGTGTTCAAGTGTCCACCTGCGCTTGTCTTTATCTTTTCCTACACAAATGAACAAGTGTCATGGGTTGTATGTCAATGAAACAGAGATCTCACAATGAAAATCATCCCCAGGGATTTATTTTCAAGGTTAATTTAAAAAAAGGTTTAGGGTTAACAAGGGGTAAATTGGAGGAGGATTTAAAAAAAAATCAAATTAATCTATTACTCAATATATTTGAAAATTGTTCCTCAAAAGATCCTCAGCGCTGTAGGTAATTTTGCAGGCATAGCTGCGTCTCTTAACATGCTTTTAATCCCGCATTTCCTTTCAAAAGCCTGTAGTGAGCAGGGGCTTGTACGTGGTGGATGTCCTTTGGGACCCACCTGTGGGACACCAGGGTAGACCAGCAGTATCTGTGGCTGTTTCTGTAATTCTCAGTTCCACCTTGGCACCCCTGTTGGTTTGTAGCACTGAGATGTTGGCCACTCCCAGGAGAGCCTCGGGAGGTCTGTAACCATGCAGCTGCAGGTGGCAGTGGCAGGTCTTCATCCTGCCTCGCTGAATTTGTAGGAGACAGCATCCTGGGCGTGGATAGGAGGACAGACTCAGAATTGTACCAACTAGACTGAGATGGTGGGTCTGCCACTTGGGAAGTGAATGGCCTTGGGCAATTTTATTTACCCTCCCAAAGTCTCAGTTTTCTTAAGTGTAAAACAGGGATCATAATAGTATATCCCAAGGCTGCTATGAGATGAGATGAGATAACGTGTGTGAGGGTCTTAGCACACTGCCTGGCACGGAGGAAGGTGTTCAGGAAGTGATCGCCGTATTTATTACAACAGGCAAACGAACAGGAGACTCAGACTACAATGCAGTATGTCGCCAAGAAGTTTTTAGACATAAACATCTATTTAGGGGAAACTATATTTCCATCAAGAATCTTTTGGTTGCAGAGAAACAAAATCTTGTTCCATCTAGCTCCAGTCAGGGGGCCCTGAATCAAAGTTGACAGGAGAATCTCACGGAATGAAGACAGAGGATTGAGTCAATTGAGTCAAGCTTCCAGGTGTTGCTGGGAGTTGGGAGCCTGAGGGAGCATAAATCTCAAGGGTCCCTCAGTCTCCACATGGCCCTCCTGGCTCCACTTCTGTGTGCACTTTGCTCCCTTCTCAGTCTTTGCCAGATTCCTCTGCTTACTCATCTTGCCAGCAGTGTCTGTGGCTGTTTCCCAGGGGCCTCCCAGCCATCGCTGATAGCAACAGACTTGTGTGTCCCTTGACACACAATCTGTGAGAGAAATCTGATTGGTCCAGCTTATCTGTCTGAGCCGGACCATGTGAATCACAGGCCATTGCCCAGCCAACAGGTTGTCTCCTCTTTGGTCAACAGTTTATCCACGTGAGACAAGAGGGAAAGGGGCAGGGCACAACCATTGAAGGAATGACACGGCACTTAGCACCAAGATGGTGGGAGATTCACCTCCAAGTAGACTTTGAGCTTCAATATACGCTCGTTGTAATACGTTAGCATGGTAAATGGCATACCCACAGGCGCCATGACAGTTCTGAGGCTGAGCGTAAAGGGTCAAAAAGTGGACGGTGGCCCAGTTCCTGGGAATCCCAGCCCTTTTCCCAAAGTATTTGGAATAATCCTCCCACTTATTAGCATATGAAGTCACTGAGCCCATAAAAACTAACAACCCAGCACCTCGTAGTCACTCTCTTGCCTACTGGGACGGCCTGCACTCTGTCCGTGGAGTATGTAGCTCTCTAAATAAATCTGCCTTCACTCCACTGTGGCTCACTCTTGAGTTCTTTCCTGCACGAAGCCAAGAACCCTCACTTGATGGGGCCCATCCCAGGGAAACTCGCCCGGGGCCTGGGACATGGCCATCTTCTCACACCCTGTTTTCCTGTATCACATGATCCAATCAGCCGTGACCCATTCGGTGAGGGTCACATAGGAGGTTAGAGCTGCCTACTTCAGGCTAGTGGGCAGAGCAGGTTTTCTAGAAAAGGGTAGGAATACCTAATACAGTCTGCCTGAAAGGTGGCAACCATCCTGCTAACAGCCTTGCTACTGGAGTTCTAGTGATGAATGAAGGCCTGAGAATTGGTGGTCCCCTCACCCAAATGTAGCTGCTATCAAGGTAGTTACTTAGTGAAAAGTATCTCTACTGTGCTTTCCAGGGTGAATGAGAAGGATGATGCTGGATTTTTCCATGCAGAGGGAGGAGCAGTGAGACTGGAGATGGGGTAGGAGGAGGCTTGGGTGGCAAGGGGGCTGGATCAGAGGGGCTCGGTGCACTGAGGGACTGCGACTTCTCAGGGAGGCCGAGAGACACAGGAGAGGAGGTCCTCTGGACTCAGGGACATGGCTGTGCCAACAGAGAGAAGGCTTTCTAAATTCCACTGGCCCAGTCCCTGGGGCCTGATCTTCCTCTCTGTTCTGGCCGGGGGGTGGCCTTGGTTTAAGAAGCTCTCATCACAGCCACAGCTGTGCTGGTCCAACCGCCAGGGCACTGAGTTCTCTAGGAGAACTGGACCAGGGCTGCGGTTAGTAAGGGCAAGATCCCTTAGCAAATCCTGGGTCATACTCATTCTTCTTACGGAGGGATGGTCTAGAGCTGGTGGCTCCAGTTAAAACGTTGAGGGGAGGGTGTCTGTGGCTATGCAGATATCCAGGATGGGGCCTGGCCCTTGAAGGAACCCATACATCACCTGAAGTCTGTGTCTACATTTTCACTTTGGTCAGGAGAGGTGGCAGCTTGATTATGGGAAAGTCTCCCAGCCTCATTTTATTATAATTGCCTTTTAGTGAATAATGTGACCCTGTGGGTCAAATGCATGGGAAGGAAAGCTCTCTTTCATACCCATGTGTTCTCGGCCAAGGGAAATAGCAGTCCTGGTTGTGAATCAGTGCCCTGGTGCCCCTGACAGAGAAGGTGACGATCGGGGACATGGTGAGGGGAAGTCCAGGGAAAGGCATTGTCGGCAGATTGAAATGTTAACAATTAAAGTAGCAACAACAATAATAGGTTTCATTTATTTAGCACCAATTAAGTATTGGGCACTTTGCATTCGTTTATTTCTTCCCAGACCCTACAAAGTAGTTATTGAAATGATCTGTTGTACAGGTGAGGGAACCAAATCTCGGAGAGATTAAATAACTAGTCCACACCATACAGTGGTCCCGCTGGAGTCAAAGCCCGGCTCTCTCTCATGCCAAGGTCCATGGAAGCTCTATTAGCATTTGCTGCTTCTCCACATGGAGACAGGTGGCAGGGGGATGTCAAGGAGGATGAGTGGGAATTTCACCCGAAAAATTATAAAGAGAGTGCCAACAACTATAAAGGAAATGGGTTTCACTTTGTGATCTTGATGGAGGGAAAGAAGGAAGTGAAGAAACCAAGTCAGCTAGAGCAAAAGAGGAGGCGAAGGATGCTTGGCCACGGTCAAGGATTTGGATGTAACAGAGTGACTGAATGAAAAGTTCAGGTCATCTGGGTTGGCTGGTGCATATACTTCTTGGCATTTTAAATTCTGTGGGGAGGGTACAGCTCAGTGGTACAGCACGTGCTTAGCGTGCATGAGGTCCTGGCTTCAATCCCCAGTCCCTCCATTAAAATAAATAAATAACCTAATCACCTCCTCTCCACAAAATACCCCCAAGTTAAAGTTCCCTATTCATATCCTTTGTCCTTTTTTAAATTCAGTTTTTATCTTTTCTTTTTCCTTGATTTATAGGGGTACTTTATTTATTTAGGATACAAATCAGTTGTCAGTTTTATGCTTCGTAAAAGTCTTCTCTGAATCTGGGCTTTATGTTTTTACTGTTCATAGTATCTGTTTATGTTTGGAACTTTTCTATCATGATGCAATCATATTATTCATCTTTTACTGTGCAGTTTGTGGTTTTGTGCCTTGAAAAGACACAAAAGGTTCTTATCCCAAGGTCATAAAGATACTCCCTTATGTTTTCTTCTAAAAAATTTTAAGTTTTACTTTCTCCAATAGATCTTTCATGCATTTGGAATTTATTATAACTTCTACATTTCTTCCTCCTCCACTGAGTAGTTACAGCACCTTCTTTTTTTCTAGCAGTATAGTTTTCTCCCACTGGTTTGTACCCCAGTGCTGTCCTATACAGATTCTACCCTGATCCAAGCCACAATCTGTCTTTCCTGGATTGCCACAACAGCTTCTGCCCTTGTTTCCCATGTCCTACTTTCATCACAATAACCAGAGTGATCCTTTTAAATCATAAATCATGTCATGTCATCCCTCTGCTCAATGCCCTCCAAAGCTTTCTTACTACGAACTCAGAACAAAAGTCAAATTTCTCTCTTACTTCTGCATTGGTCCCTTCTCCCCCATCACTCCTCTTTAGCTTGACTAAGCCAGGCCTGTGTCCACCACAGGACCTTTGCACTTGTTCCTTTTGGCTAGAATGATCTTCCTCCAGGTATCTGCAAGGTCAGTTCCCTTTCTCAGGCATTCATTAAAAATGCCTTTCTTAGGGAAGCATTCCCTGGCTGCCCCAAATAAAATTGCAATCTCCTTTTTAATACTTTCTATCCCTCTCTTTTTCTTTTCTCCAACACGTTACTGTTTAATATACAAAATAGTTGCTCATTTTGATGATTTTCTCCCACATTACAACACAGTTTTAATGAAATCAGAGATTTTTCTCTGGTTTTGCCTCCTTTTTCACTGCTTACCTCCCCCCTAGAGCAGTACCTGGCGTATCTGATGAATGAATGGATAAACAAGTATATGTCAGCCTTCCACGCATGTGTGGCTCTGTTCCTGGGCTCTCTGTTTTGTTCCATCATTCTGATTGTTTGTCCTGCACAGCTATGGCACTGTCCTGATTATTACAGCTTTGATAGAAAGAGCCTTCCTCTCTGGTTGGGAAGGGTCCCTGCTCCTTCTCCCCTAACCTTATAACTTGACTTCTTCAAAATGTTTTGTCTTTTGCTGCTCCATATAGGTTTTAGAGTCGGTTTGTCAAAACCCTCTTGGGATTTAGATTTGGAATTTATAGATGAATCTGGGGAGAATTCACGTCTGCACGCTATCAGTCTTCTCATCTGTGAAGACGGAACAAGCAGGTCACTAAGTGAAGGAGCCTGGATGAAAAGTCAGGTGGGACACCAGCTCCGTTTCTTTCTGCTGAGCTTTGTGGAGCTGACTGCACATGGGGCAGGACTCTGGAGCTCACTCTGCTCAATGTCATAATCACATCCTAAAACACCGGCTGATTACCCTCCTTCACTGGTAACGTGCTCAGCCGCTGACTCAGGGGCTGCTGTCACCCTGCGGTCAAGTGCAGTCAGTCCTGTGTCTTCTCTGAGTGTGACGATGACCTTCCTTTGTGGAAATGCCTTTTTAGTCATCCTGGGAGGAGGGTTTTTGAATTACTTTAGAATTAATTATCTTGGGAATAAAAGCAAAAGCTTCAAAGAAGTTCATAACTGAGAGCACCCAGGCCCTTTCATTTCACTTGGCTAACCTGTTCCTTGTGAACCTGAGAGTTCATGGGGCAACCACTGGAGCGCTTGAACCATTCCTCGAAGGACTGCAAGTTCCTGTTATATGTGCTGTTTCTCTCCTGTCCTAGGCCAGTGACAGACACTGCTCACCAAACATCACCCTCTTTCCCAGTGAGCCTAGATGGAGTGTCAGAATCTGTCAGCATGGTGCTCTGGTAAGGCCTGCTAATTAACTGGCCTTGGTGTAGAGAAGAAATCTATTTACCACCCCTTTTCTATTTTGGGCTTAGTGAGTTTAGAAGCACTTAAAACTGGGATGAGGCCAAAATCAAGGGCTCCTCTGGGACTTAGGACACTGGGGGAGCTCTGTAGGAGAGGGTCAGTCCCTTTGTCCTTGAGTGGAGGAGCCAGCTGAATTTGTAATAGCAGAAGTTTGGTTTTAATGATGGGTTAGATAACAAAGTACTTGTGGGTGCCCAGAGGGAGCAGAAAGAACTGAACGCCTGGCAAAAGTAGTTGACCAGGAGAAAGGAGACAGGCAGATGACCCAGCAGGAGGTGTTGGTACCGAATGCAATGTCTGAATAAGCTTTTCTCCAAGGAAAGGAAAGGACACTGCAGCCCTTATGGGTTGGGAGTTAAACTAGAAACCAACAATGGGAAGACATCTGGAAAATCTTAAAACAGCTGGGGATTAAACCAAGTACTTCCAAATAACAGGTGGATCAAAGGAGACATTTCAAGAGAAATAAATATAAATGAAAATACAACTTATAAAAATTTGTGGGATGCAGTCAAAGCAGTGACTGGAGGGAAGTTTATAGAACTGAACATACATATTACAAAGTAAGAAAGTTCTAAAATCAAATAATCTAAGTTTCTACCATAGAAAACTAGAAAAAGAAGAGCAAATTAAATCCAAAGGAAGCAGAAGAAAAGAAATCGTGAAATTTAGAGCAGAAATCAGTGAAACTGAAAATAGGAAATTAAAAGAAAGTCAGTGAAACAAAAAGCTAATTCTTTGAAACATCGATAAAACTGACAAGCCTCTAGACAGGCTAACCGAAGGGGAAAAAAGAAGACACAAACTACTTATACCAGGAATGAAAGAAGGGGCATTACTATAGATCCAGTGGACACTAAAAGAATAATAAAGAAATATTGTGAACAACTCTATGCCCACACATTTGATAACCTAGATGAAATGAACTAATTCCTTGAATGACTCAATTTAAATAAACTTAACACAAGAAAAAACAGTATGAATAAGAGAATATCTGCTAAAGAAACCGAATCAATAACTGATAGCTTTCCAAATTAGAATACCTCTGTCCTGGTTGGGTTCACTGGTGAATTCTACCAAATGTTTATGGAAGAAATTATACAAATTCTCTACAATCTCTTCTAGAAGACAAAAGCAGATGGCTGCTTCCTAAATTATCCTATGAGGCCAGCATTACCCTACTAACAAACCCACACAAAAGCATCATGAGAAAACTACAACCAATATCACTCATGAATACAGATATAAAAGTTCTCAACAAATATTAGCAAATCAAATTCAATAATATGTAAAAGGAATTATATACGAAGATCAAGTGGAATTTATCCCAAGTATGAAAGACTGGCTCAACATTTGAAAACAAATTAATGTAATCCATCACATCAACAGGCTAAAGAAGAAGATCACACAATCATATCAATAAATGCATAAAGAGCAATCGACAGAATTCAACACCCACTCATCACAGAAACTTTCAGCAAACTTTGAATTGAGGGGAATTTCCCCAACTTGACAAAGAACATCTACAAAAAAAAAAAAATGTAACTAACAACATATTAATCATGAACCACTAGAAGCTTTTCCACTAAGTTCAGGAACAAGGCAAGAATGTCCTGTTTCACCATGGCTTTCAAAATTGTACTGGAAATCCTAGATAATGCAACAAGACAAGAAAATAAAATGAAAGATATACTGGCTGGGAGTGAAGAAATAAAACTGGCTTTGTTTTCAGATGACATGATTGCCTATGTAGAAAATCTGGAAGAATCAACAAGAATACTCCTGGAATAAGTGCTAAAGCAAGTTGCAAAGACACAAGGTTAATATACAAAAGTTGCACGATACAGGGTTAATACGCAAAAGTCAGTCTCTTTCCTATGGATCAGCAACAAACAAGTGGAACTTGAGATTCAAAACATAATACCATTTACATTATTACCCCCAAAAATGAAATACTTAAGTATCAACCTAACAAAATATGTAGAAGATCTACATGAGGAAAACTACGTAACTCTGATGAAAGACTCAAAGAGCTAAATAAATGGAGAGATATTTCATGTTCATAGATAGGAAGACATTATCGTCCAGATGTCAGTTCTTCCCAGCTTGATATATTCAACACAACCTCAGTCAAACTCCAGGCAAGCTATTTTGAGGATATCAACAAAGTGATTCTAAAATGTATATGGAAAGGCGAAAGACCTAGAATAGCCAAAAATATATTGAAGTAGAAGCATAAGGCTGGAGGACTGACAGTACCTGACTTCAAGACTTACTATAAAACCACAGTAATCAAACAGTGTGTCAGTGACAAAAGAGCAAACAAATACATCAGTGGAATGGAATAGAGAACTCAGAAATAGACTCATTATGTAATATAATAACATATAATATAATAATATATATAATATAATAAAAATACAATTACTCTTCTCTCATAAATTCCTTGTCCTGTTTTCTCTTTTTTTTTCCTGGTATTCTTTCTGGTTAGATATTGGACTTCTTAGCTTATCCTTCTAATTTTATTCCCTCTTCTTTTAATTGCCCATGTTTTTTGTCTTTTTGTTCCACCTTCTGGGAAATTTCTTTATTATATTCCAAATTCATACTGATTTTTTTCTGTTATAATATTTAAAAATTCCCATGATGGTTTTCTTGTCCTGAGTTTTCCTTCCTCCTCTCCTCTGCCTCCCAGTCCCAGATTCTGTTTCTTATTTCATGGTGGTAATATCTTCTCTTATGTATATTTTATGAATACAGTTTTATTTTGATTGTTATCCCCTATCCTGAGATGTGTGGGGTTCCATTAAGTTCTAGTTTTTAATGTCTATTAGTTTTATATGGAGGAAGCCTTCCTCCTAGGTCTGGAGATTTTTGTCTCTCCATTCATATTTAAGAATGAGGCATTACAAAGTTGGTTAGGAACTAAGTGCACAGCATCGTTGTAGGATTATAAGGCTGAGCATTATTTTTTCTATTAGTTGGCCCACAAATATTAGTACTTGTGGATTTTAAGCATCTGGGTTTGTTTAGTTTCTGCTTTTCCATAGAAGGATTTTCCAATTTGTTTCCTTCCTTGTATCAATTAGCTTAACTGCCAGTGTTCTGTTGGGGGGCAGGGGGCGGGAACCTCATTTTTTCATTTATAGACTTTCACTCAACCCCCTATTTTCAGTATCTTGTATCACCTCTGGCTTCTCTCCTAACCTCTGCCAGGCTGGGCAATCACATGTCTAGGAGGTCCTCTGGTTCATTGTCTCCAGAGAATCAATCCTCTGTGTCTATGTGATGGGAAGGGATGGTCCCTTGGCTATGCACAGTGGGGCCTGAGTGTCTTCTCCTAACACAGTTCTCCTGTGCTCAGTCCCACATCTCAGCTCTACTTCCTGTGACTCCTTCTGGGGAGGATTCTGGAGTGAATTTTCTTGTAGCTTGATAAAATTCCCAGCTGAACGTACTTAGTTTCAGCTTTTTCTGTTCTACTAAGGCTGTTACTATGCCTTCATGTAATTTCCATCTTGACAAAAAATTATTTTGCTTGCTCTTCAATTCTCTTTGTGATTTTCCCCTTTCTAATAAGAGGTGAAGAGGATGAACATATGACTTCAATCCACCGCATTTAACCATGGGTAATATGCTTTTAAATAATTTTTTTAAATGTCAAGGGAAAATGCTCAGCAGATGAAAAAATTAAGAGACAAAATTATGAAAGGAAATATATCAAAGGTTATCCCTAGGTTGTGAAATTATTGGCAACAATGTATTATTTTTAAAAAATCATTTCTTTTTTGTTTTGCTAAATTTTCTATAGTAAGCAGTTAAATTATGGTAATAACTTCAAAAATATGTTTAAAAATTCATACTCCATATGCTTGCGTTGTTTCAACAAGGGCAATTTTGATTGCAGTGAATGTTAGTGACCTGGAGAAGGAAGGAGTATTCATTTTCTCCATGTCAAATGTTAAAGCTTCAATAATAAATTAAATGTAGGCAGGGGAGAAATAAGCTATAATCTTCCTGGTAAGAGATGTTGAATTTTCTTATCATTACCAATGTAAATTCAATTCCTATAGATAATGGATAGCAATATCTATTTTACGATTACATAACTGATAATGTACTAAGAATTTAATATAGGAATATATCGCATACAATACGGCTACTCGAATATTATAAGGGTGCTTCTAAGTATTTGCCTCTACTGTAAGTCAGAATATTCCAAAATGGGATCTATAAAACACCAGCTCCCATTGATTCTCTACAAAGAAATAAGTTTGCAAATTGCCACGTGTTATTTTGCTTTGTAGGTTAAACAATTTATATTAGGGTCCTGAAAGCCTTTGAGGATACCCCACTAAAGAAACTTGGTTAATTTTATTGGTTTAACTTTGTTTCAATAGAGTTTCTGAAATGTAATTTGACCATGGAACTCTTTTTTCACAAAATCCCTCCGTGTGATCCTGATCATTATGAGTTATCACTGACACTTACATTTAAATGTCCAATGTTTGATTCCTTTCAGGTCATAATGATGTCCTTTAGGCAGAGTGTTAATGGAGCCACACATTTCTGTGATCTGGTAGAGTCAAACCATTCAATTTATTTGATCACAGAGGACAATAAAATTAGCTATGCTGGGTATCCTCTGCGTTGCTTTCGGAGGAAAATATTTTACTGTTTTGTTGGGGGGAGGAATAATTTTCTTGCTTCATTTGTTTTGTTTTTGGATAAGGCTCAGGAGGCCATGGCTTCCAGCTTTTTCCAGGAGCCATGGGATTTTGTAAAGTCTGGGACATCCTGTGGGAGTATATCCGTTAAAATATGTCTGTAGATGCTGGTTATTGTCAAATTGGACAGCTGGAGCCCTGCAATATGGAGATTTATTGTCTAATTTTCAGGCAAACACGATTTTAATGAAAGTAATCATTCAGGGGTTCTCTTTACCACATTTGCTTTTTATGTTCGGACTCTTTATGAAAGGAAGTGGGAAACATAATTTGGGAATCTAAAATAAATCCAACTTTATCTGTTGATATTGTTCAACTGGACCATCTGAGCCTATAAGTGCTGGAATTTACAATAAAATAAATTGCTTTGGAATAATCAGCTCTTTTAAAACGAATTTTCAAAGCCTCCCACTCTAGTCTTTCCACAGTGGGAGTGATCCGGTCTTATTGGAAAGACTGAGGGTAGAGACATGGGTCCGCGTCCCAGTTCTGCCGCTAAACAACTCCAAGATTTTATTATCAGTACTATGAACTTTGATTGAGGGTTTAGTATATGTTAGCTATTGTGCTACATGCTCTATAAGGCATGAGTTCTTTTAATTTTCACTATATCCCACCAGAGGGTTGGACTAATAACTCCTTGTTCCTTTTCCAGGCTTAAATGATCCCAGGAGATAAGTCTCTGCTGCCAGACCTTAGTTCCACGGCAGGGAGGTGGGGTGGGGCTAGGGAATACTTAGGAAAGGAATCTTACCTTTACTATACGGGGTGGATAGAGAAGCTCTTGGGAGCCTGAGCTGGAACTCAGAGCCATGTTCTAGTCAATGCCAATCTATGATCTAACATAACATACATTATAACCAGATATCTTAAATGGGGTCTTCTGTTGGCCCAAGCATCTGATACCCAAATGTAGCACTGGCTCACAGTCTAAGTTGGGGAGGGAAGAGGTGGCTTGTATTGACTTGACCATCAATCTGGGGTCCTGTGTTTGACAGTTTTGCCATCAGCTCTACCCATCAAGTGGCATCAGGCATCGCCATCACAGTAAATCCACCATCTGATACTTACAAAGCGTCTTAGGGTTTTCCATGCATCTCCTCACCCATGATTTGATCTCATTCGATTTCTTGTCCTCAATACTGTATCATATTGTTACATGTCTGGAAAACAAGAACTTCTAGAATATTACGTTTATTCTCTGAGTGGCTGAGCCACCATCCAGTAGACTCAGGGAGGAAAGTTAAAATTCAGAGCTTTAGTCTCAGTTCAGACTCAATAGACTGAAAGCTTTCACTGTCTCATGGCCAGATGATTTCCAACTGGCTTCTCTGCTTTGGTAGAATAATTGATCCAAGTGGTCATTCTGGCATGGGAATGGCTTAGCAGGCAGAATCTTATTTATATGTGTTTTTAAAAACTTTAAAAAAATTTTATTGAAGTATAGTTGATTTATAATGTTGTGTTAGTTTTGAGTGTACAGCAAAGTGATTCAGTCATATATATAAGCATATATATTCTCTTTCAAATTCTTTTTCATTATAGGTTATTACAAGATACTGTGCTATACAGTAAGTCCTTGTTGTTTATCTATCTTACATGCAATAGTAGTGTGTATATGTTAACCCTAAACTCCTCCCCTCCTTTCCCCTTTGATAACTGTAAGTTTGTTTTCTATGTCTGTGAGTCTATTTCTGTTTTTTAAATCAATTCATCTGTATCATTTTTTTAGATTCCACATATGAGTGATATCATATGATATTTGTCTTTGTCTGACTTACTTCACTTAGTATGATAATCTCCAGGTCCATCTATTTTGCTGCAAATGGCATTATTTCATTCTTTTTTATGGCTGAGTAATAGTCTATTGTGTGTATGTTATATATACCACATCTTCTTTATCCTTTAATCTGTCAATGGACATTTAGGTTGCTTCCATGTCTTGGCTATTATAAATAATGCTGCTGTGAACATTGGGGAGCATGTGCCGTTTCAAATTAGAATCTTCTCTGTAAATATATATATTCTGGAATATTCCAGAACATATATTTCCAGAAATACATATTTCTCCAGAAACATATATAATTTATCTGTGTTTAACACAAGTGTTCTGATGTACAGAAATCGGGGAATGTGTGTCACTTCTGTATGATTATGCCCTCCCTTGATGTACAGCATGGTAGAACTCACCATCCATCCTTTATCTTCTTAAAAAGATCTTTCAGAATTCCTAGGAAACTGAGCTGGATGTTTATTGAACTCTGTTACTCTTCTGAGCTCATCTTCCTCACCATTTATGCTTTAACTTGATATCTGCTGAGAGACAATTGGGAAGGAGCTTTCTTCTGCTTAGTTCTTATTAGGGTTTTAAATGATTCTATTCCCCATTCCTGCATTAGGACATAACTATGCGTTAAATAGTTCACCACATAACAAAGACAAAATTAATTAGTGTTTAAACCTTTTAGTGGGCAAAGCCTCCCTTATCTTTTAAATATGGAACCTCATTTAAGAAAAAAAACTGAAAGATTTATTTTTTCCAGAAGCCTCAATAATTTGGAGTTCTAAGAGAATGGCTGGACCATTTAGTTAGAGGCAGACTGATTCCCTAGGGCCCCAGATCACATAGCCAAGAATTTACAGCGACTCTGTTGCCTCTAACAATCATGAAAAGGCCACTCCTACACAACATGCCACAGTGTGGGTGCAGGGACTGTGAAAGGAACCTCTGACTAGGCTAAAATTCCACGATTAGAGATTTATTATTTTGGCTCAGGATTTTGTCACCTGGCAAATTATAAAAAGCCCATGTGAGGGGTGACATGGTCAGCCTTGTGAATTTTTCAAAATCTTCCCCTGAGATCAGGTTTCGATACTGATGGCTGGGGCAAAACTGGACAGCCAGGGTTGGAGAGAGAGGTTTGACAGTGTTGGGGAAGTGGGGGCAGGGGCAAGGGAAGCCAGGGTTGGGGCAGCTGGTGGTGGGGGAAGGGCAGATAAATTTCACCTGTGTTGTAAATAACATAAAGTGTGTTTAAAAAAAAAACCCCAAAAACCCTGAATCATTGTACATAGGTCAGGAGAGGAGTAATCAGAGCAAAAGTGTTCACAGGAGCTTCCTCTTGTTTACAAGGAAGTTAAAGATTCAAATTTCTAAAGTAACCACTAAAAATAATAGAAATGGAATGAATAGAATGAGAAAATTTGCTCAAATAATCAAAATACAGTTGTGACGAGAGAAAAAACATAGATAATGTGAGACATAAAATAATACCTTAGAACTAAATTATAAAATAATCTCAACACATGTAAGTAAGGCTAAATGTTCCATTAAGAAAAAAAAAAAACCTCTCAGACTGGATGACAGCGACAAAGTCCAGCTCTGCGCTGTTCACATGTGTGCAGGCCCTTCCCCACCCTTCTCCGCCTGGCTCTGGGCCCAGCTCATGCTCTGCATCCCCTGAGATCCTTTGCTCTCTAACTTCTGGTTGGGTTTGGCCAATAGCAGATAGTGGCAGTAGATCATAGAGCAGGAAGAGAAAGAAGCTGGGGTATTAATTCCCCTAGTTTCCCTCTCCACTGGGCCAGAGTTTGACAATGATTGTATTGTCTCCACTCAAGACCACAGATCCTGCAGGTGTCCCCTCTCCCAGCAGCAGTTTATACTGGATTCCAGTAACACTGCTCCCTCTCTTTGACCCTTTAGGGCTAGGGAAAATACACTTTTACCTGTTTCTAGTGCCTGAGTATTTCACCATCTCTTATTGTTCCCTCTAATGCTGTCCACACCCCTTTAAAGACTTTCTTCATTAAGCTCTCTTCCATTAACAACAACAAAAAATCTCACCTATTTTGTTCGTTTATTTATACAACAAAGATTTATTGGGAATCCACTTTGTTGGTTGAGAAGCACTGTGTTAAGGGCTGGGGAAGAAATAATCATGTCCTTGGGGTGTCTAGGTGCTGGGGGGTGCGGGGGAGACAGCCACATCCACATGTAGTGACACATAGTATAAGAAATGTCATTAAGACAGGCAGGCAGGGAGGATGGTGGGATCCCAGAGGAAGGACGTGTGGTGAGAGAGGTGACAAGAGCCACCTCAGGGACACGGATGTTTGAATTTGGTCTTTTTTTTTTTCCTCCTTGATAATACACATGGCTTATTTATCATGCTAGTGTATCTTAGAATAATTGTCTATTTACATTTCACCCATGCAACACCCAATACCCACAACAGTTTTTCAGAATATCATCTTACAGATGACATTTGGTCTTAAAGGGCAAATAGAAATGTTCATTGGGATGACTACAAGAGGACAGACCCTGTAGGCTGACAGGTAGCATAGGCAAAGGGCACAGAGGTGAGGAAGGTCTTGCCACGGGGTTGAGGTGAGAGGTTCCAAGAGGCTAGAAACCATGTGGTGCATGGGAGTGGCTGGGGTAGCTGGAGAGACTTGGGTCACAACAACGTGGCAGACCTTCATCCTCCTTATGGAGACTGAACTTGATTCTCTTAGTGATAGAGGGGGTCTGATGGAGTAAAGGGCTTGGCCAAACTTGCATCATTGAGATAAAGCCCTGGCTACCTTGAAATGGAATGGATTGGTGGCAGGGGATGCATGGAGACTGAGGACAGGGGAGCAGTGCACAGTTTTGAGCATATTTGACTATAGCTGGCACATTCCACAGCTCAGAGGGCACAGAACTGCATAAAAGCTGTATCTCTGTAGCCTGCAAATACATGCAAACCCCCAGCAGCTCTCTGCTCGTGCCCGAGTTTCAAGTGTCTGTTTTTGAAGCTATATAACTCAAAGCCTCACAAAGCCAGAAAGACCTAATAGCATGAGGGGATGCAGTTATTTAAATCTTGGATGAGATGTATAGGTCTGTGCACAAGTGTTACTGTTATTTATAACAAACATTTTCAGGTTGTTTTTTAACTCACTTGAATCATCTATTCACATAAGAACTTAGAAGATGGTGAAATTTGTTAAATCCAACTGAAAATAAATGTCATGCAAAGACTAAAACTTAATGTTGGTGTTTTTTAAAGGACACTTTCAAATATACCAAATGAAAGGCTTCAACTTTGAGTGAAACCTTGATCTTGAGCTAGAACTACTTTCAGATGCAGTTTCACAAAACAATATGATGTCCCAACCCAAAGCGCACACTCTGACTTGAAGTCCCATTTTCCTCGGAAGGAAGACCAATCCTGCGGAAGCCAGGGGCTCTGGCTCGGTCCCCATCCTCATCTGGAATGTTTCTGTGGTTCAGACTCAGTGGGCTCCAAACCCGTGGACCAGCCTTCCTGGGGTAGTCACACCATGTCAAGGGTAAGAGGCAGATTATAGGAAAATAAGTGTTCGAAAGGGAACGACCTTGCAAAAATGAGAAGAGGGAGGCAAGCCAAATCCTTTCATTAGGTGGCGAGCTGCAGTCTCAACAGGTGCTGGGACCTAGATCAAAATTATAAATAGAAGGGGGATTCTAATGAGAAGAGCAGGGTGACACTGGGGCTAAGAACTGAGATGAGGTTACGGAGAGCTATATGATCCCCGATGGCCTCTTTTCATGGGGGCTTTCCTGATTCCCCAGCTAGACTTCCCTCTCCTACTTTGTAACTATAACTGTGGTTCATTTTGGGCAATGATTTGTTCTCCTTTGCACCATGGTGTTGACTACTCCATTGAATTCACCCATTTATTTATCCCTCTCTTGTCCAAGATGGGATTTAAGCTGGAGCTACGTGGTGAGTACAGAACAGGTGTCCTACTCACGCTGGTTTCCTGATCGTCCAGGACCTTATATGTGTAGGTGCTCTGTACGGAATGGTTGAAGAGAACTTGATTTCTGATAGGTTTGATTTCTCGCTCTGCCACTCCCAGAATATGACCCGAGATAAGGAGTTTAACCCCGCTAAATACCAGATTTCTCACTGGGTTTTTCTATGAATTGAAATACTGTATTAAACAGACCCCAGTACCTAGCACATAGTATGAACTTAATAATTGCTTATGATGACTGTAATTGTCCATAACTTCTAGATTACAATAAACTGTGAAAGCAATTTTATTTCATTCTACTATATCTATAACTGGGTAACCTTACTTTTACAAAATGGGACCAAAATACTTGACCTGACAGAATTCACAGCAGATTAGAGATAGTGGGTGTTCAAGAGAATAAAAATTTGGTTATATGTCCTACCCAAAGAAGTGATGGAAGAAGGGAAAGATTTTTAGACAAACTGACAAGTTCACTGGAGTCACATGGGGACCTGACTTAGACTGTGAGTGATGGAAACAATACTGCCTATTTGTATGTTTCAAAGAACTTTCACGTTTCACAAAGTCTCATTATTTGCTGGCTGACAAGATCTGAATTTTCTAGGTAATATCTATAATGTAGTCGGCATGCAGGCAATTTTCTTGGTGTCCTTGGTTGCTGGAAACAAGGACATTCTTTGTCTGAGCCCGTTTCCCTGTGCAACTTCAGATAGAATCCACTTTTCTTCTATCAGGCCCAAGCCTGCCTCGGAAAGTAAGAACCACAGAGTGATAAAGAATGTTGGCGCTGGGACAATTTGGGGGTCCCCTGGGACCTTACCAGGCTTTGAGACTGAAACCATATTTTCAGTTTTTAATTTGGATTTCACACCACCTTGTGAGGTTGGTGGGTAAGTACTATTTCCTCTCTCTTCCAGGAGGGGAAACCGAGATTCAAAGAGGTGAAGTAATTTTTTCAGACCACACAGTTCATCTGTGGAAAGGCTGGGATTTGAACCCAGGTTGGTCTCACTTCCAAAGCGAGGCCACAGCTGCTCTGGAACACAGCCTCTCCTAATAGCAGGGCGTGCCAATCACCAGCTGGTTGATGTCGGCCAAGCCATTAGATCTCCCAGGACTTTTAGTTTCTCATTTGTTGTGAGAACAAATTTAGATGCCATTTATACATGAGTGTTTGTATCCAATGGGCATTATGAAGGCTTGGATCGGACTTGTGAAGAGGGTGATTTTAGGTAGTCAAGCCCTGCTTATACCTCCTATGGCACCAAGGATCCCCAAACCACAGGGGGCTGTGCAGCGAGAAAGAGCTAATGTGTATCTAGCATGCAGCCCCGGGCTCAGTCAGTGTTTGCTGAATGAATTGATTCAACATCTATGTTAGTCGTTGGTGATACAGAATGTGGCAAGGTGCATGGCTCCTCACTTTGAGAACCTCTGTTCTAAACAGGAGGTGATAGACAAGGAAACAAAAAATAAACTAGTGTAACATGTGCGTGAGGAGCCAGGAAGTATTCTTGGAAGAGAACGCTGGGCCCTGAATCTTAGAGGTTGTGTGAAGGGAGGAATGTGTGTCAGGAAGAGTATGTTCAAAGGCACTTGGACACGAGGACCCTTTTGAGAAGCACAAACTGTGCCGGGAGGAAGGAGTGTATAATGAGTGGGGAGGCAGTGGGGAGATACGGCCCTAAGCCTTGAAGGCTGTGCTGAGTAATTGGGGTTGCTTCCAGACTGCAGTGTGTGGAGCCCCTGAAAGACGTTAATTTGGGGAGTTTTATGAGCACATTTCTATTACAGAAAATTCACACCATTGGGAAATGTGCAGGATGACTGGAATAGAAAGAGGATGAATATACAATAGAGTTAAAAGATTACATTGGTAGAAATATGTTGAGTTAAGACAGCAGGGATGGGGAGAAGGAAATGGATTTCAACTGTATTTAGAAGGTACAATTTGTTGATCATGAGGTCAGGTAGGCCAAGAGACAAAAGGGACCTGCCCTATTTTTGTAGCAACTACATCCATAACAGTTCCATTAATAACATTAGCTACCATTTATTGGGTGCTTATTATGTACCTGGCATATTGCTAAGGGATTTGCATACAAAATCCCACTTGATTCTCGAATCAGTCTGCAAAGTGGTTACTGTATCTATTTCCTGGACCAAGAAAGGCTTTCTCAATGTGTCACGTGGAATAAGTGGTGGAGTTGGGATTTGAACCCAGTTGTGTGACCGTGGGCTCCCAAGCCCATGCCAGCAGTCACTGTGGCATGAACAGACACTTCCTGTGCCGAGGAACTATAGAAAGAGAAGGTTTGGAGTGGGAAGGGAGGAGACGCTGGTCAAATGAAGTAAGCACATTTCCATGTACATCCAAGTTCTCTTCTGAGCTTTGCTTGCTTGGAAGCAGCATGGCTCTTTATCTGGGGGTGCTGGTTGGTGGGGGTAGAAGAAAGAGCCAAGAAGGTGGTCCTTACAAGTGTCTGCCGACATCATGTTGTCTCTCCTGCCTCCTCCAGAGTAGCTGTTGATAAAGGAGAGATAAGGAGCAGGATTCTTCAGGTCAGCAGCGTTAGGGGGGAGTGAGGGGACCCAGCCTCTGAAGCTACAGGCAAGGAAACCCAGGGATCCAGGGGAGGAGACACAGCTGACATCTCATGGTTAAGGCTATGACTCTCCCAATCTTCCTTTAAACACTGAACTCTTAGCAGATAAACAGGCTCCCATAGCAACCAATACATAAATACTGGTGGAAGGGATGCAGACAAAATACAAGTGATGAGCTGCTCGTTAGCTCTCCCGGCAACTGGCGTCTAAGTCAACTCCAGAATGTGTGTGAATCCCTGGGTAAGGCAGCCAAGATTTTAGAGACTCTCCTGTCCTTGCCCTTTCAAAACACAGATCTTTCTCCTAAAGAAGGGGCCGCTTAAAGCCTCATTAGTCATTTCTTCCTGAAGAAGAACCAGTCTCTTGGGTCTGTCTCATGAACACATCTTGAGGGTTGGGCAGGAGAGAATGTAGTGCCTGTCAGCAGGGAGAGGAAGCAAGCCTGGCTGGGTAGCAATGCCTGAAAACACTAACTAATTAGGGTTGACCAGTATGCTATTTTTATGCAATTCAGCACAAGTTACTCAGGAAATCACGGGCAAATTGAAATTTCTTTCATGAATTTGGTCATCCCTCTTTGCCACAACTCAGACCAGCTAAAGAAAGAGAGGAAAAACCTCTATGTGGAGCCCCGCCTTCTCAGTGTCCTTCTGAGCACGACACTTAGCACAGTGACTCCTTTGGGAGGGTTATTTATAAATCTACCAAGGGGACACCAACACCTTAGAAGGTAGACTGCTGTGAAATGGACACATTAGACCTTTCGCTCCCTCACATTCTGGCCCATGTTTGTGCGTGCTGAGAGGTGTGGGGAGGATGCGGAACAGACGAGGGGCAGGAATTAATGGGCACTGCCCAAGAAGATGAGTCAGTTGACTATTTAATAACCACAGTCTACCTGGAAGTAAAAAGGACCCTGGAACAGGAAGCCTTATTGTTACGCATATTATAATTATTATCTGGGGGCATGAAGTGACAGGCATGTGTGCTGTGTCCATTTGGTTACTAGCTTCCCTGTTCCCTGCACCCAGGCACTCCCAGGAGACGTCTCTTCCCATGCCCAAGTGCCGAGGGTTTCTGCTTCATGAATGACTGGGGGGTCTCCCACCTTGGAGCTTTACTGATTCCTTTCCCCCATCCACACACTCACAGGCAGCCACCTATCTCTGTCCAATATGAGGAGATAAGCAGAGCCGGCATCCTTTGTTGGTGTTTCCAGGAGCTGGTACATAGGGTAAGAGCCAATCAGATTATCAACATCAGGTCAGATTATCAACATCAGGTCAAATTTGTTTCTTCTCCCGTTCCCTCAATCCTTTTTAACTGGGAAAGTGTTACTTAAAAGGGATAAACTGGGAGTTTGAGATTTGCAGATACGAACTACTATATATAAAATAAACAACAAATTTCTGCTGTATAGCACAGGGAACTATATTCACTATCTTGTCGTAACCTGTGCTGAAAAAGAATATGAAAGGAATATATGTATGTACATGTATGACTAAAGCATTATAATGTACACCAGAAATTGATACATTTAAACTGACTATACTTTGATAAAATAATTTTTAATCTTGTTAATATAATATAAATCAGACATCCAACAGCAGTATCTATAAAAAGAGGCATCAAGAAAATCAAAATTCCTGTTCCAAGTTTCCAGAGAATTAATACAGCTCTTTTTCTCAAGGGTTATATTTCTTTAAACTAGGCAGCAGTAATTAAGGACAGCCGGGACCACAACAGCAGTATTAAAGGTTAAGTAACCTTCCACTGCTCTTGTTTATGTTTTTATCACCCGTTGAGTTTTCCATTTCTTCAAAGGCCAGTACAAATGGCTGGCAATTTTCAATCATCAAATAAAAGTCCTTTGTTGGAATTGTTCCTTTGGTGTAGTGCAAGAGGGGCTGTAAGTAATTCGATCCGTTCAGTCATTTCCATAATTAGAACAGAGCACATCTTGCCAAGGTATGTGCTCATACCATGGTCTGAAGTCACACAAAAGCAAATGCACAAAGCCCTTATGTTGTGTGGTCCTAAAATAGCAGCAATTTAAACAATATCTATTTATTTATTGATCTGTTTATTTATTTACTAACCTCTAGCAGTCTTTCTGCCACCCCAGAGCTAGACATTTACAGCTCCGTTCTACGTTGGACTCATCTATTGATGACTAATGAAATGCAAGTCCGAGCATTTCACTTTAAAGCCATCATTTCTCTCTTCAGTAGGTGTGCTGTGGATACCCACTCACATGAGACTTATTCCATACCATCTTGAGCTCCTCAAACACTTAAATGCCTTAAGGATTCCCTATTCATATTATTTACATACCTGTAGAGTTTTATGTGTATGATCACCCCAGTATGATGTGGCATAAAAGCCTCATGGGATCGCTGAGAAAGTGGGTACCCTGACCCTCATTTTAAAGAAGGGGAAACATGTGCAGTGGGAGCATTTATCTGAGGCTCTTTTCTGGGGTCGATAAGATATCACTGTGCTCTGACTCTCAGGGAAGACTGGAAGCTCACATTACATCAGTGTCTTTCTCTTTCCACTGTCTTCCGGTGGTCTCCCTACCCTGGTCTCTTTCCTTTCCCTGGTCCTCCACACAGTGGTTAGAATAAAGTTCGTCAGACCCCTGCATCTGTTACTTCTTAGTTTCTAGCTTCTAAAATTCAGACATTCCAGCCTACGCTTTCCGACAATCGTCTCTGTCACGGTAGCCTTGTTTTACATTTGTCCCTCTGATCCATACCTTTGAATTTGCTGAAGAGTTTTGTCACTGCTCTGGCAACGTCCTTCTTCTCTTGGCCAAGATGACCCCCTCCTGCCTTCTGAAATAGTAACAAAGACTCCCCTATCCAGGCAGTCTTCTCCAATGATGGATTTCACCTGGCTCTAATCACCCTTAGCACATATTTAAACCACTGAGATGGGTTTATCTAATTTTGCAACAATATAAAGAGAAAAATGTTAAGATTCCTCCACAATGCTACCATCCTAACACAGCTTTTTAAATGTCTCTATGTTTCCTTCCAATTCTTTCTTACCTGCCTGTGGACATTTACATGGGTGTCATATATACAACTTGTATTCTTTTTTTCATTCAACATTATTTTGTACTTATTTTTCCATGGCATTGTACTACCTTCATTTTTTAATAATGGTAGGATGGTGCTCTAGTGGGTTGTGAGTGATGTAGGATTTGTAACCAACCTACGTATAACCTTGGGCAAGGCACACAAACCCTTTTGTGCTCCAGTTGTACATCTGTGAAGTGAGGATGAAATGTATATGGGGCACACTGTACAGTGCCTGAAACTGGACAAACCCTGGCTGTGATTTACTACCTGGCATGGGCCATGTGACCTTGCTTTGATGGTTTTTTGTTTTGAAAATTATTGTGCCTGTTTCTTGGGCTGTTCCCAGACAATTGTTAAGCTTCTCTAGGGTAAAGATGGAACTCATATCTATCTGTCTGTCTGTCCATCTACCTACCTACCTACCTATCTATACAGAAGACCTCACTTCACAGGTCTTCGGTTAAAAGACCGAGGTCTGCCTCAGTGGACTCTATCACACAGTGCAGTGGCTAACTGTATTTCATTCTAAATAATACCACTCTTCGAATTGAAACCTAGTCACTAGGTATATATGCTCTGAGAACCCCCCACCCCAAACCTAGGTATAAGTTGCCAAAATTGAAAAAGTGGCTTTGGCGAGATCGCTTTATTTCCTACATCATCCCTAGCGCCATCTCGCCGAGAAAGCCAAGTTCAGTCAGTCCCTTCGTGTTGTTCGCACCTCAATACCTTCCCTCTCAAATCTAGATCATGTTGGGCAAGCAGCTTAGCCTTCATCTGCAAGGGGTGTGTCCACCGTTGGGTATACCTTGCTCAGAACACTCTAATTTTTTTATGAGACTAATGAGAGGGGAGAAGAGAACAGAAGGTAGTCTGCAGCTGTGACCTGTGTGAAGGCACATACGTGGTACTGGGGTGGGAGAACCCAGCGCCTGCCCCCAGCTCATTTACATATGGCTTCCTGACAGCCAATCACCAACTAGTTTACTTGACCCCGCCCCTTCCTGAAACAGGCGCGTCTGAAAAACACAGCTAACATGTTCGTGACCACTTTGAGATCTCGGTTGGAGTTTTATACTAAGAAATGGATGCGAACCCACGTATTTGGGTATATTCTTTTTTCCTAAAGTATTAACTTGTCATTTTAGAGTAAGCTCTTTCCCCTCACTTAGAAAATGAGGAATAATCATTACATTCTATGTATTTCATTGACCCAGCATGTGATGTTTGGTGAGAAGAAAAGTGCTTTTAAAAATTCAAATATAACTTTCGTTTCAGCTGTTGACATATCTCATGAAATTTTCCATGTTCTCAGTTTCCTGTCTAGTAGTAAAACTTCAGTTCTCCAACACATCTTGATGGCAGTTGCCCCAAAGATGCCTGTTTTGTCTTGTAAGCGAATGGAGCTTATCAGTGGTTCGTTGTTTGTAGTAATTCTTTGTTTCAATATGGGCTTCTGATATTTGAAGTTCAAAAAAATAGTCTCTGTGCTATTTCTCAGGTCAAATGAGGAGGCTCATTTCTGATGATTGCTTAATCTTTATCCCTAAAAGAATCTTTCCACCATTAAAAAAGTCAAAAGGCGTTCTCCCCGCCAACTTGCCTGTACACGTCGTCTTCTTGGCTTTGTTCTCTTTTTCTTCTGCTCTTGAAATCTTCCCTCATGACTGAAGCCTGGGAAGCAGCATGACTTGAGATGAAAAGGTTGTAGTCGTCAACACATCTAAAGATACATTTCTGGTCTCAAAATTATGTAGAGATAGAATGGGGTCAACTTCAGTCTCTTTTTCCACCTTATGTTAGAGTCAAGTTTAGACTAATTGGCACCATTTCCCATTGTATTGTATCAAACTTCAGAAGAACTGTTTCCTTTGGGGTAGGACTTCTATTAAATCCATGCACAGCTTACTCTGAAACAATAATGGGAGAAGACATGAGCAACTGAGCTTCTTGTTTTTGAAAACTAATTGTGGATTCACCTCTTTTTTAGTCCCAGTAGGTCAAATTTCTGACTGAAAAGAGTTGAAAATTTTGTTTTGCTTTGTCTTTAACATATGAGTCCCATTGGAAGTTACCAAGTGGAATTTATTCTTTACATATGAATGATAAAGTCACTAGAAGAACATTTGATGGGCTGGAGATAGGTTTGAACATGCTGTCTACACTATTGAACCAGAAAAACATTTTCCAACATATTTCAGCAGACCAAGGTTATGAAAAAGGAGTACATCAGGGTGAAAAAGAGTATAGACTGGGTTTGAATCCTGGCTCTACTTACTGGCTGTGTGACAGCAGATGAGTTATTTAATCCCTCTGTGCCTCAGCTTTCCTCATCTATAGAATGGGGGTAACTAACACCACTATCATTACTAATACTTACCTCAGAGGGTTATTGTGATGATTAAATAAGCTAATATTTTATAAAGTGCTTGGAATAGTAACTTAGCACGTAGTAAATGTGATGTGTCAGCTGCCGACATCACCACAGACAGAGAGGATTTTTATATTTTAAAGACTGAAAAATAGCTTTTCTGTAAACATGGCCCAGTGCTTTGAAGGGAAGGTCCTTTAGGTCTTGACTTCTTATTTTATAGTTTTAAATTTATACCTATTTCTTCTGTTTCACTGAATGGAGAGTCAGTTCTACTTGGAAACCTCAATCTCATAGTTATCTAAAAATCTTAACTGACAGCACGCTATGTTGAGAAAGGACGTTTCAAGAATCCCTTGATGATTAAAGTGAACTGATCAAACAGATTACAGAACAAACAGGAACATCGGAGAGTTAAAATACAGTACTTTCTGGATCATGATAAGCATGTGTTGTAATTCTACATGTAAGAGTTTGGAATTCTCCACGTGTGTGATTATTTACGCAATCCTCGTTTACCTAATTAGAACTTAAGCTCCATGAGGATAGAGACTGTGTTTTGCTTACCATTAAATTCCAGCACTCAGTGTCTGGCACCTAGTAGGCATTCAAAAAGGAGTTATCAGATGAATGAGTGAATGGCCTTTCTTGGTTAAAAAAAAAAAAAGATGATTTGGAAGTCATTGTGTTTACATAATAGCCTTTTGTGACGTTCATAGGTGGTTAATAGGGTTATTCATAGTCTTACTATTTCTATTAAGAAAGTAGAAGGCTGATGGAAACTGAGGGACAGAGGTTCATGAACTTAGCACAGGCGGGCTTGTAGACTAGCCTCCAGTCTCCCGAGTCTGGGTCTGTTTCCAATAAGATGAAAAGGATTTATGAAATCAAGAGATTCTTTCTTATTTTCCTTTCTTCTCCTCTGCAGTAGTTCCATGGCTTACATCTCTAGATGCAGAAAGAAGAAAGGAGAGAATATTCAGATATTTGGTTCGTGCCCTCCTTCTGGAAGAAAGTGGACATCAAAGGCACAGTCTGGCTACACACCCCCGGTTCAGAGCCCTGCCTCCGAGGGGCCAGGTCCTGGTGACAGTTCCTGACATTCTGATAAAGTAACTGGGTGCTGCTAGCCCCCAGGTAGGTGTCTTGAGCATCACAGGGTTAGTAGTATGAGCAATGACAGTTTAAAATGAATGTGGCATCTTGCTGAAAAATTACCACATAGGCAAATGGATGGCTTTTTAATTAGCTCCTGAAAATACTGTACATAGGGAGACATTCTTAACCATCTGGAAACTATTTTGAGGAAATCAAAGTTTTGGAGCTCAGCTCTGTCAGTGATTCCCTCTTGTCTTTATTATTATTATTATTTCTCTGTTGCTTTGCCCTCAAATCAGACCCTAAAGCTTGTTTCCCATAAAACAGCCCTCAAACAAATTTGTAAGTCAGACTCCTTATCCTCTGTCGTCTTTGACTTTCAGACATTCCTCTGGTTTTGCTCTAAGTTATGTGTGCATATCGCAAACTTAAAGTTTTTTTTTTTTTTAAACTACTCTTAGCACATGTGGAGATGATTTAGTTCCTGAAAGAGGATGCTTTGGAGACCTACTTTTTACAAAACCCAAATCCTAAGGAATCAGAGAGAGGTTTTTCTGTCTCTTTAAAGTGTCCATCAGAAGCAAAATTAAACTAAACTTAACAGAATCAAATTATGCCATTAGAATAATGTTCTGTATCACTGGCATGAGAATTTAATGTTAGATAATTCACAGGTCTTATTATTATGCCACACACAATTCTGCCCCGTTTGGTTACATCACACGGAGATAGAATCATCTGCAGGATTTGTTGGCTCTCTTGTTTCATTTTAGCCTCCATGCTAGATTAAGATTCCGTATAACCATGATTAACTGAAATGCTTGAGGAATGAGGACTTGTGTTTCGTTTTCTGGGTAGCCGTTAGCTGAATTTTTAACCAGAAAACTCTTGGCTTTAATGCTTGTTTTAAAACTTTCTAAAATTATTTCATTTCCTTTCATCAAAAGGAGAGCCCAGTGCAAAAGCCCATCATCGGTAGTTAGAAGCATTGATTGCAAGTTCCCAGGGATCATTTTCTGACTGTTACAGAATGTTACAGATGGAGGGTTGAAAGATTGGGATGAATATGGAAACTAGCTACAAACGCGATGCCGGAGGTCAAACAGCCAGTTACCTTTATCTTTTAAAAGTGGACAGTAAACTGGTAATGATTGAGCACTTGCCAGGTCGTAGGCTCTCCCCTTCAGGAGCCCACATGCTGGTGGAGGAGAGAGAGAGGTGTTTACCAATAATCATGGTACAATGTGGTAAGTGCTTAAGAAGGTATGTAGTAGGTGCTGTCATAGCTCAGAGCAGGCAGCTACCAAAGACCCCACCTGGTGGGGGGATGACGGGCTGGGTCCTGACGCGTGTGTGGAGTTTAAAGTAGAGACGGGAAGATAGGATGTCCTCAGCACAGGGAGCAAACTTTGAAATACACAGAGATGTAAGTGAGGGCTGCCTATCTAGGGACCCGGGTGTATGTCTGTGTGCCAGAGGCGAGAGAGACTGTTGGTGGCTGAGTCTGGACAGCAGGCTGGGGCAGCTTGTTCAAAGGGCCATTTATACAGAGTTCAAGTGCTATTTGGAGTTTTCAAATCTGATTACTCTGGCAACGGTGGGAAGAAAGCCCCGGAAGGAGGAAGAGACTAGTTTGATTAACTAGTTAATATTTCAGAATATCTTTTACTGTTTTACTAGTTTTTGACCACAATTATAGTTTGTAGTCTTATTTTACCTTTAAGTAGGAAAACATTCCAGTTTCCTTCTCTCCTGTAGGTGCCATTGTATTATTATCTTGACCCTGAATATTGGGAAAGGAAGGCACAGTGGGCCTGTGACTTCCCCAGGGTTCTAAATGGAATCCATTGTGAAACTGACCGAAAGCCAGGTCTCGAAGTTTCTTCCAGCAATTGCTAGACCACACTCCCCACTATTACAGCATATTTATGATATAATTAACTTTCAGAAAGCCATATGGCTTTCGTTACAAAGACTAAAGGAATGTGCTTTTCATAACGAATGGCATATGGCCTCCAATAGCTCTTTGCTTGCATGTTTTAACAAAATGAACATGTACATAAATTAGATGCCGCAGGTCAGTTAGCAGCCTGAGGTTGGTTTTCTGCTCTCTCTAATTACAACTGCATTTTTGACAAATATTAAGGAGATTTTTGGCAGCCTGTGGGTGTAAACATACATAGCGTGGCTCAGAAGATCCTTTTCTCCTATGGCATGGCCCCTCTAAAGAGTTGGCACTGGTCAGGTCAGTGGAGTCTGCAGATCAAAGAAACAGGACCATTTGTGATGAAGCGTCGTGCTTGCAGAATGGTGGGAAAATCAGTCGACTTAAATGATAGAATAGGCGAAAGGAACAAGTGAGTGAGTACCACTGAGCTGAAAGGGGACATTTATCTTTGGCCACTTAAGTGATGCAGGGTTGATGGATACATTATAGATACTCACATGCTGAACTAATTTAGTAGCAGTTAAGCATGAGGGCTCCCACTTGATCTCTCAGAGTTATTTAGAAGCCTTTCTATTTTGGGTAACATGCCTGAAAGTTCTGCCCTGTTAGTTCACACTGTGTCTCATCCTATTGTTGATTTAGTAGGTTTTCTGATGGAGTCTGAGAATGAACTCCTTGCAACTTTCACATTATCATAGTGCCATATTTACCACCGATTATTTGTACTCAAGGTCAATGACATTATCTTATTGGAATTCCCTGGACTCTGAATTCATAAGATAGTCCAAAATGCTCTTGCCTGTGATGGAAAAATACAGCACAATTACTGTAAGTCAGTTGATTCACAAAGAATCTGAGTTTCAAATTTAGCTACTCATCATATTGGCAAATCACTTGCATTTTTTAATGCTTGTGTTTATATTACACTAATAACAAAAAAATTTTTGTTAGGTGGAAGTAAATCAAGTTTCAAAGGAAAATTAAAATACACATGGTTCTTAAGTACAGTAATAAGTAAAAATACATTTTAATTCATATTCAAAGTTTAATTTTCTAAGCTCCAAGCCCACATGGTTTAGGATAATTTATTCATGAAGAATAAACCAAACATTTTAAATAATAAATTAAACTTGTAGTCTGTCTGTTTCCCATCCAAAATGACTCATTCAAATCCTGTTCGTACAGAAGAGAAAGTGTTTGTTAACTTGTATTCTAGTTCTTCTTATATTTACTATAATCTGTATTCCTTTTTTGGACAAGTCATAGCTTCTCCTTTCATAAAATCATATCTTACATTATGTTCTAATTAAAAACTGTGGACTCATAGGATTGATGAATCATAGGGCTGGATAGAATAAGCCTTCAGCAATCATCTCTGCCTCTAGGGCGCCTCTAAACTATGAATTGAAAAACAAGGTAAGAGACAGCTTTAGCCAGAAACATAGTTTTGGCTAGATAACAAAAAAAGGTAAACTAGGGAACTTTTTTGCTCTCTAGCGAAAATACTTCTTTCTTCCTTTTTAAAAGAAGTGACACTCACCTCATTGATATTACTAGAATAATAACCCCACCCAAAAACCTGTTGTGTGTGAAAGTGTGAAATGATTTAGACTCACTTCGTATTTGAGAACTGGATGCTAGGATCTGTAAGACTCCAGATAAACAACGTTTGAGGATGAAAGATTCTGCCCTCATCTACTTAAGCAGCATTTATTACATGACTACCAAATAGGAAATCAGTATGGAAGGACAAGATTTGTCACCAAATCAGCACTATGTCATCTACAGAAAGCCAAAAGAACAGTTTGGAAGATAAAGGAATTAGGGTAACATTTATCTACTAACAAAAGTCAATTGTGAGTTGGAATAAAATGTTATTTCTTTAATTTTTATTTTTATTGACCTGTAGTCAGTTTATAATGTGTCAATTTCTAGTGTACAGCATAGTGATTCAATCATACATATACATACATACATTCATTTTCATATTCTTTTTCATTATAGGTTACTGCAAGATATTGAATATAGTTCCCTGTGCTATACAGTAGAAACTTATCTATTTTGTGTATAGTAGTTAGTATCTGCAAGTCTCAAACTTCCAATTTATCCCTTTCACTCCCTTTCCCCTCTGGTAACCATAAGTTTGGTTTCTATGTCTGTGAGTCTGTTTCTGTTTTGTAAATAAGTTCATTTGTGTCTTTTTCCCCCTAAGATTCCACATATAAATGATATTATATGGTATTTTTCTTTCTGTGTCTGGCTTACTTCACTTAGAATGATGATCTCCAGGTCCATCCATGTTGCAGCAAATGGCATTTTTTCTTTTTTATGGATGAGTAGTAGTCCATTGTATAAATATACCACAACTTCTTTATCCAGTCATCTGTCGATGGACATTTAGGTTGTTTCCATGTCTTGGCTATTGTATACAGTGCTGCTGTGAACACTGGGGTGCAGGGACCTTTTCAAATTAGAGTTCCCTCTAGATACATGCCCAAGAGTGGGGTTGCTGGATCTTATGGGAAGTCTGTAAAATGTTATTTTCTTAACTGTTACAATTCACTCAGGTTTAAACCATTTCCACCTTGCTTGTAGGCTCTGTACAACTGGGAGATAGTTGTATTTGAGGATAGGCTTTAAAACACTGAGACAGTGTGGCTCATAGTGTGGAGGACTCAGGGCAAAATTTGAAGCAGACTTAATCCCCTGGTTGTTTATAAGATGGTCCTTTCAGGGCTGAACACATGTGGACACAAAAAGAGAGGCCTGGCTCACTAAAATTACTTTGAGAATGTGGGTTAATTTGAATTTTATTTTATAAGGAACTTGTAATTTGCAAAGGCTTAACTTGTTTCTCCAGATTTTCAAATCCTGAGCCAAATTATTTTAACAAACAAATATGATTACTGTGTAAATGAGGGAACTAGCCAAGATCAAACACAACTGGCTTTAAAGGAAGGTGGATGCTGTTACTCAAAGATATGTGTTTGTCGGCTGAGCACCATATTGGGTCTGAATATTCTAAGGTGGTCTTAGAACTCATTTTGAGGTTGGACGCACAGAGAGCTGAACTGGAATTGGGAAGATATAGGAAAGGAAGGGTAGATGAGGAGAAATGAACAGAAGGGGAGGGAGGAGAGCAGCCAGGGAGATGATGTGATGTGTGAAAACCACTGAGGGTAAAGGCAACGAGGGAAAATCCCAACTGTTGAGATGACTGAAGGATTCTTGAGAGCAAGAATGTTTAATATTTAATGAAATTGTTTCTGTCTTTGCAATTGTAAATGATTCCAACTCTTCAACCTTTAGTAAAGTCTGTCATAAACATTCGTGATTTGAAGGCTTCCTTTGGTTTTGGGATTGAAAATTATGGGAAAGGCCTCATTCCATGTAGGGTGGAATACGGACAGCATGAAGAGAAAGAGTCATAAATGAATGCATTAAGCTGAAGCAGGCGCTCAGGGCCAAGGAAGCCCTTCCCCTTCCCCATCCCCCCAAGTGTCTAGAACGCTCGGAGCTTCCACAACCCATGGGATGGGGGTTTGAATCATGGCGAGAGTAGATAGCAGATGACACTTGGGTTGTATCCATACAGTGCGAAAACACAATCCTTTATTAAGGGTGGGGGTAGGGGTAGAAAACTCAGATGTCTTGGGCTCCACTTTCTATCACAGTGTTAATATCAGCAGCACATGGTGCTCTTGGCATTTTCTTCTATAAACATACTAGGGATTTAATATTTATTTTGATTTTTTTAAAGTCAAGTCCAAGCTAGTCAATTATGTGTCTGGTAAACCAAAAGATATTGCTGAAATCCGTAGCAATGGTTTTGAAACTATTTTGTGCATTTGCATTTATTGGAAGTGTAATTACAGGTTGCCCTCGCCATAGTGGTCCCCATGGCATGCAGGGGAATTTGTTTGTATATAGAAATCTTCAGAGGATGTAGCCTTGTTGTGTGGGGCTTGCAGATGGGTACCGACATGTTTCAAGATGCCCACATTCTTTTGGCTTAGCGTCACTTATGAATAATGGCCCTGGGCCATAGTGAAAACAAGCATCACTGATTGACTGCTTGGACTTCTCTTTTAAAAGGGCAAATTTCACATATGCCTAAAATGAAGATGACCTATTTTTTTAACGTTGAGAGTTTTAATCTCCATATCGCCATTGTACTCTGCCACGTTATTAGTGGCAAGATATGCACATTTATAAATAGATGAGAGAGAAAGAGAGACAGAAAGACAAAGAAAAGAAGAGATCTTTTAAGATATGGAACAGGCAGCTCGCCTAATTTCTTTATATGGGAAGTCTCTCATAGTCTGTTTTTGACTGATACCTCATACACCACCACATCGTGATGTTCTGATAGGGTCCTCAGGGAGAATGTATTTGATGGAGCAACTGCTATATGGCATATCTTGACATTTGAGAACCTTCCAGAAAACAGTGAAGTGTACAAACAGAACGAGTGCCTTTACTTATCTACATTTAGCCATAACTATGTTAATTCTCATAGTTATGGGAAAAGCTGAGGGCCAAGTTCTTGTCTGGCTTTGAATCTAGTCCCGTCCTTACATGTTATGAAGCTTCAGGGCAAAGTTTAATTTTCCCAAGACTCAGAGAGCCTACTGTTTCGTGATACAAAATTATATTTCTGCTTAAGAAAAGATGGCACCGCCAAACTGACTTTATGGAAATCTGAAATGAAAGCCAAATATTAGGTGATTTTAATCCAGACAAAATATAACCCATAAAAACCTGGAGCTTGTTGTCATATTTAGAAACACTGTATCTTTGGTAGCTTTTCAAAATGAGCCTACGACAAGTTTGGAGACCACCTCACCGTGTAGCTTCCAAGATCCCAAGTGTGTGCTCAAAAATCTGTTCCCGTATGTGATTTCTCTGACCTTTTTTCATAGAGGGTTGTGTGTCTGCGTGCGTTATGAAAGCATTCTCATTTCTGCCTGTGTGTTAATTCTCCCTCCCAAACTCTTGCCATTCACAAAATAGCAAGGGTACCATATACAGATTCATTTAGTCATTGATGAAAATGGAAATGAGGGGAGGATGAAGCGAATTCTACAGCATGGCACTCGTGCCCTCCTTGTCCCTGCAGGGTGGCATGGATCTGTGAGCCATCACTCTCTGGATGTGGTTGTTTAATCGGTTTAAAAATTATTTATTTGGCAAATCTTCATTGAGTATGCCTCTGAGCCAGGCTTCATGCTGGGTGGCAGAAATTATGAATGATACTGCCCCTGACCTCAAGCATCTCATCAGGAGAAGGTCATGGAAAGGAAGAGCTATTGTGACATGTGATGATGCCAGAGGGATACGTTAGGAGAGGGACTTAAAATCCTGCCTGGGATTTTCTGAAAAAAACAAAAACAAACAAAAAAAACCCCAAAAAACTGAGGAGAGTAAGAAAACTTTTGAATTGTGCAAAATGTATTTACTTTATTCCATTAATTTTAGAAACATTTCATCAAATTACCCAGAAAAATCCTATCAGAATTTGGATTATAATCACATTAATCCTTTAAGTGTATAAATTCAATATTCCTTTCTAGAACCATGATATATCTCTCATTTAATGCCCACATATTACAAAAAGGTGATTTTTAAGTGTTTTGCTGCCATTGAGAAAGGGTTTTTTCCCCCGTACCTTCTAAATGGTTTTTGTGGGTTTTCAAGAAATCTGTGGGTCTTGGCTCATTGTTTCTAACAGTTTTTTATATGACTCTACCAGGGTTTTCTAAATCAAGTCATTTGTGAATAGTATATGGATAATGATAATTTAATCCCTTCTTTTGAAACCTCCTGTTTGGTTGTGTATTCCACCACACTCTAGGTTTTTTTGAATATTGTAACATAAAATACGTGATCTTAATCACATCCACTCACATTTCAAACACCCACAGTCCAGCTTCCCAGGACGCCAACATACTTAAATTTCAGCAGGCAGTAGATACCGGAAGAATTGCACCTCCTCACATCCCAAGGATGTTTGGGTTTTTTTTTCTGTCTTTGAGTTGTAACGATTTTCAAACCTTAAAGAGAGGGGTCAAATTCTGAGCATTTACAGAATTCTGATTTCCATTATTTGCAACCAACAACTTTATTCCTCTAGAAAACAGCATATGAAGCACAAGCAGAATGAATTTCAGGTACATTTGGCGCAGATCTAATGTTCGAGCTCTCTTTGCCTAGCCAGATGCTTGGAATAATTTTTCCACACAATGAATCAATGCGTATTTCTGTTTCGTCCGCATTCACAACTATTTCTGAACTCAGTCGAAAGTTCTAAGAACTACCCTCAGACTCTTGTCTTGCTTGCAAAAATACCAGATAAATATGTACAAATGACAGTGTTTTTCCATTTCCAGGATATATTTGGCATTAAACTCAGGACAAAAGAAGACATAGACTTTAGTCTGTGGTTTGGGTCCCCCAACCCACATGAAGGTGTTTGTTTTCCCCCACTGCCTCCCGGAGGTGCCAGTGCCCTATGCATATATGAATCTGTTTATAATATGAGACTAGAGGTGAGAAAGAATGTTGATTTTCTATTTTGTGACATTTTTTGTGGTGGTGCTGTTATTTTTACAAAAATCCAGCCATGAAATTTCCTTTTTCTGAAAAGATAACACATGAGGAATTATTTTAAAAGAGTGAACTATGTAACTAACTACCCCGTGTGCTCCAAATAAACTTGCATTCAATGATTTGTAATTGGTTTAGCTGGCTGATTTGGGGGCAGTAAATTTTAATAGATTTCTGTGATATTCAGCTATTTCTACATCAACAAAGGGAACCATATTATTTAAAAATGCCCCAGAGTATAAAGTAGTGTTTATAGAGGCACTCAGTAAAATGTTGCTTTGTAAAGTAAATGTCCTAAAATTGTTTTCGTATGTTACCATTTATTTATTCCCAAACAGATTGTAAGCAACTCAAAGGGGCTGTTTCTAATCCCCTTTTATTGCATAATATAATGTTCTTTGTACAGCGTTAGCTAAATAAATGTTGTTGACTGATCGATCTGGCACTCGATGGAACTTTTTTTATTGGCTATTCAAAAGTTTTTAAAAATTTTGGGTGGAAGGAAAAGAGGTTTAAACATTGAAAGTATTTCTGTTAGGTAACTGTTTGAATACATTCCGAGGATTTCAAGTATAATGGGTGAGTAGACCCGTATGTTCTTTGTTTTAGGCATTCTCTTTGGCCAAATCCTTTTGCTCTTTGGCCATGTCCTATTCAGTTTCATTTACCATTCCATCCCATTAATGAAATCGACATTCATTACCCCTTGGCAGACAACTCTTTCTTTGAAACCCATTTGTTCTTCACATGCTATACTTTTTTTAGGGGTGTCCCCAGTTTTATCCCTGCCATGGCACTTGCTTAGCACTGTGAAAATCTGTTTTTGATTGAGATATAGTTGACGTACAATATTACGTCGTTTCAGGTGTCCTACGTAGTGATTTGATGTTTGCATACGTTATGAGATGATCACTATGGAAAGTCTAGTAACCATCTCTCCCCATAGAAAGCCATTACAACATTATTGGCCATATCCCTTATGCTGTGCATTACCTCTCCATGGCTTATTTATGTCTAGCTGGAGCTTTGTACCTCTTAATCCCTTTTAACAATATCAATCCTTCTGATCCATGAGCATGGTATATCTTTCCATTTGTTTGTGCCATCTTTAATTTCTTTCATCAGTGTCGTAGTTTTCAGAGTACATGTTGTTTACCTTTTTGGTGGGATTTATTCTTAGGTATGGTTTTTGATGCAGTTGTAAATGGCAGTTTCTTAATTTCTCTTTCTGATAGCTCGTTATTAGTGTATAAAAAAGCAACAGAGTTCTGTATATTAACTTTGTATCCTGCAGCTTTATTGAATTCATATACTAGTTCTAATAATTTTGTTGGTGGAGTCTTTGGGATTTCCTATACACGTCTTCAGCAAACAGTGACAGTTTTCTTTCTTTCCTTCTGATTTGGATTCCTTTGATTTTTTTACTTGTTTGATTGCTATGGCTAAGGCTTTAAAAACCATGCTGAAGAAAATTAGAGAGAGTGGGCATCCTTGTCTTGTTCCTGATATTAGAAGGAAATGTTCCAGCTTTTCACTATTGATTATGATGTTATCTGTGGATTTTTGCATATGGCGTTTATTATGTGGAGGTATGCTCCCTCTGTACCCACTCTTGGAAACTTTTCATGATAAACGAGTGTTGAATTTAGTCAAAAGCTTTTTTCTGCATCTATTGAGATCACCATATGATTTTTATTCTTTAATTGGTAAATGTGGTATATCACATTGATCGATTTGTGGATATTGAACCATTCTTGCATCCTTGGGATAAATCCCACTGGATCATGGTATATGCTCCTTTTAATGAATTGTTGAATTTGTTTTGCTACTATTTTGTTGAGGCTTTTTGTATATCTGTTCTTCAGTAATATTGGTTTGTAATTCTCTTTTTTTTGTTGTTGTGTCTTTGTCTGGTTTTGGTATCAAGGTAATACTGGCCTCATAAAGTGAGTTCAAAAGTGTTCCTTTCTGCTCAATTTTTTGGAATAGTTTGAATGGATAATGTTAACTCTTCTTTAACTGTTGTGGAATTCACCTGTGACACCTGGACTTTTGTTTGTTGGGAGTTTTTAAATTACCAGTTCATTTTCATTTACTGGTAATTAGTCTGTTCATATTTTCTGTTTCTTCCTGATTCAGTCTTGAGAGATTGTAGGTTTCTAGGAATTTATTCATTTCTTGTAGATCGTCCATTTCACTGGTGCATAATAATTATTTATGATAATTTCATAATCTTTTGTGTTTCTGTCTCTGTGGTGTCGGTTATAACTTCTCTTCTTTCATTTTTGAATTTATTAATTTGAACCCTCTCTTTTTCTTGATGAATCTGGCCAAAGTTTTATCAATTTTGTTTATCTTTTCAAAGAACCAGCTCTTAGTTTCAATGATCTTTTCTATCGTTCTTTTAGTTTCTATTTCTTTTATTTCTGCTTTGATCTTTATGATTTCTTTCCTTCTACTAACTTAGAGTTTTGTTTGTTCTTCTTTTTTAGTTCCTTTCACTGTAAAGTTATGACAATGAAAAATATTTCCAGACATTGCCAAAAATCCCCTGGGGTGGGAGAGGCAAAATCTACCCTGGTTGAGAACCATCCTTGAGGGTGCAAAATAGTGCTTGTACAGGCATCCATGAGTGTGTTGCTCTGTACATGTTCTAAGGTCTTTTTTTTTTAAGCTTTAAAGGTTATTTTTCCCAGTAGATCGCACACAATTTACAGGACCTATCTTTAACCTCACTTTGGTGCATAATATAGAGTTCTGTGCGTGGTGCGAGGTCAATAATTGCTTTTTACTTTTTCAGGCCTAATTTTCATCACCCCCGACTTTTCTAGGCTGTTACTTCACAAAGAAGAAGTGGTTGTTGGTCACACATTACTCTTCTCAAATTGTGGCATTCAGCGATCACTGTCAACAGTGTTGTTTTTGTATACTTGGGCAGTGCTTTGAGTCAATTAATCAGACCAGACTTACTGCCAGGGACAAAGTCTGCAAAACCATCAGTATATTAACTGTCTGGGGAAGTGCTGAAGAACAGTTGGGACAGTCGAAAGCTACTGTAATAGAAGCTCACTAATTTTAGAAGAAATGATTCTGGTCACAGCTGTCGGCATTCCAAGGGGCTTTCATGCTGTCTGTTGAAACGAGGAGGCTGGTTCAGAGATTTTGTTCTGTCGGAGGATTTGGTGGCATCGTTTAGAGACTTGCTAGGCTGTCAGTAAATGTGTTTTATGTACAGTGATTAACTATTTAAAACTGGTTTATAAAGGTCGAGATGGGATTCTAAAAACTGATGAGGGGTTGGTCCTCGGAGGAAAAAAATGCCTCATTTATGAGAGAATTTTCCTCAATTGAAGCGGGGAGATTGCCAGCCAATGTCACGGGGCACTTCTACGTGGAAATAGCTGCAGAGGGCCACAGCGAGGTTTGCTGGCCCCATGGCTGCTGTCTCTGACCCTTTCTTTACCTCCTTGAATTCAAGCATTTAAGTAATTTGGTAATACTTTACATAGTTAGAGTGGAGGCATTGTCTTTTGAAACCGAGGTTACGATATAGTTGTATCTCAAGAAAGCCCCTCCACCCACTGCCACAGACTTTGTAGCTCTCACGTTTTCCAGGGCCCTACCCAGTTCTGTCTCATATTGGACAGTGGGTCAATTTCTATCCCACATCCTGGCTCACCTCCAGATACGCTCAGAAGCCACTCTGAGTGGAGACTGTAATCATGACTATTTATTTATCGGCATCAAGTCTATGGGTAACTGTGGTTGAACTCCGTCAAATTTAGCCCAGATTTTAATAAAGAACATTTTTCTATTCCCTAAAAGGGGAGGGGTCCTTGGCTACTCGATATTTCTTCTAAAATGTATGCTAGTCTCATGTTTATTAATTTGCAGGCTGGATTTCTTGGGCCAATATTGAGTACCAGGGCTTTCAGTATGGCTGTTCCACCACTGACCCCTGTCATACACTTTGTTATCATATAGAGAGAAGTGTTCAGGAGAAGCTTTACCCAGAATATAATCCTTCTGACCTAGAGCTTGGAGGTTGGAGAGTTTCAAATCAGGTCACACCAGAAGTTGTTCTTTTGATTATGATCTTAAATTACCAGTGTACCCGTTTCTGCCAATAGACTATGAGTGCAGTGAGTGGAGGAACCATGTCTTCAGTGAAAACAGTGTGCTCAAAAATGCTTAAAATAAATATTTTGATGCATCAGAAGGCAGTAAGTTTTCAACGGTATTAGAAACGAAGGGAAATCAGACACATCATGGATACAAAATATTCTTTTTCCTCGACTTGTTGGTAATAAACCACATTGCCATCACTCAGACCTGACTTTTAGCAAAAATAGAAAGCAAAATAGCAAGGCTTGTCTACTTGCCTCACTAGGATACTTGAATTTACCTCCTGAGTTTGTGTTCTTCTAAAAAAAATCAATCTTAAAAACAATGTTCTGAATTTAGCCAAAAAAAAGAAGAAACCCCTCCCCCAAAACAACAGCAACCCACTCATACCCCACCTTCTCCCCCAAACACAATGGTCATCGTTGCTCTTTGAACTATATGAATAAAGCAGTTTACGAACCATCATTGGAAGACAGTGAGGCTGGGAAATTTAACCAAGTAAGTTGAATGTCAGGCATTTTACAAATTGGCTATGGTCTAAACTTGGACATAAACCCAATGCATTTGGAAGTCACTTATACTTGGCTACATAAAATACAATTTTGTGTACTTTGAATGCTTTGGCCAATATTAATCTGTAACTGCCAATGTGAGTTTAAATAATAGGGTTATACCAAACTTTCAGGGGCCACAAAGTACTATTTTCTCTAAGTTTTAGTAAATTATAGAGTACCCTTTTTTTGAGCAAGCAAATAAGATAAACAGTAATAGAAATAACTTGCCTTATTTTGACCACCCTGTTTTAATTCTACCATTTTTCTCAGTCCTTCTCTCATTCCACAAAATTGTTTATAAAACCTCTGCTTGCTCAGAGAAAGACTTATTTATCAAATATACCTACTAAGTACTAAAATACATGCAGGTTTTTCCAACTCTGATTGCCTGAGCCATAGCCACTAGCTTTTCCTTAAACTCTGTTTCGTATTGCTTTGCTTTATGTTGCAATGAACCACTTCACGGGGGTATGTTTTATTTTCATTCCACCTCCATGGCTAACCAAGACTGTAAAGCATCAGAAGATCAATGCTCAGTAGCCTTTATGTAGCTTGTATTCCCTATGGCGCTGGAAGGATCATTCTAACTACACAGCAGACCCACTGGTATTGAATTGCCGGTATTAATTTCTTAAAGACAGAGATTTCATTGGTTTTGTTCCCATAGTTTTATCTTTGATACTTATAACAGTACCTTGGTACTTCAGGCCCTCGATTAGCTTTTAATAGCATGGGGTTCATCGATGATACGCTTCCTCAGGTGTATGCGGGGCAGAGGCATGTTTGGTAGAACAGGATTTGGGTATTTTTGGATTCCTGATTATCATACTGTCTAAAATGCATCGACCTTATTTTAACCTCCACCAATAATGTCAAAGTTTATAACATTACTCTGGACATTTCAGGGTTAATAAAATACGATTTTTGTCTTAACACACATTGATAAGCAATGGTGGGAGTTATGTAATTGCACGTTGGTAGTTTGGCAAGTACAGATGATAAATAAATAGGTTTTTGGTGGATGGGTTTCTATCAACAGAATTTATTCGCTGTACAACCCAAGGGCATTTCCCCTCTATTCCTGAAGGGCTGGTTAATGGGAATAAATGGAAAGTTTCCCGCTATACGATGCATTTTAGATTGGAATTTTGCATTGATTATGGAAAGTGGTGAGGTGGAAAGAGAATAGGGTTGAGAGCCAAGAAACCAGAGTTTCTCTCATCAACTCATCTGATGAATTGGAACAGGGGGAAACATTTTGGGTTTCAGAGTCCCCATCTGCAAGTGGAGTAATTTACTGTGGTTTCTGCTTTGCTTTCCCCTTCAAGTGCTCTGTGCCGGACATGTCCCTGTTTGAAGGGGAGCACATCTTAGACCCAAACACACTTGCTGGAGGAAAGGCTGGATTTCAGAAATGGAAAAATTTTTTATTACTCCTAACATTCTCTCACCCCTCCTTCTTTCTCCCTTTTGGCGAAATGTGGATGCGTGCATAGTAAGGAAACTGTAATTTAAGAGATGAATGCCCTTAGCTTGGTGGAAAAATTTTGTCTTTTTCTTCCCTTGGTCAGCTAAAGGTCAGGGCTTTTAGCTTGCTTATCCCATTGCCCCCTTCCATTCCTTAGCCTCTCCCTTAATTAAGTTCTCAGTGATAAGCTAGTTTATTGTTTAAAAAAACCCGGAAATGTTAGATGTAACACCCTGCATGGGTGACAACGACAAGTCCAGGGGCCTGTTCCCAGGGCCAGGGAGCCATGATGGACAGAATGCATTCCTGGAATTGGGCCCAACATGCCATGGACAGAAAAATGCTAAGTGCATGTTGGGTTTGAGGCAGAAGAGACTCTCCAGAAAGAAGTACATGTGGCCACCTTTCCCTAGGCATGTGCTTCTGAGGTTTGTGGGAGCACCTAGGTGGAAATGCTGGACACTTAAAGGCCCTGAGTCCCTCCATCCTGACCCCTTCCTCTCTCATCCTGTGAGCAAAAATAGCCTTGCGCCCTGGCGGTGATCTCAGTCAGTCCTTGCTTGTCCTTTCTCGCCGTCTATGGGCTATTGTTTATTCTGCAGAATTTTTATAAAGTCTCCTGTAAACAGAGCACCTAATGATATTTTATTTTAGAACTACCACACAGACAAACTTTACAGAAACTTGTCCACATTTAAATCTGACCCCAGCTCCCCCACCTCAGCAAAGATCCTCCCCTTGACCTTCTGTTACGTTAATAGGAAAAAAAAAAAAAAAAAATTCCTGGCTTGTTTTCTGGCAGGGCAGCATTCAAGAGCAGTTAACATCTTCAATTTTGGTAAGTTGGATCTTCTGATTTATTTCTCAGTTAGAAACAAGCTAACAAATCAAGACAGGCAGATTGTTTTGTTTTTTTTTTCCATGAGGAAGGGGGGTTGAAATGAGAGTTTTTTTGTTTTTTTGTTTTTCTTTTCCTAGATCCCTACAAAACAGATTGTTCCACCTCCCTGAGATTTTAAATTCTGTGGAGGAGCCGATCATATTTTCCTGTTTGGTGGTCATGTGATGACTCCAGTTCAAAGACGATGTTCCACGTGGTGACACAACTTCAGTGGACAGTCACAAGCACATCTGGCTCCAGCCTAAGGCACACAGGTCTTTTGGAGGTTTGGGGGAACAGCAAGACCACAGCTGAAAGCACGTGAAAGAACAACATGGAGATTTTCTAGACAGCCAAGTATTTACCATGTGTCTTTCTGAATATGGTGTTGGGCTTGTTGCAAAGTAAACACCTCCAGGCCAGGCTTGCACCAGCCTGAACAGTAGAACACTTTTCTGGTGACTCAGTTCAGTTCAAGATGGATTTACCGAGCTTCCGAACACTGTTTGCTATGGAAAATGCGAAAGAAGTCTAGCGATTGAGGGCATGATCACAGCCTTGAGCGAATTTTGATCTGCTTGGGAAGACGAAGTTTAACAATGAAAAGTACAACACAGTATTTAATGAAATTTGAAGGGCAGGTACCTTTCAACTGCTTACCATTTTTCACATCATGATACACATAGAAAAAACATTTAAATAGTATATGAATAGATTTGGAAGTAATTGAAGGTTACCTATATGGGATTTGGTTTTAAAAAAAAAGCTTAAGCATTTTTATAATGTACAATTGTAGCACAGGGAAATATACACAAAATGTTATGATAACTCACAGAGAAAAAAATGTGACGATGAGTGTGTATATGCCCATGAACAACTGAAAAATTGTGCTGAACACTGGAATTTGACACAACATTGTAAAATGATTATAAATCAATAAAAAATGTTAAAAAAATTGTGGTAAGAAAAATGTAATGTGAATCACTAGAGGGTATATTAAATATTGAATTTGTGAAAAGCTTCCATAAGGCATTTTCAAATATTTTAAGGGGAAACTTGAAATTGCTTGTAAGAATAGATTTTTTTTTTTTTACATTTATGCTTTAAATGGCTACATGCAATTCCTGATCAAGACATTCTAATGATGATCACTTCAAGGTCTTGAGAACCACCACCAGTGAGAAAACTTGCTCAAATAAATATACGATAAAAAATGTAAAGCAAATTTTAACACAGTTGAGAATTTTAAAGCAGTTGAAATTACATCGAAAGATTTTTAACAGCTCTTTCTTTCCTTTTTACTGACAAATGAATTTAACTTTTCAAGTTTTTCAAATAATGGTGAAGCTCTACTTTGTAGAATTCACATGAAGTTTTTTTCTTATTGAGGTGAAATTAACACAACACACAATTAACCATTTTAAAATATACAATTCAATGGCATCAGAACACTCACAATGTTGTGCAACAACCACTCTAGTTTCAAAACTTTTTCGTCACCCGAGAATAACACCGCATACCCATTAAGTAATCATTTTCCATTCCCCACCCTCCCATCTCCTGACGACTACTAACCTGCTTTCTGTCTCTTTGGATTTGCCTATTCTGGATGTTTCATATAAAAGGGATCCCACAATGTGTGATCTTTGTGTCTGGCTTCTTTCACTTGATGTAAGGTTTTGGAAGGTCATTCAAGTTGTAATACGTATCAATCCTTCATTTTATTTTATGGCCGAATAGTATTTTGTTGCATGTATATACCTCAGTGTGTTTATCCATTTATTCCTTGTTGGACATGTGTGTTGTTTTCACCGTTTGGCTACACTGAATGTTATGAACATGCATGAATAACTTTAGTTCGAAGGCCCATTTTCAGTTCTTTGGGGTATATGCCTAAGAGTGGAATTTCAGGGTCATATGGTAATTCTACATTTAACTTTTTCGAGGAATTATCAAACTTTCCACAGAAGCTGCACCATTTTACATTCCCACCCACAATACATGAGGGTGCTTATTTCTCCACATCCTTGACACACTTACTTTGTTTTGTTTTTTTCCTTTTTATTGTTATAGCCATCCTAATGAGTATGAACTGATGTCTCATTGTGGTTTTAAAAATATAGATACTTAACAATTTATTTTTATCGTGGTAAGAACAGATAACATGAGATCTAGTCTCCTTTTTATAATTCATTGAAATATAGTTGACTTACAATATTGTATTAGTTTCAGATATATAACAAAGTGATTCAGTATTTTGGAGACTACATAGCCTGCAAAGTTATTCTAAATATTGACTGTTTCCCTGTACTGTACTTTATATCCTTGTAACTTATTTATCTTATAACTGGTGGTTTGTATCTCTTAACCTCCTTCATCTATTTCACCCCTCCTCTGCTTCTTTCCCCCCGGTAACCATTAGTTTGTACTATGTGAATTTGTTTCTGTTTCATTATATTTGTTCATTTGTTTTGTAAATACAGTAAAACAGACAGTATTTGCCTTTTTCTGACTGATTTACTTCACTAAGCATAATACTCCCCAGGTCTATCCGTGTTGTTGCAAATGGCAAGATTTCATTTTTTATGGCTGAGTTATATTCCATTGTATACATATGCTACTAGTCCAGTTACATTTAAAGTAATTGTTGATAGACATGTGTGTTTTGCCATTTTGTTAATTGTTTGGGCATTTTTTTGGGTACTTTTTGTGTTCCCTTTTTCTTCTTTTGCTCTTTTCCCTTTCGATTTGATGACTATCTTTAGTGTTGTTTCAATTCTTGTCTCTTTTGTGTGCATGTGTGTACTAGCGGTTTTTGGTTTGTGGTTACCATGAGGTTTATATATAGCAGTCTATACATATGATTATTTTAAGTTGCTGATCTCGTAATAACCTTGCATTTTTACTCCCCTCATTTACTGTTTTTGACATATTTTACACCTTTTGTTTTGTGTATCCCTTAATTACATATTGTGGATATAGATGATTTCACTACTTTTCTCTTTTAACCCTCCTACTAATTTTGTATGTGGTTGATTACTACATTTTCTGCATATTTGCCTTTATCAATAATATTTTTCCTGTTATAATTTTCATATTTCTAGCTGTGGCTTTTCTTTTCTGCTTAGAGAAGTCCCTTTAACATTTCTTGTAAAGCTGGTTTGATAGCATTGAATTCTTAGTTTTGCTTGTCTGTAAAACTTTCGATCTCTCCATCATATCTGAATGAAGGCCTTGCTGGTTAAAGTATTCATGGTTGTAGGTTTTCCCATTTTATCACTTTAAACATGTCATGTCTCTTCCTTCTGTCCTGCCGAGTTTCTTCTGCAAAGTCGGCTGATGGTTTTATGGAGTTTTAGTGTATCTAACCTGTTGTTTTTTGCTTGCTACTTTTTAATATTCTCTTTTTATCTTTACTCTTTACCATCTTAATTATAATATGTCTTGGTGTTGCCTTTTATTTCATTTTTGTTTAGTTGTTCTGGTTAGGACTTTCAATGCTATGTTGAAGAGAAGTGGAGAGAGGACACCCTTGCCTTCTTCAGTTGTATGTTTCTAATACATTTATTTCTAATTTCATTTACTTGTGTCCTCTCTCTTTTTTCTCAGTCTAGGTAAAGTTTTGTCAATTTTATCAAGCTTTTCAAAAACACAACTCAGTTTTGTTGATTTTTTAAATTCTTTTTCTGTTCTCCATTTACATTACTTCTGCACTAAATTATTTTTTTTTTGTCAACTTTGGATTGAGTTCGTTCTTTTTTTTTTCCCCCCCAGTTCCTTGAGATGTAAGATTAGGTTATTTATTTGGGATCTGTCTTCTTTTTTTTTTTAGTGTAGCTGTTTATCACCATAAAATTCTCTCCTATCACTGCTTTTGCTGTGTCCCATAAGTTTTGGTATGTTGTGTTTTTGTTTGTCTTAAGATATTTTTAAAATTTCCCTTTTGATTTCTTCTTTGACCCATTGGTTGTTCAAGAGTGTGTTATTTAATTTCCAACGTGTATGAATTTTCCATTTTCTCTTCTGACATTGATTTCCAGTTTCAATCCAGTGTGGTTAGAGAAGATACTTGGTATGATTTCAGTCGTCTTAAATTTATGACTTGCTTTGTGACCTAACATGTTCTCTGTCCTGGAGAATGTTCTGTGTGTCCATGAGAAAATAGTACATCCTGCTGCTGTGGGGTGAACTGTTTTGTACATGTCTCCTAGGTTCATTTGATCTATAGTGCTGTTTCAGTCCTCTGTTTCCTTATTGATCTTCTAACTGAATGTTCTTATTGAAAGTGGAATATTGAAATCTACTATTATTGTTGTGCTATTATTTCTCCTTTCAGGTCTGCCAATATTTGCTTTATGCATTAATGTGCTCTGATGTTGGGTGCATATGTATTTATAATTGTTATATCTTCCTGGTGAATTGATCCTTACTTCATATAACATCCTTCTTTGCCTCTTGTGATAATTTTTAAAGTCGATTTTGTCTGATATATGTAAAGCCATTCCTGCTCTCTTTTTAATTTGCTTGGAATATTTTTTTCTACCCTTTTACCTTTGATACATGTACATCTTCAAGTCTAAAGTGAGTCTCTTGTAGACAGCATACAGTTGGATCTTGTTTTTTTTCTTCTTTTTCTTTTTTAAAATTCTTTAGCCATTCTTTGTCTTTTGATTAGAGAGTTTAACCTATTATATTTAAAGTAGTTTTTGGTAGGTAAGTACTTAATATTACCATTTTGTTAATTGTTTACTGTCTATTTTATAGTGCTTTCGACTCTTTACTTTTTTTTTCTTTTGTTGTCTTTTTTATGTTTCATTGATTTTTTTTTGTAGTGATATGCTTTAAATCCTTTTCATTTTCTTTGTGTGTTTTCTATAGGTATTTTATTTGTGTTTACCATGGGGCTTACTTAGAACATCTTACGGTTATTACAATACATTTTAAGTTGATAACAACTTTAATAGCATACAAAACTATACTTTTACTCTCCCCTCATATTTTATATTTTTGAAGTCACAAATGATACCTTTTTATATTATTTATGAATTAGCTTTTTTTTGGCTATAGTAACTTTTTATACTTTTGTTTGTTAACATTTATACTAGAATTAGGAATAATTTATTAACCACAGTGACAGTATTACAGCATTCTCTATTCATCTATATATTTACCTTTAACAATTAACTCTATACTTTCATGTGCTATCACTATTTAGTGTCGTTGTATTTCAACTTTAAGAACTCTCTTTAGTTTTGTAGAGAAGTTCATTTGTATCATTTTTAAAAGTTTCCACATGTAAGTGATATCATATGATATTTGTCTTTCTCTGTCTGACTTACTTCTCTCAGTATGATAATCTCTAGATCCATCCACTCTGAGTCACTATGCTGTATGCTAGAAACTAAGACAACATTGTAAATCAACTATACTTCAATTTAAAAAAAGAACTGTCTTCAGCATTTCTTTTAATGTAGATCCAGTTGTAATAAATGCCCTCAGGTTTTGTTTTCTGGGAAAGTCTTTATTTCTCTTCAACTTTTGAAAGAAAGTTTTGCTGGGTATGGTATTATTAGTTGGTAGCTTTTTTATCCCCACCCCGAGCACTTTGAATACATCATTTTCTGCAATGTTTCTGCTGAGAAATCCACTGATAGTCTCATGATGACTCTCTTATATGTGACAAGTTACTTTTCTCTTGGAACTTTCAAAATTCTCTCTTTCTTTTTGACTTTTGACAATTTGATTATATGTCTAAGTGTGAACTTCTTTGAATTTATTGTAGTTAAGACATGTTGGACTTCATGAATATGGATGATCATTTAACTCCCCATATTTGGGATGTTTTCAGTCATTATGTCTTTAAATAAGCTTTCTGCTCCTTTCTCTCTTCCTTCTGGGACTCCTACAATGCAAATGTTGGTTCTATAAGTCCCTTAAACTTTCTTCACTCGTTTTCATTGTTTTTTTCTTTTTGCTTCTCTGGATAATTAAAATGACCTCTCCAACTTCTCTGATTCTTTTTCTTGTTTGACCAAGCCTGACTTTGAATGCCTCTGGTGAATTTCTCATTTTAGTTATATTCTTCAGTTTCAGAATGTTTTGGTTCTTTTTTGTAGTTCTTATCTCTGTGTTGATATTCCTATTTATGTATTGTTTTCCTGAATTCATTTAATTGTCTTTGTTTTCTTGTAACTCACTGAGCTTCTTTAAGATGATTATTTTGAATTCTTTGTGATTCATAGATCTCCGTTTCTTTAGGGTCAATTTCTGAAGATTTTTTTTCCCCTTTGATTGGGCCATGTTTCCCCGTTTCATTTTGTTCCTTGTATATTTGCATTGGCATTTGCACACTTGAAGAGCCACCTTTCCTAGTCCTTATGGACTGGCTTTGACAGAGGAAGAATTTCACTAGTCAGCCCAGCTGGAGATCTGGGAGCCTCTCAAACCCTTTCTGTGAATGTGTCTTCTCTGGACTTGTGAGTGTAGTTTCCTATTTAGGGGGGGAATTATTGATTTCTTCCTTCTTTCCTCCTTCCTTCCTCCCTCCCTCCCTTCTTTCCTCCATAGGGCCTCCTTCTCCTGGATGCGCTTTCTTCCTGTCCTCGGTAGGAGTAGGCAGGAAGAGTAGGGAGGGTCTTTCTGGATTCTATGTCTTTCTGATTCTTTTTTCTTTCTTGTCTTTCGTTCTGTTTTTTATTTCTTTCTTGCTTTCTTCTTCTTCCTTCCTTCCTTCCTTCCTTCCTTCCTTCTTCCTTCCTTCTTCTTTCTCCTCTCTCTTCTCGCCTTGTCTTGCTTTATTCCTTCCTTCATTTCTCTTTCTTTCCTTCTTTTTTCAAGAGATCTGAATCTTCTGCTCCCTCTGGTGTCTGATTACTGTACCACAAATCCTGTAAAGCTTCACCATGCCCCCCAGCTGTTTCTGTTCTCAGCAGTGCCTGTACATCTAGTACATGCCAGGTCTCTTCAGCATCTCAAATCCGGCCAGATAGAAACCAATCCCTTGGGCAGCCCTTAAAAAGCTGGAATGCTGGATGAATGCTCCACTACTCTTCTTCTCTTCTGAGGGAGAAGTCTCAAGTTGTGTGCCTTCTCTTGATTGTACCAAGTCATGCTGGCTGTAGCAAGCCTCCCATTGCTTTCCTTTGTGCACAGTAGTCCCCAGACATCCAAACCATGCCAGTTTTATCAATGCTCCTAGTGAAATGAGGTAGAAATTAGTTCCTCAGGCAATGCTCTGAGATTCTGGGTCATTGTAGGTGTGCTCCACTCCTCTTGCTGCCTCCTTGAGGTGAAACCTCAAGTTATGTGCCTTCTCCTGATCACCCAGAACCTTGCGGGCCACAGCAAGCCATCTGTTCCCTTTCTTTGTTTGTAGCTGCCCCCAGGCATCCAGACTACTCTGGTTCTGTCAGTGCTCTTAGTGAGGTGAGACAGAAACCTGTCCCTCAGGCAACTCTCTGAGAGCTTAAGATGTTGGACACAAGCCTTACTCTCTTTCCCTGAGGGACAAGTCACAGGCCAGGGCAATGGCAATATCTCTTGGCGCTAAGCTGTGCCAGCTTGGAGGCGGAGCAGATGTGGGTAAAATGAAATTGCTCTTCTTGCCCATTTCAGTGTGGCTGTTTTTGGCTTTGTGTTCTTCTAGGGTACTGCAACTTCTCAGCTAGACTCTACTTCTCAGAAAGGTATTTTGGTCCATATGTCATTGTTAAGTTGGTGTTTCTGAGGGGGAATGAGGCCTAGGATCTCCTATTCTGTCATCTTTCTGACTTATGGCCCCTTCATTGTGGCTTTGATTTGCATTTCCTTAATGACCAGTGAATGCTGGACATCTCTTCATATACTTTTCAGCCATTTGTGTATCTTCTTTGGAGAAAAGTCTATTCAAATCCTTTGCTCATCTAAAACTTGGGCTGTTTGTTTTGTTGTTGAGATGTAAGAGTTCTTAATATATTCTGGATACTAAACCCTCATAAGGTATATGATTTGAAAACATTTTCTTCCATTTTATAGATTGTCTTTTCTTTTTTTTCATAATGTCCTTTGATGTGCAAGTTTTCATTTTTGTATAAACCAATTTAAATATTTTTTTCTTTTTTTTGCTCATATTTTTGATGTCAAATCTAAGAATCCATTACCAAATCTGAGGTGGTAAGGATTTAACCCTATGTTTCTTTCAATGATTTTAGAGTTTTAGCTTTTATATTTAGGTTATTGATCAGTTTGAGTTAGTTCTTGTATGTGGTGTGAGATAAGGATACAGCTCCAATGTTTAGCATGTGTGTAGCCAGTTGTCTCAGCACCATTTGTTAATGAGACTATTTTTTCCCCATTAAATGGTCTTGGCAGCTTTGTCAAAAATAAATGGGCCATAGGTGTTTGACTCTGGACTCTCAATTTTATTCCATTGGTCTATATGTCTGTCCTTATGCCAGTGCCACACTGTCCTGATTACTGTAGCTTTTTAGTTAGTTTTGAAGTCAGAAAAATGTATGCTCCAACTTTTTTTTTTTTTCTTTTCCAATATTGTCTTGGCTATTTAAGCTCCCCTGCAATTCCATATGGATTTGAAGATTGAATTGCTATTTCTGTAAAAAAGACCTCTTGAATTTTGATGGGGATTGAATTGAATCTGTAGATTGGTTTGGAAAGTATTACCATCTTAACAATATTGTCTTCCATTCCATGCTATGGAATTTCTTTCCACTTATTTAATTCCCTTCAGCAATATTTTGTGGTTTTTCAGTGTGCAAATCTTTCATCTCCTTGGTTTTTTGTTCCTAGGTAGTTTATTCCTTTGGATGCTGTTGCAAATGCAATTGCTTTATTACTTTCTTTTTGAATTTTTTATTTCTGGTGTCTAGAAACAGACTGATTTTTATGTGTTGATCTTGTACCCTGCAACTTTGCTGAGGTTGTTACCTCCACTAGGTGACTTTTTTTTTTTTTTTTAGTAGATCTTTGGTATTTTCTCTCTATATAATTATACCACCTACAAATAGAGGAAGTTTCACTTTTTTCCTTCCAATTTAGATTTTTATTTATTTTCTCCTGCCTGATTGTTCTGGCTAGGGCTTCCAGTACAGTGTTGAACAGCAGCAGTGAAAGCAGGCATCCTTGTCTTGTTTCTGATCTTTGGAGGAAAGCTTTCAGTCTTTCACCATTGAGCACGATGTTAGTTATTGGTTCTTCATAAATGTGGAGGTTTTCACCATGTTGAGGAAGTTTCCTTATATTCTAAGTTTGATGAGTGTACTTTTAGACCTAAGGTGTTGTGAACTTTTTTAGGGAGAGATTTTGAAGGTCATTGCTGGAAAGAATCTATAGATACAAACTTGATTGTCATGAAATTAACTGGAAGAGACTGGACTTTGTCCAACTTTCTCATTTACAGATAAGGAAGGCTCAGGGATGTTTAAATGAATTACTCAGTGCCACCAGCTAATGGCAGATCTCAGCTAGAGCCCATATTTTCTAAATTCTGAGCCTTCTGTTCTTTACCCCACACACTGCTTCATGCTATTTCAATTTAAGAGTTTAACAAACATACGTGGCTGGTGTGGGTTAGGTTCTATGAGGAACTGTAGAAAAACCATGGGTGGTACTTTGGATTGTTCAATGAACCTGGTGAGACAGAACATAGACATAACCAGGATGAACAGAGATCACGGGTCCCAGAAACACAGAGCAGGGCAGTGTCCCTGGGCTGAAGTCAGGAAGGTCTCATGGAGAGGATGAAAATTGAAGTGGGTGACTTGTACATCTGGATAAGATGCAGATTTTTTTTTTAAGGATTAAGATAAAGCCAGAGTAAGACATTTATTTGTGAGTTTGTTTTTGAGAAAGCATCAGGTTAGAATTTTTAAAATACTAAGGAAATGATAGGCTATGAATTCTGTTGCCTAGATAAAATGAAATTCTAAAATCTCTGCTGTAAACTCTCAGAGATGTTCTGATGATTGTTTGTCTTAACCGTCTTTGGACATTTAAGTCACATTTACAACAAGTTGGAATGTTAATGAAAACATCTTTATGGTATTTTTATATCATTTGGTGGTTTTTAAAGAACATTTATGTGCATAGCCTTTGATCACTGTGACGATAATGAGGCGTGGGTAGGCTAGACATTTTTTAATTGAAAGATGAGGAAACCAAAGCTCAGTGTGGTTAAATAGCTTGCCCACATCATAAAGCAAGCTAGTTTATTTAACAAAACTAAGTTCAGATGTCTTGACTTCTAAAAGTCAATCTGCTAAGAATCTCCAAAAAAAAAAAATTCATGTGTCAAAAGCAACTTTGGAGAAATTGCATACTGTGGTCATAGCCTAATTTTCATTTGGTTGGATATCCTTCCGCTTCTCTCCCTATTTCAAAGCTTGTTTGCCCCTGAGCATAAAGGAATTCAACACACATCATCGATTTCCGGTTGTGTAAATGATGGTTACGAAATGAATCTGTGGGATTACGGCTGGCTAACTGGCTTGGAGCTCCAGGCTATAGAGATGTCATGAACTGCATCTTACGGGGAATCAAGATATTCATGGAGCTTCCAGAAGGCGTTTCCTTCAAGGTATGTTGACATAGGAGGTGAAAGGCATTTTTTTAAGCCAGACAGTCCCACGTCTAGAATTCTTCTCAAGAGAGAGCACTGACATAATCCTAATCTGTCAAAAGGTGAAGGAGTTATTTTTCTTTGTTTGCCAGAGAAGATTTTAAGAGGAATCTGAAACTTGGAAACTATAGTCCATAGGTAGAGAGTGCCAAGAACCATGCCTCTAGTTTTGTTTTTGTTTTTGTCTTAGAATATCATCTCCTTTTTTTCCTCTTTCCCTCCTCCCCTCCTTCCCATTCTCCCTCCCTCCCCTCCTCCCTTCCTCCTTCCTTCCTTCCCTCCTTTCTCCCTCCCTCTCTTTCTCTCTTTCACTAAGATTCTCCTTAGCTGGAAACTACATCCTGTTATAAAATAGTTTGCCAAATCAATTCTCACTTTACTTGGCTTTTCAGCATCATTTGACACTGTAGACCACCCTCTTGAAACATTTTTCTTCTGGCTTCTACTCTCTGTTGGTTTTAGAGAAAGTCAACTAACTTTCTCCTTGGTCTTCTTTGATTCCCTTTGAGGCTCCTGCTCCTCTCCGTGCCTATAAAATGTTAGAATTTCTAAAGCCCTGTTTGCTCCCTTCTCCTCTATACATTTTCCTTAGGCAAGCTCTATGACCAAGCTTGAATTCCCATCGTTAGAGCTGTGACTTGAAATTTTTTTTCTGTCCAACCCAGGTCTCCTTGGAATTCCAGGGCACATATATCCTTATCTATCCACTTGGTTGTCTCAAAAGCCAACATCAAATTCAACATGAATAAGACAAATTAATCATGCTCCCCCCACCAATCCTGACTGGCACGTGTGGTTCCTGAGTCTCAGTGAACTGGCAGCATCCTGCAGTTGCAGTGACCAGGGTATCATTCTCTCTCAAACCCCATATCAGCCCATCAGCAACCGTGATATTCTTTGCATCCATCCTCTTCTTCCCATTTCTGCTGCCATCCCTTGGTCTTGACTTCAGTTGCCTTTTACCTGTACGATTGCAGGAGCCCCCTAACAGCTCTACCTGCGTCTTTTCAGCCTTCTCAAGTTATTACAAGCGAACAGTGCAGTTCAAGTTGAGACAATATTAGCATAAAGAGCCTCCGGTATATTCAAGTCCAGGCACCTACTGAGCACGCAGTAAATACTTGTCAGCTGCTGTATGTCTTCTGTTACTGTGGGATGCCGGGAGCCTCAGCTCTGTAATAGGGCAAGGTCATCACTCTATCATTACCTCTTACCTCAGTTTTCATCTTCTCCTTCCTCACACTTCAGTGCAGAGGCCAGAGAAATTATGTTTTTGCAAACATATCAGGGACAAAATAAACAGAACAGGTTGAAATAATCCATGATACGTAAGTTCTATCTTAGCTCAAAAGGTGCAGGAAAAAGACAAGAGCAATTACAGTAGTTTTCATCTAAAAGTACATACAGATAAAAATAAAACCCATGTACAACACATTGTAGGTACACTCATGCACACCAAGAATACACACACACACACACATGCACACTCTGTACTCAGAGCCTAATTCAATTTAAGCCTAGCACACAGTAAGTATTTGTTGAATGAATGAATGAAACAAAGCCATATCAAATTTGCACAAAGCATTAGCTGCTTGTGTGACTCATTTGTAGGCCCCCAGAAAGTGAAAGCAAAGCAAGGCAAATCTACTTTCTAGTTCAGGTACGTTCTTGAAGAATTCATTTCCAAAATTATTCTAGGAAAAGATTTGTCACCCCCTGAATTCTTAGAACCAAATAGGGACCATACTTCTGAATTCCACTCTCCTACTCTGTCCCTGTGTAGCTCCAGCTGCCATCCTCAGAGATAAGTAGACTTTCCACTTTGCAGATTAGAAAACTGAGGCATATCCAAGTCGTGGAATTCAGATTTGAATTCAAGGTTTGTAAAACTAAATTCAAAAAAAGGCAAGTAATTGTACAACAGGAAATGGCCTTTAACTCTGATTTTTCATATTGGTAACATACCTGCCAAACTCAATGATATTGTAAAAAAAAACACACAGCCAAGACTCAATATTTTTTTCCCCTTTTTCAGTTTTATTAGGTAGAGTTATTACAGACTCAATATTTTTAGGGGTTCAGTTCTCCCTGAATTGATCTATAGATTCAATGCATTCTGAACCAAAATCTCAGCAGCCTGTTTTGGTAAATATTGAAAAGCTGATTCTAAAACGTATATAAAAATGCAAATGACCTAGAATGACCAAAGCAATTTTTAAAAAGAAGGCCAAGTTGGAGGGCTTGTATTACCAAATTTCAAGACTTACTGAAGCTACAGTAATCAAGACAGTGTGGTATTGCTGAAAAGGCACACATATCGATCAATGAAACAGAAAAGTTCAGAAACAGACCTATATATTTATGTTGATTTTTAACAAAAATATCAATTCAATGGGAAAAAAAGAAATTCTTTTCAACAAATGATAATGGAGAAAGTATAGATTTGTCAGAAAAAAATGAACCTGGGTTTTTACCTCATAATGTATACAAAATGAATTGCAAACCTAAATTCTAGAATAAAATATAGGAAAAAATCATTATGTCTTTGAGGTAGGCAGAGCTCTTAGATAGACACAAAAATCATGAACTATTAAAGAAAAACAATAAATCAGATTATCAAAATTAAAAGCTTTTGCTCTTCCAGAGTTACCCTTAGGAAAATGTAAAGGCAAGCCATGGAATGGGACAAACTTTTGGCTGTGCATGTATGTTAGTTATCTATTGCTGTGTAACAAATTACCCTAAAACTCAGCAACCCAAAAGGATAAACACTTATTATCAGTTTCCTGTGGCCAGGAATCTGGGAGGTTGCAGTTAAGCGGCTGACTAGGGTTACAGTCATCTGAAGACTCGACTGGGGAAAGAGTCACGTCCAAGCCCACTTATGTGGCTGGTGGCAGACAATCTACCGGCATATCTCAGCTCCTAGTCCCATGAGACCCTCCATAGGCTGCCCGTCTGTCCTAAAGACATGGCAGCTGGCTTTTCCTGGAGTGAGTAGCTCAAGAGGGAAAGAGGGAGAGCACACAGAAAGCATAGCTGCAGTCTTTATATGACCTGTTTCCAAAGTGATAGCTCACAGCTCTGTCATATTTTATTCAGTAAAAGTGAGTCCCTACATCCAGCCCACTCAAGGGAAGTTGAACTAAGCCCCATCTCTTGATGGGAGAAGTATCCAAGAATTTTTGGACTGGCTTTAGAACCACCACAACATATATCTTACCAAGAATTTCTGTACAGGATATTTAGAGAACACAAACTCTATAATAAGCAAATAACTCTATAAAAAATAAGTAAAAGAACTGAAGTACAGACATTTTATAAAAGAAGATATTATAATATCTAACAGGCCAGCGAAAGGATGTGTAACATCATTGGTCATCAGGGAAATGCAAGTGAAAACCAGTGTACACCTACCAGAATGGCTAAAATTAAAAAGACTGGACATTTTGACAAAATGTTTGCAAAGATGTGGAGCAACTAGAATACGACATTGCTGGTGGGAAGTGAAATAGTATAACCACTTTGGAAGACTGCTGGCTTCTTAAAAAGTTAAACGTATACCTAACATATGGTCTAGGCATCCCACTGTGGCAGCCCAAGAAAAACAAAAACAGATGATGGCATAAAGGTTTGTATACATGTGTTCACAGCGACTTCATTCACAATAGCTGTAAGAAATGGAAAGAACCCAAATGTCTATCAAGAGGTAATGAAGAAACAACATGTGGTACATCCATACAATGAAGTACCATTCCGCAATGAAAAGGAACAAACTACACAAAATACACACCACAACATGGATGAATCTCAGAATTATTATGCTAAGGGAAAGAATTCAGACGCAAAGGGGTATGCACTGTATGAATCCAATTATGTAAAATTCTAGGAAATGGAAACTAACCAACAGTGACCAAAGCAGGTCAGTTTTTGCCTTGGGCTTGGGTACAGAGGAGAAAAGTGTACAAAGGAGCACGAGGAACCTTTTGGGGCAGATGCAAATGTTCTGTATCTTGCTTGTAAGAGGTAGGGCTTCAAAGCTCATTGATTTGTATACTTTAAATGGATGAAGTTTCCCGAATATGAATTGTATCTCAATAAAATTGAATTTAAAAAGATTGGGTTGGGGAAGATGTAAAAATCAATAATTTTACATCTTTTAAACTGTTAAATAACACTTTGTATGAGGATATTCACCATTTGCATAGTTTGTGGCTTGGCAAAGCACTTAAATGATCTGATTTTTAGTGTTCTTGTCTGTGAAATGTGTGTGTTTGGCAGAGTTGTAAGCAGATGGAGAGGGAGGGAGGGTTGCTCTGTTGGCTTAAGAGATCTCTGAGGCTCCATGCAGTCGTTGCATAATCCTGTCTCCCTACCATGTGGACAAGAGCCCATGCCTTGGACTTCAACAGAGCTGGGTTCAATTCTGATCTGCTATTTCTAGCAGTGCGACCACGGGTCAGTTACTAAGTCTCAGTATTCTCAGAGGTAAAATAAGAATAATATTACATTGAAATGAGTTGAGATATAAAACACCCAAAACACAAAGACGAAGTCACAGAGAAGCTGTTCAGTAAACATTCAGTTTCTCCCTCTCCCTTTCAGAAAGGTCTTAACACAACCAAGTTTGAAATGATGGGTCCTAAGAAAATTAGGATAATTTTCAAAAGCATTAAGATGTCAGCAAAATCTGTCTCTTTTGATTGTGCAAAGTGTAATGGCAAATTGATTAATAAAAATACATCTAAGGAGGAAAGTAAAATAATGGTTAAATCTTTCTTTTATTAGTTTTAAATCAGTACTTCAAATTCCAAAGAGACATGAGTCATTTCTTCAAAATAGGAAAGTGCATTATAGGTAACATATATCACCATGTTATTAACAAACTTTTTTTGAAAAATGGAACTAGTGGGATAGTTGATGGTTAGTGCTCTCACTCCCAAAACTTTACAAGAAAACCTCCAGCGTATGACCGCTCGTCTCCAAATAAAACAGATGCACGATGACTGTCCATTGTGTTTACTTGCACTGATGTTTTCAGTTTTTTTTTAACCAAATTGATGAATATTATCTATGCCTCTCCTGGTCTAAAATCAATATGAGCTGTGTAATGTTAGGTATGTTTATGTCGGAAAAGCAAATATTGGATATTGAGCATAGAATGAGAAATGCAAGAAAAAATAATTTAAAAAAATAGGTTATTATCTCTTGATTTAAAAAAGGGAATCGAAACAAACAAACAAGTAATTTGCTTGTAGGTATTTGAATCCTTTTAACAGTTTTTTTTTTTAATCACAGTTTGGTGAATATTTCACTCAAGAATTTCAGATGTTAATTAGGAATGTTGATTTTTCATCTCATCCATCAGAGCATGTAGCCAGGAGTTTGTTTTTGCTGGTTGGTGCACTAGCTTATTGTCAGTTATTTTAAGACCCATTTAAACCAACAAAATGAGGGTAACTTAAATCAAATTAAGCTTTCAGCAAATAGTTCAGCACAGCAAGTAGATATTGAATGCCTACTTTGTGTGGTTGTGATTAACTTGATGTCTCCCTGTTTCTGCTCTATCTACCACTTCTTTCTAATGCATTTTATTTTATTTTATTTTATTTTATTTTATTTTATTTTATTTTTAGGGGAGGTAATTAAGTTTAATTATATATATATTTTTAATGGACGTACTGGGAATTGAACCCAGGACCTTGTGAATGCTAAGCATGTGCCCGCTAAGCATGTGCCCTACCACTAAGCTATACCCTCCCCCTGCCATTTCTTTTTGTTCTCCCTTTTTTTTTAGATTACATGCTCCCTGTTGGGGAGCAGGCTGGGACTTACTTTGCTGGTGGGCACCTGCACCTGGGAATGCTTTATACACAAGCGGCATTCAGTGTGGAGTGGCAGGAGGCTAGAAGTCCAGTTACCCTCCATGTAGAACCTTTGAAGTAGAACCATCATGTCTAATGTCTTCTTATACCTCTTCTTTCCATGTAGACAGGGAAGAAATGTTGGAAGTGAAGGCAGGTGGAGTTTAGGACCCTGACTGTGGTGCTCAAACAGGTAATGAACACTGGTCATCCCTGGCCTCAAATACATAGAATTTCCTCCGCTGGGAAGCACAACCAAAGGGGTGAGCTGATGACTCAGAAGCCCCTTGTAGGCTTCAGGGAGCTGCTTGTCTGACTCTAGAACAGAAAACAATTCACATTCAACTCGAACACCATTTCCTTTCCAGTTTTTCCATCAGAGTGAACGAAAGTTATATCCAAGCCCAATCATCTGAAACATTGAGAGCGCATTCAACAGCTTCGCTCTGCAAAGATGTAAATTTCCCCCCCGAGGTTGAAAATGGAGCCACCAGGCTGTAAATTTGACCTCTGTGATGTTTGCCTCAGCCTCAGAGAAACATGCAATGAAACTTGTGTAAATAGAAAGCTGAGTAGCTTGTTTTGTCTGGGGTAACCTAGCTGTGGGGCTGCCTAGAAATGAGAGAAGTAGACCAGATGACCCTTCAGACTCTCCCAGGAGTTTTGTCACTTATGAGTCCTTGGCAGGACGTTCCAAGTTCTCCCCAGTGGTCTCCAAACTGTCTCCCCAGTTCATAACCTAGTCCCCTCATGTAAAATTTCTAGTTCTGTCAATTTGATATTTTAATAATCACTAATAAAGGGGTTGTTCATCAACCCCTTTTTCTTCCATACAACTTATTTATTTATTCAACAAACATTTACTGAGTACTCTGTGCTAGGTGCTGGGAATCCAGTAGGAAACAAAACAGACAAAATTCCCTGCTGTGGGGACTTGAGATTCTAGGGGAAGAAACAATGAACAAGGTAAATAATTAAAATATAAAATATAAGCTAGTTGGTGATAAGTACTGAAGAGAAAATCTGAAGTGGACAAAGGTAATATGCAACCTTAAGTCGTGGCAAGGGTTGACAGTTTATATAAGGCAGCCAAGGAAGGCCCCACTGAAGGCAGGTTTTGAGTAAAGACCCAAAGAAGTGAGGAATGAGCCCCTCACACATCTAAGAGGAAGCGTTCCAGGCAGAGGGAACAGCATATGCAAAGTCTCTGAGTACATAAGTTTGTCCGTGTGTCTTTGCCCCCCACATATTCTTTTCCTGTCATGCCCCTCTCTCTTCGAAATTGTACTTCCTTCAAGGCCTCTCTTTCTCTCACTTTACTTCTTCCACAGAGTCTTCCCCATTCAGTATTTGGTCTCTTCCTATTCCAGATTCTTTAAAAAAATTTTTTATTATTGTATTTTAAATTTTATTGAAATGCCGTCAGTTACAATGTGTCAGTCTCTGGTGTGCAGCACAATGTCCCAGTCATGCATATACATACATATATTTATTTTCATATTCTTTTTCATTAAAGGTTATTATAAGATATTGAACATAGTTCCCTGTGCTATACAGCAGAAACCTTTTTTAAAATCTATTTTTATATATAGTGGCTAACATCCGTAAATCTCAAACTCCCAAATTTATCCTTTTCCACCCCCTTTCCCCGGTAACCATAAGACTGGTTACTGTGTCTGCGAGTCTGTTCTGTTTTGTAGATGCTACTCCAGATTCTGGAAGTATTTTTCGGGTTTGTACAAATTCTGTAGCACTTAGGACAGGCTACCTTCTTAATTTAATTGTGTGTTTGCAGGTATGTGTGTGGGTGTCTAACCGAACAAAGAGCAAGCCCAGGAAGGGCTGGGGCCATCCATCCTGCAAAGGTCTACAGAGCGAGGGGCTCAGTGTGTTTCTTGATACTATTATTCCTTTCAAAATGTCAGGATATGTGGTTTCACCTTATATTTAGAATTATGGTTGTGCTGCATTTTAATAATTAGCCTCTATTAGGGTTTCCAGCAATGTGGACAAGGCTTCTAGTTCATTCCTTTGGGAATGCGTCTCTCCATTATCACCTGGCAAACTTTAAACAATAACTGGAAGTGAAAGTCTGGAGAATTTCACCCCAGAAACAGTTTTGAGCCAGGCTGTTAACCTTTCAGAGAGATCTTTTCAAAACTGGGGAGGCTCCTAATATGGAAGACTTTTATTAAAGGACTGTGCCATTAGGGTTGCTTTTTTAGTATAAGTGCCATCTTATTCTTTCTTGATAGGTGTATATGTATCTATACACACATGTGTATAGATAGATTTGTATATTTTTATTTGTGTGTATATTATATATGCAATGACATCATACATATATGACAATTTATTTTAGAATATATAATATTATTGACATATTAGTATATAAAAGTCAGTGACAAGAGGACTGCACTCAAGTAACCATCCAGCAAGCACTGTTGGATGCGCCATTAAACTAAGCGAGCCACTGCAATGGAATTTTAGATATATTATTGGTAGTTTCATTTTATTCTTAACAAAAGGAAAATTTAAGTTGAAGAAAAAGTCTTCTTTGGGTTTGGTAAGACTCAGATGTTTGGTGGCTGAAGTCTTAACTCTGGGCTTTTCATGTCTTCAGATCTGTGTCCGATCTTTCCTTTCACTCTCACCATTGCCTCCATTTCTTCCTCTGTGTGGCCTCTGTGAGTGGTTATCCTCAAGGCGGGTTCTCTCATCCATGCAGCCGTGACCTAAATCTCCACCAGGAAGGCCATCTTCAACGAGGAGAGAATCCTACTGAGACTTTCAAAATTTTGTATCGCACAGAGTACTGACAAATCTTTGGACAGATAAAGGCATTTACCATTAAGTGATTCCTAGGACTGGATGCCCAGTTAAAGATATCTCAATAATATCATGCCAGGAAATGACACGTATTCAGCTCAGCCCGGTGCTTTGGATGGCTGCCTTGTTACACACTGGCTTCCTAGAACATTATCTCACACCAACTACCATGACTTCATTGTTACTTCAGTTCCCCCTCTAATTGTTCTCAAACTTTGTCTCTTGCCTTCTCTAAAGCAAAGGGCTCACCTGTCCCCTGTGCACTCCATCCATTCGCTTAACCAATATTTATTTATTTGCATCTATGATGTGCACTGGGACTATGACAAAAAGATGGAAAGACAGTTTCAGCTCTCAAAAGTTCAGAGGCTAACCTGAGATACACGCAGGCAATTCCAACACAATATACTAACCACTATAATGGAGATTTGGCCAATGGAAGCAGGAAAAAAAAAAAAAAAAAAGATAAGCTTGAGTAGGGGCGGACCCAGGGAAGACTTCCCAAAGGAAGCAGTGGTTTAGCCACAACAAAAAGTAAGTAGGAATTTCCCAAGTGGAGGAAGTACAGGCTGGCCTAATCAAGGAGGGGTAACTGGGATGGTGTGGCTCAGTGCATTGGGAAGAATGGTAAAAGAGGAAGCAAGGTGAGTAGGTGGAAACTTCTTCGTGAACAGCATTGTGCTTAGATTTTAGCTTATAGGGAGGAGAAAAATGGAAGGGTTTTGGGGATGGTGACAAAATGCATTTGCATAGGAAAGATAATTATCTGAGGATGGATTTCCAGGAAAGGGTGAGACTAGAGAGCCGGAGACCAGCTAGTAGCTGATTGTTACAGCTAAGTGTCAGAGCCAGCTTCCAATCCTGGGACCTGGCTCCAGCGTGAGTCCTCTTCACCACCACCTAGACTGCCTCTCTTGCGCAGAGCTCAGGAGGCCATCCGCTTGGGTTCAAAATCCTCCTCTGACCCTCAGGAGCAATGGGATTATCAGCCAATCACTTCTTCTCTCTTTGCTTCAGATTCTTATCTGTAAAATGAGAGAACCCAAATTGAGTGCCAGCTTTGTGATTTGTGTGTGGGGGAAGATTAAGTGGATAAATATTTATGAAGTTCTAAGAACAGTGTCCAGGATATTGTAAGCATTATGTAAATGTTGACAATGATGACGATGACGGTGATGCTCATTGTGTTGGTGAGGGCACCTCTGTCTCACAGCAGTTCCCACGGAAGGCAGCTCAGCTGAAGTTGGCACTTCGCTCCATCAGTTTCCAGTACGTGATGGATTTCTGGAAATTGTTGGAACTGGAATTGATCAGTTGCTCTGAATAGGAAAGTGGAGTCATTTCTTGACTTCGGAGCATGACCTTGACAGTGTATTGGCAGTGAGGTCTTCCAGTGAGTTTCTGGAACGCTAGGTACACCACATCCAGAAGCAAGTTGAACTTTTCCCAAAGGCCACACATATGAATGGCTACCTGATTATCCCCTGTTGCAAGGTTCTCAAACGTTGGGAAGTATCAGAATCACCTGGAGGGTTTGTTAAAACAGATGGCTGGTTCTCACTCCCAGAATTTGTCATCAATAGTTCTGAGGTGGGGACCAAGAATTTGCTTTTCTAAAAGTCCCAGGGTGATGCTGATGCTGCTGGTCCAAGGTCCAGACGTGGAGGACCACTGCCCTGTTGTGTGCTCTGCTGCTGCCCACTGAAGAGAGGGAAGGAGACTTCCTGCTGGCCCTCAGACCTCAGGCTGAGCAACTCTCTGCACCTCACTGTGTCCGTGCTCTGGCTCTGCCCCTCCCAGGGTGTGTGCACTGCCTGGCTCTTTTCTTTGACTGTGGAGCCAAGAAATTGGCAGAATCAGAATTTCTGTGGATGGGGCCCAGGTACTTGCATTTTAACAAGTGCCCAGGGGATTCTGAGCCTCATGAAGAGTTTGAGTGTCACAGGACTAGATTCTCCCAATACCTTTCCAGCTCCAACACTGCAGGATTGCAGACTCCCTCCATGGGAAGCTCCCATGCTGCCTCCGAGGCCAGATGCTGCCTTTAAAAACTGAAATATTATGTGTATGTGTGTATATATATATATAAAACTGAATCAGTATGCTGGACACCAGAAATTAACACAACATTGTAAACTGACAAATTGAAAAAAAAAAGAAGTGAAGTTACTAAATTGAATTTTCACTGATTGATTGGGATGGTTTTGATAATAGTTGCTTACAGCTTGGGACTATAGTCAAAGAACAGTTATCATTTTCCTTTCTTGAAGTTGGAGTATAGAAACTTTAAATTGTCATCTTTGCAAGAAATTCATGGCAATGGAACTGCTGGGTCAGACAGTATGTGCATTCTGTATTTTGATTGCCTTCCATCGAGGTTTACCAATTTATACTCCAACCAGCAATGAATAACTGTTCATTTTTCCCACAACATGGCGTGTCATCAAGTTTTTGATCTTTGTTAACTTGATAGGTGAAATATAGTATCCTCTTGAATTAAAAAAAAAGCTGAGATATAACTGACATATAACATTATATTGATTTCAGGTGCACAACGTAACAATTGATATTTATATATATCAAAATGGTCACCACAATAAATCTAGTTAACATACGTCACCATACATAGGTACAAATTTTTTTGTGAGTGTGGTGAGAACTTTTAAGGTCTACTCTCTCAGCAACTTTCAGACATACAGTCCAGCTTATTAACTATAGTCACCCTGTTGTACATTGCATCCGCATGACTGTTTCATCAATGGATGTTTGTACCTTTTGGCCCCCTTATCCAGGGGCTGCGTTCTGATGGTGAGAGATAGAACTGCCCCTTCAGACTCTGCTTATACCTGGGGCCCAGGACCCTCCCACCCAGGAGGCAAAACGGTGAGTTGCCTCTGCTGGAACCTCTCTTTTAGGCATCCTTCTTGGTGACACCCTCATTCACCCCAAGTTCTGACGCTGTCTTCCTGCTCAGCTCCCATGTCTCTGGCCTCCACAGTATGTCTGCCGGACCTGTCCCATCTGCCTCTACCTCTTTGCACAAAGCTCGTCACTTTTGAGAGATCGTACTGCTTTTGAAGTGGTTTTTGTGGGTGTGAAACAAACGGTGAGAATTTGCCTCGGTGCCTCTTACTATAGTATTGAAATTGTCTACTTAACTTATCAAGTCATCTTCACGCCCTGATTTTATATACTTGTATCCATCAATAAACATTGTGATATTGAAAATTTAAAAAAAGGCCTGACCACCACCACACACCACGTAGGTGAGCGAGCCTTCCTCACTGCTGATTCCTACTCAGCTGTTCAGTTTTGGGCAGGACCAGTATAGATGAGAATGGCCAAGAAGCCAGCTAACCAGCCAACTCATGGGCATTTATTCTGCTCATATGGCGTGCCAGCTCTGTTCTAGGCACTGGGGACACATCGCTAAAAAGACACAGACCCTACCTTCCAGAAACTTACATTCTAGCAGGGCCAAAGCCAGAAAATAAATACGTAAACTACAAATAAAGGTGAGGATTTCACAGAGTGTTCACCAGGAGGGAATCCATGAGTCCCTGTTCAAAAAACGACTTCTCATTTACGCAGTCCTGTGAAAGTGGGCTCATTATCCACATATTTCAGAGAAGGGAGCTGAACTGAAGCTCAGAGGTGAAGTAACTTACTGTGAGAATACATGAGTACTGGCAATACACACGGTCCCCATAAACAGGGAAAAGTATGTTAGCTGAATACAGTAGACGAATTGTTAGGTGAATACAGTGGATCACTGAAGAGTATTTGTAAAAGGTTTTGGTTATATATTGTGTGTGTGTGTGTGTGTGTGTGTGTGTGTGTATAAAATGGTTATATATGTGTATCTATATACACACACAGGAAAAAGATCTGAATGGATGTGCACTAAAATCTCTCTAGAGAAGAGAGGGGAGTCAGTGGGAGTGAAGGAGGACTAACCCTTTTTCTTACATAGTTCTGTATTTGAGTGGCCTAAAAGGAGCCTGTATTCATGCATTACTTAATTTAAAAATAAATAATTTAGGAAAGATTCTTGTCAACATCCTTACACAGTCAGTGTTGCTGGAAACGGGTCTGAATGCAGATCCAGGGCACTGTCGACTGCACTACATGCTCTCTCCAGGCAGACGCGGAGGCACCGTCCTGCTCGCTCTCGGGCAGAGGAAGTGTGGGTGGGATGCCCAGCGGGAGAGGCGAGAACCTCAGAAGCCAGTCTGCGTGATCCTGCCACTCACTTCTTTACTGTCCTCACTGGAATCGCTTGCTGGTGAATTGCTTCCAGCTTTTTTTTTTTTTTTTTTTTTTTTAAGAAAACAGGCAACTCTGACATTTTTCAGGGGTGATTTTTAGTTTTCATCCCAGAGTGAACAAAAGGATCACCAACCTAAGTTTGTCAACATCACTAGTTAATCTGGAGCATGGATGTAAAATGAACCCTTTTGGCAACTCAGTGATTCTGATAACTGCAGCTGGCCAGCCAGGGGATGGTGGGTTTGTGTGTCATTCTCCAATTCGAATTTCCTGGATCTGATTCCAGCCACTTGGCCTGCTCGCTGGCTGTGCCTGTCTGCAACGCTTAGATGAGTCCCTGGGACAAGAGCCCGGTGAAAATGACTGGGCAATTCTTAGGATGAGACAGAAGGAGAAATTTACAATACTTCAGGTTGGTGAACAGCCTCTGTACCATTAAACACTTAATTTTTGAAGTGGGGCAGGTTGGATTTCAGTGGTCTGTTATGTAACCACCCTCCAAGGGAGGGCACATATATTTCGGCGGCAGGAAAAAAAAAAATCCCTCTGTTCTACCATGGTTAATTATTATTAATAATTGAAATGTTGCCTTATCATATTACATATTTCTGCTTACATCCAGTGACCTACATAAGGAAATCCTTAAGTACCAGGTTTTTGGTCTCAATAATCTTTCCTTTAAAAAAAAAAAAGCATACAAGCTCAAATTCTAACTCAAATAATCCAGCCCCCCACCACCCCGCACTGGGACTATTAGAATATCTCTTTTTGAAGCTTTCAGATATTTTAGAATAATCGACATAAACATTAATCTCAGCAACATACTGGTAATGGTGGCAGACTAAGTCTCTGTTCAGTGGAGCCCGTATTTACTGCGTTCCTACTGGATCAGAGCACAGTAGTAGGTGCTATGGAGGTAAAAAAAAAAAATGCTCTTGCCTTTTTATCATTTAATGGAGGGTTTAACAATTACACATGTACAATGCACATTGAATATTTAATATCATGAGCAGTACAAAATGCAACGGAAGCTAAGCCGAGGGAGTGTTTTTGTGTGGCTGTTGGAGAAGAGGAGGATGGAGTTTCGACTGGAGTTGGCGAGGGAAGGACCATCTGTTCTGGAGTCAGGGAAAGCAATGTTTTGGCTCCTTTGAAGTCACTGCAGGACGACTCCAGTGAGGCTGGTGTCACCTTCACCCAAAGGCTGTCTACTGACCCCTACAGACATCCTGTCTTAGAGGCAACCTTCTGTCACCCCTCAGAACTCACTATGTGTGAAATGACAGAGAGGCAATCACAATGGCCAAGCTTCAAAATGGCTTCATTTCCTTTGTTCTCTTGAGCCCTCCTCAAACCATCCCGAAGTTGGAGTCTGGGGAGAAACAGAAGTGTCCATTGGTAGCTTACAGAAGCCCACTCTGGTTCTTTCAACCCACCGACCCGCTGGGGTTAAAACCAACCCAAAGGAGCTGAGCTTCTGCCATCTCTTGAAATGAGAATCAGGGGAGGTTGTGGGCATGGCTGTGACTGGGAAAGTTTGTACCGAGACCTCGAGAGAGGTTTTGGTCACACGGTGTGAGGATAACATATTAGTGAGAGGAAGCAGGGTACAGAGCTGTCAGAGCCGAAGCCCAGATGCCCTTGGTGTTTGTTCTCTAGAAGCGAGGTGGCCCACAAAAGTGGGCCCCGGGATCGGTTCTGTCCATTCCCCAAATAGGTGTGAGGCAGTTTACACGAGAAGTTGTTCATAGGATGCCCAACCCCTAAAGCCTTGCTCTTTTCATCATCTCACCAGGAAAACTCTGAGCAGCACATTTCTGCCTTTGAGCCAATTCCCTGTGGAGCTCAGAGGCCAAAAAGTACCTGGTTGTTGGGACACCATGTCAAGAAAGATGGTTAAACTTTAACTCTGGGTTGACATGACAGCAGGAGATGTTATGTATTCTTTTTGCCCCCTCTCCCTGCTTTATTTATTTTATTATTATTTTTCTACTGGAATATAGATGACTTACAATATTATATTAGTTTCAGGTGTACAACTTAGTAATTTGATATTTTTATAGATTACACTCCATTTAAACTTATTATAAAATATTGACTATATTCCCTGTGCTGTACAGTAATTTACTTATTCCTTACATAGTAATTTGTACCTCTTAATTCCCTACATCTTGCCCTTCCTCCAACCCCTGTCTCCACTGGTAACCACTAGTTTGTTCTCTATATCTGTGACTCTGTTTCTGTTTTGTTACATTCATTTGTTTGTTTTATTTTTAGATTCCACATATAAGTGAAAACATACAGAATTTCTCTTTCTCTGTCTGACTTATTTCAGTAAGCATAATGCCCTTCAGGTTCATCCAAATTGTTGCAAATGGCAAAATTTTTTCTTTTTGTGGCTGAGTAATATTCCATTGTATATACAGACCACATCTTCTTTATCCATTCATCTGCTGATGGACACTTAGTTGCTTCCATATCTTGGCTATTGTAAAAAATGCTGCTATGAACATTGGGGTGCATGTATCTTTTTAATTAGTGTTTCATTTTCTTTGGATAAATACTCAGGAGTGGAATTGCTGGATCATATGGTAGCTGTATTTCTTTGGAAGAATGCCTGCCCAGGTCTTCTGCTCATTTTTAAATCAGATTGGTTATTATTTTTATTTTTTGATATTGAATTGTATGAGCTTTTTATATATTTTGGATATTAATGCCTTTTCAGAAATATGATTTGCAGATATCTTCTCCCATTCAGTAAGTTGCCTTTGCATTTTGTTAATTGTTACCTTCCCTGTGCAAAAGCTTTTAAGTTTGATTATATCCCATTTGCCTATTTGTGCTTTTGTTTCCCTTGCCCAAGGAGACAGAGATATGGAGGCACCACAAAAAATAGTAATAATAGTAAATAAATAAATCATTATTTAAAAAAATCAGTAAAGCTTCAAGATACAAGATTAATATACAGAAATATGTTGTTTTTCTATATACTAACAATAAACTATCAGAAAGAAAAAGCAAGAAAATCATTCCATTTACAATTGCATCAAAAAGAATAAAACACCTAGAAATGAGTTTAACCAAGGAGGTGAATTATCTGTACCCTGAAAAACTAAAAGACATTGATGAAGGAAATTGAAGATGACACAAATAAATGAAAAAATATCTTCATGAATTGGAAGAATTAATATTGCTAAAAATTTCCATACTACCCAAAGCAATTTACAGATTGAATGCAATTTCTATTAAAATATCCATGACATTTTTCACAGAACTAGAGCAAATAATCCTAAAATTTGTATGGAATCACAAAAGACCCTGAATAGCCAAAGCCATCTTTAGAATAAAGAACAAAGCTGGAGGTATCTCATTCCCTGACTTCAGGCTATAGTACAAAGCTACAGTCATCAAAACAGTATTGTACTGGCACAAAGCACACACACAGATCAGTGGAACAGAATAGAGACTACAGAAATAAACATACACATATATGGTTGATAAGTATATATTCTTATTTTTGTAGGCCTCTTTGATTTTTCAAAGTATAAAAATGTATTATAATTTGCCTAATCTTGGTTATTAGAAGGGACTTTCAGGTGTCTTCCATGGAGAGAAGTACTAAGAAACAAAGGAGAAGTGCCAAAGACCAGTTTCTTCCCACTAGTTTCTACTGCACTTCATTTTAGAACTTAAAGTATTCTCCAAGCTTTATTTCACTTTCTGTGCAAATACGTATTGTTGGTGCTTCTTTTTTTTTTATTACTTTTATTGATTCATTTTTATTAATATTGATATTAACTTTAGACATTATTTTGTATTACTCTAAGATGCTGGGTTTTTTCAACAATTAAATTTTTTAATTTCAAAAATAGGCTTCTTATTTCAAATGATAGGCAATTTTATGCAAATATTCTTGATGAAAATGGACAACTCTCTCTGACATTTTCCAGTTGTGATTTTGATTTCCACTCCACAGTTAACTAATTTAAAGGATCATAAACCAAAGTTTATCAAAATTAGTACTTAATCTGGATAATGGAGGCAAGACTATTTTGACAATCGAGTGATTCTGTTAACTGTATAACTCTGAAAAGTACTTTAGTAAGTGGGAAGGAGAAAGACAATATGGAGAGTTTGGTGAGGTGAAAATGTTAGATTATTTTCTACTGCTAATGTTGTTTTTCTTACATTAACTGAGAGTTGCCTTATATCAATTCTTTCTTTGTATCTTCAAAAATCATAATATTTGGGTCTGGCAGTTTGTCCAGTGAAAAAATTTTAATCTTTTTTTAAGCCAAATCAGAATGCCATTAGTTACTTTATTTACCTGAATTTAACAGGCATGTGAAATTTAACTCTCTGGGCTGCAAGCACAACCTTCTGACATTTATTAATTTACTGAAAGGTGAGTGGAGAAACAGCACTGCTGCTGCCCCCATGATTTTGGGGATTATCTCTGGTCGACAACTGGCTTGGGGCCGAATGCTTTTTTTGGTGGTGGTGTTTGTCCAGACAGGACCAGGCGGAGATAGCATCATTCCCATCGCGCCTGACTGAACTTGGCCTTGGATGATACCACAGATGGGGTTCGAACCTTTCACAGTAGATTACATCAATTTAACCATTATTTCAAGCTCTTGTCTTTTTGTTTGAACAGCTTAGCTGCAGAGATAACATTTTATAGACCCATGGTCCTTCTAAACAAATGTCACTGTCATTTGGACCTGTTCTGATGCCTTTCCCATTGACAGTGGATTTTACTGAGTCACCCTTGGTCTGATCTTTCCTGACCCTCACCGGCTTATCTGTGGTAGAGTTGGGGCCACCAGTGAAATCTCTGAGTCTTGACCACTGATTTTATCTGTGCAGAGCAGACCAGAACAGACAAGGATGAAGCTGTTTACAGAACCTCTTCACCACCGTGCTAGGCTTAGACCGAAATGGGCAGGGGGTTTGTGCAGGAATTTAGTTTGATCCTAATTACATGGTTAGGATAAAATGGATTTGAGCAGGATAAAATCTCTAAAGTAATATCTATGGAAATAAATAGCTGATGGATAAAAGAGTTTCAGCTGGTCCTTTCACCTAGATCTCTGAACAAAATCCAGTGATAGGGGCTGGGTTAGGCCATGACACCAGGGTTCCTGTTCACAACGGGCCAATTTTTCCTTGTGTCCATTCCCTACTTCTTAATTGGCAGCAGAGAACAGCTCCCATGGGCCAATAGAGCCAGAGCAATTTGGAAAGTCAAAATTTAATATATTTAGAGCTAGAAGAGCCAATTTAGACAATGTAAGCAAAAGATTATTTTCTTTGAGTATAGACTGTCTGTTCAAGAAGACTCAAATTCTGGGCCTGGCTGTGCTATTTTGTTTTGCCTGGCTGACTTATAGGTCTGTTTTTTGCCCCCTTCTCAAAAGTGAAAATATTGACACATACGAATCCAATGAGATGATTAGGGGAAAGGGATGGAGGCGATGATAGCAAGCAGATTGTGAGGTTCTAGAAACATCCTGCTGCCTTGGGAGGACTTGAGGTCTTTTGATGGGAAAGCGAAGCATCGCGGGCGGCCAGTGGAACCCTCCACTCCTCTGACAGCTGAGGGGTATGCCACTGCCCCCTCAAACGAAGTGTCACGGGTGTGCTTACCTCCTGGACTGAAGTGCATTCTGGTTCTCATCAGGGCTCTGTGTTTCACTGATGCCCCTCAAAGCTGGGACTTAGGTGCGTACCCCACCCCCAGGACCCAGAAGATATGCCAGGATGTCCCCATCCAGCCCAGTTCAGCCCTCAGTCAAAACCTGAGCTTTAAAGAGGGGTGGCCCTCCTTACCAGTGGACTGTGCACTTGATAGAGGAATTAAGAAACTGGAGTGCTCTCCCCAGATCTGCTCTGGATCTGGGCTGTCCACTATCAGGGTGCTGATTAATTCTGTGTTATGTCACACAGCTTATGACCAGGCTATCCTTTACCCTCACAGTGGCTCTCCTGCCTAACCAAGTCAAGAACGTTGCGCTCCAGGCACTGAGGTTAGGGGAGGCTGTCGGAACCTCCTTGGCCTGGGCTTCCTAACTCTGATGGAAAAACTTCCGCTCCTCCCTCTCCAGGGGCTCTCCACGTAGAAAATCAAGATCTGGGCTGGTCAACCAGGTGTGGATACACCCTTCCTCCCCCTGTCTCCACACATTCCCAGCTGCTCTTCAAACCCTACAGTTTAGAGTGAATGCTAGTGGTTTTCCCGGCCCTGGCCATGACTGACAGGGTCAGTATGAGTAATTCAGGGGTTTGGCATCAGGCAGACCGTGATTCCTCTACAACGAGGTGCCTCCTCCAGTCTAGTCTTTCTCAGTAATGAAGCTGATATTTTTAATCTATATCTGCCTTACTCTTGGGTCTCACCCCTCATTTGATTTAGAGCTCAGATGAGGAAAACAGAGGTACAGTTGGCTGTCCATATCTGTGGATGTGGAACCCACGAATACAGAGGCTACTTACTTTGCCATTTTATATAGGGGACTGGGGCATCTGAAGATTTCAGTATTCACTAAATCCAGGGAGTCCTGGAACCGATCCCCTGCAGGTGACTGTATACTTTATTGGGTCCCTAACACTGTGCTTGATAGTCAAAGATGATCAAAATAGTCTCTACTCTAAGAAAGCTCACAGAGTGGTGTGGGGAGGTGGGGTAGATGGACACAGAAGCAAAAAGTAGTGCATTCGCATGAGTGGGAGGCAACATAGAGTAAAATTCAAGAGCTCCAGTCCCCTATTCATTTAACCTTGGCTGTGTTCCCAGAGGTGCCACTTACTAGGTGAATGACCCTGGGGAAGTTACTTTACTTTAATGCCTCAGTTTTCCCTCTGTAAAGTAGGAACATATGAAAAAAAGAATATATATATATGTATAACTGAATCACTATGCCATACACCAGAAATTAACACAACATTGTAAATCAACTATACATCAATTAAAAAAAAATACAGTTGGATGAGTACTGTCATAGGAAAAGCAGAGGGGGCTGAGAGCACACAGTAGGGTCACTTAAAATCCCAAGTTTGGGAGGAGCGGTTATTACATCCCTTGTCAGTATGGTCAAGGGATGTCTTTTCCAGGGTCCATTCACAGTCAGTGGAGGGCACATTGATAAAGTTGGGAAAATATGTGCAAGACTGTAGCATCACTAGGAAGATTCCAATCCAGTTGTGTTTCACCTTGATTTGTGTCTCTAACAGAGTGATTGAAAGGAGGGCAGCCTGAGCCAGGACCTCTCCCATCTGTCCCTGCATCTGTTACCTCACTGTAAAATGAGAGGGTTGAATGGTGAGTTTCCTTTGGGAACTGACCTTTCTCAACAGCCATTAGGCTATGTCCATTTTGTGGTAAGAAGCCAGAGAATGCCAGTCAGTTAGTGCCACCAACCAGTGGGTATGATTTGGGATTGAGGAATTCTCTGGGATGTTTGGTAATTGGCATTTTTTTGCCTCTAAAGGCAGCAAAGTGGTATTTAGTTTTAATGCTCAGTAGGTAGGTCTGTTTAAAAAAAAAAGAAGAAGAACTTAAGTGCCCTGCAGAAGACAGCTACCACAGTGATGCTTTGGCTCCCATTGGCACTCTGTTACTCTATTAATGGATGAATTCACTCATACAATCTACTCTAGTGAGGATTCTACACTGGATGGGGACACATTGCCTTCTTCAGTTTTTTTTTCAATTTGTTCTTTAGTTGTGTGTAAGGTTCCACATATTTCAGGGAATGGTGTATGTGTGTGTGTGTGTCTGTGTGTGCGTAAGCTGGTGTGTAGCTGCGTAGTGCCTTCAGCTACAACATGGCTTTCAATGTTTGAGTCATGTGCCTTAAGATGCTTTCACAATTCACCTCAGAGAACGGGGAAAAATAGGTTCTGGTGAACTAAGAGAAGGCTATCAAAATGTCACAGAGTGGTTATATAATGGTGGATTATATAATGCCTGGGGGTAGGGACTGGAGAGGGGGCATTGTTCAGAAATTTCTAGTAACTGAAGACATTAAAAAAACAACAGTGTCCTTGGGGCATAATTGTGTTTGTTACTAGCATTTGGAAGAGCTTTTTGGATGGTTGTAAGCCCTCTCCAGGCTGGACAGTCAATGTGAGCACAGGGCTGGGTCTCAGGCTCCGACAAGCTCACCTCTGCCCCATTCTTGCACCGTTTTCGCCGCTCAGTGGCGGCTCTTGATTGGCTGCTCGCTCACCCACCCCTTGGAACAGCTGCCTTGAGACCTGCCATGTCTAATGGGGCCCATCCCACTAGTTTATTCTTCCAGGTTTATGCTTGAATTTCTCCTAGAGTTAGAGCTGTGATTGATGGGATATAGTATATCCAAAAACTAGATGGTTGGATTTACTAAATACTGATTTTTTTTGCAAGATAATAGTTCCCTGAATGCTGGTTATTAAATATGTTTTATATAAGTTTACTGAACCTAAGAGTATTTGTCAAAGTGAAGGGTGGGTGCATATTGTCATGGTTCATGCATCGAATCCGCTGACCTAAGTAACAGTCATATAGTGGAAAGGGAGGCGTCCCAGACTAGGAGGCAGGGGAGACCGGTTCTTGATACTGCTTGCTTGTGCTCTTTGGCGAGTTGCTTGATCTCTTTTAGCCTCAGTTTCTCCATAGGACTTGGGAAACTTTAAGAATCCCTTGAACTCTCTGAGGCTAGTTCAGATCTATGTAGCTGGAAAGCTTGCAAAACCAGCAAGGCTGAGTGTTTTCATTCAGGTATCTTAAATTAATCTCCTAGAACTTTGGGTCAAATGTGGACTTGTGAAGAATAAATCCAAGCAATGAAGGCTCCAGCTTATCAGACACCCTAACTTAATTTTGATCCAATGTTGTTGTTGGGTTTTTTTTTTTTATGAAGTAGGTTACTACAATAATAATGTGCTTGGGTGAAGGGTATTGCCTCCAGGCAAACGGATAGTTTTTCAGTCCTTCCTGCTCTTGTAAGGGAAAGTTGATCTCTTCATCAGAACTGGGTGTATTCGCTCTTGGGTTAAATCCTCACCATAGAAGCCAATACATACATTGTCCTGAAGCTTAAAGGGAAATTCTATACCGGAGACAATTCAGTATCGAATTCACATAATCACATATTTCTTTTTTTCTTAGGCAAAAACAGAGTTGCACCAACAAACTTGGAAAGTTATCATATTTGAATGATTTTCCTTTTCAGAGGAGGGGGACACTACTCAGTACTGGTGGGAGAGACAGACTTCCCCAGGAAGTGTTTTTTTTTAATGTTTTTTCAATAAGGGAGACTCACTCTTGAGACACAGCTGTCATGAAATGTCATTGACATCATGGCCCATAGACAGAAACCCCGTCCCTTTGCAGATGGGTGCGTGTGTTAAGTGACAACCAATCACACTTCCTTGATACCGCGTTGCAGACAGAGACACCATTAAGGCCATTAGCTGTTACTGACGCTAAGCAGAACAGAATGAACAAGAAAGTGGCAAAATATGATCAATCAGGATCGTCATTTTTTTTTTTTTCCCGTTCAGAGTCATTAAATTGGAGTTCTGTAGCGGCTGAGTGGTTAGAGGGATTTAGTTGTTTGGATTATTTCATTAATCCTAGATCAGAATGACCTTCCTAATCTCTTTGTCCTTCCAATATGCTCAGACTTCTGGTTGAAGGAGGTGGCACTTGGCTGATTTTTAGGTCGGAGGGGAAAAAAACACCCAACCACACCGACTTTTCCATAGAGGGTTTAAACTAGCCGGAAAGACACATCACAAAACTTCAGATTGTTTTTTTCCAACATGGTATGAGAAAAAGGATTAGGTCCATTTTAAATATTGCAGTTTATTGAACGATATAATGCGAGCCTGACTGCACTTTTAGCCATTCTTTTGGACGTGACTGCTGCAAGATGAGACGAAACTGGCAAGGCAAGGGTTAATGTCCTGCAAGGGGGGGAGCTCTTCTCCCCTCACCTGAGAAGGAGGAAAAGCCGCCGTCAGGGATTTTTACTTCCCTCCTTGATTTATTAGATTTTTACAGGAGATTTACTGTGGCGTGCCCTTCGTATCAAATCACCGAATCAGAGTATTTCACTTTGAGGAAATCCTACACACTAAGAAAAGGAATTTGGCAATTAGAAGAGGAATATTCATGCTGCCCGCAAAAGTTTCATGACTTCACAAAAGGTTCTTTCAGGGAGCCACTCCCAGTGCTTTAGAAAGAACGAGCTAAGTGAGGAACTTACAAGCCTGTGTCCTGAGTAATGACTTCAGGTAAATTAGCGCCAACATGGCCAAGAACCCGAGAGAAATCAGCTAATTTATAATTATAATGCCTGGTGCCCTGGGATCCAACCTTCCACCCCACTTGGAGGCAACTCTGTACTTCAGGGCTTAGAAAGTTGTTGTCCACCACCTCTGGGCCTTGAAACAAGAGGCTCTTATGGGTAACATCTTTTGCTTGATGCGAAAAACATTTGCCAATCTTTTATTTCTTGTTTAACTTTGTTTTGACCAGAAAATAAGGGGTGGTGTGTGGTGTATTCATGGAGACCGAATTAACTAATAGAGTTTAACTGTGGGTTGAGTGTTCTGGGGAAGTGTTTGGGAACTGAACTTCCAAACAGAAGACCAGTGTTCGGGGGCCCTAGGGAAATGATGCTCACTGAACATTCTGTACTTCAGGTGGGGCAGCCGAGAGTGGCGGGGTGGGCGAGGGCAGACCAAGTGTGTGTACAGGTCACAGGGGTGTATTGACAGACCCAATTGATAGTTTTTTTCTTTTAATTTGCATTCTATTTTATTGAAGTATTGTCAGTTTTCATTGCTGTGTCAATTTCTGGTGTGCAGCATAATGTTTCAGTCATACATATATAGACATATATTCGTTCTTATATTCTTTTCCATTATAGGTTACTACAAGATACTGAATATAGTTCCCTGTGCTAGGTACTTTTTTAAACAATGATATATACAAGTTGTTATTTAGAGCAGCCGATGAAATCATGTCATAAATGTATTTGTGGATAATTGGGTTGGCTCTTAAGGGAAATCCAGAGCTGTTTTTAAAAATACCTTGCAGTCTCTGGACTCCTCCTGGAATGCTGGTTGGAAATGGCTCACAGGACAGCTCCCACCTAAGGAAAGCTCTTTTTTATCTCTGAGCTGGTGACCCTAGAGAATTTTTTTTTTTTTAAGTTGTTGTGTTGGAACCTTCTATTTTGAACACATGGGCAAGCGAGACCGAAAGGAGAATGTCTGTGGCTCAAAAAGGAGAAGACATAGCTAAGAAAACCTCAAAACACTGTTTGTTTTCAAATATAGCAAGCTTTTATTTTTATCTTTTCCTTTTCTGTTACGCATCTGTATCACCTCCCACCTGAAGTGATTGGGGAGGAGTCTGAACAATCAAGATGATTTTTTGATAACAAAAAACGTTCCAACTTTTGTTCATTGCTTGCCCAGGAAGCACAGAGAACAACAAAGCATGGCCTTTGTCTTCGGTCTTCTCCACCCCTCCTCTTTGCCCCATGACTTCCTTTCTACTTCCTCATTTAGGCTGAATTTTAATACATAATATTCAAGTGCACTCATAATGCTCATTTCCTTTCAGAAGGATTTTCCAGTAAACACGCAGACTCTATCTTTCATAGGAAATTACCCCGCTGGTGGTGCGCACTTATGGGACTTACATCCATCCGTCAGCCGGGCATCTACTTCTTTCCCCAGCAGCCAGATCTACCTGGTCAACAGACCGTCCCCGTCTCTATTGCTACGTTCATCTTCTCAACAAGCAGAGGCAACATTTTACGAGTTAGGGGAGATTAATTAAATAATCAGTATGGCATTTTCATTCTTGGAAAAGGGGATTCTAAGTAGCCTTTAGATAGAAAACTAGTAAGAACCCATTTTTGGAAATGACAATAGCATACGAGCATTTTAAAACAGTTCCAGAGAGGAGACAAGCTTAGTTGTATAGAGCTGACCCAGAAGGGAGGCAGAGGAGGAAGTCCAGAAGAAACGCAGCCACCAGAGAGAGCCTCCGTAAAAGAAGGGCTCACAGGGCCAACAGACTATAAGGGAGGGAGGAAGGGACAGGAGGAGACAGAAGACACTCCAGGAGGCAGGTACCAACTTGCCCTGGGAGCCAAGGCAGTTTGTTTGTATAGAACAAGCACAGACATTTGTTTGTGTAAAGACGTTTTCTAAGGAGCACTTTTTTTCAGGTAAAATATTGGCAGTAAATGTTTTAGTCGAATAGTTTCTAAACACAGTGAAGCACCAAATGATTACAAACTCATTATTCATCGCACCCCCTTACACTCTCAAAACTGTCTCAGTCTGTGTAGTAAATCACATGCAAATCGGCATCAGCCTTTGGAAAGGGGTCCTTTCACAGAGTCCCATCTTCACTGTTAAGGATTTGGCAATCACAAACAGAAGATGCTAGAAATAGTATGGAGTGTGGAGGGAGGGTGAATACTTCTGTCTTGTGTCAAGGACATACACAGGGTGTGGGGCGGCGCGACCTCAAGTTCTCATTTCTGACTTCCTTTCCTGGAAACGCCTGCCCGCGTGTCTCTGAAAGATTTCATCTTCCTTTGTACAAGGGCCAGGGAAGGAACAGGGGACGAGGCTTTATATGACATATTGCATAAACATCTTTTACACCAGGGAGGCAAATACAATTTACTTGTATTTTCCTGCTAAACTGAGCTGCCAGACGCTTCCATCTCAGTGTATTAGTAAAACACTGAGAGAGATCTCCGATCACGGTGATTAAAAACTAAAACCTGGTCTCTTTAGAAAATTCAGGGGGAGACTGTTATCGTTCTGTCGCTGCTGCGGCGAGGATGAGACGCACGCTTGTAAACATTGATGCAGTCACCTACCCACGGCGCTGAAATAGAATTCTTTCTTCGCGGCCTCGGACTGCTCAGTAATCCTCAGAGGACGGCTGCTCTCCCCAAGGCTCCAAGCACGGTGACCCCAAATGCAATTCAACAGTCCGTCCAGTAGGGAGAAGCCGCGACGCAAATACACGCGTCTTCGGCTCCTCCAGTCTCATTCTTTCCGCGTTTCCTGCTGGTCCAGTGCCCCCTAGCGGTCACTTGCCTCATTGACGGTGAGATCCGTGAGATCGCGACCTTTCCATGAGTGTTTTATAATGAATGCAGAATCCGAGCGCCTCCCAACTGCCAGGCAGTCAGTCCTCTCAGTGACCCTCTGAGAAAGAGACTCGTGACACCATTCCACAGACAAGAACACCGAGGTTCAGGGAGCCTATGGGACATACTGTAAGCCTCAGAGGCAGGATTTGGAACAGAATTCCTGAGCTTTCATCCTGATGTTTTTGTTTTGCTTGTTTTATTTTCAGCCGCACTTTACCCTTTCATGATTCCAAGAAGAATTCCAGAGAGACATTTCCTGGCTAGAAATGAGTCATAAAGGCCATGGAGTAAGAAGCTTCTAGAAGATGGGGTCTATTCTGCCACACTGCAGGTTCCCCTGACCTTCCTGACATATGAGAACTGGGAGGCCACAGGGTAGAGTGAAAACGGAACTGGCTTTGAACTAGGTACATCTGGATTTAAATCCCAGCTCTGCCACTCCCGCATCCACTCAGTACATATTTTATATTCTACCATGTTCTAAGCCCTAGAGTTACAGTTTTACATAAGAGGGAAAATATTCTTGGTCAGATTTTTTTATTCTAGCTGATACTCAGTTTTATCGTCTCTAAAATAGGGGTGGGTGTATCCCTAAACATTTTTGAAGACAACGTTTAACATCTTGTAGAAAGAAGGATACACAGAAGTTGAGGACACGTGATGACAATGACGACCCCGTGCAAAGCAGGTCTTACAGGCGGAGGATAATCTGATTGGTCCAACATTTTTAGAGCCCCCTTCTGGATTGTCTGTCTGTGGATATAAGAACGTACATCATCACATGTTTCAAGTAGCCAAGTCCTGAATTCTTAATATTAAAGGAATGAGTTGTCTCTTTCCCCACTTTGTATAGACTGAATGCCTGGCTTCCCTCAAAATTCACATGTTGAAATATGAACCCCGGAGTGTTAACGATGTCAGGAAGTGGAGGCTCTGGGAGGTGAATGCCCTTATAAACGAGATCCCAGTACACTTGTCCCATTTGCCATGTGACACAGTGAGGAGGCGGCTGCCCGTGAACCAGGAAGCAGGCTCTCACCAGACAACAGATCTGCTTGTGCCTTGATCTTGGACTTTCTAGCCTCCTGAACTGTGAGAAATAAATTTTTGTAAGTTTATAAGTCACCTAGTAGTGGACTTTTTGTTACGGCAGCCAAACAGACTAAGAGACACATTCCAAACTCTGGAATCTTCCAAAGTGGAGATGGTTTGGATTGTAGAATTGAGTATTAAAGAGCTGCCACCAACACAGTGGGAAAAATTCTCTTTCCCAGCAAAAGATAGGTATCTAGATATCTGTGATGGTATCTTTGAGGGATATGTTTAAGACTGAATAGGAACAGTTTTTTTTTCCTACAAGCAATGCTTTAAATTCTAGTGATGATAACCTTATATCTACTTCAAATTTTTGGTCTCCCAGAAGCGTATTTTTCCTAAGGAACTTCTCTCTCTCTCTCTCCTTTTTTTTTTTTTTTCTCCTAATTTAATGGTTGAGAACACTGGCCTAGGAAACTAAAGAATCATAGAATATTAGAGCATGAAAACTAGTTAAAGATTTTCTGCTCTAACCTCCTCATTTTACAGATTGAAACACAAGTGAGATTATGAGTCTTGTCCAAGGTCATTCTTTAATTCCTTCGTTCAGCAAGTATTTACCATGTGCCTTTCATATGCTGGGTACTATTCTACATGGTGGGTTTACACACACCAGTGAGTGAAACAGATGTGGATACTGCCTTCAAGGATTTGTATGCTAATGGGAAGGGGAACATTCAATAAAAATTAAACAAATATAGAGTAGGTCAGGTAATGGTAAGCATTAAGAAAACATGATTAAGCAAGGTAAGGGAATAAAGAGTGATGAAGAAGAGTGTTCGTTTATATAGAATGTTCAGTGAAGGTGACATTTGAGCAGAGTCCTGAATGAGGTGAGGGAATGAACCATGTGGCCATCTGGGGAAAGATCAGTCCAGACAGACTGATCAGACAGGGCAGACAGAATAGCAAGTGCAAAGGCCCTGAGGTCAACACAAACTCAAAGGTCAATGTGGCCAGAATGGGTAGATGGAGAACAGAGTGGCAGGGAATGTGATCTGAGAATAGTGAAGGGAGAAGACACATCATAGGGCCTGGTAGCTGTGGTAATGACTCTGGGCTTTCAGGCCCTGGAGGATTTTGAATGGAGGATTGACATGTTTTATTATGCTTCAAAAGGATGACTCTGGAGCCAAGCTGGGACCAGAATCCAGGTCTCTTTCAGGTAGAGCTCAGAGGTACTCCCACTGTAGCATGCAGCTCTACACATTGTAGTTAAACCTAAAGAACAGATCTTGGAAAATTTTAGGAAAACTCTGTGTTTACTTTCAACTTTCAACCAGAGTTTGGTAAACACAAAGTAATAAAAATGGTGCTTACCCTTTTTCCTTATCTCTCTGAAGGAGAAATAGCAACATTTAGATAAAAAAAAAATTCTTCATCAGAAACTTCATGATTTAAAGAAAATAACATTTAGGGAAAAGAAAATGTGCCTCCTGCCAAGAAGTTGTGCACTGCTTACTTGGGGTTTAAATGAGTGAAAAAAGCAGCCGCCGTCTGAGATTGTCAGTTCTCAGCCCACTCCCCGCTTTCACTCCTATGAGTTCAGCACATCTCTAGTCGAGCTGTGTTTGTTTCCAGCCAGAGGTTATCCATTTACACAAATCCTCTTTGGGATTTAAACAAACAGGTGTTTAAGGGGGGGGGGGGCAGGGATAGACTAGGAGTTCAAAACTTGTATACTGACAGGCATATGCAGAATACATGAACAAGATCATACTGTATAGCACAGGGAAATATATACAAGATCTTGTGGTAGCTCACAGAGAAACAAATGTGACAATGAATATATGTATGCTCATGTATAACTGAAAAATTGTGCTCTACACTGGAATTTGACATTGTAAAATGACTATAACTCAATTAAAAAAATGTTTAAAAAAAACCCAAACAGGTGTTTGAGCAATTTGGAAAGATGCAAAAGATGGAAGGTTACTACACTAGTGAAGAAAGAAGTTTTATACCGTTTCTTAAAGTTGAGAATGTGATTTTCTTCTTTTCACTCCTTACTCAATTTAGTCAGTATTTTCCTTCCATTTGAGGAGGTAAAGTTCATCAAGTTGTGCTGAGTTCAGTACTGCATTGCTGTAGCTAGACTATTGTTTTTCAGACCTTCTCTCGGGTGATAATAATAGTAGCTACTGTGGATTGAGAATCTTTGGAGCCAGACCTCTTGCATGTGCTGCCTGCGAGGTGCAGGCTGTTATCCCCACTTTATAGGAAACTGAGGCTCCCACAGGTTAAGAATTAGTCCACGTCTACTCAGTCAGCAAGTAGCAGAGTCAATATTCAACCCCTGTCTCGCTTCATTGCTGGCTAGCTTTCCATCCACGCCATGCCTTGTCATGATGCATGGGCAGTTATTAATTAAGGTGACTTAATGGAGTTAAGATATCAAGTGTGCCCTTCTTTTTTGGCAACTTTTAAATTCTTGTTTCAGAGTAAAGGAATCGCAGAATTCAGGTGGGGGAGAGACTTTTAAGGTCATTTAGTCCAAACTCCCTGTCGATTCCTGCAAAAGCCTTGTCACGTGATCCCCGCGCCCTGCTATACTGGTGCTCCTCCAGCCACAGGCAGCTCCGACAACAACGTTTCCATCACTGGGCTGTTTGGAAAACTATGAGGTTTTTCCTTACGCTGAGTCCTCATCAGTCCATATCCCCCTTTAACCTCTGAAGCATATGGAACGGAGCCTACGAAGTATTGGAAAATAGTATTCATTTTCCCATTTGGACTTCCATGCTAAATTACTTTTTACTTGATTTTTTTCTCATATAATATGGTGTGAGGCCAGGTTTCCAAATCCTGCTTAGTTCCTTCTTCACACATTTGACATGACCGATCTCTCTTTTTTTTTTTTTTTTTAAGGGACACACAGAGCCCAAGACAGTCTCCTTGGTGAGGTCAGACCATGTGTCTGCCACTGAGTGTCAGGTCAGGGTGCTGTTGACTCACGCTGAGGCTACCACTGACTTAAGCCCTGCTGTCTGTTTTGCCTGCATTACTGCTAATAAAACACATCTTCTTTATCCTGTACTAGTACATTTTTTATTTATACTTGCCAGAATTTATCTTTCTTCAGTTTCTTTCATTAGATCACTCTATTGCCAAAAATTATCAGGATTTTTTTTTATTGAAGTATAGTTGATTTGCAATGTTATGTCGATTTCTGGTGCACAGCATAGTGATTTAGTTATACAGACATATGTATACTCCTTTTCATATTTATTTTCACTAGAGGCCATTACAAGCTATCAAATATTGTTCCCTGTGCTCTACAGTAAGACTGTATTGTTTACCTATTTTATATTTAGTAGTTAGTATCTACAAATCAGGGTATTTTTAATTTTAATTTCAAACAAACTCTACTTAAAATCATCTTGCTTCACAGACAGATTTTTATTTCTTTTGCATGACGTCATTTATTTTCATTCTACAAATAATGTTTTGTAGAACAGGTGGAAATTTGTTTACGCATTGCTCTGAAAGTCGTGGGAAGCACTGGCCATCTTCACAGTGGGTAGACTGCACGTAGAAATCTAGAGATGCTCTCTGTTTCCCAGCAGACTCGTCTGCAGCAGTTTAACCTTGCTTGTAGCAAAACGTTGAACATAGAAGAGCCTGGGATCTTAAACGAGATGTGAAATCCTTAAAAGCCTTGTCCATGTCCCATTCCACTAGGAGCTATTCTCATCTTCAATACTGGAGACAAGGATGAAAACGGGGCTTTGTCAACCTGCAACACAAGTTGGTCAAGTTCTTCTAGTAGCTTAGCTGTGACTTTATACTGTGAGAAAAATCCTTGTAAGGTAGAATGAGAATAGATAAGAAACATTACCTATAACTGAGGTTTAATCATTAACAAATGTAGCAATTACTGAGACCCCAGGGTAGGCAAGTGGTAGTGACCTTAGATCTAATCGATTTCTCCATAGGCAACACCTTTATTTCTTACTCTGGACGGAAATGTATCACAAAACAAATCTTGTGTATGGACATATTTTCTTTCCTGTATGTTTTATTACCAGCTACTTTGTAGATGCACACTGTAGAATGAAAGTACAACAAAATCACACAGGTTTACCACTTTGTTATCTAGGTATCAGCTCAGATATCTTCTGAAATTATAATAAAATTTGAAACGTCTCAGGTTAAAGAATAAAAAGAAAATTTGGTGAATGGTGATAGTCCTTGAGTTAAGCTAGAGAAAGCTAAAAATTGTAGATTGAAGAAACTAACAGCTTGTAGTCAACAACTTAGGTCTACACACCGAAATATTTTTGGCAAAGTCCACAAAATGAAAGCTATTCTCAAGTTTATCTAAACATGTGCTATAGATTTTTGAGCATTTCCAAAGTGACTCTGTCAAGAGCTACAAAGGAACATATATTCCTTTTGTTTTACTTCAACTTCATTACTATTGATTTTATTATTATAACTTTGGAGTACATATTCTAATGAACTAATATTATAAGATAATGGAAGCCACTCTGTTGAAAAAAATTCAGTTATTTATTTTCCAGATGAAATTTGGAATTATTTTTATCAAATTCCAAAACATTCCTTATTAGGAAATTAAGTAGAATATCATTAATTTTATATGTTATTTTATATATTAATTTTTATACATTTTAGTAACTTTAATCTGGAAGAATTGACAACTCTGCAAAATAAAATCTTCCCATCAAATTAAATTGAATTTATTTACAATTTTTTTTGTTTATTTCATTTTCTTTGGTAAAATGAAGTTGGCATCCAAAAAATTATTACACACTTCTGCTAAGCTAGTTTCTGTGTAAGGTTCTTGTTTCTATTATGAAAACCATCTTTTCCATTATGTTTTCTGAGTTTTGTTGGTGTTTACAAAAGCACTTTTCTTTAATAAGAGATCACCTTGATGAATTCTTGTTATAATTTTCAAGTTAATTCCATGGGATTTTCTAGGCAGACAATCCACTGATACCATAATTTGGTCTCTCTTTTAATCATAGTTCACAATCTCTTATTTGCAGTTAAGTTTGATGATGGAAAGTTTGTACGTTTAGGCACTAAAATCTGACTTGACTGAATCTACAGTCTTGATGATTCCTTTCTGTTAATATTCACACATTTTAAGGCAGCAATATCATTGATCACAGAAATCTATGTCAGTCTCTGTTATTCCATGATATATAGTAAATTAATTTTTCTAAAATAAAGCTTCTAAATTCTGAAATATATCCAATTCCAGAACCAAAAAAAGAATGTGGATGATATTTATATCTACTTTTCTTACTGAGTTGGCAAGAATTTTTAGTGTTGAGTGAGTGATAACTTGTATTTTTTTAATTGTTTTTGACTTTAATAAAAATGAATTTAGTGTCTTAGAATTGAGTATGATAATGGCTAAAATCAAGATAGATATTCTTTATCATGATGGGAAAAAGTATCTTTCTTTTTTATATTTTACTTATTTATTTTTTAATCTTTTGGGGTAATTATGTTTATCTTTTTTTTTTTTTAATAGAGGTACTGGGGATTGAATCCAGGATCTCTTGCATGCTAAGCACACGCTCTACCACTGAGCTATACCCTCCCTGCTTAAAGTATCTTTCTTAAATTAGTTTGCTAAGAGAGTAGGTTTTTTCTTTCAATTATATATTTTGCATTTATTGAGATGATTGTATTATTTTTTCTCCCTTGCCTTTGAGGTAGTTTGCATCAATTCTTCACCCCTCTCCTATGAGTTTACAGTTCTTGCCACCAAAAGAGAATAATATTATTTCTCCATCACTTGATTTTGGATTCAGTCCTGTAACTTGTTTCAGTTGATAGAATGAGGCAGAAATGACAGTGTGAAAAATTAAAAGCTGGTGATTCCACGTTGGTCTTCTCCAACTTTTCCCCTCAGCTTTCATGGCTCGATGTTTCTGTTTGCTCTCTAGTATGCATGCCATCTTTGTGAGAAGAATATGCCTTTGCCAGTCCATTGGTCCAAAGAAAATGAGCAACATGTAGAGTAGGGCCTTTGCAGCTGACGCTAGCCTAGATCAGTCAACCTCCAGCCAACTCACTGACTGACACTTGAACTAATGCTTACTGCTGCATGCTGCGAGATTTTGTACCTATGTGTTATACAGCCTTATCAGTAGCAATGGCTGACTGATGCAAACATGCTCTTGGTTAATTATATTGATTGCATTTCTGGTATAAAACTCTTTTACATTCCTAAAATAAACCTGAGATTCCTGAAAAAATAAGCATTTATTATTATTTTAACATAGGTCTGGGTTCTATCTACCTTATTATTCATTTAGAACATTTGTGTCTTCATTCATTGGTTATATAGGTCTATTTTATCTTTCTCAGATTAGAGTGTTAAGGTTGTACTATCATCATAAAATTGGAATATTTCTCTGCCCCAACCCCAGTAGATAACAGTGCATCCCAAATGCTGATCTGCAAAAAAGTTCTCATGAGTTTCTGGTATAATGAGAAAAATAAGGATAATGTAGTGGGTTTGAAAACCCAATTTGATTTAATTCAGAGGATAGTCCTTAATTCTGAGATTGTGTACCTCCTATGCTCTCAATGTCAGCATTTTTGTTCTTTACGAAATGATTGTGATGATAAGTGGTAATGAAACGCAACATTTCTACTAGAAAAAACTGAAAGCTGGTGATTCCAACTTTTTCATGAAATCCAAAAGTCTGAAAACTCATTGCAGAAAAATATACACAGCATGCAAGAAATATAAACTTGTTTGTGCCTTGAGGATTGCAGTTATTCTGAAGCAGTGTGAAACAGTGTTTGAGAACATGGGCTTTGAGCTGTGTGACCTCTAGCAGTTACTTCACTATGATAAGGATCATTTTCCTCATTCATAGACTAGCGCTAATAAAGTAGGTATGTCACAGGTCTGTTGTGAGGTGACGTTACAGCGTGCTTAGCACAACATTGTGCATATAGTAAGTACTCAATAGATACTCGCTATTTACATTACTAATATTTTGACATTTTTCTCTTGACTAAATTTATATGTGGCCTTAAAAATTTCTGTTATTGATTACATTTTAAAAAACCATTTAATTGAAATATAACATATATATTGAGAAGTACATAAATCAAAGTTATCTCGCGATGAATTAAAGTAAATTGAACCCAGTGAGATAACTATTCAGGTCAAGACTGAATATTACCAGCATCTCAAGAACCTCCCATTGCAGATACAGACAGCACTTTACAGTGAAAGGTAATCATTCTTCCCAAAGTAACCACTGGCCTGGTTATTATCTCCACAGGTTAGTTTGACTGTTTTTGAAGTTCTTATAAAAGGAGGCATGTATTATGTGTGGTTTTTTTTTTGTTTGTTTTTGTTTTTTTTTTTGTCTAGGTCCTTTGCTTAACATTGTATTTGTGAGATTCAAGTGTGCTGGTACATGTAACTGTAGATTTTTCAGATTTATTACTGTATAGCATTCAATTGTATGCAAAGGATGTGATTTATTTATTCATTCTAATGTTGAGATGCATTTAGCTTGCTTCTAGCTTCATGATTAGTATCATCAAGGGTGTAATTATTTTATTGGTCTTTATGAGAACCAACTCTTAGAGTTATTAATATACAGTTTATTTGGCCTAGTGCTTTTATGGAAACTAATTAAGATCTGCTCTCATCTTTATTAATTCACTTTCCTTCTTCCTTGCAATTCTTCCGCCTAAACTTAAGTTGAGCACTTAGTTCATTTCCTTTCATTTGGTTTAGATCACATTGGAAGATGTATTTGCTTGTCTCAAGTGTATTTTTTTCATGAGATGAATTCTAATTCTGTTTGCAGGCAAAACTTGAGTATATTTTTCTGAACACAGTTAGATTGCTTTTAAATATAAGTTTATGGTGTTGTGAGTTTCCGTCTTTTTCTTTCTTCATGCTCATTTTAGAGGGAAGTTGGGAGAGTTTCCACAATTGCTACAACCAAATCCTATAGGAAGCTGGAAGTTGGCTGTAATGGAAATTTGCTAGTTGCATCCACCCTCTGGTTTATCTATTCACCCATCACCCATCTATCTGTGCATTCCCCTCACCTCTTCTCCCACCCATCCATGCATCCTCCCATCCTCCCACCCATCCTTCTACCTGTCTTCCCACCCATCTTCCCACTCATCCTCCCCTCATCCTCCCACCTGTCTTCCCACACTTCCTCCCACTCATCTTCCCACCTATCCATCCACCACGATTATGTGTGAGAAACACTACAATGTGCTGGAAAAAATTAGGTGAACAAGATAGGGTTTTTTAAGGATAAGTGGTAGCCACTTATTGAATTAAATAGGGGTTGACAAGAAAAAATATGCATTTTTAAAGAGGCAATTCTGACTGTAATGTGCAGAATGAATTTCAGTTAAGTGAATTAACGTTTGGGAGCAGTTCTTCAGAGGAATGGGTGACCTTCAGGTGCTCACTGCTCATTAGGAGCTGCTGGGATGTGGCAGTGGTGCCCAGAAAGGAACCTCTTTATTACATGAAGGCTTTGTCAGTCCTGGATTTTTGGCATAAGAAAAAGAAACCATATCCTCAAAGAAGATGAGGTCACCAGTTTTTTATTTATTTATTATTCTAGCCTCTAATAGGGATCATTAGAAATTATTATCATTCTAACTAAAAGCAAGAAATAATCATAAAGTCTTAAAATTTCTAGAGTTGATTTAAGCTGAATCTTAGCATTAAACTATTTATTGCCTTTTTCTGTGACATTTTAAATACTAATGTAACATTCGTAGCTTTTTTTTCAGAATCCAAGTTATATTTTACAATTTTATAGGGAATACTTTAAAGACTTTAAGCCAACCTGCTCATCCAAAGCAGTAAGAATTTTAACTGGATAATTTGAGACCAGTAAAAAAATACGTGACTATGAAGTAACAGAGCTAATTCCAATAAGCCACCTAGGAAGATTAGTCTTATTAATTTAATGGTATATCATATAACTTTATCTTTAAAAACACCTTTTGGCGATAAAGACCCCACACACACAGGATGACTGGGCAAAGCTGAAACGTTTGGCAGTCATTTGACAGGGGAATAGAAGAGGCATAGTTTTGAGCAGGCAGCCTGCTGACGTGCTGGGTTAAGGGGCAATGTGGGGTCTAGGTCTCTGAGTCTGCACGTCCTATAGCCTTGTGCTGATGCCCGGACTGATGTGAAGTAAAGAAGGCTACCTGGGTGCAGCACAAGGCTAAGAAAATGCAAGAAGCACCTTAAAAGGGGAGTTGGTGATTCAGCAAAGCTCTGAGTCAGTCCTTAAGTCTTAGTCCTGGGTCTCCTTTTCTGTTATACAACGTCTTCATAAAGTTAACTGAAATGCTCTAAGGAGGTTACAATTTGTAACACCAAGCAACTCGTTAATGGTTTGGCACCAAGTCTCTCTACTCACTCGCTAACACATTTAATCATGATGTTGTTGTCGTTGTTGTTGTTTTTTATAGAATTTTGTTTTACTTTTTATTTATTTTTCCCGTTTTTGTTTATTGAAGTACAGTCAATTACAATGTGTCAATTTCTGGCATACAGCACAATGTCCCAGTCTTGCATGTACATATATTCGTTTTCATATTTTTTCCATTAAAGGTTATTACAAGATATTGAGCACGGTTCCCTGTGCTATACAAAAGAAACTTTTTAAAAATCTATTTTCATATATAGTGGCTAACGTTTGTAAATATCAAACTCCCAAATTTATCCCCTCCCACCCTTTTTCCCTAGTAACCATAAGATTGTGTACTAAGTCTGTTTCTGTTTTGTAGATGAGTTCATAGTGTCCTTTTTCTTTCTTTTTTTTTTTTTTAGATTCCACATATGAGTGATATCATATAGTATTTTTCTTTCTTTTTCTGGCTTACTTCATTTAGAATGACGATCTCTAGGTCCACGATGTTGTTAAATTATACTCTTACCTTGATTTAGAAGAGAGTGGTGGTTGCTGGCTGGAAAAGTACATAGATACTGCCTTGAGGGTAGCAAGGGTGGGATGAGGGTGAGGGAAGAATGGAGAAATGAGAGGCAAAGGGAAAAAGGGAGAAGGGAAATAAATGGTAGGCTACTTAAATACACCTAAAAAGCTGTTTGAGTTTCTTAGGTGAAGTCTGTTAAAACAAATGAAGGAATCGTTACACAGTATCTTACCTATTGGTGGGGAGGTTACTTATTTTAGTGGAGGTACCTGGGATTGAACCCAGGACCTCATACGTGCTAAGCATGTGTTCCACTGCTTGAGCTATACCCTCCCCACCCATTACAAAGTATCTTGTTAAGCAAGTATGATAACTGAAATAATTATCAGTCCACTCTTCTGTAATCAGAGTTAAAATTCCTTTTTTCCTTCATTATGTGGTCTTAATAAGAATTACAAGTCAAAGATGAATTGTCCAGTCCTTTCCCAGAAGTTAAGAAGAAACTATGGTATCAAGATAACAAGCACTGGCAAATTATAGTTAGAAGCCAAAGGAGAATATTGGAATTCTCAAACAAATTAGTAGCACCTCAGCAAGGGATTTTTATTATCTATTTTTTAGATCATCAAGTACCAATATCTTCCAGTAGAGGGGGGTAGAGGGTCAACTCATTTGATTTGGGGGCTTAGAAAATCCAACTTAAAAATAATTTTAAATAAAAAACTCTAGTCTCTTAGGGCAAAATTTCAGGACACCCCTTCCTTGAATACTTACCAAACCTAATTCTTGCTTAATTTCTTGACTTGATGGTGTGGTAGATGTATTTGTATAATTTGCTATCGTACACTAACCCACTGAGACCCAGCGCGATCAGCTCCCACTCTAGAACTCTCAACAATGTTAAATGTAAGGACGGCGCACGTAGCTTCACCTACACGACTCTGTGAATATGGCTCCCGTCATCCATCTCAAGTCTCATTATTCCAACACGGAATCCACGTTCCTCTACGTCACTACATGCCTCAGTTCAAAAACCGTATTTATGTAACTCACAATGTAAATATCTGCATAGGTATGAGCAATTTCAAACCCACACACATAATACTGTTTTATCCATTATAAGTCTCCATCATGAAATATCGCCCACAGCAGACATTCATGACTTTACCTGAAAATGTGCACTGCCAAAAATAAGGTGGAAATTTACATTGGAGAATAATCCTTAGATTATCAGATAAAATGTCATATTTATAATACTTATTTCTCTGACACTTGTGAATACCTTTGGCTCTTTAGTGTATTTCTAACAAGAAAATGCTGCCTTAGAAGGGTGCTTTTGGGATCTAATAGTTGATACGAAGTCAGCTAGTTGAAATAACTATTGAATGCCCGTCTAGTGTCTTAATTCACGGAGGAGAGGATCATTGTCGTGGTATAGACAATTTTCTAATTGTACTCAAAACCACTGAATTTTACACTTTAAAAGGGTGGATTTTATAGTATTGAATTATGTATCATTTTTTTTTAAGGTACCTAGATTTGGTTTTGTTCCCAAAGCATCTTGCCCAGTTGTATACCTTCTGGGAAGATCATTTAACTTCTGCCCAGAAAACAGAGTTAGAATAATGGGATAAACATTACAAGAAGGAATATTTCACATCAGTACCATTCAATCATTCAAAAAAAAAAAAAAAGAGCTTAGTGATGGAGTCTCTCTTGTTAGACACTTAAAGATGTAGTTTGAGTGAGACAGAAATGTACCTCTTCTAAGTGAAGTTCCTAATTGGAATCTAATTGGAGTTCCTACAGTTGGAATTGTCCAATAATAAAACAGCCTCCCTCTAGAGGTGTTAAGATGTCCTTTCATCACTGATGGAATTCAGGTCCTGATTAAATAAATGCTCAAGGACTTTAAGTCTCCATTAGACCTGAAATACTGATTTTCTGACAAGCCTCATTCGCGTGCCAATGGTGGCTAGCTTGGTTTATAGTACAAAGAAAGTTGAAAAGTGTTTGAGGATTTTGGTCTTACATTTAAAAATACTTATTGCAGAATTAGAGACATTAAGAAGAGAATGCATACGGTGTCTAGTGTAATTCTAACTAAATCCTTTTCCCTTTCTCATGCGCTCTGTTCCCAGTCTGCTTGATCTGTGTATAGGTTTTATTGTTTAGTTTCTGCCTGTATGATTTGCCTGCTCTTTAAAATTTAGTGCAGTAGTCATCATATGAGATGGAGAGTGGTCAGGCTTCAAGAATCTTCTAAAAGAAATGGGACCCTTAGGATGTTAGTTTGAACAGGTTTGGAGTCAGATAGATGCGACTTTAAATCATGGCTTCTCCTTTTAATGGATGATTTTCTTCAAGCTGTTTTATTTCTCTGAGCCTCAGTGTCTTCACCTGTAAAAACATTCAACTGGCAAGTCTGTTACAAGCTTTAAAAATTCTTGATAATCTTGGCAGACAAGAATGAAGGCTACTTTCACTGAGATTATTTTAATTAGCACAAAAGTGAATTCAGAACTAAGAATGGTCTCTTTTCCTTTCTACAAGAGTTTTTATTCAAGATATGCTTCTAATTTTGAATATAGAAACCAGCCAATTATTTTTCCTAAAATAAAGAAGTAAGCATATCAGTACAGAGAAGCCGTGGGGGATATTAGGCAGAATGTTGAATCTGGATTTGGAGATTTAAGTTCCATCCTTAACTCTAATGTAAGTAAGTTGTGTGGTTTTGAATAAATAGTTTACATTTTTCAACACCAGCTCTCTCATCTCTGTAATTTGGGGGTTACCTTAGGTCAAGGTTTTGCAAGTCAATTGGGGGAAGCTCTGAGTTGAGCATAATCATCTTAAAAAAAATGGTAATACTTCTCAGAGCCTTTTGATGCCAATACATATTGTGATTCTCATGTAGGGGATATAAAATGCAGTGTGTATTAAATTTATTGGAGCACTGAACCACTTTTTTTGTTTTATTGAATTATAGTCAGTTTACAATGTTGCACGACTTTTTATAGAGCATCTCAAAAAACCAGTGTGGTGCAGAACACACGCTGGGAAACGCTGCCTTGCCTTGTGTCTAAGGAGGATCCTTCCAGCTCTGATGATCTGACATGAGCTGCCCCGTGAGCAGGGCCGTCTAAACTCAAGGGAATATTAACCTCTCCTTGGGTTTTGGTTCTAGGTCTATAAAATTAGGACAATTGCTCTCTGTTTCCTTCACAACTTGGTGGCAGGATTAAATAAATAATGTATTTGAAAGTGCTTTATAAACTATAAAACACTTCACATGTACAAGGATCTTTCTCTTATTCATATGCTTATAGGATTTTTTAAAACATGAAGGTTGGCTAAGAATATTCAAGAGAATATAAACAACAGATGTATGTACATGTTCGTACCGAATTCAAGACAAGTGTGCCCCACACCAAGGAAGTTTTCTGCTCACTGCTGGAGCTTGAGCTTAATCAATATGATGTGTCATGTAGGTATTTGTGATTTTCCATACCCTCAGAATGCCTGCTGACAGAATTAACAAGAAATTAAGCCGGAAGGCCCACCGAGCTCTGTAACTGCTGAGGGACAGAGAGCTCATGTAGACTGTTTCCCACACAGTGGATTCAGTGCCTTTGGATGCGAGAAATAGACTGGTTATGGGCGGCTGGGGGGTAAAGCTATGTGACATGACACATATATGTGAAAGGAATGTGTTTGGAGCTGGAACCCCTGAGTGTGGGTCATATAGTGGTCTGGGGGGAGTGAAATATTATATGGCTGTTGTGAAGAAAAAGATGAGAAAATCCCTTTTACTTCTAATTTGCTATAAAAATATTAGGTGTGAGGCTTTGATTGCTATTTGAACTATATACTGAGTTCATGAACAAGAAGCCATGAGACAATTCTGATTATGTAAGTCTCTACCAGCTTCTTTGACCTCCTTAGCATTAAAAATCACATAAAAATATAGTACGCCTAAAGCACACAAAATATATAATATACTATATACAAGAAGATAACTATTGTCATGTGGAATTCAATACCTTTTAGTCTATGGTGGACCTTATCTCAATCACTGTTCCTATATTCTTGAAATTATATATGTATGAGACCCTTTAAGAATGATTTCACTATAATACGGGTAAATAAAGGGCATTTAAGAAAAACCTAAAATTTCTAAGTAATAATCAGTGCATCTCTTCCTTCTCTACTTTTGACTCTATGTACATTCATAGACAAAATCAATATTAACTTACAAGGTACAAAGTACTCTCATTCACACTTACAATGTGCTCTATTTCTGGAAGAGATATTCTCAAAGCAGTTTAATCTGCTATTTGTCTCCATAGAATTTTAGATTATTTTTCTGAAAAGGAACTGGTTGCCAGCTTTTTATAAACTGAACCACAAACTCCTTTTTTACCTACAAATAATTTCTTTATGCTGTGTAATAATCAATGGGTATTTCTTTAGAAATTTTTATAAAGGAAGCATTACAATAACCAATTATATAAAACTACATTTAATGATTCAGCCTCATTGTAAACTACATGAGACTCTTAATTTTGAACAACTGTTTAGTGCGACGAACATGAAAGAAAAAAATTGCCTTTATAGGGCTGGAGAAGGGGATTCAATATGGTCTATTTTTGCTCTGTGTGTTACAGTGAATTTCAAGATCGATTTTTCTGCTGTTGAAGGAGTTGGAATCAGTTTTCTCTGCAATGATGAGTATAATACATATAGAAAAGCCATTGCGTTAGAATGGAAGCTGGCATGGTCGAATGCGTATGGTTTGTTAAAAGCTAGGATGAGCAAATGACTGGACAAGAACCCAGAAAGGAAAACAGATAAACAAGGCCCCAAAGGAAGCAAGAACTTCAGTGACAACTTCAGAAAATAGATACAACTCAGATAATTTACAATGGCGCCTGTGCATCTGGATCCCCAGGCTGTGTTCCCTGTGCAATTACAGCATCAGTAAAGCTACACAATCACCTGGAGGAAAGTCTAAAGATATCAGTTTTTTGTCACATGGGCCTCTCAGCAGAGCTGCTCACAGCATGGCAGCTTTCTTCCCTCCTGACCTCCAGAGAGAAATCCAAGAGAAAGCAAGTGAAAAAAGACCCTCACCCCCCACCCCCCACCTCCCGCCTGCCAAGGCAGAACCACAGTCTTTTTATAACCTAACCTTGCAACTGATGTCTTATTACTTCTGCCGCATTCTATTTGCTAGAAGCAAGTCACTAAATCCAGCCCACATTCAAGGGGAGGGAATTGCACAAGACATGATAGCAGGAGGCTGAGATCATTGGGATCATTGCTTGAGATGCTGAGTGATGGTCTTTCATCCCCTGACAATCCAAAAATGTTTTAAGCTGCTAGGTTTGGGTAGTAAGTTGTTAGGCAGCAAAAGCTAAATCGTACACTCTGGCAAACAACAGATCCATCACATGTCATTCTATTTTTCATCCTCAAAGGATGGCTCATTTGACATGCAAGTTGAAGAGTATAGATTGTCTATCATTAATGGAAATGATGGCTTGCAAAAGTGATTAAGAGTCTAAGTCATCCTTGTCATGAATTAAGCAGTGATTTAATACATTTTATTTCGTCGCTCCTATTAAAGTCCAGAGTTACAGATGTCTTACGTGTTTCTGGAAGAGCCTTTTCCATTTGACTTTTAAATGCATCCAGGGGCTTGATCTTTTCTATTAAAATACTCCAAATGCTACTCCTGATCTTGTGAAGGCACATACTCTCACACAACTGCAAAATGATTTCTGAGAAGCTGGTATCTGGAAGGCATGTTTTAAAAGCTCTGATTTATTTTTTATGGGTGAAAGGAAGAGGAATTATTAAGAAATTCTTGGAAGTGAGCTATGACTAGGGTTTTTTCCTCCCACATTTATAGGCTTTCATGTGAATCTCCCCGAGTGTAACTTTGGTCCAAACGTGCTCCATGGTGCCTTGTGCTGATTTTCCTGAAAAACAGCACATTTTAACAATTCTGAGGTTTGTCGTATGCTGGTCAACAACCAGATGATTAGCAAACCCTATGAAGGAGGAATATGGCAAGAAATAGTCTAAGACATGAAATTGTTATTCCCCAAGCCCGTTGTATTCAATACACATTTAACTTAACATCTTAGTGTATAAAAAGAACTGGGTTGAGGGGTTAGAATTGGAGATAAAACCAAGAAGGTTAAATCTTAAATGCCATAATAAAGAATCCTAGGTATATTTTTAAAAAGCACAGGATGCTTTTGGTTTAAATACTGCAAGGACATAATCAGATCTGTGCCGTAGGGACAGCAATCTGGTGTATGTGTAGAACATGCAAGATAAATAGCATTGGGGAGATAATAGAGGGACGTAAAGCAGTTAAGAAACCGACATGGTACCCCAGGGCATGAGTTCATATCGCTGTTCTACCGCTTAACAACCGTGTAACCTTTGAAGCCATCTAGAAGTTGCATCTCAGTCTCTTTATCAGCAAAATTAGGTGAAGCTGACCTACATGATCCTTAAGGTCCTTTGTAGAACCTAAAAAACCAAAGCAAAACTCTTTATTCTCTGGGGTTCTATGCAGCAACTTTAAAGCCATCTAAGAGTTTGGGGCACTGAAAAAGCAAAAACAGCCTTGGTAAGTGTAGGTCAAAGATAAACTTTTTTGTTTACTGCAACCATCCCCCAGTGCAGAAATCTTGCCTGCTTGCCATCTTGAAGGATGGTCCCCAGTCCCTGCTGCAGTGATAGAGAACTCACACTTCTGAAGGATACCCCGGCATCCATTGCTGGGCAATGCTCTAATTATGTTTTCATTTGTTTTTATGTTGAGGTAAAATTTATTCATTATTATTAGGTCTCCTGTCTGGGATTACACTAAATAAGTCCATTTTTCCTTCTGTGGGACCATTAAACTTGAGCCTAGTCCCCCTCAGCTAAACATTCTAAAATATGTCCAGCTGTTTTCTGAGGATATGGTTGGGGACACTTCACCATCTTGAATACCCAGAGCCACACGGGTGCAGCTTCAGTGCATGTCTCAGTGCTGCTGTGACAGCTCCTGGCTCCTCCTCCTCCTTGACCTTCCGTTGCTGTTGGAGTCAGAGCACAGCTCACACTCTCCCTCCTGGATCAAAACGTGGTCTCCCCAGTGTGTGGGCTCATCTAGGAATGAGCCTTGTGGAAAGACCCAGGAGCGCCCTGTGGATTGTTAACAACAAGTGAGCTGGGACTGAAGGGCCCTCTTTCCCAGGGGGAAGGGCTGCACCTGATCCCAGCTTGCCAAGGACATGGGTGGCTTCTTGCCCACAGCAGGAGAGGCCATGAATCCCCCCGGGCCCTCGTGTTCACCGGGTCCGGGGCCACTAGCCTTTCTCAGTGCTCCTCTAACCAGCCGGCACTTCCGTTCAGTCGGCTCAGCACCTGAGTCCAACAGTCCAAGTCCACTGGTAAGTCCACTTTCAGGATTGTATGATAAGGAGGATGGGGTCTCCAAATGTCCTCGGGTTTCACGTTTCCCCAATAAATCTTGTACTTCATGCCTAGTCTGAAGTTATGGAATTCACTGTCATCCACTTCACCATGGAGTTATAGAACACACACTCGATTCCCCTCCTAATTTCTTCTTTTTGCTGAGAGATTAGGTCCTAGTTTTAGCATTGGATATAATTTCTTTTCTCTCCAAACAATGTGGATTGCATATTTCACTTAATGGGTTTTCTGAAAGCAAAAGATTCAGTCCCAACCACCTATCTCTTACTCAGAGGCAATACATGCTCTTAACTCGACGGACACAATGTTACCCCACAAATATGTGAACCAACCAGCTAGGTATAAGATCTTGGGGAAGGAGGCTTGGGGCCCCCAGAAGGTCCCTCTGTGGGAGGCTCCCCCAGTGCACCCAGCCTCTGGAGCACAGCCAGGCAGGCATCAGGAGCTGGACCTTGCCTGGGCAGGTCTCTAGTCTCTGAACGCAGGGGCTCCTGTGGTTTCTTTGTGAAGATGAGTCTTTTAGTTCCCGAAAATCTGAACTATTATTACTCAAGCTGGTCTCTGGCCATTTAGTCATCTTTCTGTCTAGCATGTTATGATCAGTTCTCCAATCACCAGCGAGCAAGAAGAGATGATGTCTGCTGTTGGCAGGAGGTTCCAGGTGGCAGATGGCAGTCCCCCTACAGGGAGGGAACTAGGGAGCCTCATGGAGGTGGGGAGCCTACAGGTTCATCTGAAGAAGAGAAAGCTAAGAAACCGCCACATTATCTCAGTCAGGTCAAGAGGCAGAGCCATTCCTCAGATCGGAAAGGCGCATTTACCTAGATAGAGGCAGATTGATTTCCTCTGACTGGCATGCACATGCCTTCTGACCACGCCACGTCAATGATGAATATTTCAGCCTGCTAATGGGAGCTAGCCAGGGTTTATTGGGCATTTACTGCGTGTCAGGCATGGTTCTAAATGCTTTACACACTTTAACCCTTTTAATCCACAGAAAATGAATATGGCAAAGACAGTCACAGTAACTCCATTTTATTGGCTAAGGGACTGAGACGCAGAGTTAGAAGTCTGCTCAAGCTCATACAGAGACTAGGAGTGGCACCTGAACAATCCGCCCCCAAAGCCCAGGCGTGACCCCGGCACCACCCTGTCTATCCAGACAGTGCAGCCTCTTCAGTGTGGCCCCAACGTATCTTTCCATCTCTTTACTTCCGAGTAGTAAAACTGGAGTGTTCACTCTTTTCTTAATGAAATCCATCTTCCCCACCTCTGTGTCCTCTCACGATCTCTCTGCCTAAAATGTCTGTCTCCATGCCCTTTCTTTTCCTGCCAACCTCACTCCCATTTTGGGGAGAATCCATCTCAAAGATACTATCAAAGCAAAAGAAAGTAATATTTGCTAAGTGCCTACAATCTTTTGGGGACTGTACTAAGGACATTCGTGTGTGGTATTTTGGTTAATCCTCAATCCAACTCTTTGGGAGAGGAGAGATAAGAAACGGGTCTGAGATGAGTGTCCTGCCCAGCCTGGGAAGGGCAGGGCTGCCCTGACCCTTGTGCACAGTGGCACCACGGGCTCTGGGTGTGTCCTTCCTCCCACGCAGCACTCTGTCCCTCTCTCAGGACACTTCACCTTACTTTAAGTACAGGGTCTATAATGCCCTTACCATGAGACTTCTGATAGCAGAAGTGTGCCATGTCCCTTTTCCTCCCTGCAGTGCCCAGCCTAGTCTTTTGTACTTAAGTCAATTAATAAATATTTGTGTAATTGAATGAAACTGCATTGAGGATCAGGGAGGGAGTCATCCTGGAGAAGACAGGCTCACGCTTGCCAACTTCAGCACATCTTCCAAGTTCTAAAATAACGAGCTGTCAGTTTCCTTGAGTTGCTAAGCCATTGGGGGAAGGAAGACGTGAACTGAAACAAGCAAGAACATGCCTCAATCCACCAGAAGAGGAAGCTCCTGCTTTCAGACATGACAAGTTCCCCAAACGTGCGGTGTTAACGCTGATAGCGTGTATCCAGCACTTGTGCCCGCACGAACGTGTGCGAACCAGCTTGGGCACAAAGAGGCCGGAAGGTGCACTCGGAAGGTGCCAGAATACATTAAAACAGCACAAAAGCAATTTAATGTGAATATCACATGGCTCCTGCAAAAGGAAATAATTTGTTCGGTTACTTCCTTTTATTATATGCCAAGGTTTTACTTAAATGTGTCTAATGAGTCTGTGTTTGTTGTGTGCTGGCTGTGCAAGTCATTACATAAGGGGCCCAAGGCACTTACCTACTCCACCACTGCTGGATCCTAAGTTCCAGAAAATAGAAAACAAAACAAAACCAAAAAAATACTTTCCTCTTCAATTCCTGCTGCCTTTTCCTCTCTCATTCTAAATTAGAGGGCTGAGAGCCACAGAGATGATTCAGGGTCTGCAAAAAACGTTTCAGGATGCCAAGAATTTTTACCTTGTCTCAATTCCAAAGTGCTGAAAAACACAAGTGGCTTTAAATCCATAAACCTGATGAAACAATCACCCATAAAATACTGAAGGACAATAAAAAAAGAGATTAGTTTACATTTTACTCTACACATCAGAACACAGGGAAGTAAAGGGAGCTGTGATGTGGTGGAAATTGGATTTGAAATTGATCATAAAGACTGTCTATGTGAGTGATAAATTTCCAGGGGGAAATGATTTGGCAGATAAGAACACTTGCTGTGGAGAATCAGCTCCCTGGGTTCAAATCCCAGCTGTACCATGGAAGAGTTGTGTGATCTTCGACAAGTTACCTAACCTTCATTTGTAAAGTGGAAATAATGGTTTTACTTAGTTATATGATTGTTGTAAGAATTAAATATGTAAATACATTTAAAGAGTTTGGAAAAACTGCTATATACTAAGAATTCAATAAATATTGGTATTAAAGACATGGAAGTGACCTAAATGTCCATCGACAGATGATTTGATAAAGATGTTGTAGTACATATATACAATGGAATACTACTCAGCCATAAAAACAATGAAATAATGCCATTTGCAGCAACATGGATGGACAGGAGATTGTTATACTAAGTGAAATAAGCCACAAAAAGAAAGAAAAATACCATATGATACAACTTGTATGTGAAATCTTAAAAAAATAAAAGAAGGACACAAATGAACTTATTTACAAAACAGAAGAACTCACGGAAAACAAACCTATGGTTACCAGTGGGGAAAGGGGATGGGAAGGGGTAAATTGGAAACTCAAGATTTGCAGATACTGACTACTATATATAAAATGAATAAACAACAAGGTCCTATTGTATAGCCCAGGGAACTATGGTCAATATCTAGTAATAGCCTATGATGAGAAAGAATATGTAAAGAAAATGTATGTGTATTACTAAATCACTATGCTGTACACCAGAAACTAACACAACATTGTAAACTGACTATACTTCAACCAAAAAAAAAAAACCACTGGTATTATTCTTATTTATATTTAATTCAAGTGCTATATCTCAAAGAGTCATTTTCTTGATATTAAAATGAAAATGGCTAAAGGGCCGGTCTACAGCATCCTCCCCGAGATTTGAGTGTGTTCCTGCCGATTATGGCAGCTCTTCCTTGCAGAACTCCTGCTTACTTCTCAGTTCCTGTGGCTATTCTTTTTTTTACCAAGAGACCCAGGCTCTTGTCCTAAATATTCCCAAAGTATCTCCATCACAAGGCCAATTAGAAGAATGTCACCCAAGGCTTAGAGGGTAACAGCACCGCTGATACCACAGCACTGCAATTTCCTGTGGACTCTCAGACACCCCTGTTTTGGAAAGCCCGCTGAGCATTCCCATTGCCAGGAAGGTGTTCCTGGCCACCACTTGTCTCCCAGGGCCAAGTCCCTGGGCCTCTTCCTCACCCTTTTGGCTTCAACTTCTCATCTCTCTTCTTTTTCAGCCTAGTTTCCTCAGGTCCTCTTTCCTGGGCTGCCAGAACTCCATCTTCTCCCCTTTGTTATTTGCAGCAGTTAGCGTTCTGCTTGTTTCACACCCACGTTGTCCAGAACCGTGGGCCATCAGAGTGCTTTGTCAGATAAAAAATGATTCTCTCACTAAGAAATGCTGCTGTTGACTTTTAAAATAAGTGTTTCCTCACTAAATATACTTATGTACACAACAAATATGTCTAACTCTTTTTCTTTCCCCTCTCCTTTTTTTGTGGATGCTGCTGGGTACCACCCACATCCCTCAGTCAGGACTGAGAGGCTTATTTTCCCAGTTGCTAACAGCTCTCAGGTATCAGTCTTTTCCAAGAATTGAACTCAGCTAAAGAGAGCAACCTCCTTGAAGTTCATGATTTCTTTCTGGGAACAGCCTACATCTGATAACTGATCAGTGCAGAGATGGTCCTCATTGCCCTCCTTAGGAAAATTCTAAAGGACTAAACCAACTTGAGAGTTTCCAATGGAGTTGACTGACTGTATCAAGCCCCAGAATGTTCCTCTACCCAAATCCACTTCCTTCAGTTTCTTTATTTCCCCCTAAGTGTTTATCCCAATACTCTACCCACAAAACTTCCTGCATACGAATCTCTGTCTTAGAGTCCGCTTCCTCAGGAGTCTGACCTGCAACACTGCAATTTTTCTATTACTCTATCTTGTAGATCACTAATCCTGTGTTTTGCTGTGATTAAGGGCATTAAGTACTTACTTAGTTTCGAAGTTTAATTGTTTTATTTACAACTCGATAATTTCCTTTAGGTACTTTGGAAAAAATAGATTTGAGTCTTCCGGGAAAATCTTGTTAAAGTCAGGGTTGCGTAGATTATCTCAATGCAATCAAGCATAGATCTGACTTAAAGGTGGGTTTCAGCATTTGCTGAAACTAATTTATTTCTGGTTCACCTTTACTATTGGTGAATCAGCCCTTCGGGGTCCAACCTAAAAACATGGGTTTGTAACACGTTTCTCCTACTTTGTGGATATTGAATTATGTTTTTTGTCTTTCTAGCAGGTAAGACATCTGAAATCTGTTTATCTTCTCAGACTAGCTGATGCTTTTTGCTTGGCTCAGTACTGCTTATGTAAAGCAAATGCTCCAAAGGAAAAAATGGTACAGACTATGGGGCTCACATCAATGATGTCTTCTCTTTGAGATCTTGGTCCTCAATCTTGGCCTCCTAGATAGTTCTGCAATGTTTTCAAAATAGTTCTGAAGAAAAATGTTTAAATCCTGCTTTGTTTATTTTCCTTGGTGAGATAAAGATCTCCAACAACTTGCTTACATTAATTTTTAATGTTTAAATAATCAAGATAAATAAATTTTTAAAAATTTTGTACTAAGGCACAAAGCTATATTATTTTCCTTTTAAGAAAGAATTTTCTTTCAAAAATAATTTTTGAATGGAACTCTTGTATATACTACCAGTATAAGCCAACTTACTGATAAAGTGTTGATAAAGTTATATATATAATATGTATATATATATATTTTTTTTCTTTATCTTCAGTGCCTTCTTTCCCTCTCAAAATTGTCTTCATTTGGAAATACATCATGGTACAACAAACAGAATCCTAGATTCTGAAAGCAGAGGCTGAATTTGAATAACCTCAATAAAAGTCACAGTTTCTCATGCAATTTTGAGACCTGAGTCAGTTCACTGACTTATAGTCCCTTGAGGATGGTCCCTGCAGTAATGTCACAAGTGCTTACTATAAATATGCTTCTTGGCTTAGCGAAAGCCAAGTAGAATCTCCTGGAGCTCTTTTTCCATAAGAAATAGTAACAATGAAGCAATATTGCATATTATTTAACTCACCTATTTGACTGTGAAGACCTAGAACTTGGAGAGTGACAGTGTGGTATCATCATAAGCTTAACAAAGTGGTAGCTCTTATTGAACCTGCAATTCCTGGCCCTTTGTATGTGATTATTGATCTGGTTATCAGTTCTTTTACCATTAGTCTATGTGTTTCTTCATTTTTGCATCTCAGTTAAAGTATGGCCACTAATTCAGATTTTAAGACAATCAGCCAAACAAAAACTGAGAATCACTCTGAGCTGCTCTAGCCAGCATATTAAATCCCAAATCTCTAAGTGCATCTGTATTATTAAATTCACTTGACATAAATTATATTCCACCACCATCACCACCACTGCCTTGGTCTGTCTACGCCAGCCTCATCAGAAATCATTTCTTTGTTTTTTTTCAGCCGGCTTAGTTTTTGTTTTTGTTGTTTTTTTGTCATTATATATCTGGTAGGTTGAAAAAGTAGCTTCAAATTTTTTGCATCATCCCCATCTGGAAGTGGAGTCTTTCTCCATCTCTGGAAAATGAGCCAGCTTTTGACTAGCTTTAACTATTAAAATATGGAGAAAGTGATGTTGTTTAAGCTCTGAATCTCGGCTTCAAGAGGAGTTGCAGCTTTTGCTCTCACACTAGGTACCATTCCACAACCATGTGGACAAACCCAAGCTACCCTATTGGAGAATGGGAAGCCATATGAATGTCTGCCATCCCAGCCATTCCAGCTAGGGTCCCAGTCACGGGAGAGAACCCAGCCATAAATAGTTGACCCTGGCTCAGACTAGAATGACCATGAAGCTGTTCTCAGCCCAAACTGATAACCACAGACCCATGAGCTAGGTAAAATGTTTGTTGATTTAAGCCAATAAGGTTTTGGTTGCTATGTTATGTAGCAATAAGTAAAATTAATTAGTGAAGTTTTGCAACTGGGGGCCTTGAAAGCATTTTTATCCTGAATTTGACTTTCTAAGTGGTCTCCCAGGGGATGCTGGGATATAGGGAAAGAGCTAAAGGCAATGAGTAGTGCTGGAGATGGAATACAAGGAGATGTGAAGCAAGAACTATTTCAGACAGAGAACGAGAAGGCGATTTTGCTGTCAAAGAACGATCAGTAGAGTTGGGGGAATTCAAAATCATCTTATTTTCCCAGATGTCACCATTCTAATTTTCATGGTTCTACTCTTTCTCAGTCAATGCTCTGCTTTCGCCCAAAATACATTGTAAGACTTGACTTCCCAACCCACGTAATGACACTCTGCACCTGACTTTTGGCTACATTGTTCTTGAGATAAGAGGTTCTTGTAGGGCGACCTGAGAAACTCTCTGGTTCTCTGATCATGCCTTGATCTAAAAACTTACAATGCTGAAGCCTTGAATTTCCTTTCTTTAAGTTTCAAAGTGCCCTGGAAGCATCCAGCCCTCAGTACAGGTCTCGTATTTCTCATGCCACTCATACAGTGCTGTGGAAGTAGCTCCCATCTGCCCAAAATGCTAAGGGACCCTTTCTCCGTGTGGCTATAGATGATGGCTTAAGTGGCTGTTTTGCCATTGCATGTTGTGAATAGTTAGTACTCCATTCTTTAATGGCAGCTGGATCTTAACTACCTCCCAGTCCAACCAAACCCAGTCAGTCATCGCTCTCCAGTGAAATTTCAGTGTAATTAACTGAATCCCTTCAAGCTAATTTAAGCAGAAAAAGATTCAGTGCAAGGAGTTAGGTGCTTATGAAACTTTGAAGGCTGGAGTAACAGGCTCTGGGCTGAGCTTCTAGACATGACTCCTAAAATGGTCCTGAAGTACCAGCCCACTATGTGAGCTTGTGCCTCGACCACAGTCAGGAAGCTGGTTAAATAGGAAGCTTCCAGAATGTCTCCCAGCCCTGACCTCTGCCACGATGTGGGCAGGTAAATGGATCCCCTTACTCTCGGTACCCATAAAGCTAGGGATGGTCCCCAAGGACCAGCGTCTCCTATATCTAACACAGAAATACCCACCATGGCGCTGTTTTCCAGGAGAACTAACAGAACAACTTGTACCTTTCTGGATAGCCTAGAATTTGAATCTTCCAAATCTCATGCAGGTATGCCTGCTTGGCGTGAGCTATGTGACCAGCTGAACTCTGAAGGAGTCAAGGAAATGTGGTCCTTCACCTTTCATCCTCTGTTTTCTGTTATATGCATAACCCAATGGCATCAGCATCGCCTGTAAGGGAACAGAGACATGCATGCCCATCGGCAGAACCTGAGACGAGGGCCAAAGGGCTTCATACCAGTGCCAGTGACAGGGGTGAGGCTCAATTCGCGTTAACCATCTTTATTGCTATTGGCCTCGCGCTGCTCATCGAGGGGAAAAAACAGACTCCAGCGGAGGAGCCTGAAGCTTCTTCAGACCAAAGTGAAAACAAACTTTTACGCTGTTTTCTTTTTGCTGTGAGGGTCATGCTCTCATAAAAGGCTTTTCCGAACTACCAGTGCTGGAAGGTGGTTAGTTTTTGATGAGTAACTTTTCATACTGTTTCTCTCTCCTCATTAGTGCTCTTCAGTTAACTTCCCTATTGAAAAACATCCCGCTTTCTATCTCTCTTTCCTTATCTTTCTGTTTCTGTTTCTTGGTTCCCTGGTCCTCTTCCCCTCTTGTCTGCCCTCCCCCTCCCTCTTCCTCTCCCTTTCCTGACTTAAAAATAGGGTTTTTTATGTTTTTAGAAACATTTCATATTATTGTTTTTTACTAGAGTGAAGCCCTTTTGACTTCATTATAATGAATTAATATTTGTAAAGCACTTAAAATAGCTCCAGGCACATAGTAAGCATTATTTGAATGTTCCCTTTCATTTATTTACTTTTTTTTTTTGTAAAAAAAAGAGATATTTTAGGCATACTCTGGGGCCCATCTTGTCTCATTGAGATTTTCTTTTAAAATTTCAGGAATTAAACCACTTCGGGTAAGATCTAAGATGAATCTTTTTTTCTTTTTTTTTTCTTCTTCTTTTTTTTTTTTTACAATTTTATTGGGGTATAATTGACACATAACATTGTATTAGTTTAAGATGTACAACATCATGAGCTAATATATGTATATACTACAGAATTATTACCATGACACATTTAATTATTCATCACCTCATAATTACAATCTTTTTCTTGTGATGAGAACTTTCAAGATTCACTCTCTTGGCACCTTTCAAATATACATGACAGTATTGCTAACTGTAGGCAGCATGCTGTACGTTATATCCACAGGGCTTATTTACCTTAGCATTGGAAGTCTGTACCCTTTGACCACCTTTACCTCCTTATGCCCTCCGACACCTCCCCAACTTTGGCAATCTGTTCTCTGTAACTTTGACTTCAACTTTTTAAAATTCCACATATAAATGAAGTCATACAGTATTTGTCTTTCTATGCCTTACTTCACTCAGCATAATGCCCTCAAGCTCCAGCCTTGTTGTTGTGATTATTTGGTACTAAATCTTTCTCTTTAGTGAAGAAACATTAGAGGGTGATTTCAGCATTACCAAGACAAAGAGCCCAAGTCTCATTAATGCCGTAGCTAATATATTGTAGGGAGAATCAACTGATGGCGAACATCAGGTCTAATTCCATGGGATTAAGCCTACGTTTGATAAAGAAAAATAACCCAGTTGTTTTAGCTGCTCAATTTTGCATCTCTTTAACCCCTTCTCTCACACTCACTTGTCCGTCTGCTTACGAAGACTGGATACTGACTTTCCAGAAAACTCAGGAATAATTGAAAGGGAACGCCACACCTATTCATCACATACTTATTTGCATTTTGGACAATTTTCATTATAACCTAAATGTGTGTGTGTTTTTTTAAAGGATCTTGAGGATGGCAAGAAAGGAGAAGGACATTGGAAGAGAATAAACACTTTGAAATCTCAGAGGATGTAGCAGGACCTGCATTCTGGGCCCCCGTCCCGGGAAGCCCACATCACAGAAAGCCTTGCCTGTAGAGACACCGCTTAGATTTGCAGGAGGCAGAGACAGGGCTGTGAGTGGGAAGCCCTGACTGGCTCAGCTGGGGCCCTCCCGGCTGTTCGCTGCTATGTGTTCCTGCCCTGCAAGCACGGCTGCCTTTAATAAGCCTGTCAGGTGGTCTCCTTGTCTACACATGCTTCCTTGTGTTTTCCTCAGCTGCGACCAGCCCAGATGGACACTGTGTACAGAGCTTTCAGCCTCTGAGATAGCAATTTTATCTTTTAAGTCCCTTCAAAGGAGCATTTTACACCCCCTGTCTAATGTAGGAAAATGACCGTTTTAAATAAGGCTTGCAACAGACCTCAAATGTGGCAACTTCTTTGTTTGATTTGACCACGTCAGGAGTCAACAGGAAGGCAGAGGAGGAAGCTCTCAGCAAGAAGAGCCATTAGCAGAGCCTGAATTGGGAACTGACATTTGCAAACATGGAATGGGACGGAATCACACACGGACATCATAACAGAAGTTCTTCGACGATGCTGATGAAAACCCATAGATGATTTGTGGCCAAGCAAGGACCCAGCTGTTTCCGCCAATGCGGCAGGGCTCCAGCCAGTGTGGCCAGTGTGACCGAGGGATAATTATCTTAGAGATAGGATGCCCATTATCCTCATTTTCTGGGAAAGTCCTGGTTTCTACATGTCGTCTCTGCCTCCATCCAGCCCCCTTCACCCTCATGCATACAGAGATTTGGATGATAAAATTTATGGACAACTTCTTTATAAATAAATAAGTGGTCAGGAAATAGTCACACCAGAATAGGCATCATCTGCTCATGCTCTATAGGGTTCCTGGGGTTCTGATAAATTGTGGTTCCTGCTAATTGAACTGGAAACCTAATGGAATCTTCAGTGACAATGGAGGGGAGGGGTGCTTCCCACTAACCTGTACCCTGCTGAGCACGGTCCCCTCCCTCCAGCCTTCCCTTAAAACTATACAAGACAATGGCATTGACATCATTTTGCTCATTTCTCACCTCCTCACTCCTCTCCTTCATCCCCTTGTTGCTGCTGCTACCCCTCCTCCTTCTTACTTCTCCCCTCCTTCCCCTTCCCTCCCCCTCCTTCCCCTCCCCACCCCCTTCCTCCCACCCCCTTCCTTCCTTCCTCCTTCCTTCCTCCTTCCTTCCTTCCTTCCTTCCTTCCTTCCTTCCTTCCTTTCTTTCTTTCTTTCTTTCTTTCTTTCTTTCTTTCTTTCTTTCTTTCTTTCTTTCTTTCTTTCTTTCTCTTTCTTTCTTTTTTCTTCTTTTCTTATCTTCTTCCTCTCCCTCTCCCTCTCCTCCTCCTTCTTCCTTTGTTCCAGGTAATTTTAAATTTATATTTTCTTTTAGAAATCTTTGCTCAACAACTGGAATACCTACTACAGCTACATTATAAGAAATTATTTGTCCATTTCTCCTATTCTTGTTCTGTTTCTTGTATCCCAAGTCATTCCCTTCCTCAGATTACATTTTTATTTTGATTAGTGTTTTCGGAGGCTTCCATGGGTGGCTAAATTTCCAAATTGCTTGCATGCTCAAAATTATCTTCATATTGCCTTCATACTTGAATGATAATTCAGCTGTGAAAAGTTCCCAACTTCTTTTCCCTCAGAATTTTTTTTTGGCTATTTCTCCACGGTTTTCTAACTTCTTCACTTGCCAATCAGAAATCTGGTGCCAGATTCATTCTAACTCCTTTGTAATGTTCCATTTCTTCCACCCCCTCTCTCTCTTTGTGAAAATTTGTAGCATTTTCTTTTTTATCCTTGGAATTCAAAAAACTCACCCAAATGTTTCTTAATATTTGCATAAAGCACATGGTAAGCCCTTTTGATCTGAACCACATGTCTTTCTTTAGCATGTGGAGATTTCTTCAATTATTTCTTTGATTTTACTTTTCCCTCCATGCTCTCTGTTCTCTCGTCTTATTGGGAAAATGTCTGGATATATATTTATCTGGATATGGCTCCAAGTTTATTAACTGTTAATAGTTTTCATTTTTCTTTCTTTTTGAACTGTGTTTTTGGAAAGCCACCTGATTGCTAAATATGCCTCTAGCCTCCTCTTTCCTGTACTCAGTCCTTCTACTGAGCATTCATTGTAGTGACCAGATTTTAAACTCCCAAGAATGACTTAGTGTTCTCATGTTTAAATTTCATACTATTTTCTTCTCATTCAGTGGATATAATTTTTTGAATTTCCAGGAAACATTCCTGTAAATCATTTTTTAGGATTTATTTAATTTCTTCTATTAATTGTGCTTCCTTGATGATAGTTCTTCTACTTATTCCATATATTGGCTTCCTTTCTGTTTTCTCAAATGCTGGGACCTGGCCCTAGAGTGAGTGGGCCCATGGGATGGGTGGGCTTCTTTTGAAGGTCAGAGAGGCTTATGTTTTGAGTGTGAGGCTGTATGTCCACAGAGAAGCCAGAAGTGACATGGGACATTACATTACTTCCCTCTCCAGCCCCAGGGCTCATGTTGGGTATCCCCTAGAAATAAACTCTGTTGTCTGGGGAGACATTCTTAGGTTTAGACTGGGGCAAATGCTATAGGAAATTGCCTGGAAAGCAGATTCCCACACTGTTAAATTTTGCCAACATCCAAGTCCAGTCCATCTGCTTTGTATCATACAGAAATTCCTTAATATTCTGGTCTGCTAATGTCAGCTTTTTGGTTCTCTAGTGCTTCTAAGGATTTGGTTTTTTTCCCCCCGCTTCTATGACATTTAAGGGAGAGTAGCAAGTAGTCCATCCATTTTGAGCTTTAACGCACACCGGTTCTCCAACTATTCTTGTCCAGAGGGAGGTTTGCCCAATCTGAACCACGTGGATTTTGTGGTTGATAAAGTTAACCATAAAACACCTATGTGCTTCTGTTTTACTGCTTTCTAATTTTATAATTTTTCTACTTTCTTATTCATTCGTGCTGAAGGAAATCCTGTCGTATGCTACAATGTGGATGAATCTTGAGGACATTTTGCTAAATGAAATAAGCCAATCACAAAAAAGACAAACCCGGCATGGTTCCACTTATATGAGGTATCCTAAAGTAGTCAAACTCTTAAAAACAGAAAGTAGAAGATGGTTGCCAGGGGCTGTGGGGAGCAGGGAAAGAGTTGTTCAGTGGGTACTGAGTTTTGGTTTTGAAAGATGAAAAAATGGTTAAGATGGTAAATTTTATGTTATATGTTTTTTTTAGCCACAATTTAAAAAATCAGAGATTTCCATCTCAGTGTGAGTGAAATTTTATATGTAAGTACTCCAGGAAGAGGAAAATAGCTGACTTAAAGTTAGCCATAGCTGTAATCAACCAGTACCAGAAGCTCTCCTATTAGTAGGTTTGCAGAGCAGGAAGGACGGCTGAGAGCTGGATGCTTTGGGGCTTCTGAAGGGGCACAGTGTGCACGACATGATGCCAACGGGTCTGACAAACGCTGGCTGTGGCACAGGAAGGTCAATGGTGTGCTGAAGCTAACACTCGGGGACTGAGCGATACAGGTTTGATTGGTAGACTGTGTTCCTACAAAATTCTTTCAAGGAGTCAAAGAATGTTTGGAAAATGAATTTTCCATGGAATCCTGTATGTAATTCATGAAGTTATGAGCTTCTTTTGAAGATTATATTGTGTGTATTGAGTGGGCTATGAAAAGCTAAAAATATACAAGGTAGATATTAAGGGTGATGAAATTAGCAACACAAGATTGTTTCGACCTGCCTTTCCTTTTTAAGTCCCTAGTCCCCTAACGTGCTAAAGCTGCATTTCAAAAGCCTCCGTGTTGCAGGATAAATGTTCACGCGCGGGTTCCAAGTGCACACTTCCAATTTCATGGCAGTGACTCCGCACTAAGCATTAAGGAGAAGTTACAAAATACCGAAACTCCAAATGAACTAACCAATACATGAAAATTAGGAAATACTAATGTTATCGTCTGATGAAAGACCATGAATAGAAAAACAGCGCTCAAATTTTTAAGCTGTGACTTCATTCGGAGCAGGAGAATTTTCCTTGTGTAAAGTGAATGATTTTAAATATTTCAGGAGAAACTATTCAAAGAGCAACTTTTAATTTCAGAAGGGTCTTGCGTAAGTGGTTTTCTGTCCGCCCATCTTCTTCTTCTTATGAATATTTGCCTTATAAATGTATTCTCCCATGAAATCCAATGGGGTGACTAAATTCGGACGTGCCCTGAGATACCTGGGATCAGAATACTTTGCTCAGGTCATTTTAAATTCACATCAGCACAGCATCTGTAAGAAACTGATCACACAGATTAATGTGGGGAATAAAAAAGAAACATCCTGACAAAAAAAAATAGACAAATAATATAAACAAGTAACTTTCCAACGATGAAGCAGTAGATATAAACAGATTGCAAAATAGGCACTCCTATTTATGCTAATTGAAACAATGAAGCATTGTATTTCCCCATCACAAAGGCAAATATTAAATAAAGACAGTATCAAAGAGTTAACAGACTGAGGGAGCATGAATACTCTCATATACCAGTGGTGAGAGAATAAACTGATGCAGCTATTTTGCAGAATAATTTGGCAGTTTCTATTAAATTAAAAATGTGCATGCTCTATGACCCAGCTAGAGAAACGCTTGCATGTATATATATGGAGATGTGAATTATGATCTGCATAATTCACTTCAGCATTTTTGTAGTAATGAAAATAATTAGGAACAATGAATGGCTGTTACTTGAGGAATAGTTAAATAAAATGTGATGTATTCATACAATGGAGTTGCCAAAGTTAAAGCAATAAACTAAATCTATATGAATGAACAAAAATCCGTCTAAAAAATTATGTAAAGTAATAAAAAGAAAATTATAGAATAAACACAATATATAAATTTATGTTTAATAACGATATGAAACAATTTTATATTTTTGTCTATGATATAAAAATATAAGGAAAGGTCTCGAAGGATGCATAGCAAACTCTTCATAGTGACTTCCCCAGAGAGTGTGAAAGAGGAAGTTTCCAGGCCTCTTAAAGGCTTAGAAGTGGCATAGGGCCATTTCAACTACATTGTATGGGTCCAAACAAGTCTCATGGCCAGCCCAGACTCAAGGGGACTTCGCCTCTCGGTGGGAGGTATGGCAGGCATTGAGTGGTGTTGGTGGAGATGAAATCTTTGGAGATTGTCTACCATATTATCCTTCTCCTGTTTTAGGCAATTAGCATCCTTCAGTTCTTGGCTCCTTTACTCTCTCCTATATCTCCCATCAAAGCTTGATTTTAAGAAAAGATTTTACAGAATTCGTCTACTTTAACTGTGAATTTAGAACAAGATATGCCATTCTAACAGGACATTTACACTTTATAGCTCTCTCTCTCTGATCATGGCAAAAAATGATTGATCTCATCTTAAGGCAAGTCCAGGCATTCACAAATGGGGAAAGCTGTTTTCAGAGCCTCCCTTTTGAGTCACAATTTGTGGCTTTCTAAGAGCATCACCTCCTCTATCTTCTTAAAAGTTGTCCAGGGATAAAATAGTGATGTCACCCTGGAGAGATGGAGCTCTCCAATCACAGAGGCTGTCCAGAGCTTGGCTCTGAGCTTCTGCAGAAGTGTTCACTGTTACCTGGAAAAGAGGTGTCCTGTAACCACGTTCCCATGGCTTTCTGGCCCACAGGTAGTCACTGGCCATGTCAGATATCAAATATGGGGGAGAGGGACAACAGGAAATCATCTAGCCATCCATTCCAAAATATTTGTGGAGGCCGATGTAGCTGGGTACTAGGCAAGGTGCTGGGTGTACTAGTAGTGAACAAGACAGGCAGGGTCTACCCTCACAGAGCTTAGACTCTGGTGGAGTATCTAGACAGGAACCAGCAAGTGTAATCTGCATCAAGTATAACAAAGGGAAATTATAAGGAGCTGCAGGAAGACCACAGAGGGATCTAAATAGTGGGGTGCTGATTAAGTATTAACAACTGGCTCTCCCAAAAAGACAAAACCAAACCAAATCAAACCAACCCCGTGATTTGTAGTGTTTGCCCATTTCCATGGTGTAGAGTCCCAGCAATTTTGAGCTACCCACATGGCATCACTGAATCGTTACGAAGAGAGGTGAGCTCCCGAGAGCGAATACAAGCCAACCTCAGTGCACCAGTGGGTCTGTGCCAAGTTGGGGTGGGAGCATGGGGATGTCAGCTGTCCAGAAAGTGTTCTGGAGGAAGAGTCGTCTATGGTGAGAACTGAAGGATGAGGAAGAATCAGCCAGCTGAAGAGGGTCACAGAGAAATGGTCCATGGAGAGGAGATAGCATGTGTCAAGGCCTGAAAGGTGAGAGAGGGCATGGCACACTTGGAGAATTCCAGGAGACCAGTTTGGACCAAGGGCATCCTTATGAGTGTGGAGTGGTGGGGAGGAGGCACGTGTACACATGTTGCGGGTAGTGTGGTGTGTATATGTGCACGGTGCAGTGTGCACATGTGTGTGTGTGTGTTCGTGTATGTGTGACATGGCATGTGTATATGCACATGGTACAGTGAGGTGGGGGTTTGTGTGTGTGTCTCAGCCAGCTTGAGCTGCCACAACAAAATACCGCAGATTGGGTGACAAACAGTAGACATTTATTTCTCACAGTGCTGGAGGCTGAGAAGTCCAAGATCAAGTTGCCTATGGATTTGGTATCTGATGAGAGCCCTCTTCCTGGCTTGCAGACCACCACCTTCTTACTGTGTCCTCCCATGGAAGAAAGAGAGAGAGAGAGAGAGAGAGAGAGAGAAAACAAAAACGCTTTGGTCTCTTCTTCTTATAAGGACACCAATCCCATTACGAGGGTCCCACCCTCAGGACTTCATCTAAACCTAATTACTTCCCAACAGTTTTACCTCCAAATACCGTCAAACTGGGGCTTAGAACTTCCACATGTGAAGGTGGCAGGCTTACAGACATTCAGTGCATAGCAGTGTGTGTGTGTGTCACTGATGAGAGAAACATGGGGCTGTGGAGCTGTGTCAGCCAGGAAGCTACATCCTGACACTCTACTTCAACACTCGATTCTGACAAAATATTTGGGCAATCTATCCTTCAAGGAGATTTTGAAAGTGTTACAGGAATCCAGCAATTTTGCAACTTTCACATGACAAGTCTTCCTCTAAATTTCCCTCTAGCTGAAGGCTGCTTTGGAGACCCAGCAGGCCCCCAGGAAGGATCTGGTCATTTGGTATTTCTGTGGGTCGGAGTTTGATGCCAAGGGGTGGGAGTGCTTCCCTGGGTCCCCCGGCACTCAAGCCTCCAAGGCCTCAGCTTCTCAATTTTTATACCCTTCCCATCAGCCAAGTTGGAGTTGGAAACAAAATAATTTAATTTAGTTAACTCTTATTCTAAACAAATAGCGAAAATAATTACATAAAGCTTTACTAAACAGTACTTCAGTTCATAACACTATTAAATAGAAAATGATCTATGTGATGAGCATCTTTTATAGTTAAGTAGTTATTGGATGAAATAGTCCATCTTCTTCTTTGCATTTTCCTGCACACACGGCAAGACGAGGACTGCTGTCACCTTAGCAGCAACTGTGGCCACTTAGCAACCCATCGGCGGCTGGCCGAGACTTGTACCTTTAGGAACAGAGATAATTGCAAAACGGCAACTGTTTGGGGCCCTCTCTAAACTGCTGACTTAGCATGGGCTGAAAGAAATGCTGATTACCCATCTAGGGGCAGAGGTTTGGGCTGCAAACCAGGTTTAGACAATCTTTTACTCCCCAACTAAAACTTGGTGATTTTCCAAAATTTTAAGTTTAAAAGTTGGCAGTCATAGGGAAAAAAATGGCCATCACTTTGTACAGAATAGTCAAGTTTTCCTTTGAGATGACAATACCAGGATCCTGACCATAAAACCATCATTCTCATGCAGCTTATTCACAAATGACCCTGATCAAATGCTCCACTACCCTGTGCCGGGGAGGCGGAGCTGTCTAAACGGGGGAGAATCGGGTTTCTGTCTTCCTCCCTGCACCCCCAGGGCTGGTGGAAATACTCCAGCTTAGTGACAGTTACACTTAACGTCAAACTAAATGTTAAGAGTAAAGGTGGTTGTCTAGGAGAATTATTGCCGGAGCTACACACAGCCTGAGCCAGACTTGGGATTCTTGGAGACCAGGAAGGCCAAGTGCAATGTGGAGATCATGATTACTCCTTCATTCCTCGGGACTCAATTTCTCTTTAATAACATGAATATAATATTTTCTTCCTATCAGTCTATTAAGTGAACTGGTTAGATTAAATGAAGTTGATTTGGAAAAAAGTTTAGATTGCAGGGAACTCATGTTTTATTTGGTCACCTTCTATAACCCTCCTTTAGTTGGCCTGGCCCCCTCCGTCCCACCTTACACACACACACACACACACACACACACACACCCTTCTAGGATTAGAGCGGCTCATGGTGAAACTGTTCTGTACCACCATGCACAGAAACACTAGAAGAAAAGGAGTCTGTATTCTTTTGACCAAAAAATGTTAATGAGGTTTTTTTAACAAAAGCATATTTTATTCAACTTAAGTTACTTTTAAATTTTAAGATGCACCATTATTTTATGTACCATTAGAAGAGGAAAATTGCTGTCCATTAAACTAAAACACAGTGCTTTCTTTTCTCTCTGTATTTTGTCAGTCTTTCTAGTGGTTTATCCATTTTGAATTTTCCAAAGAACCACCTTTTGTTTTATTGATTTTCTTATTTTCTTATTTTCAGTTTCATTGATGTGTGCTCTTACCTTTATTACTCTTCCTTCTGCTTTCTTTTGGTTTATTCAGTTCTTCTTTTTCTAGTTTCTTAGTACAGGAATTTAAATTACTGATTTGAGACCTTCCTCATGTCTAATGTAAGCATTTGAGCACTATATATTTTCCTCTCAGCACTGCATTAGATGCACCATACATATTTCGATATGTTGTTTTTATTTTTAGTCAGTTCTGTGTATTGAAAATTTCCTTTGATGCTTTTTCTTTGATCCATGGATTATATAGAAGTGGGTGGTTTAATTTGCACATCTGTTATTGATTTCTAGTTGATTCCATCATGGTCAGAAAACACACTATATGATTTCAATTCTCTTAAATTTGTTGGGTTTGTTTTGTGGTCCGTAATATGGTCTATCTCGGTCAATATTCCTTAGGTGTTTGAAATAAAAAATCTGTGTCTTGTACTGCTGGTGATAGAGTGTTCCATATATCAACTAGAACCTTTTTAGATTGATTATTTTGTTCAGATCTGCATCTTTTCTGGTTTTCTGTTTAGTAGTTCTATCAGTTTCTGAGAGATAAATGTGCAAGTTTACAACTATAATCGCGGATTCATCTTTCTCCTTCAGTTCTGTCCATTTTTGCTTCATGTCTCTGAGGCTCTGCTGTTTGGTGTGTGCACACTTAGGGTTGGTATGTCTTCTTGCTGAATTGACCCTTTTATCGTTATGTACATGATAGGGACAAAGGGACGTCTCTTTGACTCTCATACTTTTCTCTGAAGTCTACTTTATCAGATATGAATATAGCCACTCCTGCTTTTCTATTATTATTATTATTTGTATGCATTTATTTTTTCACCCTTTTATTTTCAACCTACCTATGTCACTGCATTTGAGGTGAGTTTCTTGTAATCAGCATATAGTTAGGTCATAATTTCTATTCATTCTTCTAGTCTTTTTTTTTTTCCTGGTTGATGCACTTAGATCATTTACACTGAAGGTAATTATTGGTATGTTATTGCTTAAGTCTGCCACTTTATTGTTTGTTTTCTCTTTGTTTCTTCTTGTTCTCATTCTTCTGTTTCTTTTCTTGGCTTCCAGTGGGTTACTCAAACATTTTTGAGAAATTCATCTTGGTTTATTGATAGTGCCTTGAAGTTATCTGTTTGTATAGTTTTTGTAGTGGGGACTCTAGGTATTGCAATATACAGACGTGACTTATCACAATCTACTCACATCAACATTTAATCACCTTGAGCAAACTGTGGCAAGCTGAGTATTTCTCAGACACATTTGACTTATCTGTTCACTTTCAGGACCAAGCTGCAGAAATCATTGCTGCAAGGTGTGCTTTGGAACTCTCTTACTGGAAAGAATTCTTCCATCCCTTATTTGTGATTATTGCCAAGCATTTGTGCTAGAGATGTGACTATGTTATAAGAAAGAACCTGCTGACATTTCCAATGATTCCAGGCTAAACGATCTTGGGAATTGCATTACACAGAAATCGTTCCAACAAAAATAAGAAAATTAAAGCTCAGTAAAATTGAACAACTTGCTCAAAACATGGATATGGGACTCAAATCTTGGTCTACTGGCTATGCTACATCATTTTCTTCAAGTCTTCCCCATCTTGTCCCAGCCCCACCTCTGGCCAGGATCTGCCCCATCCTTTCAGCTTCTGCTTCAGTCATCAATGAGTATTCCCCAATTGTGAACTGCGCTTTCATTTAATTTTGTCTTTAGATTCAATTGAAAAATATAAAGATGTAAAGAAGTTGTAAAGTATTTGTAAATACTCATCCATGATTTCATGTCCATTACCACTCTATTAGATTCTTAATATTTCCCTTATTGACTTGTATTATCTCTCCAGACATTAAGGATATATTGGTCTGTGTTTTGGATGAGCCATTATTTTTAATTGTTTATTCTTTAATGTACAGAGGTATTTTTACTGTTGCATAGTTATGTGAATTCATCATTAACTTCATGATTTTTTTTTCCATCAAGTTTTACTTTCACATGCAGCTATCAAATAATTTTTTCTAAAATGTCTACTTGTTGTTTGGGCTTTTATACCGAATTTCTTCATTTTGGTGTATAATATAAAGAAAGGCTCTAAATTGATTTTTTCATTTAAATCAGTTTCTGCAACACTAATAATTAGTACAATCTTTTTTGGTAGGGGAAGATAGTCATGAGGATGCATGCTAGAGAAGCCAAGGCTGTGCGAACCGCTTCTGCACATGAAGGAAAATGCAGAGTCAAGAGAAAATGGCTGAACTTCCAAGGTGTTAAATAAGAACCAAATGAAGTCATATCTTTTGTTTCCCATTTATGCACCTGTAACAAGGGATGAGAGAAATAACAAAGTTGATTACAAGTAGACAGAAAGCATTTTTGATGTGCTGGGCCTATCTAGGTAGTACTGGGTCTCCTAACCAAGATTTAAAGTGATGTAGAAAAAGTTAGTTTTTAATCAAATCTCTGGATAAAACAAGAATTAGATCAGCCTACATTAAATAAAGCTAACTACAAGTGAATATTATATCAACAAAAAAGAGAGAAAGAAAAGAACACTCTTACCCTCCAAATTTGAAAACCTAAACACTAATTATGACAATACAAGTCCAATCCATCTCATCTCAGTAAAACAGGAATTGCAGAACACCTCTAGAAAAATGAGTAAGCATGCCATAGACTGGGAAAATATATTTGCAATCTGACAGAGGACTTGTATCAGAATATATAAGGAACTCTGACAAATACACAATTAAAAGACAAATGACCTAATTTTTAAAATGAGCAAGAGATTTGAACAGACACATTACAAAAGGAGACATGAATGGCCATTAAATGTGTGAAAAATCCCCATTCCCAACACTAGTCATTAGGGAAATGGACATGAAAATCACGACAAGATAACATTTCACACCTACTTGAAAGGCTGTAAAATACAAAAGACAATGCCAAATGCCGGCAGAAATGTGGAGCAACTGGAACTTGTATGTATTACTGGTGAAGATGAAAATGGTAGAACCACTTTGGAGGACTACTGGGAAGTCTCTTCAAAAGTTAAGCATACACTTACCCTGTGAGCTCTTAATCCCCCTAAAAGTCCATTCTACCCAGCTCTCAGCACTCCCATGCTGCTTTCTCTTCTTCCAAATCTCCCATATCTTTATCTTACTATTCTCATCTTTCTTCTATTCCCTCTTCTTCTGTCCCAAATGCCATTTCCCTAATGCATTATAAAGAGAATCGTTTCTTCCACATTCATTCTAGAATGATATAAAATAAGAATGATTTAGGATGAGCTGTGTATATTGCCAAAATAAGAGGGAAACTATTTTGAAAGCTACAAATGTTAGTTATATGCCAAGAGTAACAATAAGAATGGGCCATATACCAATATAAAAAAGACAGTATTTACATTAAAAAATTTTTTTCATGTATAAATAATTCACAGCCTTCAACAATAGAAAGAAAATGACATCATAGTCACTTGAAAAGTTCATTTATTATATACCAATATACACTTTCCATAATAAAAAAAAAGCCTCCCAATACATTGAACCATCTTATAAATGAAATAAGAAAATAAAAATTTTCATCTGTTTATAAATGGGGCTAAATTAACCAGTACAAGATACCATATGTACGTCTGCCCTGCAGTCTATGTGAACTCTAATCCTGAAAATAGCTGTGAGGAGAAATGGTGCTTTATTATTTGGCACTGTAGTATTGCTCTTGAGTATTTATACAATTACACATGTTGATATTTTCAAGTTAGTCATTTCAAATGTAAAGCATTCAAAATATATACAGATTTTTACACTTTTTCAATTTTTTGGATTAATCTTTGATATTTACATTTAAATACATTCAGGTTAGACTTTTTTTTTTTTTTTTTTTTTAACACTCAGAAGGTACCTTTTTCCACTTTCGATTTTGATACACTCCTTGGGTGAATGAAAATGGAAATATATCTTAAAAATGCTATTTGGCAAATTTTTTTCCAGTAATAGTAAGTCAGAAGTTATGATAGTTTCTAGTAATGCTCAATGTCCTTAATAAAGTGCACCATTTTGCAGTATTCTGCCTCTAGAAAATAATACATAAAACAAATATATATTTACTTAAGGCACATTCCAGAAAAAGCTATTGAAATGTGATTTAATATTATCATACTTATATGCTACTTGTATTTCATACTTGGCTACACTAAAATATAAAATATACCACAAATATGCTTGCTACTGATTTAGGGGGGAAAAAAAAAAAGAAATTCTAGGCAGTGAGTACTAATTTTTAAATCCATTTCAGGTAACTATGTTGTAGAAGTGAGCAAGAATAATAGTTTGCATCTTTTTGTAGTGTTAGCACTTTTATTTTTAGAGAGAACCACTCAACGTTGTATTAAATGGCAAGTGAACGTCAGCAAACACCTGTGCAAGCGAAATGAACTAAAATCCTATTTTAAACATGCTAAATTAAAGACGCAACCTTAGTAGTGGTAATTATTTGCAAGTAGGGACCTTATTTTCTTGTAGATAATTATATTCAATATTGTAAACATTGAAGAAGAGCATTACTGAACTACATATAACTTAGGCTTCAAATTTAAGATATCCCCAAGAGACAGATACATACAAATGGATTTCTGAGCCAGTCAAGGTAATTCCCTGCCCCCACCCCCAGGAATATAAATGTTTGACCGTGAAGGAGAGAAAACTACACACGTAAAAAATAAAAATCAAATGTACCATACATTAAAATTCTGATGACTACAGAATAAGGTTATATACAGAAACAAATAAGCAATCACAGTTTCCTGCACTGAATGTTTATCAAATAAAAATGTATCAAACAATACTGGGTAGTGTAGCGCCACATGAACTGTGGTCTTCTAAAAATTCTGGATGAGAATGGAAGACGAGAGGGAGAGCATTGTTCAATGACCAAAGTACGAGAGGATTGGGAATCACATGGGTAAGCAAATGCTTCCCGAATAGGCAGGTCAGCGGTAAGCATTATTTTTGCTGTTCCTCTATAATTTAAATCAAGCCCCTCTCTATGTTTGGTAAGATGTCTTAACACTTACAAAAGATCTACTGAATGAAGAATCCACTAATTTGATGCCACAAACAGGATGGGCAAAATATTCCTTGTGTTGACAGTAAGATGTTCTAGCCTGGTGTCTGATCATTCAGGTACCTCACAGGGACAGTTCAGAAGATAATGCCTTTTGCCTCTGTTACTAAATAGACGCAGAGTATTTGGTGCAAGACTGAGGGAAGGCATTGAGTGGTGATAGCTTTGCCACCAGGGCATTTTTGTTTGATGTTCCGAGAATACAGGAATTTGGTATTTTGGTGGGAGGGGGCGAGGAGGTGGGAAGAGGATATTATCTGATGACCATTACGTGCAGCTCCTCTTATTCTGCTGGTGCAGCAGCAAAAATACACCATCTCACACTGCTCTAGTAAAACCTGGGTAGAAATGGACTCCACAGATTTTTAAATACATAAACAGCCATTCACGACAAAAAAAAAAAAAAAATGATTTTCCTCTTCTGCAGGTGGCTGGTGATGTTGCTGGTAAACATCTTTGGAATCTTCCTGTTATTTCCTATGAATAACATTCCAATCAAGATAACTCAAATATCTTTGGGAGCATAATTCGCAACCATTTCCACTGGGAAAAGAAAGTATGTTTTCCTTGGGTTAGTGATGCTTGGAATTTGGGGGATTGTAAACCCAGTCCAGTATAATGAGTGCCATGCTTCCAATCATGAAGATGATTCCAACCACGAGGAAAATCAAAGCCTGTAAGTCAGAGAGAACTTGTTAGGGAACATGGGAACTATACTCACTCGGTACAGTTTGCTTTTACAAGTTGTTTACTTAAGGCAGCAATCTGATTTGCATACAGAACTATACCGTTCTTTCAGCTCAGATGTCTATGCCCAGCTGTTCAATCAAATTAGAACCCTAGCTGGGGAAAGAGGGTGAATACAATACTAGAGAGATTTAACCCAAACATTCAAAATAGAAAAATGGTTAATTGATTTGGTACATCACAATGATGAATATCCCATAATCATTACAAATCAGGTAACAGAAAAAGATTTAATGACCTAGGGAGTGCTCACAATCTTTTAGGTGAAAAGGGGCAGGTTATAAAAGAGTAGTAGGTATGATATGATTAAATTTTGTAAAACAAATGAAAACAAAAGCCTAAGGTAATGCATGTTGCATATTCTTTGAAAAAAACCCCAAAGTGTATGTGTGTTTGAAATTACATATATACATACCCATGTACATATAATATACATGGAATTATAGACACACATAAATATTTCATAATTTTAACACTAGAAGGGGTCTTATATATTACTACACAGATCAACCTCCTAATTCTACATATAGGAAGCAGCAGCTGAAGTTTTTTTTTTCTTCATTAGAAAGAATCCAGGAGATAGTTTTACTCACTTTTACATCTGGGCAAACTGACAAAGACAAGTATTTGGCCAAGACCACACTGCTGGAAAAGTCCAAGTAGAATGGGCTGCACAGAGTGGAAGTTTGGGGGCCGGGGATGGGAGGATTTTTCTGAAACCAAACTGTCCTCAAGTCCCAGAACAATCCCACGAGGAGAATGACTCCCAGGCAAAATTCAGGGTCACTCAGTCAGAGGCACCTTTCCAACCATAATATAAGACTTGATTAAGGAGCAGTTGATAATATTTAATCTGGGAAAAACAATTATTTCTAGTATAAGTTTCTGTAATACTATTATGGAAAAGAAATACACACTCTTTAGGTTAATAAGACTATAAATTATACCTAAAGAGATCAATCAAAAAAATGAATGGTTGTGTTCTGGATCTTGGTCCACACCAGGGGACAAAAAGGTACTAAGGACGGGGAACAAAAGCAACACTTTTTCTTTTGGCCTTACAAACCTAAAGAATAGGAACAAAATGTTTAAATAACTTCCTAACACTCCTAGGGACCCTAGTTCCTTCCGGCATAATTTCCCTCAGAGAATACAGCAACAGCTTGGTGGTGGACACGCGCCTGTGCGCAGACTCCATTAGCGTTTGACAGGTGGGAGGGACTCAACACAGGATATATAACACTTGAAGAGAAAAAAATCCTGGAATTCTCTGAGTGGCAGAAATCCACTCCCTCTTTCTTTCCACTGGAGAGTTCCAGCCCATCTCTGAATTTTAGTTCTTGTTTGTCAATTCATTTTTTTTGAACCACATGCATCTCCTGGTTTTCTCTATGTAGTCTGAGAGCAGCTTATAATGGGAGAAATGGCAAACCTTACTTACCCCGACTTTTTGGGGTGACCTAAGAGATTCTTTCTTGACAAGTTTAAGATAAAAAACTGCTGGAAGAATGAAAATCAGCATAGTGGCAGAAGACGCCCCTGAGGAGAGACACGGGACAGGACATAGTCTTACTCAGCAGGTCTGAATCAGCAAGGCAGAGACCCAGGGGCGTACACTTGAAAGTAACCAAACCTAAGCCTTCCGTAATCTTAGCACGATAGGTACTATAAGCTTGTGGATGCTCATTGAAAGAAGATATGTTTATAAACACAATTTAAATGTACCTTACATAGTAGCTGCATACTAACTATACATAACATGTACTAAAAAACAAAAAGACTGAATGTTACAAATTTATAGGAAATTAGTAATGTAAATACATCTATGAACCCATCACACCCCCTTCCTATTTACTTCTAACTTTTCCAAATGCTTGCACCGGAGTTTTTAAAGTTTTACATTGTATTTCAAGTCTGACTGAATCCTGAAATCAGCAGAATGAAAAATTAAATATATTAACAGGTCACTCAGTTAAGAGAAATAATACACTTTACAAAGTCAACCTCCTCTTTCTCCAAAGACATCCTTTTAATGTTCAGCTGATACTCACAGACCTCAGAGGGCATCCTGTAGGTAAAATCTAACTTCCTTCCTCTTTTTCTGATGCAGAGTTAATACCTAAGTTCAAATCCTGGGTCCACTCCAAGTATCATGACTTGACTATTGTGGAGCTCAGTTTCCTGGTCTGCCGGAAAAGGCAGCTAGGCTACATGACCTAGAGGTAGGTTTTAACTAACGTTTTCTGATCCTGTGAATAACTTCCAGTGTCACTGGGAGGGAGGGAAAGTGACCAACTGGAGCCCAGCTGGGCTACTAGGAATTCTGTGAGCCTGTGACGGATGGGGATCCTTGACCTTCCATCACTGGCTCCCTGTCCTCTGTTAATGGAGGTAGCACTTGAGTTGACAAAATAAAAGCCTTTCTGAAACTTACCTATGAATCCAAAGATGTATTTTATAGTTGGCACAAGGATGACCAAAACATTATTAAGTGCAATGAGTATGGCTGCAATCAGGAAATGTCTTATCCAGCTGAAGGGTCTTTTGGGAAATAACAGTGTGATCACTGATGAACGAATCTGCAACAGGAAGTTTAAAGGCAAGGTCACGGCTTTGCTTTTGACTCTATCTACTATTTCAAATATCCTCGTCCCTCTCAAACATTCTTGGTTTTCCTTTTTCTCCCAGAAAAGATCTTGATGCTGGTTCTTTTATTTTTTTTTAATTTTAAAAATTGTGATGAAGTACAAATAACATAAAATCTACCATCTTAACCATTTTCAAGTGAACAATTCAATGGTATTAAATATATTCATATTGTTGTGCAAGCTTGATGCTGATTTTCAATGTTTGGGAGAGGGTCACTTTTCCCTCAGGGGATATATCTTGTGCTCACTTTCTTTGCTTTCAGAATGTTTTCTTAAAAATAGTCTCAGTCAGAAAGAGATAAAAGGCTAGATAAGATGCATAAATCAGAGATGCAGGAAAAACCCTTGTTGATTTTTAATCATGTCTTATCAGACTGGATTCATTGTGAAGGGCAAGCATTGAATTTACTGGCATGTGATCGTGAACAGAATTTTTACAAAACTCAGCGTTTCTTAATTTCACATTTTATTTAGCATTTTTTGCCCCCTGATTTTTTCTTAAATGTAATACTTTTTGTATTTACTCCTTTCTCCTTTTTCCCCCTTTACCTCCCGCCAATTACAGATTATAGATGCCCAAAAGGCAAGGACCAAAACCTAATGATGCTAACGCTCCTCTGAGTTTCTACCTTAGTGTCTTGCACACAGCAGGCACTCAATAAATGCTGAATTAAATTGAACAGAATGAATCTTTTCCCTTCCTTCAGGATCCCTGACAGATTTCAGCCCTATTTCAGCAGCTGAAAAGAGCAGGTGAAGGGTCAAGTAAGGCGCCGGTTGTAGCCGCCGCTCAAGTTACTCTGATGTAACTGGATAAAAAGATCCCTGTGGGTCGAGGGAGGGAGTGCCGTTTATGGTTGAAGAGCTTAACAAAGTTGGAAATATCCTTATCTTTGAAATCTTTTAGAGGACACTTTTTTGACTCAGTGGAATTAGTTGATTGGCTTTGCAAGCAGTGAGCACTTTAGTTAAGCTAGGATTTCCCGTTTTGAGAAATGCCGAGATTGGGAGTGATTTTTTTTCCCTTAAAACTTTGCCTCTGAAGTCTTTTAATGGTATAGAGGTGGGAATTCTTTTAAAAGAGAGAAAATGTAAAATATATTTTGAAACACACGTATGAATGACAAATGCTTTGAGCTGAATGGCTTGCTGTGTCTAACGTGACATTCCTTTCACACCACTCTGTCAAAAATTAAAGCCATCTGTTTAGTTTTAAAAGGCAAGTTCACTTCCAGAATGGCAAAGCCAGCTAGTCTCTGGAAACGACTAAAGAGTGAGTTTGTAACGGATTTTAAAAGTTGGATGAGCGAAAATTATGAAACTCACTCTGAAAAGTAGACTGAGCAAAGCAAACAGTTTGATTTTGTTTTCCTCAGCATCCTAGAAATTATGACCTACAATTAGTGTTCGTTCAACATTGTCCGAGCTTAAAATAAGCTTTCTAAATACACACACACACACACACATATATATATACAACTCAATCACTATGCTGTACACCAGAAACTAACACAACATTGTAAATCAAAAAATAAACATAAAAAATAAGCTTTCTATGGTACACACATAGGGTTTAAGGGTTTATTTGTCTGAGAATGACAAACTTATAGCCTAAGCAAGCAGAATGCAGGTTATTTTCGGGCAGAGGTCACACGTATATGCTTTTTAGTCCTTTGTTGAAATAATGTGTTTAACTGAATAAGCTGAGTTAGAGGCAATCCTATATGTATGGGGTCTTGGAATGTAAATAAATGCAGTTTTCTCAGGTCTCAAGGCTCCCAGAAGGACTAAGATTTGGTCTAATGATGTAATAGTATGGAAAGTTTGTGGAATAATGGCTGAAATAAATGGTGAAAGTTTGCTCTTCATAGTCAGTAGGGAATAAGGAAATCCCAAACAGAGCTGAAGGCATGTAGGGTTGCCAGTGCACGTCTTAGATGGGCAATGGGGCAAACAGGGAGATAGAGGCTGCCGGCCGTGCTAGGTGGAGGAAAAGAGTAGAAGGAAGCTTGCTAGTCATTCCAGGTTAAAATGCAGCCTTGAGGGTGCGCCTGGCGTCACGGGTCCCGGCAGCTCCCCTTGGCTGTGTCAGGACACAGGCGACTCCGGCTTATTATCCACAAAGCCGTGCCGGCTGCTCCACTTAGGGGCCTTTGCTCCACCGACACAAACTGACAAGAACCTGCAAGTGTGGGTCAGATGCCTTATGTGGGGACATCCCCAGCACCCTCCACAGCCTCTAACCCCGGAACAGTTCCAGAAGAGCTCCCCGCAGCTCTCGAGAAAACACCTGTTGTTTCCAGAGACAGCGTTCCGAACAGGAGCCTGTTCAGGAGATGCTGTGTTCTGATGTAGGGCCCCATGTGAAAGTCGGAAATGTGGAGGCTGCGTAGAAAGTGGAAGCCTTGTTAGTTCTGAACTCAATCAATCAATCACTCAGTCAATTCTATTGCTTTGAAGTGAATCACAGCCTCACTTTGCAGGACTGCTTAGGACAGGGGCTATGGAAATGCCTGGACCACACTGGCATCAGTGTTCTAGTCCAGTTCACAGCGACACCTGCCATCTTTCTATGACTATATCTACATACGCCTCAAAACGGGAGGTCTAAAGGCAACGTAAGAGCAAGGAATGGTTTTACTATAATCAAATGAAATAGAAGAAGCTAGAGACTCTGAGATATGATCTCTCTCTCTTTTTTTTAAGGTGCGGTGGGTAGAATTTGAGTCTATGTGTTCTCAATAAACCCATTAGGGTTATCGGGTTTTCTATTTTTCATGGTAGTAAGTGCATTTTCTGCTCAAAGAGAAGCACAAGCTGAAAATGGCGTGATTAGTCCCCAGGAAGGAGGTGCAGTCCCATAATAGACACCCCCAGCCCCATGGCTCCTCCCTCCCGCTTCTAAGAAAGAGAAAACAATGTTGGATGGCTAGTGAGAAAGCCAGCATCTTAATTCACTTTATTTATGTGCTCAAGAAACACTTCAAGCATTTATTCTGTGCCTTTTACTAACAGGGAAAAAGCTAACCTGACTCGGGGGGGAAAAAAAAGACAATGCATAGAGAAATGAAAAGGGAATCCAGCCAACCGCCACCACCGACAACAAAACTCTTGTCATCTCTTCTTGGGCTCCTAAGAAAAAGAACCAACTTTGTAGTTGAATAAAGGAGAATACAAAAAAATATCTAAAACGGATAGATTTTAATCCAGATTGGGTTTTATTTGTTTCATTATTTGTATGTGGGGCTATCAAGGCAAAGCAAATAAATGTATTGGTCAAGAGTTTCTTAACTCAAAGAAACTTACCAGGAGAACCATGCTGTTTGACTCAGTGTTTGACACATGGAAAATCTTGGCTCCAAATTGTCAGAAACAAACAAATACACCCTTAACAACTTCTGTCGTTGTTGGGGAGAAGGGTCTGAATGTAGCCTTGTTGCAATTGACTGGGACAGAGAGACTGGATCCACCTTTATATCATCCATAACCTCCAAGGAGGCTTCGTTCATGAAGCCAAGAACCCCACCTGAACTGATGTTCATGGCGAATGTCAGCCAGGAGAAGAGTCTACGCTTTTGCTGGAAAAGGCAGTTTATACAATCACAAGAAAGGGCGAGATTCATTTGGAGACCATTTTTCTTAGCAAACACTGTTGAGCTCACCCTTAACATCCAGGGGAAGATTTGGACAATATACAAAGCCTCTCAATGTAACGTAAGGGTGAAACAGAAGTACGTGCAAAAAGTTTCATAAACGCTAATGTGGAGTAAAAATCCTTAACAAAGGATAGCAGTTGTTTTCCTGAAATCTGGTTCTAATGGTCAGTTTTGGTTTTAATGGGCATCTGATGGGAAATGTTTCCAAACTACTATGGGAGATACACCTAGTGGGAAATGTGTTGCCATTCCTGATAGTCAGATTCATGCCAGTGCCTTATCTGTTACCATGGGGAAGAATTTCTATGGGAGATCTGGATTGTTAATGTCAAGGTGGAGCGGTCATCACTAAATGAAAGGCTGACTTTCGCTGCCCATTATCAGGACTGCAGCCGTCAGTATCATGCTGTGAGCAACGCATCAGTTCAACTGTTAGCAACTAGCTGTGGAACCACAGCCAAGTCCTTTAATCTCCTGAGACCATGACTTGCAAGCACTCTATATAGGACTTATGAATAGACCAACACAGAAACGCGTAACAGATTTCTTTCATAAAATGCATTGATTCAGCAATGATGTGACTGCTTACTGTGTCCCAAAATTTCATCAGTAATATCTTTACACACAGAAAGAAAGGCTCCAGATAATCTTTATTTGGCGATGCCGTTTGCTTTGGGAAGTTTACCCTATGGTTCATTTTCTGTCTACAGCTGTCTTCTGCCTTGTACCCACAATGGAGCTGACTTTAGGCTAAAGCTGAGTGCCTGTCATTTGAAATACTTTCAGATATATAAGAGACAAGACATTATTTAAAAGTAAACTCTTAGCCACCATAGTAATAAGGATCTGATTTCATGCACTCATGGAAAAGGAATGTGCCAAAGAATATTTCAGCACACAGGCTGCGTTTAAAGTGACCACAGTGTCATTATAGGAGTAACCTTCATCGGTTTGGCCCTGTATGGAACATTCTGTCCAGGACAGTGCTGGTTACTATGTTGCTGATTTTTCCCCCCTAAAAAGAGTGGTAAATTCAGTGTTTATGAAAGAGAAGTTGGCAGGAAAGTGCAGGCTTGTGTTTATCCATAGGTGGTGGTTTTAACGCATGCAGCCCAGGTCTCCATGATCAGCCCTGCTCTGTGATCCCAGAACAACTGACCCCAACAGCAAATGTCATGAAGGGACTGTGTCCCAGCACGAGTCTGCCAAAGGGTGTGTGTCAGTCTTGGGGGCAGTAGAAGAGACATATGATGGATAATATGACCACTTTTCAAGAAATTTTGTTCAAGGATGTAATTTACTTAACATGTCTCATTAGCGTTCAAGGAATCGTTAAGGTGAGTTTTGGATGTTAAGGCAACTTTTGGATGTGAAGGCAGCACAACAAACTGGGATTAGGGGGTGGGGGATGAAATACGTTCAGAACGGTGGCGAAAATGCAATAGAATTTGAAAGATAATGTGGTTTTGGCTTTCAAATTAAGCTATATAAACTCCTACTCATTTCTACTACTCCACAAGATAGGAACTCAAGATCTGCTTTTTTGAATTTGAGTTTAAAAATAAATTTCAATCTCAATAAAGCTGTAAAACAAAATAAATATGTGGAAATTATTTTTTTTCCCTCTACATTGAAAAAGTACTTAACATTTGAAGAGACTTGCTCTATCCAAATATTAAATGGTCAATTTTAAGTGGGTCCAAAATGCTATATGAAAATAATAATGTTCTTGGACATTGCAATTGCAAACTCACATTACAACTGAGTCAACAGCAAGTCAGAACATTTGTACTGATTGACCCTAATCTACGGGGGATTCTTTTACCAGAGGTTCGTGTACTTACGGGGAACAGGACTATGGGCACCGTTAGTGTTACTGCCACGAGGACTGCCAGGCGTACCATGAGGAGAGGGGTGTCAAATGTGTACACCTTGCTGTAACCATGAAGCAACTCATCTTCAACTTCTCCTGCAAAGAGGAAGAAGGAAATGAGTCCACCTGGTGCGGCCACATCGGCACTGCTTACTTAGCACAATGTTTTGCAAAAGAGACAGAGTTGAGCAGAAAGAACCCAGGTCTGGGAATCCAGACACCTCTGTTGTTATCCTGTCTCTTAGCTTATTAGCTGTGTGACCTTTGCTCAAATGAACAAAGGGGTCCTGAGGCTTTTAAAGGTGCAGGAGCTGATATAAAATTGCTAAGGCTCTTCTCTAATCATTTGCATTGTGATGTCTCTCTCTGCTTTGCTGAAGCATCACAAAATAGAGGACAGGCTGAGGTCCTCTGGTGGAGAGGGATGAAAGGGCTAAACCCCTCCAGCCTGTTCCTCACATCTTGCCACCCCCCCCTCCACCTCCACCTGCCCAGTGAGCTCTGACGCAGCTTCTCCAAACCCAATATGGAAACCCTAGGACAAATGATCTCTAATGTTTTTTTCAAGCTCAACAAATCATGACTCCATCATGACACTGATAGACATACCTTTGGGCTTTTTCCAAGTTTTTGTTTGCCTTATGAGACTCATTACATTAAGTAACAATGCAAGGATGAATTGGTCTGATTTCTATAGTGTCTCCCTATGAATATTGCTCTAAGATTAAGATGCTGCCCTCCTGGAAAACACATTCATTCAGAATTCTGGACACAAACGACAAGGAATCAGATGTACGTTAATTTTCCCACTCAAAATCAGACAAAGAGAGGTAAAAATGCCTTCAATGCCATTGACCTGACTTTCGTTAATTCACAACCAGAAAAGAGTTAATGCCCAGTCTAAAGCAGTGCTTGGTTAATAGCCAAATATTAGTCCAACCCCCCCCCCCAAAAAAAACAAAACCCGAAGCAAATGATGGCGCCACCAATCTCTTCCTTCCCAACTTGTCTTGCAATCAATTTAATTTTACCAAGTCAGTCAGAAAAAAAAAAGGCAAAAACTTAGAGAGGTGTATTTTAAAAATATATTTATGTTGATAAACATTGATTAGGGTGAACATATGCTACCAAGTCAATGTTTGATTCCCTGAAAATTGTCTATAGGACCATCTCCATGGAAAAGAACAACCCTGCTCCTTTTGTGTCCTGTTAAGGTGCCACACAGGCATAATCTAACGTGGCCTTCGTCACTTTATTTTTTGATAATATATCCCCAGATCAAAGGGAATTCCATCATGTCCTTCTCTTTTCTTAAGACACCATCCACTGTAACAGAATAGAATGAGATAAACCAGAAAATCTGTCTGATATTCCAAGCCCCCAGATTTGACTTGACTGATAAACAAGAAGCAGACCCCAAATCAAGAATTTGTACTTTTTCTGACATTTGCTTGTTATTTGCTAGTTAGTTATTCTGCCGAAAGAGCTTTATAACATTGCGATTCAGTTCACTCTCATCACGTCTAGCTTTGGATAGCCTGGGAAGTCAAGCCGAAGAAATGTCATCTGTCCCTTAAGGAAAAGAATTAAAATTGAGGGATGTTTTTTATAAAATACGTGTGAATTCACAAATGATTGTAACCTGTCAGCCTGATTCAGGTTCCATATTCTTAGGTCAAATGACAAGGCTAAAATAGCATGTGAATTGAGATGTGTATCCATAGATCATGCTCCATGTAGAGAGTTATTAAAAGAAGTATACCTACCCCAGGAGGAGTGGGTATAGCTAAGTGGTAGAGCACATGCTTGGCATGCACAAGGTCCTGGGTTCAATCCCCAGTACTTCCATTTAAAAAAAAAAAAAAATATATATATATATATATATGTGTGTGTGTGTGTATAAATAAACCTAATTACCTTTATCCCCCCCCCCAAAAAATAAATAAATAAAACAAGTATTCCAACTAGGACTTTCATAAAGAGAATGACTTTGGTAGAGTGACCTACCGTAAAAGGTTAGGTACCCAAAGAGGGCAGCAAGCAGGTACATGATGAGCATCCCTGTGATAGAAACATTTGACACTGTTTGCATCTTCCTCCGGGACCGACTGAAAAGGAAAAGAACACTGAGCTTTGGGTTTTATTTTTTTTTAACTTAGGAAAATATCACTTTTTACAACTAAAATTTTAAAAAAATCACTTTTTACAATTAAAATTTACAATTAAATTTAAAATTAATAAAAGAATGTATGTCTCTGTAGCTCATTATATATTATACATATATATATATTTCTAGTGCAGAAACATAGCTTATTTAAATTTGCCTTAGGGAACAATGGAAGATCTGTTTCCATTTTCCTTAAACACTACTCCTTCAGTCTTAGAAATGACTATCTCCCTAGAAGAGGATCAGTTAATTTTGTGGTGATAAGTATGCTTGTCTCTTGAGTATTTAAGAACGCAATTAACACAAATATCAAACTGGCTCCTAATGTAGAATGCCTCCACATTTCATTGTGAGATAGGTTTGAGGACAAAACCCCACTAGAATCAGCAAAGCACTATTTCCAGGAGTTCAGGCACCCCAAATGCCTGCTGCTGTCATCTGGACAGCTTCTGGAAACCATTCCAGAGGCCCCTAGCTGCTTAAAGTCTGTCATCAGGCCTCTAGAAAAACTGTTATCACTTCTTCATCTCTTGGCTAAGATCAAGTGTAGAGTAACTGCTCCATGTGATTTTTTCCAAGTAAATTAAAGACATCAAAAATCATTGAAAATGTTCCAAAAGGTTTTAAAGAGCTAAATCAGAAGATATGGGGCAAGTTACTGCTACTTAGTGAGAACGAAGACTGAGGTCATTGATGTCTAGGTAAAGAAGATGAGAATTATCATCTGATACCCTCTCCTAAGGGTAAAGGAGGAAGCTGCTGTGGAGGGCTCAGACCCACTCATCTCCAAGTAGCTGTCAATGGCAAAAAAGAATTAAGGAATCATAGACTATCAGCTGGAAGAAACAAGATCGTCTAGCCAGTGTCTCCATTATACAGATCAGACAATGAAGGCCAGATAGTGGCCCATCCTTGCGATGGAATGTCTTCTAGGCAAGGGTGAGGGACTGACAACAAGTGAGAGCAGTGACCTACCAAGGCCACCCTAATCATAATTTTTGGTCTTCATGGGTGTGGGTCATTTCCAGTTGAGGTGCCATCACTTTTTCCCACCAATATCCAAAATCAAATTCCCCACGCTGCCCAAATCCTTACGGACACTGGCTCCTCCCTGCCCTGTCCTAAACCCCTCCCTAGATCATTAGGGTGGAGGAATAGGAGAAAAGGAAGCAGGGAAGGTAGTGGAGTCAGGGGGTAGATTCACACTTTTGTGGTTCAAGCTCATTACTGATGAGTGATTGTAGCAAAAACTTTCTGTGAGGAGAAAGCTGTAAACTCTGCTTCTGCATAGAACACCTTTGAACATACAAGCACATTTTCAAAGCAAATGAGAATGCTAAAATGATGGCCGCCTTACTCTTTAAGTTCACTGTAGATGGGAAGGACCTCAGGGTGACACACAAAGGCAAATGCTAGGATGGGAATTGCATAGGCCGTCTGAAAGACAAAGACAACATCGCATGTTTAACATCCCAACACAGATGGCAACCCCAGACCCTCCCAGCTTATGAGATAAAAACTCAGAGGCCACGTTGCTGGGCTCTTAGAGGCCTCGGCCTCCCACTCACCCGGGAGTTGAATACAAAGTATCTGGGCTGACACTTATCACCGTGAGCTTCATACTCTACTCCACTGCCATGCACAGAGCCCTTGGCCTGGTTCTCGTCCAGCCCGGCAGGATTCCGGTGGGTGTAATCCATCATGAAGTTCACACCGCGACTCTCAGAGTTGTTGGGTAACGTTACCACGTGCATCGGAAGGCTGTTGTTGAATGTCAGATTTCCAGCGTTGTGATCCAGGACAGGCAGAGGGCAGGGTATTTGGAATTTCTTGTAAATCACCTAGACCCAGTCATTCACAACAATGACAAGTCAGCCTTTCGAGGAAAACAATGAAACAAAACTCCATCTGTGTGGCTGAGGGGGTAGAGGTGAGGGAGCTCTGCTGCGGATTCATTTTAGATGAATGGACAAGGGAGACGCCCTCTACCTCTGTTCTAAGCAAAGAGTTGGAACTATGGTTGACACCCCCATCCCTGAGAGTCAACAAGACTATTTTGCATGAACCTGTCCCAACCTTCATGCAAACTCTTCCATGAGAAAGAGGGTCACTTTCTTGCTCCATTTCACATATTTCATTTCTGCAAATTAATGGAAATACGGGTCATCAGACATTACCCCCTTGTTCTTTGCTTCTTTGGGGAAGTGCTGTATAAATGCTGGCCTTCATGATATTAGAAGAAATTCCCCCTTTTGGAGGGGAGTGGGATTGGGGTGACAAGAAGGATTTCTTTCTTTAATTCCACTTTCTTTAAGGTCACCCTCCCTTCCTGGGTAGAATGAGTAAGAGAAAATGGCTGGTTCATGTGAAAATGGCTCATTCTACATATAGCCTACTCATTTATCCTCTGAGACCCCTCACTTCGTCTTCCTCCCCCTTTCTAAATCCTGGGTCGTTGTCACATTCCTGCTAGGAGTGTTCCTTTTGTCCAAATGCACATCCAGTGTGCCTAGAACATACTATTGACAATGGCCTTGACATTCTAACTCAACTACTTTTAAGCTCATCACTGTTCCTTTCTCATTCCAAATTAGCATACAAGAGAATTGCTTGTGATGCAAGAACTATTTCATGCTGAACAAAACGGAGGACGCCAAATCAGGCACCACAACCATCACAGGCCCACCAAGCTCCAAGGATCGTGTCAAAAATCACTTACCACACTGACAAAAAACACCATGCAGGTGAGAGAAAATCCACTGGTATAACCAAGGTAACCTAGGAGTTAGCAGAGAGATTCTGCAAGGTGAGTATGGCATCTCCAGTCAGCTTCCCTATTAGAACAGGAAATGAAAATAAACACTGGAAATGACTTTACCTAAGTTTTTAAGAAGAGAAAGTGGAAGAATGATTCCAACCGACACAAAAATGATGAGGTAGTTGCCATTGAGGTACCATTCTCTAGAAAAGAGAGACAAGAATATTAGGATCAGAAAAGACCAAGTCGAACGAGTCACTTGATGTTACAGAGAGAACAGAAGACATACCCAGTATTTTCTTCAAGTCCCATGAACGCTCTGATTAATTCAGGTAGTTCGTATTTAATGATAAAGAGGTAGCTTGACATGGCTAAAATGGAAAATGTGACAGCTTAGTGGTGTGCACAGCACAGAGGTCACAGGCAAGTTGTGAGAAGTTCAGGCGTTTGGGACACTCATCCTTCTCCGTAACCCCGCGCACGGAAGGAAAAGCCGTCTGCTGTGTATTCTGTCCTGCTTCCAAAAGTGCTTCTCATAAACAGACATTCAGCCCTTTGGCTCTTGCCTACGGAGCTTTGTTTACAGTATCAATGCTGATTCTGTGTTAAATCCAGCTCTGAGGTTTTCAGAGAAGCCATAATCGTGAAGCTTTTCCCTCAGTGGTAGTAAGTCATCACAGCCTTACTGAGTGCGCCTGTTTTAGTATCGATAACCCGGGCAGGGGTCCAGCCACAAAAGGCGGGGGCCAGAAGAGAGAGGGAGGGATCACAGGCTGAGTTGGGGAGAGTAGATGTCACTCTGGCCCTCCCGGGGTGGACACCAGTCTAGTCCCCTGTAATCCCCCTGAGTGGCACGGAAAGTCTCAGACCATTGATTCTCTATAAACTGCATCCTACTGGATTGATTTAAAAACAAAAACAAACAAACAAATAAAAAAACAAGGTGATGGGGAGGATATAGCTCAGTGGTAGGGTGTGCGTTAAGCAAGCACAAGGTTCTGGGTTCAATCCCCAGCCCCTCCATTAAAAGAAATAAAAATAACCTAATCACCACCCCTCCCCAAATGATGGCAAAAATTAAAAATTTTTAAAATACACGAGGTAATAGCTTCTCCAACCTTTATCAATGAATTTTTTTTCCATATCCTTTACATGATCATGTACTCTTCTCAAAATCTGATTTATAAAATCTGTAAACCTTCTCCCAGGAAAACGTACATGTATACATATGCATAACATACAATTTTGCCTACAGTAAAGTAGGGATTTATGCAACATCCTTTTCACAAGTCCATCCACTCAATGAAGTATAATATTAACTTGTTATTTGACACATGGTCAAAAGACTCAATTAAAGATAAAACTGACAGATTTTACATTGCAAGGTTTAAATGTGTGTCACACCCCTCCGGTGAGTTTTTGCGAACAGACATTTAAAGTAGATAGCTAAGTTGCAACTTGAACTATTAACAGTTTAAAAATACATCCTTAACTTCAAATAAAAGTAATAGTGGCGATCACAGTTCCTCACATTGTTTAGCCCTGCACGTGATCAGCTGAAAAGCCACACGAAACAGCAGGTCGCACCTTACCATCCTCATTCCACAGCTGAGGGATATAAAGATTTTGAGAGCTTACATGACACGGCCAAGATCACACAGCTTGAAGACGACAGACCACGTCCAAAATATAAGGTCTCTGATTTCAGGCCAGTGTCTCTTCTCTATTGTGAAATGAAATGATTTTTTTTTTTTTTTTACAATATCTGTGATGTATCTTCTGTAAACATCATTTAGTTAATCTTTACAAAGACCTTCGCTAAATCTTACAGAGCGTAAACAGAGGAGGTATCTTTGGGTAACGGGTTCAGTGAGGTACCATTCAATTTTAGAGCTGTTAATTGCTGACTTTCAGTGATGTCACCACTGTTAATGTGTTTGGTCTTTGAAAATTCAGAATGATCCAGACAGGCCTGGGTAATGTCAACATTATTCTGCTAATGTTGAAACATCCGTGGTAAATGTTCGTTTTTCAAGGGATTGAGAAAATTAAATGTTCTAAATGTAGAGTTGCCAAATACAGAAATACAATAATTTCTTTTAGGCCACAATCACCACTAATGGTAAAGAGTAACCCAAGGGGGCGCATTTTCAGGGATGGTGTATGAAATTTCATCTCACTCCCTTAAAGCCACGCTATTTGTGTGTGTGTGTGGGGGGGGGCTTGATTGAGAGACCATATTATGGTTTATTCCATTATTTAGAAGCATAATAGCAGCTACATTTGGAATAACAGACAATGCTGTTTTCTCTCAGCCTGCTGGGCTCAGGGCTAAATACCTGTATGTCCAGTCAGTTCAGTTGTCCAAGCAAGTATGTTAGATGACCCATGAGGGGACCCTATGAAATGCTTTATATTTTAAATCTTGATAAGGCTGAAAATCTGAAACAAATGTAAAGCAGTCGATCTGGTGGGGAATGAGGGGCTTATATGCTTATGGCCCAATGCCAGTAAAATGAATGAAACAATTCTGGTGTTACTGCCAAAATCAACCCAGAATTGCACTCTGACTATATAAAAATATGAAAGACACAAATACAAATCATTAAGATATGGCTGGATCTTGTTTATCTGCTTACCAACTATCCATCGGTCAGGAGCAGGTCTAGTTGGATAAAGGGGATTAAAGGAATTGCTGCATTCCAGAAACCCTAGATAATTTCAATGATTTTATTAATTAAAACGAATGACTTCCTTGCAAGATCTCCGTGCAAGCTTATTTATTGCAGCATTGTTTACAATTGTAAAAAACAACCCAAAACTGTTCATCACGGGAGTCAGTAAACCAATTATGGTGCATTCGTGCAATGGAAAACTCAAAAGTCATTAAAAAGAGTAATATGCAAATACAGTCAAGGCATATTGTTAAATAAAAAAAGCAAGCTGCAGATCAGTATTACAAGATGATTCAATTTTAGCAGTAACAAGATATTTGTTAAATTTGACACAGAGGAAAATCTGGAGTGGTTATTTCTAAGGATGACTCACTTAAACATTTATTTGCAATTTATGTTTATGTAATGCTTTATTTTTCCACAATTAAAATAAATTTGTCTTATAATTGTAAAAACGCCCATTTAAAAACCATTGGGAGAGCTCCAGAGACATGGATATGGAATCCAAGAACTAGGCACAGAGAGGAAGCATGAACCCTTATAACCATGACCTTGTGAGGATGAAATATTACTTTCCTTTGCATAGATGGAAAAATTGCACTTAGATGTGTAAAGTGATTTGCCTAAGGTCACAAATAGTGACAGAAACAAACTCAATTTTGGGTACATCAGGCTCCAAAAGTCTATTCTTGACCCGAGGGTTTTAAAATATCTTTAAAAAAAAATAGTAACATACAAACAAGGCCACGGGAGCCCAGAGGATGTGGTACCCAGTAGCCTAAAGAAACGATGGAACATGGGAGCATAGAGGGAGAGCTGGAGAATGTGTGTTACGGGGCAGGGATGGAGGACTGTGAAAGTAGGGGAACTGAATGTAGCTTGTTATGGTGAGATACAGGACACATGGGGAATAGCCAGGGAGAGAGATGGAAGCTGGTAGAAAAGATATCGGAAAGGCAGGCAAAGGAAAGATGACGAAGACCCTTATCTGTCAGACTAAAGAGCTTAAATTTTATCTTGAAAATAATCAGGGCGTGCTGACGAATTTTATGCGTGGGAGAAGCAAGAGTAGATATGAATTTGAGAAAGTTATTTTGGAGGGTGAATTAGAGATGGAAGAGGGGGAAACTCAAGACAGGGAGACCAGTTAGATGGCTACTGCAACCGTCTGAGCAGAAACAGCAACCACCTGAGCCATGCTGGTGAGAACAGAAGGAGAGGAGAGACTCAAGAGACAAGTTAGAGAAAGAATGATTCGAGCTGGTACTTGATTGGATGGTCAGGGTCAGGGAGAGAGGGAAGAGTTCAGGCTGACATCCAGATTTCCAGCTTAAGAAACTGGATGCTGCTGGTATTGTTCATCGAGAGATGAAAGAACAGAAGTGTAGAATAACACATCTGGGAAGTGGGCAGGAGGTAAGGAAGTCAGTGCCACTATGGGATGATACAGTCTGGGTCATGAGAGAGGATACAGCCCGGCAGCCTGTAGGATGTCTGAAATTTGGGTCAAGATGCCTTTTGAGAGTCAAAAACATGACAGGACCAGTGAAGCTGGTGGGCAAACATATCACCTGGAACACTATTAAAAATATGTACTTCTAGGCTTCTCTCTGGAAAGGATCATTCAGTAGGAATTAATTATAAGAATCTGGAGAACCGAGAAATCTATGGTTTACAGTGCTTCTGATGTCTGGCCAGAGTTTTGCCTTAGCACGACTTTTAGGGACTCTCTCCAATGAGCAGACTCTATGCAGGCTGTGTCTCAAGGGAAATGGACATTTTTTATCATGAAAAATGTGAAATAGACTCAGTCATAACTGTGAAACATCTACTGTTTAGGCAAGGACAGATGTAAGTGCTAATGCTTTAATTTTTTAAAGTAATAATTAAAGACATTTGAAATCAAGAAAGGTTTTATTCTACATTTTAATTCCAGAACTCATTTGGCAGAGTTTCATATAGTATTGCATTTCTTAGATATTGCTCTTTTTAAGTAAAGAGGGACAGAAAATCTATTTAAGAAACCTTACTTTTTAAATTTAAGAACTAAAAAGCAGCTATTTTTTTTTTTTTTGTATTTTAAGTGCTTGTTCATTGCCATCGAGTTTTCTTATTTCTTGAACACCCTTCAGAAAGTGTAACTGGTCTGTTGAAAGCTATCTCCCCTTACCTCCAATATTCTGCATTGTAATGGAAATAAAAGCTCCAATTTTCCCAGGCCATCCAAATGCCTTTTCACCTAGTTTTTCATAAATTAAAGATCCTATAATCAAAGATTAAAAGAACTTTGTTAGAAAGATTGGGTTAATGACTTAAATATCTTTATAATATAATTCTACCCTGGAGCCTCCTCACACATGTAAATAAACACCATGGGAAATTATAAACCCCAGATACACAATCTCAAAAGCCAATGCAAAATATGGTCAATGTTCCCCAAACAAGAAGCCAGAACTGTTACTTCTGTCATCCATCAAAAGTCCTTTTCTCTGTATGGCTTGAACCTGAGCGGGCTGACTTTAACTTCTCTCACTTGCCCAGTTAACTGAAAATACGGAGAGACCATGCCATTGGGGTCAGAAGAAAATGAAATGGGAAATTGACTAAACTCATCCTATAGTTATAGAGTTATAGACTGAAATAAACCTTTTATTGAGAATCAAAACGTAATTTCTTGGGTCTATACAGTAGCATACCTCCTTCCTTGGCGGTCTTTAATAAAAGATGAACGGAGTAGAGTGATAGGATTGCCACAGCAAGCAGCAAGATTCTGTGAAGGAAGAGAGAGGAGGAAATAACACTTCTACAAAATATAAGACTTACTGATGTGAGATGTTACAATGCATTATTACACTGGCCTTTTAAACTGTTAACTTTCTAGGAGTATGTAGATTTGGGGAAAGCTGAAAAATTCCCTTCAGAACTCCATAAATGTCCGTTCACGTCACAGAACTGGAATGTGCTTTATTTGATGTGCAAAATGTACTACCTGAATTCCCCAACCTAGCTTTTTTTTTTTTTTTTCAGTGTTACCCAGTAGTAGAATCTGGTTGATAACTTAGATGCTAAATATATAGCAAAATTAGCAAATACTATATGTACTTACTCAGCATGTGGGTATAGGTGTATCATATTTGCATGACATTCTCATGCATATTTATAAATGAAGGGCTATTCAAAGACCTGACTAAACTTTAAACTAAAATTTAGAAATATGGAAGCCAAAGCGAAGTCTGAGCTCCATTACTACTGATCCTGCAGACTAGATGACAGGATATTCTGTGAACCAGAGTGTCAGGCAATTGCCTGTGTAATAGAGAAAACAGAGAAAGGTAAATATAGGGTGCAGGAAAACCTCTGTTGTATCTAGAAAAAAATCATTTCTGGCTCAGGACCCTCCCCATGTGCCATAGGCAGGTATGGTTTCTTTATGGATACAGTGATCAGTGCTTCTCCAAAAACAAAAATTGGAGAGCAAAAGTCAGAGTGTAGATAGAAGCACCTATATAATAAATTAAGGCATGATGCTAAAAGTTACCTGACTTTTTAAAGTTTTTATTTTTATTGAAGTATAGTCGATTTACAATGTTGTGTTAGTTTCAGGTGTACAGCAAAGTGATTCAGTTATACATATATGCACCTATTCTTTTTCCATTATACGTTTTTACAAGAAATTGCAGATACTAATATATATAAAATAGATCAACAATAAGTTTATACTGTATAGCACAAGGAATTATAGTCAATATCTTGTAGCTTATGGTGAAAAAGAATATGAAAATGAATATATGTATGTTCATGTATGACTGAAGCATTGTGCTGCACACCAGAAATTGACACAACATTGTAAACTGACTATACCTCAATAGAAAAAATATACAAAAAAACCCAGTGTATTTCTCTATGCTATACAGTAGGTCCTTATTATTTAGCTATTTTATATATAGTACCATCCATGTTGCTGCTAGTGGCATTGTTTCATCCTTCTTTATGGCTGAGTAATATTCCATTGTATATACATACCACATCTTCTTTATCCATTCACCTGTCAATGGACATTTATGTTGCTGCCATGCCTTAGCTATTGTAAATAGCACTGCTATCAACATTGGAGTCCATGTACATTTTTGAATTAGGGTTTTCTCTGGATATATGCCCAGGAGTAGACTTGCTGGATCATATGGTAACCCTATTTTTAGTTTTTTAAGGAACCTCCATACTGTTTTCCACAGTGGCTGCCCCAAACAGTGTAGGAGGGTTTCCTTTTCTCCACACCCTCTCCAGGATTTATTATTTGTAGACTTTTTAATGATGGCCATTCTGATTGGTGTGAGGTGATTACTTAAATTTTTTTTAAACCATATTCTTTGTCTGTTTTATATGATGAAAGTACACTAAACATTTTCCCCACAATTGATCTAATTCTTCGGTAATTCCTGAGGCAGTCAGTGCTGCAAATGTTAATTCAGACCATGAGTTACAAATGTTATAACTACTCTAGCTCTACTGTGCTCTTATTTCCCACAAAATATGTTCACCAGAACTGTCTAATCAATGTCCTTTTCATACATTTTCCCATATGCCTTATGAATTTACCCATTTTTAAACAATTATGTGATTGTATTTCAGATTACATAACTTTGTTCCCTGGAAAACTGAACATTCCTTGTATTCTAAACATATACTTGCTTTGGCAGAAAAGACTAGAAGCAAAACCGCTGAAGTCCTGGGTCACTTTTTATGAATTAAGGGAAATAGCTGAATCCAGTTTGGGCTATGTGGATACACAAAACACACCCGTGATATCTAGCAATTAGATTGCTTTGGCCAAATTAATCTGCTATATGTTTATAGGCCTGAAATGGGGCTCTCATTTTTCAAAGTGTAATATTCTCCTCCCGTGAAAATGACCTGTGGCTCCAGGATCAGAGGACGTGTTTCTTACTTCTTATTCATCGGTAATCTATGAAAAATTCCTAATTAATTTTAATAGTATGTGTAATTAACATGGAGAAGGCAGTCTTTTCGTCTTAGACATGCTGTAGATTATGAAACTACACAACTATACATAGCAATACATCTCTAACCATTAAGATTCAGAGAACTTTTAAAAACACTACTTTAATTCAAATATGGCTTATTAAAGCAAAGTGGATACAAAAACTCATTCAGCTAAAAAATATTATACCTGAGAGTTCAAACAAAACACTGACACAATATAAATATTTATAGTCTGGCCTGATCCTCGACCCTCAAATAGCTGTGTGATTACCTAATCGTAAGTGATGTTCAGAACATAAATAGCATATATTTATAATATAAATGTTGCATTCTTAGACAGTTATTTAACACTCTAACATTGTATTAGGGACTGCGGTCTGCATTCACACTGATGCCTGACTAACATTAGACTTTATTCCTGTGAAGAATTCCACTGCTGCCAACTGTGCCTTGGAGAACACCAGGCTGTACGTAATGCACAAATGCCTGTGGCTGTCTGTCACAGGCTGTGTTATGTCCATCCTCCAGGCCAGCCATGTGACATGGCAATCCCTAGGCAGCATTTGACCAAGTGTGGTTAAAGTGCAAAGGTTCAGGAATAACCTTTGGCCACTCTGCAAATATTCCCCATGCCAAGCACAGCCTTGGGGATACAGACATGGGGTGAATAAAAACAGACAAGGCTCAACCCTTGGAGATGGTAGTCTAGCAAGGGAGAGCGATATTAACCAAATGAATCAGACCACTGCACTACAATGTTAATACTGTGCTGAATGTATAATAAAGTGGTTTGTCCCAATTATGGAGGTTGGGGAAGGAATAACTGAAGTGAGGCTGAGCTGAGCTATGAGGAGTTAACTAGGTGAAGAAGAAAGGGAAGAAGGTTCCAAGATCACGTGCAAAGGTCCTGTGGTGAGAGGGAATAAGGCACCTTCATGGGATGGAGAGAAGGCCAGTGTGCTCACTGCACCTGACATATAGGGGCAGGAGGGATGGGATGTGAGATGGGACCAGAGCATGTAGAACTCTATAGGCCTAGTTTGGGATCAGATCTTTTTCCCGAAAGTGTGATAAAATCAGATTTGTTACTAGGAAAGATCTTTCTAACTATTAAACATCAAATTATTTCACAATGAATTACTTTGAAATAGTCTCTGTGGGCTGGCAGGGCTACCCCAGCACTTTGGGGGTGGTGGAGCACCCCCATTTGGGTAGGGCTGGCTGGCTGAACAAGCACCATGATTAGACTGCTCTGATGATTTCTTGTTGCCGTTTTATTTGAAAGCAAGAGAATATGTTAATATCTTCTCAGATCATTCCTATTCATGAATATCCAACTTAGGATTGTTACATTGAAAGAGCCCCAGGTAGGCATGGGCTTCAAACTAAATACATAAATGCCTGTTGACTTACATGAAAAGTATGATCCCCGTGTTGGCCATGGCATAGGACAGGCCCAAGATTCCACTGCCCATGATGGCGTTACTCAGGTTGAAAGAAGACATGCCAAAGGAGGTGGTTCCAGGATGCTTGGGGGAAAAGACATACATTATAGGCAAATAGTTGCTGAAGGATGACCCCTTTTTTGGATTATTCATATCCCACATTATCTTTACCAGAGGAGGCTACCATCCAACGTTGAAGACTAAGATAAAATCACAACGGATAAAAGCCACTTCTCAACTTCAATAAGAGCATGTAATTTTCAATGGAATGTAGTGCCTGGTTTCAGCAGGGGATCTCAGTAAAAAAAAATTTTTTTTTAATTACAGGTCAAGTAATAAAAAGAAGGGAAAGTGTGCGTGATTGCCAGTCACATTTGGGTTAGAATGATTTCTCCAAAAACACAAATTAATTTCATAAATGATTTATGCAGCCATATGGCGAACAGGAAAAACAAGCCCTTATTCCAGTAAGGGCCTGAATAAACAGAGAATTTGCTGATCCAGGCCTGGAAAATTTCAGTCACATTGTTTTCCCACAGAGACCTAGGTAGATCAGACACCCTCGGGTCCTGTTTACTGCCCTGAAAGCAGAGATTCACTTACATGTTCATCGTCGTAATCTGTCAGCTTCTTTGGCCCCAAAAATCCATTTGTCAGGAATTTCTGACTTTCAGCATCTTCATTAGCAAATTGACTGAAAACCCACACAAAAAGGAATATGAGACTGCAAAAACATCTAAGTACCTTGCTCTGAATTAGATTTGTGTTTCAGGTGATCTAAGTACCTGAATTCGGGGAGGAAAAACAAGACACACAGAACACTTTTTCTCCTCCCTTCATACTAGCGTTTTCCCCAGACCAATGACTGTGCTCCTTTAGTGAATATACTTCGGGAGGGAGAGAGAAAGTTAAGAAGGAAGAAAATATTTTTTAGTTGGGATCTTCTTCAAGCCACATTTCTTCTTCTCACATGGACGATGCAAGAAAGAGAATAATCAGAGCCAAATGTGTTGCCATTTAGAGCCCTGTCCAAAGAAAAAGAACAGCGTAGGGACCGAGTTTTCCCAACTGCTAATGCACCATGATCAGATGAGCTTATTAATTCAGTAAATATTTGTTAAGTGACTAGGCATTAAGTGATCCAAGATCACTTGATGCTCAAATGTCCCTGTGAGAGGAACTTCTGTGTCCCTGCTCTAAAGATGAAGATACTATGGCTCAGAAAAGTGAGGCAGCATGCCTGCCCTCACCAGACTCCATGTCTAGGGTCTCCCATAGCACCAGGCAGTCTCAGACAGGCCCTGTACCCAGCATTTTCCTCTTTTGTGACTCCAGCTGTTTATACACATACCCCTCGCTGGAAAGGAGTCCGATGGTAGCTCTGTGTTGTGTTCAGCTGTATCTGTGTGTGTCAGTGTGTGTATTTTAATTACTCTGAAAATGCACTTGGGTTGTTAGACAATGGATGAAACTAAGAAAAACATTAAAGAAATCCAAGTGAATTAGTAGAAGAGTTGGGAGGGAAGCAGGACTTTAAGATGTCACTATCCACGGAACATTGTGACTGTGGTCTACTTGGCACAGGCTGGAAGCTCTCACCCCGACTGTACTGGTCGGCTCCCGCAGCTCTGTGCCAGAGGATTTGAGGACCCAGATCTAGTACCAGCCACGTCTCCAAAAGGCTTGACTAATGAGTCCAGCTGCCACCATTGCATTTTTTTTTTAAATTGAAGTACAGCTGATTTACAATGTTGTGTTAGTTTCCGGTGTACAGCATAGTGATTCTGTTATACACACATATACATTTTTTTTTCATATTCTTTTTCATTAAAGGAGTTTGGGATTAGCAGATACAAACTACTGTATATAAAACAGATAAACACCATTGCATTTAGAAGCTGCAAAATGCCACACAGGCTTTCTTTTTGTTATAGGAAATGCTCCAATATGCACGCTTCTTAAAAGTGCTGTATAATTAAATCAATTGTGCTTTTTAGGGCATTTCTTGCATGAGAAAGTAAGATACAATGATCGGAGAGTGTTTTATCAAAATAACCCTTAGAAATAAAAAAAAAGGGGGGGGGAATCATTATTATAGGAAATCTGTACAAATTCTCTTTTATGGTAGAAGCTAATCCTGAAAATACCTTAGGAGAAAGAGGGGTAACAACGTTACTCTTTGAAAACAATAGAAAGTGTAGCTAGAAGCAGCAGGCAAAATCATAAAGTGTCACACGTGCTCCTCTGGAACCCAAGAAGCGTGCTTTCTAGTACCTCGCCGCGTACACGTTAGGACCATTTCCTGGCATTTTCCCTCCCATTTCTGGTAGGCAGCATAATGACCTCAGATGCTGCATTCTCCTGTCTCTGTACTCCCCCTCATTTTTTTTGTGCTTTATTTTAATAGTCTGGAGTTAATATACTTGCTATGTGGAGACTGGTTCGTCACGTTCAGAGTTGAAAACTGAGACAATAAGATGAAATGGAGCCTAAATTGGGCCTAACGATTATAAAAACAAAAATGCCATCTGGATTTAAACTCTGGAAGGTCCAACCTTCTATCTTTCACCTTAACCAATAAGCTAGAATCCTTCAGTCCATGAGTAATTTTTAACTTTTTAAATGTGAAAGTAAATAGATTTTCTTCTTATTTTGGTATGAGATGAGTTGTAGTCACAAAACATGCCAGTCTTTTATAAAGTATATAAGAAATGTCCCCAGCGTCTTAAATGGTTTAATACCAAACCCAGCATATAGTGAAAACATAAGTTTAATGATTCCAAATAAATGTATTATATTGAACTTCCCCCGAAATTTACATTTGAGAGGTCAATCCAAACCAAATATAAATAAAACCCACTTTTTTAAAGTGATTATAAAACTGCAAAATAAAAACCCACGTTTGGGTCAGGGGTAACAAGCTAAGTCACTGTAAGTGTTCCAGAACACAATGTCCAAAATTTAACAAGCGCATTCTTGCTCCTTCCATTATGGCTCTCAGAGGACCAAACTGAATGATTCTGCAGAACCATGGAGGACGATTCTGAGGACCGTGTCCCCTTCAGTTCTGCCCCCTGCGGAGAGCTTATATCCATGTGCATCCTTCTAAGAAAAAAAAGAGCCCTCAGATTTGATTAGTTTACTGTGTATCATCTATCTTCCAGGCACTCATTTAATCTTCAGTAAAGTAGGTGCTAGTTGGCCATTCTGGATTTTCCAATGAAAGTCAAAGAAGATAAATATCTTCTCCAAAGTCAGGCAATTCCTCTGCAGATTCCAAAGCCCCATTTTCCTTCCTCAAGAGTCAGCCAACCTAGAAAGCGCCATGTTAACACCTTCATGGCCTCTCCAGCCCAACAATACTGAAGTTTATGGCACTGACTCCTTGGAGAAAGAACAGTGCTTCGGACCAGAGAGTCTCTCCTGGATATTGTGAATGAAATAAGACATCTTGGTTTGAGGATAGTATTTCCTAATTCAGGCCTAGATTTGGTCACAAGTTCACTTCTGAGTGTCTTAAGTCACACAACGTGACTTGATTTGTGTTATATAACATTTTGTGAGAAATTAATATACTTATCAAATAACATGGTGCACCTACCATGGACCAGGCAGTGCCATGAACCTGTTGTTGTGGCATCATGAACATCTGGACAGGGAAAGGGTGTGCAAAGGAGAGAGTGGTCACTTCTAACTGGGGGAAGGCTTCATAGGTGCCCTGACATTGAGCTGAGTCTTGAAGGATGAGGGCAGTTAATGGAGAAGAAGGTGAAGGTGAGGGGGTAATGCTGAGAGAGGGCATTCCAGGCAGACAGGAGGGAATATGCATGAAGACACAAGGAGCTCTGAGTGGCTCAGCAAGTTTAGAAAAGAGGGTACAGGACAGGGAGCAGGGCAAGAGAGGGACAGGAGAGCCAGGTGAGGACCAGCTCATGAAGGGTCTTATACACCAAGCAATGTGTATAATCTAATCTTTGTCCTATAGCTAATGGGGAACCACTGAGAGGTTTTACCCAGGGATGGAACATGAGTCAACCTGCAGTTGTAAAAGATGACTTCTGCAAGGGATGTGGAGGGCTAGTTGAAAGAGAGCAAAACGTAAGACATTAGAGAGACAAATCAGGGCTGTTCTAATAGGTGACAGATGAAGAGAGTCTAGAGTCAGACGGCCACAGAATGGACACAGACAAGGACACGTTACTGAGGTAGAACCAACTGGATACAGTCAAATATTGGATGTGCCGTCTGGGGGATGGGAGGAGTCACAGTTGACACCAAGGGTCTTTTGATTGAGTTGCTAAGAGCTAGTGGTGACTTTCGCCAAGATGGAGATTGTTGGAGGAGGAGAAAACTTTGAATGGAATTATAGGAGTTCAGTGTTAAACGTGGCACATTTGACTGTATAAATAAGGCCATTCAGACCCTTCATGAGCTGGTCCTCACCCAGCTCTCCAGTCCCTCTCTTGCCCTGCTCCAGTAGAGATGGGTAGTGAACAGCTGGATGTGATGAGCTGAAATCCAGTTGCGAAGCCTAACAGGCTGAAGATACGGCACATGTTCAGTGGGTGAAGCCATGATAGTTGTGAATGACCTTGCTCATGGGACACTTTTAGTGAGAGAACCGTCCCTGCAGAACTCTGGAGACCTAGCAATGCTTAAAGGGCAGTCAAAGGAGGGGGGTTCTGGGAAAATGCCAAATGGGACCACAGGTAAGAGAAGTGATTGGCTGATATAATTAAAATTATTCTATATTATAAATGGGGACAAGAACACTGTCCCTGCAAATCTAAATTCATCACACAGAGGACTGACCCCCCAAAATGCTGTAACAATGTGTAGTTCAGGATCAGGGAGCTGGATGTGTTAACATCAATGTCATTGTTATCTCTCAAATTTTCCCATGGGACCCGGCCATTTTTAACCCCATACCTGCTCATTGCTGCCTTTTCTAAATTTCCCGTCCCGGTGTAGCTGCCTTGAACACTTTCTCCACTGGTGCTTTCCTCATCAGGTTCGATGTTGACATTGCTCAGTTCCAGGGGATCCATTTGAGCTGTCAGCGCTTCCTCGTCCACGCACAGGCTCCGTCAGTGCAAACAGTATACTGTACCTTCAGCTTAAGGCTTGCCCCCTGGGTGTTAACGTTCAGAACACTCTCTTCTGCAAACAGAACACAAAATAAGTCGTTAAAATTTTCTCTAAATTGGATAAATAAATATGAATCACCTATTTGTGTGTGTGTTCTCTGTAAAAAACATGGAAAGGGAAGTAAACTCCTGAGAACGTCACATACATATGCCCCCAAAGTTTCCATCACCCAATACAAAGAAAGAAAATGGAAGCAAAAAAGGAAATTATTCATAAACTGCCAAAGTAGCAGATATTTATAGAATGTCAATGTATGGCAGGTTCTTGGCTAGTCGCTGTAAGAAGAAAAAAATGTATCTCAACCCATGGGAGTAGTCTTCAAGGAGCGTTAGGTATTCGTAAGCAGGTTGCATGATCTATATGAAGTGGCGACAATGGTAAACTGTTGATACAGGAAGGTTGGTCAAGGCAGAATCTACCAGCATCTCTACTAGCAGTAACACAAGAAAACTGCTTTAATTTGTTAACTGGGCGTGAAAGAATGAACACCTCCAAAATGCTTAATAACATGCAACTCAGGGGAGGGTCAGGCTTAGGAAGCCACTTTCCAGGCACTTGGATCAGGAAGCCAGAGGTAAGAATAGTAACAAAAGGAAGCACGGGTTTATCTTTGAATCAGCATCAGTCACCATCTATATAAAGTTCAAACGCATTTTAACAGGAAAGGAATCCAGCTTTTAGGCTCTACCCTGCCTTTAATTCATTGAACCTCAGCACAAGTTATTTAACTATTTTAAGCCTCAATTTCCTCCATTATAAAGTGAAAAGGAGTGGACTGGCATCATTAAAAAAAAGCTATGAATCCAGTAATGTGGTTAGCACAATTTCTTCTGAAACTTTTACTATTAGATTCATTCAATTCTTGCTGAGTCCTTATAGTGGGAGAAACACTTTTGCTCTTGGAACGGGCACTACCCATTTGGTAAGGAAATCCTGAGCAGAGAAACTAACATAAAAATTGCTCCAGAACTCCTGTAATCCCTAAATCTCCTGACAAATATGGAACAGCCACGGGAGAAAGCCTCCACAGTCCAGGGCTGCAGTAGCCCATCCGTGGAAGGCAATTTATACTCAAGGTGAGTTCAGATCCCATATCGCAAAAGTTATGCATCACACATGGAAACTCATTACGATGAGGGTCAGCAGGCATAAGAAATAGTAAGATTCACACCTGAGGGATGACAAACTGCAAAGCAATTTAAAATGGACTTAAAAACGAATATAATAAAACGGCTCAAAATAAGAAATAGCATCCATAGAACAAGAACATTATAAAAGAAGATCAGGCTGGTTTGAGAAAGACCCAACAAAAGGAGTCTAAGAATAGAATATATAGTCATTGAAATTTGAAAAAATTTCAGCTGAAGGGAGAGTAATGAAACTGGAAGATGAAGGGAAATCACTCAAACTATATCACAAAGGAAGAAAGAAAAATATGAAGTTAAGAGACATAGGGACGAAACACAAGAATAAGAAGTTTAAACATATCCTAATAGTTAATCTAAATCAGAGAGAATTGCGAGACTAGGAGGAGACAAAAAGGACCTAGTGGAAAAGAACTGTTGGGAACTAAAGAAAGACAGTAGTTTTCAGGATTTTAAAAAATCGCACAGTACTTCAAGCAGAAGGAAAATATATTCATTAATGCCAGGTAGTGTTAAGTGTACAACATCAGAGATAAAGAGAAAAATCTTAAAATTACCAAAGAGAAGAGCAGGGAGACATGAACACAGTTCAAAGGAAGAAACAGAACCTTGTACTCACTGCACACAAAGGCTTCTCTCAGTGCCACACAGGATCAGTTTCACTACCCAGCAGCCGTCACTAATGACAGTTACTGTTTTTAGTTCTTCATTTAAAGTTACTCATTCTGTATTTAAACTATTCACTAAAACCTCTCTGACTTGGATTGTCAACTCAAGACTGACACTTAACGAAAGCTAAGGAAATCATCATACCTCCTTCTAGGCTCCTCTTTCCTTCCCCCACACCCCCAATCATTTTAGTTCATGAAATACTTTTACAATGTTGAGATTCATTTATATTTCATCCTATTCTGTAAAACAATTTAATCTCTCATAAGTTATCAAAAGGAAGTTTCTGAACACTAACACCCAATGATCAGCATTGACAGCATTATGATTGTGTAAATGGTAGGTCCCAAAGAACCAAGTGGTATATTTGACTACATCATAAATGACATATAATCCTATATGACTAAAACTTTGAAAGCAAATTATTCATGCTCTTTTGCTTTGAGAAGGGCCTCCCTCCATCCTCTAGTCTCGTTCAGCTGCCAATGGTTCTTGAAGGCCACTCCATCTTCTTTCTTCAATTCATTTTGCATTGTGCTCAGTACTACCTTGAACAACTTTTTTTTTCACACAATATGTCCAGGTTTGTAAGTGAAACTTTTAAGTTGTTTCACATTGGAAAATATCTTTACTTTGTCCTCAAACTTTTTTGTTTAAATTCTAGATTCAGGGGGAGGGTATAGCTCAAGTGGTGGAGTGCTTGCTTAGCATGCATGAGGTCCCAGGTTCAATCCCCAGTACCTCCTCTAAAAAAATAGTGAGTAAACTTAATTACCTCTCCCTCCAAAAAAATTAAATTCTAGATTCAAAATCATTTCCCTGCACAGTATTGAAGACATTTGTCTCCCAACTTCTAGCTTCCACTGAGTCTGAGTTTTATTTCTTTGATTTTTTCCTTCTGGAAGATTTTAGAATTTTTCTCCTTATCACAATCTGAAATGTCTCCAGGACATAACTAGATGTGAGTAGTTTTAAAAAAAATTCCTCTTACCCCACAAGTGGAGAGCACATCTATTTAAAAGACTTGTATCCGTCTTCTGATCAGAAAAATGTTCCACTGTTTTAAAACCATTTCCTCCCCCTGTATTTAATCCTTCTAAAACTTTTATTATTGGAACTCTGGTATTGGTTCCAGGTATCAGAATTCTAGATCAATATTGCTAAGATTTTCTCTTTATTTTCCATCTCTTTGTTTTAATACTCAGTGTTCAGGGATAATTCCTCAATGTCATGTTCAGAATAACAAATTTGATCTTCAGCTGTGTGATACTGTGTGATACATATAAGAAATATATGTATTTGGTTTTCATCCTGGCTCCTGGCACAGAGCTGCTAATGTAATATGATAAATTAATATTTGGTTTTTGTCCCTATTCCTGAAATAGTTCTGAAATGATAATGGTGTGTGTGGTTTTTATTATTCATAACAGGACCCTTTCAACCACATCTGAGTTTATGTTAATGTGGTGACTTTTGGAAAGCCCCTAAGGATGAGGGGCTGGTTGCCAGGGGAATCAACCGTGTGATTAAAGGGTTGGGACTTTCAGCCCCACTCCCAGCCTCCTAGAAGAGGTGAGGGGCTGGGGGTGGATCTAATCACTAATAGCCAATGACTTAATCAATTGTGCCTAGGTAATGAAGCCTCCATAAAAAATCCTAAATGAAGGGGTTTGGAGAGCATCTGAACTGGTTACTATGCGGAGGTACTGGGAGGGTGGTTCACCAGGAAAGGGCGCGGAAGCTCTGTGCCCCTTCCCACATATTTCCTCCTAAACATCTCTGTTGTCTAGTGGTTCCTGAGTTATATCCGTTTATATTAAACCAGTAACCTAGTAGACACACTTTCCTGAGTTCTGTGAGCGACTTCAGAAGATTTTTAAATCTGATTTATAGCTAGTTGGGGAGAACTGGCCGGAGTGAAAAAATCCACACATTTGGTACAGGTATTGAGGGTAGGTTAGAAAAACACTGCACATTTTAATACAATTTTTAAAGAGTGCTTTCCATTTACAGTTGTTACAAAGTATTGGCCCTATTCCTTATGTTGAGCCAATCTTACACCTGGCAGTTTGTACTTCTCACTCTCCCACCCCTATCTTGCGCCCCGCTTCCTCTCCCTACTGGTAACCACTGGTGTGTTCTCTAATCTCTGAGGTTGTTTCTTTTTTGTTATATTCACTAGTTCGTTGTATTTTTTAGGTTCCACATATTGATATCATACAGCATTCGTCTTTTTCTAACTTATTTCACTTAGCCTAGTGCCCTCCAAGTCCATCCATGTTGCTGCAAATGGCAAAATTTCATTCTTTTTTTATGGCTAAGTATTATTCCATCACATATATATATATATACACACTATATTTTCTTTATCCATTCATCTGCTGATGGACACATAGGTTTGCTTCTATATCTTGGCAATTGTAAATAAAGCTGCTGTGACCATTGGAGTGCATGTAGCTTTTCAAATTAGAAATATTTTTCACTTCATTTTTCAACCTGTCTACTAATTATTTTTCACAAATATCTGATAATTTGTTTATTCTCTTCTTCTTTTTTCCTAACACCTTTTTTTTTTTTGTTTTGTTTTATAGATGCAAATTTACTCAAATCTTTCTAAGGATATTGATTAAAATTTCCCAGGAGCTCTTTTTCTTCCCTAAATTATGTGCTTTTTTTCTGGAGTTATCCTGTTTGTTCATCCTGGCCCTTCTCTTCTCTATGCCTGGTTTTTCTTAAATTCTCAGCAATCCTAGGTCGTTAGTTCATATTTATGAACGAAGAGTGAGCTGGTTAACTTGGGGTTTCTCTGAAATCTTGCAAGCTCATGCCACTGATGGGTTTCTCCCCTGTAGGTCCTGTGTCAGTGGCATCTGTGCAGCCCGCCTGTGTGCCCCACATCTGCAGGACCCCACTCCCAGATACAGCTGGCACTGCGGGAGAGCTTCCTCTGGGAGGAAAACACAGTGATGTCTTTTCCTCTTGCTGAGCTTCCATTCCTGCGGGTATCCCCCGCTGTCTGCTGTGCAGCCCCTAACATCTATTATTGAGTCTATTCTCAGGCTCTTTACAGACTAGGTCACAGTCTTACCTAGTGGCCAAAAAAAAAAAAAAAAAAAAAAGGCAGCCCACACAGATTAAGTCCAAGCCAAGGCTCATTGGTGAACACCTGGTCATCAGTGGCTCGTGATCCACACCTCCTCTTTGTATTTATTGACTTAACTTGGAGCTGCCCTAGGGCTCCCTCTGGAAAAAGCCCGTTTATCGGGTTCACCCTGGTTCCTTTTCCCTTTCACAGGTGTTCCAGCCCTATCTGCTTTCTGGCTCCTAGGAATTCTTAAAACTTCTATTTGTTATTGACACTCATATTATTTTACAGAACTTTTGTGGTTTTATTCCTTTAAGAAGTATCATTTTACTATACTTCAATAAAAAATGAAACAAAACAAAAAGTATCATTTTTGCTTGAAGTTTCATAGCTTGAATTCCTCAAGTGTAGCTTCCAAGACCCCCTTATTCCAATCTACTCCCAAGGTTTCAGAAACCAAGGACTCCTCAAATTACAGCCTTGGCCCAGGCCTCTCCTCTATGTCCAGTTCCATGTGTCCAGTGACTTGATATATATACACTTGCATATTTCAAAGGTATTTTCAATTCAATGTGTCTAAAACCTAACTTGTGATGGTTCCCTCTTCTTTCAATGTTTCCTCTCCAAAGAACATCATCACCATTTATCAGCCTCCTCAAACCAGAAATATCAGTCTTCTGATTGTTTTTACCCCTGACATCTAGTCCTTTAAAAAGTCCAGTTGATTTTACAAGCAACTAAAATATTTCTTAAGTTAGTTTACTTATTTCCATTTCTTCCACCACCGGTCTTGTCCAAGCTACAGTTATTTCTTACACTGTCAGTTGCAGCAACTGTAACTGACGCCTTGAGTCCTTTCTTGCCTACCTTTCCCCTTCCCGTTCATTTTCCACCCAGCAGCCAGAGTGAACTTCTAAAAACAAAACTTAGATTAGGTCATTTGTGTAAAACCCTTTCATATCTTCCCTATACTCTTAGGATAAAGTCTAAAATTCTCAGCATACCCACAAGGTTCTAGGTGGTCCACCTACTTCTGGTTTCACTGCTTCCACGTTACACTAGCCCCTTTTCAGTTTCAGGAATTCACCGTGTTCTCCGCCACCTCAGGTCACATTCAGGTCACAGCGCCTGGAATGCTGTCCCCCTCTCGCATTCAGCAATTTGCTAAGTCAACTCCCTGGGGGATTACAGGAGTATACATGCCAGTAGTCCTGGGGACTTCAGTTAGGGTTTGTTTCATGTTACACTTCTTCATAGAAACCTCACTGATTTTACTCACATTAAGCCATGCTCATCTCAGGATAAAAAAAAGAGAGAGAGAGAGACCATCAAACACTCTATGGTACTAACTCCATACCAGACACTGTCACAAGGGCTTCATATCTCTCAGTTCATCTAATTCTCACAGCCTGCTGAAGTAGGTACTATTTTTGTTCTTATTCCCATTTTACAGATGAAGTAATGGAGGCCCAGAAAGATTAAGTATCCTTCACACCACGCCGCCTCTGTGCTGCTGTCTCTCCTGCAGAGAACCAAAAGCCCACACAGGGAACAGAAACTCTAGCTTTGGTGATAAATAAAACAGGGCGTAAATCCTGACCAAATTAAGTAAGTTCTGACATTCCCTCTTCCCATGTAAAATGAGAATCATATCATTCACCATAAAGCAGTGTTGTGAGGGTTTAAATGATATTATGCGTGTCAAAGTTTGGTTCATAGTCGGTCCTCAATAAATTTAAATCTCTTTTCCCTCTTCCAAACATCAGAATTTAGTCACTGTCTACGGCTGCAGGCAAACACATGTAGTATTTCATATGCATAACCACACCTGCATATAATTTACCTTGGGCAGTTGGAGCAGTTTATCGTTCTCAAAACTCGCACAAACAGTGTAAGCGAGGTCAGTACTCCTTCACAAATAGGAAGATTGAAACCTCGCCTTATGCTATTTTTACCACATATAAAACACGTATTTCATTCTCTTCTGAAGGTGATGTGATCTATCCCATGAAGCATGAAATAGTAGTTTAAGACCTTGGCCTTTAATCCTCATTTTGGCCCCAGCCAAGTTCTCACAAAAGTTGGAACCCATTTTCACAGCTCGTATCTCTAGCACTGAAGAAGGTTCTACTACTGATCTGTTTTAAGGGGACAACAGCTAAAAGCACTTTTTTAAAAGAATTAGAACATTAGGAGAAACTGGACACTGAATCATTTGCCTGCAGCACAAAGTACCTACTTGGAAGCATTTAGACTACAACATAATGGCCAAAACTTAGTCACATGATTAATCACATGATTATACTTCAGTATGGAAGTATTGTAAAGATGGTATTTATTTATTTATTCAACAAATATTGAGAATGAAATCTGAGCCAGAAACTATGAAGGAGAAAGCATGAATAAGACAGAATCCCTACACCTGATGAAATCTGTTTAGTACAGAAAACAGATCTTTGAACAAACTATTTGTTTATAGCATGATTTACATTTTTGCATTTTTCTCTGAATAAATATTTATTGAAAACTAATCAATGAATCACTGCATAGAGAGACTAGAAAAGAATGATGCTGGCCAGTACTGTGATCAAAAAGTATAATACAATACAATAGAATAATATATTATATTATAGGTATATAATGTATTATCTATTATAATATAATTTTCATAGCTATAGATTCTTCCCTTGCTCCCCATCGCAGTACACGGTGCCTCCAGTCACCCAACTGCTCTTAGAGAAAGCTGGCTGTCATCACTGACACCTCTCATTATCTGTCCTGAACCCCCTACCCATGTTCAATCCATCACCAAGTCCCAGAAATCCTTCTTGCAACATTTATTTAAAATTCACCCACTTCTCTCTCCATGACCATCATGTTATTCCAGATTACTACAGCTGCTAAAGGCCCTGAAATGATTTTATCATCACCTTTTAGAATAAAGTCAAATTTCCTAACATACTGTAAATCTCTACATAGTTCAGTCCAGACATAGCTTTTTAAAAGGTCCTGTTTTGAATCACACTTCCCCACCCTTTACTCACTAGAGACACCGGATTTCTTTCATTTGCTCATTGCCACCTCAGGATGCTTCAACATGCTATTCCCTCTGCCTGTGGAATGCCCTACCCCACATTCTTAACCCAAGTGTCTCCCAAAGTTAACCAAAAGAATACGAAAATCTTTCAATGCCGCTTGGTCTGAGAGGACTCACATCAAAACTCAGTCCCCGTGGAGCGTGGTCTCCTCCCCCTCACAATACTTACCATACTTTGCTCTTACATTTTTAGTTGTTGGGCCATTTGATAAATTACTGTCTCCTCCACTAGGCAAAAAATTTCATGAAGGTGGGAACAGTGCCAGGTTTGTAGACGACACATATTCCCAGCATCCAGCACAGTGCCTGGTGGTCCATTCTACTGAGACCAGTGCAATTTTATACCGTCTCCTTTACAGTTAAGTGTGTGTATTCCTGTTACAGCTTTATAGGTTAACATTTCAGAGTGAAATAGAAAAATTCCCTTCTGGTTACCAAGAGAAAGAATGGCTTTGTTGCACAAAGGATGTTCAAAATCCTTCTAAAAGAAAAATCACATTTGGTTTGACATCACTTTCCATAGTCAAGCGTTTCTCTCCAAAGAAGTTAAGTTTCTCTGCAAAAGGAGAATTTGCAGAAACAGACTGGCTATTCCAGTGCAGTGGTCTTCTGTATTGTTGCTTCACGTCACTCATTCATGAAGGTGTAAAATCAAAACTGGAAACGAAGGTATTTGCAATCCTATCACCATTCTGAAGACTTTGTTTCATCACATTTATTAAGCGATCTGAATGTCCGGAACAGCTGATTCCTTATATTCAAATTCCAGTTATTTAACATTACGTACAACATTTCTTTATAACATGATTTACTAACATTTATTTTACTTGAGAAGTGAAAGTGAAAATATTGTCAGAGCATTTCCCATCATCCTTATTTGTTTTGTCTTTCCTGCCGGCCCAGCTCTGACGAACGTACTCTGAAATGTAGCAGATAACCTCACTCGTTGCTCATTTACCCTTCGGTTCAGGGAGCAGGAAGTAGCTGATCATGAAAGCCAAATTATCTTGCATCCAAGGAATGGATTTAAATCCACATCCAAAATGTATCTTAGATAAATGAACATAGCTTTGACAATAAAATCAGTCTACTATGACCTTTATATTAAATTCTCTTAAATGATGTCCCCAACAATGCCACTCACGGATAGTCAGGTGGCTTATCCGCCTATGGCATGATTTCTCACAGAAATTAGCTTCCGTAAAAGCGTTCACTATCAATCAGTCTGAGGTGCATCTTAGAAAAGAAAGTGCCAATAACAGCAGAACCGCATTTACCCAACTACTGTAGCTGGTGTTGATACTTCAGCATTTTCATTCCTTTCCTCTACTTAGTCACTTAGAAATAATACCAAGAGAGAACTAGAAAAGTTAAAATAAATAACCCTATGGCTGAGGTCTTTCCCCTTCATTAAGAATATTACATGCTTGTTAATATAAGAATTAAAGCAGCCTTTTAATGAAGTATAAAGGACTATTCATGAAATCTGAATATATTCTTTTGCTTCCAAATTTTCTAGCTCTGCACTTAGAAAAAGACATAGATTCTCTAGTCATCTTAAACGTCAAGAAACATCTTAAATTCCTGCATAAATTTTAGTTCGTATTTTCCCAAACTGTGGTTAGCTTCCAGAAAGGCACTGGGACGTGTAGCATATCTGATATGAACATAATGAGCTCTTTATGCTACCCATGTTAATGCGTGATATTTAATCATCTGTCACACACTGAGGATGCACTAAATTCCAAAATGTCTACTTTCTATATAATAGATATTGGACCACCTCCAGAGGTACTTTTTTTCTTTTGAGAATAAATTATTTCACTTTTTAAAAAAGTAACTCGCATATCAAAAATAGTAGCTTCTATAACCCATGAAGCACACTTTTTATAACATGGTTCAAGAAAGCTCAAGAGTTTAGCTCTCAAAACTACATTTCTCCGTACTTAAATGTTATTGATATACTTCTTAGGAGTATAAATAAAAAAGATTTTCAAGAAAATACCCAAACATTATCTAAATATAAATCTGAACAACTGGAAGCTTTTGGCCTGTAAAATAAATGACAATCTTTTCTAGGAAACATCCCTAAATTTCTTTCCTTTGTCAAAAATAAAACTTCTTCCAGCCAACAAGTTGTCCATGAATATGACCTACATAGTCAGTTCAAATATCTTTTCACTGAGTTATAAAACACTCAGTTTTATTATCCCCTGGGCCATCTAGTTAAAATAATCACCATCTGCTCTTCCACAAGAAGCTCAAAATACAAGGATACTTAAATTCACCGAGCATTCTCTCCTTGTCTGATTAATAAATTTGAGGAGTTCAGTTCTAATTTTCAGATAATTGATTCCAGTCCTTCAAAATCTGAAGCTTTGCTAATATTCAACTCAATCTCTCAGTTTCTTCTAGTAGATTTGCTGGAAAAATACTCCTTCATTAAAATGGTTACATAAGAAGATAAGACAAGAATAACTTTTTTTTTTTAATTTGACAATGATGCAGCCCAAACCCTTAGCCTCTCACACCTGCTGTGGTCACAGGACGTTCCTTCTTTGATTAGACTAAGTCTTTGTGGGTGCTTTTGTTTTCAAGATAAAGAAAGTCTTTAATGTTATGACATTGAGAATGCACTTTTCAAATTTTATATTTTTTTTCCTGAGACAAATTAGGTCAACTCTTCACTCTACTCAGTGATTAACCAGGAGACGTAAATAACTGAACACTTGTTAATTGCTAGTTTTGCAATGTTTCCCTTTTCTATTACCCACTGTCCTAATTTTATGCTCAAACCTAAAATTATCTGCAAAAGAAAATGGCAATCAGGATCTGGGTAAATAATTTCAATGTCTGACATTCTATTGAATTGATCTTTTTTTAAGTGAGAAAAAAAAAAATAAAGCTACCCAAGTAGTATTTTCAAACATTTTGATTCGTAATGAATAATCGATACCATAATAAATAATTGATAGCTTAAAAAGAAGAAAGGAAGCATTATTTTAACACTGCAAATTTTCATCTAAAAACAGCTTTACCTTAATTATTTATCCAGTCCTGTGCAATCTTTCCGGGACTGTTTGGAAATGGCAGACCCCTGAAGCAGAGATGACTTCTATGAACCTTTGAGGATCTAGTCAATGATTTAAAGACCAGTGGGAGTGAACGAGACAAGCCAATCACCACCACCACCTCACCCCAACACCTCCCTTGGTCCAACTTGCGTCAGCTCTTAAAAAAAAAGAGAAGCTAAATCAGTGTACTGTTGTACACTTGGATTAAACATCGGTTACACCAATTTCTATTTGCTTTGGGAATTTTGGCTTTTAGGCAACAAATACTCACTTACTGAAAGTTTTGCCTCAATTCATGTCCTTCTATATCAAAATTCTTCAGGTTGGTTGACTGATAAATCTAGAAATGTTCATTTTTCAAGCGGTTTAGGAACTGCAGTCAAAGTAAAATAATACAATAAGAATGGAATCAGACTGTCCAAAGAAACACTGTAATCAGAATGTATAAAAAATATTAAATAGCAGAAGAATTATTTTCTTTTGAATTGCTAACTTTATTCAGAGGAAATGTTATAAATAACAGGTACTTCCAACAGCACTAAGTTACTCAAGGTGCTGTGAGGTTGGAGATCATAAGTCCTTCCAGCCACTGCTGTCATTTCAAAGGCATGCGCTGAGTAAGCAAAACACTGTTTGGAGTTTTTAAAGAATTCTAAATAGGCATTTTCCCCGTTTCAGAAAAATCTTCTTAGCTTTCCACATACTAGAGGAAGAGTTAAAATGTGTTGGCAAATAATTTATTCTGTGATGAAAATGTAAAAGGCAGACTTACCATTCTGAAAGTGGGGTGAGAAAAACAGATTAAAAATCAACCCAGAATTAAAGGTTCTTTGCCTCTTTTATATTTATAACATGAACGAACTATCCAATAACCAATCAGAAGAAATGCTAGATTGCAACAGTTGTGTCAATTCCCTATTTCTATTAAAAAAAAAAACAACTAAACATTGTTCTTTGAGAAAGAAATTCTTAAGTTGACACACGACATTAAACGAACAATGTTCAATTACCCATTTTTCTCTTCCTTTTCAAATGTGCCCATTTGGTCTTTAACTTTAATATGGTATGTTTACTTTCGTTTGTCTTTTAGTTAGCTGCTTCTTTATTTTCAGAGTTACCTTGTAGTTTTATCCCTTATCAGATGAAAATTATCATGGTCTAGGGAAAAAAATGATAGCAAATATACTAGTGTTCATTTCAGAGAAATTTAAAGAATATTCCTTTCCAGATTACTTCCATCATTTAATTATAATCTTTCCAACTTAATGTTACTTCTGTTTGCAAAGTTACCAGACGAGAATAAGATTAAGCAAGCAAAAACCTTCACTAATTGTTAGAAAATGAAATACTTATATTCTAGTTAAATTCCATTTAATAGGAATTACATTTCGTACTATGATATCTTCATATAAAATAGGGTAGAGATAAATGTATAAATACCTAGAGTTTTACCCCTCTTAAATTTAAGTTTTGGCTTCCATGTAACTCTGATCTTCTTCAAGTACACTAATAACTATAGTAAGTTCACATGTTGGATTAAAATAAAAAGTACACACGAGACTTCTATGAAGGGTCTTTTCATAGTTCTTTTAAACCGCCTCTAATTGCAAAATTCTTATCATGAATCTTTCCTAACAGTGACTTAAAAATCAAATATAAACATACAAAAACTAATTTGACAAAAGTTGGCGGAATTAAAATCACTTTGGAATTTTTCCCCCTTGATATTTGACATGTTTAGACATGTCAAAATTAATGAAGAAATATAGAGTCTGATCTTGACAAAGCTCACAGTAACTTTCCTTTCATAAGGAAAACACAGACTTACATAGTTTAGTGTTTTAAATATTTCTTAATATCATACCATGATGTAATTTCCTATACATTCGGTAATGAGTTTATGCTCTTCATTTTTAACATATGGCAAATGCCACATATTCTGTTAGGCTCTGATATGGTTCAAGTATCACCATACAACGAGATAATGAGCCAGAATATGTACAGACTTAAAAAATATGTGGGTAGTGAATAATGAAGCAAGTCTGAGCAATGAGATGACACTTTGATCCTTCACATAAGGGATTCATATAAGTGCCACCAAGAGCAAGTATATGAGACTTGGTCTGTGTTGAGGGAGGGAGTTCCAGTTTGCAGGGGGTGAGCTATGTCCACTTCAAGGGAGACCTGACTTCCCAGACTATAATGTCATGTTAGCAGCATTGCATCATATGTCCCAGGACTCCGGAAGATGAAAAATCTCCGGGGACTAAGACCACCCAAGATGACTTCAGGGAGCCTATGGACCTTGAAGAGGGTCTGAAAATCCAGGTGAGATTCCAGCAGGTACAGAGGAAAGGGAGCGGCATCCTGAGTGAAAAATGCAGACATGCTAAAAGCATATTCTGGCAATGGTAAAAGCTAATCTGGCTACAGAGAGACTTCTGGAACAAAATAGAAGGGTAAGATGGAGCAGTCCAGACTGTGAAAGGCATTAAGTCTGGGGAGCTCAGATTTCTGTCATCAGGATCTCTTGAAAGCTTCTGAAGAAAATCATAAAATCAGCAGGGAAGAGATCTGGGGAGGGTGATGGGGTAGAGAGGGAGCTGGGGACAAGGAGGACGCTGAGGAAGCTGACTGATGGTTTGGCTTTGCCGATGTTTGCCTGTCTGAGGACACTGGCAGAAGAGAAAGCAGATGGAAAGGATTTCAAGTGAGGTCAGTGGTAGTTTACCTCTTTCTTGTTCTACCATTTCCATTCATCACCTTCACTATCTCACAACACATGCTGTGAATTTTATGTGATTATTCTATGAGAAAGAATAAAAGTAATAAAATCTTCATTTTTCTTTACTAAGAGAAAGAGACTAGATGGTGGTAACTCATCCATTTCAGCACCCTTCCCAGCAGTCTGTGGCTATCATTTTCAAACGGTACAGAGGTCCTAGGATATAAATCCCAATATGTTATTTATCAAATATACAAAATTGCTGGCTCAAAATAAATTGACTCAGATCACACCTATGCATTGAATGAGATTTTTTTCTTGTCCATATTTAAAAGCACTTTTCCTTGTTTCAAATTTCTACCTTCATCGATGTCCTCAAAGAGAAAGTTCCAGCTGGATAAAGTTAAAATTCATCAACAATTAAAAAAATCCCTTAGCCAGACCATTATGGCATTTTGCAATGACCCAGGGAAAGATAACCTCTTGTTCTCATCATGATTGTATCCAAATTTCTAATTTTAGTCATGAGACGAAATAATACTTGGAAATACAATTTGGTTAGAGCCAAGTTGGAAGAAGATAGAAACAGTTTTGACTAAGAAACAAACAAAATTACCTAATTTTTAATAATTTTGTATTGCTTTTGTGTCTGTATTCACTTGATTTTTTTTCTTTTGCTCCTATTTCAATTTCCCTTTGGGTCACCTTTTTCCTCACTTCTGTTTCTTTTTAACTCTTCTGTACAACACTTTTCTTGATACCTTATTCTCCCAGAAGTTACCTCTTACCATGTTCAGTCTCTAGATTCATAAACTCAAAATCTAATGAAGTAGATCAGTTTCCAAGATTACAAGTCTGTCCTCATCCTACAGCCAATATTAGTGCTTCCAAATACGGACAACACATACATTAACCCAACTGTTTTTTATAGTATTGTAGGTAAACGTCTATCTGAACAAGTCATTCCTAGAAATGGAAGGACACTAGCACAACTGCAGTGAGAAACAAGATTTTGATTACTTCTTTTCAATGTAGGGTTTACTCTCCAGCTTTTGTGTTTCGGGTTTAATAGCAATGAGGAGAATTTGTGATCTTTTTTGATGTCATACTTTGGGTGTCCAAATTCTTCATGTTATCTCTCTTAGTATGAACATATGGGGGGGAGGTTAAAAAAAAAAAAAGAAGAAGAAGAAAATCCATACAGAAATGTTGCAGAAATCTTCCTAAATCATTCAGTGAGTAGAATTCACCTTACCCTGAAGGTGAGCTGAGTGCTTACGTTCTTTGCATGACCTGCAGGGTGAGGAAAGCGTCGGTGTGCTGTAGTCTCTCTCTTCACGGTTACGAAATCATTAACCTCAATTTACCAAAAAAGAAATAAAGACTAAAAAAAGAAAAATATGAGTATTGCCCCCAAAAGCCACAGACGAAATTAATTATAAACACAGAAAAATAAATAATTTTCTACTTCCCCTTCGGCAGAGCCTCTCCGATGTCCACAGGCCAGTTCCATTTCTCGAGGCTCCAAATATAATTTTAAAATTAAAAAAAAAATCCAAAACAGGGTGACTAAATTGTAATGCATTTTCAATGTTCCTGTTTCACAAAATAACACCTTCACACACATATACAAGTGACTTGATGAATAGGCTTATTTGATGAGAACTTTCAAAAGTCTAAATTTGGGACCCTCCCAATTAAGAGGCCCCAAAAGGCTGCCCAGCCCAGGATGCTGAGGGCGGCCCTGCTTTTCTGTTCTAAAACACCCCCCTGACCAAGAGAAGGGCAATGAGCCACGCGTGCTGAGGAAATTGCTTGGTTGATGGCCTCCTCCCTCTCTTGAGCCCAGCCTAAACCACCTTTACAGTTATACAATGGAGCATTTTGGAAATGTTTGAATAGTCACTGTGTTGCAAACTTAGCAAACAAGTTTGGTGCAGGTTGACAAACTCAACTGACTTGGCCACAGACCTAAATAGAAAATTCCTTTTAGCCTCAGCTGACAGAAAAACCAAAAAACAAAAAACCTAGTCAGAAGACAGCTCATGTTGTTCACGATGTTTTGTTCTCTGTGTTCCAGCTTCAAGAAACTCACATCTTCCTGGTCCGTTTCATTTCCTGATCCCACATTGAAAGGAGGCAGAGAAAAGGGTATCACACATTCATTCCAGGCTTCTGCCTAGGAGATACACCATGGTAGAAAAAGGATGACAAGGTCCGTGGGGCTGATGGGTGATTATAATTTAAGTAATGGACTGACATTCTCAGTGTTCAGTTAGAGCTCTTAAAGACTTGCTTTGAAGAATGATTCCTATCCTTTAAAATGCCTGCTTCTGAAAACAGCACTGCTAAGAGACGTATGATTATAATGATTAAATTTCAACATTTCCTAAACAATTAAATCACTTTGTTAATTTAAGTTTTCATACAGAATACAGTATTAATTTGGTGCTAAGTTGAGTTGACTGCCTTTCAAATTAATAGCAACTGATGGTTTAAAAAAATTACATTCTATTTGGGCCATAGCTCATTAATTTTTACTGCTCTTTCATATACCCACCCATGCCTTCCCTTTAGAAGCAAATTCCCTACCAGAATGATTTCAGTGCACTTGGATTTTGTAATTTTATCAGCGATTGGACTTTGTCAACCGGTGTCATCTTGCTCGCATTTGGACAGCCAACAGTTTCCCGAGCTGGGACCCAACAGGGTGCCTGGTTAGACTGGGAGGAGGCAGAGGAGCACTCAGCAGGAGTTCTAAGGGGAGGGGACTCTCCGAAAAGGTGATGACACAAATCTTTGCTGTAAACGAATCAGTGTCCTAGTAACAAAAGATATGCTCAGGCTGGCCTACCCAGAATATTGAAATAAGAAATGCGTGTCCACCATACAGTGTTCTTCAAAGGAATTTGAGTAGAGTAAGACATAGCATAGTGATACTGACATTTCCTCATGGACTTTTCGGGGAATGCAGAGGATTTCCTGAGTCGGGTCAGGGCTCCTCAGTAAGTGAGAGGGCAGGTTACTGCCTGGGGAGCGCTCTCTGCGCTGGGCTGTGAGCAACCCCAGGGCCCGGCCACCGCGCAGTCAGAGCCCTTCACAGCATGCTTGTTGACAGATGTACTGTCCTTTGCTACTAGGGTTAGCAGCGCCCAGCATGGCAAGATTCACTGAAATGTTTGTACTTTATGGGTTGCATGCGTTAGAAATTATACTTCCTGGAAGGCTGTGCATAAAGTTGGGAGCACCAATCTTTCTTTAAATATAGGAAAGCTGACTCAGAAAAAGTAAATGTCTTCACCTCATTCAGCAGGCAGCAGTAGAGGGACATTTGGGCAGATGGTATATTTAGGAGGTTTGGGGATGGATTCAAGTTTGTCTAGACAGCCAGTTTAGATTAGCTGTCAACAATCTCTTTTGTTTGTTTACCTTATTAATATTAGGCTATACCTAGTTCATAGTAGGCACTGTATAAATGTCAAATGGAATAAAAGTCTTTATTAAAAGTATTGATTCAATCTGTGCATCCAAAACAATTCTTTAGAACTTACCTAAGGGTTGCAACAAGAAACATTCTAATAATTGTCCTAATTGAGATCCTGCTGTATATTAAAATGCAGTAGTTCCTTCCGAGGCTCAGAGCCAGCTATGAGATGGTACAGTGAATGCCCATGCTATATGCAAGGAGCTGTTAGTCCTTTAATAGAGCTGCTTTCCCAGAATATTAAGCAGTAAATTACCAATCACATGTTCAAAGAATAGTCAAAGAATAATAAAGGTATGGGAAAATTATAATTATGACAAGTTTTAAAAAGCAAGAGATAAAATCTAACAGTAATATGTGTTTATTTTTAATTATATATATAATGGATAAAAAACATTTGCAAAGGGAAAAATGCCTGAAAAAACACATATCAAAATATAAATAGCAGTTATTTCCAGATTGTGAAGATGTGGATAATCTTTATTTTTCTCTCACGTATGGTTGCCAACTGAGCTTTAAAAAATTTTTAAAAAACTTAAAAAAAATTAAACCTTAAAAAACTAACTTTTTACAATGAGAAAAAAAAAAAACATTATTAAAAACAAAATCAACAAAAACAAAGAGCTCCCTCTCTTAGGTTTTGTAACAATTGTTCATCAATCCCAGACACTAGCCACTACGTAAATCTTTATTTTTAGTGAGAATATTTTAGGTGCTTAACTAGCAGCAATTAACTCTCTTTAAAAAAAATCTTCGATTCTGAATGGGCACTTATGAGTTATTTAGAGTCTAGATAAAATTATACATGTCCAGTTTGTTCTGGAAGGATGGATTGTTTTCTCCCCATCAGCAAGAGGTACTCTAATAGATCTCAAAATGTTGTTGAGAGAAATGGAGACTTTTAAATATATTTGGAGCCTCAGTGATTTTTCATAATGCTGTGAGATAGTCAGTTTCTATTAGATCATAGTAATCAGCCATCTTCATTCATTCATTCAGTAAATATTATTGAACACCTATGTGCCAGGCTTTATAGCAGGGGTCAAGGTAAGACAGACAAAACATAAGGCCCAGTCTCTGCTCTCAAGAAGCCCTGGTCTCACAAGGGAATCCATTACTTAAGTAGGTCATGACTCTATAATGAGGTGGGTGACATGCCCATGGGAACTGAGGGATCAGAGAGTGTGGTACTCAACTCAGCTTGAAAAGGACAGAGGAGACCTCCTGCAGAAGGTGGTAGATGGGCTCAGATTGAAATAAACATGAAGTGGCCAGGAGCATTGGAGGGGGAGAGACTGCAGGCCGACGGACAGCATGAGTGAAAGCAAGGAGGCCGGAATTGGCTCCTGGCTGCCTGGTGTTTCTGGAATGCTGAGAAATGTGACTGGAGAGGTCACTGGTGGGATCACGGGGGTCTGGGTGCCATGTCTTTCTTTGTTCTGTGCAGTTCAAATGAGTTCATAAAAAAGACCAGCCCAGCAATGCCACATAGAGCTCAAAATGTCAGATATGGGAAAAAAAATGTGCTTTGTTAGGATTTGTAAAAATTAAGGTTACTGCAAACAGTAATGACCACCAGGGTAGGATGAGGCAATTCTTGCCTGCATTGTGGCCTTGGAGAGAGTGTTTAGGTGGGCTGGGCCCTCTGCTTTGTGTTCAGACCAACAGAATTGTTGTATTATATTTTGACTGAGAACAGAAAAATTCAGGTTCATAAGGTATTTTGCTTCAAATAGTGTAAAACATATGAAAAAGGAGCTAATTTCAAGACTCGTAAAAATTGAATCTTTAACTATAGAAATCCTGATTCTGTTTTTAGTTATTCCTAGATATTTGAAGATTTTTTTAAGTTAGACTCTAAGGTTCGACCTATTTAAACTTTTCTTAATTGTTTAAAAATACATCTAAGTAAAGATTGATAACTAAATTATATGAGTAATTGAATTAGTAATATTAATGTCCTAATTTGAAAGCATCTATAGTCTCTAATTCTTTTATTGTGGTATCTAGTATAGTATGTTTCTTAGGAGGAGGGAGGGAATTGGGTTTTTATTTATTTTATTTTCAGTGGAGGTACGGGGAACTGAACCCAGGACCTTGTGAATGCTAGGCACACACTCTACCATTGAGCTATATCCTCCCCATGTATCTAGTATAGTATGATAAATAACAATTGGAAGACTGATACTTGCTTTTTAATGATGGCTGATCTGATTTTTCCATGTGCATAAGACAATCATATTGATGAAAATAATTTCGCTCGTGCTTTTTTGAGTTTAAAAGGCTGATATTTCCTTTGAAACTTAAGACTTTCACTGTTAGTTTTTTCAGAGGAAGCCTGAGAGGAGCTCACTTTTTTGGTCTTGAAACTGTCTCTAGTCAACTGTTCTAATCTATGTGAGTGTGAGCCGTCTTCTGACATCCAAAGGATCTGAATGGTTGAACAAAGTCTTCCTCCTTTTTCAGGCTAACATTTAGTGTTGCACTGGATACCGAAGATTTGGGTTCAAGTTCTAAGTCCATCACTTACCGTGTGGAACTATTAACAACTTGGTAAACTCTCTGGGTCTTCATTTTCTCATTTATTAAAAATATACCATTCCTGGGATGACAACAAAACCATTGGAAGGAGCAAATGAAATGCACTCATTCATTTATGAGGACCTATTATGTGCCAAAATACACTTATAAACATGACTATAGTTCAAACTGGCAAAACAGTTCTTTCTTTCTTCCCATGGAGCATCTATTGCTGCGTTTGGACCACAAAACTTAGAAACATAAATAGGTAGTAGCTATCCTTATACAACTGTCAGAGAAATAGCAAAGTGTTTGTCCAATAGAGACACGCTGGACTGAAATTCTGATATGTTGGCATAAAATTCCTATTCTAAATAATTAGATTTAAATAATTCTGCTCATCAACATTTTTACCAAGTTAAAAGGTGAATAATGGAATGGACTGTTTTTAGTCTTTTTTTCCCTTCCTTCTTCCTGTTTTCTGTTGGTCGATCAAGCAATCATTCAATTAGGGAATAAACACTGAACACCCATTATGAGCCTGGAATGATGCTCATCCACGTCTCCCTGTCTTTATGCTTTTCTTCTATTTCTGAACATCTGCCTCTGTTTTTTTCTGACTGACCACAAGCCCTGGAAAAATGGAGAGCTTTCCAGTTGGGTTGATACACACAAGAAGGCTGAGGGTATCTACACATATATTAAGTTATGTATTATATGTCACATACACAAAGAGAGAGGTCTAGATAAACAAGTTTATACTGTACAGCACAGGGAACTGTATTCAATATCTTGTAGTAACTTATGATTAAAAAGAATAGGAAAACAAATATACATATGTTCCTATATGACTGAAGCACTGTGCTGTACACCAGAAATTGACACAACGTTGTAAACTGACTGTACTTCATAAAAATACATATAAAAAACAGAGAGAGATCTGTACACCTGTATTTACATTTACATTCATAACTATTAGGAGCCATAGTGCTTTTTCCCCCTATTTAAAGAAACTTACTTTTTATCCTTTGACTCATATGCTATATTCCTGAGTGCATTGTTATTTTCTCACCATAATTCCAAATTCTTTTATCAAATATGGTGTTAGGAGTAAACACTGAACACCGATAATGAGCCGCAAACGACGCTCATCCGTGTCTCCCTGTCTTTAGGCTCTCCTTCTACTTCTGAACATCTGGCTGTTTTTGAAAAACAGTATGATATTAGGACACGTAGAGCTCACTGACTCTGGAGCCCAAAGTCAAGGATTCGGATGGGGCCCCTATTCTGCCACCTACTAGTTGAAAGACTTGAGACAAAGCAGAGTTAATCCCTCCCTCCTCTGTGCTGTCTCTGCTTCCTACAAGCCTTACCATTGTGCCCACATATTTTACTAACGTATTTGCCTATGTGTCTGCCCTCCTAGACTTTGAAGCCCTTCCTCAGAGGCAGACAGTGTGTCTGATTCAGCAGAGCTGCATGTGGTGTAGATTCTGGAGCTTGACTGCCTAGACTTAAATCTGATTCCTGTCACTTAATAACCGTCTGACTTCCGGCAAGTTGTTTGCTATTGCCACGCCTCAGTTTCCCCCTCTGTAAAAAGGAGACAGTAATAGTGTCCGCCTCACACTGCTGTTATGAGGATTAACTAAGTTTATATTCACAGAGCATTTAGAAGAGTGTCTGACACAGAGTAAACATAATATAAATATTTGGTATATATACTTAAAGAATCGTCTCTAACTTCAAAACCTAATAAGGTACCTACTTAGTAAGTCTTTGTTGAAAATTCATGTAAATATTCTGAAAATCAGTTTGCTCGCTAAAACTAGATCTAATAAAAACCATTATTACTGTGAGGATCAAATGAGATAATGGATATTGAAGCATTATGGAAGCATTTTTATTGCTGTTTGGTGATAAGGGCAATGTGACATTAGCAAAAATTGATCCTAGAGTTAAATTAGTTTCAACACCTTTTGCTTAGGCAGTGTATTGTCATTGTTTATTAGACGATTATGTCATTTGTTAAGCTATTGATCAGCTCTGCTGAAAAGATAGAACAGCAGGTTTTGACCCTGACCCCTAGAATCTCAGAAAACAACCTCGTAATAAGACATGGTTTGCAATATGTGTTTGTTTAACATTAACCAACCTGTGAAACTGAACAGCACCATAGTCCGTATTTACCCCTGAACCTGCCCTCAGAGCCAGTGTTTAAACGTGCAAATGTGCTGATAGATTTTGGGGGGTTTGGTTTGACTTTGCTTTGGATTATTTTGTTTTCTGTGAGATTGACAAAACATGAAGAGCCCGATATGTACCAAGACATTTCCAGATGCCACAGTAAATGATCTACACTTTACCTCCATGCTGGGATTTGAGATGGCATTTTTGTACTAATTCTCAGATTGTCCAGCCACATAGCTTTGGTCTAATCAGAATCAGTCGATACAAAGGTAAGACCTTTTCATCACTATGAATCAGACAAGCTGGCAGCGTGGATGGATGACTGGCTCTCTTGGAGCCAGTTCTTAATCAAACAGGACCCCATGGGGGAGGGAATAGCTCAAGTGGTAGAGTGCACGCTTAGCACACACAAGGTCCTGGGTTCAATCCCCAGTACTGGTTCTTTTGGGGCAGTCATTAAGGAAACAAGGTTTTTAACTCTCCCATGCCCAATTAGGAAAAGAGTCAACAAGAACAAGAACTATAATATAAAATCGAGGAAATGAGGCTGCCGTGAGTTGTTGAAAAATCCCCTAGGATTTTACTCAGTGTTTTGTGGTCACATTTTAGTCACAATATTGTTTACATATTTCTTTAATGTCCAGTAGAGTTGTTTTTTTTTTTTTAATGAACTAATAGAAGGATTTAGAAATATGTGGCCAAAAGATGAAACACATTTTTAGATGTCTTCTCAACAGAGAAATTTCCTTTGTATGACTTCAATCAGCTAAATCACTCCAGCTGTAGTGGAAAAGTGAGGCTCTGTTTGTTCTTTTTTCCCTAGGATTTCAGCAAAGAAAAGCACTCAGTTTATACACGCATTATCACCAAGTGTAGCTCTACCCACGAGGCGTGTTTGGGTGTCTACACAGACTCATATTCAGTGTGTAGAAACAGGTGCGGTCACGTGTTCTCGGCACATGAGTTTCCACCAAAAATGTTGAAAGGAATAATTTTCTTTCAAAGCTTGTATTATCTCATCTAATCACACTTAGTTATTGTATATTGTGGTCGCTGAAATTATTTGAGACTAATTGACAGAAGATGTACGTGAGATAGTGTGCCTGTAATAAGTAGATTTGGGGAAAAAAATTACTTTTTAAGGATTCTAAGGTAGAGAGTACCTGTCTTACTCTTTAAGCATGGCTTTATGAATCTTACGGTGACAGACTTTGCTTTATATCTTGAGTAGACTGGCAAATTAATATCTCTTTATATTTCATTCTAATACTTTTCCCTTCCTTTCTTCCCACCTTCCTTCTTTCCTTCCTTCCTTATTTTTGCACTGAACACGGTGACTTATTAAAGAAGGTACGCATACTTTTTATTTACTTTTCTGTTAATGGGATAAAATACATGTACAGAGCTTAGAACAGGGCTTGAGAAAAAGTAAGAACTCATAAAATATTAATTGTTCTTGTTGGTTCTATATTTTTAAATTGGTGAACCTCATAAAATAGCCTAGGAATTTAACATTTTTATGAGAAACCTCTTCAACAGCAGATTATTTTTGATTCAGAAAAAGTTACCATATATTAACTAAACCCCAATTTAAACATTTCATGTTATATTCTTGGCTGAATGCCAGATGGCAAATGTAATTCCTAGGTCTACTGGCAAACTTTCCAGGAATGGTCCCCAAACTTTCATTATTTGCACTATTCACAGATCCCCGAGAGAAATAGCTTCCTTTCATGGGCTCATTCAGATATTCAGCCTCTTAAGCATTAGCATCCATTGCCTTGTGTTAACTTGTTGCAGAGTTAACATTTCACACGTAGGAAGCCCTGAAAACATGTATATGTATAACAGAAATGCTGACACGACCTTGATGCCTCCAGCCCTACCCTCGTCTGCTGCAATGTCTGTTTACTCTGGTCTGGTATTTATTAAAATATACACACTTACCATAGCAACCATTGCAACACAACGCCATATGTGTTTCTAAGATAAGGAGATCTTTTTTTTTTAAAGAAACATGCACAAATAAGTTAGTTGTACAGGTACAGACTAGATATTCTGCAAAATGGAAATGTGTATAGTAAGAACATTTTCATAGGAGACCATAAGAATATTTCCAAATCCTTAGAATGTTTCTAAGTATTGATTACTTCTATTATTACTATTATTATTTACAAAAGGAATTAAGAATGTAGGGTATTTGGATGTATAACAGTGACTCTGGCAAAGAATTTGGGTTAATGACTATCATTGTATAGAAATGATGATTTGTAAATATAACGCCTTATTTTTATTTTGAATGATATTTTACATATATGTTTGAAGTTTATTTGTTAACAATGAACCTTGAAGAACCTAAAAAAAGACACTTTATATCTTTCTAAACAAGTATAAAACATTTCTTCTATTTTTATGGTGAGAAAATGATTTGTGCTTTACTATCAGGTAGGGAGGTGACTGGGCCTGCTTTTGGCTTCAATATTTGGTGTATTTGGTGACTTAAGTCTCATGCAATTTGAAGCCCAATACACATGACTATTTCCATACTGTCCCTGTATAAAAGTGGGCTGCCCTCATTTATTTTTTCTCACTTAATTTTGATAGAGACGAAGGGAGTAAAAAAAAAAAGTTTTCACATGGGCTATTGAATTCCTTTTCTAATTTTTTTTGCAAAACAAAATATTTACAAGTCTAGAACCTCAGGACTATATACATCTAAAATATTAGTTTTATTGAAAAGAATTACAAAAGGGCACCAGTTGGCCCTTTATTTCAACTCCGATCGAAACTTTTAAAAAGTGGCTCTGTAGGAAGTAATGCCCCAGAAGGACTGGGGGACCTGGGTGTAGAATAACCTCTCAGCAGTTGGGAGGATCAAATTCCTGAAAAGTCCATGACAGGAGAATTCCAGGTTGAGTAACTAAATAGCTCACAGAGAAGATATGGCTTACGGGCTTGGGGCCAAGCCTGAGTGAATCTGTAAAATATTTGTACACTCATAAATGTAAAAATATCACCAATGATATCATTACATATTTTAAATTGATGGTGAATAAATACAATCAAATTTCAACTTCTCACCTTTTGCTCACTAAAACATTTCTAGAATCTTAACTGTTGCTGCTGCATAGCAGATTACTGTTAAAATTAACTACTATTATGTAAATTACTTACTCCTAATTTCAATTTAATGTATTTAATTTAAATGGGGAGTTTGGGATTAACAGATACACACCACTATATATAATATAGATCAACAAGGACCTACTATAGAGCACAGAAAACTATATTCAATTTCTTGTAATAGGATATAATGGAAAAGAATCTGAAAAGAAAAAATTATATAGTATGTAGATGTATAACTGAATTGCTTTGCTCTACACTTGAAACTGACATTCTAAATCAACTACACTTCAATTAAAAAATTTTTTTTAAAATCAAGTAACTTGATTAAAAGAGTGCTAATGAAGTAACAGAAATTTATTATTAATACAGGCTGAATGCCCCTTAAAAAGTATTGTCTAGTATAAATGGCTAATGTAACCCCAAGGGGTTAATTCTCTTCTCTTTTCAATAGTTAAACAGAATGAAGAGAAATCACACTGAAGTTAAAAGCTGACAGGTGTTTGGAAAGTTTGGGTTTTTGATTTTTCACCTGGGAAAAGAAGACCTGCATATTCATCTGGCACAGGAGCAGGGAACGCTTGTAAGTGTGACCTTCATAATCCATCCCAGCACCTTTTCTTGCAAGATAATCAAATGGTTTGGGTCACTCCTCTTCAGGGTGTCTCTCGTCAGCTACGGGCAGACTACAGGGGCATGCTAGTGGGCTCTGCCACCAAGGGTCTTAAGAAAGGCAGCTTAGACAACTCACAAAACCTACGAAGCGCCTCTGCAGAAATCATATTTTCAGTCACTCCAACCCATTCCCCCATTTTATTTAAATATTATTTAATGCTGAAATTTTTGACCTTAAAACTGACTTTGTTTTTAGGCAAACCAGACTTGCAAAATGAGAAAAGCAAGTGTAGTGTTCCTTAGATGTAATTTTTTGATTGTTCTTGGCAAAGGATTACAATAAGTTTCTCCAAATGAAATCTTTCATTACTTAGCTTCACTTATATACTACCTCTCATTTTTATTTCTTATTGGGGACAATTTCCAATTTACACAAATGTAGGTGGAATAACCTAGTGAAACCTCACATGTGCATTCTCTAGCTTCAGCAATGATCGACCATGTCCAAATCCAGTATATGGATAACTGACTTGTTTTGCTGTACACTTGAAAGTAACACTGTACATCAACTACACTTCAATAAAAAAAATAAATAAATTTTCTTTTAAAAAGGAGAAAAAGAAAAAAATTAAAAAGTAGTTATGTGGCACATTTTTAAAAATCGACGCAACCCCTACTGTTTACTGGTGATGCCTTGCAATCTTAGAGAACATTGAGTAAGCACATGGGTTAGTAGACCAGCACACATTTTGAAAACAAACTGAAAGGGCATTCCAGGTCAGCCAGATTCCATCAGGAAGAAATGGCAGGTAAATCACGGGTACTGAGAGAAAGGATATTTGTGCCAAACTGGGCAAAATACGGGCTGGAGGATTCCCCAAGGAAACAGGCAAAGAATTGACAAGGTGCAATTTTCCTTTAAAACTGGAGCAATTTTATGAGGGCTAGATTGAAGAAGGCAGAAAATCAGAGTTTGAGGATGACATTTTAAAGTTATATCAACAAAATTCGAAATATTGGAAATTCTATAAGACAAATGACTGGGTTTCATCATCAAATAAATTGCAACAGGGTGGTGAGGGGGGGAGATAAATGGAGGTTGAACCCATGGGTTAAAACAGATTTAAGAGACATAATAACCAATGAGTGTGTGAACTCTCGATTCTGATTCAAAAAACTAAGGGTAAAACAAACAAAAAAAAAAGAGAGAGAGAGAGAGAGAATCAGATATTTGAACACTGCCTGGATATTGGATACTAGTAAGGTAATGTTGGTTTACTTAAGATGTGATGATATCTCAGCTATTTTTGAAGACTTCTTAGCTTTTTGAGATAAATCCTGAATCATGTATGGATCAAATGGTATGATAACTGGGATTTGCTTAGAAACAATCTAGTAATGGTTATGGTAGGGGCACCAGGGAGGAAAGGCTTGGGTATAGATGAGATGCAGCAGACAAGCATTAGTCATTGTTGAACTTGGATGAAGATGGGGTTACCTTATACCATTTCCTACTTTGGAATATGTTAGAAATTCTCCATATTAAAAAAGTCTCCTAGTTCAGAACTACTACATACATTTTCCTTGATATTTCTTCCCAAAGTTTGAAGGCAGAGGAAGAGACTATAAATTTCTTCAACCAATCAGAAATTTCCATTAATGGGCACTTTTGAGTTTTGCCATTACAGATGAAGTTGACAATGATGAGCTGAAGGCACTCTGAAACATTGAAAGATTAAATTATGTTTGATAAAATTTTGATATTAAAATAGATCTTGCTGTATTCTAATTCTTTGCAAATTGACAATCCATGGCAGGTGTGGTTTCCTCTTAACTGGAACACTGAATTCCCCAATCATTTAACAGTTTTTCTATATCCTTAGTTAGACGAAGGAGACTTTTAAGCAAATATTCCACCTCTGAGCCTATGAAATTTATACATATCAGTGTGCACCTCACTTAATTTTTGAGGACACCTTTGGAGGGGGTTGTCACCTTGAAACACTTGCACACATAGAGGTCCAATCACTTAACAAAGAGTAAGTATTTAAGGTGTGGCCCCAGGAACAGGAAAAAATCAGACTCTGATGGGACTGCACTCCTCAACCCAAACCCAATCTACCGTGCTATTTATGTAATGTATTGCCACTCTGTTTGTAACTACATGCTGTGATCTAAACATGTCCTTTTTAGACCTGTAATTCAAAGCACAAAAGGGGTTTGTTTAGACATCAGGGTAACCCAAAAGAAGTGCTAATGGTTAAGTCCTTGATTTGACTGAAGCCTTGCTTCAGTGAAGTATCAACCACTTTGTAGGGAAACATTAGAACACCTAATAATGTGGTATTATGCAGCTCAAACAACAAATTAACTCATGGAAATGATCACTTTTCTAAGGCTACAGGTTATATTTGTAAGTAGCTTCAAGGACAGATGACTCATCATGAGGCTATTTTAATTACTCTTTGAAGATAATTCTAGCATTTGTTCCCATCTTTATAGAAATTCACCCATCACTTGATTATCTCTTACCAAAAATAAAATCGGTGCCAAGCCACACACATTTCTCTTAGATCTAAGAAGGGAAGAATTGCTCTGTCTCAATCTGTTTGTGTCCAGTCTCAGTGGGTGGGCAGCTGGAGATTCTCGCTTCCTGGTTGACAGGCATAAAGGGACTCTCTTCTTTCTTCTGATAGCAGTTAGGGTGGAAAGACACAGAGAAGCCTAAACAAACAAATTTTGTGGTCTTTCTCCTCCACTCAGATCAAAATTATGTTAACTCTGTAAAGTCTGAATTTTTTTTTTTAGCTCTCATTAGTAATTATCATATTCATGACGGCCTGGCACTGTGCCAAACACTTCTCCTGTATCAAATCAGTAATACCTTCACCTTCCAGGTTAAGTCTTGTTACCTCCCCATTTTACAAGGTAGGCAACTGATGCTCAAAATGACTAAGTAACTTATCCAAAGACCAAAGCTGGTGAATGATTGGCTGAGCAGGACTCACACCCCCCACGTCTGACTGCAGAGCCTGGTTTCATCACCCCTGGGTACCCACTCTGCACTGGACACTGTTCCTAACAAGATCCCTGTCTTCAAGGCATGGAACTGAACCAGAGTGCTCAGCATGGGAGCTGGGGCAAACAGAGCAGGTGTCATGGAGGAAAAAATGGTGTGGCTTTCGAGAGAGAAGGGGGCAGTTCCAGGCAGAAGACATGGCATCAGAAGTTTAGGCCCAGCAATACCAAAACAGCTTGGGTCCACTTTAGCTCAAATGGAATGTTTATGTAGAGCCTAACTGAGGGTGGCCTTGACCGCCAGGTTAAGGAGTTTGGACTTTATGGAATTCTGGTATAAAAAAAATACAGTAAAGCATTGTATTTGGTTTCATTCTTCAAAGCATGGATACTGCTGTAGCATTACAAAATTGTTTAAAAGGAACTGTATAGCTAATGGTTGATTTTTGTCGACATTGAGATAGTACAGGAGATATTTCTATCTTATTTTTCCTTCAGAAAAGCTCTATTTCTTCTCTTTAAAGAAAAAGTTCAAAAAACAAACCAACTTTCTCGTCACCTCTTAAAAAACAACTCCTGCACTGTTGGGAACCACGGTCTATGTATGTGTTTACATTTTACATCACTGTCCCCCACGCCAATGGCTGTCATCATTAGTCATATAAGTAAACAGTATAATATAAGAGAGGTAGACAAAATTCACTGGGCCTTTTGTTCAGTCTTCCCATTTACAGCAAAGCATTGGCTCCCTCACGATTATGGGGCTGAGTTTTCCGCCCCACCACAGGCTGTGGGACCTTGTGGTCCAAACACAGGAGATGGGACCTAGAACAGTCTGCAAATGGACACAAAGTATCTAACGTTTCACAAAACAGAATAAATCATAGAGACAGCGCAAGTGATTCTATCCCATTTTGAAAGATTCAGCAAAGCAGATTTGCCTATAAAAGGAATTGTCAGTTATTTTAGCTGTGACGGTCCTTTCTGTGTTTAGGCTTTGGAACCAGCATTCTGGACCTACCCTCCATCGTCGGGGAGGGTTTGGGATAAGGAATATGTTTCTGGTAACAGAAATCATTCAAATGGAGACTGAGAGCAGTGCCTTCAGTTACACTTGGGTCCAATCAGGGTTCCAGGTTGATAGTTCGTGTTATTTTTTGAATTGCTATGTCTCGGACAACCCCAAATGTGAAATTCTACAAACTTAAAGGGATATTTACACTTGCAGGTAGTAGTGGATTTTGGGATTTCTCCTCTGCTTGGGGGGTGTGGCAGTGATGGTTGGGGGGGCTCTCCAATAGATGCTGGCTGATGGAGGGGTCAAGTCTACCTGTTCTAGGTGCTATTCAGAAATGATACAATTCCCTTGGCTGGTTACAGCCGCCAGGGTCCAGGTTCCCTATGCTTGTGGGTGTTCAGGTGAAGGATAACGTCCTCTTTTAAAATCTGACTTATGTGACCTCTAGGAGATGCTCCTCCCACTGGCAGGTGGGGCAAAAGCCAGAGTAGGGTAACACTGGCTGTCTCTGGACCCTTGGTAGTTGCTCCAGGGCTGAAGATGCTGTTTTGACTCTGGGTGACCCTTGTCAAACAGAAGAGCCATTTGCTCACATTGCCAGCCATGCATCTGTCCCTGAGTTATCAGCTATGTGACTGAGCATAGACGGGCAGGGAATTCCTAACTACAGGGGTTTCGTTTTGCTTAGTTTCAAGAAACCTGAGTTATCTCAACTAAAGTAAAATCACAGAATAGATTATCATACAGGTGAGGAAATTTTAAAAGATGCTAAATTTTATACCTTATTAACTGAATACATACTTTTTCTCTGCCCTATTCCTTTCTCCTTTCCAACCCTCTAGTGGCCTCTGTTTTAAACAAAGATACAGTTTAAGCATCCTTTTGCCCAATTGTAAAAACATCATTTTTAAGAGAAAAACATTTGGATTTTATTCTCACACTTTTCACTTCACTCTTTAATCTAACTAAGTTTCGAAATAAGTACATCAATTGAGAGAGAGAGAAAAAAATACTAGTAAATACAATCAAGCAACTGGCATACTACTTGGCAGTAAAAACAACCCAGCTATGAATACAACGACTTGAATGGATCTCAAGAGCATTATGCAGAATGAAAAAAATCCCATACACTTGACTCCATCCATGTAACATTCTCCAAATGATAGAAATACAGAGACAGAAGATACCGGATGGTTGTCAGAGTAGAGAGAAGAGGGTGGGTGTGACTATAAAGGAGAAGTTCTGTATCTCTGAGATGTGGAAGCTCTGTATCTTGGTTGTGGTGGTGGCTGCACAAATCTGTGCACGTGATAAAATGGCACAGAAATTGTACACACCATTGTCAATTTCCTGGTATTGCTACTGTAAGAAAATTATGTCTGATGTAACCATTGGAGGAAACTGGGTTAAAGGTATTTGGAGCCTCTCTGTGTTACCTTTGCAACTTCCGATGAACCTATAATTACTTTATTTTTCTTACATAGTTATCAAAGGAATAAAGCCAACTACAAAATAAGAATCAACAGAATGTGGTACTCCAGTCATAAAGGACAGTCAAATGTGCTTACACAAACTCAAGAAAGCAAAATAATAATTAGTTCATTTGTGGTATTATTATTATTATTATTATTATTATTATTATTATTATTATTATTATTATTATTATTATTTTTAGATTCCTCATATAAATGATATCATATGGCCTTTTTCTTTCTCTTTTGGCCCACTTCCCTTAGAATGACCATCTTCAGGTCCAGAACCTATAATTACTTTAAAATAAAAAGTTTAAATATATAGGAATCAACCAACAGCCTGGACTCCTCTGTACAGCAAGTATAAATATAACATAACAACCCGTGCCAAAAGAAGTGTCAGATCTTTTTTCTAAAAAATGTGTTGGTACTAAAGAATTGCTTCAAAGACAAGAAGGAACAAAATAGTGATGAACTGAGTCTTCCAGACTCAGACAAAGTCGCCCTTTTCCGTAGTGCTCTGAACCGTCTGACTGCTTTCCAGGCATTCACAGAGAGAGGCTGGAAAGACGAACCCCTTTCCTAGAGCAGGCTAACGATCAAGGTCAGTTTGGTCATAACAGTTTACGCTGACATTCTCCATCCAGGTCCCACATTCCTGTCTCCCATTTGGAAAATTTCCAGAAAATAAGACCACAGCATGGAGCCCACGCAGGACGCAGGAAACATCTCTTAAGACAGAAAGGTCCCCGTAGCCTGTCTCCTTAACGAACGCCTCCCTCTCGCGCTCCTTTTTCAGTTCTTTGCTGAGTCTCCCACCAAGCTCTTCTAACTCACTCGCCTGGATTTTCTAGCGAAGTCCTAGTAAAAGCAGGCAAACCTGTGAGCGGTGCGCGGCATCCCGCGGTCCTCCTCCCTGCGCGCCGCGATCCAGCTCATGCTCCCCACGCCCCGCTGCCGGCAGCGCAGGACGCGCGCGTCACCCGCGAGCCACCGGCCACCAGCCACCAGCCACCAGCCACCCGGAGATGCTACTGAGCAGTCCGCACCGAGTACCAACAGGGCAAACCCAGCAGCAGCCCAATCAGCTGTCGGCCAAAGTTGCCTCTTGGTGACTTACATCTTTTTTTCTTTTTCTTCTTTAACATTTTTATAGTACCCTGAGTGTACTCAGTGTTATAAAATTATGCCAAAACAAAGAGCAAAGTCCTTGTCCTGAGGAGCAGGCCGTGTAAAAGGCCCGAATGACGCAAGGCAAAATGACAGGACAAACACAGGGTAGGGAGGAAAAGTAAGGTAGAATCAATAAGACTTCCAATGGACCAAGAGTGGAAAGGCTGAGTCAGGGACCCAACCCCTCCCGCGCACAAAATAGAAATTAAGATTTGCAATAATAGCAGTAGGAATAGCAGGATGTGCCATGCAGTAACATTGAATTAATTCTATAAAGTAGGTGCTTGTTATTATGTCTAATTGGAAACCCAGGGTTTCTTTTAACTGTTTCACAAACACCTCTAATGCTTACCAAGTGCCAGATATGCTTCTGAATGCTTTGCATAGATTAGCTCCTTTAATTCTCATAAAAGCCTTCCAAAGTAGGAATTGTTTCTCTCACTTTACTCATAAAGGGAATGAAGCAGTCAGATTAAGTGACTTGCTCGAGCCAGTGAGCCAAGATTTGAACTTGGAAGAATTTGTAAGGATGGAGTCGAGATCTGTATTCAGGAAGCCCAACTCCACAATGGCACCAGGATTCATATCCACACATTCTGACTCCCAACCTGCCTGCTTAACCAGGTGTAACAATGCACACTGAAGACATAATTTAATTTTAACATGTTTAGATTGACTAGTAACAATGCAGATTTACTTTGTAAAGGCTTTTAATATTGCAATGATAAAGTGTTAACTTGAAGGAAAAATATTGTTAAAAAAAAGATGAGCAGGGGACAGGTTTTCCTCCTTCCTTCCTTCATTCAACAAACATGCATGAGTGTGGTTTATGCCAGTTTATGCCCTACTATATGAGGCACCAGCGTGACAGCAGTGATCAGAAGAGACACAAATGAGAGAAAGCAAGGGAACCAGAGATGATGTTTGTTTTAATGATGGAGACACACTAGATGTAGCAGGACCAATAGGGGCAAATGGTAAACAGGAAATAAGGGACCATTTCAATCTTACTACCCAGGGAATGACGTTATTCTCAGCTGCACTGTCCTGCATGAATATAATTTAGCCCTTTTTTCATTTCCTTCCTTCTGTTTCCTTCATTTTAGTTACGACAGTTAGAGGAAAACACATTTATCAAAGAACACTTAGTACAGACATTTGCAAACATTTCATGGTGCTTTGGGTAGCAGAAGCAGTAACATTAATAATATGAGCTATCACATATTGAACGCTTACTATGTACTAGGCATGAGTCTAAGGATTTTACATGTGTTAACTCACTGAATCCTCAGAACTCTCAGGAGGTAGATGTTTATTATGATCCTGATTTTATAGATGAAGAGACTGAAGTTCAGAAAGATTCAGAAACTTGCCCAAGGATATAATGTTAAAAAGTGGAGGTTTTAATCTGTGAACTGAAATTAGGGTTTGGATTCTTTACAGATTTTATTTATGCTTTGAATTCCCTTCCTAATGTAAGTATGACTGAGCGTATTTCCCAAGTGTGGAAATGGCGAAGCTGGCACGCAGACCTCGGAGCCTGGAACGAAACATTGGCATAAAAGATTGCTGAGGGTTGTTGGGGTGGCAGCTAATGGGTGCAATGCTGGGCTTCTTTTTAAGGTTATGAAAATGTTCTCAAACTGATTGTGGTGATGGCTGCATACTTTAAGTGGGTGAATTGTATGATATGTGAATTAGATCTCAATAAAGTTGTTACCAAAAGAAAAAAAAATCCCTAAAGAAGAGATACTGGCAGTTAAGTTTTCAAAGTCTGTTATCAAAAGCCAGAATCTTAACTGGCATAAACATCTACTTCGGAGATAAGAGGGTGAAATATCATTACTGTCATCTCATTTCATTTTTTTATTTTTGAAAGGGGGATAATTAGGTTTATTTATTTTATTTCTTTCTTGATGGAGGTACTGAGGATTGGAGAAAGGACCTCCTGCATGCTAAACAGGCCCACTACCAATGACCTATACCCTCCCCCACTTATTTATTATTAATTTTTAATGGAGGTACTGGGGGTTGAACCCCTAACCCTGTGCATGCTAGGCATGCACTCTACCACTGAGCTATACCCTCCCCCCACCGCTTCACTTCTTAAAAATATTTTTACTTCCTGATTCCTCTATAACACACTAAAATTAAAAAAAAAATTAAACCAGTAAAAACTAAAATAAGGAGAGAAATCCCCCTTAGCTACCTCCTAAGGGAAACATTTGGAAGTCTTTTTCTTGATTGTGTAGATTGTATCTATGCTAAAATAGAATATCTCTTTAAGAACCAAGAAAAATGATTTATTTTTCCCATACAGGAGACAATGAAGTCTAGTCTTTCCATTTGAGCTCATTTTAAAACACTAACACTATAGTCTAAAAAAAAAACCTTTAGTTCTCTATTATAGGGCCATAATAAAGTAATAAAAGGTATTGCTGACTCCTGTATTCAGTCATTTTGTTCCTTGTTAGCACAGTTCACTTTCGAAATTCAAGGGAGGAGCAGAGGTATGGGACACTTGCAGAGAGACCATGGAAGGACTTTCAGACTACACCTCCCTGCCATGTCCCCTCTTTGCCTCCTCCCAGGAAACTCTTAAATTTCCAAAGGGCTCCTACCTTCTCCTTTCAATGCTTAGTAGGGTCCTTCTGTTGAGAATCCTCCTCCATTTTCTTCACTTCTTTGCCCGGCTAATGTTTATTTCTGCTTCAAAACCCAGCTCAGACATTATCTGGTCTAGAAATCTTCTCTGACCTCTGTCCTAAGCCAGGTTTGGTGGCAGAGTGCTCAAATCCTGATTCTTTTTTTTTTTTTTTTTTACCCTGGCCCTTCACATGCTGTTAGTGCAACCATTTGCTTATTTATTCTTTCCTCCACTAGACTGATTCACTTATTCAACAAACATTTCTTGAGCACCTAGTATCTACCCAGGACCATGGAAGGTGTTAGGGAGACAAGGATAAAAGAAACTCCCTAATATAGTTCCCGGGAGACAATGCTACTCAGTGATGCTTGGTGGAATGAATGAATGGAATTAGGCCTTTACAAACAGAGTAGGAGGAAGATCAGGAGCAGATTAGCAGGCACATGAAGGTCATTTGGTTTTTCCATTCCCCCTCCCCTCACATCCTACTCTGGTGTCACCTCTCTAAGCCTCTTCTTGCTTTAAGTTTTTGTTCTCCTAGTAATTTGTATCTCACTGCTTGCTATTTATCGGAAGCAGGAACTTTGGCATAGGAGGGACAGAGTTCTGATGCCAGCCTTGTCACTTACTAGTTGTGTGACCCTTGGCTCTTTCCCTAATTTCTCTGGGCTTCAATTTCCTCTTTTGTAAAATGGAGGTAACAAACCTCTACAGCACGGAGTACTGTGTGAAGATTAAATGTGATTCACGCATGGAAGGGGTTTAGCTCAAAGCCTGGCTTGAAACAGCCCTCCTTTTCTTTCTTCTGTCTCTCCCCTGCTCCAGGCGCTCACTTACTGCAAGAAGCCATCAGAGCAGAAGTAGAATACAAGGTGATTTCACATGGTAACATGGAAGCACATTTTAAGAAATTGTAATATTATTATAATATATCTTAAAATATGTAAAGAGTTATAAAACCTCATTAAACCTTTAATTTTTATAGAAATCATTGCTTTGGCTATATAAAAAATTAAAAAAGGGGTGTAAGTTTTTTAAATAGTTAGAAAATATTCTTAAGTAGGTGCAAAGGATAAGGAAAAAAGAAATAGATAAGTTAAAAAAAAAACAGAAATCAACAAAGACAATGATATAAAAGAAGGAAAAAAAGAAGAAAAACATTTAACATAGAAGTCCACAAGGTGCTATATTGATTATGCTTGCCCTCCGGGTTTGAGAAAGTCAGAGGTAACCATAGTTATAGTGTGCATTTCTCAAATGTCACTTGTGAAAAATCTAATCCTGGGGCTGGTAAAGATTCACTCTTTAGCTGCATGATCATGTTTATGGCTTTCTCAGGACAGGATTAGTCTCTAACAGACTAAGAAGTCAGGTTTGGGTCCCTAGATGTCACCTGTCCGGTTCTGCCCATGATAAAGTGCAAAGTGAAAGAAAATTGTTCTTTGCATTTAAGAATGAGTAAGTGAAAAAATAGAACTGCCAAAGATGTTCTATATCCCCCACGCTGTTTATCTCCATTTCCTAATCTGTAAAAGGGTTATAACAGTAGAATAGATCTGGTAAGGTTGTTATGAGGGTCAAATGTTAACATAAAAGAAGCACTCAGTAACCTATACGGAATATAGTAATTTGTGTGTGTGTGTGTGTGTGAGCCATTACTATCATTAACCTAGTGGAGACTATCCTCCTCCCAGTGCCCAGCCCTGTGTGCTCTGGCAGAAGAGCTGTCCTCTTATCTGCCAGCCTTGGAAGTCATTTATCCCTTTATACCAACCTTCCTGCTTCCTGAGGGTTTGGGGATACAATTAACCCAAGAGAAGCTTTCTGTCTCTGAACACATATGGTATGCAGTCATTTGGGAAGATCAGATAGTCTCTTCAGTGCCTCGGTCCTTACAAAGTTCTACCAAGAGCACAGATTTTCTGTAGATTCATCTGTTAGAATTTGAGAGGCTCTATCATGCACACACACACACACACACACACACACAGGCACACACTTCTTGTGTTCCACATGAGAGAGTTCCACCAATCTCACACACTCCTTGGAGACTTGTTTGCAATGGGGACAGAAAAAAAAGTCCATGGGCTAATTTACACCCCCTCCTCCCAAAATTTAAGATCTACAAAAAGGTCATAACCAAAGTTGAAGCAAATCCCAGCTACCAGGCCCTGGAAATTGTGGTCTGGGTGTGCCGTGCTCTCTTTCCAACATAAGACAATTAAGTCATAATGATGATTATGTCTGTGCTGTCTGGGGAGCAGATAAAGATGAATATAAGAAATCAGGAAACTGGGAAACAGGCCAGTCACGGTGAAAGCTTGGCCACTCCCTCCCTTCCTTAAGGGTGAGAAGGAGTACCGCTACCCACCTATAACGAAGAAAGCAGGTCCAGCAGCCTTGGGGGATGGGGCACCGGCCAGGAAGTCCGGAGGGGCCCAGGCCTGTTTACACCTCTATGGCAACAGCTTCCCCTTCACCTCTTTTCTCAGGATCTAACATTCCCCTGAGACAGGTGGAGAGACATCTTTTGCACTGAGAGATACGCATAAAGAGCCAACCTGTCCTCCTCCGGTGAAACCAGGGCCAGGTATTCAAAGGCTCTGCGGAGGACAGCGGCCGGGATCTCCGGATCCTCCCCAAGTTATCTTGGGACCCCCCAACTCCTGCCCCTCATTACCTCTCGCACGCCCCGGCACACCAGCGACCCAGTCTCCCGGGCTTGGGTCCCCCGGTTTATTTCACCCCCTTCCTCTAGCCCAGTCAGCAGCCCGGTGCGCATCTCCTGGGCTGGTCCTGATGCACGTACAACGGGCACCGATCCACCTGTACCTGCTGGATCACTAAGGGGAGCTGGGGGGCGCGCGCGTTCCCCACTCCGCGCATCGACCCGCAGTCCGCGCCCCCCCAGGGCGCACGCCCCCCTGTGCTAAGAGCTCCTCTCTGTGGGCCCCCGCAGCGCCAAGGCTGCTCCCCGCGCACGCCTCTCCCCTCTCTCAGGCTCCCAGCTCATCTCCCGGAGCGGGAAGGTGGGGGTGAGGGTGGTCCCTGCGTCCCCGCTCCTTTTCCCACCCTCTCTTCCTTTCTTTCATCCTCTCCTCTTTTCCCAATTTTCCCTCCTACTCCTACCACTCCCGGGATCTGGACCCTTATCTTTCTCATTCTCGCCTCCTCCCTGGACTTTTCTCGCTTCCCCGACTTCCTCTCTCCTGTCCTCGGCTCTCCTCTCCTTTCCCCAAAGCCCGCGGGTGCCGTCTTTCCAGCGCTCCCCAGGCGTCTCAGTCCGACGGCGCCGGACGCCGCCCTCGGAACCGCGGACTCAGTCTTGGAACCAGCTCACCGCCCACAGCCGAGGCCCCCGGACCCAGCTCTGCTCACACGTTCTTCCTCCCCTGAAGGAGCCTCCCCCGGAGTTCCCCGGGCCGGAGCCCCCCACCCGAGGGAATCGTGCTGGCCTCCTGGCGGTCCAGCTGTCAGAGACGATGAGTCTATTTTGGGTCTTGCGGCCATTGTTCCCGCCCTGGGGACGCGGGCACGGGTCCGGAGATTCGGGTGACACCTTGCCAGCGCGATCCGGAGCTGCCGCAGAGCCAGCCCCCACAGCGGGCTCAGGCCTCCTCCGCCAGGCAGGCGGCGGCGCGGCCACAGCGGTGCAAGGCTGACTCAGTACACGCATCTCGAAATTCAAGCGCCCAGGGAATCCCGGGCCCGGGGGCGGGGGCGGGGGCGCCCCACGCGCCAGCCACCCCCTGCCCGCTCCCCAGGAATAGGCAGCCTTGGCACAGCCACCTGTCCTGGCAAAGGGACTCACAGGAACGCTCCCAGCCGGTGTCCTTTCCCTCCGTGTGCCCTGGTTTACTTCATTTCTAGTCAATCCTGTAGCCTGTAATAACCCACCCAAAGTGGGATCCTTTGGCAAATGATAACGGATTTGGGACAGTCAACAAGATATGAGGAGTCACAACGCGTGACCTAAGCCCCAGATGGCTGAGAGACCAGGCTGCACACGTGTGCGTGTCCCCGTGCGCACACCCACACTCATCCCAGCTGGGATCCAGCCACAAGTCTGCACAATGACAAGTCTCTCAAGTCTAACGGAAAAATATCAACAGCTTCACTCACCTGCCTTTTTCTTCCCTCTCCCGATTGGGATCCAGGGGAAAAGGGTGGATTGAGAGACCCTTCTTTCTTTTCGCCTTTCTACAAAGTGGAAATTTCCATCATGTGATAGGGGGCAGCATCCCCAGTGTGGAGTTTCCTGTGGACCCTCCCTTCCAGCCCAGCCACCAATCGTCAGGCGGCAATCTGAGATGTAAACAAAAGCATCTTCCCAGGTGGGGCTGAGTTGCCCAGCTGTCCCCAGAGAGTGAAGCTGGGACCTGCCAGCCCCTGCTCCCGCTCTCCTGGGTCCATGATAACAGAGAAGGTCTCGGTGTGAGTCGGGCTTTTTTGTGGGTCTGAGGGGCTCTTTTTTTTTTTTTTTCCTTTTTTTTGGACGATTAAGTTTCTTCATTAGTCAAGGTTGTGCTTATTGGATCTGTTTTATATGCGGAAACACATGTTGATCCTCATTTTGAAGTCTGTAAAAGAATCTTTTTTCAGGAGGGGGCTCTAAACTACCTCCAGGTTTGGGTTCAAGTTAAACCTGCACTTGACATAAAGAAAAAAAAAATTGGGGGGAAAGGGTACAAACGAAAAAAACCTTTCATTTACAGTAAAAAGCATTTTATGCAAGAGCAGAGCAGAGCAGAAGACAGCTCGCTAGTACTTAACCATGGGAAGGAGGCTTTTGTGGTACCATTTTTTCCTGGGATTGTACTGTAAGCATAATTCCCAATATACATGAAGAAGAAATCAGGATATAATAAATAGGACTATAATTTCAGTTTTGCTTATTAGAGGCACTCCTTACCATTTTAAGGAAGACTGCTAATATTAAACCTATTTTCTGATGTTACCAAAATTCTTGTTTCAAAGAAAGCCCATGTAACAAACGGGAGGCGCCTGTGAGAACTACTTCGACAAATGTGTCAAGCAGCAAAAGCCCCTGGAAACACTGAGCTAGAAAATAAATTTGCAGAATTATCCAAATCATGAGAGTCATTGTGTTTGCTGACAGCCTCTACTTGTAAAGAGTCCGCTAAAAAAAATGTGGGATTTTAAGCTGTTCACCACCTGCCTGATGACAGTTGACTACAAATGCTTGCGAGTATTGATCTGGTTTTCCCATCTCAAGACAGCTGTCCTTAAACTGTTTAATATGTATTATATTTAAATCAAATATCATTCTAAGAAAGCATATTACACACACATGTGTACATAAGCATTACATTTATTTAATTAATTAAGCATTAATTTAAAAATATACAGGTGGGGCATTGTTTTTTTAAAAAAAACACAACCCCTTGTTTATTTGCTATTCATTTGTCATTCTTTAAGGAAAAAAAAATGTCCGATGGAGACCTGATCCCCACAGTTTAACAAACTCATCAGGCAACACAGATACCTTTCTAAGTTCTCACATACACATCCAACTGAAGTCTATTCAGAATGCTAAGTCTCACTGTTTATTCAGCCCAAGAATATCTCAAACCATCTCATTTTACAGTTCCCATTAACTAGTATATTAACAGCACCTCAGCACTTTAAGAAACAGGACGACAACAACAGCAAAAATCCATCTGGATAATGCAAATGTGTAACAGTCAGGAGTGTTTAGAAAAAAAACTCTCCATTAGCACACAGGCACGCACATCAAGTTGAGCTAAAGCCATCCAATGATGCAAATTCAATAGAAGGATGATACGATAAGTACCTCCACTGTAAGAGTAAACAGAGCACACAAGAAATATTTTTTATGAAAGCTGATTATCTCCTGCCCAGTCACATATGGTATCCCTCTTTAGTTTGTCGTAAGAAGTTTCCATGTTATGAAGTTAGAATATATTGGAATAATCATGAAGTCCCTCTAAACTTGTTGAAACTAGATTATCATTACACTCTCACACTTCTCCACTGATTCTTACTTAATAAATATGAGCATCTGTATAAAGCTCCTAAAATGTCGAACTTGATAGGATTGGGAGAGGATTAGTGAGAGATCAGGACAGATATATATTTCTCTGTACCTAAACTGAGATTCAGTAAAAGCAAAAATCCAGGATTCTAAACCAAAAAGCTATTCCAGAGAAAAGACAAATAAAGATGAGATGAATGCAGCCCTGTGAGGCTGCTCAACTTTTTAATGAACTGCTTACTTGGTCAGTTCTTGGTATCTGCTCAACTTTTTAATGAACTGCTTACTTGGTCAGTTCTTGGTATCTTAGCTAGGACAGAAAAGATCAAAAACAGTAGTTCATGGTCTAATTTACGAGAGAACTATGGCTTATTTATCTATATATGTGCTATTAATATTAACCCAGTGTTGAATGAAGTAAACTGAGTTGCATTCATCTATCAAGCAATGAAGTGTTAAGCAAAATTCAAATTTGACATCTTTTTTACTATTGTACATCAGTAGAATTTGAGAGGAGCTCCAAGCAATGTTGGGGGGCTGTGAGACAACTGACAAGCCATTGTCTTCTGTGCTGCAATCAAAAACGTGAGCCCTTAATGACCACACTGAATCTACCCGACGATCCTCAAGGGTCTGTTTTAAGCCAATGTTTGAGAGCATGTGAAGCAACCCTAACTAGCAGCATGAATGTCCCTGCAGAACCGCACTGTGAAACACATTTTGATTTACCATCAGACCATTTGCTGATTCTGGAGAAGACAAACCGGAGTCCTAACCTCAGAGCCACCATTTACCAGTTGTGTGGCCTTGCCCAGTGAGCTTAAGTTCTTAGTGACTCAGGTTCACCATCTGAAAAATGGAGAACTTTTCTGAATACGTTGTTTTCCTTACTTATTTTCCGACAGTACTACAAACTCAAATAGCGATAGAGGAAAATAAAATGTTTGCCACTGAGTGAAAAAAGCTAACAGAATGGTTAGAATTTACCATCATTTTCACAAAGCTGAACTGATCAAAGCTCTCCACTCTAAAGTTATATTAACACACTGTTCCTAGGAATGATTATTGGTTTTGTTGTGGATGCTTCTATTTTAAGAAAAGTCTTTATAAAAATATTCCCAAAATATATTCCTTTGAACTAAAGCTGATACTTGGAAACAGAGCTCTGTGCTCCAATAAGTTTGGAAAGCATTGTGCTAAAAGTTATTGTGGGATTCCTCAGAGGTTTGAATCAGTCTGTTGAAGGTGGGATGAAGCATGAAGTTTACTCTATGACCATGAACTCTTTTTGGAGAAAAGTTTCTAAGGTCTAATTATCCAGGGAACAGTCATCACTAAAGTTTAGTATAAGTAAATGTCTTAGAAGGACATAAAACACAATTATTATTCAAACATCATACATACGAAGTTCCTTGATTTATGACTCATTGCAAAGTCTGATTGCAGTGATTTTAGTAAACTTTTGTTTAAATTTTTTCTTTGATAGTAAATGTTTAACATGGATTATTTTTTCAGTGAACAATTATTATAATTAGCAAAATAGCTTTAGGTTATAGAGCACCTTGACATATATTTTGCCTCCTGATGCTAAAACAAGCCCACCATAGAGGTATTATTACTTTCCCCATTTCACTGGAGAGGAAAACAAGATTCAGAGAGGTTAAGTGACTCCTCCAAGCTCACAGAGCCAATATATGACAGACTGGAGTGTGAGCCAGGTTTTCTGGCTTCGAATTCAATGTCTCCCTTTCCACAGCCTGCCTCCTTTTTTTTTCCTGAGTATTTTCTTTACTAAGACTGTGTACTGTTTGCCTGCCTATAATATAGCCAGCCCCGAGTGGCACACTTAGCCATAAAATTATGATTTTTTAAAATAACTACTGTAAAAGTAATGGTCTCTTTCTTTACTATAATTCCATGAACCTCTACAAACTTCTAATGCCAGTATCATGATTTTCTTTTCTATGAATATGAGTTTGATTTATGTGAGACTGAGTAATACCATGAATTATGCTTGCAGATGAGTTTCTTTAGTGCTACATTTTCTCAATGCTACTATTTCTTGGGGCTCTAGGAAAAAGATACTCGAATAGATCACTCACGGTCTCAGTTACACATATGATGAAACAACTAGATACTGCATCTCAAAACAAAAATATCAAACTAGACCTAGGATCTTAGAAGGTCCAACTCTAGGGTCCAAGATTGGGATGTCAGGGTCCAGACCCTGAAGTCCCATCCAGGAGGTGAAAAAGGGAACAGAGCCCATGCAGCATCTGGAAATAGCTCTGGGGGGAGAGCAGGCATCCTGTGGTCAGTATTCAACAACAGCCCCCCAGGGAGGTCGGCTTTTGTCTTTCTGGTTGGGAAACAGCATCACGTACTGAGAGCTGACCAGTCATGGCCATCTTCCCTTTCCAGCCTGATGCTCACAGCATCTCAGATAGTCAACGACACCCCTCCCTACAACCCATATTCTAGACCCTCACTGCCTCCCAGCAACCAGTGCCATGGTCTCCTGTGCCCTAGAGCTTTTGAACACACTGTCCCCACTTCCTGGAAGCCCTTGCTAACAGCTCTGCCTGTCAGCTTCACCTTTTACTCGTCTTTCAAGCCTCAGATCACATATCATCACTTCAGTGAATGAAAAACTCTTTCCAACTCTTCCAACTTTTTTTTTTTCTCTTGGTACGCTGGGGAAATGGAGTGGTGGGGAAGTTTGAAGAAGAAGTGTGGGGACAAGAGAATTGTCATATTTGAGACGTGGAACTCAGGACTTACAACCATTCCGTGAGGTGGATTTTTTTTAAACTTCACTTTGCAGATGAGACATCAGAAAGTGAATGAGTTAAATGGCTTGTCAGAGGCAGAATCAGAATTAGGACTCAGCTGCCTATGGCTCCAAAGCTCTCCCCATTCTGTCCCATCATTAGACTTGTCCTCGTCTGGGCTCCAGAAGCACATCGTAACACACGAGTCTGGCCCCCACTAGACTTCGAGCCCCTGGCAGCCAGCCTCTGTGCTGTTCTCATCAGGGATCCTGACACGCGCCATAGCATAACTCCGTAGTTATTAACTGAACCAGTGTGACAACGAGTGCAGAACTCCCCTATGATTTGCATATCGTAACAAACACTGTCTGTGCCTGAGTTATCTGTTAAATACAGCTACCTGTGATTTCTCCCTAATGATGCTGTGTATCCTCTCTCTAGTTTTCCTCTAAAGCTAGGAGGCACCGAGATTAAGTGGCCAGTTATAATGTTGCTGCCCTGGGAGACAGTCGGTGACTGAGTCTGCCAGGCTACCAGCAACTCTGACGTGCTTTGCACAACTGGTGTTTGAACTGAGACTGACGTTAATTTAATATTGTTGGGTAACACAATAGCTTGACAGCTTTCAGGAAATGATATAAAATTAATCTAAAAGCAAATTTTACCCTTTGTGACATTCCTCTGAGAGTTTAGAAACTTATTCCTGTCGATCTTTTTTTCTTAATTGAAGTATTATTGTTGATTTACAATGTTGTGTTAATTTCTGGTGTACAGCAAAGCGATTCAGCTGTGTGTGTATATATATATATGTTCTTTTTCATATTCTTTTCCATTATGGCTTATTATAGGATATTGAATATAGTTCCTGTGTTATACAGTAGGACCTTGCTGTTTATCCATCTTATATATAGTAGTTTGTATCTGCTCATCCCAAACTCTGAATTTATCCCTTCCCCACTCCCTTTCTGCTTTAGTAACCATAAGTTTGTTTTCTATGCCTGTGAGGCTGTTTCTGTTTTTTAAATAAGTTCACTTGTATCGTATTTTAGATTCCATACGTAAGTGATATTGTATATTTGTCTTTCTCTTTCTGAGTTACTTCACTTAGTATATTCACGTCAATCTTAACTTCATGTGTCCTTTATTTGGAAAAATAAAAGGACTTATCACCAAAAACTAGACATGTTTAATGAAAAGAACCACATTAAAAATAAATATTTATTTTATAGATAGATATAGATATAGATGTTTTCCAAGTGAGTAAGGGGTAGAACACATAAAATTAAACACCTGGTTTCTGATTTCTGGAACCAGACTCCCTGGGTTTGGATTCCAGCTCTGATATTTACTAGCTGATAACTAGTTATTAGTTACATAATAATTAGGCAAATTATTAACCTCTCAATGCCCCAGTTTCCTTATCTGTAACTTGGGGATAACAGTTGTACCTATTCATAGAGTTGTTTAAAACAGTAAGTGAATTACCTGAGGCACTTAAACCACCCTTTGACAAATGGAAACTGCTGATTATAGTCGTATCGTCTGTTACCGAAGAATTCTTATAATTACCCTAAAACTTTATTTTCTTCTCCTGGGGCTGTTTCCTCAGTCTTAGTACGAGAGGGCAGATTGTTTGATTCTTGCGTCCTAGGTGATCTTGACATTCTACACAGTTTCTGGGTAATTACTTCTTTTATTCCCTTGTTGAAACCCCGGTTGCCTAAAATCTGCCTTCAGAAGACTTGGAGAACAGGAAACTATTATTAACCCATTACTTAATATTCACAAGACTAAATCTAAAGTAAAACATAACTTGTCGTTTAACTTTGAGCCATGGAAACACCTAACTTCTAGTCTTAAAATACAGGAGATGGATGGCGTGACTGGGGCCAGGCTTGTATGTTTCTTTCTCCACTGCCCTCCGGGGTTTGTTTGGCTGTTCCCATGCTGCAGTATGTTGCATTCTTTCTCACTCCCTAATAGATTGCTTGCATGGCTCCTCTCGATGCTGTAAGTTCTGTAGATATGAAACCAAAGTGTTTTCACTGAATAAATAAATAGATAGATGGGTGAATCAACTGATGCTTCTCTGTTTTGTGAGACGTTGAAAAGCTGAGTAACAACTTTCTTAAAGATGAGGCTGGAATTTAATCAAAAACATTTCAGATGAAAATACTAGTGGGAAGAAGATTTTGGAACTTATTGGTTTTAAAATTATAACCTGGTTTCACTGGGGGCCCTATGTGTCTTCAGTCTGGATGGAGGCTCTTCCTAACCCACGTGGGACATTGCAGCAGTTGAGTCTTCCTGGGATTTTCTGTGCCATTCCACATGGCTGCCACTGAGCAACGGAGATGCCACCATCTATTCTATCTACGAATCGTGTGCTTTCCCAGTGCCTTTTCTGATGAGGGTCTTAGCAAGGTGGAAGGTCCTGGCCCTTCACTTTCATGCTGTCACGCCTGGTCAGCCTTCAATCGCCCATAAACGCAGGACTACATACACATGCCAAGTTCTGAAGAGTGAGGCGCATCTGAGAAGGGTATTCCAAGGTGGACAATTTAAGGCTGAAATTCTGACTAATTTGACTGCACAAAGGAAGGCTCTGACTCGAAGCCTCACATAAGCTGCCTCCACTGGAGATACGTCTCCAGCTCTGGACTTCGTCTGCCCACAGGTAGTCCCCTATTTAAAGCTGATGACCCCATCTCCTCCCTCAGAAAACCCAGTTCTGTCCACATTCGCCCATCCTCTGATTTAACAGACATTTACTGGGTACTCCTAAGTTCTAGGTGCTAGCGACATAAATGTGAGTGAAAACAGCCGCTGTCCTAGTGGAGTTTATACTTCAGTAGGAGAAAATATTTTAACCCAATGTGACAGAAATAGGTATAAAATGACAAAGACTGCAGTGAAGGAAGGATACACTGGGCGCAGGGAAAGACTTCCCTGAGGAAATGACTCTCCAAGAGGAAGGCAAGGGACTTCAGCATGTTCACGTGCCCAGGGGAAGCCCATGACTGTGGTGGAGACAGGACCCAAGCCGGTGCTCCGGAGGTGGTGGAAGCGAAGAGCCATCTCAGGTGGACCGATGGCCTTAGGTAGCAAGAGGGACACCTTCCCTGCTCAGTTTTCTCTCCTCATTCTCTGCAGAGGCAGACAAGCACCTGTTTCCAAATGAGATAAAGCGGGGACTGATTTCTAGTTCCATTTCCTCACCGGTGAGAGCCATGTGCTGGCTGGTCTGTGTTACTAGGTCCCCTGCAAATCAACACATTTTGCAGAGACATGCTTTACTCACATAGCGATAACCAGAGTTCCTCCTCTTTTTGCTGATTCTTTAGGAATGGTAGAGAACCCCGCCCTCTCCCCAACACAGTGCCTTTGGCTCTTTTTCTGTCCTGCCTTGAGCCAGCCACATCACCCTAACCATCATAGTACACTAGCTTCAGCCTTCGCTCCCTTTGCTGTCTGGAAGGAGTGATCTAGCTTGATGGAATCTTTTTGATACCGGATCCTCTGCTGTTGATCAAGGTCAGGGAGGAAAGAATCTGTTAGTTCAACTTGCCACAAAGAGTTCAGAATTAAAAAAGGTTCTGGCTCTTATAACAAACCAGATTATAAACTGGAGAGAGCATCTGAGCGAGCTGGTGAGGAATGAGCCTCAGACGTGGGGACGCTGAGTACCACGGTTTTGAGGAGGGTCTGGTACATGAAACAGAGAGAAGTTCCTTTAAACCTCAAACCAACAACAAACAAACAAACAAAAGCAGGGAAGTCAGTATGAAACTGAGGTTTTCAGTCAGTGCCTGCATTTTTTCTTTAAACTTCTGTTGACATATTGCAGCACGTAGTATGTTAGGAAAGATGTGTTGCAATATTGAATGTGTAAAGGACAAAGTCACACCTCAATCCTAGGTCCTGAGTTTTGTGTTTTTTGATGTAACCAGTTTTCATGCTGGCAATTTAACTTGTAACTGAAAGGGGAAATTCCCACCAGATAAACTTGGCCATCCTCATTCAAATGAATGAGCTAGTACACAGATTTATGACGGTGATCAGGACAATTAGTTTCCAAATGTAAATTACAAATAGCTTCATCAAATCAAGTTGTCTGCCCATAAATCTAGGATTCTGTTCCCTTTGCTCTCACTTTAAAATCATCCCACTATGTAGGGCCCCCACTCTGTAAGCTGGCCTTACACAGAGGAATAAACGGGATGGGATGTGACTTTGACACATTGTCCTACTTTCCCCTTTGAGTGTCCTCTGGTCCCTAGATTTCTGTCCATTGCCTTAGTTCCTATTTTTTTTTGCAGGACAAGAGAGAGCATTCTGTCCATCAGGTAAGGCAAAACCTCTACTTTGCTCCCTGGTGTAGGTGCCCCGTCTTTGGACACCCCATCAAAACTTAATGCCCTTTCTCTCATTTTATCAAAAGCTTGTTCTTTTTCAGGTAGCAGCAGGCTGAATATTTAAAGCAAGCAGACTGTTAGGCATCAAGTAAACCAGAATCCACAGAATTACCCTCTCTGTTCCTTCACCCTGAAAAGAGCTATTTGATGGCAGCCCCAAAGATGTCTTGATATGGGAGGTATCACCCTTTTAGAACTGACCTCAGCACAAAAGATGACTGTTTGATATCTGTCTGATGTATCTGCAGCTTTCTCTTGCCCCATGGAAAGTGGAGGGTGGGGGAACCCCAGGCCCTCACGTCTTCATCCTTCTCCATGTCAAAACCTGCTCACAGAAAGAGGCCTGATAACCCACTGGCACTAAGGTGTAAGGATTTATGGTACTGTCTTCTGTTTATTAAGCAATGACTTATTGAACAGTTATGTGTTGGATAATGTTTACAATACAGAGACTAATTTGTCATCCTCTGTTCTTAAGAATTTGCAGTCTAATGGAGGGAAGTGTACAGGTAAAAATAATTATTCTAAATGAGAATAACTGTTGAGGTGGAATGGAGGACAGACAGTGTTGAGGAGCAAGTATGAAGGAACATAAAACTAAGCAGCCTCGGGTTTCCAGTTGGGATATCATTGGCAAACATCTCAAAGCCCTCCCCAAAGCAATGTGGTAGTGCTTACTATTAATTATTCTTGTTCTCCAGTATTTTAAAGGCCCTCTTTTCCAGAAATGTTTGCTATTCACAGAATAACAAAACAACCTTTAAGCCAAAGTAATGAATCTCTAACTGTGGAATTTCAGGCACCAGGAAGAAACATGCTACATCCTTATAGTTTCTAATCTCTGACAGGTCCACACGCAGGCTTGTACCAGAGTTATCTGGAGCGTGGGGTAAGCAGAAACTCCCAGACTCCATTCTGGAGAAGTCGATTTGGTAACATTGGACTGTGGTCCTTGAATCTCTATTTTAATGATATATATCCTAGAGCATCCTTATGTGTGACCAGGTCTGAAAACCATGCTGCTACCTCTCGAAAACCTGGAATTACATCAGATTGGGACATGTCTATCTGGAAGGCCAGCTCTCACCCTCTCCTAAGACCCTAACTTAATGTCAAGGAATGACTTAGGCCCCGAACAGACTGAGGTCTTTCTGTTTCAGTGTCCATACGTGTCACATGGATCCTGCTGGCTTTGGAATCCAGGTCCGAGAACTTCAACTGGATTGGGCCAACCAGCCTGAGGCCTGGAATCAGAAAAGTTTTGCAAAGCAGGGTCCCTGGGTGGCCACCTAAATGAGAATTCCCCTGGGTACTTATGAAAAATTCCCTACTCCTACCCAAGGTCTGCTGAACCAGAATCTCTAGCATGAGGGGGAATCCACATTTATAACATGTCCCTCAAGTGGTTCCCACTCCCACTAAGATTGAGAACATCTTGACCAGGCTCATCCACTGAGGAGACAGATTTGAGGGATGTGGTGGGGCAGATGGCCAGTCTAGCAGACCAAACACAGTCCTTAAAGGGTCTGAGGACAACTCGCCGTGGGGTCAGCTTCTTCCATGGAGGAACAAGAGGGCCAAGCAGGGGGAGATGCTGAGGAGGAAATTCCAGGGGGTGGGGTGGAGAGGGTGGAGAGAGGCCCTGATGTAAGAGATTCAGGAAGTGCTTTGGTGGGAGCAGAAGGACCCTGGTTATGACCCTGAGAACTGAGGGCAGAAATTCAGCCTCTGCAAGGAAACTGGGGTCCAAGGCAGGTTCCTAACAAAGAATTCAGATGGAAGAAAGAACACAGGAACTTACTGTCAGCTCTGGGTATTCCAGTGACTCGAGGGGGTGTCCCTGAGTATCAGATTCCTGTGAACTGAGCTGAAATTGATTCCGCAGGTGGGAAACAAGTGGCCACTAGAAAGAAAGGGAGGTTTAAGGCGAGGAAGGGCGGTACTTGAGAGCCTGCTGTAACCATGAAGCCTGGTGCAGAGGGAGATGGCCGGGCACCCCATCCCAGCTGCTGGGACAAAGTCAGGTACCTGAATCATTTGAGAGAACCATTTTCTCATAATGTTTCAGTCCTACAAGGAAAAGATTATAAAGGAAATAGAACCCTGAGTAGTTGCAAAGAAGAACTCATTTCTATATTCACTTACCAAAAAGCAGCTGCTTTATGTAGCCAATACAATTAATTTGCATAACTTTTGTCCATTTTAATAAGAAATTGATGTGAAAGAATGTAAAGGGTAGCCCGTGACTAAAAGAAGTTCACAAAGAGACTTTAGTTAAAGCAACCCCAGTCTGGAGGTGCTTTTTTTAAAAGTAATGTTTTATCAACAATTTGTCTTATGTGAATTGGAATAAAGAACAAATTTTTAAAACGAGAAATGAAGCAAAAGGATAAACTCACTCATTGTCTTTTTCTGCATGTCTATACAATATATAAAGACATTCTACAGAATTTTGCTGTCCTTAAAAAGGATGTTCATTTGTACATATTTATTGCCTATCTATTCTAAGCTATGAAGCCTATAAGCCTAAATTTAATAGAGGATAATATAATACTATATGACATGATACAATATATCATACCATATGTAATGTAACATGACATAATAAAGCATCTTATTTATATTTACACAGAAATATATATATAAATCTCCCACCACCAAAGTAATATGAGAGTCTGACTCCTGTCTTTCGGAGTGTTCCTAGTTATTTCCAGTCACTGGGGTTAGTCACAACCACCACCCTGTTCCTTCCTCCTCCCCTGCTCCAAAAATTCCTCCACCACCACTGTCCAAGGAGCCCCTTGGGAAAGCTCAGAGAGGGACACCCTGGCCCGCACAGGCAGTGTGGTCTCAGAATGCCCAAGCATCCACCAGGGCTGGATGGGCTGGGGCAAGGGTGGGGAGAAGGAACTTCTCTGATCCTTGGGTCCCTGGGCAGGAAGCAGAAGCCACTGGGCCCTCTCCTTCTCAGGACTCATCCTCTGGCCCTCCTGCCATCACATCTCCCCCTGCTTATCAATGGCAGGAAATTTAAGTTGGTGTCCGGGTAGTGGAGGGAGCTGGGACCCGGCAGCTCCAAGCCCAAAGGGTGAGTTCCCCAACTGCTGAACGTACACCTGGGCTGTGCTCTAGTGCTGGAGAGAATACTCACATATTCCACAAACTTTCAGGGCAGCTACGAAGGAGAGCTGAGTCTTATCCCCAGGTCTTTGAGGCAAACATTGCTTTTAGGCAAACGTTTTACCTTTCTTTGGGACGGGACAAGGGGCAGCGGGTATGCTGGAGGGGTTTAGAACACTGATATTTATTAACTAAAATTCACTCTTCTGGTACATTATCTGTTTTTATTACTTTGAGAAACATATAAAATCTGATATCAACAAGTTACTTCATGCTGTACAGCACAGGGAACTATATTCTGTATCTTGTACTAACTTAAGGTGAAAAGGACTATGAAAAGGAATATATGTATGTTCATGTATGACTGAAGCATTGTGCTGAACACCAGAAATTGACACAACATTGTAAACTGATTATGCTTCAATAAAAACATATTTAAAAAGATCTGATATCAAAATTTCATTTAGAGTCACAGGGAACGTGGCTTCCTGTAATTACCACCTTACAAATAAGTACAGTAGCTGACTTGACTCTGACGAAATAATTGGGACCATTGTGGGAGGTGAAATCTGTTTAATGTTGAGAGAGGGCTGGGGAGGAAGGCGTCAGCAGGGCTGGAAAGCTGCCCTCCCATTCCTCTCCCTGGGCCAGAATGCTAAGAGCACAGATTCGGGAGCAGCACGGGCGGTGCTGGGAGGGGTGGGACAGAGGAGGGAGGATGGGAGGAGCTGGTTCTGCTTCCTGGCCTCGCGCTGGGTGCCTTTGGGGTCTCTGTGGCCACGCACCACCTGAGACCCATGTCTGGCTTTTTGTCATGATCAGGGCCAGACACTCATGCTTTGTCCCCAGGAACGCTCACTGTTCTCCAAGCCCAGAAGCCCGTCCTCCTGCGTTAAAGGTTAGGCGTAGCTGTGCTCCAAAGTTTGCAAAAAGACATGATTCATGGCCCCTGGAAAAGATGATGTCTACATAGCCTTTCTCTTAAGTTTGAAAAGCAGAGAGCTCTTTAGGGTCTCCTGACAGCCACTTAAAATGAGAAAATTCTACCATTTGCAACCACATAGATGGACCTTGAGGCATCATGCTAAGTGAAATAAGTCAGACAGAAAAAAGACAAATACTGTATGATCTTCCTTATATGTGGAATCTAAAAGAAAAGAAGGAAGAAACCAAACAAACTTATAGAAAAAGAGATCAGATTTGTGGTTATGAGAGGCAAAAATGTGGGTAAGAGGAGAATTGGAGAAAAGTGATCAAAAGGTATAAACTTCCAGTTATAAGATAAGTAAGTCCTGCAGATGTAATGTACAACATGATGACTATGGTTAACACTGCTGTACGATATACAGGGAAGTTGTTCAGAGAGTGAATCCTAAGAATTCTCATCACAAGGAAAAAATTTTTCATTTTTCTTTTCTTCTTTTTTTCTCTTTTTAGTATATTTATATGAGATGATGGTTGTTAGCTGAATTTACTGTAATAATCATTTCAGAATATATGTAAATCAAACCATCATGCTATATGCCTTAAACTTATACAGTGACATATGTCAATTATTTCTCAATAAATTCATCAAAAATTGGTTGTGGTTATTGTTACACAATTGGTAAGTATACTAAAAACCACTGAATTGTAAAGGTTTTTATGATGTGAGTTTTGGGTATACAGCACTATAGTTCAACATCTCTGTACACTACAGAGTGATCACCACCACAAGTCTAGTTTCATCCATCCCCACACAGACGTTTCGCCCACCTCATAACACCCTCCCCCTCTGGCAACCACTCATCTGTTATGAGTTTGTTTTGTTTTCTTTTGTTTCTTCATTGTTTTGGGGTTTAGAGTTTTTTTGTTTTAGATTCCACGTAGGAGTGAAATCATATGGTATTTATCTTTCTCCATCTGACTTATTTCACTTAGCATAATATCCTTAAGGTCCATCCACGTCATTGCACATGGTCGAATTCCATTCTTTTGGTGGCTGAATAATATTTCATAGTATATATATCACAACTTCTTTGTGCATTTATCTATCCATGAGCACTTAGGTTGTTTCCATATCTTGTCTATTGTAAATAATGCTGCAATGAACATAGGGATGCGTCTATCTGTTCAAATTAGTGTTTTCATGTTCTTCAGCTAAATACCCAGAAGTGGAATAGCTGGGTCATATGGTAGGTATAGTCTCAATTTTTTGAGGACTCTCCATACTGTTCCCCATGGTGGCTGCATCAACTTCCATCCCCACCAACAGTGGTTCCTCCTTTTCTGTATATGTTCTTCAACACTTGTTATTTCTTGTCTTTTTGATAATAGCCATTCTGACAGGTGTGAGATGATATCTGTTTGTGGTTTTGATTTACATTTCCTTAATAATTAGTGATGAACATCTTTTCATGTGCCTTTTGGCCATGTGCATGTCTTCTTTGGAAAAATGTCTATTCAGGTCCTCTGCCCATTTTTTAATCAGGTTGTTTATTTTGTTGTTGTGGAGTTGTATGAGTTCTTTATATTTTTTGGACACTAAGCCCTCATTGGATACTATGATTTTCAAATAATTTCTCCCATTAAGTAGGTTGCCCTTTCAATTTGATGATGGTTTCCTTTGCCGTGCAGAAGCTTTTCAGTTTGCCATAGTCCCACTTGTGAATTTTTGCTTTTGTTTCCCTTGCCTTTGGAGTCAGATCCTTAAAAACATCACTAACACCAATGACTATGAGGTTACCACCTATTGTCGTCTAGAAATTTTATGGTTTCAGGTCTTATACTCAAGTCTTTAATCCATTCTGAATTAATTTTTGTTAGAATTGATTTTTGTAAGATAGCGGTCCAGTTTTATTCTTTTGCATTTGACTGTCTGGTTTTTCCAACCCCATTTATTGAAGAGACTGTCCTTTATTATCCACTGTGTTTTTATTGCTCCTTTGTCATAGATAAATTGACAGTGTAAGTGTGGGTTTATATCTGGACCGTCAATTCTGTTCCATTAATCTATGTGCCTGCTTTTGTGCCACTACCATACTGTTTTGATTACTATAGCTTTGCAAATAGTTTGAAATCACAGAGTATGATACCTCAGCTTTGTTCTTTCTCAGGATTGTTTTTGGTGGGTCCATTACTGAGCCATATATCTATTAATATAGGGACAGAGTAATTTCTTGGAGAAAGCACCCTTCTAAAAACATTCATTACCCTCTCTTGGGGGTGGTGGATAAGAAGAGATGATGGTGGTTGTAATACTAAGGAGGGAGACCATGGTTTCATTATTCCATTATACTACCAAAGCCACTCCTGATTAGAGATCACTGGTAGATCACTACTCTTGTTTCCAACATAGTTTGCTTCCAAATTTTAAATAATATTTCTGCTTATATAGTCTCACAGGAGAAATATCCATTCATTAAGCCAGACTAATGACTTTTATGTGCAGCCAAAGCAAATAATGCTGGCCAATTTCTTGTTTCTTCTTATAGTGAAATCTAAGTAGAGCCAAGATTTTATTTGTTATGGTCTCTATAAAACTGGAAATTCCTACAAAAGTATCAGCAGAACCTTTCATGGTACATTATGTTCGATTGGGTCTTTCCTTTTAGGGCCAAGGAGCTCACTGGCAAAATCTATGATCCTTTATTTTTCTCTTAAATGCTTCCAGCATTTAATTTTCTGGCCTGACTTTTTTATTATCTTAGGCTTTATTTCCTGGAATTTTTGTTGTTTAGGTATGAAGTATTTCATTCATACAAAATGTACAGAGACATATAACAAACACCCATGTTTCCACCCCTAGACTTAAACAAATACTAATATCTAGCATGCTTTGGAATTTTTTTTTAAAGTGAAAAACTACCAATTCACTTGGGGCCACAGAGGTGCAGGGTGTTATTTCCAAACTTCTTATTGATGTTAATATTTTAAAATAGGATTATGAGAAATTTTATTTTAAGAAGTTCATATTGCTTCAGAAAATGTTTCCCTTTTAAATGACTAGAAAGTGAATCCTGTACATGAAGGCATTCTGGATGGCTCAATCCTAGACAGTTTCTCTTCTCACTCTATAGTTCTTCCCTACTTGATCTCATTCAGGCCCATGGCTTGTTTACTACTCCACTGATGACGCCGACATTTATATCTTCAACCCAGAACTCTTCTTGGAATTCCAGACCTGTACAACCAGTGATCATCTTATTGTGCCACAAATCCTTTAATCTCAGCATAACGCATCAAACCCATGATTCCCTCCAAACCTGGACTTCTGCCTGGTCTTCCTCTTAGAGCATTAGCCAAGGTGGACAATTCCCAGCCTCCATTTCATCATCCTTAAGCTAACAACATGCAGTTGTCTGAGTTAGTTGTAATAACTAGAAATTATATATCCACAGTGCCTGCACCATAGTCAGAGTCAGGAAATATTTTCTGACTAAAGAAATAACGTGATGAATAAACAAATAAGAGTAAGCACCCAGTGGAATTCCTGGCAAATAGCAGGAGCTCAGTGAATCATAATCATAAAAATTTTATAAATGATGGGCAAGAATACTTTCTTGTAAGAAAAAGGAAGAGTGAGGTGATGTAGGAATAGAAGATTGAAAGGAAGCGGTAGGGGTGGCGATGCTGGACAACAACCCAGAGCAGGTTTTGTATCAGGGCACGGTGCCTAAGCAGGATGACTTTGTTGGCTGCCAGGAACAGGAAGATGCATACAGCCGGGTACCCACCACAAAATGTTACCTGATGTCCACAGTCAGCTACAGATAGAAAAGAGTAGAGAAATAGGGTCTCACAAAGGAAATTAAGAGGATGATCCAGAGACAGAGGAGCAGAACCAACAGAGGGGTATGTCAGAGAGGACCGATGAGGAGACAGCAGTCAACAGCATCAGACCTCCAAGGAGTCCATTCAGATAGAACTGAAAACACGACATCTGTATCTAATGATTGCAATAAGAAGGCCACTGCTGATTTGGCAAAGATGGTTTTCAGCAAAGTGGTGGTGCCGAAGGCAGACTCCACTGAAGAGGGCAGTGAGTGGGAGGTGATGAATATAGATGGTCGGCTTATATTATTCTTTCAAGAAATTCATCTGGAATCAGCAGAAAAGGGCTTGGGTGGGTAGTTTGAGGAGGAGACAGGGTTGGGAGAAAGGTGTTTTGTTTTGTTTTGGGTTTAGGTAAAAGAGGCTTAGCATATTTATAGTCTGAGAAAGAGAATTAGAGGAAAGAGAGATATCCATGGTACAGGAGAGAGAGAGGATGGTTAAGAGTTGAAGTTCTGAAGAGATGTCAGGATGTCAACCCAACCTTCATTAACCTACTGGTTCACTGCTTAGCAAACTCCCCCGAAATTAATTGAAAAGCGCGTTCTCAGTATCCTTTCTCCGTTCATCTAGTGGCCTCTCCCTCAGCCTTGCCTTGCATTCACCTTCTTGACTTCCTGCTGCATCCCCTTGACCTTTTCCTTTGCATTTAATTTTCTTTTGCCTGCATTCACCCTTAAGATCTGACGACTGATTTAGCTTCTTTGGCACCCGGCCACTGCTCTCCTTGGCTACACTATTGCCCTCACCCTCAGCTACACTATTGCCCTCACCCTCAGCTGTTGCAACTCCTGGCCACTATGAGTGACTACCCCGCCAAACTCCCCTCCCTGACTTGTCCACGTGGAGGAGAAGTGCTTCCTAGAAGCGAACACAGGAGGATGGAATCTGGGGCAGAGGCGGAAGGTTAGCTTCTAAGGCTGGAGAGGAGGTGAGGAAGGGAGCTAGTAGAATTTACTAGGGAGGGTGACTTTAATATTTCCTTTAATATGATTCTGTATTACTCTGGGTTTTTTTTTTCTTTTTACCGTGATAGTATATTATGTTAAAAACAAAACTTTGGGTTTTAAAACAAACAGCTATAAATGAGGAGAAGATAGCATATCCGTTCATTTAGGCAACAGAATGTGCTGCGTGCTGGGGACACCAGCGAACAGGCTCCATCCCTGATCTCACAGAGTTTTCGATCTTGCAGGACAGATGCACAGACACTCAGCAAATAATCAGACACCCATTTATATTGGCACAAAAATTGAGACCCTGGGAGAGTTCGACTCTGAAAGCTTCTGTTTTCACTGAAAGGTGGGAGGCAAGGTCATTTGCTCAGAAAGAGATGGAATTGAGTAGAGGGCTTGATAGAAATTATAAAAATTAGGAAGAAGAATTGTAGGGACTATGAAAACAAAAGCAGAGCTATGCAAACTTTTTGCTCGAATGTTTCCAAATTCAAGTCCCAGAACTTGCTTTTAAGCTGGCCATGTGTGTCACATATTTGCTTTAAAAAAGCAAATCCCTTTTCTTTCAGAATCTGTTAGTCACCACTCTCTTTTTAACAACATCACCAACAACAATCTACTTTCGCAGAAAATCTTCGATTCACAGTAATTGTACTGGTAATAACTCATCCATGTCTTCAGGACTGTTAAGTGACAAGATAAATTTTTAGATTAAAAACAACACAACTGTGTCTTTATTCGATTCTTAATTAGAGTGTAACACAATACATGTAAGTCATCCATAATTCATCATCTCTTGAGTCGGTGGATGGCTCAGTAAGCTTGGAACCCCACCTCTCTCGGCATAGGCATCATAGTCCCGGTTAAGCTTCAAAAGCATATTACTAATTAATTGGCTCCAGTTGTATCTAGCATATTGAAATAATAACGTCTTAAATTCTTGTAAATTATAAGTGCATTAGAATTTTTTCTTAACCTTAAATGCACATTCTTTAATATCATTGACTATTTTATGAGAGTACATTTGCTGAATACTGGAAAAGAGAATTAAAAATTAGACTAGCATCTCTAACATTTTTTCTCTTGCATGCACGACTGCTTTATTTAATTATCCACAGGTTTTATCTTCTAGGTAGTGAATTTCTAAATGTACTTAGTTTGCTGTTGAGTGGTGTACTAAAATTAGGGTGTTTCCAGATGTTAAAGAACAGCAGCAAAAAAAGAACTCGTGACAAAGGAACTATTTTACTGATACTTTACGGATAATGGATTCATTGGTTTTGTGTGTCTCTTGTCTATATCTTTCCATTCATCTCATTTGTTTTTATAGGATCTCCATCTGGGGCAGCTTGATCTTCTATGAGCTGTGAGAGGGAGTCAAAGAGAAGGGACACATGTTGCTGCATTTTTAATAACATCTGTGTATGTTGCACATAATAGGCAAATAATAAATATTTATTGACTAGAATTAAACTGAACCAGGATGAAGGACACGTGGCGAATGGCTGAAATACATGTTGGAATGGCGTCAGGTTGAATCAGCAGTCCTGGGGGAAGCCGGGGAAAAGGCAAGAGGCAAAATACAAAACAAAGTGAGAAAACAGAAGCAAACTGGAAAAAGAATGATTACAATGATGGCGATTTCTACACATATATATTATACACACTGGTACATGCATATATATATATATATATATGTACATCCGTATACAGGTAGGAGTCTCCATCTGTGTGTGTGTGTAGCAATAACATTACAGGGTCAAACTTTAATAAATAAGAATCTAAACTTAATCGTACCTAGGTCTTTCATTTTAATACCAACAGGTCAACTTCCACATGCCTCATACCACGCAGTGATCTCTGTGATGGAAAGTGTTTCAGGAGCCTGAAGGACCGTACAGTTAATTGCAAAGATACTTTCTCCTCTCAGTTTAAGCCCTCACTGTCCGTGGGCTGACTGCTCTTTGAACTCAGTGCTGACTTCCCGCAGCCTTCTGTTACATTTGGGCACCATCTCAGTTGCCTGAGTTGTAGAATGCCAGGTAAAGTCAAAACAGAAGGTAGAAGAAACAAAGACAGGAAGCAAGAAGTTCGTGGTGGCACTCGCTGCCCTGCCGAGCCCCTCCCTGTGTTTGGGGAATCCCTCACCTCTTGAGTCTTGCTGGGTGGCTCACACATCGCTCCTCATCCCTGCGGAATACGTCGGGGACTTGCTGTCCCCACCTCCTTTGAAAGGAAGGCCAAAAGTAACTCAGGTGTCGCCGACACACTCCACCTCCGGAGCCACGAGACTCGGAGGACGCTGTTTCTGGCAGCAGCAGGCGGAGTGCCAGTGGCGTGGGCAGAGCCCGGCTTTCTCGGTCACCCTGCAGCCTGCAGTGATGGCTTCCTTGGACCAGCCTCTGGAGCGGTAGGAGCCCTTTCTGCATCTGTCATCCTGTGCCAAATTCTCCACCCAAGGCCTCCGGGAGCCTGCAGAGGCCGCTGTGTGAAGAAGAAAAAGGCGCCCCCTCCTGGCAGGTGCAGGGCTCTGCCGGCATATGGTGGCTTTACCGCTCCTTGAAGCGGGTCCCTTGAGGTAGCCACGCTCCTTTTCATAAATCTCTTTCCTACCCAAATCAGTTTGGCTTGTGGCTTACGACTAAAAACTCCTGCTGATATAATGACTACCACGCTTGTCCCGTTATACCCATAGCCTGTTCATGGTGGTATGCCCCCTTTAAAATACGGTAGAATTCTTTTTTTCAAACATGTGGTCATGTTACCTGGCATCACCACAGGCCCTATTGTATCCCTCCAAAATAAAACCAGCAAGTGTCTAAACCTCAGTCAGCCTGGAGCTACTAACCTGAGTAAACAATTAGCTTATGAATACTTTTAAGTGTTCGTATTCAAGATTAAATGGCTCAACTTCCAGTATTTAAATGAGATACTTTAAAAGCTGAGTTTATCTCGCCTTGGGGAAGGAGGAAAGGACAATAGTTATCAGCTTGTAGGTGGAGAATCTCTTACAGTACACAAAGCACAAACCCTTTCCTGGGAAGAGAAAAGTGGGCCACCTGGAGACCCCGCTCCCTCCCCACTGAGAGACTACAGGCTCATGCTTACTGCACATTTTCTCCAACCAAACCACCGAGCACCCCGAAGGCGCACCAGACCCCCACTGTAGTCACTGGGCTTACTTCAAAGACACAACAAATTCCACTAAATCCAGGTGCTCGCCTCCCCCACTACGCCTTCTAATTGAGTTTCTGGGTGGCACATAAAATGCATACAGGCATCTCTGGCCATCTTCCACCTGTGGAGTGCTCGTTCCCAGGCTGCCCTCTATGTTCTGACTGTTAACAGAACCCCCATCCTCTCCTCACCCTCACCCTCATCCCTGTGACATCTCCACGTCCTGCACTGTAGTCACTAGTCTTCCCCAGACCTGCGGCTACTTTCCTGGATCTTGGCTCCACCTCCTTGACTTCACTGAAACAATCTCCCAAAGGCACTATTTCCCCGGCAGCCATTTCATGTGGGGGCTGTTTCTTCTTGTGCTCTCCAGAGTCAGTGGGTTGTTTCTCATAGTTTCCAGTCAGGACGAGTGTTTTCCTTCCTTCTGTAAAATCTTTGAGGCACACGCTTTCCTGGTGCATCACCGTCTTCCTTCTAGTCATCTGCATGTCGCAACTTCCCAAGCACTCTTCTCATTGGCTGAGACAACAGCTGGTTGATGGTCCCTCCTCTCCAGTCTGGAGAGTTATTGGGTCTTCCTCCTAATGGGCATCTGCCCACAAAGATGTCCTACCCAACATCTGAGCCTCTTGTTCCTGGACCTCCAGTGACCTGCTCTTCTCCAGCTCAAACACCCACTTCCTTTTCCCTGTGCCTTGTCATCACCAGAAACAGACATTCTCTGAATTCACTAATTCTAGCATTCCTCTTACTGCTTCCATCTCTTTCTTCCCTACTCCCCATCCTTAAGCCTTGGACATTATTTACTCAGCTATCCAGCTGAGCTTCAAGGTGGCCTTTTTGAAAATTTGGTATAGTGTAACACTAAAGTAGGTGGTGTGTGTGTTCTGATTACTTGGTTATTAACAGACAGACACGTCAAAGTCTTTACAATATCTCCCTGTATTCCTTACAAGATTGCAAAGATGGAATGTTATTTTATCAGCAAGATATTAAAATGCATTTATAAATTCTTCTTGGCTTCACTCATGAATACACATTTGCTGTTAGCAATTTAAAAAAAACAGAGTTCTTAACTTCACTGTAATTAAATTAATCAATCTTTCATGGTTTATGCTTTTACATCATATTTGTAACATCCTTCCCCACCTTGAAGTCATAAAAAATTCTATTTTATATTTTTTAAGTTTAATAATTTTGGCCTTCTCAATTAAATTTTTAATCTATCTGTGATCGTTTTTATTTATGGTGTGAGAAAGGCATCCAACTTAATTTTTTCTGAAAGGATAATCAATTCCCAGAATGGTTTCTTGAAAAACATCATTCCCTTATTGATCTGCAGCACCACTCCTGTCTTATTTCAACAGCCCATATACTAATGGGTCTATTTGAGAGTCTCTAATTTTTTTTATTTGTCTATTTCCCTGTGCTGGCAGCAACACCTTATAGACCTAATTACTTTTGCTTGATAATGTCTTATGTAAAGGATGTCTCTTGGCTGGCACCCCACCTGCTTTTGCTTCAAAAGCGTCTTATTCTTGGCTCTTTGCATATAAAAATTCACAATTAACTTACCAGTTTTTCAAAAATAAGAAAATCTGCTAGTTTTATAATATTATTTAACATTTATTTAATATTTTATTAAATCAGTTTAGAGAGACTTGACCCTTCTTAAATATTGCATTTTCTAACCCATGAATATGGTCTATCTTTCCATTTATTTAGTCCTCCTTAAACATTGTTCAGAAAATTTTCATACATTTACTGGAGAGGTTTTGCCTATCTTTTACTATATTCATTATTAGATGTTGATGTTATTTTAAATAGCATCTCTTATTTTATTTTTTAACTGCTAGTATGTGAAATGCGTATCAATTTTTATTTGACTTGATTTCCAGCAACTTTGCTAAACTTGCTTGGTGTTTCTACTAACTTTCTGAGGTGTCTTTTGGAGTGTTTATGTGCAAAATCATATCATTTGCAAGTAATTTCAATTGTGTTTCTTTCTTTCTAACCCTTGTGTTACTTTCTTCTCCCTGTCTTCTTTGCATACAGGTGTGCTAAATTCAAAAGGAATTATGCTGTGTTGTAAATAGATGTATTACACAATTCCGCCTTTATATGGTGTAGAGGTAAATATATAATGAAGAGTGTTCAACAAAACTACTAAATGTCATGTTAATAATGCTATATTATCTTGATGCCAGTAAATATACTTTATAGAACTATCAAACTATGCCTCATTAAAAATGCCATTTGAAGATTGGAAAATTGGCAAAATTTGGACTAATGTGGTATCTGATTATTTTGAACTAGCACGCAGAGCTTTGATGTTAGTAACATCACTTTTTACGACACATTTGAGAGCAGACATTGGTATTTGTATTGTTGATGTAAAAAAAAAAGAAGCAGACTGCGTCTCTCAACTAGTAAATCAAGTTTTGGCAATTTAGCTTCTGTAAAGCAACATTTTCTATAATAGTATATTAATGTTCTAAATTTGAGTTATTTTTTGGTAGTGTTTAATTTGTAAATCTATTTGGTTTTAGAGCAGTATAAGAACTGCAATTACACATTGTTTGTGCCTAGATTTATTATATATTTAAGTAACACTGTAATTAAAATAGGTTCAATCAATTCTGGTAGTCATGAGCAATTTTTTTTTCCTCGAGAGAGTCTGTCATTTTATTATTAACTTTTGAGAAATTCTGCTCTAATGAGTGAGAAGACTCTCCTTGGTCTCGCTATGAGGGACGCTGGCTTTGCTGGTCTTCCTAAATGTGTGAGTTACCTCCTTACAATGGGCGGATGAACCTCACTGCATCAGTTTACCGCTGAGGACTCCTGAGGGCTCTTTTTAAGATGCAAATCAATTCTAACCTTTGTCTACTTAAAAATATTCAATAATTTTCATTTATTTTATATATAATATTCATTTTTTTCTGGAGGCACTGGGACTAAATCCACTTTGAAGCTCATTCAAGTTATTAGCAGAATTTAGCTCCATGTGGTTGTAGGCAATGCAGTGTTGCTGTCCTGACAATCACATGCAGGCTGAAAATCTTGGGAGCGTGGTACACGATGCTCAAATGGCTGAGTGGGCTCTCACTGAGCATGGGGGAAAACACTCACCCACACAGCACTGCCATAGAGAGTTTTATAGATAATGTGCTGTGCGTGTGTCTTGTGTGTGTGTACCTTTAAGGGAACTGTTTCGAAACAAGTGATGTTTTAACAAATCAATGCTGCAGACATAGGCTGGCTTTAAAGGAGGGGTAGGCGTGCTTGTGTGACTGTTATTATTAAATTCTTCCCCTGCTAGACTGAAAGCTTCAAAAGGGCAGAGGCCCCACTTGTGTTGTTTATCTCTCAGTTCTCAGTGCCAAACACAATACGTGGCCCAGAGGAAGTAGTCAATAAGTTCATGTTGAATAAATAAATGAACAACAGTTTTCTATTGGTCAGCAAGATCAGACTACAAAGATGTTTTAAATCCCAGTAATAGGTAAACGTTATCTTCATAAGCAAGATAAAACCATTGAGTATAGCTGTAATCTATATCTGAGTGAGTTGAGGACAAACTAAGTCTATGGGAAGTACATTTCTGCTCCTGATGCCACAGCCCTGGAGTGGATCAACCAGAGATGAGCTCTGATGGATGGATATGCTGTGAGAACTGAGCCCCGCACTGCTGCTGTGTCTAGCTCACTGGTTCAAGTGATGCTTTGAGACCGACCTGCCCCGTGTGTCTTGTTCCTCTGGACAAGAACGCAGGGATGGAGATCCAGCAGCAATCAAGCTTGGTCCAAGAAGAAGCCCTAATACTTCATTTGTACCAACCACAGCTGCCCCAAGGAGACCTTGTAGACCGCCAGAATTCACTCCCTTAGAAATAAAAGAGCAAACCACACGGGGGATGGGGGCTGGGCAGTCTCATTCCCAAATTTCCTTTATTGTAAATGACTCGTTGAGTAGGTGCTTCTTCCTTGTGTAAGGGTCTGTACTGAAGGCTCAGATTGGTCTAAAAATGTGACGGGTTACCATGGATGTCCTTAATTCCACTCAACTACAAGAGAGGCAATCCAGATGAAATTGCACAAAATAAAGAGAATGAACTAGTGCCCTTTGTGAATGTTTTTCTCTTCTTCCAATATTATAGAAGCTCTAGGAATGATTACACTAATTTGTGGAGTCTATTCCATAAGCCAGGAACTATTTAGTAAGCTAACAATGAGCAGGACTCATAATGAGCCAACCCTTTTAAACAGAATATTAGTTCACATTTAAAAATTAAGAATGGGGACTGGGGATATAGCTCAGTGGCAGAGCATGTGCTCAGCAAGTATGAGGTCCTGGGTTCCATCCCCAGCACTTCCATTTAAAAAAAAATTAAGAAGATATTTGTTCAATTCATACATTCACACAGGCATTAAAAATAATCATCATTTGATTTTTGTTAATGTTCTGAAAGGGAAAGTTTTATTGTATAACCCCCTCTGGGTGTCCCCTGATTTCTGTGGATTTCCCCAGGATAGTGAGCAGTCACATGCCAGGGTCAGAGCCAAAGAGACAGAGACACTTTGCAGTGAGGGCTAATGATTTGCCGTGTGACTGTAGATGCGGTTTTCTGATCTATGTCAGCTCAGTTCCCTAATTGCTGAGAGAGGGTGAACATTCCTCCTTAGGGGTTTTGAGAAACAATCAACGAGCTAATTATAAAACACTTGGCCAAAATACCATGCCACACAAGTGCTGGAAAATAAAGGCTGCTTTGTAACTGCAGAGTGTTTTGAAAGCTGATCAGAGATGATGAGGGTGATGTTCTTTTCGAAGCTGAAGTTTTGGTTAGGTGTTTGCTTGTGGGGTGGTCCTGTGAGAAGGGCTGTAGTCCCAGGAGGGCTGCAGCATCACAGAGAATGGTGGCAAGGCGTGGAGGGGTGGCTGTAAAGCACAGATTGCTGGGCTCCACCGGCAGGATGTCTGACTCAGCTGGGCTGGGCGGAGCCTGAGAGTCTGCATTCCCCACCAGTTCCCAGGTGACACGGGTAATTCCGGCTGAGGAACCACACTCTGGGAACCACTAAATGAGACGGTTCGCTGTGGCTTCCCCCCCCCATTTAAGGGGAACAAAAACAGGGTTTGGCTTTTCCTTGGTGTTTCTTTTCACAAAGCTTTGAGTCTCCATGCAGGGCTTCTGCAAGGCTGGGTCTTTAAAGACTGCCCAAGTCACGTGTCCTAGGGAGGCTCTGGGGTATCCAGTTGGGGGGGGGGCGGCGAAGTGTGCAGCAGCAGCAGCCTCGGTTGGGACTTGCTAGGAATGCACACTCGGGGCTTCACCCTAGATTTAGTGAGTGGGAAGCCCTGCGCTCTGTTCTAACAAGCCCGTCGGGTAATTCTGATGCAGGCCAAAGTCTGGGGACCGCTGCTTTAGAGAGGATGTTTGGAAGCCATGTAGGACCTTTTTAGTTAATACTAGCCAGTGCAAAGGGCTTTCCAAGTTTCCTACTTCAAGACGAGATGTGGCAAAGGAAAAATCAAACTGTGGTCGTCTTAGGGTCGGGGGAGCCCTTGGCTACTGGTCTCTGGTGAGTAGATGCAGAAGGCAGCACTGGCTCACCTCCTTCAGGGCCAGTGCTGGTCTAGGTCACCTGATGAGGGGATCACAAAACACGCAGAAGGAATAAAGCCCAAGCTTAACACTAAGTGGCAGTTAGTGGTATTAGGCAGCACCATTAATATGCTCATAAAATATCAACGTGTTGGTCTTCAACGGGAATGGATACAACCAGACGGTGCCCATGCACTGCCAGGCTTCCAGGGGCCTCTCATTTACTGCAGGTCACAGGATCCATTGCCCCTTGAACAAGGATGCTTCTCGTTAGTTAATTCTGCCCATCCCGGAATGTAATCTCCCAAATGCCTGTTGAAGGCCTAGCTCTGGTTTTTCCATTATGCTGCTGTGCTGTGAAGGTTCTGGAAAGAGTGAGCCTATATCTGGTTTCTCAGTCCCCTTCTATTCCTAGCTGGGATTTTTAGATGTGGCTAGCTGTCAGCATTTAGAAACGCGGTAAGTCACTGGGGAACACAGCTCAGGGTGCGTGTGTCAGCAGTCCAGTTTATTACCACCTCTGTGTGCACGAGTCATCACTGACACTATTTGTGGAACGGGGCAAAGACTGCCAGGCAGTCGTCAACACCTGACTTAGCTCCATAGCTGTCAAAGTGGAGGTGAAGTTGGAATAATTCTACCCATTTGTTACTTCGCTTGCCAATCAACCAGTAAAATGTCTAAAACGTAACATTTTTTCCAACGTATTGTTAGGGGAAATTGACAGCCCTCAGAAAAGCTCCTTTGTTGAGAGCTCTCCCAAGGTCTTCGGAAATTTCTCGCCAATTTGTGTGTGACTTCATAAAGAGATAGTACGGTGCAGAGGGAAGAACCTGAGTGTTGAAATCAAACTGATTTATGTTTGAATCGCACAACTGTCACTTAATAGCTGTTTGACTTGCTTGAGGGACTTAAATTCGCTAAGCCTCAGGTTTGTATCTGGAACATGGGCTAATGTGCCTGCCTCAGGTGGTTGGTTGGAGTAAAGCAAAATCACGCAGTGTGCAGGTACTGTGGCATGTATTTGACACAAAACCCTTTTGGTTCCTTTCTCCTGGAAGTGAAGATAATTGTGTGGTCTTGGCATGAGCTTTTCCCTGTAAGTGTAATAGTATGTGGGCAGATTCAAGCAACCATACATAGGACAGGTCCCCTTTGCTCCTGTTGTATCCTTTCCCGGCTGCGCCAGGCAGCACGAAGCCAGTCCTGAGGTGCAGTCAGTTCTAGTCCATTTGCCAGAGATCCTGTCACTCCTTTTATGGTCTGAAAAGTGATACGTATGTCTGGAAAGTAGCCAGATCATGATGATACTTCAGCTCCTGTTTGTCAGACAGGGCTACAAAAAAAAACCAACTGTAAAGTATTTAAAGGAACAGAACCACTTTCCCATCCCTTCCAAAGTACTGAATAAAAAATAACTGAATGTTCAGAACAGTATGACCCAAATCAAACTATGACATATGATTATAACAAAATGATAAAATAGGATGCAAGTTAACAAATTCAACTCCACGAATAGCAAACGCATGTTAGACAGCATAATGTTTTGTAAAAATTGTATGCAAATGCCTTTTGGCCCCGGGTGTGCATTCTCCAACCAGCCACAGTTCCTACCACCCTTGCTGTTTCATGCCTCGTGATCCACCTGCTTTATCTATTGTAAAACTTACCAAGCCCCTGAAGGCATTTAAGTGTGTAGACCCCAGTCCCAACCATTTAGATCAAATTACTGGGTTCCTTTCAGGCAACTGGGCTCCAACAGCTCCAACTTGGCTTTTGGGTAAAACTATTTCCTCTTTAGCACAGTGATGGTAGCAGTCTCTTATAGCTATTAATCTTTGAGTAACTTGATCTTATTGCCTTTTACTTCTCCAGAATTTCCAATAATCTTGTAAAAAAAAAATCTCTGTATTGAATCTGATGTGTATTAATGTGTGAAATACCTTGTGAGTTTTCTGTTTTCCTCTTTGGACTCTGACTGATATAGAGCCAGACTGAACGCAACTACAAAGGAAACCAAGCTCAGTATGTGTACTGATCAATATTCATCAGCATAAAAAGGAAATCAAGGACTAGTAGGCATTTAAGGAAAATCAACACCATGAAAGAGAAAGACCAAGATAAACAAAAGAAATGTCCTGGGGAAAAGGACATAACTTGGTGAACAAACAAGAACTTCACACTTTAAAAAAATTAATATTAGAATTTAGAAGGTTTTGCAGCCAAAAATGAGAACAGGCTGCTATGAAGACAGAAAATCAGAAAATGAAAATGGAAAAAAAAATCAGAAAATGGGAGAGATTTTATTGCAATTAAATGTACAATTGCCGGAGTGAAAAAAATTAGTAAGTGATGTGAATAATGAATTAGACATCTAAGAAAGTTGATGATATGGAAGATAAATTCAAGGAACTCCTTAAATATATGAGTGAAGAGTCAATGAGACAATAATAGGAGAGCTTGAAATGTGCCAGACTGTTCTAAGTTCTTTAGTTATAACAACAGAGTTAATTTTCAGAGCAGCTCTCGGAGCTGAGAACTATTATTATATACAGAGAGAGGTTAAGTAACACGCTCAAAGTCACACAGCTAATGAGGCAGCAGAGATGAAATTCAGATTCAGGGACTCTCACCCCAAAGACCTTGCTCTGAACTAGTATTCTCCACTATTTTAAAAGTAGGAGATAAGTTGAAAGACATGGAAGATATATTCAGGACGTCCAATGGCCACCTAATTGGAGTTCCGAAAGAAGCAAACAGGATGAATAAAAGGAAGGAAGTAATCAAGAAACAAGAGTAGAAAGGTGCTGTGTGAAGAAAGATTTGAAAGACCCTGTTAATCGGCAACAATAATAACGTAAAAAAAAAAAAGACCACATCTAGACACAAATTTAGGAAACTTTAGAACTCCAGGATGAAAAGAAAACCTTAAAAACCTCGAGAGAAAAAATAGCTAGGTACAGGGTACTATGCATCAGGTTAACAGCAGGCACTTCATGTACAGCAATGGAATAATGGTTTGTAAATTCTGAAGCTTGGATTTAGAATTTGTACCCAGACAAATATTAACCCAATGGTCATGGCAAATTAAGACATCTTTGGACATGCAAGAATTCAGAAAGTCTAGCGTCCATTGCTATTCGAACAGACAAACCAACAAGTTCCATACACTGGGTGGCTTATGAATAACAGACATTGATGTCTCATGGCTCTGGAGGCTGACAAGTCCAAGATCAAGGTGCTGGCAGGTTCAGGGATTAGGAAGCCTGCTTCCTGGTTCCTCCATAGCCACCTCTTGCTGAATCCTCATGTGGCAGAAGGGATGAGGGAGCTCTCTGGGGTCCCTTTTATAAGGGCGTTAATCCCATCCATGAGGGCCCCATCTTCACGGTCTAATCACCTCCCGAAGGCCCCCATCTGCAAATGCCATCATGTTAGGGATTAGATTTTCAACACATGAATTCGGGGGGATGCAAGCATTCAGTCTATAGCAAAATGATTCTAAAAAACAAGAAGACTCTCGTAGGAAGAGGTACTATGCTGGATCGATAAATTTAAAAGGTATGACAAGCAAACACAGCACACGGTCCACATTTGGGTCCTGATTCAAAACAAGCTCCAGTGTAAAAAGACAATTTTTGAAATAAAGGGAAATTTTCAATATGGACTTAAATTAGATAATATTAAGGAATTGTTATTAATTTTGTTAGGTGTGATCATGACATTGTAGTTAAATAAAAGGTTAAGAACAAGAATAAAAAAACAGGAGGATGTGAGATCTAGGTAACATGACCAGCTGAGCATGATGCAAAAATAAAAGAATTTGGAACAAAATTAAAAGCGAACAACTCATTGGGCTAGGGCTTGTGAAGTTTCTCTTTAGAAAAATATAAACGACAATAATGTGCTTACTTCTCTGTAACTCCACTATTTGGTTCTATCAGCAAAATATTTACATAGTCATAGTATAAGTAATGTAAGTAAATGACTTTTCAAATTATTATTACTTGAGATTTTAAAAAAATGATGTTCAGATAATGTTCATACACCTAATTAATGATAATGAAGAAAATCAGTAAGTACTAGTAGTTATAAAGAGATTTAAGCAAAAAAACCCCAAAACAAGAACAAAACATATTGTAATTATAAAGCAGAGCTTAATTGAGATCAAAAGCTTTCTCCACATTGGAGGGAAGAACACTTTCCTTCTACATTTTTTTTCAGAATAATGGAAACATGTCCTTTTCTTGATCGTGTCTCAACTATTCTTGAAAAGACAAGCAACACCACCTTCCAGCAATCCGAAAGAAATTACTAGGCAGCGAGCCAAGACACAGGCAATGCTTTGAGACCAACTTAACAATTTAGATACGCTGTATCTAAAAGTTGTCTGAAATTTTCTCAGGAAGCTAAACATTTTGAGAAGTCAGTTCACTGACACCTCTTATTCTGCATTTCCCATTTCCAGAATTTTCTAAGAGATTAAATTACAGTGTAGTAAATATGGTGAGTAAACCCATATAAAATTATAACCATGTAATATTATGGTCTCTGTTTGCCTATTTTTATCCTGCTTCCTCAATGTCAAATAACTTCTTTATTTATAGCGATGATGGTGCCTTGGTGACCTCATACTAGAAAAATATTAGACTCAGAACAAATGTCTCTACGTGGTATGAGTCTAAATATCTCTTTAGAATTTTTTTCACAATAAAATGAAACCAACACTCCCTCAAAAGAAATATTCATCCATCTTTTACATATCTCAATAGTCTTAAAAAGATAATTTTGAAACAGGATAGTAATATACTAGTATCTTAATAATAAACTTAATTATCCATCAAAGTAATTTGAACTTATTAATTCAATTTTAAGTCCTGTTGGTGAACAATAACACTTTGTCTTCTGGAATTGGAAGGAGGAAGAATGTGGGTAGATTGATTTAAGTTTAACTTGCTTTGAAGTCAGATTTCTTTGAACTAGAAGCAAACTCTTATACCTCATCAGTCTGTGCTGACTTGAATTAGAGTGAAATACAGTTAATATATTTCATCTACTCCCCCAAGTCAGGATGTCAAAGTCAGTCAAAATCAGTGCTGTAAGTGCTGGAAGAAAAAAATTACTGTATAGCAGGAGGCTTCTCGTGGTAATTGGAAACTTTTGATCAGTGTCATATGGTTGCTCATTAATCCTTCCATTTATTTACAAAACATTTATTGAGAGCTCCGTATGCATTAAACACTGTGTCAGTCTCAGAGAACTCAATGGGGAAACAAAGAGACACGGTGCCGCTGTCAAGGGAGGGTAAACTTGTCAATGGCAGCATCTAATATGGACTGTGGGCCCTGATTTAGAAAGATTCCTCTCCGTCATTCTCTCTCTCTCTTTAACTGGAAATCTGCATTTGTTAAAGTAGGTTCTCCTACTGAAATTCGCTGTATTCTGATTTGAAATGAAGCCCTTTTGAAAGCTGTGCACAGTCAGAATTGAAGAGAAATTTCCTGTTAAACGTGGCTTACTTATCTCGTGGTTATCTTCCTTTGCCCCTGAACCCCATTTAAATGATGAATGAGCAAAACAAGAAAGGGAGATGAGTCATCACTAGACAAAGGCTTCCAATAGTCTTTCAGATGATAAAATTTTAAAAAGGCACGGTAAGTGACTTCGAGTGGGAAAAGATAGCACTGAAATGCCTGCTGAAAGGGACGCTGATGAGAAATGAGCCAATTTGCTACCCAGAAACTCATAAAAAGTCTCAGAACTTAAAGGCACCAAACTGTGGATTCAGAAAAAGGTTAAAATCAGGGGAATAATTGGAAGTCTGCATTTGAAGTGGTTGAACACCGTCAGATATTCTCTTCCGACTCACACTGGACAAGTGACAACCTTCTCCTACCCACCTACTCATCAGCTCTCTCTAAGTGACCACAGGCTAATTCTTCAGAGGAATTAGCAAAAGATATTCTGGATCTGAAAGCAGCAGGTGCAATAAGGTAAGGACAGGGTTGAGGGCAGCTCTCTTTGAATATTACCCATCTAGGAGACTCAGGGAAAAGGCCAACTCACTAGCCAATAAGCCTGGAGTGAAGCCTACTGGTTGATTAGCCCCCTGTCATGCACACAGCACGTCCAATTAATCTTTCACTTTTCACTATGGAGGAACAAGCCTTTTCAGCAAGTGACACTGAGTCCATTGGATGATATTCACATGCAAAGAATGAAGCTGGACTGCTTCTTCACACACACACACACACACAAAAAAAAACCCTCAAAATGAATCGCAGATCTAAATTTAAGAACTAAAACTATAAAACTTATAGAAGATGAGAGTTAGAGATGAGCATGATCAGATCATCAGACAATGCAGGACCAGGACTCTGATAAATACAGGAAAAGCTGACACAGTTACGTCTTCGAGTTTTTGTTTGGTATTATTCCTGAAGGTTAAAATATATTGTGGACAGTGAAGATAATGGCAACTTACCAAGGATTTCCCATAAATCATACAATTTCTGATAAATTTCTATGAATAAAATGTTGCCTACACAAAGTTAACCTCAAAACAGCTGGCTGAGTGTCTCTTCTTATTTGACAATTCTTCCCGTGCAATTCATTGAACAAACCTTGTTATCTTCAGCATCTTTCTTTTTATAGGATGAAAGAACCAATATTTGTAATTTTTCAAGGGCCATCTGGGAAACCTCCAGTAGTATTAGGTATGAAAGATAACTTGAGAATTTTGTTTTATTTTTTCTATATTTAGGAATCAGCTTTTGGAAGGCAAAAGTGGAAAGAAAACTTGTCAAAGGAAATTCGGACACTTGGCTGAGAGTCACGGTTGCCTTCGAAACAACGCTTGGTTATCTATTTAATCATAGTGGCAATGAAATATTTTTAAAAATAAATACAGACAGTAACATGTTGGAAAGAACCTTAGCTCTTTCAAAAGTGAGACTAAAGAACATTGTTTTCTTTACCTCCCTCTGCACACCGCCAATAAGCGAGGATTCAGGTGGGAGGGGACTGTCCCGAGGTTGTGTTGGAAGAGAGAAAAGAGCCATTTGGGGTGAAGTAAGGAAAAAGACATGACCACAAGGGCTTGTTTTCTGGGCAGTGACCCAGCATGACAGGGATGTGAAGTTGGGTGGGATTAACTGGACACAAAATTCCAAATGAAAGCCTGTGTCAAGTTGTTCTGGTATGTGAGGGTGGACTGCGGACTCCAAGCACCAGATAGCTGCAGACCTGGATAGCTGGGGCCAGAGCAGAGCAGTCTTGAAATCAGCCAGAGTTTGGAAAGGTTGTGCTGTTAAAAGTTAATATGTGAATTTGAGAAAACTTAATTCACAATATCCTGAATATTTTTTCCTTAGGGATACTTATTTTAGTTTTCTTTTAATTGAAGTATAGTTGATTTACAATCTTGGGTTATTTTCTGGTGTACAGCACAGTGATTCAGTTATATACGTGTGTGTGTATACATCACATATATATGTATGTTATTTTTCAGGTTCTTTTCCATGTTCTTTTCCATTATAGGTTATTACAAGGTATTGAATCTAATTCCCTGTGCTATACAGTAGGTCCTTGTTGTTTATTTTATACTTAGTACTTTGTATCTGTTCATCCCAAACTCCTAATCTATTGCCCTCCTTCCCCTTTGGGGAACAAAACATAAGTTTGTTTTCTATGTCTGTGAGTCTGTTTTGTAAATAAGTTCCTTTGTATTATTTTTTTTTTTTTTAGATTCTACACATAAGTGATATCATGTGATATTTGTCTTTGTCTGACTTACTTCACTTAGTATGATAATCTCTAGATCCATCCATGTTGCTGCAAATGGCATTATTTCATTCTTTTTTTATGGCTGAGTAATTACATTGTGTGTGTGTGTGTGTGTGTCTGTGTGTCTGTGTATGCCGTATCTTCTTTATCCATTCAGCTGTCAATGAACTCTTTAATACTATTTAAATTTCTTCTTAAAATTTTGTCCTGATGTTCACCATTTGTTTTTAAGAATAAAATGCGTGTTCATTTCTGCAGCAATTTCTGGAGATTTGTCTGTATTGTCTACCTTTTTTTCCCCTTCTGATTACATTAAATAAGAAATAAAAATCAGAAAGATGAGTCCTTCTTGAAGAGTACCCTAAAAGAAAAAAATATAAATCTTTAAAACACCAGAAACCCTTTCCAGAGAATCAACCTGGTAACATTAGTTAAAAAATGTTGTGATTTTGGCTCTTAGGTCGACAAATCAAGCTGCAACCATCCCGTGCCAAAACATCAAGAACAAAATGAAAAAAAGATTGTCACTGGATGTTTTCACAGATTGGGATATTTGGCATTATGAGTTTAAAACATCTGCACAAGTGATTGAATTCTTCATCTGCATATTTTGGCATCGTGACTCCAACAGCTTTGGAATTCTTTCTTATCCACTGCTAATTTGGGCAGAAAATACACACACACGTGCACACACACACATGCATGCACACACACACACACATACACATGCACACACACACGAGTCAGTGCTCAATGTGTGAAAGACAAGAGGGTTGCAATCCCATTTCTTTTCCCACTGACATCTTTTTCAGAAGTTAGGCATAGAGTGGATAAGTTAATAAACTTCCACGTTTCTCTAAATGAAAAAATATACAAGCCATCTCATTTCCTCCTCACTCTTCCGCCACCTTGTCACTTTCATTCTTCCAAAGATTCCATTATCTTGGTGATATGGACCCGGGATGTTGGAGGGAGAAGGGGAGAAGAGTTGGGGAACACAATGGCAACACTGGATCGTCCCAAATATAACACGTTTGTCTATAACGGAAGGAGAAAGTTTTGTGACTACTGTAGAGAATGTTAGTTTAGGTGGAGAACAGAATAGGATTTCCTGGAAAAGTTCTCAAGACCACTTTCCATTCTATTGCATAAACATGATTCTGAACTTCAGACCCATCTCAGGGCCCTTGGGTGGTCTTCAGTGGGTTGGAGTTTAGGGAGCACCTGCTATAAACTCCTCTTGGAGTTTGTAATCCAGTGAGGAGGCAGGAATTAGAACAGGAAAGAGTGGACGATGCAAGGTTGGAGTTCTGTGACAGACTGTATACTCTGAATGTTCAAAGTGGACGAATAACTGGGATTTCAGGAAAAGTACATGGAGAAAGGAATTTTGAGTTGAGCCTTGAAGGATGGCCAAGATTTGATTATGCAGAAAAGGAGTATTTTTTCTAAAGGAATCAACAGAAACACAGAAGTGGTTGACTTCTGAGCTTGGTTGAAGAAGAGAACTATGTGGTCAAATTAGAGAAAGGAAGGGTGGACGCTCTTTGAGGCTGGATTAGAACATTTCATCTGATGTGGTGAGGTTCAGGGAGCCGTGTGAGGTGGTTCAGGAGAACTCAGTGACTGTCACTTACATCTCTGTGTCTTCTACCACACCTGCCCTTAGTCAGGATTTAGTAAAAGTTCCTTGAGTTGAGATGTGGCATGATAATGGAAGCTTTCAGTCTTAAATTCCATAAATAGGACCTAAAAGTCACCAGGTAAACTACATTTTCTGCTAATTTTTGAGAAAGAAGGGAAAGGATATTGTTCATTTCAAGTATAAAAGCTACAACCATTGTGAATATACTGCGTCAAATAAATTAGATAGACAGTATTTTTGCACACTTACTGTGGGCCAGGCGCTAGTCAGGGCTCCTGGGACTCCACCATGAACAAGAGAGGCAAGATGTCTGCAAGATCATTTCACCCAGTGATAACTGCTTTGAAGACGACAAACACAGGTGATGGGAGAGGGACTGGACAGGGATAGGCTGATCATTAAGAAAGGGCTCTCTGAGGACATAGGCACAGAGTCCTGAATGAAGAGGAGCAAGGCAAGGGCAGGTCAGAGTATTCGGCTAGAGGGAAGAGTGAGGAGAGATCTAGGGAGGGGACACTTGGCATGCTGTAACGCATAACTTGAACATGAGTTTTGTCTTTGAATGTAAATTCATTTTAAGTCATGCTAATAAAAATCTGGCAGGAAATTTTTTTTCTTTTTTATTTCTCTATTCTCTTAGACTTTTTTTTAAAACAAAATTGAGCCCTCCCAAGACCCCATAGTAAACAGAAAAACTTATAATAGCAAAGAGAACAGAAAATAAATCAGCACTGAAAAAATGGTTTCCAAAAGTATCTGGAAGCACTATTTAAATAGCCAAGATATGGAAGCAACCTAAATGTTCATCAACAAATGAAGGGATAAAGAAGATGTAGTGTGTGTGTGTGTGTATATATATATATACATACACATATGCCATGGAATACTACTCAGCCATAAAAAAGAACGAAATAATGCTATTTACAGCAACATGGACAGACCTAGAGATTATCATACTAAGTAAAGTAAATCAGACAGGTAAATATCATATGTTATCACTTGTATGTGGAATCTAAAAAATGATACAAAGGAACTTATTTACAAACTAGAAATAGACTCACAGACATAGAAAACAAACTATGGTTATTAAGGGGGAAAAGAAAGGGAGGGACAAATTACAAGTTTGGGATTAACATATACACATGACTGTATATAAAATAGACAACAAGGCCCTATTGTATAGCACAGGGAACTACATTCAATATCTTGTAATAACTTATAATGGAGAAGAATCTGAATAAGAATATATATACACGTATAATTGAATCCCTTTGCTGTACACCTGAAACTGACACAATACTGTAAATCAAATGTAAAAAGATCAACCATGGTGGGGAAAAGTATCTGGAAGATTGAGAGAGGATGGAAGCTCAAAGACACACAAAACAGAAGGAGGAAGGATGTGGAGGGTGGGGGCAGCTGCCAAGGAGAGCCGAGAGAATTGCTCTGCCTGGCAGAGACCCAGAGGTCGACCTTGTGCATGTGCCATGACGGCATGGTCAGCAACCCACATTCCCTCACCACTCCTCTCCTCCGTGGAAGAGGACCCGGAGATAAGATGTAGAAGGAGACTGGTACGGAGTCCCAGGAAGAGGTGTTCCTGGTGGTGGCGGTGGTGGCAGTGGTGGTGGTGGTGGTAATTGCTTTTCAAACAGCAAGGGCTTGAAGATTTTGAAACATGGGTGAAAAGAGCAGGGAAAGAAAGCTTCCCAACCAGTGTTCCTACTTCCAGGTTTCCCACTCCTTTCTCTGTCTTGGTTAATCTTAGCTGACTTTTCTAAAAGCCCTACAGCTCCTCAGTACATACCCCCATCTGCTGTTGTTACATCTCTACTCATGCCCTTTCCATATGGAAAATATTTTCTTCACATTTCTACCCCAGAAAATGCCAGTGAACTTCGGCTGCATTTCAAATGCCACCTTCTCTTTCACTTTCCTGGAAGACAAGCTCTTGAATGTGTTTCTTGTTTGTTTTTATTTCACACCCTGGCCACATAATGGATAGTTAGCAAATGCGTGTTGTTTCTTCCTCCTGAAGAGTTATCACTTTTCTAGCACCATTTGTTCAATTGTCATCCATGTCCTCCTTCCTACTCACCACCCCCTGGCTGCTGCCCCCAACACACCCCTGAAAATGTACTTGGAAGATCTCCCACAGCTCTTCATTGCTCACCCGGAGAACACTTCACAGGCCTTCCCCCACGTCAGGTTTCAGCAGGAGGACTCTCTAGCATGCAGTTTTCCCTTGAACATTCCCTTCTCTTGACTTCAGTAGCACTTCACTGTCCTGGCTTTCTTCTGATCTCTCTGCTTCTTTTCAGTCAGCTTTTCAGAATCTTTCACCCTTTGTCTTTCCTTCAATAACATACTCAGGGCTCTGGCCTAGCTTTTTTTTTTTTTAAATTGAAGTATAGTCAGTTTACAATGTTGTGTCATTTCTTTTTACAACCAATTTCTGGTGTACAGCATAATGTTTCAGTCGTACATGAATAGACATATATTCCTTTTCATATTCTTTTTCATTATAGGTTACTTTAAGATATTGAATATAGTTCCCTGTGCTGTACAGTATAAACTTGTTGTTCATCTATTTCATATATGGTAGTTAGTATTTGCATATCGTGAAACTCCCAGTTTATCCCTTCCCATCCCCTTCTCCCCACTGGTAACCACAAGTTTGTTTTCTATGTCTGTGAGTCTATTTCTGTTTTGTAAATAAGTTCATTGGTGTCTTTTTTTATATTTCACATATAAGTGATATCATATGGTATTTTTCTTTCTATTTCTGCTTACCTCGCTTAGAATGACGATCTCCAGGTCCATCCATGTTGCTGCAAACAGTGTTATTTTATTCTTTTTATGGCTGAGTAGTATTCCATTATATGAATATATCACAACTTCTTTATCCAGTCATCTATCAATGGACATTTAGGTTGTTTCAATGTCTCGGCTGTTGTATATAGTGCTGCTATGAACACTGGGGTACATGTATCTTTTTGAATTAGAGTTCCCTCTGGATATATGCCCAAGAATTAGCCTAGCTTTTTTTTTTTTTTTCCTTTTCTCACTCTGGCTACTCTCCCGGGGTGTGTTCTTCCAAACCAATATCATTGAGTCTATCATTCTTTCCAGCCCAGATCACTCTCCTGAGTACCAGACCAACGAGTATAATCATTCCCCAGACACCTTCTCTTGGACATTACAATCACACTTTAAATTTAGTAAGTCCAAGGCCAAACTCATCCCTTGGGTTCTCCTCCTCTTCCAGCCCTTATCATCACAAACCACTTTATCCCCTACTCTTTCCCATCCCAGTAGATTAAACTACTAGTCATCTCATTTCTTATATAAGATTTTGACCTGGGCATCATCCTTAATTATCAAAAGATGAGTCAATTTGTATTTCTTGGAGAGTGGTTGTGCACTTAAAAGTGAGCGACACTTTCAGGAAAGGTTTAGCTCTTGTTTGTTTATTTATTTGCAAAGGACAAGGGAAGAGTAATTTATCTGGATTAGTTGGGTTGAATTTGAAGTCATGGGGATGCCTATGATTGGGCATGTGGAAGTGTACGTATGGAGTTGTGAAGAGATTTCAGAGTTACACATTTGTGAATTACCTCCAATACACAGAGACAATAATTGAAACCATGTGTGAAGATGCACTCATCATGGAAAAGAGTGCATAGAAAAAAGGCAACGTGGAAACAGGTTGTGGAGCCAGTCATAACTCTTTGAAAGCTGATAGAACTTTACAGATCATCTGGCACAACTTTTTTGCATTTAAAGATTATACTGAGTCTAAGAGAGGAAGAGAGAAAATTAAATTCTAAAGAAAAAGCTACTTATAAGGTCTTTGAGGCCAAGTTACTTTAAAGTTCCCAAACTCAGACCAAGAAAAGATTCAGAATGAATTAATTCTACTCAAGTCAAGAGCAATGCCTCAGAATCAAGACAACATTGTTACAGGAGCCAGAAAAAAATGTGTGTCTTTTATGAGTTCCATGAACCAACAGATAAGCTAGCCCTACCTCGCACCCCACCTCCAGATTTCCTGTAATATAAACCAATTACTCCTTTATAGTGTAAGCCAGTTTGATTTGTCACTTACTGTTACTTTAGTGGACCCAGCTCACTAGAGCTGATTGGGCATGTCTCTTCCCAGCTTGTGTTCAGTGACATCATGTCGTTGGCTTGAAATTGGCATGATGGGACTATGTAAAACTCGGAAACTGGCAAATGTTCTGAATTACAGATTCCCATCCCTCTCAACTTCCCCCTGCCCCCTGCCGGAAACCTAGCTGTTAAGTGTTTTCCAGTACATCACTGATTACAGCCAAAAGCATCCTTACGGATAAATATATTGAGTCAAAAACTGGTGGTCAGTGTTTGTCACTTAATAATTCTTTTGGAAAAGTATCAATCAATGTCATGTAGCTGTAACTCATTTACTGCAAGCCATCAGTCTAGGCTTTATAGTAGAATGCGAAGAAATGACTGGGAAGTTGAAAAGCTGGGAGTCTGAACTTCCTTGGAGGGATGGTTGGCATAGGGATACCTGCCTCCAGGGGGAAGTAGATGAATGGGGTGTTACCCTCCTGCCTGAGATCAAATGGGAGGCTTCAACTGAATTAGTTAGAAAACCTGAAGTGAGTCCCATAGAGTCTGAAAGGCATAGAGACTCATACTTGAAAGTTTAGAGGGAAGAGGCTGTGGCTGAAATTACCCTGGACTTGTTGAAAAGCAAAGAGATGGTTGTTTTGTATGGGCACCAGTTCAGAAATATTTTCTGTGGGTGTGAGTAGATCCTTTAGAAGGGAGCTGATTGGATCACCTTGAGAAGGATTCTGGCTAAGAGGATGGTCTGGAGGGCCAAGGGGACCCATCACCAGTGTGGACTGCCTGGGAGCCAGGAGGATGCAGGGGAGGGTGCTGGCCAACCAAGGAAGCATCTTCATCCAAGTCAAAGAACTCTAAGTGAGAGCCCCCCCGGGATGAAGCTGGGGGTGTTGGGTAGAGGGAAGGTCACTTCACAAGAGTCTGCAATTGTGCATCTGCCACGTCTAGAGGGCACTAATCCCAGACTACGACAGCACTAGTACAGTTAGAAGACACTCTCACTATTATTTCTCCCTTTTCCCATTTGCTCCAACACTGGAGGAGCCCAAAACAGCATCTAGCAAAGGGTGAGGAGCAGAGGACTAGAAAGAGCAAGGAGGACATCCACCTCAGTCTCTTAACCCTGCAGATTTCCTAGCCACAGACAGGCCTTGCTGGGAGAGGCAGAGGCTTTAAACTGGATAAACAATGGACATCTCACAGTTAGATTGGAAGGTACTTTCCCAAAGGACTGAATGAAGCTACTTGTGACTGAGGGAGACGAGACTGTGGAGTATGCTTGGTATTTCCTCCAACGGCAGGAAAGGACTAGCAAGAGAGCGGGTTTGAAGGGTCCTCGGGGAAGAAGAATAAAGGGAATCTCTGTGCCCTACTGGCTAAGTCAATAAACGTGTTAGATGTGCACAGATATTGCAGCATTTAATAACTGTATTAACTGTATGGAAGCCCAGTAAACGTGCTTAATTGACGTCTGTTGAATAGGTGGATAAAAGTCCAACCTGGAGTAAGACAAAAGGATTCAGGAGGGAATTCTCCCATTTGAGCAACATGAGAAATTGAATCTTTATCAAGTCAGAAAGGTAATTTCTTTTCATTCCCTCTGTATTAAACGAAGTGTGTATTAGGATTCACGGGAAGGTGGTGATTTGTGGCTATTTACAACATTTTTTTTTCCCTTTTTCACCCCATAAATCTAAATACAAACACAGAATTTCCCAATCTCTAGTCCCAACCTTCTCCCTGTGCAGGGGTGAAGAGGAAGATTCCTTCACGTCTTTTGATGGTTCTGTTTTTCTCCGCAAGCAGTGAGAGCTATGGCAGCAATTTGGGCTCAGCTTTTTAGGGAGAATTAGCATGCATGACTCTTAGAGTCTAAAAGCCCTGGATCTGCAGTGTCCATAACAGTAGCCACTAGACACAGGAGGGTATTCAATTTTAAACTGAAATTGACTAAATTTAAATTGAATTAAAAATTCAGGTTTTCTAGCATGCTAGACATATTTTAAATGTTCATTAGCTACATGAAGCTAGTGGCACAGATTTAGAACATTTTTCTCATCACAGAAAATTCTACTGGACAACACTACCCTAGATCTTTTTTCTCACTCTAGTTTTTCTTTTTTATTTTAATTGAAGTATAGTCAATTGACAATGTTGTGTTAATTTCTGGTGTACAGCTTAGTGATTCAGTTATACATATATATTCCTTTTCATATTCATTTTCATTACAGGTTATTACAAGATATTGACTGTCATTCCCTGTGCTCTACATTAGGACATTGTTGTTTATCTATTTTATATATAGTAGTTAGTATCTGCAAACCCTGAGCTAGATCTTTATTAGAAAAAGACATAAAATGTTTTTTGAAATAAATTTTTACCTAGTATGATTCAGGTCCATTCCAAAAAGAAGAAGAAAAAGAGAGAGAGAGAAAGAAACTTTCATGTTTAAACAAGTCAAAGTAAATAAAATAAAAATAGCCTTAAAATTAAGAATTTGAAGTACATTTAATGGCAAAGTTTGACAGAAGTCATCTTTTATGTGTACATTGTATTAAAATGCTTTCCATGTGACTGCTTAGATAATGTGTTTTTTGCACTGTAATCTTAGAGTATGTCTTTTGGGATCCTTCCCAGAGAGTTCATCTCACTTTTTGTAAAGCAAAGACATAACTATTTGATGTTGGCAAAAAGAAATTAAATTTTTCTGCACTTAGGAAGGAATCTTTACAGTCATCATGACTAAAATCTTTGGACAAATCTGGACAAATTAGATTGATTCTTACCAGGGATAGGAAGACTGCCTAGTTCCCCTCTCTGAATGGCAGGGATAATTTATAGCAGTTTCACTGCCAGCTCAGAGCTGGTGCCTGGGGAAAAACTATTGTGACAGAGAAGGACTCATTGGATTTAGCAGATAGCGACTTCAGTAGAAGATCATTACAGTCAAGTATAATTATAACAATTTTCCATAGCATGGAGATTGTCGATGCAGAGGGACAGGGATTGATGAACGAAAGGATGGGAAGGCAGTCATTTTCCTGGGAATGAAGACAGACCCTGGAGAGCAGACATCCTTGTTTGCTCTACACGTGCCTCAGAGTCTAGGATACAGCCTGACACATAGCAGGTGCTCAATATTTGTTGAATACAACTCTTATTATTACTGTGTTTCAACTTAAGGTTTACAGAATAGTATTCTCTGTATTATCTCCTTCTCTTTGAGGCAGGAAGGGAGCATTTCTACTAACCCAATTATTGATGAGAAAATAAATAAAGAGGAGGTATGTGGCTACAAAAGGTGTAAAAGGTTCATAATGGGAACAGCAGAAGGAGAAGAAAGAGAAAGGAACAGACATATTTGAGGTAATGATAACTGAGCATTTCTCCCAGATTCATGGCATATATCAAACTACAGATCCAGGAAGCTCAGAGAAGGATAAATGCCTAAAACTCTACAACAATATATCTATCATATACAAATAATAGAAGATCAAAAGTGTAGAAAAAAATCTTGAAAGAGGCCAGAGAGAAAAAAAATCTTATCTATAGGGAAGCATAAATAAGAATTATATCTGGTTTCTCTTAAGAAACCATGCAAGCAAGGAGAGGGTGAAGTGGAATATTTAAAGTGTTGGGATTTAAAAAAAACCCACCAACCCAGAATTATGAACCCAACAAAAGTATCCTTCAAAAGTGAAGGAGAAATAAAAACTTTCTAAGACTAACGAAAATTGAGAGAATTCATTGCCAGCAGCCCCGGCTTGCAAGAAATTTCAAAAGAAGTTCTTCACAGAGAAAAGGAAAATGATGGAGGTCAGAAACTCAGAACTGCATAAAGAAAAGAACACTGGAGGAGGAATAGATGAAGTTAAAGTAAAATCTCTTATTTTTCTTATTCTTATTCTTAATTGATCTGATAACAGCTTGTTCAAAATAATGTCAACAATGTATTTGATTATGCCTGCATCTGTATAAGTGAAATGAATGACAGCAATGATGCAAGAGATGGTAGGGAGGAATTAGGATTATTTTGTTATTGTAAGGTACTCACACTATCCATGAAGTGGTGTAGTGTTATGTGAAAATGGACTTGGTTTAGTTGTATATGTATATTGCAAACTCTAGGGCAACCACTTAAAAAATAAAAAAAGAAGTATAACTGAAATGCTAAGATAGCCGAAGAAAGGAAAGTATATAAAATGCTCAGTTAAAACCACAAAGGGCAGAAAAAGAGTGAAAGATAAAAATAGAAACAAAGAAGAAGGGCTATGAATAGAAAACAGTAACCAATATGGTAGATGTGAATCCAACTGTATCAACAGTTGCCTTAAACATCAATGGTCTAAATACAACAGTTAAAAGACAGAGGTTGTCAAAGCGGATCAAAAAACAAGACTGAACCATATGTTGTCTACAGGAAACCCATGTTAAATATAAGGATACATCTACGTGAAAGTAAAGGGATGGAGAAAGACATACTATGCTAACATTAATCAAAAGAAAGAGAAAGAAGCTATATTGATTTGAGACACTGAATAGATGGCAAATAAGCATAGGAAAAGATGTTCAATATCATATGTCATTAGGGAACAGCAAATTCAAACAAGATACTACTGCACACCTATTAGAGTATCCAAAATCCAAAACACAGGCAACAGCAAATGCTGGCAAGAATGTGGATCCACCGGAACTCTCATTTGTTACTGGTCCAATGGTACAGCCACTTCTGAAGACACTTTGGAAAACTAAACTTTTGGAAAAAGCTTTTTACAAAACTCAACAAATTCTTACCATATGATCCAGCAATTGTGTTCCTTGCTTTTTACCCAAATGAGCTGAACGCTGATGTCCATACACAAACCGGAACACAGACATTTACGGCAGCTTTATGCATAATTGCCAAAATTTGGAAGTAATCAAGATGGCCTTGAGTGGGTTAATAGATAAATTGTGGTATATCCAGACAGTGGAATATAATTCAGTGCTAAAAAGAAATGAGTTATTAAGCCATGAAAAGACATGGAGAAACCTTAAATGCATAATATTAAGTGGACGAAGCCAATCTGAAAAGCTACGTACTGTGTGATTTCCAACTATATGACAATCTGGAAAAGGCAAAACTATGGAGACAATTAAAGGACTGATGGTTGCTAGCGGTTGGAGGGAGGGAGGATGAAGAGAGCACAGGGCTATTTAGGGCAGTGAAACTATTCTGCACGATATTATGATGGGGGACACCTGCCATTCTATGTTTGTCAAAACCCATGAAATCTACACCAAGAGTGAACTCTATGGACTCTGGGTGATAATGATATGTCAAAGTGAGTTCATCCTTTATGGCAAGGGTACCAGCCTGATGCAGGATGTTGATAGTGGGCAAGGCTGTGCATGGGTGGTGGGGGCAGGAGCGGGGAGGTGCTGGTAGTTCTACAGAGAATCTGTACCTGCTACTCAACTTTTCTGTGTACCTAAAACTGCTCTAAAAAATGAAATCTATTTATAAAAAAACATAATTAAAGCTACCTCAATTAGACCCTGAGATGTAATTTTTATATAATATAACAAGTTTTCTCTTTTTAACTCCCAGCCTTATTTTTTACTTTCTTCAGGGATGTCCAAACCAATAAATTTGTCTGGGAGTCTGATGAGGAAGAAAACTATCTGAAACTAGGCAAGGTTTTCCCTTTGCATGTCACGTGTCTCCATGAACGTGGGCCAATTTTCCAACCTCTTCCTCCCCTAGGAGAGATTTGGATTTTTTTTTCAAGGTAAGTGTCTAATTATCTGTTTTCTTTAAAAGTAACATTGTGGATCATTCCTGTCCTTAAGATGTTGCTGTTGAATGAACAACCTGAATTCTGCTTGTTAAAGCAGATGCTGAAACAAAAATGAGCAAGGTTAGTGCTGACATCTACTGACGGAACTTGAGTGTGACCTGCCTTCCCACAAGCCACTCTCTGTAAGGAGATGGGCGTCTGCAGTCACAGGAGCAGGTGTAGGAGTGACTGGAGGAGAGCATCCCCCAAAGCTCGTGATCCTGGAAGGGGGAGCAAGGGAACCCCTTAGCACTTCTTGAGATAAACATGTTGAAGATCCCAGAGGCAGAAGAAAATGAACGTCAAGTTTGTTTCTCTTGCAATGCCTCTGTCCCTGGTGCTCTCGAGAAAAGGTAGACATGGCTACTGGGTTTCAGAGCTCTCGCTTCAGGATGGAGAGAAGAAGGGAAAACAGAGACCTTCCCTGACCGTGGCCTTTCTCCTCCCCTGGGGCTTTATCTTCCTCTGGAGATATTTTCCACACCAACCTGGGAAAGAACTATTGAGTTCTGTCACAAGTCCTATTTTACAAGGTGGGCATCAGGTGAGGGTTCACACTCCATCACCTCACAGGTGCCTGTGTGTCATGAACAGCTTATTACCTAGACTGGTGAGAAGAGACCCGGGAGGAACATCTTCCAGTCGAAGGGCAGCACACTTATCCTCACTGGGTGCAAAGGACAAGGGCGACGTGTTGCCACTGCTGTTAGACAAGGACTTCTGTAAAAGTGGAGAATAGCCATGTCAATCTCCAAAGTCTGGTCACGGCTGTTGCCAACACCGGGGAAGGTCGGATAGGACTATGAAATGGACAGGAGGACTTGGGAACTGTTGGTGAAGATCATCAAAGACCCCTGAACATACAGCGGATGGTTCTACTGGGTCTTCTGGTCTCGATCCCTCATTCTTGTCCTTTGTTCTTGCACTTCCCTTGCCTGATAGACACCCCCTCCCTCAGAACAACAGGCTTGTGCCTAAGTGCTGTGAAGGACTAACTACGCCCCCATGTGGAGAACACAAAGAAATTATCTATATTTTTGCCCTCTTGACTTATTTTCAAGGCAACTTAAATAGGCTAATTTAACTGTCACACTTTTTCTGTTTTTCTGTTTTTACTCAAAGTTATTTGAGTATTTTAAATGGGATTCATTTTAAGAAAGGTTGTTGGTAGTAGCCAACATTCCTCAAGGGAGATCTTAAATAAGCCTTAAAGGATGTGTATTCTTTTGGGTAAAATCATAAAAATACTTGGTTCATTCAGGCAGAGATAATCAAAGCAGTCTCTGTATAGCTGGTCTTACTTGGTTGGCATTTTTGGAACCCACAAAAGGCACTAAAACTTTTAAAAATCTGTATCACAGATCATTGTATGTTCCTTGAAACACAAAACTTTACAAAACGTGACAGATAGGTGAGCCTGGTGAGTTGATCGGCTGTTCTAACTCCCGCGATGCTGGGACACTTGGTGACCAGCACAATACAGCAGTTGAAGACGTGGACCCCGGCCTCGCAGGGCCTGCGTTCACAGCCCTCTCTCCCCACGCTGCACTGTATGAGCCTCTGGATGATTACTTCACACTCTGTGACTCAGTGTCCACACCTAGAAAATGGTGAATAAGTAAATAAAATAAGTAAAAATACTTAATGCTACTCCTGGCACTTTGCAAATTCTCAATTAATGTAAGTTACCATTATTATTCAATGTAATAAGTTACAAGTCATAGCCTATGAGGTGTGGTAAACTGAGAAGTGCTGGGTTTATTCTACTCAGCCATAAAAAAGAATGAAATAATGCCATTTGCAGCAACATGGATGGACCTGGAGATTGTCATACTAAGTGAAGTAAGCTGGAAAGAGAAAGAAAATTAGCATATGATATCACTTATATGTGGAATCTAAACTATGATACAAATGAACTTATTTGCAAAACAGAAACAGCCTCACAGACATAGAAGACAAACTTGTGGTTACCAGGGGTGAAAGCGGGAATTGAGGTGGTGGGGGGATAAATTGGGAGTTTGGGGTCCTACTGTACAGCACAGGGAACTGTATTCAATACCTTGTAATAGCCTATAATGAAAAAGAATATGAAAAGGAATATATATGTGTAACTGAATCACTGTGCTGTATGCCAGAAGTTAACACAACATTGTAAACTGACAATACTTCAATTTTAAAAATTTAAAATAAGAGGCAAAAAAAAAAAAGCAAATAATAAATAAATAAAAATAATGTAAAAGAATGTTTATTGACATAGGCAAATTTCTCAATAAATTGTGAAGTGTAAGGATTAGGTTAAAGGTATCTGTATAGAGTATGTATGATATGCTCTCATCTTTGGAAAACATATACATATCTGCATAGAGAAAGTCTGAAAAGCTTTCAGACAAAATGCCAGTAACGGTTAATTCATGGGTGGTAGAGTTATGAGAATTTTCATTTTCCTCTGTTTCTTCATCTGTATTTATTTTACAATGAATGAGTAGTGATTATATATTTTTAAAGATGTCCCTAAAAAAATCACCGCTGCTCTTGTGAGAACCACCAATAGATGTTATTTCAGTCCTTATGCTCTAAGAAGTGTGCAAAGTATTGGCGGAAACTACGTGGGATGTGAAAGAAGAACCCGTGAAGGTCACTCGGAGGGCTGTGAGGCACAACACACCAGCATAACCTTGTTATCAAACAGGTCTGTTCTTATTTACCTAGCTAGGTGAGTTCATATTTTGCAAAATGTTTCCCTGTTGACAGAGCCTCACTCACCAGTATTTAATGGCTCTGTGTAAGTTGCACTAAACACCACAACGTTCCGCTGACCAGCTCTTCAACCCTGACAGCCCTGAACCTGCAGTAATGTTGTTCCCAAGAAAGATGACACAGGAGCATGGATGTTAGAGGCTCTGTTGGCTCTGAGCATGCATAGAATTTAGGAGGCCAACTCAAGGTGATGAATGTGGCAGAACCGGAAGGGCCGTTACAGCTGCAGACACTAGTGTCTCCTGTCCTGCCCCGTTCTTGGCATGTGAGGAACAGAAGCCCAAAGATCTGGGTTCAGGTCAAGCCACGTGAATGTTGAGTATGTAAATAAAAATCTGGAATACCTCTGAAGGCAAATACATTTTTAACACAATCATTTATATACAGAGCATTAAATTTTAAAAGTACATTCTTTTTATCTAAAAAAAAAAATTAAAAAACCCACACCAACTCCCTAGTAATTTATTTTCTCATCATAAGGCTTCAATTTCTGATGGATTTTTGTACTCATACTGCACAGTCACTGACATTGGAATTTCACTTAAAGACAGCAACAGACTTTAAGCTTATAGATGGACTATTAGGAGAATAGCTGGAAGTTATCTATATAAGAGGGATGAGCCCACGATAGAGGGTGGGAAAATCTAAGCTTCTACAGATGCTTTCCAGACTTTTCAGAATTCAGGATTGTCTTATTTAATTCCTACAGCAGCAATCCCCAGCAGGATAGGATCCCTGAACTATGCAGAGGAAATGATTCAGAACAAAGGGAAATAAGTCATCTAACAATCAGAATTAAGCCTCATGTCAGCAGGCAGACAGATACTTATTGAGCACCTGCGTAATGAATCATGGGGCCCAAAGATGATTTCCCAGGCAAATATGTGACTCAGGACTGTTCATTCAGTGTGCGTCCTCTTCAAATCGTAAGCACTCTGTGCATCGTCCTGTTTGAATAAACATCAAGGGCGGCCATGAGAAAAGGCGTGACAAATGTGCAACAGACAGTGTGAGGATGTGCGTGTGCATGCGTTGGGGGGTGGTGTGTGTGTAATGGAGGGAGAGGTGCCAGCAGAGTTTAGCTTTCCTTTCTTCTTGGTCTCTTTGCTTTAGGAGCTGGAGGAGCCCTGGAATCATCCTCCTTTTCCTGGCCAGCTGTCCTTCTCCAGCCCCCAGCCTCTCTCAATTAAACTATGGGCTCTAGGATAATTTCTCTGATTCTTGATACTCTGAGTAATCATGGGAGCAAAAGGTGGGCATAGGAAGAAAGGAGGCTGCTGATGCTGCTGGGCTTCCTAGGAGCTGACTCAATGCTCATGGACTTGAGATGTAAGGCTGCATCCGTGTATTTTCCATATGTATTGAGAAGTATAGCAAAGTCTAGGATAATTAAATGAGAGACTCTGGTTACTCTACTTTCCGCTTTGGTAAGAGTTAATTCTCTGAACGCCAAAATCTTTTCTGTGTCTCCTCTTGTGAAAACTATTGATGAAATATATCATTTTATTTCTTGTCTTAGCAAAGAGAACATTTTGAATATATGTTCAAAGTATGTTATGGTTCGATAACACAGTTGTCAACTGCAAGCCGCTGAAGATGGCCAAGAACATTAAAATCACCTTCCAAGTTGATAGGATGGTTTACTTGTCATTTTTTCCAGAAAATTAAAGCACTGGCTGTTCAAGGCAAAAATTTGATGATTTGAAGGTTCCAATTATTTGGGTTATTATTATTCTAACCTTCTTACTCTGTTTTTGAACTTGAGGTAAACTTGAAACATTAAGTGTTTCTCGGAACTAAAAGAATGATTAACTCCTAGATAAAGAGAGACTCAGAATGTCTTTGCTTTTCTCAGGTCAGATTTCTTTGCATTACAATAGACCATTGAGAAATGTTCCAAACAAGTTGTAAATGGGGAAAAAAAAAACTGGGAAAATATAGTCTAATTATTGAAATGGCATCTTCACATTAATTTCATAAAATGAATCTTTAGGCCAAAGTAGTTTCATGTGGATTAAACTGAGCCACATAAACTACCATGGGTTTAAAAAAAAAAGAAAAACGAAAAAAGGCAGCCCAAACAAAAGAGGAATGGGTCAAGAAGTTAATTAGGTAATTTATCTAAAGTCGACAACGCACTAGAGGACAATTGAGGCTTCTTAGATCGTGGATGGCATTTTTCACTGCTTCTCTCACCTCTTCACATCATTTTAGGAGCAAGGCTTTCCCAGAGGGTCTGGACAAACAGTCATTCTGATCTTGCTGAATCCACATGCGCACCTGTGTTCTCACGCATCTTCTCGACACAACGCTGACTGACCAGGCAGACAGAGCTGCGCTCAGCATATTCCTCAAATGCTATCTGGGTCGTGCTGTAAAAATGATGCGCACTGTTGTCTGTTTCGCCTGGTCTCAGTACTGAGAGTTGTGAAAATTACTATTTCTGCAAACACCTGTTCTTGTTTAAGAGAATTAAAGTGTGCTTAAGAGCCAGCGAGGTGTTTCATTAACTGTGATCTATGCTATATCTAACAGGTATAACGCGTATCATTTTTTCACCTTGAGATGTTTCCATAAATATGCATTTGGGTAAGTCTAACGGATATAATACAGTGCACTGAAACAGGGTCCTTCCCTTTAAGAGCTATTTCACTATGGGTTTAAGAAAGTTACATTTCTCAGGAAGGGTTTAGCTCAGTGGACTTCTCTCTCTTTTTAAAATGCAGTAGTGTATCTTAAACATATGTAAGTATGTATGTGTTTCCATATAAAATATATGGGTGCATAGACTAAAACAAGACAGGTATTATGCACACTTGGAAGTCACACCACCATGAGATTTCTTCCAAGAAATGAGAAGTAAAATTGCTTCTGGCAGTAAAATTTTAAATCAATATATTACCAAGATGTGCAGTCAGTCCCCTTAAAAAAAAGTAACTCCCAGGCTTTGGGCCATAAGAAGACCCCCAATTACACGATGCGCAATTGACCAAGCGCCCACCTTCCTGCTCTGAGATCCCTTACCCATCAGCACCGAGGCCCAGCCTCCCACGGGCTGCTCCCAGCCAATCACTGAGCGCAGCAGGACCGCTAAGGCGGATCCATCCTGGGAGGCCGGGGATCCCTCTTTCCGCCCCCTCCTCCCACTCCACCCCTGCCCGCAGCGGCCTCGGGGAACTTCCTCAGCTATGTAGCAGTCGACGAAGCTTCCACTCTCCCTTGTGCCCTTTTCTCCTTCATTCGCCATCAGACTTGCTTCGGGTCCAGTGGCCCTCCCCTCCTTGCCGGGCTCCTTCGCCCAGTAAAATCCATGCGCGTTAATCCCATTTTGACATCTGCTTCCCGGACTAACAAAAAACCAACTGTAATTTGATTAATTTATATAGTAATACAATCAAGGGGGAAACTGTTAGCCTCAGAAAGAGGGTGGTCAGCTTAGGGAGCGCAGCCAAGGGTACCAACATCTCAGCTCGTTCTTTTGCCACCAGGGGAGAAGATGTCAACATTCCAGCCCAAAGATTATCTTCATTGTGAAATGGATGTTCCTGGTGCTGTGAAGAATCCTGTTCACCTAACACACCTGACTCTGAGTTCCTAGCCGATGTTCAGTTGACCATTTAAACTCCCAGTGGGTGTCTCTTTAGGGAGGAAATGTGTACATGAACTGGAGTCCATAAAGAAGTTCTTGGGGATTTTGAGAACTGCATTCTAGAAACTCAGAACTGTGACTACGGAATGGACCATCTATTGCCAACAACAGGATCCCTGGGTGCTGAGTCAAGGGGTTAAGGGCAGCGTGGTTTCTGAGGGGCAGTGGGGCAGGCGCTGGGGAGGAAACTTGGTGGTGTCTGGCATGTATACAGCATGCAGTAAATGTTGGCAGTCATTCGTGCTATTGGGTTATGGATATAATTGTCATCTAGGAGGAGAAATGTTAAGACTTCTTCCAAATATTAATGTCTTAGCTTACTAGGGCTGCTATATAAAGGTACCACAAACTAAGTGGTTTTAGAACAGCAGAAAATTATTGATTCACAGTGCAAGAAGCTAGGGAAGTCTAAAATCAAGGTATTGACAGGGTTGGTTTTTTTCTGAGGTCTCTGAGGGAGAGTCTGTTCCATGTCTCTCCTACTTTCTGGTTCTTGGCTTGTAGATGCATCATTTCAGTCTCTGCTCCCATCTTCCCACGGTATCCCTGTGTCTTCACGTGGCCACCATCTTCTTGTAAGGACACCAAGGGCCTACTTGGATCAGGGGCCTCTCCTACCCCAGTGTGACCTCATCTTGACTTATTACAGCTGTGATTGCCCTGTTTCCAAATAAGGTCACATTCTGAGGTACTGGGGGTTAGGATTCCAACATATCTTTCAGGGAATACTCAATTCAACTCATAACAATCAGATTTTAGAGAATCACTAGATTTTATAAAATCCCTAAGAGTAGAGTTCCATCATGGATGACAAATATAAATTGGGATACAGTTAGAGATATTACTTAGAGTTGATTTTGCTCAAATTGGCTTAAAGATGGAGTAGGGTAGAGAAGAGAGAAAGAGAGGCAACTTGTAGAAATAGAACCCAGAAAAGGAGGAGCCCTGAGAGTGAGCTCAGAGCTAATTTCTACGTGACAAAGGGGTTCCTTGCTGCCCCTGAACTCCGGACAGATTAAGGATGAGGACTGTGCCTTGAATCAGTCTCTCAACCCACAGCCGTGCCCAACTGGACACACACTTTGTCCAACAATCCAGTCTGCACACATTTTCTTCTCATCCCTTTGCCTCATGCCCTTTGTCTCTCCAATCCTTCTGGGAGGCTGATACAAATAAAATAGATCTACTGCTCTGTAATATTTGAATGATGAAAAAGCACTTTTAGTCTCCACATTGAAATTTCCTAGCAATGTTAGACTTCCTTGCTCTATTTTAGCCTCTTAACCATGGGCAAAATACATTGACTATGTTTTCCTTCTTTATTTTGTAACATTAACATTTGACTTTCAGATAGTCATTTAAATGTGCACCACTGGAGAGCACAGTTCATAACTACCTCAGTATTTACATTCCTCAGGGTTGAAGCGTAGCGGTTGGAATGGATACTGTTTAAGAATTAATATGGATGGATGAAAATGACATTTTCATTCATTTGGAATTCTAAAACGGCCCAGTGGTTTAGGGAGCTATTCTCCAGCAATCCCTTGTGTTTGATTTAAAAAAAAAAAAACCAAGGCAGCCTTTGGAGGTGCTTAGGCTACTCTGCATTTACGGAATTTTCCACTGGGTTGTACGTATTCAGGTCACATACACAGTGAGATTTCCTGCAGTGACAGTACAGATAAAAAGGCTGTGCAACTTGGTGATAATTGTGCCCCATTTAGGCAAACCGTCGACTGGTGCATTTTCGTATTGTCTCAGAAGCATGGGAGATGCTTTTGTGTGCATGTCTTAAATATGAATTCATTAGCACCCAAAGAACAATAGGATGTTTTGAACTGCATTTTAATGAGAAATAAGCAGTAACAGGCCTTCAGAATTCATGTTTCTCTATCACTTTAAAGCTATTAATTAATTAGTGGTTATTCCCTCAGTCAAATTTAGGAGTAAATAAACCTTTTCTTCCCATTTTCTGGGAGCGTTTTTCCCAAAGCCTGATAACATATTTTGAATACCCATTGTTTTTACAGATTATTATTGGGTTAGAGAAGAAGGTTGAATATCTCTTAACCATAGAAGGAGAGTCTAGGGAGAAAGGAATGCTAAGGTAATCCTTTTTTTTTTTTTTTTTTTCAGTTCAAGGTATGACTTAAGAGTCAGGATGAAAGATTGTGTACTGTCCCTGAACTGTCTGTGGGTCTCACCGCTCCCTGTTACTGAGCACCAATGTTATCTAACCGTTTGTGGCATATCTATGCATATCTGTTTTGAGTCTTTCTAAAAGATAATCTCCTTCCTGTGCAACACTGTGCCATAGAAGTGTTGGGTTTTGACTCACTGCGTATCAACAAAGCTGCCTTGAGGGCTCCTCAAAGACTTGAAAACCAGTACAAATATACATGGACTGGTGCAGCAAGAAGTCGACCACTGCAGGGAATGGATGGGCAGAACACTGAGGCTGTGAGCATTAAGAATGTTTCTTGTGATAAACAAGGCAGAAAATGTCCAGCACAATTGAAAATGTCTAACACTGATGTCCAGAGAAAGCAGTGATTAGCTAGACTTCTCCATGGGAAGATGCTTTAGCAAATAAATTTGTTATTAAAATATCGTGTAACTTCCCCAAGCTGAAACAAGCCTAAGAGTAAGGTTACCTTAAGAAAGAGAAAGAATCTCTTCCCCCAGTCACTCACGGCATCTTTAGTTCCTCTTCATGTCTCTGTCATCCTCTGGCTCTCTGTGGACCTGCACTGTCTAAAACGGTAGCCACTAAGCATATGGGATGATTTAGGTGTAAATGTAAATTAATTAAAATTAAACATTTAAAATTCAGTCCCTCAATTCTGCTTTTTTCAATTTTCTTCCTGGAATATTTAGTATGATGAAAAGAGTCGATTAGGAGTCAAGAGACCTGGGATGTAGCCCAGGCTATGTAACTAACAGCCTGGATATGACTTTGGATGGATCAATTATATGCTGAGTCAGTTTCTGTGACAGTCAAAAGATAACTTAGATTAGTTTTTATGTTCAGGGTTGCTATTTAATTGATATGCTCTGGTAGTGGCCTTACTGTTTTTTTAAATTGTTGAAATAATCCCATACTAGTTGGTAAACATCACCCCTCCTCCAGCCACCCCAGATCCTCCCCTGGGACCCACGTATCTCCCTGTATTGTAGAAACTGAAGGGTTAATAGCTGGAACGACACAGACCTCCCAGGACCCTGCTCCAGCCCACAGCTGGAATTCATTCGGATCATCAGTTTTCATGCCAAAATGGTTATTGAAGTTTTTGGATATATACACGCCCTGCATGCATTCAAATGTGTGTGCCCAGCAGTCCCACTGAGAGTGTGTGTTTGTTGTTGTCTGTTTGGCTCAATTTAAGTTTGAAGTAGAGACTGAAAGTTGATAAATTAAGGAAGATATGATATCAGGCTTTCAGCACATTTGCCAAAAGCCTGGTCTGTTTGAGGAGTGGGAAGACAGAAAAATGAAGACAGATTTGTAGCCTTCACATTCTGGATTGCTCTCCAGGCGGCGACAGTTATCGGGTCTGTGAGCAAAGTCATGTTGTTGAATCCCTCTATGTCAATAGCCAGCTTTGCCTCTTGAAAGTATTTAGATAATGGGTCGCTGGCCTAAAACACTAGGAAAAAAGAGTTTAAGTGATCTTCTTCGACATTTAGTGCATTTCAAGGTTATTGAACCAGAATCTCTTCCTATGACTCACTTAATACTTCCTGAACCAACATTCATTTACCTCTTAAGACACCTGACAGCTTCAGGGAAAGAAGTACAGGGCATCTAATAACTTATTCATAAGGTTCCAGGCATTGCTAATTTTAAAAGACAAATCAGTTAGCGTCTCAGTCAAATGCCCTTTTAAAGTTAAAAATGCAATTTCTACAGGACTAAGAAGGAACGATTTTTAGACTATATTTCTTTTTTTTAATTTAAGTATAGTTAGATTCATGATATTATATTCATTCCAGGTGTACAATATAGGGATTTCATATTTTTATAGATTATAGTCCAATTAAAGTTATTACAAAATAATGGCCATATTTCCCTGAGCTGTACAATATATCCTTGTTGCTTATTTGTTTTCTACATAGTAATTTGTTTCTTTTAATCCTATACCCCTAGTCAACTGTGTATATATATATATATATATATATATACTTCTTTGTCTGTTCTCCTCTTCAGGGACATTTAGGTTGCTTCCATGTCTTGGCCATAGTAAATAATGCCGCAGTGAACATAGGGGTGCATATATCTTTTCAAATTAGCATTTTTGTTTTCTTTGCAAAAATAGCCAGAAGTGGAATTGCGGGATTATATGATAGTTCTATTTTTAATTTTTTAAGGAACCTCCATACTGTTTTCCATAGTGGCTGCACCAATTTACATTCCCACCGAAAGTGCACGAGGGTTCCCTTTTCTCCACATCCTCATTAACATTTGTTATTTATCGATTCCTTGATAATAGCCATTTAGACAGGTGTGGGGTGATAGCTCATTGTGGTTTTGATTTTCATTTCTTTGATGATTAGCGATTTTGAGCATTTTTTCATGTGCTGTCAGCCATCTGTATATTTTCTTTGGAAAAACGTCCAGTCATGTCTTCTGCCCATTTTTTAATTGGGTTTTTTTTTTCCCTATTGACTCATATGAGCTACTTATATATTTGGGATATTAACCTCATTATATCACTTGCAAATATTTCCTCCTATTCGGTAGGTTATCTTTTCATTTTGTCTGTAGTTTCCTGTGGAAAAACTTTCAAGTTTAATTAGATCCAGTATGTTTATTTTTGCTTCTTTTTTTTTTTTTCACATTAGGGGACAGGTCCAAAAACAAAATTGCTACAATTTATGTCAAAGAGTGTTCTACCTAAAGGGAACCCTCATACGGTGTTGGTAGGAATGTAAATTGGTGCAGCCACTGTGGAAAACAGTATGGAGGTTCCTTAAAAAACTAAAAATAAAACTACCATATAACCCAGCAATTCCACTCCTCGATATATATCTGGGGAAAGAAAAAAAAAAAACAGTTCTAAAAGATACATGCAGCCCAATGTCTGTAGCAGCATTATTTACAATTGCCAAGATATGGAAGTAACCTGTGTCCATCAACAGATGACTGGATAAAGAGACAGGGTGTGATACATATATCCCTCTGTACCAACTTCGATGAGAGTTTTTATCATGAATGGATGTTGTCTATTATATTTCAATCTAAATTCTCACGTTCCCTACTGATTTTCAGAAGTTCTGCTATTAATCTTCCAAACACTGCTTTTGCTAAATAATTAGAGGTTCTTTCCATCTTTCTGCAATGACTCTCTCCACTTATTTGCTGATTTTCCTCATGGTAGCAAGATGGTTGCAGAAGATGTTGACATCACATCTTCACAAATGTGAAGAGAAAGGAAACATTCCCCAAAAGCCATCCTAGCAGGCTTATCCTGCATCTCATTGTCCAATATTGGGTCCTTCCTAAGTCAGTTATTAGAAGAGAAGAAGGAATCATCATGATTGGCTAAAATGAATCAAGATCTACCCCATGGGTCTAAGGCTAGGGCCAACCTGCTCACAGTATTCATAGAATATTATGTTCTGTTAGCAAGGAAGATGTAAATAACTGTTGGGTAGACAATGATTAGTATCTGCTACACAGAATGGCCCTGTAGGATAGATATCATTTTCCCCCCATTTTATATTGGGTAGACTGTAATTTGGCATGTTCGGCAAGGTACCCGAGGATGAGAAGTGGTCAGTGGTGGAGCTGTGATTTGAACCCAAATCCATCTGGTACTAATGCAGGTGAACCTGACCTCTGTGCTCTACTGTCTTTTGGTCCTACACTACATTCACTGAAGACTTTGGCTTCCAGCTCAGTCTGCCTTTTCACCGCAATCCTCCTCATCGTCCTGAGGGATTTCAATATTTGTGTAGTGACCCAATGACTCCTAGCCATGTTTTCCGACCCCAACTTCAATGGCCTTTCCTTTCTCCTTACTATAGCCTCTCCCTTCCTTGGCCTCGCTATCAATTGCTATTCCAAAGTTGAATCTTAAAGTCTAATGTCTCATGCTCAGACACAATTCTCAACCTTCCAGCCTTTCCTTTCTCCTACTCCTTCCTGTTTCTTCTTCCTTATTCCTACCACATCTGTTCTTTAAGCTCCTGGAGTCCTCCAACCTCTGTCTGTTAAAATTTATGAACTTGCAGGCATTTCAAACCCTCCTGATGAGGTTCAGGACATGTTGCCCCAAAATACAGCAACTTGGCATATTGTGTATGTTAGCTGAAGGAATTTGAGAAAACATCAGTAGTAGGAAGGTTGTTCTGGCCTTCCCCGCCACCCCGCCATTCTCCCCGGAAACAGGTCAGAAAATCTTCATGTGACTATCTGGAAAAAAGGAGCATCCTTATATCCAGAGACAAAGGGGCCTGAGAAGAACCCTAACAAACAGGACTTGCTCAGACCCCTACGTCACACACTAACCTCCTACTCTTTGACCCATCAGATCTCTCCACGACTGTCCACCCTTTATCAAACCCAGCAAAGATGACATACTCTGTTTCTTCAGGTCTTCATTTACTTAATGGAAGCTCCAGAGTCACATAAAACTTACCTGAAATAAATGCATATGCTTTTCTCCTGTGAATCTGTCTGCGTCAGTTTAATTTTTAGGCCCAGCCAGGGTTCTCAAGGCAAATGTTTTTCTCCCTACACTCTCGTCCAGAAGAGAAGGAAATGGAGGCTCATGATGCTGACACGAGTTGCCAAAGATCCCACCACTAGTGTTTGATTTGGTTTTGTTTTCCCCACTCTGTCCCTCAAGGGTGAGTCTTTCCTCCTGGTAAGGATTGAAAAATACATTAAGTTGGAACAATTATTTTAGGGTATCAGCCATTTATATTAAGTATAGCATACTTTATATTTTTAAAAGATTTTATAGCATGTTTCACTAAGGTCAGAAAAAGGAAGTAGTGATGAGAAGCCCCAAAGATTAAAAAAGAAGAAGAAGGGGGGAAAAAAAAAAGCCCTCTCTGCAGATTTCCCCACTGACAGGAAATTAGTAATTGATGAGTCAGAGACAGGCAAGTGCTCACGCTTGGAGGATTTCAGGCAGACAGTCCAAAGAGAGCTGAAGTTCTCTAAAGGTCCCTTCAAAATAGACATCGGGGATGAAATTGTTTTACGATAAAGACAAAGGCTCAGGAACAAGGTGATGTTGCATTTTCCTTGGTGGCTGACCGCTGGAAGGCATTGCTTGGTTTCCTAGTTTGAAATTAAAAACAAAACAAAGCAAAAGCCAGCACGCTGGTCTGGGGCCACTTCCAACCACTTGAGGGTTGGCGCTACTGGGGCTGTGCCGTTTGACCGTGCGGGTATCGTAGCTGCATTTCACTGCTGTTGTGTTCCAGAATCTCACTCTAGATCGTTTAGTTAAATATCTTGCAGACAGTCCCTGGGGCACGCAGAGGAATGACCTGGAAAATCTGGAAATAAGGGAAGTGAGGTTGTTTATTTAAGGTAAAAGTGTATTTTTGAAATAAAGAGCCCTAGGTGTGTTTGTCCCCAGGAGTACGGCTCCCTTGTAGATCACGCTTTCTGAGTTCAAAATTTCAGAGCCTCTCCTGATCCATCAGTGATTAACGGTGGTCCTTCTAGCTCCTGACAAGACTGCTTTGTAACAGACTGTCCCTGACTACTGAAATGATTAATTTGTGAGTGGAAGGTGGGGAAGATTTTAAAAATGCAAAATCTACTGAATTCAAGTTACTTGGCAACACTTCAAGGCCTAGTATCTTATAAACCAATGAAATCTATGCAAATTCACTTAACAATCAGAGAAACGAAGTAGACGGTACTAAACAAAAGGAGCTCAAGCAGCACTTTGGATCATCTGCCTTGTGTCCGATATTGTGGGATATATGGAGGGGCTTCGGGCATTTCACAGAAAAGGGATTCCTAAAAAAGTTGGGAGGACCCAAGTGCAGAGGCAGTCTGCCTACCATTGCAATTCGCTTTTTTGAGTATTTCCTCTCTCTAGAGATGGCGAGTGTCCCAGGCAGTAGGGCTGGAATTCTTTTATGTTTCCACCACTCTCAGCTCCTCTCTGCCTCAACCCTCCATTAGCTCTCAGCAAAGTGATTAACGAGAATAAATAGAGAAATAAAGATGAAAAGTTTGCAGAGACTACAGACAATGATACTTCCATTTCCTCTGGCAAAATAGATGCCAGAAATAAGTCTTCAGGAATCAGAGTCTTTTCCTCTGTTTCCATCGAAAGAGTGACTGAGGAATCGATGATTTTTAAGTTCTTGGAGGTCACAGTTCAGTGGCCTCTCCATAGCTGAGCCTGGCATGACCCCCGGCCCCCTTCTTCTCCCCTGTGCCTGTGGGGTGACCAGGCCTACTTCTATGATTGGATGGGCTGATCAGTTTCAATGACTAGTAGATGCAGCTTGTAAAAATAGCCACACTGGGCTTGCTGGCAACGTCTGCATCTCAAGGAAGATGAGTAGTGGTCTGAGTCAGCTGCTCATGAAATTCAAGCAGGTGCTCAGGGTGATATAAAAAGGAAAGAGAACAAATGGTGACCAAAATGTCCCCAGATAGCAAATGGCCCCAGTGAGGAAGCCGAGACAGAAAGTGAGCAGAAAATTGTGCTGGAGGCCTTTTTAAGAAAACAATTTCAGCTGATATTATATTTTAAAAGATTACGTTGACCTATGTTTTTTGAAAGGTGAACAGAAGGATTAATTCAATGACTTTTAAATACGAGAAATAGCATGGTAATTAGAGCCATATAACTGTCCTCAAACATTCTCATTATTACTAGGATTTAATTTTTTAATAACAACCCCCCTCCCAGGCCTTTGGGCAAGTCTGCAACTGGACAAGCGTGTGGATTCTATTCTAAAGCCAGAAAAAAAAAAAAAAGATTTTATTTTCTGTTCCGGTTTCTTTCTAGTCAGTAGATTTGATTATAATTCACGTGCAATAATTGTTAATAATCTTTCATCTATTTAATATCCATTTGATTTAAAGACCAGAATATTGGATTTTTAAGAAATAAAAAGCAGTCAAGTTTGTTTAATACTACTGGTTATTTTTTGCACAACTGAATATGTGTAATCATCCATCTCTGTGGCTGGTGTCTGGATACCCACCGAGTATTTTCCTAATTAGTACCCAACCCAAAAAGGAAGCAGAAGAACAAAGATTAAACCAATACTTGGGAAAGTGGCCCACATAACAGTGGAATATTTATCTCTGATTGTGGCTAAAAAAGTTTGCATGTTTACGCCAAAAGCTCTTCAGACTCACTGATCAGCTTCAATCATAAATTGGTCGATGGGTGATAATGATGATGCTTTTTAGTGCTTTTTCATACTTGTATGTTTCAGATACTTGTTGTAATAAATAATTTTAAAGTTCAGGAGAAGACCGCATCTCTGCTGGGCAGGAAGAGGCAGGAGTGGGGGGATTTGCCTCAACTTGTTTACTGCTAGGGCGGGACCTCTCTGCCCCCAGGCACTGCTTCCCACAACTAACAGAGCTCCCAGGTTCACAGAGCAGTTTCACAGACTCCACACCAACCTGTGAGGTTTTACAGGAGGAAGCTGAGGCATCGAGATCCAAAGTGCCTCTCCCAGAAGAACACAGCAGGGACAGAGACCGGTTTAAATCCGTCATTCCCAGACCCCAAGTCCTTTCCACCGTATCGCTTGACAAATCCCAAGCAGACAGCACTCATTTCTCAACAGACAGAAATTAGACAATGTACAGTCTTGGAATAGAAATAAAATCTTTCTCCTAAGGCTTAGAGGCATCTTGATGGCACTTCTTAGGTTCAAAAATTTTTTTCTTAAAACTGCCAGTTCTTTTTTTTTAATTCATACACATATATTATAGCATGCCTTTTTAATAATTTTAAGTGGTTTCTCTACACCACAGTAGCTAGGATCTGTCATATCTACTATTATTTGTTTTATCTTTTTCCATTTATTTCACTGATGTATAGTCAGTTTACAACGTTGTGTCAGTTCACAGTGTGTACAGTATAATGTTTCAGTCATACATTTACATACGTATATTCCTTCACATATTATTTTTCATTGGAGGTTACTACAAGATATTGAATATAGTTCCTTGTGCTATACAGTAGAAACATTGTTTATTATAGTAGTTAATCTCAAACTCCCAATTTATCCCTTCTTACCCCCTGTCCCCTCTGGTAACCATAAGTTTCTTTTCTATGTCTATGAGTCTTTTTTCAGTTTTTAAATAAGTTCATTTTTGTCTTTTTTTTTTTTTTTTGATTCCACATGTAAGTGATCTCGTATGGTATTTTTCTTTCTTTTTCTGGCTTACTTCACTTAGAATGATGATCTCCAGGTCCATCCATGTTACTGCAAATGGCATTATTTTATTCTTTTCATGACTGAGTAGTATTCCATTGTGTATATAAACCACACCTGCTTTATCTGGTCATCTGTCAATGGACATTTAGGTTGTTTCCATGTCTTGTTTAGTGTAAACAGTGCTGCTGCGAAAACTGTGGTGCATGTATCTTTCTGAGTTATAGTTTTATCTGGATATATGCCCAGGAGTGGGATTGCTGGGTCATAGGGTAAGTCTATTTTTAGTAACACTACCAGTTTTTATTCACATAGCATTAAAAAAAAAAACTTTCCAATTTACAAATTTAAATGGAAAAATAAAATTCATTCTATAATAACAAGAAATTTTCAAAATAATCTCTCTATATTTTTGAAAACATTCTCAACACTGCTTTTGGAATCAGAGGGCCTAAGAATATTAATGAAATAAAGTTTGAAAAAGACTAGAGATTCTGGGAAGGAAGAGGTGGCTAGATCCTTTGAAATTATACTTAAGCTAAGTGACTGGAGAAATATGGCAGGAATTATATCACAGTGACACCCATTCTCCTCGCACCCGAGAACATCAGCCAGACCAGAGCTTTGCTCTGTGCATCACAGGCTCTTGTTGGAACAGACTTCTCAGTGAATGAAAAAAAAAATGTTGTCTTCTTCGGAGAAGAAAGTAAACTAATATCAGGTTTTCACCTACTTGTAGATCCTATGGGGATGAATTTGATGGACAGATCGCCCTTTAAATGTCATTTTGGGATTTGCAGATACTAACAGCTATGTATATAACTGATAAACAACAAAGTTCTACTGTATAGCATAGGAAATATATTCAATATCTTATAATAACCTATAATGAAAAAGAATATGAAAAGGAATATATATATATGTATAAGTGAATCACTATGCTGTACACCAGAAATTAACACAACATTGTAAACCAAGATGAAAATGACCTTGTCAATATCCTGCTTTTTGGGGGGCAGATTTCAACATTTTATTTCCCCATATGCCCATTTAAATGAGCCATGGCTACAGGGGTTGGTAGAGAGCAGGGTATCAGGAAGTGAACTCTTTACCTGTGGAAATAAAGCATTTGAAATATGCTTCCATGTAATACTTATGTAGGTCTCACGGGGTCAAAGATTGCACACAATTCCTCTGAAGGGCACTAAGGATAAGCTGGAGTGACTCGTGCTGTTGAGGCCCATGTGCGTTCCAAGTTCTGGAAATAGAAAGGGTTTCAGCAAGTTCTGCCAGATGCCCTGTCCTGCCAGGTTTTCCTCTTATTATTTCTCTTGGTGCCAAGGAGCAACTTTCCCATTGCCATGTGCAGGTCAGTGTTGTGCAATCAACAGATCTCTCAAATAGGCAGCAATTGGCTTTTAGGAACTGACTCCGGGTCCACAGCAAGGCTCCTGTGGGGATTATGCTCAGCGAGACCTGCCAAAGGCACACTGAGAAAGATCTGAACTGGGAAATTTTATTGTTCTTAACTCTCAGGCTTTTCTCTATAAACCTCTCAGGAGAGCTGTTTTTGATAAGGAAGTACGAACTCGGGATAGTCAGTGTGGCTTCGTCACCTCTCCGTTCCTCAAGGTTGAAATGATAAAGGCACATATGCAACAACTTTGTTCTGGACTGGGAAGTGATTAAAGCACTGGCCCCTGGCCTGATTGCCCAGCTGCACCCACGATGCCACCGCCCATTTACCACGGAGTTCCCGCTAAAAGCAGCCACAGAGTTTCCCAATCCCACATTCCAGGAATTCTATTGGCATTAGTATGTGAAATGCAACCTATCTGCCTAGATTAGGGAGCTCCAGTTCCGAGCTGCCCCAGAGGATTTATCCTAAGAAAGCTGGATTTAAGACAGGATTCCTTAGCTGACCCCTGGCTTGCCTTGGCAAGGAAACCAAATCTTGAAATGATCCAAAAACTCACCCAGGCTTTCAGGAATTGTCAGGATAGGCAAGGGCAACTGTCTTGGTCTCATCTTAGGTTGTATTAATCATAAACCTGGATTTACTTCCAGAGAAGGAAAAATGTCAACTTACCTCTATTTAGGGTTCACTGTCTCATTTAGACTGTTCTGTAACAGAGTAGACTCTATAATTTTCGTTTTAGTGGGAAAAAAATGATTCCTTGCGACTATTAATACTCTTAGTAATTAGGTGAAAATGGCTCTGGAAGGTTGCTCCTCTTCCTGGAAGCAATCGGATTCATGCCTGTAAGGGTGTAGAAAGAGAAATTATGTATGTAAAGTACTTCTGTTGGGGTAACAACATTCATTCAGCCAATAGTTACTAAATGCCAGGAACTGTTCTAGCTGAAGGTCAACAGTGAAGAACAGCACAAGGATCCTGATTTTCAGAGGATGGAGGGTGAACCCTAACCAATGGGCACACCAGTGTGTAACTCCTGTGCGATATGGACCATATGTACCATAAGGCGAGTGTGAACCAGATGCTCTGAGAGCACGAAGAAGGCAATGCCTGACACACTGGAGCTCAGGGGAGCATCTCCACAGAGCAAAGGTGTTTAACGTACATTCTTGTTTTTCGGGAGAATTCTCAGGGGCATGGGAAGAATATCAAACAACTGAAACCACTCAGCCTGCTGCATAACAAGACTGGGGGCTTTTAACATTTACCACTTGGTTCTATAAAAGTTCACAGCTGAAGAGCTCAAAGGAGAGTCCCAAGGAATAACTTTCCCACTGTCACATTGTGATTTGGGCTTAATGCTGCATTGAATTGTCTTGACAACCTCTGGCTCAGGTTTGATTTGGGGCTTTGGCTTTTGGATGGAATGTACTTGCCTTCAAGTATCATGTACTCAGGTCATGTTGTGCCTGGTCCAAATATGAGGGCACCACCGGTTTTGAAATGATGGAAACATTGCTCAGAACCTGTGAGGAATAAATCAGAGCGCTGTCTAGGTTGGCCTTTACCCTTGGGGTGTCTGGGCGTGTCCCGATCGCAAGCTAACTGAAGCCACTCAGGGTAAGCCTTGGCAGTCAAGTCTGGAAAGTGTCAGAAGCCACTGAGATGATTTTTGCAGAGCTCCCACTGGTGCCGCCAGGGGTGGGAGGCAGGCAGCGGGAAGTTCCCGATTTAGTAGTTTCCACTTTGAGTGAGGACACATGGCCCAGGTCAGGCGTCCACTGTGGCAAGGCAGCGGGTGATGTGTGTGAAGTGAGTGCCGGCAGCATGAATCCAGCGACCGGCGGAGGGATTCCACCAAGCAGGCCGGGCTGCCCCTTGGCCCAGCGGAGCTGGCGGGGCAGCATGTTGAGGCTTTTCCTAATGGTGGAATTTTGAAGCCCTTATTTTTCTCTCTTAGTGTAATAGAAAAGAACAAATGTGACTCCATATTAGATCTGTTCTTTTGACTTTAACCCTGGGCTCTGTTCCTTGGGCTTAGTCGTGCTGGTTCTGCACCTTTTGTAAAAGAACATTGCCTAGAGCCTGAAATACACAGGAGAGCCCATTCTCAAGGCTCTGCCCTTTAAGGACATTAACACTTTTCCATTCATATAAAGATAACAAGTTGCAGAATAGAAAATAATGTTTGTTTTTTTGGAGGTTTACAGGGACACCATGATCCGACCCATGTGGACAGCTGCAAGGGCAAAGGATTCCAAGAACAAACAATTCCTACACCAAGAAGTTTGCAACAACCAAGCATCCTCCCTCCCCTTTTTAATGTAAAAGGAGCCTGGGTTCTGACTTGGAGAAGATGGTTCTCCTGGATGTTACTCTGCCATCCTCTCGGTTTGCCGGCTTGCCAAATAAAGTGGCTATTCCTTGCCCCAACATCTCATCTCCTGATTTATTGGCCTATCGTGCGGTGAGCAGAATGAGTTTGAACTCGGTAACGTTAGAACAACGCATACAGTTGCGTGTGGAAGAGCAGTCTGGTGAGGGCCGCAGCCTTGAGGAATTCTGTTGTCTGGCTCTTTTCATCTGGGAGCTCAGAACGATCCAGCTCAGCAGGTGAATTTGATGACTTCTTATTCGGAGTTAAAAGGAGACTTGTATTTTATCATCTGTCAAGGCCCATCTAATGCAGAAGTCACTCGGCAGGCCTGTTTTGCAGTATATGCTGGAGAAACTTTGTAACTGGAGCCCAAAGATCTGGATTTAAGTCCCCTTTCCCCTGCCTCCATTCATGGATACACTTCTCTTTCAGACTCATTGTGGTCTCAGGATCCACCACACATGGAACCAGTGCTTTCACCCTTGCAGGCCAGTGGCTCCTTTTTTAGATCCTCAAATGCAAATGTCTGAACGTTCACCTTTCCCCAGGGCTTGACTGACTGAAGGAATACAATGGTGGTGGCGGAGAGTGGCAAGCAGCTGGGAGAATCTTTCACATTTTAAAAGTATTCACCAACCCTGGGATGACAAAGGTCATGCACACACACACACACACACACACTTATTCTCTGGAAAACCATCTCATCCCAGATTCAAGCCCTATAGTTACCCTTGAATGAACCCACTCTCCAGGAGGTGTTCGGAGAAGCAAGGAGAAAGGAGGAAGATTACTCAGTATGTCACACGCATCACTGGATTGGGGCAAGTATTTTAATCTCCATGGTAGGAACGTGTTCATATTTCTGTATTTGTACGACCCTCCAGTCTACTTACTTAGATATCCAATGACATTTAGTCAATATCCAATTTAATCGTTTTTTTTGAAGGTAACAAAATAAACTTGAGTCAAATAAATGGCCTCATATAGATGGTATCTCCAGTACCTTCAGTCACCAGGCGTATGATGTACGAGGCTATCAGTTTCCTTTAAAAAGTGCACCAAAGCAGCTTCATCCCAAAACCATGGCCAAGATCGCTGAATAATAGCTGGTAAAATTACATCCCCACCGGGCATTCAACAGCTTATTTCTTACTTTAGACAAATATATTCTTGTTTCACAGATTTTTGTTTTTCTAAAGCCTTTGCTTGAAACTAAAATCTGGCCAACACACTAGGGCAGGGATAATTCCTGTTGTTATTGGGGTTCCTTTGGAAACTTAGCCAAATATAACCTGTGAAATTTCGCTTGAGCACAGAATACATTCCCAGAGAGAAATGGGCAGCATGTGAGGTTGCGATCAGAAGCACCTTACTTCCTGTTTTTAAAAAATGGGTTTGGAGAAGTGCTTTGCTTTTCGGAACAGGCAAATAAGGACAGAACACGTATAAATGATAAAGTGTGGGCGAAGAAGGCTCTTTTTGTGAACTTTTATTTATCTATTTCTCGCTGGTAGATGAAACTCCAACCTATATACAGTGTCTGAGGGCTGGAACAAGAACCAGGAGAGAGAAAAAAATTAAGGACTTGGTACAGAGATGGGCCCCGCGGGCTCCCTCTGGAGGTGAGCTGTGAAGTATCAAGGCTGGAGGAGTGCCTCCAAGCTGGGCCACAGAGGCCCCTGCAGTGTTTGGACTTGGCGCTCCCCTCTCCCCCCTCCCCTCGTGCCTGCCCCCGCCTTGCACATCCCCCTCTCCAGTCCTCTACCCTACCCCTACCTCCATAGCTCTCCCAGCTGCCCAGGATCCCAGGCTCTCATCCTGGCCTAGTTTGGAAACAGCCTGGGCTGTGCCTGGTGTCTCCTTGCCCTCCGGGTCTCAGCCTTCTCCTCCAGGGAGCCCTCCCTGATGCCCTGCCCTACAGAGCATTCCGTGCTGCGTGACCTCCGGCTTGCATCATGTCTGTGAAATGCAGAGGACGTTTGGCTCCTCTCCTTACCTGCTCGCTGGTACAGATTTCCTGATCTGCAACCTGGGGCACACAGTACAGTACGTTCAAAGGAGTATATGTTAAATGAATGGGCAGGAAGGAATTAGGGAGGCAGAGGGAGTTCTGAAAGCCCTGGGTCTCAGTGTTCTGTTCTGTAAAATAGGTTTACACATGCAATGGCCAGTGAGGGTCAGGCCTAGGGGTTCTCCTAGTCCTTGAGGGCGTGGCTGAGGCACTGCCTGTCCCAGGAAGATTTCCCGGACTTAAACCATTTGCCTGACTGGTGGAGAAGGGAAAGGGGGAGGCACTGTGCCTAAACCTGGTGGGGGGGGCAGTTATTGGTATATTTCCCTCAAATTGGATAATAAGTGCAGAAATATAAAATGCTTTTTGTTTTTCTTTAAATGGCCTCAATTTTTGCTTCTACTCAATAGAAAAATGAGATTTTTTTCATCCTAAAAACCTCTCATAATGGACCAAGTCCAGAAAGTTCCATTGCAATATGATAAGAGTTAGGAAAGCAGGGTGGCCTCATGTGCTTTGCCTCTTCTTTTTTTTCCCTCACCCTTTTTAAATTAAAAGCAATTTTCAAGAAAGTAAAAAAAAAAAAAAAAAAAAAAAAAAACCTCCCAGTGAGAAGGTCTTCTTAGTGGAATTGGGATCTGCACTTGGAAGGTTGAAGATAATAGTATTTCCTGTGTTTAAGGGGAACAGATGGCATATATCCTGGGGCGGAAGTTCCTTTTGGTCTGGAAGAAACCACTTCTATGAGCCAGTTTGGTTCTGGCTCTGTCAGACCCTTCACTGTTTGGGGGCAAGTCCTATGGAAAGCCCCCAGCCAGTAAGGAGGTATCCGTGCAGATGTTTCAGCACAAGCTGAGTGAGCACTCTGCTCACTGCCCTACCTTGGCATGTATTTTTGACAGGTCTAAGCCTCTGCAGAACCAGAGTCACCGTGGAGCAGCATGTAGACTGGACACCTGTCTGCTCCAGGACACTTGTCTAAGAGCTGAGAATTCAGCCAACACTCTGCTCACCAGTCCAAGAGGTGCTAGTCTTCTGGGAGAAAGGGCACTTTTTTCTAATTTTCACAGAAGTGCCCTAGGGCCTCGGGTTCTTAAGAGACATTATCCATTCCCAGGCCATGCCAAGAAGCACCAGAGATCTGATCTGATCTTCACCTTTTACTAGAGGAAAGACCACGAAGAAGTAAATGGGATCAGTTTAGAAGTACTGGACTGCTTGATGTTGTTCCACAGACGTGGTGTTAAGCCTAAATAACCCAGCCCTCAGGAGATGGCTAGTAAGCTGTTGGAAGCGTCTTATCTAAGCAACGGGTGGGGGATATGTGTGGGCAGACCACAGGCTCCAGTGGAGGGTGGGAGTGCTTCTAAACAACAGGGAGCTCCTCCTGCCAGTCATCCTGGAATAGGAGAGGAAAGGGTCTAAGACTGGGAAGGGGTCTCAGGGGCCATGAGAATTCAAGCCTGGATTTCAGGTGGGAAGATGCAGGCAAAGATCCTTACAAGATGGCAGCAATCTGAGGATCCGGAGAAAGAAAACCAATAGAGATGACATGTGGAGGGGCAAGGATGACAGACTTACAGAGTAGTGATGGTTGGGTATTTTGGACCACCTCACAGTCCATTTAGTAGCCTCCAAGCCTCCAATGAAGTTTTCTTAAAAACTCAACCTGATTTAGCTGTGCTTCGGAGAAGTAAAGAAGATGCGCAGACCCGTGCATGGGGAGCAGTTGTAAGGGAGAAGCCACTGCAGCCTGGACAAGCCATCGTATGAGAGGGGAGCAGAGGTTTGGATGCAGGGAAACATCTTCATGAGAGGTATAAGCATTCTTTGCGGACTCTCAGAAATACTCAATGAGGACAGCCACGTAAACTGGACCTCATGCAGTTGTTCAGGTCAGGATCTTTGGTTAAGTTAACTGGTATTAAAGGAAAGGATGGCCCTGGGAGGCTAGAGGTCATGGGGACGTGTGAGATACCCAGGGAAGAGTGAATGTTTAGAAGGGAAAAGAACATGGTATCGCCACTCTGTGGTGCCACAACACACTTTTCTCCTAGCCCTTAAAGGGAAAAGCTGACAACTCCATTTCTGTAAAGGAAAAGCATTTTGCTGGATGTTATCTCATTTTCATTTTCTCTCTGTTTGACTGAAATACTGGTTAATCATAAACATTGGTTCAAGAAGAATTCAGATTCAGATTATTTAAGAATTAAACATATTTTTAAATTAAGCATATTATTTCAACACACATGCAAAGACAGAAACACAAATCATATGTTGGATATTCTTCTCTGCCACTCCTTTGATACTGACTAATTACTAACCTGTTTTCCTGACTGTCAGTCATCTTATTCCAGATGCCTACAAAAAGCCAATACTGTCTGTTGCTAAAATAAAACAAAATCTTTAAAAAGCTCAGTTCAGAATACTGAGTGTTACTTTATTTTTTAAAAAAAAAACTTCATATCACTTCCAGATGGTCACGTCTAACCCAACTAGCAAAAAGCTTATTAAAATAATGGCATAAAGTCTGAAGAAGGCAATAAGATGAAAGAAAGAATAGTTGTTAGAATTACTGATTCATAGTTTCCCTGGGATGCTAGTGGTCTGAAGTCATCTAAGGAAATGTTTACTTTGGTCAGTTTGCAATTTAGTATTAATCTAACTCTAATTAATTGAAAGCTTTGAAATTGAGTCAATAAAAGAAACATCTGGGATGAAGTCATGGAATTAATCTTCCCCCTGCAGTTGACCAGCACGCAGAGAATTTCACTCTAAAACACCGCTGCCAACCACCATGGGGACCACTCATTTCTATTTGTCTTCGGTATCTACAACTTCACAAAACTTGTACTCATTAGCAAATTAGTATCTTTCATAAATCATAATTGACTGTTAAGCAAGAAAGACAGTGAAGCCACAAAAAGTGATATGCAAATTAGTCCATAAATGAATATTTGTACAGATGCCTTTTATGGGAGGATATAGAACTAGATGCTGGTGTTGAAGATGCGTGTAGGACACCTGTCCTCACAAAGCTGACTGTCTAACCTCAACAAATACAACGAGTTACATGACAGTGTGTGGGTGGCCTGGATGTGGGTAACACGGAGGAAGAAGCATCAGTAAGCTGGGGGCAACCCCAATGCCCTCATCTAGTTGTAACTAGAGTCCCTGAATGAGAAAGAAGGACATAGAAAATTTCAAGAAATACTGACATATATTTTTGCTAATTTGACGAAACTATAACACACAGATTCAAGAAAAAAACATTCAACAAATCAGAAACATAAGAAACATGAAAAAAGCTACCCAAAAATCACATCATTCTCAAATTTTTCAATAAAAGAAAGATAAAGGGAAAAAGTTAAAACCCGTGGGAGGGAGGGGAGGCATTGCATGCAGAGATAAGGAAGACGGCAAATTGCTGATCAGAAACAGTGCAAACAAGCAGGCAGTGGAGCCTCATCTTTAAAATACTGGGGGGGGGGGGGACTGTCAATTGAGTCTAATTCTATATCCAGGGTAAATATCTTTCAAAAATGAAGGCAAAATACATGCTCAGACTTACAAAAGCTGAAATAATTTATCGTCAAAAGACGTGCACTGCAAGAAATGTTAAAAATCCTTCAGGCAAAGGAAACCTTAGTCACTGAGGCTGCCCTAGAACTTCCGACGTCCGGAGCATTCAGGCTACTTTCTCTACCTCCGAAATAGAGATTCTTGTAGGATCCCTGACATGTTGTGAGGGGTGTGACTGTTGCTTTGGAGCAATGGAGGCAGCCTAGCAGGCTCCGGGCAGATTCCTTTTCCAATGAGCCCCGCTCCGAGGCCCACCTTCTCAATTCTTTTAATCTTTCCTGGATTTAACAACCACCTGGTTTCCTGTTCATTAAGTTGAGATGGAAAATTTATATAATATATGTAGGAAACTCAGGCCCAAAACTCCTTGAATGTCAAGGCCACGCACCTCCCCTCATCACTTTTATTTTTGGTCAGGGTTCATCCAGCCAAACTGCTGTGGGATCACCTTTCATTTATCTGCCTGGCTTCTGCCTCAGTGCCCAGAGTCATTCTATAATCCTGGAATACTTTCCTTCCACTACCCATGTCTTCCAGGGGGAAAAAAACAAAAAACAAAAAACTAGTGAAGGAGAAATAAAGTTAAATAAAATTAGGAAATTATGTTTAAGCATAACGAATAATCACTAATTTTTAAAGGTCAGCTGAAGTGAATTTCCAAATAAATTGTTCTGTGCCATTTCTGGATTTAATTAAGAGAAGAAGAGGTAGCTCACGATGTGCCTGATCTAAGGCAGCCCCTCACCTATAGGAAGAGTCTTCGGTGAGATGGTTTCCTAAGGTCTCTTCTAGAGCTGTGCTTCCATGATTAACACAGAGGAAGTGACTTCAATTCAACTCACAGTTTAATTACACTGTCACAATAATCTAGGTGATAAATACATGGGGTAGAGAATAAAAGCATCTGCTAATATTTTGAAAACAAGATGATTATCCTCTTGGAGGGAAAAAGTGATTTAATCCACACATGATGAAAGAGATTAGTCATCATGGTGGTAAACCCAGACACTGTAAATGTTTTCTTGAAGAGCTTAGACAACAACCAAAACTCTAATCAAGCGCATAGTGTAATCTCAGGAAGGCAGAACCGTAATATAAAGGAAAATCTAGTCTGTTTACTCTACCCTGTCTGGATAAAGACCAGGAGAACCAAAGGGAGTGGTCAACATCAAGCAAAACCCTGGAGTCATAGAGGATAACATTTGTCCAGCTACGTCCTATGAAGGATTTGGCTGAATGCAGATATAACCATTTACTGGTGTGTGCTTTGGTGGGTAGGGTTAGTTCCCAGAGCCTCATCTCCTAGTGACATATCCCCCCAATTTACCCATAGTCTTTTCCATTAATTATAGTATTTACAAAGTGACTTCCTACTTACTAACTCATGTTCCCAGCTACCTCAATATTAATAGGAGGTACCCTGGATGGAAACACAAAGAGTCTGGTCATTAGAAATAAAGACCCCTTAATTTTTTTTAACTTTCTCTGATAAGTGTGTTTAGTCATTTGAATAGTGGCTCTGTAAAAACTTTAAATTTAAAAATCCCTTACTTTTAATAAAAATATAGTCCTTTACTGGCATTATATAGCAACTTTTCTTCTTTTTAACCAACACCCTTGTTTATTAAAAAGCTTCCCCATAAATTCCCAAACTGTAAAAAAAGCTGGGGAAAAGAGTATTTGGTTTAGCAAAACTTTAGCATCTTTCAATAGGTTATGATGAAGATCAAAATAGGGAATAAATGTAAAACACCTGGCACAGGCTTGACCCATAATAAATATGTGGTATCTCCCTCTCCTTACTTCCATTCAAATTATAAGAAATAAGTGGTGCAGAGTAATATTAGCCAATGGATATGGAGGCCCTGCTCAGCATTCTGGCCCTAATGAGGGATATCCTGTATACTTGGACAAGACATTGATCCCCTTGGGCCGTGAGATTCCTAAAATAGAGTGAACGGTTTGCAGCAGATGATGTCCAATGTCCTTTCTATCTCCAACAGTCACAGAGGCTGGGTATTTGAGATTGCTCCTTTGAGGGTCCTTATGATCCCATTCAGCCTGAAATTCAATTATTCTACTCAACTGATCTTTCTTAATAATAAACAAAACCAAATAACTTAAACTTTCAGGTTAACATGGCAACAAACTAGCAATACCTAACAGACATCTCAAATTCTTATTAAAATACCCACGAGAATATGCGAAAAGAGAAACATCTGGCACCAGCACTGTAAACGAAAGATCCGGGAAATGTCAAAGTGCAAAGAGACTTCCCACTTACTACATCATTAACGGGGAAGGGTTGAGAAACATATTCTTGGATGTCACAAACATTACCCTTTGAACGAGAACAGCAAGAACAATCCCAAAGCCAGAGGAAGACTTTGACTCTACCCCGCTGCCTGTTGTTAACCCCAGTTCAAGGGGATCCGCTGCCCAGAAAAAGTGGAGTTGTCATCTGAGCCAGCCAAAGCCATAACCTCTGTTTTTTCGCCATCAGCAATTCTATTTCTGCATCCATTTAAAGGCTACATTTCCCAGTGTGCCGCTCAGCCGGAAGTAGAGGATTTTGGGTAGTAGTGTAATGAACACCAAGTAGCCATGGGGATGGGAATTGTTCTGAAAACTGTGCGTGTGAGTGCTGGGGGGCAAGCTACCCAAAGAAGGTCAAAAGTCCTGCCCTCTGGCCCTCTTGGGGTAGATCTGGGAAGGAGAAACTGCCAGCCCCAGACAGAGCAATAAGGAAGACAAAGACGCACGCACCCTGTCTGTCTAATCCAATACCGAGACCTATGAAATTATTCAGTAACATCAGGAAAATATTTATACTAATGAGTCAAGGGGGAGCTCATTTTTTTAATGGTTGCTACAAAAACAAATAGAAGGGTTTTTTTCTTTTAAATCAATTGCTTCAGTGTTTTCACCAGCTAAATATTCTCAGGCTCTTAGTACTTGGAAGCCATTTCCTGGTTGTTTGGATCATAGCTTTTCACAAGAATTATCCCCGAGACTGGATTCACTAGTGTAACTGTATCACCTTAGTGGTTCCGTCACCTGGAATATAGCAGATGTAATTTATCAGCTCTGTGATGGAACGTACTCTTAATTTGAGAGTAAAAACCAAACAGACATCCCTGTCTGTTCAATAATGCATTAGACACAGTACAGACGGTTGCCAGAAGGATTTTGTTTTGCTTTCTCCTCAATAGGTCATGTTGAAAGAATGACCATAATATTCTAAACTGTTATATTATTACAACCCAATTGGTGCTGGAAAGACTTAGAGTCTAGATAGTTTGAATCGATGAACAGCAATCCAGAACTTGCCCACTTTTCACTTTACCAGCAAGATAGCAGATAGTTATATTTTAGATCCTTTAATTCTCTCCCTAACTTTAGAAAATATAATATTTTAGAAATATGTTAATGATGAATAGATTCTCCCCCACCCCTGCCTTTTCTGTACTTTGAAAGCTTTCCTTTTAGGAGTCTAGAGGTGGTTGCAGCCGTAGCAGCGGTCAGAGTCGACATTTGTTGAGGGCGCATTGCTTGTGTGACCATGTGCCACACACGATCTCAGCATTTCACATACATTATCTCGTATAATCTTGATAATCATTCTGGAAATAGTTGCATGATTGTCCCCGTTCTACAAATAAGGGATGGGCTGCAAATATCAGCCTCCCTGGAGGATGCTCTTTGAGAAAGAAACCCCGTAAGAGTGGAAAGGTGTTAGTTCATAGAATGCTTTAGTAAATTAAATCTTACGTGTAACCAAGGGAGTTTCTGTCTTGATTAATATTAATTAATTTAAAGCAGCAGAGACTTATTGTGTGCCTACCATGGCAATTTTCTAAGCAATGAGGGATACAGCAATGAAAAAACAGAAAAAACAATCACAATAAAGATGAGTTATGGGTAAGCACAGGCCATAAATAAACAGAGGAACTAGTTATAGTTTCCATGAGCAAAAATAGAGCATGATAAGGGATTCTGCAGTGATGGGAAATAGTCAAGGATGTGGAGGGTGTGGACATGGTGGCTATGCATGGTTTCTCTGGAAAAAAAAACCATAGCTTTTAAGTTGAGAACTCAGTGAAGTGAGGAAGTGAGATGTGACAATCTGGAGGAAAATGTTCCAAACAGAACAAACAGCAGTGACAGAGACCCTGCAGTGAAAACAGACTTGGTGAGGTCAAGGTGCAGAAAGAGGCCTGGAGAGGCTCGATCTAAATCCACCCAAGGAAGACAAAAGAAATTTCGGAGGTGTAGCCCTGGGCCAGACTTTGCAAGGGCATAAGTCTGGTAAGGACTTGGGGTTTTATTCTGTGTGAGATGGGAAGTTTGTTAGGTGCTCACCCAAATCTTTAGTCTCCTCTTCCTCCTGGACACATAGCCAGAGCAAATTTCACAGGGTACATTTCACTTAGCATCGATTGTATGAAGGAGAACTAGCCAATGAAATGTGCGTGGAAATGATGGGCTCAGCTTCCAGGAATGGCCAATAAAAGTCATCTACCCATGTACCTCTGTGCCATTTCTCCTTTTGTGCTCTCTGGGATGGAAATGCTGATAGCGACCTTCAAATCAATATACTGAAGATGACAGAGCTTCCGTCACCTGGAACCCTAATGATCACATTGAGAAGAGTCACGCCAACTCTGGTTCACTTAACCACAACTCTTACATGAGACGAAGGTAACTGGCATGTTGTTGAGCCCTAACATAGTACAGCCAATGTGTTACCACAGCCTAGTCTACCATACAACTCCTGAATATCCAGTCTCACCTTTTGCTGTTGTAATAGGACCCCTAATTTCCAGCTCAACACATGACTACGTGGAATACAAATTATATTTCTGAAACTCCTTTGCAGTTAAGTGTGGCAACACATTAATTTCTGGCCATAGACTGTGAGCAGAAGTGAGACGCACATTTTCAAGGTTGTATGCCCTCCTCTGTTCCATTTCCTACTGGCCAGAAGCAGATGTGGTGGCATTAAGCCGTCCTGAATGTGGATGAAGTTTACACACAACGCACAGTAAGAACCGCAAGGTGCAGGCAACCTGGCTTCCTGACCCGTGGGGGCATCATGAACAGCTCTTTTATCTTAGCAAAGCTGCAGTTATTTGAGGTCTCAATTTCAATAGTTAGCTAAGATAATAATATGATAAATAATCCAGAGTCATTGGAGGGTTTTAAGGAAAGATATCATTAAATATATTTTTGGTTATGTTTTCAAACTTTGGTTGCCAGGTGGAGAACCCACTGAAGGCGGGGGGCAGAGTAGAAGCAGAGAGACTATTGAAAGGCTATTGCAGGAATGTAGGTAACAGATGATGGAGCAGGCTGAGCGGGAGAGAAGAGGTCTGATTCAGGATGTTTTTGGAAGATTGAGCAAATGTTATCTGATATCGATGTAAGATAAGGTGGTTGCCAGAGGAGAGAATGACACCATAGTTCCTGAGTTGAGCAGTTGGGTGAATGGTGGCACCACTAACTGAGCTGGAAACACTGAGGAAGGAACAAGACGGTGGGAGGAAACCGAAAGTTCTTTTATGGCTTCTCATCCAAGTGGAGATGTCAACTGAGTTTAAGAGAGTTCAAGCTGGAGTCTAGAGAAGATGCTGGGGCTAGAATACATTTGGGGAAATCAAATGAATACATTACTAACACAGTGTATTGGTGTAATCTCAAAAAGTCCATCATCACTTTCAGAGTAGTCCGAAGACTGGTCAATTCATGGCTGCAAGACCTACCGTGCCTTAGCCCCTAGTCTTTATGTGAACTTTCCATCAGGTCCCACTGGTCCCCTGGTGTCTTACTGACCAGCTCTGTTCTTCCACCTCCACACATTTCTGCATCTCATTTGCTCTGCCTCACATGCTCTCCAGGCACAGCTGCCCAGATCCAATCTCAACAACACTTTCTGCTGCATCTCCTACCTTTTCTGAAAAGGCTTTGCCACGCACTCCAGGCAAAGGCTCAGTACATGGGAACTCTGTTCCTCTTACGTCAACGTTACTCCCAGCCCCCGGCACCGGGGAGCTGTCTAAAAGATATCTGTAGACCTAAATATATTTGTCTATATAATGATAAAAAGGGGGAAAGGAAGGATGGATTTAAATGACCTTGTAAGGCCCCTGCTGACTTGAGATGCCCTGAGTCGATAAACTTTAAAGTCTATCCAAAGACACGGCACAGAGGCCCCTCAGTGTTGAACAATATGCTCTTTCGAGCGGTCACTGCGTTTCCCACATTTCTCTCATTGTCCAGAAGAAGGCTTGATAAGCCCACTAAGCGATTCGGAATTCTTCCAGGCCTCGTGCTCCCACTGTTTGCAATTTTCTAATCGGCATTTTACAGTCATTGGCCCTGAAGGAGAAAGTCTGAAAACTCATTGGAAGTGATGGAAATTTCCAGTTGTAGAGGCGAATGCTAAAAGTTCAGAGACATCGCGCTCCTGTTGGTGTCCCAGCAAAAGGTTAATGTGAATGTAATTGCCTGTCGAGACTCTCTAAATCTAGACTAGCTACCTTTCTTGAAGATAGCTGAAGGCCGTTGTATAGAAATGCAAATTTATGTTTAATTGGGATGATCTTTACCCAAAAAACGAAGCCCCAAAGAATTTGCTCTTTTGATTTAAATTGGAACATGACACTCTTTTCGATTCTCATTTCCATATAGTGTCTATGCGTGAGAGGTCAGTGCCTTTGCTGGGACAGTGACACGCAGAGAGGTGTCCGTGTTGGCGGTTCTGGGAGGCAGGAATGTTGAGTGATTTCCTGGACACCAGGACCCCTGTTGCTTCCCAATATAACCTCTTCTGGTTTTCACTCAGCCTGAAGTGTCTACTTTTGGAGTCGTATTTTGGGGGAAAAAAGTATTCATACACATGTTAAATGCAAAATTTTTTAAAGCTATGGAGATACAAAAGGTCTTTAATAAAGTCACCCTGAAAAGGAAGAAGAAAGCAAAATTTTTAAATTCTGTTTAAAGAATTCATTTGGTGCAGCCCCAGGTAAAAACCAAAATCTTCTATGCAAAAAATCTTAAAAACCAAAAAGCACGTGTCTGGGTTTCAATACGCTCAGGACTATGCCAATAGCTGTCATTCTGTGAGCAATTCCACCTTCCCAGAATCTCTCCACTGTCCCTCTTCACTCCTGGGCTGCACGTCACGGCGCCCAGTTCAGCATCTCTTGTCTGAATGTTAGAAACAATTTTCTGATCTTGTAGCCTTTACTTTGTCTCCAAAGTACTTTACTTCACTTTGTCTCTGGGCCTGCTGCAGTGGAAGCCTTGGCTCCTCTGAGCGGCCTTTGAGGTCCTTGTGTTGGGTCCTTGCAGACTCTCCCTCTGTTCTTTTCCCCAGGACACTATCCTCCAACCACACCTTTATCTTCCTATTCCCTAAACCATGCCCAAACACTCCAGCATTCTGCAAACATCTGTGTCTTTTTACACCCTCCCTGGATGTCCTTCCCTCTTCTCTGTGTCTTCTTTGGCCACAGCATCCTGATTTTCCCTGGCCTCTCTCAGCTGCCACACAGACACTATGGACAAAATCAGGTTATCACCTAGATGCGTATCATTTCAGAGTTTCAAGCTCTTCCTCCCACCAAGTAACCCTAAGTGGACTGTGAAATGCAAATTGAGACCCTGATACAAGGAGCAAACAGAAGCTGCGTCCTCCATGGCTCGGGTTACTCCTCGCCCACCTTGTCCAACTATCACAAAAAACTCTGGCTACAAGGTGCCCCTGCTCTCCCCACCACCCCTGGCATCGCGCTTCCAAGTTTCTCAGAAGGGCCCAAGATTGGGAGGCCAGACTCAAATTTAGAAATCTAACATTTCCTGGAGTCCCACACCTGCATTCTGAGGAGTCGCCCACTTCTGCTCTCACACTGGTCCAGTCAGGCACAGGCACGTGGATGCCCGAGACTGCGTGTTCAAACTCAATCTACACCTGCCCCCAGTCGCCATCACTTGGAAAACGGGGCTGTTTGAGCAAAGAATTCCAGGGTCATGAGTACCTAGAATATGGTAGAAAGGAGGGCATGGGCTACAGGTGGCCGTATCCCCGTGGTCGTGGGACCCCTTGCATTATGGGAGGGACATGGCCACATCCACCTGGGCCTCCCCACGGAAGCAAGGGGCTGGGGTGCGGGAGGGGCCCGGGGCTTCTCTTGTCCTGATTTAGGAGGATGAGGCCGTGTTGTGTCTTCAAATGAAAACAGTTAAAGACAAGGCTCACTTGGTGAACTGTTTGTTTCTCTAGAAAAGTGGTCTCCAACCAGGGCTGATTTTGCTCCCCATGGGAGCAGTGGTTGTCACAGAGTGAAGGGGGTGGGAGCTGCTACTGTCATTTAGTTGGTAGAGACCTAGGATGCTGCTTAACATCCTCCGATGCATAGGACGGCTCCGTCACAACAACAAAAAATCTTCTCTGCAAGTTAGTTTGTAAGTTGACTATATATTATTGCCAAGTAAATCTTCGTAAAGCAGACCTTGGTTCACGTCCCTTGACTAACCATCCTCCCCTCAATCGCCTATAGACCAAAGTCCAAATTTCTTAGCTTTACATTCAATATCATTCTTTATCTGGAACCTACTCTACCACTTTCATATTTCTCTATTATTTTCTTATGTCGCCCAAAGCCTGTGTCTACACTACTGCCAGACTTAAATATTCCAGAATGCCCTGTGGCCATCTCCCACATTTTCCCCCTCAATCTTTGGCTTACTCAACCCTGTATCCAGCAGTGAATTAAGTCTCCAGCTGGACCTCCTAATGTAAAATGTTCATAAGTCAGAGTCTGTCTACACTTAAACAGAATTACCCAACAGCATACATCAAGGCTGTACCAATAACATAATGACGACTGGCTCTTGGAGTTGGGAAGATTTTAAAAAATGACAGCATGTATAAGTCACTGTGAAGTTGTTGTCATTACAATGTCCTTAGCATATAATAGATGCTCAATAAACAGTCTCTGCATACCGCCCCCCCCTGTAGTGAAATAAAAAAGCATTCCTGTTAGGAAAAGGGCTTTTGCAAATACATTGAGGTAAGGCTGATTGCTGTTTGAAAAAAGTCTTAATGGCTTAGCACAATATAAGCTTAATTCTCATTCACATAAAATCCTAAAACAAATGTTCCTGGTTAAGTGGCAGGAATGGAAGGACGAGCATAGAAGTGGAGGATCGTTGGATTATACAGCGATCCACACAATTATTCAGAGCCCTAAGCTGATGGACTCTCCACCTCCTTCCACACGTGGCTTCCAACATCATCCTGTTTGTTAGTATCCACTCAGCAGAGAGGGAGGAGGAAGCACGGAGAAGGCACTACCACGTCTTACTCATTTTGACCAAGAAGTGACACATCACTTCTGCTCCTATTCCACAGGTAAGAACTAGTCACATGGCCCAACCTGGAGGCCAGGGAGGATTGGGCTGGAAAAACATGTGCCGGGGCTGGTCAGGGTTCTCAACAACAGCTCCACATCATGGAAAGGGATTTATTTCACCATCTTTGCCATAGCAAAGCAATACTCAGAGCAGTGCCCAGGCATGCCTGGCAGGAGTATGGATTGGAGCCCCCAGGCAGATGAAAACAGCCAGACAGTGAAGAGCAAAATATAGCAGAGAGCCAAACAGTGGGGGACCTGTGACCCTATCATTATGAGTTTTATTTTGATTTAAGAGACAGCTGTAAATCAGATCTTGAAGAACAGTTACTTGATAAACAATGATGTTTAAATCAAATACTGTAGCTTCTTGCAAAGGTTGTGTTTCATCATCAAATGGGCCTGGTTTTCATTCAGACATACCTTCATAATTAAGAAATGAATCATTGGATCACTAAACTCTTTTCACAGAATTCGCACATCCCAGCCAATGCTCCATATCAATCCACGTGCTTCTTTGTGACTTCAGTTACTTCCACACACTTGTGGGATCTGCTGCTGAGTTTTTTCGTTTGTGTTCTGCTTTATTTAATTTTTAAGAAATTTTGTGGGGTAACTAGGTTTGTTTGTTTATTTCCTTATTTATGTATTTATTTTTAATAGTGGTACTGGGGATTGAACCCAGGGCCTCATGCATGCTAAGCAGACACTCTACCACTGAGCTATACCCCACCCCATTCTGTGTTAATTGCTTGTCTCTGCTGTCTTTAGTTTTCCTTCTTGCTCTTGGCACAGACTATTAATTTTTAAAACCCATCAGCCTCCAGTGAATATGAGGAACCACTTCAGAGAATCTCAAAGGAACTATGCCTGAGTGACCTTTTAGCCCGTGTATTTGATGCAGTGTCATTTATTTTTCTAGACTTGAATGATATGTCAAAAGTGAAATTAATCTTAATCGTACAACATTCAAATTTTGACATTTCAATACCTTTATTCAGATGTTAAAACAGAATTTCCCTTTAAATTTGTCAGTATAAAAAGACTTACTGCTTTCCTACATGATAGTTCATTATATCTCCCACATCCACTTTAATAATCCAGAGAAACACATCTTCGATTTTTATAGTAAAAGTCAGTGGGAAAAGGAAACGTATTACATAGAAATTCATATTTACAACCAACTTTTTGATATTTTCATTCATCCAATAATATAATGTACAAGCATCTAATCTTCTGTTTTAACTTCATAGATTTCAAAAATTTTATTTTGTTCGACTGATGTGAGAATATCACTGCTGCTAGTGCGCCATCTAGTGGCTCATGTTGTGATTTTTCTACTCTTTGTTGAGGTAGAAGACCTTTTAAATGACATATAGTAAGGTCCAACGAGATTCTTTCTTTGGTACAATGGAAGGGTAAGATTGTTATATAAAATAACCAATGGCAAAATGTCGAGTCATGCAAAAATTTATAGGCGAGCATGTGTAAATTCTTATTCAGTCAATATAATTAAGAAATGAAGCTTTCAGAACAATTGAGTATGTTTAACTTATTTTATCATACAAACTGTAATATAGCAACCATATATGCATTGGCAATATACCAAAAACCAGAATGCAATAAAATAAACTTGACCCTACACTCAAAGTAGCTTTAATTTCACTCTTGTTATTCAAATGATACTTTAGGGTCGTATAGATCCATGCTTTGAATATTTTTAAGAATGCATATTTGGGCTTTCTGATTGCTTGGATTTAAATTTAAAAGTGATTTTCTATTTGCAAAGGACCAAACCTATAGGAATCAAGGTGAGTGGCGTCAAGTCCACCATTTTCATTGATCCTTTGTAAAACTGTACCCACACTTATCTTATATATTGCCTTATTCCTAATGTGTAGTCAGTAAAGACCAAGAGATGATGATAACGCTTTTTATCTTGCAGTTTTTGAAATGTCTTCAAATGCCTTGTTTTCCAACCACCCCAGAATGATAGAAGAGATTCTCTTCATTGCTACCTACTTTTTCAGAAAAAAGTTATAAGACAGTGAATGGTTTTGCTGTTGAAGAAAAAAGGACAAGACATCAAAATCATAATCTCCAAACATGTACAGATAATATTAGAAAGAAGTATAAAAACTAGTTATTGCATGTTGGCCCTTGGAAACAGCAGTTACTATACTAAAATGTATGTCATATGTACCATTATTAAAGGAACAGTGTTTATATACACAATCCTAGAAAAACTTTCTTGGAATCAGACATGGTAAAACAGCAACTTCTACTTACTAAGTTCTTTTTTTGTTCTTTTTTTTTTTTAACTGAAGTACAGTCAGTTACAATGTGTCAATTTCTGATGTACAGCACAACGTCCCAGTCATGCATATACATACATATATTTGTTTTATTAAGGTCTTAATATATACTAAGTGTTTGACTTGCTTTGTTTCATTTAATCCTCAAAACCACCTGACAAAGTGTCATTTTACAAAAGAAGAAACTGAGGCTGAATCACTAAGTAACTTGTTCACAGTCAGGTAACCAGCAAAGGGTTTCGCCTGGATAAAAGGTGTGTGTGTGATTCTTGGTCTCGTGCTCAACCGTGTGACTGTTTATTTGGGAGCCACATGACAAAAGCCCACATTGTCCGTTCTTCTTCATGACGCACAGCCAAGGGCAGAGAACCATGTGGTCTCCTAGCTGCCATAATCAAACCAATGGGACAGGGAAGCAGAAACTGTAGTTAACCAAGACTAGTCTCTTCCTTGGGGTTACAAGATGTCAGACCTGCTATTATTGCAGAACAAGGCTACCAATCATTGGAGGAATGTGATTCTGAAATTCCAAGATAGGTAAACATCAGACTTTCTCAAGGATACAATCACCAAACAGAAGAGTGTACTTCTCACTTTTTTTTTTTTTTTTTTGGCTTCCTTCAAATAACCAGCATTAGGCTTTTTATTCAGAAAAATGTATTAACACCTGTTATGTCATTATCTTCTTTCAACTCTCTATTAGACCATCGTGCCGCGTGATTGATTTTACCTTAATCAGGGTCCCATTAAAGAAAAACGAAAGCTCACAGTTCGCAGCTGAAAACTGACCACTGTGGCAAGACCACAGCAACCAAAGTCTGAAGGCCGAGCTTTCAAGAAGGAATTTTAACACTGTGACCACACAAACTTCGCAAAACCGATTCATATTTACTGCATGGTTTTTTGATCTGCGCACTAATGAGGCACAATGTTAAGCAACCAGTGTAAAAGATGACAGTGACTCATAGTACTTTACACGTTTAAACCCAGAAATGAAAAATCTTGTCGGAGTTTGTTAAAAACCTGACGCTGTCTGGATTAATAACCAGAAGGGAATGTGATACACACCACTGTTGTCTTCCCACAGCTCTCCCATCTAGTTTTCCCAACCAATGGAACCCCGATTTGCTCAGGTGGACACTGAGGTCTCTCTCTTCTTCCCAGAAATGTCCGGCCCCCACCCCAAGGCCAAGGAGGTCTCAATCTGTCTCAGTATCCTCATTCTCTATCGGGCGGTGATGATCTGACAAGTTTGGGCCAAGGACATATAAATGGAAGTTACTGAATGGGGCCCCAGGGGAAGGTCCTGACTTCCTTGTTAACATGAATACACCTGATGGGTCGATTTTCCCCATCTCTGCTCTTCTGCTGGGACACAGGCACGGAGCCAGGAGGCACACCACACACGTGGGATCACGAGATGACAAGTAGGAGAACAGAAGTTGATTTCCTGAGGATGAAAGGGCAGAAACAGAGAAAGATCCTTGGCCTCTGACAGCATCATTCAGCAGCCCTCGCATCCCAGGGCTACTCTGAATCTCTCACTACGTGAGACAAACTTTTATTTATTGAAGCCACGGTTTGTTGGGCTTTCTGTTCCCTGAAGCCTTGTAGACTCGATTGAGCTATATAAAATTGCCATTTTTGTAGGTCAAAAGTTGTTGAAGATCAGAAGTTTCATGTGGTTCAATAATTTGAACAGATGTGGGGTTCAAAACCATTTCACTTCTTCAATAGTTTAAACCTCTCCTCTCCCTTTCTCCTGTCACCGGAAAGTGATCTCTTTTTCAAATATTTCTGATCCTTAATCTGGGGTGTGTTTTTTGAGGGGGTGATCCCTGATTTGTAGCATTTGCTGATTTCTGCGGTGTAAATGTTCCCAACCAGGGCCATTTGAGGCTCCTGACTCTAGGTCACAGAACGAGGAGCCGGGAGGAGACACCTACAGCTGGCTCCTGTGAGCTGGAGCCACAGCACCCCCAGGTCCACGCCGGCCACAGCCTTTTGTTATAGTGTCTGATGGGCTGCGCTAATGTTGCTAGACAGCGATTTGTTATTTTTGTTGTTAGCTCTTTTCATAGGGTTAAGACAAAAACGTGAGGAAAAGGATCCAATTAGGACTTGCGGAAATTGGACAATGGAAATGTAGGTCTTTATTCTTTTATTCATTTAGATCTTATGAGAAAGAATAAAGAAAATATGTAAGCTGGTAGCCACCAGGAAACCAAAAAAAATTCAATTAACTTAAAATTTTTTTTTAACCAACTAGCACTTGAATTGCCTAAGTCTATTAGTTGTCTCTAAAAGAATGGAGAAGGAAGAACAAAAAAGATATGCCTCATTTGCTTATTCACTTTTTTTAAAAAGCGGTATTTTTGTCGCAGTAAAAGAAGACGAAGCATTTGGCTCCCATTTGGGGCAGTGACCTTTATAAAAACCACAACAAAACTCATTTCCTCTGGCTGTTAAATGCCAAGTAACTGTTTAGTTTTCAAACACTGACACTTTCATTCATTTTGGGTAACTGATCCAAGGAATGATTAAAATTCCTCCCAGTTTAAACCTCAGTGCAGCAGGACCACCCATACCAAGTGTGAAGTCTCCCCAGTCCTTGTCACAAGCGTCCTCTTCCTGGACTAAGAGATCATCTCCAGAACTGCACGTGGAATTATTTGTGACTGCCTTGGCTTTCCCTTTAGATTTAAGAAGCTCACCTTTGAGGTGGGAGAGTGGAAGCTTTATTCCTTGGTGGGTGCTTGAAACTGAAAAATAACACACCAGAAAGTCTCCTTTTAGCTAATTTACACCAGCCCTTCAGATGTGACAGGTTGCACGTTCCCCTTGGGCAAAAACCAAAATGCCTTTCAGTCCTGAAAATATTTTTAAAAATAGGTGAGCTTTTATGTTACAGCTAAGTGTCTTTGTGTTGTAAATCAATTTATCTGTTTTCTTTAGAAAAATATCTGACACAATTGATATGATAAAACAGACTTGCCAAAGAAGGAAAATCACAGATTACAGGGAAGTGAAATTAGCGTGTGTTTGAGGCAGGGAAGTCTTAATAGAATAAAGAATTGACAAGGGCTTGGAAGGACGGGGAGAGATTTACAGATGGGGGAAGCAAAGAGGAGTAAGGAGAAGAGAAACAGAGGTGATGGAGAGCTTACCTTTCTTCCCTTGATGGTTGTTTATATCTTATGAGAATCATCTGTTTCAAGAAAGATACACCGAAACAACTTCTAAAACGCATTCATCTTTCCTGATATTTTTAGCTGTGATTTAAGATGCTAATCTCTGAAGCCAATGTGTTGTGCTGATGTCCTTGAGAAAAGGAGCCACTCGGGTGCGCCTGCCTGTTCCAGAAAGGCCATGGACACGCAGACCTGTCCAATTTCTTTCACCAAATTGCCTTTCATGTATTAAGCATCTCATTTTCTTCTGCTTAAACGCTGCTTAAAAACAGGAACAACCTTTGCTTTCTGTCTTTTAATTTTACATTTGTTCAAAGTGTAATGATGTATCTTCTGTTTCCAAAAAAGCAAAATTCCTAACTTTTCCATGATGGTAATATCAAGCCTGTGACTCTCAGAGACCAAAGTTTTGAAGTTCCATCCAGACTGATGGATGATTTGCTTGTACTGATGAAAGGCCAGGAGAAAGATGTTGTACCGTCCCAGTTCCACAGCCCAGTTTGGAGGCACCCAGATACAGATTGTCCAAATATTTTTACTAAAAGTACATTTTTAAAAAGTGTTGAGTAAAAGACATTATAATTGACAAAAGTCTGGGAATTCTTTTGGAAGCCAAGCAGAGAACAAAAACAGAAGAAAACAAACTGGTAAGAATCATAGGGTTCCTCAACTATAGGATGCTGCAAATAAAAATATTTATGGAGTAATGTAGAAGTTGCAATTTTTAGAACATAGTTATATCTTATAACTTTTTACAAGACTTGCAACATTTTCAAAACATTTGGGCTGGATATTAGCTATTCTTATTCAGAATCCAGTCCCCCTTTCTTTGGTATGCCCTCTGTATTTTAAGGGCTGTAAGTCTAAAAATGACATTTTCAAAATCACGTGGAGCTACAATTTTAAATGTGATTTGAGTCTCGCTAATGATATATACTCATGTAGATACAGAAGGCAGAATTGCAGGGAGACCCCCCCCCCTTCGTGGTGTACGAGATGGTAAGCAAGTTCTCCAAAACGTAAGTGTTTGTAGTAACTGAACTCTGTTCTCACGCCGAGTTCTCAGCATCACGGGTGTGAGCAGTTGTGGTGGTGGCAGCCGGGGAATAGAAGCAGCAACAGTGGTTAGATCTGGAAACCAATAAATAGTCCAATGTAACCCTATGAACGATTCCAATGAATGAATTGGTAAGTGCCTCTGTTAAATTCCCTCCCAACTGAAAGACTGAAACAGGTTTCTAACTCACGCACTGAACGCTGATATAACCTCTAAACAGCAACTTGGAAAACCCAATTTATTAAAGAAAACACATATAATTCAACATCTACAATGAACTCTGTCACATCCCCACTCTACTAGGTCAGGAGATAGGTCCCAAAGTGGAGGTAAGGGTTACTGTAGGTCTATTTTTGAGTCGGGTGCTTCCACATACGTCCTGTGTTTTTGAAGTACGTGAGGCAGCACTGAGGAATTGACAGTCAGAAGAGGGATCTGTGTCACTGGAAGGACTGGCCTCTGAGTGAAAGAAGAGCCATTAATGAAGAGGTGTTTCTTACCATCGTGAGTGGTTCTCCTCCTCCTCTCCCTCATCATCGCCTCTGCTGGTTCTCCTTTTTCAGAGCCCTGACGTTGAAGTGTCTGCCCCAGAGTCTACACCTTGAACTTCTGCACTTATACTCACTCCTGAGTGATCTCATCTGGTCATACAGCCTCAAATGCCATCATTATGATGATGACTCAAAGTCCTCGAGAGGACCGTTTCCTATTCACCCCCTGGTTAGTTTCTTCATGGATGGGCTGGGGAGAGGATTGTGGGAAGGGGTGGATAACTGACTGATATTCAAGTGTGTGGGTTTCTTGGAATCCAAATGACTGATGATCAGAGTCTTCCAGAGCCCATCCACAAAGGGCTCCTCTGAGAGGTGCAGGCTACTCACATTACACTGAGGCCCCTGGTGTGTTATAAAACAGGAAAAGGACAAAGCAATGTTATAAAACTGTAGTACATTTAAAATGTTTACATTGAATAAATCAATGCCTTTAAAGCATACACAAAGATGTATGCTTTATTTGCCATGGTCCCAACGGCCTCCTGCTCCTTCCCACTGCTGGTCCCGTAACCATGCAAAACACTGACACAAACTAAGACTCTGGGGATGTGGGAGCACTTAAATTGGAGGTCATCCTTCTTTGGGCAAAGGGAAATGCAGCTGCGTTCACCACAACTGGACTCCTTGCACTCATCCACTCACTCCAAGCTTTATCTTCAAATATTCCCATCTTTGACAAGGACTATCTCCTTGACCAGACTTTAGTCAGGCTCTTCTGAGCTCTCTTCTTGACTAGACCTTGGCCTTGGCTAGCTAAGTTGGCCTAACCATAAGCCTGCCCCTGCTCTAGGATGCTAGACATACAAAGACTTACGAAGAGAATTGCACCTCCCCATCCTTAGTAACTGATCATGTTCCCCTTGCTCCACCTTTGATATCTGACCAAGTCTCTTTCATTGACTTTCCACCTGCTGACCCCCTCACCTTGTCCCATGGCTGTAATTCCCCAGCAGCCGTTGCTGTTCCTGAAGTGGAGCTCAGCTCTGTACTGAAGTCTCTCTCCTCTACGGTAGTAGCTCAAATAAATTCTGTCTTCCCATTTGTAACAAGCGTCCGGTGCAATTTCTCCTTGACACTGTGTGTCCTTCCTCTCTCAAAACACAGCTTATGTGAAACTGGGGAAAACACGTTAACTCCAGAAATGGGGCTAGTAGACCACTCAAAGTCATCGCATTAGCTGTCAGGTGGGAGCCCTGCTAATTCTACCACTGTGCACGTAGGGGGAAACACTGAACTCTGAATCAGCGAGAGGATGAAGGTCAAACCTAAGCAAAACTGTTAGTCAGTATTTTGTCCATCCATTTCCTGCATCTTTTATAACATCCTTTAGTGCACACAAAATACAAAGGTTTGGGGAGGCCGTTGTATTCCGCACAGGAGCCCCAGAACCATGAATTGTGGCATCCACTCTACCTGCCAATTTTCTGTGCTTAAAACTTTCTCTCTACCTTTTTACCAAGATCAAAGCTTATCAAAACTATGCCTGTTCCTTCAGAGAACTATTTCCATTTAAATATCCTCATGGGAAACAATAAAACATAGTCATTTTAGAGAGTAAACTGCTTATAATAGTTTGATGTGTTGCTCCTCTAAGTATTTGTACTTTTAACAGGGAATATTGTTTTGACACCATGAAGGCATCTTAAATGTGGGAGGCTGCTAAGAACTGAAACTGTCCACCCTGATACTCAGTCTGCCACCAGGAACCAAAACCACATCTCCTGTCTACATTCACATCACTTTGCTATTCCTCCGTCTTCATCAGCATTGCTTTATTTTTCCAGGAGCCTTCTGCCCAGGGAAATGGCTTGGTTGTCCATTCCAGGAACTTTCCCATTCTTCAATGGATAACATCAACATAGAGTTTGCACCTAAGATTCTTTGAAATCCTTGCCTTGGTGTTTCCAACAATCCTGGATAATTAGGTGCAATTCTTAGCCCCACTGAAAGACACACTTTAAATCACCCTTTTAATTTTCAGTAAATTCTGTCCTTGTCTTTCCCCACTCCAAGACAACAGCAGAGCTTTGTGAAGTGTTGTTCACCCCTTCTGAGATAAGCAATAAACTCAGACTTGTCTTATCGACAGGATCTGTTGGTGATATCTGGGGAGCTAACTTTTAACAGCTCAGGAGTCTTGCATTGAGAGAAGTCTGTAGCTATTCCTTTAAATTATCAACATCACTTAAAACGTGAGGCTGGCCCTACGCTGATGTCTTTCAAGTTGGATGTTACAGCAAGTTACAAAGGTTGGGGAACAGAGAATTCTCTTAGTTGTCAGGATAGATTAAAACTCCATAAGCAACCCACAAGATACCAAAATTACATCATTCCTCAAAAATCCAAAAACGCACATGGGTCATTACTGTATCCACAATCAAATGAGCCAATTAAAAAGGTAAGAGAGGTCTCACAAAGCATTCTTGCAGTAGGGGAAGATCTTAATTCTGAATACGAAAATATTCTCTTTATTTTGTAAGTTACCCTTCAGCAAGGAGCTGTTTGCCTATATAGCCACTGCAGGAACTCAAACACAGGAACACATTTCATTTTGAAAGAAGAGAAAGGATATATATGAGCTACCACAAGTTTTCCAATATCTGTCTTTAAAGCTTCTAGAGCTGACATGTAGCAAATTTAAAAAAAAAAAAACTTAAAAAAAATTTTTAAAATTTAATTTCATTTTTTTAATGGAGGTGTGGGGATTGAACCCAGGACCTTGTGCATGCTAAGCATGTGCTCTACCACTGAGCTACACCTTCCCTGCTATAGTGAATTTAAAGAGAATTTTTTTTTCTCTTGTTCAGCTTAATGGTAATTTTCAGTGTTTCAAATTGAAGAAGACACTAGAGGGCCCTAAAGCTCATCTTAAATCTAGGAGAGTCTCCTGTATAAACACACAAGAAGCAGAAAAAAACTCTAGTCATTTATTCAGGAGCAAAAACGAGAAAAAGATAATTCATACAAAGAGCTAATATCTATCCTGTGTTTACTTAATTGCTTAACAGAATCAAATTCTGGCAACATGTTAAGTACAGATCTCAATAACCACTTGTTTTCAAAGTAAGTGATTTTTGCAAGTATTAATGCACTAGTAGTAGTTTGTTTTCCAGTGTTGCCCAATTATTAGAGCTTCTTAGCAGGAACTGTACAGTAAAAAAATTCACTTTGCAAGAAATAGTGAGTTTGAGTGAGGCTGCAACTCAGCTGAGTTGATCAACATAAGAAACCAGAAATAATACTACACAGAATCTTTTACAAACGTGAGCCTGCATTGTGTTCATGGAGTGTCGCTGGCCCTAGTGGTCCCCGGAACTCTGCCACGGTCCTGCCACCCCACTGTTTTCCCGCTGGCCTGTCTGTCGCCCTACAGGGGCAGGGACTGTGGCTCTGCTCTTGGACACACTTATCTCCCCATCACCCAGTTCAGTGGGTCATTAAAGTGTCCCTGGTGTGACAGTGCCAGGGATAGAAGTTAACTATGTGTATTCACAGAAGTTTTACATGTCACTTAGAAGAAAGAAGTCATGTTTAGTGCTATCAGTTGGTTGGCTTATGCAAAACAGAAATACAAAATAAGTAAAGGTCCAGAGTTCCACAGCTGTGATGATGCTAAAACAGAGATAAGAACTCACAGAAATAGAAAATAAACTTACGGTTACCAAAGGGGAAAGGGTGGGGGGGAGGGATAAATTGGGGGTCTGGGATTAGCAGATACAAACTACTGTATACAGAATGAGATAAACAACAAGGTCCTACTGTATAGCACAGGAAACTACATTTAAAATCTTGTAATAACCTATAATGAAAAAGAATATAAAAAATAATACATACGTATAACTGAATCACTATGCTGGACACCAGAAACTAACACAACATTGTCAATCAACTATACCTCAATTAAAAAAAAAAGTAGAAATAACAAATTAACACAAATCTGGGGAGAAAAGCCCCAGTTCCTCAGCAGTAGGAGGCAGGACTCAGCGATGTTCCGGAGACATGGGGGGAATGAGGAGGAATCTAGGGAAAGAGGCTAGATTTTCCTGCAGGGCTTGAAATGGGTATTCAAGCCAATCTGATTAAGCTCTTCAAGGATCCAAAGACCCCAGCAGGCCCCAAGGTGTCACGTAAGCATTTTTAAAATAGAAACTGCACAGAGAAGTGGGCAGCTGGAACGCAAAGGATAGAAAGGCTCTGGGCAAACTGGCTCGGGAGGCTCCTGATGCTGAGAAAAATGAAATCAGCCCCAGGCTGAGGGCAAGGTGGACGGGAGAGACAGAGCCCCGAGAAGTCACCTTTCACAAGCACATGTGTGTGGTGAGGCAGTAGCTGAATGTTCCCCGAATGAAACCGATGAGGTCAAGAGTGGGCATTTCTAAGTGAAGTAAGCCAGAAAGAGAAAGAAAAATACCGTATGAGATCGCTCATATGTGGAATCTAAAAACAAAACAAAAACAAAAACGAACCAACAAAGCATAAATACAAAACAGAAACAGACTCATAGACATAGAATACAAACTTGTGGTTGCCAAGGGGGCAGAGGGTGGGAAGGGATAGACAGGATTTCAAAATTGTAGACTAGATAAACAAGATTATACTGTATAGCACAGGGAAATATACACAAGACCTTATGGTAGCTCACAGAGAAAAAAATGTGACAATGAATGTATATATGTTCATGTATAACTGAAAAATTGTGCTCTACACTGGAATTTGACATTGTAAAATGATTATAAATCAATAAAAAATGTTAAAAAAAAAAAAAAAGAGTGGGCATTTCTCAACCAGTCATGGCTCCAGTTTCTTTATAAAACAAATGCCTAGATTTTTCCAGCCAAATAAATGTCCCTTCCATGAGTAAGCAGCCACATTATTAGTAAGGGGAGAAAAATGATTCTGCCTTTTTCTCTGTCTTGTTGTTCCCATCACTCCTTCTCTGGTCAAGGTTAATTCCAGATTTGGGCAGAGCATATATTTTCATTATTCAGCAATATGTCTGAATTTTATATTTATTAGCATACTTTATTTGTTTTTGTCATAAAAGATGCAAAAATAAGTGAAACCACAAAGGGCCCTTTGGTGGCTCTGAGCCTTGGTTTCTCAAGATGCTCCTGGTTTCTTCACAGAGCATCACCCTTCTCCTGGTGGGACCGTAGCACCAGTTCCTGATTCGCTAGCTCACTAATCACAAAACATCCAATGAAATGGAGTCACTCATCAAACAACTACTACAATATATGCTGCAGGGAGAGAAGTAAATAATCCCGGATCCCTACTTCAAAGAACTCAGATCTAATAGGAGAGAAAGAAAACTAAGTGATGGTAAGACACTGTTAAGTGTTGCAGCTGAGAGTCTCGTGGCCTAAAGGTTTGGGCTGCAGGCTGTATTTATTTATTAGTATGTGTGTGTATGGATGGATGGATGGCTGGCTAGATGAATGGGTAGATGAGTTAGGAGTCCATGCAAAGGCAGGAGAATTCAGCCAATACCCACCTCAGTTCATTTGTCTCAGGTGACAAGGGCAGAGGCGGGCAGTCCAGGGCTGGTGCAGGAGTTCCATGATGCCCTCAGGGACCCTGGCATTTTTCCTCCACCGTCTTTAGCTTGGAGACATTTGCCTTCATGCTCATGCTTCACGGTTGCAAAATAGCTGCTATGCCTCAAGACATCACATCTGTCCAGGCTCTAGGCAGTGAGAAGGAGGAAGAAGGAAGGACAGAGTGAAGCATGCCAGCCCATTTGGTCTCCTCTTTATCAAGAAAGCAAAAACCTTTCCAGAGGCCTTAGCATGTAACTGTTCTCTTATATCTCATTCGTCAGAGCCATGTCACAGGTACAGCCCCGGCTGGAAGCTGGTTGATGAAAAGGGGGTTTAGGATGGGAATGAGGGTGGACAACCCACAGTGTAGGACATCTAACGTGTCCACAGGCCTTCACCGTTCTCTCTCACCCATCCGAGCACCCACTGTTCTCTCTAGTTAATCTGAGCGCTGGCAGGGAAGACTCGGGGGTCATTCTGGGATGTGCCTATGGTTACCACTCTTTCAGAAGAGCTCCCTGGAATAAGATGACGGATGAGGAAGCTCGTCTTTTTGAGAATTTCTCCCTGTTTGCATTTAGTCTTCAAATATTGAAGTGGAATTTGAAAGAGAAGTCGTGGAGTCTCCCTAAATAGGCTTACCCTTCCCCTCTTTGGACTCAGCATCTGATTTAAACCGCAGGACACTCAACAGCCCCAACGCCAATTTCAGCTGAGGTGACTGAAACGTCACCCTTTCACTGGGTGTTTCCATTCCCCATTACAAGAGAACTGAATGTTTCCTTTCAAGGCCATCCTCTTCCCCAGCTTCCTGGGGATGTCAGGCACTACAATCGTCCCTTAAATTAGTATCCATAATGGAATGGCATGCACTAAACACTCGCTGTATGCCAGTCACAGTACTAAGCTCCTCTAATCCTTCAACAACTACCTTCTGAGAGGTACTAAGGCACATAAAAATTTAGTCACTTGTCCAAGGTCACGAGGTTGGCAAGTAGTTGAGTGGAGATTCAAACCCAGGCAGTCTGCCTCTCACTGGACACTGGGCAGGGGCTTTTGGTAGCAAATCACCTCACCTCATCTAGGGGGAAATTATGTCCTCGGGAGCTCTTCAAGCTACAGACATGAGGCCCCTGGAACCAGCTCTAAGTCAGCTTAGAGGAGTGCACAGGTAACACTAATAATTCGGGAATATAAGACAGCTTAAGATTTGAATTGTTCATTCTTTCACTCATTCATTCATTCAAGAAATATTTATTGAACCCCTGATCTGTGCTAGGTACCACTCCAGGGCCTGAGGGTTCAACAGTGAGCAAGATAGCATGGACCCTCCCCAAGAGTTTATAGCCTCTAGGGAAAACGAGCAAATAAATGACACTTGATGAGTGATATGATAGGAAAAATTCAAGGCGCTATAAAAGCATGGCCCAGGGGCCTGTTTCCTACTGGAGGGGTGGAGGTGCAGAGCTTCTGACTTCTAGGAGGAAGTGATATTTAAGGCTCTGAAGGGCTGAAATTATCCAGTCAAAGAAGCTATTGATGGAAAAGAGTGTTTCAAGGGGAGAAAGAGAGAGAGAGAGAGAGAGAGAGGGAATGTGTGTTGGGGGGGTAGGGGGTGGGGAGCGGTGTATGTCTAGAGTCAGGAAAACCTGGTTTTTTGGATAACTGGAATGAATGACAAAACCCCTGGGTCAAACGTTCAAGCAGAAAAGAGGAGGAGTGGGCCCAAGAGCCACGAAGAGCTCTGTAACCTTCTAAGCCAATTTAAGGTCAAATGTTTTGTTTATGGATTTCATTTTTCACAATTAGAATTGTAATTGTAATCACACAATGTCACCAGTAAAGACACCGTAATATAGTTCATATCATTTTTGTTCCAAATTAGCTTGTTAACTTCATGGTACATTGATCATTTTAAAACGAGATCTTTTTTTTTTTTTCATTAACTTAAAAATGTTTGGAAATGAAGTGCTTGACATTTTAAAACATTTCTTAGGCTTTATAGCGGAGGCAAATAGGTGAGTGTCTATGTGTCATCTGACAACACACTGGTCTTGGTGTTCCCTGTTTCATGATTCCTGATGACAAACAGATGCCTCAGCCCTTCCATTCTATTCCAAGGCCCCTTTCAAAGGTGACGTCCATGGAACAGGTAAGAGTTCTTCCCAGAATATGGAATTCTTGGCATGCTCTTCAGGGTGATACAGAGGTAGCTGCAGTCTCCCAACCTTCTCTCTCTGTCCCTTCTCTGGCTTCTAAGCTTCTGTGCCAATCAGGTGGACTGGGCTGGAGGCCAGTAAGCAAGTGACTTATGGGTCCACTAAATCCTGGATCTAGAATGTAAGGGGTCTCAACACATAGGAAGGACAGGGAGATGGGTAAGGAGGCAGAGCTGCTTTGGTAAGAAACCAAGAGAGAAGTTGTTTGGATATATGGTCTCCAGACAGTGGGGTGAATGTAGTGCCCAGTCCTGGGGAGATGTGAAACCTGTACAGCCAGGAAAAATGGCCCCACCCTGGGTAGCCAGGGCTCTCTACTCATAGGCAGAATAGAGGATGTCATAGTTCTGAGGGATTCATTCATTCATTCAACAAATATGCCACGGCAACACAGCAATGAATAAAACAGACAAAAACTCCTCCCTTCATGAAACTTATATTCTAGTGCTGCAGAGAGAATTCAGTGATGTGCAAAAGGAACACTTTGTGACTAACTAGATTTATTCCAAGAATACAACTTTTAATTTTGGTCTTACATTGAAAAAGAAATCAATGTAATTCACCACATTTACAGAATAAAAGAGAAAAACACATATCATCTCAATAGTTGTGAAAAAGCATGTGGTAAAATCCAATATCTATTCATGATTTTAAAAAACAAATACTCCTTGCAAACTTGGACTACAAGGGAAGTTTCTTAATTTAGTGAAGGATATTTACAAAACAAATTTTGATGAATGTAATAGTTAATGGTAAAATGTTGAAAGTTTTCTTTTTGAGATCTAAAACAAGACAAGGATTTTATCACCACATTTATTCAACATTGACCATTGAAAGTTCTAGCCAGTGCAGTATGAAAAGAAAAATAAATAAATTGCAGAATTATTGGAAATGAAGAAATGAAATATCCCTATTCACAGATGATACAATTATGTAAGTGGAAAAATGAAAAAGAAAGTACAGTCAAATTAAAATAATTAATAAATGAATTTAGTAAAATTACTGGAAGCAATATTTTTAAATCTATTTAAATTTCTATGTACTAGTAATTAAAAAATCAAATAAAAAGATATCATTTATGATAACTTCAAAAATATCAAATATCAAGAATAAATCTAACAAAGGATATGCAGGATCTCAATGCAAAAACTATGAAATATTATTAAGACAAAACAATATCTAAATAATTGATGGGGAAATACCATATTCATGGATTGGAGGAATCAAAAACATAGAGAATAATTCAGATGGAGCTATATATTTAATGCAAATCTCTGTAGATTTTTCTTTATTATTATCATTATTAATTAAACTAACAAGCTGAAATTTAGTTAGAATTCCAAGGACCAAGAATGGTCAAGACAATTTTTTAAGAAGAAGAACAAAGCCAGATTTCTGGTTATCAAGACCAGGAAGCTATAGTTGTTAGGAAATTGGCAGAAATTAAGAGAATGGCACAAGGAGAGACAAATAGACAATGAAATAGAAAGAAAGCCAGAACATACAGCCACACACGACCTTTGATTTATGAGAAAGGAGGTGTAATAGAGCAGTGAGAGAAAGGGGGGATCTCTTCAGTAAATAAAATTGAAACAATTAAATACCCACATAGGGAAAAAAAAAAAAAAAAAAAGAAAGAAACTTGACCTCTACCTTACACCATAAATGACTATTAATTCCAGATATTTTTAGTCATAAATATGAAAGAAAAAAAAAGAAAGAACTGCAAGAAGATATGACAGGACTGTATCTTTATGATTTCAGAGTAGAGAACGACTTTAAAAATAGGATATTAAAAAATGCAAACTATAAAGAAACCGTAAAAGCTCAAGCCACATATTAAATTACATTGAAATTAATAACTTCTGTTCACCAAAAGATACCTTTAAGGGTGAAAAGGGAAGCACAGAGAGAAGGAAATATTTACAACACAAATCGTAGATAAAAGATTAGCCCAAATATATAAATGATTTCTATATATAATAAGAAAAAAGGTAAACAATCCAATAGAAAAATGCGTAAGAGCAAATCACAAAAGAGGCCATTCAAATGGCCAATAAATTCTTCTTTCAAATTAAAATTCCTCAAAGACAAACCAAAAGCAAAAGATAAACAAGACACAGAAAGGCGGAGGACTTGTGGCTGATTGGCAAGCAGGGAGTATGGAGTGAAGGAATCAGGATGTGCCAGACCTTTGGCTAAAAGAACCTGGATGATAGTCAATACAGCTCCACAATTTCTAACTCCAGTTCTTGGGACCAGCCCCTGCCACTGTGAAATGTATCCGTTTTCTGTGGGTCTTTGGATTTTTCATGAACTCGTTTCCTATTCCCACACCAACTCCAACCCTAGTTACAGCCCAGTCCCTCTCTTGGCTACTAAGTGTGACCATCCTGAAGAATGCTTAAAAGGCTGTGTCTTTTCCCTTTAGAAGTGCTCTTTGGAGCCAAACAGAGATCTGCAGTTGCTTTGTTAGCTGGAGGAAAGGAAGTTTGGAAAATGTAAACTGCAAATTGAATTTTCCTTAAAGGGACAGCTATTGGCTCTCTCGAATTTTCAGGTAATCGGTTACGATGCTGTCAAATAAAATCACTCACATACAGTCCACCTAATAATAGCAAATGCAGATTACCTCATGCACTCTTAACTCCTTAAACACTCTTACTTGTGGCTTCAGGTAGAAGATCTCCAGCGAGAAAAACTTGCAAGAAGATTTGACCTGAAATCAATAATGAAATCCTCTGCAGCATTTTAAGAGTAACTGTGTAAAAAGAAAGCAATTATAGTCATTCATTTAATCACGTCTCTGAAAGTGAGCTGAAGTCTTCATCTGGGGGTGAAAGAATTTACTCTACTCTGCAATAGATTTGACCTCAAAATGGCCCCAGAATCCCTACCTGGACAGAACAAACTACCAACCACTTGAAAAATATTTTAACTCCAATCATAACTTTATACATAGGGCCTACTGATAAAGTGGAAACATTATGCATATTATAATAATAAATAAGAATACAACCAGTCAGTCTTTGAAAGATGCAAAATAATGTAGTGAAAGCTTCTATATGTACACTTATATATTTCAAAATGTCTTCTTTAAAGTAGATCCGATTTTTTTTTAATTTATAAAGAATGATTTTGAATATGCTTCAACTGTACTCCATTCTGGAAAAGCAATTTTTAGACATTACCAATCATTCACATTAATATAATCTCTGTAACTTTAGATACTGATTTATTCATTCTATTTGACAATAAAAAATAAAGTAACCTAAAATAAAATAAAGGAGCCTAGCATTACCTTGGTGAAATGTTCTATTAATCTTTCAAGTTTGAAAATGAATGCCACAGGAAAATGCCAAACAACAGAAAATGTATTAAGGTAACAGAAGAAAATTTAAAGGACTCTGCTAAATGTGCGGAACTAGGCTATGCCCTGCAACTGTCTTTGAGTTGAAGCTTTAAATGAGGGCGTGCGTTACAAGCGTCTTTGAGTTAATGTAACTGGAGAAAATGTAGGAAATCCATTGCCCTCCTTCCAGAGAATGCTGTGCATAGCTGTCAGTGAAACAGACCTGATAGCATTTTTTCATATTAGTTGACCCCCACAAAGTGGATAGCAATGTATATATGATTCCTAAGGGTCCTTTATTCAAAACCTGCCCTGCAGAGAGACCTGTAGAATATTTCTTAGTAGGGTTGGCTTCAGGATCCCGTTCCCAGGCTTAGAAGGGCCTTGCACTCGGTTTGAGGTTCTGCTGTCCCATCTTGAATTGTTCACATTTTCTGTGCAAAAGGCTTTGCAGTTACCTTGCAGTGAGCCCCACGAGTTACACAACTGAGCCTCTTCCGTGGTGTGAAGTCTGAACTGTGATTTGGGGTCACACTCGATGTTCCCCTATTCCTTAAATACTAAGGAAAATAGTTTTGGCCTTGGTCAAACATACACAGTTACAGATATTTCTCTCCTTCAACCATTTTCCCTTCTTTTCTCCCTTTTCGTCCTTGGAGCTTCTCTTCTTAACGTTGACTACTGTCTACGGACATGTAGGTCCGTTGTTACCAGGCTCTCTAGTCTGTTCCACTGATCAATCCCTGGGCCTTACGCTGGGTTTTAACTGTGACAGCTCTATGATGAGTCATAATAGACAGTTATAGAAGACCACGTTCCTCAGAAGGGGCTTGGTTATTCTTGGTCCTTTGCTAGTCCACATTAACTTGAAAAGCAGCTTGTTGTAGTGTTGGGATTTGAGGAGAATTAAAATCATTTGATTGATTTGATAATTTTAGGACAGATTAAAATCAGTCAGGAAGAGAACATATGACAGAATCCAGGGTAGGTCAGAGGCTAAAGGCCACAGAAGAGTGGCTGTTAACAGCTACATGGTGGCTTCTGGGAGGATGATCACTTATCAGACTACCCACCAAGCCTGCTCGATAGTTTAACATGAAAATGCAAATAAGAATGACAGCGCCCATGAAGCGTCTGAAAATGCTTACCTAATATTTATTTGATGTTGGGTTTCTTTTGAAACTACCAACTTTATTAATTGTATTAGATGAATAATAGAAAATAGATTGGCATTTCACTAAAGTCGGCCCCACATCCTTCCAGTGGTAAATGATTTAGAGTGACTTGTTGGCATGATTTAACCTTAATCAGTGCTTGAGAAGTGTAGCTATATTTTAATATTTAATAATATACTTAATGATGTAGCTTTACAAACCTCCCAGATTATTGCCCCTTGCTCAGCAAGCTTTTTTGGATGCATTTTTCTTGGATTTCAGGGAGGTCTTTCTAGAAAAGACTTAAAAGCAGACTTAGAAGAATGTGTGCAAATTACAAAGTAACCGAATAGAGCAACATTTCAAAAACGTCTCATTACAAGAGCTTCCAGCTAAGGAAGCACTGAAGCAAAAAAGGGATGCTATAGAATGGAGACTCTTGGGATCCCTTCCACCTCTAAGATCCCATGATGCTCCTGGGCTATGGAGAAGTGAGCATGCCCAAGTGAAAGAGACTCAGGCAACTGACCTAGCAAACTGGAGGGAAATGCTTCTAGATCTCCTGGGAGATCCACGCCTCAGGCCAAGGTAACAATAAGGCAGAGTAATGCAATAGAAATATACCAACTTTCCAGGCACGTAGATCTGAATCCTGTAGCTGGGTGTGTCTCTGTTCCTTCATATACCTCAAGTAAAATTCAAAGGAGATTAAATATGCAAATTACCTGACTAGTAGGTGTGTGACAGATGGTAGCTGGCATTATTCATAACTAGGGAAGAGAAAAGAAATTATTGCATAAATGGCAAAAAATTCAGTCAACAATTAAAACTATTTACATAGAATGTATAAACTCTGAATACTTACGATGATGTCTTTTCTATTACCATAAACAATTATCATAACACGGGAGTTATTTGCACATATTGGCGTAGCAACAGCCCTCCAGTGATGTACTGTACCTGAAAATACATGCTGCTGATGTGAGTGCTGAGAAATCGGGTTATCACCGGTCCTTCCTCTACCATGTCACTTCCCAAACAAGCAAATAGTTCATGTGCACTTGTGTGTTAAAGAAAATGTTCTTTCTTTGGAAGAATGAAATACTTACAAAAATAATCTTTTAAATTATCAGGATGCTCTCGTTAGTACTGAGTTATTTTTGCAGGAGTGGATCAAAAATCAGCTTTCTTGCTGCAAGGCTTTATTGAAACAATATGAAATTGAGGTCTGATTATCAAGTAATTCAGCACAGAGGAGTAAGAAAACAATCAGGCTAAAGAGTGATCTTAATGAATTAGGGAATAGAAAATCAGTTGGGTTAACAAACTCAAGAGGTGACTTGAATAACAAAATAAAATGGAAAAACCCCTAGAGCCCACCAACCAACTAGCATGTAGTTTCCTTGAGGATACAGCTCCCGATATATAATGAGCACATAATAAATACTGTTTAAGTGAATGAATAGGTTAAGAAAATAGGAGATTGGAAAACAATTTGGCTTTTTTGGTTTTTTCCGGGGGCAGAGGGTGGTGGCGGTGTAACATTGACATTTGCTTATTCTTTACACAAATAAGGGAGGGAGAGAGAATGGGAACCGGTGGGATGCTTAAGGGCTAAGGCTGATGGTGGAATGTATCATGTCTGCCCATATTCCAGGGACCGGAGCTGTTACTTGACTCCTCTCAGAAGCATCGGGGCTGGGAAAGGCAGGCTTCCTGTGCCCAGGGAGAAGAGGAAATGATTTGGTTTCTCTGCAACAGACAGTGCCTGGAGATGCTCTTCCTTCTCTCTCGACTCCAGACACAGTCTGTCCCGCTGATGCTACTGGGCTTTTACCTCTTGATGTTGTTTGCATCTTTTCATAGCTTATCTTTCCCAACCAGACGCTAAGATCCAGGAGAAGAGAAATCGTATCTTAAACTTCTTGTCTTAAACAACACCCAGCCTGGGGCCCTGGGTGCTCAAAAATTCCTCACCCCTACGGAGTGCGTTTCAATTCACAGAGTGTCTTCCCAGATTTATCTTATTGTTGACTGCTGGAGTGGAGGACCACTATTTCTGACTTTATGATGTACAAATGTTTGGATGAGCTGCAGAAGGCTGGGCAAAGCAAATGTTTCCATTCCATCCAGTTCAGCCCCGCCCACATCGATAGAACTTCTCTCTTTCACTCCTAAAATAAACTCTATTGGGTCATGCTGTATTTTTCTTTTATCACTGCTGGCATTTTATTTAAATGTGTGCATCCATATTCATAAGTGAGATAGTGTGCTGTCTTTTCTATATTTTGTATCAGGGTTATACTAGTTGCAAACGAATGACCCCTGATGGTAAAGCCACATACAGGAGTCCCCATCTCTGAATTTTTGCTTGGAGGGTCGCTGTCGGGAGAGCTGCCTGACCCAAACTAGAATGTGACAGGAGAGAAAAATTAGCTTTTATTCTGGTAATTCACAGAAATACTGGGATTCTTGTTACAGCAGCAAGTGTTGCTTTTCCTGACTCATACATCCTTCTCATCTCAGGTCCTGTCGTCATCCTAGGAGACTGACTGGATGACCTTCCATGCCTCAGCCTCACAGCTCTTCTTAACCTCATGCGCCTTCATAAGCTCATTTCCTCTATTGCCATTTGGCTACAATCCCAGAGCTTGTCATCCCCTAGAGATTCCACTTCTCCACAATTACAGATTCTAACAGACTTTCTCCTACAACTTCCTCTCCTTGGACTGCAGCCACCAACTTGTTCTTCAGCACCCTCAAGATCTCTTATCCACTTTCTGCCCTTCCTGCCTTCACTTCCTTCCCTGCCCATGTGCATTAGTCTCCTACGGCAGCTGTAACAAAAACCATAGACTAAGTGGCTTAAACAACAGAAACTTATTTGCCCCCCATTCTGAAGGCTAGAAGTCCAAGGTCAAGGTTTTGGCTGATTTGGTTTCTGGTGAGAACTCTCTTCTTCCTGGCTGCTGGACAGCCTCCTTCTCATATGTCCTCAGGTGGCCTTTTCTAGGTGTGTGTGCACAGAGAGACAGAGCTCTCTAGTGTCTCTTTTTAGAAGGATGTTAATCCTATCAGATCAGGGCCCCACCCTTATGAGCTCATTAAACTTTAATTGCTTCAGAGGCCCCATTTCCAAATACAGCCACATGGGCATTAAGGCTTCAACATATGAATTTGGGGGTAAAAGGGCACAGATAGTCAGACCATAACACCGTCTTACTATCATTAGTCCGTAAGCTCCATCACTCCCAGGTTAACCAGTATTCTGAACTCTCTTGACCACTTGTCCTTCCATCCAATTAGTTTGCAGAAACTAAACATGGATCAATCCCAGGGCCCACTTTCTGCCTGGTGGTCCTGCTGAGGAGAAAAAATAAAAATCACACAAATGTGTAGACATGTTGTTGTCTTCAACTTGAAAACCCTCTACATTGCCTTAGTCATATCTTTATCTTATTTTCCATGAAGGGGCCCAGAATGTCCCACTGTGACCTAAAAGTTCTTTTGAGCTAAAGGCATTTGAGAATCAACAGATGCAGGAAGAGTTTTTTTTTTTTTTTCTTTTTCTTTTTCTTCTCAACTCCTCTTATCTGTCTGAAAGCAGAGCTTCCCCAAAGAACTCAACAGTCGTAAATCCCTTTCCCAGGAGTTTCACATCAAATTATCATACCTGCCATCTATTCTCGTAAGGGCTCATTTATCTTTCCTAAAAGTCACTTGTTTTGCCTTTTCCTTCTCCTCTTCCACTATTAAGATGGTATATAAGCCCCAAATTCTAACCACCTCCCTGAGTCACATTTTTTTTTTTTCAGTAAACTTCTGTGTGTGTATATATGCGGATAAAAATCTGTCTTTAGTCAGTTTAATTCACAGGACTCAGTAAATGACCCTAAGAGGTTAGAGGAAGTTTTTCCTTGAGGACACCCCCCCACTGGCTATGTCAAATCTTCTCTAGTTTCCTTAAATTCCTCCCCAATCTGTCACTTCCCTTCACTCTCATCAAATGACCTCCTTTTCTATTTCACATAGAAATTGAGATTATCAAGCACAGAGTCCCTCAACATCTTACCGAGTCCTCCAAATGCTAACTTTGATTTCCTTTGATCTTCACTGAATTGAAGAGATGTCCCTCTGTCCCCACCACACATTCATTGCCTGCCTGCCTTTCTACTGCTCATGTCTTTGCTTTGCTGTCTTTCTGCCCTGTCTTAGTTAGATCTTCCTTCTCTCCTCTGCTGGGTTTTCCACCCCCGCCTCTAAATATGCCCACACCTTTCAAACATCTTGATTCAAGCCCTCTCTTGATTCTGCATCCCCCCCGCATAGTTCAGGCTCTGTCTTTTGTTTTCCTTCCCTCACATCCAAATTTCTTGCAAGAGATGCCTGCACCTCCTTATTTCTCATGCTTTCCTCAACCCACTGCCATATGTCTTCCTCCTCCTCTTAACTGCTTGTGCCAGGGTCACCTGCTTCTAAATCCAGCAAACATTTCCAGGCTTTCTCTTCCTTCATCTCGCTAATGTATTTGGTCCTGCTGGACGCCCCCTCCTTCTCCTCACTGGCCTCAGTGATACTCTCCTCCTTTGCTTTGGCTCTTTCCTCTTTGGCTTATTCTTCCCTGACTCCTGCTCTTCCTACTACTTAGATGTGTCTCCTCTGTTCCATCCTCCTCTCTTCCTTGCTACATTCTCTCTGATTTGCTTCATCTCCTGCTGTGGCTTGAGCTACTAACTCAATGCGGACTGATCACCAAAATCTGAATCTCTGCCTCTTTCTTCTGAGTTCCAGGCATCTTCATTCATCTTTGTACTGGATGTTTCTTCTGTGAAGCTATTACAGGCTACTCAAATATAACATGCCCCAAACAAAACTCATTTTCATCTCCCTCAAATATATTCCCCATCTTGGAGAAGGGCACCATCCTTTTCTGGACTGCCAAAGCTATAAATCAGAAAATAAGTCTGATGCTCTCTTTTACCTTCCTCCTTCTAATCAGGCACCAATCTTGTCAATCCTGGCATCTTAACATCTCCCAACTATAGCCCCTCCTCCATCTCCATCACCATATCTCAATTCAGACCTTTACAATCTCTTCCTTGGGTTACTTTTATAGTACCCTAATTAATCTGTTACTACCTCCTCTCTGCAGTCAGAAAGCTCTTTCTTAACTATATAGAAGATGAAAAATTGCTTTCCCTCTACCCGTCTTAGGTTTACTGACTACAAATGAGACTAATGAAAGCAGATTAATGAGAGAAAAACAAACGTCTGTTAACAGGCACATCATGCATACACATGGGAGTCCTCAGTGATGAGTAACTCAAAAGGGTGGTTAGAACTTGGGCTTACATAGCATCTTAATAAAAAAACAATATATTTTTAGGGAAGTCATAAGGCAAAGAAAAAGGACTTTGAGTTTCTAAGGCAGTAAATTATGGGAAAGTAAATATATGGGAGAACTAAGAGGTAAGGGCCAGTTAGTAGTTTGTTATGTAGATTCCTCTGATGTTGTCCCTGGACTGATAAGGGTTTAGAGTTGTCTCCAGTGATTAACTTCTGTACTTCCTGGTAAAGAGGAGACACCTTTACAAATTTGTGTTCTGCTTTAGTTAAAAAGGGAGGTATCTGCTTCTTCTCAATTACTTTGAGCACCAGCGGATCCTTATGCCCAAGAGGCATTTGGGGGGAAGCACATCTGCTACTCTTCAATTACACATCTGCTCATATCACTCCATTTGCTAAAATTCACAGGTTGACCTCATAGTTTTCAGAATGAGGTCAAAATGACTTGAGGCGACACACAGGACCCATTGTGATCTTACTTCTGTAAACAAGCAGGATCCTATGGGGCCCTCTCCAGGCAGAGCCCTCCTCCATATCCCCTGCTTTAGTTCCCGTCTGAAGTACCTACATAATAGTATCTGATGCACATTTCCTGAGTTGTTTTACAGATGCTAAAACCCGCACCAAACAGAAGAAATTAACTACTTGGTGACCATGAGCAGGTAGCCCCTAGACCTACTGGCGCCTAAGGATTAATAACGTTAACCCTTGTGACACCATCCTGTTACCTCACCATCAACCAGTCAGAGAACTGTGCAGGTGCAGATCACACACCTTGGAATGCCCCTCCCTCACCTTTCCTTTAAAAATACATTCCTGGAACCCATCAGGGAGTTTAGGTCTTTTGAGCACTGGCTGTGCTGCACTCCTTGCTTGGTGCCTTGCAATAAATGTTGCACTCTCCTTCCTCACAACCTGGTGTCAGTAGATTGACTTTACTGTGCATGGGTGAGTGGACCCAAGTTTAGTTCGGTAACACTTCTGCCCACCTTTCTAGCTTCCCCTTGGCGTTCTGACCTCTACCATCCTCAACTATAGTTCTGGCAAAGTCAAACAACTTGCACTGGATGCATCAAATTCTCGATCATCTCCCAGCCTTCATCCATGCTACTGGAATCCCCTTCCTTCCACTCCACTTCCTCATAAACTCGTTCAGCTCATTCTTCAAGGGTTGTCTTGGGGCATGATGTCCTTAGGAAAGCTTTTCTGGACACTCAGCACCACCACCCTTCTGCGTTCTCCTACAACGCCTTGTGCATGTCCTTATTCTTACCTTATGTGAGCTGGAAATGATTTGTCTGTCTAATCTCAATCAATGAAGTCCTAAAATTTGTGCCCTGCTTTTGCTACTGGGCTGCTCTGTTGGTTTTCCTGTTTCCCATTCCTGCCTTCTTTACCCCAACCCCTTTCCAAGTCACTATTGGAAGGATCTTTTTCAGATGCAAATTGAATGAATAGGCCTTCCCTGCTTCTGAAGTGTCTTTTAAGGAGGGCTTACATCAGAACCAGTTCAGAAAATGCTACTTTCACATATGAATGAATGCAGTTAAAGATAGCTTCATAGAAGTCGGATTTTTGTGAGTTCTTTTTTAGGATTAGTAGGCTATCAATCAGTGCAAAATACCAGGGAGAACATTCAAGGTGCCTCTTTATGGGCCTTGAAAAGGCCAGGTGGGAATGAATCATTGAGAGAGAAGAACTGTGGGAATGAACACTAGAAAAATCGCCTGGAAAAAAATAATTTTTTTAAAGATTGCCTGGAGCCAATCTAAGGAGAATTTTCAATGCAGTCCTAAAGGGTTGCACCATTAAATGTATTTTGTGCAAGACAAAACTGAGTTCTGCATCTAATTTCCCTATTTCAGACTAGCACAGTTGAGGAAACTCAACTGGGAAGTGAAAGGAACTATTTTTAATTATTATTTTTAGGTGACAATTCAAATGTAGGTTCCCAAAAGACTAGCTGAGACCCCCCCCAAAGAATCCAAGAGATATATTGGGATGGAAAGAGCTGATGGGGCAGATCAAAATAATTTTAAGAGCTGCAATTTTAATATCCTGATGTGAAAATGACTGAGATACAGACTGACCTCGGAAACATTGTTTAAAAGAAGACTATTAGTTGTTGTAATATTTCACCAAAGCCACTGTTTAAATGTTTATTTTTTAAAATGTATATCAGTGCTATTCTAAGATAATCATATTCTTATAAAATAATTTAACCAATAAAAATAGGAAAAATAGGGAGGAAAGACACTATTTAGAAAGAAAATAATATGCTATGAAAATTTTGTCTCCAGAGAAAGTGGTAGGTTATTTAAGAGGCTGCTCCATTATGTAAAAGCTTGGTTATCAAATTCAGATGCTTCGGAGAGGGACTCTTTGATTTGCGCCACAAAATAAATAGTTTGCATTAGAGAAAGCTTCCCCTCAATGTTATGAATCATCTTTGACTGGTGAGTAATTAAGCCCGTGATTTTTAATTTTTAAAACTACCATGAGACCGAGAAAGGGTGAATTAATGTAGATTCTGTTATTATTCTTAAAGGCTTTCAAAACAATGGACCAAGAATGGGAAGTCCTGGATTAAATTCCCAGACCTACAGTGATTGAAGACCTTTTGCTGCATTATGCTAGTCAGACAACAAACACATCTTGCCACTAAAAAACAAACAAAAAAACTGAGCACAATGTCTTAATGATAGACATATTTTGTAAACCTAGTTTAAGGTCATATAATTGCTTCTCAGGAACGTGTTAAATATTAGCTATTATGCTTTAGAATGTGGGTTGTGACAGTATTGTGGGACTTTTTTTTTTTGACACCTAAAGGAATATTTAAGGTTAGTGAGACGGAGGTCTAGTGAATTGAATGTGATTATCTCCTCCTCTTCTCCATTAGAATGACATTTACTGATAAGACAGCAGCCTTAGGAGCCTTGGGAAAGGAAATCTCTGCAGGTTACATACCATTTAAGAAAGACTGGTGATAGCAATGATTCACATTTAACGTTAGAAATTGAGCTGAATGATAAAACATAATGTGTTTCCAGACTATAAATGGCATATATTAGCAGAGTCCAAACTGTGAGGTTCTAAAGAATATATATCTGCCTTGGGAAGTAGTACTAAAGCTTTTCTAGACTAGGACAAAAATTATTATTAAACAAGTAGTGATTTAATAAAAAAAAAGGAAAAGAAAAGAAAGAGGGAAAAAAAAAAGAGAAAGAGTGGGAGGAAAGAAGGAAGGAAGGAAGCTGCAAAAGGTAGAGAGAAAATTTAAAGGAACCAACTTAACACCTGGTGCCAAATTCAGAGGCTTTTTCCCCATGAGAACAAAATCAAACATGTCTATAAACATGAATAATATGTATGGACACAAATATTGTAATTGCTGCCAAAATGATAATACTGCTTCTATTTTTCAGAAATATTTTTATTGGATACATTCAGTTAATTTTATCCAGCTGTCAGTAAGTACTTTCTGGAAGTTGCCAGAAAATGACTTGAATGTGAACACTTAAAACAATGAATAAATCATCTTAATACTTCTATGAGCATAAAGAAGAGCCTCTGGGCCAAATGGTTTCAGTGTCTACTTTTTGGCATGGGTATCACAGGGTTCCTAGACCTGGTTTGTGTAGGACATGCTCTCAGAACTGTTTTTCCAACCAAAACGTTAGGCTTGTGGTGAATATCTTCAATCTTAAAGGGACTTCCTAGTGGCCAATAGTAGTATCTTTTCCTGAGATGGCTGGCTGCGCCCAGAGAATAGTCTGGTGTTGGTAGTAGATTGATTCAGACAAGCTTAGGTAGGGACTTGGCCCTTGAGTTCACACTCAAAAGTTCCCCAGTGCAATGACAAGCATTCTTTTTTTTTCCCCATTCATATACTTTTTATGGAAGTATAGTCTATGACAAGCATTCTTAATTATATTACAAAAAAAAAAATAATGTTGTGGCTAAGATGTCTAGGTACCCCGGGAGCACATGGCCTTTGCACTGACCTCAGGTAGAGAAGACTGTGGGCCAAGCACAGTGTGGTCAAGGGGTGTGGGATCATGTCCCATCTCAGCTACCCACTCATTCTGTTATGTAACCTCAGGCAGTCTTTCCCATCTGAGAATGGGTGTATTGATGCCTGCCTCAGAGGGATGGCACACCTCTTTGCAATGATGTAAGCAAAAACCCGGTGTTACTAAACACAAGTTCATGTGCCCCATGCATGGTGAGGCCAAAACAAACCAAAACATCAGAGTTTGTGATACTGAGTCCAAATTTGTTCTGCTCATCACACGACAGGCCAATGACGAGGTGTTGGGGCGGGGAATAGTGACTTTATTCACAAAGCCAGCAGATCAAGAAGGTGGGGGACCAATGTCCTAGAGACCCAAGTCAGAATTCAGGTTCCTTTTATACTAAAAATGGGAGAGGGTGTGGTTGGTTGTAGCAAACTTCTTGGTGCCAGAATCCTTGTTCTTGCAGCTGTCGGCCTAGGTCAGGTCATGATGTTCCCGTAAACCTCCAACATGACAAATGTTATTTTCTATTCTGCAACTTTTCATCTTTATATGAATAGAAAAGTGTTATATCCTTAAAGGTCAGAGCCTCAAGGGTGGGCTTTCCTGTACATTTCAGGTTATAGGCAACGTTCTTTCACAAAAGGTGCAGAACCAGCACGACTAAGCACAGGAACCAGAGCGCAGGGTTAGAGCTAAAGGAACAGATCTCATATGGAGTCAGATTTGTTCCTTCCTATTACATTTGGAGCAGAGAAATGTTTATTGCAGAAGGATCCATTGGCTGATGCCCAAGAAAACCCTGAACTCCCTGTAGGGTTTCAGAAAGCATATTTAACGGCTGGGTGAGGGAGATGGGGTCGCAGAGTCCATGATCAGCTCGTGCACAGTCCTCTGATTGGTTGATGTGGAGGTAACAGGGTGGCCAACATTATCAACCCCGGGCATCAGAAGGTCTGGGGGCCCTGTGCTCACGATCATCAGGTAGTTAATTTCTTCCATTCGGTGGTGGGTTTTAGCATCTGAAGAACTCAGGAAATATGCAGGAGATACCATTATCTGGATATTTCAGACAGGTGCTACAGCAGAGGACATGGGAGAAGGGTCTGACCCTGAAAGGCGCCACAGGGCCCTGCTCAGTTCCACTGGCACTGTGCTGAGAGTCACCAGCACCTACAGCAAGAATTCTTTAAAACTCTAATGTGCCGCTGCTGAGGTTTTAATGATTGGTTATTTTTTTAATGAAGCTAAAAATTATAGAAACTTTACCTAACACCAGTGATATCTGGGTCCCTGCTTCCAGCAAAAGTTATGGTAACACCAAATTGAGAATATTAATAATGAATCAAAAAAAAAGTGAGCTTTACCCAAAAAAACAATTAAAGCACAGCCAAGGGCTTTGAAACCAGACACACTTGGGTTCCGAGCTGAACTTTCTACTTAATAGCCATATGGCCTTGGGTGAATGATTCAGTTCTTTCAACTTTCTCCTATATAAGATGGCTCAACAGTCCTTACTTTGGCGTGGTGTTGTCTAGATTAAATGAAACCATGGGTCTGAGCATTGGCCCTGCTGTTGACCCGCTCATGACCTTGGGCGAATTTCCAAATCTCTGGGCTTTGCTTTGCTCGCTGGTCCAGGGCTTTTAGAGTAACCCCTAATTTGGTAATCGGTATGAGGATTACATGGAAAATTTAAAACGGTGGCTGGCACATGGTAAGTGCTCACTGGGTGTTAAATATTCATTTTTCTTTGTCTCTTCTTATTCATTGATGTTACTGTTAACAGCCAGAAGTTAGGTTTGATAAGCTGACCATAGCACAGATCTGAAAAAAAATGCTCGAACAGTCTGGAGTATAATCCGGCGAGAGAAGTAACTTCCTGAAAGCAGACTCTCAAAGGAACAGAAAGAGGGGTCCAGGCGGATGAGAGGAGCAGGGGCTGTTCTGGAAAGCACTGAGGGAGGAGAGGGCACTCCGCCATCGTGACCCACCCCTGAGCCACTGGAACTGGCCCAGCTGCCTTTGACCATCACTGTCACCCCGCATTTCACAGCTCACCAAGCCCCTTCCCTTCCACCGCCACGCCCCTGACCCTCACGTTGAGTTGGTGGAGATTCTGAGCAGTGAACCCTCACGTCAAGCACCGCACCCCCTTCTGGTTACTTCTTGTGTCTGGTTGTCTCTGTGGTAATGTAATTTTGTCCTCATACCAGGAAATAATTCAGAAAATATGTTGCCATGGAAGTTGCTGGAAACTTCCACGTATTGACAAGGAGAAGAATTAATTGGCCTGTCAGACCATAGGAACCCCCCCGGGGAGGTCATCTTTGACTGCACTCGGAAGTCACTGAGTCAACACAGCATCTCTGGTGTGTCTCCGCTCAGCCAGGATGCCTCTTGACAGGACCAGATTCAAAAAAAAAAAAAAAAAAAAAAAAGAAACCAAAAACCCTGCTCCAAGGTAAGAGACAGCTTATTAAATCTGTCTCAGGCTTACTGCCTGATACCTTTTAAGCCTAGTCTGATTCCTTTCAGGCCCTTGACACATGTTAATTGACATCACTCTGTTGGCAGAGGCTGAGAGGAGACAGACTTGCTTTCTGCTTCTCCTGTACTCAGCAGGACGTCTTTTCGTAAATACCAAACGGGATGCCTTAAAAATGGAAAAAATATGCAAGATGGGGCTTTAGATGCATTTAGACAGTTTATTCATCCCTGAATATGGCCAAGCCCTTCTTGTGCTCTTTTGGGCACAAGAAGAGTGTCACAAACTGGGACAAAGTAGAAAACGTGCCATGTGGAAACCAATCATTGTCAACAGTAAGTGCCTGTGGTGGCCTTTCCTCACCTCAGAGTTCCTGACTGTGGGCAGTCCTACTGCTCCTTCTTGAGTGTGTTTCTTTCACTGAATAAATATTTATTTACAAATATTTGTACCATTCAAGGAACTGGAAACACAGCATCAAAAAAAAGGAAAGAAAAAAAAAGAAAAGAAAAGGAAAGGAAAGGAAAGGAAAGGAAAAGGAAAAAAAGGAAAAAGGAAAGGAAAGGAAAGGAAAGGAAAGGAAAGGAAAGGAAAGGAAAGGAAAGGAAAGGAAAGGAAAGGAAAGGAAAGGAAAGGAAAGGAAAAGGAAAGGAAAGGAAAGGAAAAGGAAAGGAAAAGAAAAGAAAACAAAAGAAAAGAAAAGAAAAGAAAAGAAAAGAAAAGAAAAGAAAAGAAAAGAAAAGAAAAGAAAAAGGAAAAAAAAACTTGCTAAAAATTCCTGCCCTCCTGAAGGAGAATTAACATGGCTGCACATAGGCTAACAGCTTAGGCTAATTCTTCCACTTGCTATTAAACCGGCCAACTAACCTGACTAGCCGGTTGCTGTTTCCAGCCCCAGGCCCATTGTTAAACTGAACTATTAACTTTACTGCTTCTGCTTTATTTCAGTAATCAAGAGAAACAATCATACTTGGGTTGTGGGTTATTCTCCAGGAAGAAGGTCACGGAACTATAGCCTTACAAAATAGAGTAATCACCAAAGGTCCTCGCCGTGGCCACTCAGAGGTAAGAGATCAAAAGGGGGTGACAACCACTGGCCTTTGCAGAATTGACCACCTGGAGATGACAGCAGTCTGGACTTTATGAGAAAAATTTTGTTGATTGTTATCGATGCTTTATTGTTTAAGCTGTGGCTGTATAATCACCCTGCCCTGCCTGCAGGATGGGCTCACAGTTTTGAAGGCACCAGCCTGCTGTGAGTCCCCTTTGCCTGGCAAAGCAGTAAAGCTGTGTCTTTTCTTCCATGCTCTAAGACCCTGTCTCTGAGTTTCAATTCGGCTTCGTCAGGGACGGGGGCCGGTTTTTCGGCAATACTCCTGAAATTGCATAGTAAGGAAAATAGATAAGATGTCAGCTGGTGATGAATGCGATGGAGAAAAATAAAGCAGGAAAAGGGGAGAGGGAGGGTGGGCTTGGGGCGGGGTGGGCAATCCGATTTTAGAGAACCTGGTCAGCGGTGAAGGTGACATTTGAACAAAGACCTGGAGGAGGCAAATCAGGAAGGAATCAGGAAGAGAATTCCTAGCCAAAGTGGGAGCATGCCTGGGGTGCACAGAGGCCACTGGGTGGGCGCCGAGTGAGTGTGGGACAGGGCTGTGGGGAATGAGTCCAGGGATCTGGCAGGGGGTGGGGAAGGGCTTGCAGACCATCGGGAAGACTCAACCATGGCTACACTCTATAGTCACCTGTGGGACTTTTAAAACCAAGTGAATCAAAAATCCAGGGAATCTCCCACTATAGCTCAGTGGGAGAGTGCATGCCTAGCATGCACGAGGTCCTGGGTTCAAGCCCCAGTCCCTCCAATAAATAAATAAATAAATGAACCTTCCCTAATAACAACAACAATTAAAACCATGTGAAATTCTGCATGCATGGAGTCCAGGCCTGGGAATGTTTTTGAAATCTCCATGTGTGCCTGCAGGGAGTAGTCAGGGGTTGAGAGATACTGAGTCCAGAGGAAGGGCATGAGCTGGCTTGGGCTTTTGAAGGGTCATGGCGACTGGAGCCTTAAGAACAGAGCAGAGAACAAGGGTGGCAGCAGGGAGACCAACGAGGCTCCAGCACTAATCCAGTGAGGGATGCTGGTGGCTTGGATGGGGATGGGATGGAGATGGTGAGAAGAGGTCAGATTCCTCCTGGTAATTCTGAAGAGAGCCCAGAGAATCCTCCCACTGATTGGATGGATAGAGGGTGTGAGAGCAGACGAAGAGTCAAAAGATGACACCAAGTGTGGGGCCTGAGCAATGGGAAGGGTAGGGTTGCCACTTCACTGAGATGAGACAGACCAGGGTAAGAACCATGCTTCTGCAACAACCCGGAAGGCATTTCTAGGTCAAATATCAGCAGGTTACATGGAAATGCCCAGACATAGTCGAGCACTCTGCCCCTGACACTTCCCAGTGATCAAGAGTGTCTTTAAGAGAGAGAGTGTGGGGTGGGGCTGGAGGGCGAGTCTCTCCCGCTGAGTATCTTTAAGGTGGTTTGATAGCAAATGATAAACATGGGTTCCAAGCATTTTCCAAAATTAAGGAGAGGAGATGAAGACATAGCCAGGAAAAACTTCCCGTAAATGCCTCTGCCGCCATCTCCTCTAAATCTTCAGGACCCTGTGGGAAGAGGCTTCATTGTCTGGCAGCAACCAGGGCAACGGCCCTAAATTCAAGAGACATATAGGATGCTTGACACCGGTCAAGGCCTCTCCCATCTCCCGGAGTGCATGGAACTGAAAACTGAACAGAATTCAAGAATACTGTGAGTGACAAAGAGCAGGGAAATCAGTCGTCATGATAAGCAAGAAATCCCTGAAAAGCGATACCTGAGTCCAGTTCCTTAGGAAAAATCTCAAACCCTGTACGAGGCCGCATATAATTTCATTTTCAAAAACTCTGTCAAATCCCTAAGGTGCTTAACATTGACCAATTAAACAAGGGGAAAAAAAAAAAACCTGTAATGACACATTTGTCATTCAAATCACTACCTCCTATATAGTTAATTAAGGTATTTTTTTAAAGTCCTTATTTAAATTATATATTATGATTAATGATATGATTTTTCAATTGAATCCTTACATGAATTAGATTTATTAACACAAATAGTTCCTGACAAACTTGGCCCAGGATCAAGGAGTACATTTCTTCTGGGTTTTAGGAAAGAGTCAAAGTTATTATAAATGGTTGCTTAGGGGAGACACTGCTGTTTCTTCCACTGGTTTGAAGTAGGTCATATTGAGGGCTCAAGGCTTCCCTAAGGTTGTAATTAAGTATGAATATTAAAAAACGGGAACAAATAAAAGATAAACAACTTCTTTTAGGCTTTCACATCACAGGCCTTTCATTATGTTTGTACCTCAGGCAAGATCCTTTTCTTTGGGAAAAAAAATACAGATTAAAAAAAAAAAAAAACAACCCTGTGCAATGGTTCTTTAAGCCTAGACTTTTAGAAAGATTCACTCAAGCACGAATGCTTTGGAGAAGTATTAAACCGGGCAGAGGTGGGGCAAAAATGCACACAAATGCTCAATAAGCAGCCTGAATTGTTGTAATTCAATTCTGCAGATCCATCTGATGTGGTTTGTTTTTTTTTTTTCCCTTCTTTTCCCTTGAAAATCCTCTCTTTCTGTCTCTTCCCACCCAAACCATCTACTCGCATGAAACTGGCTTAGTCAAATCAATATCTCGGCTAGCAATGTAAATTCAATTACAGTGAAGCTTGGATAAACATTAACTCTAAGACATTTCTTGGTGTATCGAGTGATAACTGGATTAAGTAGCATCATTTCATCATGACAGAACTAAGCTCACATTGTTCCACAAGAGAAGCAAGTATTTCTAACTCTTTCTAGCCTGGCAAAACATGCTATAAGCCTTTACATGAGCCAATTTTCTATGCATTCTCCTTGAAGAGCTATGAAATAGGATCACATTGCAGCTACATTTTCAGCGAGGGTGGAATGTGGGATGAAGTTCATGCTGGGACACATCCTGAGGGCCAGGCAATCAAGCTGCCTTGGGGCACTGGAGCCCGGTTTCCTACAGCTGCTCAGGTTGAATCCGCATGGCCCCAGGGAACATTCATGGTCCCTGCCTCCCGCCTCCCATCGAGTCTGCATGTCCAGCTGTGAAAAACAAACCAGACCTCTCTTCAAGGTAGAGATTTCCTGGAAGCCTCGCTCAGGCAGCCTTTCTTCCAGGAAGACTTCCCTGATCTCCCTGCCTTTGGGCATTTCTATAACAGCGCCTTTGGCTCATTAAAACTGTGTTTCTGCCTCTGTTCAAACACTGAGAGCAGCTTGATGGTCACTAATCTCCAGGTCGAGCTCAGGGACTGGTGCATAGTAGGTGTTCAATTTGTTTGTTGAATGAATGAATGAATATAATTGAAAAGCTAAGACGTGTGAACACCTGCTATGTGCTCGGTGCTGGTTAAAGTGTTAGGAGACTCTCCTGTAGCAGCTGAGGGTCTGTTGAGGAGTCAGGAATGTAAAGAGAGAAGGAGGAGGAATCGATGTCCAACAAGGGGACAGAGCAGAGTCTCGGAAGCAGAGCCAGACCACTAGAGGAAAGGTCACCTGACATCAGATAAAAGAAGGCGGAGGACAGAGGGGACATGATGAGGAAAGCCCTTTTATGGAGCTGAACAGTGTTACAGTTCAGTTCATTACAGCACAGACATTAAGAGGCTGGATTCTGGAGGGATCACGACAAAACAGGATTCAAATCCTGACTCTTGTCCTGTATGTTCTCTAGACAAGTCATGTAACATGTTTAAGCTTTAGTCCTCCCACTGTAAAATGGACATGAAAGCAATAACTTCCTTGTAGGTATGAGACAAAATATATAAAGCCCTGAGCAGGTGGCTTACAGATAAAAATGTTGTGATTCTTGTGATTGTTATTCTCATTCCTCGAGACATGGCTAGCTCACTCAGATGTCTTACATCCATTTTTATATGTAAGCCCCAAGTGATGGAAGAGGTGACAGGTGACGTTTGGGGCTGGGAGTGTAGATAGAGAACCAGTGTGAAACGCTAGGGTCTCTTTCTCCTCTAGATTTGATCTCAAATGATAATAGATCAGCAAAAAATTTTTAGAAGTTTTTTTTTGGGGGGGGTAATTAGGTTCCTTCCTTCCTTCCTTCCTTCTTTCCTTTCTTTTCTTTCTTTCCTTTTCTTCTTTCTCTCTTTCTTTCTCTCTCCCTTTCTTTTCCTCCCTCCCTGCCTTCCTCCCTTCCTCCCTGCCTTCCTGCCTTCCTCCCTTCTTTCTTCCTTCCTTCCTTTTTTCTTTCTTTCTTTCTTTTCCTTTCCTTTCCTTTCCTTTCCTTTCCTTTCCTTTCCTTTCCTTTCCTTTCCTTTCCTTTCCTTTCCTTTCCTTTCCTTTCCTTTCCTTTCCTTTCCTTTCCTTTCCTTTCCTTTCCTTTCTTTGTAGAGGCAGTCCTGGGACTGAACCCAAGACCTTGTGCGTGCTAAAGTGTGTGCTCTACCACTTTATACCCTCCCATCTGCAATAAAATTTTAAATAGAATCCCTGACATTCATTTTAGAACACTATAAACTCGTGTGCACCATCTCCTTACAATATCTGCTTTCTGAGGGTAAGGACCCCAGCTAAGGTAACATTCAGAGCATCTACAGGGTGCTATCCCGTGTTCAAGGTGTCACTTTAGCCCAGGTGAGTAAAGGGAGGTCTCTGCCAATCATCTTCCTCGTTTCATCTCCTATTTGTCAGTTTAACTAGTAGTCAAACTCTTATTCTTCAATTGTTTCAGGTTTTTGGTTTCATCTCTCAGCTGTACTGTAATTTCCTTTAAGCAGAGAGTAGTTCTTATGCATCACTTATGGCCTCCACGGTACCTAGCAATGCTTAGCAATCTTCTCTTGGTTACTACTGGCCACTCGTCACCAAGGGTTTGACCCTTGATCCTAGGATACTTGACTCCATGACAACAAGATCCTGGTGTGTGGCTGTTAGCACACTGGTGCCATTTTGAGTACTTACCCTCCCTCCTGCCCTTCTGCTGACTCTACCCAGGACTATACTGTGCAGTGAGTCACTTCTCTGTCACCAAGGGCTTTGTTGTTAAAAGATTAATAATCATTAGGACCAGGTGGCCTCTATGCTCTGTTAGTCCCCAAACAATGAAGACCTTAGCTAACGTGTTCCTGGTGTCCACGAGACCAGCTATCCACTCATGAATCCTGACTTAGGAATGCATGTCTTGTTTCCAAGCACCTACCCCCATACCCTCGGTTAACTATAAAATCGCCCTAAGAGCCCTTTGGTGGCACGGAGCGGGGCTGCAGATGCTTCTGGATGGTTTTCTGCCAGATCCCGGTGCCACCCTGTGAGTAAGCGCCCCCGTAACAAACTGATCCGTTTATGATATGGAACCGCCTGCCTCATGTTTCAGTCTCAAGATGCCTTCTCAGTTCGGTGGGCACTTTTCCTTCCCTCCCTCCTCCAACACCTACCGATACTACAAAATTCTCTGAGTATAATATTTGATCCTCTGCTGACATATTACCTAACAGAGACCAGGGAAGCTAGTGAGGCTACCTTATGCAATGTTTTTTAAATTATTCTGAGAAATCTAATATTCAATATCTTGTAGTAACCTATAATGAAGAAGTATATATGTATGTGTACGTATGACTGAAACATTATGCCGTACATCAGAAACTGAAATATTGTAACTGACTACACTTCAATAAAAAACTCTTTTAATTAAATTAGTTGAAAAAAATCCCCCATTGTGTCTGAACTGCTCCTACTGCTCTTGCAGACATTCAAAACAAATTATCAGATGGCCCGTCAAACAGAAATATTTATGCTGTAAACTTGGATCATTTTTAATTAAACAAAATGTTGAATTTGATCATTGATTCATTAAAAAATCTTGAATATGTTGTTTATGATGATAAAGCAGATATCTGCTTTGCATATTAAGCAATTTCATGTGTGAAGGGCAACCCGACTGAAAAGGGACAGCAGACGGGAGAGGCTTCATCGCCTAGACCTCTGCCTTCTTAGGCAGGTTTCTAGTCTCGCTACTTGTGACACATTGTGTTTTATAGGGAAAAAAATAATAATTGCTGCCTTTATTATGTCTGAATGACTACCATTCCTCTTCTCCCAGCTTTGCTGTGACTAGTTCATTCACACTCCTATTTATAAAAGTTTACTTAAGACCCTTGCTTTACACAGTTACTCCATTGGTGGAACATCCTTGAGAGTTCTGTGCGCAGATATTTTTTAAACGATTCTCACGAAAAAAAATCACTATTAACTGAGTCACTGAAAAAATTACTTATCCCTTTTGAGCCTCTTTTTTCTATCGGTAACTGGGGATATTTCCCATCTTTCAGGGCTTCTGGGATGAGGAATAAAAAACACCACCCCTCAGGGCACTTAATTAAAGCCATTATAAATACCATATATATCAATCACATTTTACAATTTATAAAAGGGTCTGTGTTTCCATTCTCTGTTTGCTCTGATCTTCACTGTAAACGGGTTCCCCTCCCTGGAATCTATTCATAAATAACAATGTCCAGTAAGCAGTCCTCTGGATTATTCAGAAGTTATTATAAGAGTTTGGGGTTCAACTTTTTATATATTACTACCCAGTAATACTTGCAAAGGCAAACTAGTCATTATCTTTCCACACTAACTTTTGTATTATAAAAAATATGGCGTTCGGGGCTGGCTCGATCCTGGGCAAGGAGGGGTGAGAGAAACATGACAAGAATTTCAGTGTTCTCTTTTTAAAAATATTATTCTAATATATTGAAAAAGCTAAGAAGTTTGCTCTCTGTAGCTGAAATCTGCACTCAAATATCCTCGGAATAGGCCCTCACTTCACTATGATCTAATCCAATTTGAAGGCCCCAGAGCTCATTGTTATGAACCAGATCTGTTGTTGCTGCTGTTGTTGAAGAGCCAATAATAGTTTTGTTTTTTTTTAATGAAAGAATCAGAGATTGAGTCATCTCAAAGTAATTATTCTCTATTTCATAATTTAGAGAAATATAAATCATAAATAAAAGCAACAATTTACTCTAGAGTTTATTTAGTATTAGGGAATCGGAGAGGGTATAGCTCAGTGGTAGAGCGCATGCTTAGCATGCATGAGGTCCTGGGTTCAATCCCCAGTGACTCCATTAAATAATAAATAAATAAACAGTACCGGGAATCAAACTCTTTCATTTTTCCAACATATTAGAATTTTTTTTTAAGAGAGCGCTGAAATTCTCCTTTGTATTAATAAATCCATTAGTAAGTAATAATAATGTGTTTTGACATTCCCAAAGACAGAATTTGCTATGGTCCCGTTTTTGGATGTATTTCAGCAAAACAGGCAGAAAATCATAATTATTTGGCAATTAAAAAAAATATACAACATGCAGGTCTTACTCCCAATGGCCTGAACCAGCATCTCTGATTGGGGAGGGTCTAGAGAGTGGCTGCTAGAAACCCTTGTTTGCCTAACTGTCCCCTCTGATCCCATGGATAAGCCTGCTTTTAGACCTGTTGCCAGGTCACTTGGTAAACCAGATGACACCAAAAGGTGACACTATTCAAGCAGCAAGTTATGGCAAAGGCAAACCAGCCATGCTGGAGGGTGTTTAGGCTGTATCCTGTTTAAACACTGCTTAGCAGGAATATCCAAATTAGATGTCTTTTTAGAGTTTGGACTGACAGTGTGTCTTCTTGTCCCTTTTATGGTCCCTCCCCATAAGTTTCACCTACTCCCTTCTGATTAACAATTTAGAAAAATGAAGAAAAAAAAAAGCATGCTTTTTGGGCAAATAATTCAAGCAATGAAAGCTAAAAATAAATATATTTAAACCTCTCTAGGCCAAACAGTGAAGATTAATGCAGAAGTTGGCTATAAGTTAGAAAATGTTTTAGGCCATTTGTTCAGATTATAAATCTTAAATGTGTATTTAAAAAATGTAACTCACCATTAGCTACAGCGTCTGTTATTGTGAACCTAATATCTTCTGGTTATAGTGGGAAAATACTCTAAGCCCAGGAAAATTTCACATCTATGATCTTTGCTCGATTTTTCCAATGAGTATCCACCTCTCCCACAACTGTGTAATAAAAAATACTAAGTAGCTTAAAAGAGAAACCCAGTTACATAAATCCAGATTATCACTTGGAAGGAAAATTATATAAAAGTTTTGAGTGGGACAAATTCATAAAGTACAATTTAGTTCTATTCCTATATTTAAAATACATGTGATCAGGCTTCTACCAAAAAAAAAAAAAAAATAAGAAGAACTTAAAATTCCACTATATAACATTCAGTTTCATCCCCATACCTTCCTGCTCCTGTTCAAAGCTTTGCTTCGCAGCATTCAGGATTTTTTTTGTTGTTTTCCTATGTTTTGGTTGTATGTTAGTTTTGATCTCAGCTCAGCGTATCCTTTAACCAAGCAAGGTGTATTAGAACCAACCAAGGTCAGGCTCTACAAACTCCCCCCTCTTAGGACCGTCCACGTTCCCTTGACAAAGGCAGCATGCATTTCCTATGATCAAGGGTTTGAGGGCTGAAGGACCTTAGAGATCCTGCCCAGAAAAGACTCAGTTCAGAGATGCTCTCTGCAACCTCCCTGCCAGCCTACACCAGGCTCTTTCACGCTCCCGGTCAGGGTGATCATGGCCCCTGAAGGCAGCCCTTCCCACTTCTGTAGACTGTCAGTAGTTCGAGAGTTTTTCCTTGTGTCCAAACTACCCGTGTGACCCTCAAAAAGTCACAGCATCACTGAGGCTGAGTTTCTCCAATGGAGTGATGATTTCAAAGGTCACACACATCCCAGAACTCTTCCTAATTATTTAAATGGCAGGAACTGGAATTAAATGTTTTCCTGTCATATCTTTGGGTCTGAAGGATCTTACCCAACAGATGAGGTGTTTAAAAGGCAGAGAAGTAATTTTTTAACACCACGCAATAAGGAATTTGCAGCGCCTACTGAGAAGTGGCCCAGCATCCCATTCCGAGCACACGTCCTGACCACTCACTCACTCCTAACCCCCAGCTGACCAATGTCTGCCACTGGGAGCCTGGCCTGGCACTTGTCTCCACCAGGTATCCACCCTTCCCCCAAAACCACATGCAGAACGTTAGTCTTCCCTCCTCATCTCATTCTCAAAATATCTGTCACTGTTGCCTACTTCCATCTTCTAAAAATTCTCTTCTCTCTTGGCCCCAGTGACAACACACCCAATTCTCCTTTGCCATTTTCTGACCACTCTTTTGTCTCATTCTTGGGCTCCTTCTCCATCCCCATAATTAAAAATAACTATTTTTTGACTCTCTTATCTTCTCCAGGAAGAATCCTGAACCTGAGCTCTCCTTAAATCCTTGTCACTGATTCACTGCATGGCCTTAGATAACCCACAACCCTCTCTGGGTTTCCTGTGACACCGAGCAAGGGAAGGAGCTGGACTTGATGGTCCAAAGCATCCCGTGGAGGTGTGCTACGCTACTCTGCCCTCATCTCACTCCTGTACTCCATCAGGATGTGGTACAGTGTCAGAAAGCCAGTGCAAGTCTGTGATGGAGCTAAGACCAGCAGGAAATCATCACTTCCAGTGTGGGAAGGAGCCTTAAACATAACCCTGTCTGAAATCTTCACTTCATAGCTGAGGAAACTTAGATCCACCTCGGGTACTCAATTACCACAGCAGAGATGGGAATGAGGGGGAGGTCTCTGGGTCTCTCAGTTGTTCCAAAATCAGAGCTTAGGGGCCTCCCAAACCTGGCTGAAGTGCATTATGGCATCAGAGTAAAATGTGATACAGAAGGTATAAATAAATTGGGGTGGAACACTTTAGAGCCTTTCCCCCCACCCTTAAAAAAAAATGAACTCTGTACTGTTACTCCAAGAGAGATATTTGCTCTAGAGGGTACTGAACACCAGGTAGCACAATCTGATCCCATAAAACACCTGAGACTTATGTTTTTAAATAGCCAAACAGAACAGAACATGGAGCTGGCAGAACAGATACATTTACAATAATTCAACTGTCCAAAGCACAGTACAGTAAGATTATTTAATAGTCCATACGATTTAAGATTTACATACACACAAGCGGATAAACAAATATTAGTCTGCTAGAACAAAGGCTGAAGAAGTTCCTCAGACATTGTGGTATTGACACCTACGTATCTATGGCAACGGATAATGATGGCTTTAAACTTTCAGTAAGATCTTTTGTACAAGGATAGGAAATGTACCAAATGGAAAGAAGACAGTCAAACAAACGTGCCTTTATTGTACTATTTATCTAACACCATGGGCTGCGGCATTGCTCAGTACATTTTATTGGGGTAGTCTGTTTACTCTGGTCTGCAGTGATGACATGAACCGAATTATTCCCAAATCTAACTTTACTTCGTGCTTTGTAAATAATTGCTGCTCGGTTCTTCCTTCTACATCTTTTCAAAATGAAATAGGGCTCAATGCTTTTCTTTAAAATAACTCAACTCTGGTCCCCCGAAGTCAGCAAAATCTTTTTGAAGAATACTAATACGTGAAATTTAACTTTTCTTTCAAGAATCCTGAGTGGAAGAATAATGAAGTCATGTCACCCCCAGGCCAGCTTTGAAATGATCAGTGATGCTAGAGACTAAGATGTTATCTAGAATTGAAACTCTGAAAAACCATCCCAACTATCTCCGGCACATTGAGGAACTGAAGTGCTTTACCACATTTCCTGTTACCCAGTGAAAGAGACCCTTTGGTTATATTTCAAAAGCTAAAACACATCATGTCTGCCCTGCTGTTTATTTCTGTAGGTCACACAAGAAGTTGAATATGAAGAGATTAAATCACTACATCATACAAATACAGGCACAAAATTAAGTGGACGCCACAAAGGGTGTGTCTGAAAACACTGAATTGACTGAATCTGAGTCGGATTTCACCCTCGTGGACTTTAAGATGCCCTCAGCTATAACCGTTTCACTGGGAAAGAGCCTGACTTTCCCATTCTGCCCGGCTGCGGTATCCTTCAGGGGTTCCAAAAACACCACTCTTTTACTGGCACCTGCCTTCCGTTCATCAGCGGGGCCATCACTGTCAGGGCCAGGAGTGAGGATAGATGCATGGGCATTGCTTTGGTTTAGCATAGTTTTTTGTCTCTTGGGTTTACACTTGCAGGGACATGGCGTCAGATAGAGGTACAAAAGTACCAAAACTGATGCTGGCCACGCAGGCTGCAAGAGTGGTAAAAGCTGTGTTAAATGCCTCATGGGCATGGGATCTGTTTACTGTGAAATTGCTCACGTTTATTGTGACATCCACAGTTTCATTTAACAGACGCTGCCGATTCATTGCAATACAGGAATACACTCCGGCATCCTCAAAACGAGGACTTTCTATCACCAGACTTCCATTGGGAAACACATAAAAGTTTTCCGTCTCTTTATCTGGCTCCAGCACTCTGTTATCTGGACCCACCCACATGAAATCGGTATTTGCGTTTCCAGTCTTGCTGTCACAGTGGACAATCAGCCTCTCCCCGACTTGAGCCTCATGAATAAAGCCAAGTGCACGGAAGGAGCCATTGATGATACTGTCAGAGCAATTCATGAAGCTATCCTGGAGGAGAAGCATCTGATGGAAGTGCCTAGTGTCAGACCACAAGCGACAGGTATAATCATTCTTAAAATCTATCACTGAGCTAAAGTGCCTACGATACCAAAAGATCAGCAGCGAGTAAAGGGAACAGTCACAGACAAATGGGTTTCCATGAAGGTAAATGCCTCTCAGCTGCTTTCCTGGCACTAAGTTTAAATGATGCATCGGTAGGGAGGGGATCCGGTTATAAGAAACGTCTAGAAACATCAGTTCTGCCAGCTTGAACCTTCCAACATACAAATCCATGGGAAACTGCGTGAGAAAGTTTCCACTTAGGTAGAGTTTCTGCAATTGGGAGAGCCCTCCAAATGCTGAAGGGTCAAGATAGGAAATGTGATTGTTGTAAAGCAGGAGCACTTCCAGAACCTTCAACTCTTGGAACACTGCACTTTTCACAGTCTTCAGCTTGTTGGATGATAAGTCAAGACACTTCAGGTTTGGAGTTGTGGAAAAACTGTCAGCAGCAATGCTCGTGATGTTGTTATGGCGAATAATGAGGGTGTTCAGGTTTACAAATGACACCGGAATCCACTCAGAATCCAGAAGCCCAATTCTGTTGTAACTCAGATCCAGTCTCTTAATCAGTCGGAAAAGGTTCCCTGGCACCTTGGACAGGTTTTTGTTGGTGCAGCTCACGATGTCAGTGGCACAGATGCAAGCGGTGGGGCACACCCCGGAGGCGCCACGGCTCACAGTCACCGTGATCACCAACCAACACAGCAGTTCCCTGCAGCCTGGTCTGACAACTCCAGGCAGGGTGGGCAGTGCATGTAAGCGTAAAGACATTATGGTCGCCTCTAAGTCTCTTCCAGGCGCCTTTTCCACCAGCTCAGCCTCCCACCAGTGAACCTGGTAAACAATCAATATTTAAAAAGGGGTAAAAAAACCAAAGTTAACTACCATTATTAACCCTTAAGAGTAAGAATTGGCTTTCTTTCCAGTAACTTTTGAAATGGAGGATTTTTTTTTTCCCACACTAGGGAGCCTATGTCCTTTTTTACCGCTGGATGCAATTTTTCCTGGGTTACTACCAATTACAGACATTTACATTCTAACACAACCGTTTCAACATCAGAAACTCAATTTTTTTTAAGGTGCATCCTACGTGTTGGTGTTTTTTTTTTTTAACTCTCCAAGAGACACAAAAATACACAAACGTAGCATATAAACAATTACACGGAAGTACTTAGCAAGCCACCCATCCAGAAAGCAACTCACAGAGCTGGGAAGCCTCGCCGGCTCCGGGGAGAGACCGCCGACGGTGGTGTCTTCTGCAGGTCTGTGCGTCTGTCTGTCTCTGTCTGTCACTCTGGCATCTTACGAGTTCCTTTCCCTTTCGCTCCCGGCGGGCGGCAGCCTCTCGCTGGCTCGCAACTTTGGGGAGTTTCAAGCAGCCTTGGAGGCGGCGGCAGCAACCCCGGGCGCAGGAAACGTCTCCGCCGGCTCTGGTTGGCTCTCCTGGGCTCTCTTCATGGCTGGGCTGAAGGTACTGCCTGGGCGATCTGGCTGTAGCGTGCCCGCGCGCGGGGCGCCCCGCTCCCGGAGCCGGGTCGGAGGGGCGGGGGCGCGGGCAGCGGGTCGGTCCCGGCCCCGCCTCTCCGCGCTTGGGAGGCTGCAAGACCGGGTTCCCGCGCGCCGCGGGCCGGGTTTTATCCCCGCGCGCCTGGGGTCGGACGCAGGGCGGGGAGACCGGTCCCCGCCCCTGCGCGTCCTCCCTCCAGCGGGAACCAGCTCCCGGGCTGCGAGCGGGAGCCGGCTGGGCACGCGGCAGGGGGCGCGCGGCGCGGGCAGGGGGCGGGGGCGCAGCCAATCGGAGCGGCGGCCGGCGCCCCCACCCCAAGGCCCCACCGCTGCCTCCGCCGCCCAGTCCCGGGGCCCGCGGGCGCGATGGGTGGGGGTCCACGCCCGAGGCCGGGGCTGGCGTCCCCCGGAGTGAGGACTGGCCTGTGCACTCCTGTCAATTTCGTCCGTGCGCCCAGCACTGACCCTGGGGGTGATGGGGTACGGGAGGTTAAGGGACACGCCCAGCCCGGAGGGAAAGGTCGCATACGCGCAGGTCGTCTCTCTCCAAGCCAGTCTACTGACGAATAACCCGACCTCCTCGGCTTTCTTTGCGCGAAGAGCAAGGGGGCTTCCACCGCACTGATTACAGTAGGTTTTAAAGGTTTGCAAAATAAACACAGAAGCCGCTTTCTGTCTCCTCCCACATTTGGGGGAGGGGAGAGAGAAATCGGACACGTTCTTTCCCGTGCAACAGGATCTCTGCTTGAGGGAAGGAACCGGGAAAGCTCTGCGAGGACACCCCGCACTTCCCAGGGAAAGTTCTATCCCTTCCCTGATTCTGGAGGCAGCATCAGGGATGGTGACCAATTAGCGAAGGAGAAGTGCAGGAAAGAAGGCTTGGAGCCGACTTTCCGCCTGAAAGGGAAAGATAAGAGTATTAAGCTTAAAAAAAAGAAAAGAAAAAGAAAAACAGAGCCAGGCTTTTTTTCTTTTTCTTTTTCTTTTTTTCCCAAAATGTGTTCCTGCGGGACAGGGACTGATTCCAGAAGGGATATACGCGCAGAGGCTGTTCATCCTTTCGTGAGAGACAGGCTGGGAAAGGTGCCAGGCCGGGTGGACGAGGCCAAGGAAAATGAGGTGCAGGGTGGGGGAGCTGATGAGCTTTTCGATTAAAAATCCATTTTTGTTTAATTCTGAGATCAGTTTTAACGATAGGATTTGACTGAGCCAAATGGCCCATTTGTCCATTATATCCGGATTAAAAGAAATAAATTACTGCCCTGATGAGAGATCCTAACCGAAGCAGGAAGGAGAGGGACGTTGAAAAGCGGACCAAATTAAGAAAAACAGTTGCGGGCAGGGTACAAAACTCGTTAAGATTACTAAAGAGAGAAATGATAATGCAGACAACCCTTCCCCCTCACTCCGAAGCAACCTTGGAATGAGTGAGAATTGGTCTCTACATTGTCCATGAATGGATTCATGTTGTAGCACAGATCTGCAAGGCCAGTGCCAAGTTTAAATAGAATTGCCTGCGTCGTTAATTTAGTCAGGCTGTTTATGGAATAAATCTGGAATAACACCAGTAAATTAAGATTTTTCAGGTGAAAGCAGCTTGACTCAGATGAGTTTCAGTTTTAGGACAAGTTGAAGTTTATCATAAGATGAATACAGCCTGAAATGCTTCAGGAAAGCATTCCTTACTGTGAGCTCCCAGGGGCCAAGCCAGGGTTGCATTTTTCTAAGTTTAGGCCACACTTTCTTGGGTTCTCAAAACAACAACAACAACAACAACAACAACAACAACAACAACAAAAAACACTTAGTCTCCAAGCTATCATTTTTTACAGTTAGAATAATTAACACAGAGAAACAGCATTAAGATTATTCAGAGGAATACTTGTTAAATGACTAATAAATCACCAAGTTTTTTCAGTATTTTACTAACATCGTATTCACAGGAAACTATGAAGGTGGGAGAAAGACCTCTATTTAAAGCAAAAATAGTCTCAAAAGAAAAGTGACTGTCAAAAATGGAAACAGAAGGTTATGTTACTAGAGTTGTAGGCACATCATGGAAACATTATGCAAAGATTCCACAGCATAAATAAATTAAATGCACTTAAAATCCACAGGCAAGTTTATCTATTTGAAAATCTTATCTGGGGGATTCTGTACATTTGCAGAGGGGAAAGGAGTTTTGAAAGGGGTGTGTCGACTTGACTTGAAGAGAAAGCTAGGAGTTGACCTTAATAATGGTATAAGGTGGGACCTTATTTTGTGGGGGATAATGTTTTATCTTTCTGGCATCCCTTCACCCCCTTCTGCCAGATCCGGTCTTTCTGCTAGAAGGTATATTCCACAAGAGCAAAAAGTTATGTCTAGGACATTGCTCTATTCTTAGCTTCTAGAACCCGGCTTGATACTTGCTTGCCATTGAATAGATTTTTGATGGATCAACTAGTGAATGGGGAACCTCTTCTGGGCTTAACCCAGCCTGTGTCTGCTCATTGCCATTCTGCTGTCTATACATCAAAAAGCTTGCCTGAAAGACAGAAGAGTGGGAAAGAGGAGCCCTGGGGACATTATTTGAGTCCTGGATCCAGTAATGCCTGAAGGCCACTGCACAATTTTGCTTTTCTTTTTAATTAGATTCTCCATCCCATCCCTTTTTTTTGTTTTTGTTTAACTTGTTTTGTGATGTGTTGATGTCATTTGTGACTGAAAGTCCTAGTTCATATAATGATGGTAATAATAAATATGTATGGAGCTGCTGTTATGTGCCAGATCTGAGCTCTGTGTTTTACATGCATTATTTTATTTACTGCTTATCATAACCCTATGACATTGTAAAATCCTAGAAGCCAGATGGTAAACAACTGTGTTTCAAATTATTTGAAAATGGAATGGGAAGAAATTAGCTTGAGGCTCCACTTGAAGGATTTAGATTAAACAGAAGAGAGACGTTTCTGACAGGGTGGTTCCAGCCTGGAACGGGTTGCCAAGACAGATGGTTGAGTTGCCTTCTCAGGAGTTTAAAATAGGACAGATAGATATTTCTCTGGTCTTTTCCACATGACATAATCTATTGGTATTTTTGACCATTCAGTAATAACTCTAACAGATAGGAGAAGGTAGATTGACATTTGATGTGATTCTGAACCTAGTGTGCTCTGGTGCTCTGGCAAGTGTGGTCCTTCGAGTGTCTGGCTGGGGTTGGCAGTAACTCCTGCCTGGGGGCAGGGATTTGAGTAGATGAAATCTCAGGGCTTCTTCTAGCTCTGTGATTTCCAGAATTTCTCAGGGTGTAATCAAAGACTTAAGGAGTTAGAGATGTGAGATAAGAAATTGTTACAGCACTAGTTTGATGATTTGGAGTAATTTTTACTAATAATGAATGCTTTAATAGCACTTTATATGCTGTAGGGGGGCTTTCCTATTCTGGGTCTTATTTGATTCTAGCATGCATCCTGCAATCAGGTGTAGCTGGGACACCAGTCTAAAGTGGACTCTTTTTTTTTTAACCTGGGGGCACGTGAAGTGTCCTTCAGGGACAGCTCACAGGAGTACCCAGTTCTGCAGCGCCTGATCATTGTATGCAGAAGCTTTCTGCTGAAAGTTCACTCTGGGGGCAGCACTCTTGGTAGGGTTTTTGCCATATGACTGGAGCCTAGGTCCATAGGAAACCCATAATGTTGCCCACCAGCTCTGGACGTGCACTCCACTCCTGCGACAGCCTTTTGGCTTGCTCCAGCTGGTTTTTGTAAATTGCCCAAGATTTGTGATAGAAGTAGATTTCACACCCAGCACTGTCTCTGGCTGAATGGAGACTGGAGCTCCAGCCCCTGTGCTCTCTGAACTCCAGGAGGCATGTGTCACCTTGGGGTTGGGTTCTCTGGAAGCTCCTTAGGCTAGAAATGGCAAAGGCGGGGAAGGATGGGGCATGCAAGTAAGTATGCACATGCCCTCCCCAGGGAGTGCCCACAGTGGGGCAACTCTTTAAGCAGTCCCCACTCACCCATCTGCTCTTTCCAACTCTTGTCTTCATGGACATAGACTGGATAGGATCTTTGTCGTTGTTTTCAATTTAGTTGAGCTAAAATTCATAGAAACAAAATTCACCATTTTGACCATTTTAAAGTATACTAATCATTGTTTATCCAACCATCACCACTATCTAATTCTGGAATAATTTCATCACTACCCCCCCCCCCCAAAGAAACCCTGTGGCCATTAAGCAGTCACTCCTATTTCTCTCCTCCCAGCCCCTGGCAACCACTGATTTACTTTCTCTCACTATGGATTTGTCTACTCTGAATATTTCATATAAATGGAATCATACAATATGTAGCCTTTTGTGTCTGGCTTCTTTCACTTAGCGTAGTGTTGTCAAGGTTTGGATGGGGTTTTTGGATTAAAGTTTGTAGGACCCATTGGGATCATCCGCTTGAAAGTCTGCATAGTTGGTTTAGTTGCACTTGAACTTAGATGTAGGACATCTGCCCCTGCTGTTGTCAGCTTTGAGGCGCGAGGTCCCATTTGCCCATAGCCTTCAGTTATAAAAGTATTGAGCCCCTGTGTGGTTAAAGAAGAAACCTAGCAGTCTTATGAACTGAGATCTAAGTTCTACTCTTGGGCAAAAATGCTTTCATCGCTCCATAAACCCCAAGAATCAATTAAGGATATGACAATGAATGATTTCTTAGATTCCTTTTAACTTCAAAAAATTAATCTGATTTTCTGATAGCAATGTATCTGCTGTTACTCAGGCCCTAGGAAGACAGAGGGCTAGAACACAGGTACCAGCCGGTTACCGCAGATCTGAGTTTAGTTCCTCCCTCTGGGTCACTTATCCCTGCGCTGGGAAGGCACAAGCCCCTCCTCTTCCTTCCCGCTAATGTCAGTTTCATCGCTGCTTCAGGAAAAGTAACTTAGTGCAAGTTCTGTACTGTTGAGACATCATTTTAATTTATTAAGTATTCGATCACGATGGGTTAGCATCATTTCTAAGAGAAAAAAAGAAAAGGTGCATCTTTAATGTGCAACAGTGATGTGGATGGATAAATTAGTCCGCATCCATTGAGCGTCGTACAGTGTTGTCATTAAAAATAATGTGGCGGAGAAAAATCTGGTGACACAGCAAAAAATTACCAAAAAAGTGCTATCCAATTTCTGTAAAAGAAAATACATACGTATATGAAATAGATGTATGCATAGAAGATCATCTGAAAGAGTGTATATCTATGTCATAGATACATAGGGTTTTTAAAATTTTCCTTCTCTTTCCTTGTCTGCATTTTGTGTTTTTCTCCAATGCTTTGGTGATAAGAAGCACAGTGAGAACTTATCATTGTTTAAAGTTACTAAGTCAGGTGCATCAGTGTTTCCTCTTTATCATGATTCCAACTTAATACTCAGCAACTCTGGTTTCAGAGAACAAAACCGTCTCCTGGCTTCTCAGGCAGGCAGTGACTCTGACTTCCCCTGATTTGAGGAACAATAATTGCTGTCCCCTCTTAGCACTACTGTTATTTGTTTGGCAGACATTTACTGAGCAGCTGCTATGTGCTGGGCACTACTCTTTAGCCTGAGAATTACAGCAATACTTAAGTGCTACTGTAGTCACAAGTCTTACTAGAATGAGGTGTGTATAGTCACTTACATATTTCTTGTTGGCCAGTTGTCCACATTCCCAGGTTTGCAACTCAGCATCCTTGGTTGGGATCAACTCCCAGCAGCTGTGACTCCGTCCCTCTCGCAACACATTCTTAGACCAGCCTTTGGGCAGGTAGCATGGGCCCCTGCCCCACACGACCATTGGTTTTTCAGTGGGAAACAAAAATAAAAGTAACAACTAAAACCCTTTATTCCTAATCCGAAAAGTACTGTGTGCTCATTGCCGAAAAAAAAATGGAAGATACAGAAAAAAAGTAAGAAATCAGAAAACGCCATTTAGAATCTTACTGGTAAATTTATTTCTGCTGGAAGAATAAATCCATTGTTGTGAGCAACCTGAGAAGGTTACAGAAGTTTAGTTCTCTCTTTGTCATAATTATGTAACGAGAGAAACAAGCAGAACCTTTTTTTTTTTTTTTTAATACTCTGAAATTCTCAGCTTTAGGAATGAAAATTTGCTTTATAAAATATAGTTGAAGCCAGGCATCTAGCATCATGGTCCCTTTTGTGATTTTGGTCATGAATGGTAGATGCTTTAATTTCCATTTTGCTTATTATTAGCCTGAAGAAATCATCTAATTGAATTCCTAAATGCTATTATATCTCTCAAAACTCGGGCTAATTTTATCTCTGAAAAATACAGATAATTTTTTAACAAACCCAGTTTAGCAAATATACGAAGCCTTCAGACTCCAGTTTGATGTCCTCTAAAAAATCTGATTTCCTGTAGCAGTGATTAATGTATCATATCTTTGTAAAGGTGGTATCTGATTATTCAAGGAACTATGTGATTTGAAGGAATCATTATTTGCTAGCCAACATGAACACAAAATAGAGTAAAATAAAACTGAGAGAGAGAATAATAAACTCTATTATACAACCAGCACTACGGCAAATACTTATTCAGTTATTTTCAGCAAATCTCTCTGTGGTAGATGCTCCGTGGATAATTGGCTCTGGAACTCTGACCTTTCAGTTTGGCCTAGTGAAAGGGAAACATCGCATTCATATAGGGGAAGGCAGAAGGGCCTCTGGAAAGATCTAGGGAAGTACGCTTGATAAGACTCAACATTCATTCTCACTATGTAACGGGTTTCTCATCTAATTCTTCCAAGGGCCCTAAGAGATGGCCATTAACATCCTCATTTTTTAATGAGGGCAGTGGGGCTTGACTGGTTTAAATAACTTGCCCAAGATGAGTAAGTAGAAACCAGATCTCTCACCCAAGCCTGTCTCACTCTGATGTCAAGCTCCGCCATCACCTCTAATGCTTCCCATTAGGGAGCAGAAGGGTCAGTCATAATTTACATTCCATTCAGCAAATATCGTTCGTCCTGGCCACACTCCTGGAACCACGATATGGTTGCTCTCCTCTAGGAATTTGTAGTGTTATTATAGTAATTACAGGATATAAGACGGTATATAGTTCAGTCTCAAATTGGATATAACCAAGAGCTAAAATTTTTGCAACCGAAAATATGTACTTTGGGCATTGAATATTCCAATACCAGCAGAATTTTAGGTCTTACTCATTTCTTGACCAAGGAGCTGACTCAACAAAGTGAATTGTATGTGAATAAAAACATAATTTGAGCGAAACTATTTGAACGGTCAGGGATGAAAATGATCTCTTAGAATTAAGCAATGATAATACGAATCCTGTGGCTTGTTTTACCCACGGCATTCACAAATGGAGGATTATACGGAAGAAAAGTAGGTATCTCTCTCCTGGCACATGCAGAGTCTGAAGCATCCTCTGCATGCCAAATGGCATTGTGTGGGGAAAAAAAAAAAAAGAGCAATGTGGTAAAATGGAGCATTGACTAAAGAATCAAATCCCTGGGTTCCGGTGCCAGTACTTTCCTTTAACTAATTGTGAGAACTTAGGGTGGTGATACGGACTTTCAAACTCAACTTTCCCATTTGTGAAATGGAAATACAGTTCCAATGTATGCTCTGTTTGATTTCCCGAGACTGATGGAGATGAGACATGTGCAAAGTGCTTGGGGAACGATAAAGCTATAAAAGTGTATTGCAGTGAGTCCTATTCATGTGTTATTCATCCTTATTGCCCTGGTGCCTTGGACGTGATGTGATACAGCACAGATGTTTAACCAATGTTTGTTGAACCTAATGGAACCGAAGCTAGGTTTACGTACAGAATAAACAGAGCTGGAGAGGTGTCTCACCACAGTGATGTTTGTACTAATTATGTGGCTCCTCTGAGCCGGGCTGTACCAGAGCATGGCAGGTCCTCATTTGGGGGACCTGCTGGTGGCTCAGCCCTGCCTTGCTCTCTGTTGTACTCGCAGCTGCTGCAGATGGAAATGAGCCCACCTGCCTGCATGCCTGGGCTTCCCGAAGCCCCTGGGGACTTGAAGCTGGCAGGTTGTGGGGAGCATCCTGGGTGAAGACCTTTAGTTAGGAGAGATGATTGCCAATCTCAGTACACACTGGAGTATACCCAAAGGACTTTTGAACTCCAGGGGAGGACAAAATTAAAAAAAATAATAATCATTCTCTTCAGAGAGCAGTTTTGACATGCTGCCGCTTGCATTGTGATAGAAATACATGGTAGGAAACCAAGGAAGTTTTCCTTGGAAGCTGTTGTATTGAAGAGGTCAGGTACAAATCTGAACAAGTTGCTGGAGCATGAGTCTGCTCACTGACATTTCCTGCTTTACAGAAATAGCAGGATGATGGAAAACATGCTATTGTGGCAGCTGTCCACATTTATCTCAAAGTGGAATTTTTCGTTTATTAGAAATTATATTTATTAGAACTCTTGAACATCTGAATTCCTCTTTCGTAAATTCCCTGTTCTGGGAAGGCACTGAGAACCTTAGTTCTATTTTCATAAGCAGAATAACATTGACCTGATGAGTATCAAATGTGTGTGTTTGTTTGTTTGCTTGTTTTGTAGAGGGCATCTAGGGGGAAAGCTGGGTGAGTGATGGGCTCTCCAGATGGACTATCTTGGTAAAATCAACAAAGCCCAGCTTGGCAGGTCCAAGCTTGATATGTTTGATGTCCCAGAGTTAATCTGATGTGTGGAGAGTGACTTATAATATAAGCCAAAAGAATGCCTACCTACGAATTCAAAAAAGAGCAAAAATCAAGTGGATCAGAACTTGATATGGTTCTAATCATAGTCTGCCTGTAAGAAAGCTTTAGGAAGCCAAATTTGTAATCATAAACGTATCTGCTGAGTGTGAAATAATAGAGCCGTTAGTTTGATGAATTTACTGTTCAGTGGTATCAAGCTATTATAGCATGACAAATCCATTGCCGCAAGAGAGGTTTGTCTGCCAATAAGGTTACGTATCAGGTTGGCTGGAGATAACACTGTCATCCGTGGACTGAAGGCACCAAGGAATTAATCGGTGAAATCTTAAATTATGCGAGAAAATACAAAGGCGTCATGATTCTGCCCCAATCTGAAAATTACTCTTTCTATTAAAGGCACTCCTCTTTCCGATAGCAGTACAATCACAGAGTACGCAGAGGCAGAATATCATAAATCAGGGCAAATGGTGATGACACAGAAGAGAGGTAGATGGACAGCGCAGAACTTATCAGAAAGTCGTGGAGCTAGCCATTGCTACTGAACTGTCCATCTTTTTCTTTCTGGTTTGTCATTTTTAAATAAATTCTGGATCTGTGTTTTTTAATCAAATATATTATGTAAGTATCTATAAGTATATGTATTTAATATTCTGTCCCACCCTGTGGGTTGCTGTTTTACTCCCTTTTGGTGAACAGAAGTTCTTAGCTGTAATATGGTCAAGTTTATCACATTTCTTTTTTCTTTTGTGTTTGCTCTTTTATTTCCTATTTGAAAAAGGATTGCCTCGTCCAAGGTCATGAAGATGTTTTCCTCTAAAAGCTTTATTGTTTTACTGTTCAATGTATTTCTACAATCCAGCTTGCTATGGTCTGAATATCTGTGTTCCGCCCCCAAATTCATATGTTGAAATCCCAGCCCCCAAGGTAATGGTATTAGGAGGTGGGGCGTTTGGGAGGTGACTAGTTCATGAAGGCAGAGCCCTCCTGAATGGGATTAGGCCCCAGAGAGATCCTGCCGTGTGAGGACAAGACACATCTGTGAAGGACGAAGCAGGACCTCACCAGATGCCAGAGTTTATTATATTTCTTTATAACCATCCAAACAGACCAAGACATATCTGGAATTGACTCTTGCATGTAATGTGAGGTAGAAGTCAATATACATTTTTTTCCATGTGATATACAGTTGTCTCAGCATGATTTATTGAAAAGACCACCCTTTTCTCTACTGAATTACATGGTCACTTCCCCACCCCCAATTTTTTTTTAATTGAAGTATAGTCAGATATAATACGTCAATCTCTGATATACAGCATAATGTACATGGTCACTTTTGCCATAAATCATGTGATCAGATATGCATGGATCTATTCCATTGGATAGGTGACTGTTTTTGTGCTAGTACTACACAGTTTTGATAGGAATAGTTCCTGATAGCTCATAATGTAAGTCCTTCATATTTGTTCTTCTTCAAGAATGCCTTGGCTGTTCTTGGCCTTTTGCATTTCTATATGAATTTTACAATTGGTTTGTAAATTTCTGGGAAAAAATACCCTACAGCTTGGATTTTGACTGAGAGTTCATAGAAATATGTATTAATTTGGCGAGAACTTGTATCTTTACAATATTGAATCATTCAGTCTATAACAAGTCCATTTATTTGGCTCTCCTGTATTTTTTCTGAATAATATTTTGTAATTTTTAGTTAGAGGTCCTGTACATAGTTCATTAGATTTATTTCTAAGTGTTTGATGCTTTGGGTGCTATCATAAATGTTGTATTTTCTATTTGCTTATTGCCAGTATATACAAATAGGACTCATGTCATAGTCAGCTCAGACTGCTGTAACAAAAGACCATACACTGGGCAGCTTGTCGACAACATAAATTTATATCTCACAGTTCTGGAAGCTGGGAAGTCCACAATCAAGGTGCTGGCAGATTGGTGTCTGGGGAAGACCATCTTCTTCTTACATAGACAGTGACATTCTGCTGTGTTCTCACGTTCGGGAGGGGTAGGGGTCTCTCTGGAGACTCTTTTTGTAAGAGCACTCATCCCACTCATGGGGGCAGAGCCCAAAGGTCCTATCTCTTAGTACCTTCACTCTGGGGGTTAAGATTTCAAAATATCAATTTTGGAGGGAACTCAAACATTCAATCTACAGCAACTCATTTTTTGTATGTTGACTTTATATCCAGTGTCCTTCTTATATTCTCTTATTAATTCTAACAATTTATCTATAGATTCTTTGGAAATTTTCTGTGTGCCTGGTCCTATTCTCTGGAAATGACAGTTTTATTTCTTCCTGTTCAATCTCCATGACTTTTATTTCTTCCTCATGCCTTTTGCACTGGCTAGACCTCGAGTAACAGTGTTGAGCAGACGTGTTTACAGTGGCCATTCTTGACTCAGTCCCAGTATCCAGGGGAAGGTGTCAAACTCTCAATGAGAATGATGTTTGCTGTGGGTATATTGTAGACATTCTTTATCACATTAAAAAGTTTCTATACTTAGCTGGCTGAAAGTTTTCATTACAAGTGAATGTTGAATTTATCCAATACTTTTTCTGCATTGGAGATGATCATATGATTTTATTCCCTTCTATGAATGTGGTGAGCTGAATATATGATTTTTGAATGTTAAACCATACTTGCACACCTAAGACTAAACGCCACTCAGTTTTCTGTATCACTGGATTTGATTTCCTAATATTTGGTTAAGAATTTTTAATAATGTTTATGAGAAAGATGAGTTTGAAATTTTATCAGAATTCTTGTTAGAGTTTTTAAATCAAGTTTAGGCTGTTTTCATTTTTTAAAAAGTCTAGGAAGCTCTGCTTCTGTTTTTATCTTCTTGAAGAATTATATGGGTATTATTTTTCCTTAAATTTTTGGAAAATGCATTGATCAGTTCCCTGGGCCTAGACTTTTCTTTGGAAAAAGTTTTTTAAATAATGGGCTCAAATTCTTAATACACACAGAACTATTCATGTTTTCTGTTTCTTCTTCTGTCAGCTTTGGTAAATTGTGTTTTTCAAAGAATTTGTCTATTTCATCCAAATTGTCAAATTTATCTCCATGAAGTTGTTTTTAGAATACTTTTGTTGTGCAGTCCACAGTGATATCCTCTCTTTCATTGCTGTTGTTGCTAATTTGTGTGTGGTTTTTTTTTAACTTTTTGAAAAATCAGTTTTGGTTTTATCCATTTTGTTAATCTTTTCAAAGAGCCAGTTTTGAGGTTTGTTTGATTTTTCTGTATTCTATGTTGGATTATTATTTTCTTGATTTCAGTTTTTATCTCTATCTTTGATTTCTTTAGGTTTGATTGCTGCTCTTTTCTAGCCTCTTGAGATCAGCACCTAAATAACTGATTTTTATTAGTTTTTTTTCCCTACTATATGCATTTAAGGCTATATATTTCCTTCTAAGCATCATTTTAGTTTTTTTCCCATAAGCTTTGAAGTGTATTTTTTAAGTATTCAGTTTAAAATATTTTCTATTTTTCTTTTATCCCATGGATTATTTAGAGTGTATTGGGGTTTTTTTGTTTGTTTGTTTTGTGTTTCTTTAAACATTTTTTATTGATTTATAATCATTTTGCAATGTTGTGTCAAATTCCAGTGTAGAGCACAATTTTTCAGTTATACATGAACATATATATATATATTCATTGTCACATTTTTTTCTCTGTGAGCTACCATAAGATCTTGTGTCTATTTCCCTGTGCTATACAGTATAATCTTATTTATCTATTCTACAATTTTGAAATCCCGTCTATCCCTTCCCACCCTCCGCCCCCTTGGCAACCACAAGTTTGTATTCTATGTCTATGAGTACATTTCTGTTTTGTATTTATGCTTTGTTTGTTTGTTTGTTTTTTGATTCCACATATGAGCGATCTCATATGGTATTTCTTTTTCTCTTTCTGGCTTACTTCACTTAGAATGACATTCTCCAGGAGCATCCATGTTGTTGCAAATGGCGTTATGTTGTTGGTTTTTATGGCTGAGTAGTATTCCATTGTCTAAATACACCACATCTTCTTTATCCAGTCATCTGTTGATGGACATTTAGGCTGTTTCCATGTCTTGGCTATTGTAAATAGTGCTGCTATGAACACTGGGTTGCTGGTGTCATTTTGAAGTAGGGTTCCTTCTGGATATATGACCAGGAGCAGGATTCCTGGGTCATATGGTAAGTCTGTTCCTAGTCTTTTGAGGAATCTCCATACTGTTTTCCACAGTGGCTGTAGAGTGTATTGTTTAATTTTTAAGCTATTGAGTTTTTTTTTTTTTCCTATCTTCATTGTTGATGTCTAGTTTAATTCCATGGTGGTCAGAGAAGGCATTCTGAAAGATTTCAACACTTTGAAATTATTGAGACTCTCCTTATATTACAATATGTTGATTTTAATAAATGTTCCACATTCACTTGAAATGAATAGGTGCGGTTTGACATGCATGGCAATTAGATCAGGCCTACTGATTGTGCTATTAATATCTTCTATATCCTTACTGATTTTTTATTTTGGGCTTATTCTACCAGCTATTGAGAAAGATATGTTAATACCTCCCAGTGTAACGGTTGATTTGAATGTTTTTCCTTTTTGTTTATTTAGAAGCAATGCTATTGAATGCATAGAGACTTAGAGTTATAGTATTTTCCTATTGGATTGACCCATTTACAGTTATAAACCGTCTCTCATTACCTTAATAATATCTTGCCTTAAAGTTCACATTGCCTAATATTGGTAGAGTTACACAAGCTTTTTTTGGTGTTGTTAGTGTTTGCATAGTATATTTGTCTTTCCTGTTACATTAAGTATTTCTTTATTATTATATTTAAAGCACATAGTTCAATTTTTTAAAATCTTGTCTGATAATCACAGTCTTTTACTTCAAATTTAGTTCACTTACATTCAGTATAACCCCTGACATAATTAGGTTTCTGGCTACCATCTTATTTTTCATTTCTTATTAGGCTCTTCTCTTTTATATTCCTTTTTTCCTTTTATGTTTCTTTTCCTGTCTTTTTGCCTTTTTTAAATTATTAAAAAATTTAAGATTATTTAATTTTTTCTAGTAACTTGCAAATAATACATTAGTTTCTTATTCGATAGTAGTTATCCTAGAGATTACAACATATATCCTTGATGTATTACAAAATTATATAAATTATTATTTTTACCACTCCTCTGATATAATGAGACCCCTAAACCTTTTAAACTGTTTACCCTTCTGGACTTCTGTTCTTCTTGCTTTGCATTTTAGTTCCACTTAGATTTTATCCTATAAAGGACATTACATTTATTGTTTTGTACAGTCTAGTAATTTATAAATATCCCTTTACTTACCAGTTCCAATGTTTTTTATTCCTTCCTGCATTTAAAAAAAAATAAACTTGCAACACAGCCACTATGTAAGTCAACTATGCTGGTTTAAATATATTTGAGATGGAATTTTGATTAAATAATCACCAAAAATAGATTGTAACTTTGTGTAAAACAACTTCAGTATTGAGGTCAGGGAACAATGCAGATTTTTCAATGAAGTACTGAATTTATTCTGTCAAATTCAAATGCTTATTAAATGGTGTTCTGCAGTTTTCAAAGAGTGTTAACATCCAACCCTCAGTTGATTCCATGAATAACTTGATGGATAAGCCAAAAAGACAAAGAAGTGGGGGTCATGGGAGGAAGGGGACTTGCCCACACTTACACACCTGACCTTGAGCTCAAGTCCCCTGATGCCTGGTTCAGTCTTCTATCTGTATCATCTCGAAATACCTAAAATAACTCATATGTCTATAAAGATAAACCAGGCTATGGAAAATATATCCCTCAAAATACACAATTTAATTACAACTTCTTAAGTGATCACCCTCTTCCTTCTTTTTATAGCTTCTTATCTGTATTTTTAAAACTCAGAACACACATAAACATCTGCCTGTAGCAAACATAGTAAGTTTCCTCCCAACTGAAAGCTCCCATTAAAGCCACGCAGAAGAGAAAGTGAGGCAGATGATATCATGTTTATTTTAGTCTTTCTGCTTCGTTTTTCTTTCCAGGCAATGAGCTGAGCTTAGTTTTCAGAACCAGATATGACCGTTGTTTATGTATCTATATTTATTAGTAGTCTACTTTTAGCAATTTTTAGGTACAATAGATTCCAAGAGTATTTTGGGAAATTCTCACTGGTGACATCTAGACTGTATTCATTGGGAAACCAACAAACACATACCCCGAAGAGTCATGAATAAAATAAACTTTTGGAGTGTGTGTATAAGGCTCTTCTGCTCATCTAGCACAAGACAGAGCAGGTGCTTACGAAGGTTAACTGAATGAATGAATGAACGAACTAATAAATGAATGAAAAGTACCTCAGTATCTGGCTCTGTCACCTCGGTTTACCCAGATTCTCCTGGCCCCATTCACGGTGATGGCAGTGCCACCACTGAACCAGCAGTTTACTTTTTGTTAAATTTATAGTAGAGGGAGAAAAAAGATGGAGAATCTGAATAGACCAGGAGCAGACTCGTGGACAACGACAATTGAACTCTCGCAAGAATTTGAGCCAAATGACAGAAACAACAGTCAGTGGTTGTGGACTCCCACTCAGAGCTCATGTCCTGTCCGGGCTGAGGCTGGCACCAGTGCACACCAAAGTCAAGTACAACCAAGTTTGTTTGAAAACAAAATTATAAATAATCAGAGGAAGCCAAGTCTTTAGATGGAAGATATTAGATGTTCAAAAAGCAAGGAGAAGAGTCAAAAGAGAGGGAGAGAATAAAAAAAAAAAAAAGAATCAGAGAACAGAGACCCACTGAGATTCTAGTTCCCAGCTTAGGTCTCTGTAACGTCCAAGCTGGACTTGGCTTTCTGCTTCTGGATGTCTGAAAGATTGGCGGCTTTATCTTTACAATTAACTCCTCTTTTTAATTTGAGTTAATTAGAGTGAGATTTGATTCCCAGCAACCCACAGTCTCTCTGACTAATGGCCTTCTCTTCTCCCCCAGGCACCCAGGGCTTTAGTGTGGCCCTTCTCCTGCTTTTGAGGAAAGAAAGTGATCTGCAAATTGTTCACCCCGTCAAATTGTTTGATTTTTCCAGTAACATTTTACAAACTCACTGCAGTGAGACGGCAACATGAGACACTAAGGAATAGCAATTCACGCTATCATTTTTGTCATTGTTTATAGATTTGGAATATACATAAACATATACTGGAATATATTTTAGGAATCTTCCCAGAGCACCTTCTACTATCTCAGGAGCTGACCGCTTCCTCTGGCTAAAGGATGACATCATTACACATGAACCTTTCCTTGTCCCCCGACACTCCACACACACACACACACACACACACACACACAAAACTCTTCTATCAAATTTTAAGTGCTTGAAAATAGAGATTACGTCTCCACCATCTTTGCACACTTAGCATCGTAGTACAGTGGCTAAAACTATAGCATTCATTTGAATGAATACATGTCATATGCGTAAATTGAATGCATATTCTTTCTCTACCTCTCTTGAATGTTTTTAGAATACTGGGGCCTAATATTCAGATACTTTCCTTTGCCCTTTTGCTACTCCTTCTGGACTTCCACGTGTCCTTAGACTACTGTGAGCTCTGCTAGAATTGTTTGAAGGGCATGAGGAAGACAGGAAAGCGGCATTAACCTTTACTCAACCCAGGAAAAGAAGCCATAGAGGTGGCCCAGTCAGAGTCATCAGGCTGTGATTAAAGGGGCATTTGAAAGGGATTTTCTGAGCCAGCACAACTTCCCATCCACCTGGGCACTCCCAACATTGGCCCATAAGCCTGCAAGCCAGCATCCGTTACCTGCCAGTCAGGAAGCTGACTTGCCAATGAGGGCATACAACATACTTTTGTCAATGCGGGTGCAACTGCATAAACCCAGTGGTTCCAAAGGAACAGCTGCTCTGTGCAATGTTCAACTACTTCTTTGGAAAAGGGGCCTTTTTCAGACTTGACCTAAGCCAGTGAAGGAATATTAATAGAAACTCTTGAATCCAGGGCTGTTCATAAATACTCTTTTAGAAAAATTATTTTTATGCATAAAGAACTGCTTTTTCTGACAATCATTAACATTTGATTTCCCTTTTCATGTCATTCAAGGCAAGAGTAATATTCAGAACACTCAAAAAAGTCATGTGGAAATAAAAGAAAATTATGTTTGAGCGTGTTGGATTCTCCAGCGTATTGTGTGCCTGTCTTTCCCGGTACAATAGTATGATTTATTTTGTAAACATTCTGATTTTTTCAGAATGAGTCATTGTTAACGTAGAAACCAGCTGACTCATCCGTCCATCAGTTAATGTACTTGTTTCCCCTTTTTTCTCTCTGTATGTCTAACATTATACTAAAAAGATATTAGGAATTCTTTCATTTATCATTATACTAAAAAGATATTAGGAATTCTTTCATTTCAAGTCTTCCCCTTTGGTCTTGTCATTTGTTTCCAAGTAATACGGTAAAGCTGTCATAAACTTTGTGATGGTTCAGATTCTTGTTCATGATATTGAGCCAAAAACTTGAGTTCACACCCAGTCCTCCAGTATCTCAAATCTGATGCCTCCCATATAGGAGGTGAACAGAGAATCCAGAAAGGATCAGATAGAAAGGACATCTTTTCTGACCCTGAGAAAGGCCAATCAGACTTTGGATTCTGGTAATAGACCCATAAGAACTTACTTAAAAAAATTATTTGATCATCTTGTTTCAACAAATCTAAAGAATCTAGTTTATCCCATCTTAAAAGATACTTGCCTAGGAGATTGAGTTCCTTTTAATATATTAATGTGTTAGGCACATGTCTTGTTATTTGTTCCAGATGTCTTCAAGGAAAAGAGAGGTAGATAAGAAGAAATGAAATATTACTTGGAACCAAACTATGATTTTAGAGGGGGAACCATTAGCTCAGAAGTCAACAGAATTAAATGTTTGTCACTGAGGTCTCACCAGTGAGTTGAATGGCTCTGTCATTTATTTGCTTTCTTCTGCCTCAGTTTCCTCTTCAGTAAAGTGAGATTCTTCCCCTAACTGAAATCTCACTCTTAAGACCAATTGTCCCTTTTCTTCTTCTTTCTCTTTTGACCCAAACTTGTGACACTTAATCATCCCTGTTATTATAGACTTCACAATTTACTATTCAGTAGCCGTCATGTATTAAATGCAGTAATTATTATTAGCTGCCTTAATAGTTCCCATTCTAAACTCTATCAGTGGAGAAAACTGAATTAAAAAGATTTAGGTTTATTATAAATTGTTTCTAAGACAACTCGGAGAAATCATTTGTCATAGACTAACTTTGTCATAGTGGCTCCTGTCTAAGCCACTGTGCTATTGACTTTCAGGAGATTCCCAAGAAACTAAATTACCCTTACCAAATTAGCTTTTTAATATATATGCGCTGTAGACACATAGCCTGCCTGCTTGCTAAAACACGTAGTCGATCAAAATTATATCCTAGCATCGCTAGCTTTTAAATACTAGAAATCATCTCAGTGCTTGGAGAAGTCTGATGAGCATGATTACAGGTGGAGATTTTCAGACAGAATATATCAGAGAAAGTGAGAAGAATAAAGAATTTTTGACATGCTTTGCCATTTTTTGGTACGGTTTCACGTTATGTCTTTACTTGTGGTAATAAAAACAACAATCAGTGGAAAGATAATATATTATTTTACCCTCCCCACCCCCCACCCCAGTACTGCATTGGAAAATTTTCCTGTTGAATGAATGGTTGTGAAGTCAGGAGGAGATTCTAGGTTTCCTTTCGGAGCCAACACATTGTTGTAGTAGGTGGAACCATAACGTTGCCACGTTGGTCAGAAATCACTGGCTGCCTGCAGCTTCACATGGCTCAAGCTGAGGAGACTTGGGTGTGAGACTTGCATGTCAGCTCAGGGCAGATACTTAACTTCTGAGCCTTGGTTTGTGACGTGGGAACAGCACCCTGCTCAGTAGAGCTGATGCAAAGCTTAGCAATGACGTATAAAAGCACTGTGTCTGGCGATATGAAATGCTCAAGAAAGGGTTAATAATACAATATTGTAATCAATGTAAGTAACTCAGCGAGTTTCTTCACTCGCCCTTTTGCGATTTCTGCATATATGGCAAAGGCGACGGTTGCTATGGTGGAGAGAAATGGAAAACGTCTGTGAGGCGAGCATGATTTTTTAAAGCCCCAATAGCTTTAAAAGGCCTTCTATTCCCGTCCTGTACGCTCTGGTATGTCCTAGTAAGGTCACAGATAAAGTATGACATATACTTGGTGGAGTATCTAAATAGGAAATGTGCTGAAGCAAATCAAGAACAGAGTTTAAAAGAAAAAAAAAATCAAAGCACTGAGCAAACATTCTTAACTTTTGGCAGAGGAACTGGACTGCCTGAATCCCCGTGACTCTTTGAGTTATTAATAGTGACTCATTTTGCCATATTTGGGGCAGTTATATATTTATGTATCATGCAGCGTGTGTGAGGCTTTCAAGGCTCGATGGCCTTTTGAAAAATGTGTTATTCTGGAACAGAGCGGGGCCAGGAGGATGCCGCTTTGTCATCTGTGTGGCACCTGCCACACTGCGCTCATTAGATAGATGCTCAGGACAAGGTGGGACCTGCAGCAGCACTGCCTGGAACGCGGCTCCCATCTGCTCCGCCAGAAGCCATGGTGAAGTCATGAGTTGCACAACAGTAGTAATTCGCAGCTATTTATGACCAATTTAATAGCGAAGGTCTAGATTAGAAGGCTGTGTTTACATGCCGTGCGGCAGAATGGTTCCATGAATCATTCCCACAGTAACTTTTGGCCCAACCAATCAACCAAGTCAGTTGGAAAACCAACCAGTTGGTCCTGAAGCTGAGATGAACAGGTCTCCAAGTTAGCCTCCACTTGCCTGATGCTCCTCGAATCTGAGACTGGATGGACTCCCACCCCCAAGGACACAGCCTCCCCTCCCTGTCCTCTCAGCAAGCCAGGGTCCTGCCGCCACCCCCACACCCATACTCGAAACCCTAAGATATCAAGGGAGTCAGAGTAGTTTGGAAACTCCTAAAGAACCTGTAAACAAGCATAATTTAGAAAACATGTCTATGTTTAGCATATGTTTATTTTCTCATTGTCATTGCACCATTGTGTGACTTCAGTTAGTGACCCTGACAGCTCATTTGCATCAAGATCAGTAAAACACTTTCATTTGTCCCTTTGCGCTGACTGGAGGCTTTAGTTAATTATCACTTCCTGGCAGCCTGAAGGTCAGACTATTTCCTTTCGTTTCACGTGGCAGTTAATCCCCTCATTAAGGGTGATGGAAAATGAATAATTAAACTTATGCCATTTTCACATTTCAGGTAATGAGAGGCCCTGAGATCCCAGAGGGACCATATGAGAATTCTGGACAGTGCTGAAGACTCTTACTTCCTGCAGACACGTGAGTTTCTCTCCTTTGGTCTTATGATAAAGTAGGTTCAGCTAAGGTTCTTCCCCTAAAGGAAAACAAAACAAAGCGAAGACAGATACTGGGCTCAGCTTTGCCACTCACTGGCTGTGTGACTCAGGGAAAGGCAGCTCACCCTCTGACATTAAAGGTTTTCTCAATTGCAAAATGGAGAGAATAAAATCCAACTTAGAGAACTGTTGTGAGCATTAAATGCTTGAATAAAAGGTACTTATAAGACTGCATGCCATATAGTAAGAGCTCAATGAATATGGATGAATTATATTGTCACTTTCATTATCACCCTGGACCAGTCATCGTCTGAATGTTGTGGTTATTGGGCCCCAGACAAACATCCACTTACAAAGACCTGGGTCACACCTGGGTCAAAAGTTCACTTTAACCCACTGGGGCAAAGATCACCTCACACCAGTCAGAAGAGCCATCATTAAAAAGTCCACAAATGATAAATACTGGAGAGGGTGTGGAGAAAAGGGAACCCTCCTACACTGTTGGCGGGAATGTAGTTTGGTGCAGCCATTATGGAAAACAGTATGGAGAGTCTCCAAAAAAACTAAAAATAGACTTACGATATGATCCAGCAATCCCACTCCTGGGCATATATCCAGAGAAAACTAATTCAAAAAGATACATGCACCCCAGTGTTCATGGCAGCACTATATACAATAGCCAAGACACGGAAACAACCTAAATGTCCATTGACAGATGACTGGATAAAGAAGTTGGATAAAGGCATATTTATACAATGGAATACTACTCAGCCATAAAAAATAAAACAATGCCATTTGCTGCAACATGGATGGATCTGGAGATCGTCATTCTAAGTGAAGACAGAAAGAGAAAGAAAAATAACATATGATATCACTGTGGAATCTAAAAAAAAGACACAAATGAACTTGTTTACAAAACAGAAACAGATTCACAGACATAGAAAACAAACTTATGGTTACCAGGGGGAGAAGGGAGTGGGAAGGGATAAATTGGGAGTTCAAGATTTGCAGATACTAACTACTGTATATAAAATAAACAAGTTTATACCATATAGCACAGGGAACTATATTCAGTGTCTTGTAGTAACCTATAATGAAAAAGAATATGAAAACAAATATATGTATGTATATGTATGACTGAACTATTATGCTATACACCAGAAACTGACACAACATTGAAAACTGACTATACTTCAATTTAAAAAAAAAAAAGAAAATTAAAAAATTGTGTTAAGTCCTGGAGAAAAAACCCAGGTCTTAGGGTATTCAACTTTTACCCATTCTCTTCTAATTACTCTAAAAAGATGTTTTGGAGGCAGAAGGTGGTGGAAAGTAGGACAGGATAGATGGGACTCAGAAGGCCACCCCTGGGGAGGGAAGGTGCCTCTGGCCCTTCCCTCCATCTCCATCTCACTAGAGCTGGCTCACCCTGGGATCCCCCTGGTCCTGGTCTGTTGACTTTGTACTTTGACTCCTGTCAGTGTTGGAAAATACTCCCTGTATCTTCCCGTGAAGGGTAGAAAAATATCCTAACAATGATGCAGTTAGCAGGTTTTATCATTTTTAATTGAAAAACTTAGAAACTTAGAAAATTCAGTCTGGAAGAGAACATGATATCCTTTCATCCTTTTGCAGAAGAGGAGACAGGACCAGAGGGTACGCCACCAAGGAAGGCCACCCAGCTGTGTGTGTCAGACCCATTGCTCAAGGTAAGTGCTTGGACCGCCTGGTCTGAGCGCTTTCTGCTTTGCCGCAAAAATCCCCAAAGACCATCCTATTGCTGACATAGAAGAGTTGGTGTTTTCCATTTTTTCTTTCTTAAGTCAAGAACTGTTGTCTCAGATAAATTCCTTGTATTTCTCCTTTCTGCGTAATTTTTTCCTGTTCATGGAATGAAATCTTTAACTGCCAGGCAAACCTTGTGTTGAAGACACCGTAACCCAGGGGGCGAGTTCCATATTGGGAAGGAAAGTGGGTTCATATGGGAAACTGCTCTGGCCAGCCTGCTCACCTGGCGTTGAGGTAAGGCAGAGTCACAGAGCATCAGCAAACCACCAGCTCTGAACTGACCTATGCCCACGCTGACTGTCACCCGAGGCCCCTAAGGCGAGGCCTGGAGCCTTCCTCCAGGGAGTCACAGAGGTCAATCCTGCCCCCTCCCCTCTGTGTAAGATCTCTGAGGGGGGCCTAATAGGATTCTAGTACCAGATCCTACAGGGGACAGGGTTTCCCGAACCACCACGCAGTTCTCAACCACTATCTGGGGGTCCTACACTTCAACTCAATTCTGACATTACCTACCTGGAGATATAGCATCGGATCCTGCAGGTTAAGGGCTCAGTCCTACAAGACGGCCTCCCCTCCTCCATGCCAGATGCCAGTCACAGGTCCAGGTTGCCACCAGGGCTCTGACACACCGCTGTAGATTGGGGATTCCCACTACCCCCTCTTTGGGTTCTATTAATTTGCTAGAGCGGCCCACAGAACTCAAGGAAACATTTTCTTATTAAATCACCTGTTTATTATAAAAGGATATAACTTAGGAACAGCCAGATGGCAGAGATGCTTAGGACAAGGTGTGGGGAAAGACTGCAGAGCCTCCATGCCCTCTCTGAGGCCACCACTCTCCCCTGATACCCACATGTTCACCCACCTGGCCTCTCAAACCGCCTACTGTTTTCACATGAGCAGGCTTTTATATTCTGGAGTCTTCCTCATGTAGCATGATCAATTATTAGCTCCACTTCCGGCCCCTCTGCCCTCTCCAGAGACGTGGAGGGCGAGGCTGAAGATTCCAAGTTTCTGATCATGGCTTGGTCTTTCCAGTGAGGAGCCCCCATCCAGGAGCCCCGCCCACCCAGAGTTGCCTCATTAGAAATAAAGATGCTCCTAGTGCTCTTGTCAGTCAAAAATTTTCAAGGGTTTTAGGAGCCCTATGATATGTATTTCTTATTATAAATCACAATATCACAGGGCCCCTCCCCCTGGTTTTGTATGGGGCACCTGTCAGCCTCAATACCTTATTCTCCACCTTTTCTAGAAGAAGCTTAAAGAAAAAACAAAATTCCTCCTGTCAGAGCATGCTTCTTTTCTTTTTCCTCCAAACTTCTTTTTTGCATCTCAGGCCCTGCCTCTCATGAAAAGGGAAATGGCATTTCTCCACCGTGGTGTACACACTTCAGTGCCCACAGCGCCCCCTGCAGGACGCCTTCTCCCCAGACCCGTTTCTCTCTGTATGTTAAGAACCGGTGCTGGGGAGTCAGTGCCCTGGACCAGGCTCCGGCACAGGACGTCCTGGTCATGGGAAGCTGTGAGCTTAATTAACAGAAACTCAAACAGTTGTTTAATATTAAAGTGTGCATAGGGCAACTGTGCAATCGAGATTCTTTGTAAGGCCGTAATTTTTTAGCACAACCCAGGGAAGTACCCAAGGCGCGTTTTTCCATGAGCGTGTTGTTCTATTAAACACAGGCCGATGAGGAGATCTGTCTGGATGTCTGGGTTGATGATATTTCCATCTGAAAATTGGGTCAAATAGAAATATAATGATAGGTGGTAGGTTTCTTAAGCTCAATTCTCTTCTTCATATAATGGAAATGTCAACTTTTTCTGTAAACTTTAAAATTTTCAGAATTAGCTAGAACTTTGAACCTTTTCATTTTACGACCATCTTAAAGTTTTGCCATTTGGCTCATCAGACCCTTAATCTTTGTTACTACCGTGTCTCTGGTCCACGGATTTCCTGTCGGGCCACGGATGGTGAGGCTAGTTGGATCTTCTAATTCCTAGCATTCATCTCATTTCTGCTTTCTTTCCGACAGTTTTTTTAAATTAAAGATATTTAGCTTTACCTTTATTTATTTAAAAAAATTTGGGGGGTAATTAAATTTCTATATTTCTTTATTTTAATGGTGGTTTTGGGGATTGAACCCAGGACCTCGTGCATGCTAAGCACACACTCTACCACTGAGCTATAGCCACCCACTCCACCCCCACTGATGCTTTTTAACTTAACGATTCTTTAATTAACTTTGGAATCATCTGGCACAGCCTTACATTGAATCCAGGAAAAGATTGAGTTGATTCTTCACTCAGTCATTCACAGCATGTGTAGGATGCCAACTGTAATACCAGGAATGCTCGGTGCTGAAGAAATTGTGATGAGTAAAAATACTTGTGGTCCCATGGAGTTCACATTCCAGTTGAGCAGCCAAGCAATAATCAAATGATCATACCATAGCATATAATTAAAATAGTTTTAAATGGGATAAAGGAAAAAATATGAATAAGTTAAGACCTAATTTCCAACGGTTGCAATTTTATCATTTGGGATCCTCTCTGTGGAATTCTATTCATACAATTTAAAAATTTTGATGGTGGAAATTAAAATAAATGTAAAGTTTACAAACACTTATTCATTATGTGGAACTGTATCGGTCATTTTTCATTTTCTGCCCAGCACTCCTTCCTCTTTGTTTTGGTATCAAAGCCCATCCCAGTTATCAAAGATGGTCACATGATCAACAAGAGGCTGATTTGAATCCATCTCCAGGATTTTTCTAAGTGGAAACGCTGAGGAGGTTTTCCCCGTGCTGGTCGTGGAGGGAAGGGGTGTGAGCCTGGGCTGCAGTTGTCCGTGCCCATCCTCCTCTACCCTCAAACTCTCCGCTAGTACCTTTGAACTCAGACAGAGTGAAGTCAGCCTGCAGAGAGAGGCAGAGATCAGAGGCAAAGAGAATCCCAAAGTGGGAGTTCCTGGCTTCAGTCCAGTCTTCTGTGGCTTTTCCTGTGGTTCAGACACAGGAGATTTTAAACTCCTATTTCCAGCTTAAGTGAGTTTGAGTCCATTTCTGCCGCTTGCTAATGATGTGTCCGCATTAATATATAAAGCAAGCTCTTAATGTTGTAAAATTTTCTTCAGGTGGCTGGGCTGCCTGGGCATATCTTCAAATGAATCCACTGAAGTGCTCATTTTCTTCCTTAATCTCTTTGAAGCAAATTTTCTGTACACAAAATCCCCTAATTCCTTGTTCAAAGTCAGGGGAGGAGGGGGTGGCATTGGTCTTGACAATCAAGTCTTCATTGTTGACTCGTCTTCATGAGAGATTCCTAAAGTTCAGCCTGGTGAGTGTCTGCGCCAGCTGTCGTAAGTCAGAGGGGTTCCCATACTGCATCGTATGAAGAGGCTGGGGATCTTGGCGTGATCAGAGTCTCGCCCATCTCCACGGAATGTTGTCTTGCTTTTCCGGGGCAGGTCTGTGCAACAGGACAGCATAGACTCTGCTCTAGAAGGAAGGAGGCTGTTCTCTATTCTACCCAATGGGACACAGGGGACAGCCCTCAGGGCCCCAATTTAAGAAGATATATTGGGGCAAACTTGTTGACGTTTTGACCATTTTCCCAGGAGAAGCAGAGGGTGCAGTGGATCTAAGCTAGAGCACCAGGGAGGGTCGTAGCTGCGCCCCAACATCAGCTCGGGCTGAGAGACCAGGTTCCAGCAGGTGGCAGCCACAGCAGCAGAGGCCTCTTCCTCCAGTGGACGGGGCTCATGGATTCAGGCTTAGGCCCTGGAGTCACCAGCCTGAGCTCAGCATCCCGCGCATGAGCTGGTCCTTCAGGGACTGGTTCAGATACAGTGTCCCCTGAAAGAGGAAATGGGTGGAAAAGTATGTTTTCACTCCTCAAAACTCTTTTACATGTAAGTGACACTCCCGAACCAGAAAAACAGGGCCTTTCCTGCCAAGCTAGGTGTCCTGTTGAGAGATACTTAAACTCTCTACACCTCAGTTTTCCCATATGTAAATGATAATTACCTTATCGGACTACCGGAGGGCAAAATGAGACTGGGGCAGAATGAAGTGCTATCCTGATACCTGAAGGCCCTCAGGAAATGGCGGGAGATACACATCCAGCATCTGAGCTGGCGAGAAGGTTACCCTCCAGGAGCCTGGGACTGGTGGGCTTGCGCGGCGAGGAGGAATTCAAGGTGGAAGGGTGGGTGAGCGTTGCTTTCTCCAGTTGAGAACACCCAGAGCCACTGCTGGCGTGGGCTCTGGATGGAAGCAAGAGCCAGTTGGGAGGAAGAGTAGCCCAAACACTGCTGAGCTTCTCAGGAGCTGATTCGGACCCACTAAACCAGGACCTGAGGATGCGGGTTAACAGTGAAGAGTGGAAGCTGAACAATGGTGTTGATAATGAACAACAGATCTTTCCCAATGACTGCCTTTCCCAGGATCTTTTTTTTTTTTCCCTCAATTTCCTCATCTTTTTTTTCTTTAAATCAGTTCTAGTACTTTTATGGTAGATTCTTTTTTTTTTTTTTTTTATTGACATATAGTTGATTTGCAATGTTAGTTTCAGGTGTACAGCAAAGCGATTCAGTTACACATGCCCATACACATTTTTTCCAGGTCCTTTTCCATTATAGCTTATTTCAGAAAATTAAATATAGTTCCCTGTGCGATGCAACAGGTGCTCCCAGGATCCTTTGTGCTCTGCACATTCCTATTGTTCAGAGACTGTTTGGAAGCAACACAAATTTCAAATGTGCATTGGATTACCCTTTTCCCCACACCTTTGCCAGGCCTGGGTGTTATCAATTTTTTACTTTTTCTTCATCTACTGAATCAAGCTGTAGTTTAATTTCCATTTTCCTGACCCCTGGTGAGACTGAGGTTCTTTTCACATGTTTATTGGGCATTTGTACTTCCTCTTAGGTTTCCATTGCTTGACTTTTACCACAGAAAGGAATCATCTTCAGAATCAGTCCTGGCATTTCATTCCTGTTTCTTCTCTTCTTTCAACTTTGTGCCTCTGATTAACGTACTTAATTTTAGGAACGTACAGTGTTTCAAGGCACACACGGGCTTTGTCTTCCTTTGGCAGGTTTCTGATAATAGGTAGAATTCTTTCATCTTTTGGATTCATCATTATTTGGATATTGAAATGAAAACTAAAATGAACTTTCGGTTTGCCTTTAATCTCAATTTAAATCATTCTAGTTTGAATAAAAGTTACCTACTTGATCGTACTTTATGTCTTTGCACTTTTTCAAGAACAAAATTGGAGGCAGAGCATTACAAAAAGAAGTTTCAAGAAGTTTAGAGTACTAGATTTGGAAGTTAAAAATCCCTGTTTTCATCCTTCTCCCAATTTCTGTGTTAGTTTCAGCAAATCATGTTTCTTTCTCTTTCTAAGTGAGAATGAAGAGAATGGTTAAGCTATATCAGTGATTCTCAACTCTGGCTACATCTAAAATTACCTGAAAAACTTTGAAAAATACTGATGCCCACCCTTGGGAAAGTTACATTGGAATCTCTTGGAGTGGGATCTCTGCATTAGTATTTTTATTAAGAGCCTCCAGTGATTTTGATGCACAATCAAGCATGGGAATCACTAAACTCAGTGATCTCACATATCCCTTCTAGCCAACAGCTCTATGGTCCCAAAACAGATTGAGATTTGGGCAGTGAATCAAACCTCTCAGTGACTTTTAACCTAGTAAAATGGAGATTCTATTTTATTTTTCCACATAATGCAGTGGAGTTTAGAACTGGCTTAAATAGATGGCTTGAAGGATATTTGCTCATGGCTGAAATTACCCATGAATCCTCTTGCTTTTCCCAGTCCTCTCATGGTGTTCATGTCTCTAAATGAAATATATACTATGGAATTTTGTTGAGCTAAAAAGTAGATTTATATTCATAACAGTGTTATTCACAATAGCTGAAACATGGAAGCAACCCAAGTGTCCATCGACAGATGAATGGATAAGCACAACATAGTAGATACATACAATGGAATATTACTCACCCTTAAAAAGGAAGGAAATTCTGACATTTGTCACAATGTGGATGAACCTTGAGGACATACAGAATGTGGAATGTCAGTCACAAGAAGAAAAATACCACATGATTCTACTTTTATGAAGTACTTAGAATAGTTAAAATCATAGGGACAGAAAGTAGAATTGTGGTTGCCATGGGCTGGGGTGTTGGGGGTGAGAAGAGTTATTGTTTACTGGGTACAAAGTTTCAGTCTTGCAAGATGAAAAGAGTTCTATAGGTGGGTGGTGGCGATGGTTGCACAACATTATGGATGTGTTTAATGCCTCTCAACCGTACACTTGAAAATGGTTAAGATGGTAAATTTTATGTATATGTGTATTTTACAACAAAAAGTTTCTAAAGTAGATACGCAAAGAGAGAGAAATGAATGATCTGTCATGTAAATCACTAATCCAGAGGACAGCCAACAATCACTTCTTCTGACCCCACCTTGAGATTAAAAACAAAAAGACTGAATTTAGAGTGTGTAAAGTGAGTTTTGCAGGCATGGTTGTCAATGAAGAGGAAAAGTCCAGTGGTTGCATTAAGATCCACCAGAATAAACAACTTTTTACTCAATCTGTAAACATTCAACCAATCAATTAATTATGAATTGCAAGCACATTTCACCCAGGAAGTATTGGGTAACAGTTTGACAAGGACAATGTGTCCAGCATAAGAGCTGACCCAACTTGACTAACAAAATGTGGGGTCTCCGCAGCACAAGGAACTTAGATTGTTCCTGGGGAGACCAGAGCCTTAAGACACAAAGATACTCCGTAACACTCTTCTTCATTGCCTGGTAAGGACCCTAAGTGCAAGAGAAGCAGCCTCACGTTGAACATCAAGTCAGAAATGTTTCGGGAACCCTCTGTGTCACCACTTGGGAACATAATCAATGCAAGGGTAGAAGTCTCCCTGAGAAGCTGCTTTGATCATGAAAATACAAGCTTCGTTTTTAGATCAAGCTTACATTTTCTTTTAAGTAAATATTGATCAGGTTTTTCTCTGCTGAGCCGGTAATCACCACATGGCAGAGGTTGGAGCAAAATGAAGTTTGAGTTCCCAGGCTACTGATGCAGGCAGACAGGAGGTCAGAGCACCAAAGATTTGAGCTCTTCTCTCAAAACACATAAGCAGCATGAAAGAGTGTGCTGGTGTTCTTTGAAGTTTGACTTACATAACTTCAAATTGCAGGGGGAAATGCATTTTTCTTCCTACTGAATCAAGTTGCTTTAGAAGCAGTCTGATTTTTTTTTTAATTAATTTTTGGTAGAACTGAAGAGTCCATTTAACATTTGGGTTATCTTAGTAATATAAGCCTGGGGACACTGCGATCCTCATATTGTGAGCCGCAAGGACACAGGGATGAAGATGGCATCATGCTGCCCTGGAGGGGCTCATGCTCTAGGAAGGATCAGCTCCCATGTGAAGAGAGTTGTGGAGAACTGCCTCTTAAATGCTGCAAAATGCATCTGCTCTCATTTTATAATAGGAGGAACACCTCCATCGTTTCCACTAACCCTCAGAAGAAATAAATGCTCATTTGATTTTTATTTATATGTCTATTTATATAGTTGGGGGAGGTAATTAGGTTGGTTGGTTTGTTTGTTTGTTTAAATGGAGGTACTGGGGATTGAACCCAGGACCTTGTGCATGCTAAGCATGTGCTCTACCACTGAGCTATACCCTCCCCCCGTTTGTCTATTTAAATTTTTTTTAAATTGTGGCAAAATACACATAGCATAAGATTTATCATCCTAATCAGTTTTAAGTGTACAATTTAGTAGCATTAAGGACATTCACACTGCTGTGCAACCATCACCACCATCCATCCACAAACCCTTTTCATCTTGCCAAACTGAAATGCTGTACCCATTTCAGTTTGTACGATAACTCCCATTCTCCCTTCCTCAGCTCCTGGCAACCACCATCCTACTTCCTATGAATTTGACTCCTCTGAGGACCTCATATTAACAGCATCATCCAGTATTTTTCCTTTCATGGCTGACTTTTTTCACTCAACGTAGTGTCTTCAAGGTAGAGTTTTTCTTAAAAAGAGCTAATACTTTCAAGTGCTTCATAAACAATCTTGTTCTAGCTGAGATGTTTCAGTTTATTTACAGATCTTATTAGAAAGCTGCTTCTCTCAGTGCTAAGAAGCTGATAAGATGTCATTCTGCTAAAAAAAAAAAAAGATACAAATGAACTTATTTACAAAACAGAAACAGACTCACAGACATAGAAAACAAACTTACAGTTAGCCGGGGGGAAGGGAGTGGGAAGGGATCAATTGGGAGTTCGAGATTTGCAGATACTAACTACTCACTGTAAAATAGATTAACAACAAGTTTCTACTGTATAGCACAGGGAACTATATTCAATGTCTTGTGGTATCTTATTAGGAAAAGAATCTGAAAACAGATATATGTATGTATATGTATGACTGAAGCATTATGCTGTACACCGGAAATTGACACATTGTAAACTGACTATACTTCAATTAAAAAATAAAAGGCATTCTGTGCTTAGCTGAGGGAAACTGGCATCACTCACGGATTGTTTGTACCCACCCAAGGCTCTGTGAGCTCCCAAAAGCCCCAGCACCGCCCCTAATAGCTGTTTGTGGAGCTCATGAAGCTCTTCCACAAGAGGCAGAGAGAAGGCAGCCGGCCCGACTCAGAGCTGCCACGCCAGCCCCCAGCCCACAAGGCTCTGCACTTGATTACAGGTGTGTGTAACCATCTGGTAGATGGGTTTAGCAGGAAGAGTGAGAGAATCAGGCTCCCATGCCACACGTCGCTATTATTTTATTTAACACTTGCTATGTGGCCAACACGCACCAAGCACAGCATAAACCTGGAACTACTTGATAGAGTCCCTGTTTGTTTGTACAACAAGGGACACTTCTGCCAAACTTGCTCCAGGGGACCGATTCCTCCAAGCCATTGAACAGCAGCCTCATCTCCTAGTGCCTTTCAAATACAGTCTTGATTGTTTAAATTCTAAAAGCTAGGCTATAGAATTTTTTTTTTAAGTAAGTGCCATTTCAGTAAGAGTCTCAAGGCGAATTTCACTATATTTCATTAGGTTTGGTGTCTTGGAGGAAAATATATCCCTCCATATTTTATGGTGTTAATTCAGAAGCACCCGTTTCTACTCGCTACATCCTTTCCGGTTTCTAGTTAACAAAGCAGTAATTTTGGAATGAACATTTGTTGTTGTTGCTGTTTTTATTTTCAGGGGGTCGGTACCTAGGTTGATTTATTAAATTTTTTTTTAATGGAGGTGCTGGGGATCGAAGCCAGGACCTTGTGCACACTAAGCATGTGCTCTGCCACTTGAGCTATATCCTCCCCCCAAAACAGTAATTTTGGCTGAAGGCTTATTTGTGATTTTAATCACAATCTATGTGTTAGACTGTAGCAAATAGCAATTTGTGTTTTCGCTAAAGGAAGTCCACTTCCAAGTTACATTACACTACGATCATACCTTCCAAGGTTGTGATCGTTTAACAAAAACTTTGTAAAGTCCCATTACTTGCAAATTTTCGGGACAGGCATCATACTTGCCTTTCTCTTGTGCCCTTTAAGAGACTCCTCATTCTCCCCTGGGCTCCAGGGAGTATTAGGATAGTCAAGTGCCTCTCCTTTGAACCGGGTGGCTTAAGTTTCATTTCTCCAGAAAAAGCCTCCATCTTCAGAGAGCATCTTGGGCAAAAGATAGTCATCGATCTCCCCCAGCATATCCTGCCCTGCTGAGTGCAAAGTCAAGTGGAAACTCCTTTCCCTTTCTCTTAACTAATATTCCCCGACTCTTGGTAGGTTTGTCTTTACAGTCTATCACCAGAAACTGTCAAATAGGACTAGCTTTCTTTGACATCACACACAGTTCGCTCCCAGTTACATGGGATGTCTTATTCATTCCATAAATGAATGCTGGGGACCAGTGAGGTCTCTGGAACGGCCTGAGATGAATCAGACAGAGTCCTTGTGCTGAAGGAGTAGGGACAGGATGTCTCCTCTGTTAGTATAATGCAAGTCAGGACATGACGTGTGGTGTAAGCAAAGGCTGTGGGAATGCAGGCGACGGGCAGATCTCTGAATTTAGGAGTCACAGGATGAGGAGTGAAAGTAACCAACTCGGACACATACTCCATACCAGGCACCATGTTAGGCAGCTTCCATAAATTATCTAGTTCTATCTGCACAACCCTCATATGATTAGGCATTTTAACCCCAGTTTATAAATGAGGGCATCCAGACTTGTCCAGGTATGATTGTTGGCTCAGCTTTTATCCCTTTTACTGCACTATCCCCTGCTGGTTACACTTCCTGCTTCATGTTCTGTCTTGACCTGGATCCCCCCCCCCCAAAAAAAAAAAAAAGAAGGAGGAAGACTAGAAGGCTTCAATCAGCTTTTACCAGATTGGGACCGCCTTCTGTTTGGCATCAGAAATTTGTGGGACATGTATGCAGAGAAATACACGTGCTCAAAGGATAGCTCTAAATGGATTTTTTTTTTTTAAAGAATGTGGTTTTGAGAGTCCTATATTTTATTTAGAGAAACATACTGGTAGAGTCCTTTGTATGTCTGCATAATTCTCTCTTCCTCCTGTGATTCCAATTACAAGAGAAAAAAAACCTAAGTTTGGGACTTTGGTGATTTACTGAAGATTTGCCGGGGGCAGGAAAAGACACAAAGCCACAGTAAACAGAAGGGCAGTGCTGTAGAGAGAGCAGCTCTCAAAATCCAGGTTCAGCACACCTTCCTGAGTGCCTGCCACGCACCACTATGTTCCAGGCTTGTCTTCTACCATTTTATCTTCATAGCAAACCTTGAGTTGGGTGCTAATCTCCCCCAGTTGACACATGACGGAACTGGATAGATAGTAAACGGTAGAACTTAGATTCAAGCTCAGGCCTTGGGCCTCCAGGTGCAGCTTCTGACTTAGAAGCAGACCTGTTTGAGATCTAGGCAGAAGCTTTTCAACTAATTACAATCTGGCCCATCAAAGCTGGAAATTTAGCTCCCTCCAGATTCTGGTTTGTCGTCTTAACACACTGGGTAAGAGACAAGAACGTTACCCCTGGGAACAGATCTGTGTTGGGCTCATAGGACACATGCAGCCACCTCGATTCTAGCGCAGAATTGCATAGTCCTGGGTTAGCAGAGGCTGCCTCCCTGCTCCTCCTGCTGTCACTTGACCTGTAGCACCTTCTCAAGAAAAAGCAAATGTCCTATCTCAACAGGCTTAAGGTTGCTGCCTCTGAGCACCTCCAGCTAGAGCAGTTCTATGCAGATTATAAAGGTGTGAATATTTGATCCCTTTCCCAACTCTGATGGGTCAGATTTCCCTTGGGTACATCATGCTGCCTTCTTGCTGCTTACTTATCCTTTCAAGTAAGTGTTGGGTTGGCTTTTGTCATCTCTTGTATCTCATTAGAGCAAGTTCTTTCATCTGCTTATCCATCCTGAGCATGCTGGTTAGCTCCCCTCATGGTTAAAAAATGGCTATAGCAAGAAAAAACTAGTGGTTTCCAGTGGGGTGGGAGGGAGAGGCCATGTAGGGATGGGAAAGTGGGAGGTACAGACTATTTGCTGTGCCCTCATATGGTAGAGAGAGCGAGCTCTGGTGTCTGTTCTTTTTCTCATAAGGACACCAGCCTTATTGGATTAGGTCACCTCATTTAATCTTTGTCACCTCCTCGCAGACCCTATCACCAAATATGGTCACTTCAGGGGTTAGGGCTTCAACATAGGAATTTTGGGGAGACAAATTCAGTCCTTAACAGAGCACCTGAGCATTTGTGTAACATCTATAAAGCCATGTTCCTTGAAATTAACACACCATAAATCTGTATTAATTAGATTAACACAATTTTAAAGTATACAAGATATATATAGAAAATTATTTCTGAATCAATTATTCCACAATTTATTAGTTTATTTCTTTGGCATGTTGTTTCAAAATATGATATGATTCTCTCAGTATGTTTCTATTTTAAAATAATCTTTACTAATATGGTTTTTTCCTTGGGTCTACATGGTGCCAAGTATCCAGAAGACAAATACAAAATTCCATCATCTAAATATTTCCTGACGCAACCTCTGTATGATGGGTCTTGACTACAAAAGAGATGTTGATAAGCTCTGTTTCACGTCAATAATTGTTTGTTCCCTTTAGAGAGGTACACAGTCCATCAAAATACCTGAATTATTTCTAGTCTGCAAATAAATTTAATGGAGGAGATGCTTTTTAGTTCACAGTATGGGAAAGGTGACATCTTTATTATGAAAAGAGCCAAGGTTTGTTTTTTAACCTGTAACGCAAAAATAAAAACAAATAGATTGGCCTAAATGGTGTCTAAGTGTTTTCAATTCCAAAATTGTAAAATATACTTTATTTTAAGATTTTATTTTCCAGAACACAGTCAGATAAGAAAATGTGACTTATTTTTGTTATATAAATTTCATCCTAAACATAGTAGATAGCAGACAACTTTATAACAGTTCACAACTGCTAAGTTTTAATAGGTAGTTGGATTACTTGAGCCAAATTATTTGCCAATCTAAATGCTGGGTAATCATTTATTAAAAATATTGGACTTGTGAGGTCCTGCACTGTGTCAATCATGAATGTTTGTAAAATCTTATTCTTTACAAAACAATGGTACTGTCACTAGCATAAGAATAGATACATAGATCAATGGAATAGAATTGAGGGTCTAGAAATAAACCAATGTGTGTATCATCAACTTATTTTTGACAAGGTTGACAATGGTTTCGCTAAAACCATTCAAGAAGAAAGAATAATCTTTTCAACCAATGGTACTGGGACAACTGGATAGCCACATGAAAAAGAATGAAGTTGGACCCTTACCTCTCACCATATATAAAAATTAATTCAAAATGGATCAAAAGCCTATACTGAAAAGCTAAAACTGTAAAACTCTTAGAAGAAAACAAAGTTTAAATGTTTATGTCCTCCTATTTGGCAATGGATATATTCTTAGCTATAGTACCAAAAATGCAAGCAACAAAGTGAAAAATAGATAAATTGGACTTCATCAAAGCCAAAAACTTCTGTGCATCAAAGGACACCATCAAGGAGGGGAAAAGATAACCTATAGAATGGGAGAAAATGTTTGTAAATCATATATCTGATAAGGGACTTATAAATATATGTAATAAAAAGACAACTCAATTACAAAATGGGAAAAGTATCTGAATAGACATTTCTCCAAGGAAGGTACACACATGGCCAATAAGCACGTGAAATGATGATCGACATCGTTAGTCAGGTGTCAGGGAAATGCAAGTCAAAACCATAATGACATGCTACTTCACACCCACGAGAATGGCTAGAGCAGAAATAAGTCGGATAAGATAATAAGCGTTAGCAAGGATATGGAGAAATCAGAACCCTCATCCACTTCTAATGGGGATGTAAAATGGTGCAGCCACTTGAGAAAACAACCTGGCAATTCCTCAGACTTTTCAACTCAGAGTACTACATGGCTAGTAATTCTACTCCCAGGTGTATACCCGAGAAAAATGAAAACAAAAGTGTGCATATGAATGTTTATAGCAGCATTATTCATAATAGCCCAAAGGTGGAGACAACCCAAATGCCCATCAACTAACAACAGATAAACAAAAAGTGGTACATCCGTGCAGTGGATCATGGGGCCACAAAAAGGAACGAAGTACTGATACATACAACAGTATGGATGAACCTTGAAAACATGCCCAGTGAAAGAAGCCAGCCACAAAAAACCATATATTGTATGATTCCATTTATATGAAATGTCCATATTAGATAAAGCTATGAAGACATAAAGTAGATTAATAGTTGCTTAAGGCTGGAGAAAATGGGCATATCGTTTCTTTTTGATACTAATGGATACAAGGTTTTGTTTCTTTGAGATGATGAAAACCTTCTAAAATTGTGGGGATGATGTCACATGTCTGTGAATGGGTTACACCCACTGAACGTACAATTTAAATGGGTAAATTGTAGTTATATGAATTATATCTTGGTGAAAAAATTGAGTGAAAATTCTTCTTTATACACTGGGAAGGAAATCATTGCAGTGGTACATTGTGGGGGATGGTTTACAGATGAGGTTTGGCAAAAGGCAGGAAGCTACAAAGTTATATTACTCGTGGATACTTGCTGTCCCGTAGGATGGAACCTGCTGCAAAACCACTGACTCTTGAGAAACCGAATCACTTGCAGCTCTTATAAAAATTATAAGTAACGTGAAGCCATAGTAATGTGAGTTTTTTAATTACTGCAAAATATTGAGTGCTTTTTTAAAGAAACCTTCCTTTGTAATTTTTACTCAATATTGCAAGAATGAGAATGCATGTTTAACATGTTCTAAAACAATTTCCAATACAACAACAATTTGATCTAATTAAATATCCAAAGAGAATATTTTAGATAAGTTGGCTAGCCTGCCTGCCTTAGAAAGTTCCTGCTGATTGGGGGCAGTAGAGAAGTGCTTAAGAGCACTGGAAACTCAGGCATCTGTCCTGGCTCTGTCAAAACAAGCTGTGGAAAGATGCTCTCAACTTCCCTTTCTTGATCTGTAAAATGGGTATGATTAGAGTTCAGTCTTCAGTGAAGTTATAAAAATGTTCATTGGAATAATAAAATGGGTACATTTTGCATATAGTAATCACTTTAAATGTTTCTCATCATTATTATTTTAATTAGGCATTCATCACTTGGCCTAATGATTATCCTATTGGAGGAGCATGTATAATCTAATGATTCACACTGGCCCTTCTTTTCTTTTTTTAAAGCCCCATGGCAGATTTGCCACTGACTTAAGTGTTTACACCACAGAAAATGTGCTTCACTAGCAATGGGAGCCAACACGATGTTTCCCTGAAGATGGGCAGAAAGCCAGTCACACATACTTGGTTCCAGAACTCGGTATTTCACTTTGTCAGGGTGTGACTTACATTGTAATTGCTCAAACCATACTTCGTTAAGTGTGAGAAACAAATGCTCTCCTTATGTCCTCAGTAATAGAAAGTCATTAAACATCTTGCAGCTGCTTAATCTTTCAGTCAAGATACGTAGGACAGAAAACTAGACTGGTGGTGCCTCTCACCGTCCAACCTCCGCTCTCAACATCCGCCATTCTTCTTTAGAAAAAGGAACGTTTTCCTCAAGCCTTCTTTTGTAGGCCGTATTTAGGTCCCTCGGATCTGGAAAATGAGAATTTGGAGGTGGGTGCGGTCCTTGGCGCTTCAATGATTTACAGGTTTATCTTGTCCCTTTGTAAAAACTTGGCTGTACAGCGCAGGTCTTGTCTAAAACCTGTTCAGTGATTACAGATTTATTAAGAGCCCTGCAGTGTCGTGTCCATTTTTGAGAAGTTGAAAAAGAATTAGTCACTGACCTCCTGGAGATGATAACCCCCCTACATCAAAAACAAATGCCATACACCTATTTATTTTTGCTATTTTCTCATTTGTGGGAGACACTTGAGTTTCATGGGAAGCGTACCATAGTATGAGAAGCTGAGTAGAGGAAAAAAATGTTATTATATTAGAATGAAGAATTTGACATTGCTGGCTGAGAAACCTTAGTTTCCAGAATAATTACACAGTTACATCACAGCCTAGATTATTAGACCAAATATGAAGCTTGTTAGTTTTCCACAAAACACCTTTGATAGCGGTCACACCAAAAAGATCCAAATTCATTTACAATTAATGGTCAAAAAGATTTCCTACAACTTTTGTTAGGTACAAATGCTGTCACGTTTCTGAACACTGAAAGTTGTTTTATAAGGGAAGACAGCGTTATTTGAGCTCCAGCGTGGCCCCTTCTAAACAGTGTGTGAGCCTCCTGTATATCCATATATATCTGCCCAGGAGTAGTTTGGTTTTATCCATGCAGACGCCAAATAAAGGTGCGTAATTTTTATGATGTCAGTTATCTATGGAGAACAGAGATTGCAAAGCATTGCCCTTTAAAAAGCCTATTTGATCTATGGTTAAGATATATATACTTCCATTATCATCAATAAATCAGTTCACCAAAATTTTATAGTAAGTCTACCAGGATATCAAAAAACAAAACCTGATAACAGTTCCTTTCCCCCTCGCTTAGTAGATTCAATATTTAAGTGAAAACTCGGTGAATATGAGAAGACAAGAACATAAGTCGAATATGAGTAGTAAGAGGCTCTAGACCCAGAGAATTACAGGTGTTAAACAAGCAGTTTCTTCCCATTTTTTAAAATTACATTTTAACTTACAAAATCAGGATAATCAGGATCATGCTTGTCTATAATTTTGAATCTTCTTTTTTAATTAACATTTGCCTTGTAACATGACCCTTTTCTCGTGTTACTAAGTTTCTTCTGAAAGTGTTTTAGTGGCTGCATGATAATTATATTTCATGAATACATTATTTTATTTAGCTATTCCCCTACTGTTAGACAATTTGTTGTTTCCATTTTGGGCTACTATAAATAAGAATGCAATGAACATCTTTATATACATATATTTTGAACAGTTACTGATGGTTAATTGACATACAATAAACTAAAATGTGTAAATTGATGTTTTCATATTTGTACACACCCATGAAACTATCATTACAATCAATATAATGAACATATCCATCACCCCACAAAGTTCTTGCTTGCCTCTTAACCCCTCCTTCTCCTGTACCCCAATCCCCAGCAAATCATTTCTCTATTATGCCACCATAGATTAGTTTGTATTTTCTAGAGTCTTATATTAATGGAATCATATTTTATGTTCTCTTTTTGTCTGGCTTTTTCCACTCTACATAATAATTATTTTGAAATTGATGCATGCTGTTTTAGTATTGGAAGTTTACTCCTTTTAATTGCTGAATACTGTTCCACTGTATGGATATGCCACAATGTGTTTATCCATTCAGCTGTTGATGAACATTTAGGTTGTTTACAATTTGGGGCTATTACAAAAAAACCCAAAGCTCCTTTAAACATTCATGTACAAATCTTTGTGTAGATATATGCTTTTATTTTTCTTGGATACTAATTGGGAGTGAAATGGCTGGGTATGTGGTAGGTATATATTTATCTTTTCAGTAAGTCTGGTAGGAATTCCAAAGAAGCCCAGCAGGAGGCGCTGTACCTGGCAGGCACGAGACATGGCCTGCCCATTACAGCCACGTCCCACAGCAGCATTGCACATCCACTGAACTTGCTTGTGTCAGATGAGGAACAAATTTCCTTATAATGGGCTAAAGCAGTGGTTTTCAAACTGTTTTCAAACTGTGCTTGGCAGGAAGTCTTGAGTTTTGCCCAAAGGAGAAACTTAGTAGGTAGGACCCTAAGCTTCCTATGCCCTTTTGCAACCAGAGCAGTTTCATAGTATTCGTTTTTACATAATGGATTTTCAAATAAAATTTTAATTGATGTTAACATTCCTGCATTTGCAAATAGTGAATTGAGAGCCATTGAGCTGTAGGTGTAGAAAAATTTTTGTTTGGATAGCTTTTTTTTTTCAGTAGTGAAGCTTTCATTTGTAAAGAGTAAGAGTTATTAAGATATACAATGAAATACAAAATGTCACTGAACATATTTTACCCAGTTTTCTTAAAAATGCTCCTGGGAAAGGTAAATAAGAAAATAGAATTAAGTTATTTAACATTACTTTCTTCATCCCAGTTGTTTTTATGTCTTGGATATTATATTCTCATGGGAAAGTGTTTCGTTATTATTATAAATATATATTTGATGAGCAGGATAAAAAATTTGATACCGATAAGCAGATTACAAATTCAAAGGGTTAAATAACATATTATGATTCCCTATTACAGTATCTCTTATTAACACTTAAACCAAACAGAAAATAATACATATATTTGGTTAGAAAAAAGAAAATTCAAACAGAGCAAAAACTCTACAAAATGAAAGTCTCCCTTCCTAAACTTGACTCCTTCCCACCCAGTCTTTGACGTCCAAGGTAACTGCTGTTTCATAGCATCTTGTGATTCACCCATGACATAAAAGGATACACATATGCATATACACATGTACATGTGTTCATTTTCTGTTTATTTTCCCTCTTTTTTAATCTATAGAATAGGGCTCCTACTATACATACCTCTTTACTTGTTTTTTTAGTGTACTGTCTAATATTGAAAATCATTCCATATACAGATTTTCACTGTCTTTTAAGCACCAGTATTTGCATCTATGGATTTACCTGTTTTTTTTTTTTTTTATTTCACCAATTCCCTAGTGATAGGAATTGGTTGTTTAAAGTTTTTTGCTATAACAAGTAGTGCTGTAATTGATGAAGTTTGATGTCCATAGATCTAGGTGAACTTCCATCAATATATCCATGTAGTAAGATACATACAATGGGATCGTGCCTTCGAAAGATAAATGCAATTAAAATTTTTATAGATAATGACAAATGGTCCTCCAGAAGGGCATTCCGATTTACACTTCCACCAGTAGGACACAAGAGTCTTTTTCCTCCCTCATATCTTCACCAGGAGTGAGTACTATCCAACTGTCTGTTTATTCTAAGTTGCTAGGTACCTCACTGTTTTGCTATTCATTTCTTTTACTATAACCATCTTTCGTATATTTATTGGCCATTTGTGATTTTGTACCATAAGATTCACGATCATATCTTTTGCCCATTTTTCTATTGGTTTGCTCACCTTTTAATTTATTTGAATGAGCTCTTTGTAAATCAAGAAAATTAGCCTGTCCACCTGTCAAAAGTTTTAATGGTAAAAATAAATTATCATCTTCCTTCATCTTAGCAGATGGAATTATTAAGTCCTCTTATAAAAAGAATTTCAGCCTGATTCCATTAAAAAATGAGATACGGGAGATGACAAAAGCCAACCTGTCTCTTACTTGAAAGGATAAGTAAATAGTAAGAAGGCAGCATGATGTTCCCAAGGGAAATGTGATCCATCAGAGTTGGGAAAATAACCAAATATTCGTGCCTTTATAATCTGCATAAAACACGCACAACAGAACATCAAAGATCTGCATCTTTCATGTCGTTCTTCAATATCTTTCAGAATCCTGAATCTTCCTGTTTTTAAGTGATGTTTCTGACAAATTTTAAGTTCCATTTTGAGCATCTCAGTATTATTGTCAAATGGTATTAAACAACTCCTTAAGTTAAAATGATATCAGCTTATACTAGAAGATAAGGCACAGTACAGCAGGAGAGGCTTACTGAAGAATGGCCGTCATGATGTGGGTTGGTAAACTTGGATTCTGGACCTGTCTCTGTCACTTTCTTGGCGTGTCACCTTGGGGAACGCCCTCAGGGTCTCTGTGTCTCCATTTTCTCATGTATAAAATGAATCTAATACCTTTCTACCTAGCACATAGGTTATTTTGTTTAAAAGAACTGATGGTAAAGCATTTTATAATCCACATAACATTCTGAATTCCTTTAATTTTTGGAAAGTAATGAATCTGTGGATTACGTTCTGCAATGTCTCATTGGCTTCCTGATTATTCTCCAGCTTGTGAAAGATTGTGGTACTGATTACAAAACCTAATATAATCTTTTTCATGGAGTGAGTGTCAACATAGCCTTAATTTCATTTTATTTCACGTTTAAATGATGACATATTTTGATTAAATGTGCACATTTTAGCTTCTCATGTTATCATGTTTAATATGTATCTTCAAAAATAGAAATAATTAGAATTGAAATCATCAACAAATCGAAAGCAATCCTTTACAAAAATGATTTATCTGTCATGGGAAGTAAAATAGTTTATGCATATAAAGTGCTACAATAATGCTATTAGATAGATTTCTATATAAGAAGTATTTCTAAAATGTTCCTATTTCAATTTCTAAACATTCAGGGAAAGCTTTTGTCTTTCAAAAAAGGAATCTTGAATCTTTTTAATGCTCAAAATTAGAAGGATTATGTAGTGCCCAGATCTACAGTGTACCCAGAGATGTTTTTACTGAAACTGAGAGATTTGAGCCACTGTAGAGGTTTTAAACTTTATTCAGAAATGCTCAAACCTTGTCACTGAAGGTGGCCTGGTAATTTAAGTGCAAATGGCCTGTTTTGTTGAAATTACCAGTGAGCAGTTCTGGTGATCTGAGAAGTACCTCCTTCTTCTGGAGGTTCATATAGCGTAAAAAAACAGATTACCATTCATAAGACTTCTTTCCTTAAAAAGATGATGAGTTGGATTAATTGTACCAGACGTGGTGGACAGAAAGTATCATTAAACTCGTAGAGACTTCTCCAGAAAATGTCTGCTCCTACTCCTTTACACACGCACACACGCACACACGCATGCACACACATACTCAGATGATTCTGTTTGGTGTCTGCCTTCCATATAAAACCTAAAGCATGGGGAAATAAAGAGTCTCTGAGCTCCTGGTAGGTTATTTTCTCAGGAACTGTTGCTTCTCACCACCCCCCGCCCCCAGATCTTGTCTGCCATTCTTAGCCTATGAGTTGGCCACATCCTATGATGGCGCCAGTGGACTTTTATCTTTCCAGAATGAGTATATATTGGGATATTCCTAGATGAGTGGTCTGATTTTGGTCTTGCCTGGTGCATGACCACCTTTGATTTCCCACCTTTCAGGAACCTGGCTCCCACTTTTAGACTGTTGATTATTTTCTCAGAAGATTCTGTGTGTTCCAAGATTTACAGTCAGCTCTAGCCACTATCCACAATTGACTTTAACAAGAATATCAAAACTCCAGGAGGGTTCATTCTGCACAATATTTTGCATGGATTTGCTCCAGATTCCACCATTATCTTAACTGAAGTTATTACTACAGTGAACATCATTATTCCATCCAAGGTTCTTTTATACTCTCTTTGCCTTGAGCCTAGATTCAGAAACTGTGCCTCATTTTCAAATGCAAAGGAACCCCTTGCTAAACCTTCCGTATTCATAAGTTAGCCTGCCACCTGACTACCATCTTGAATGAACAGATGTTTTAACATCTGGAGCATTTCCAACAGATGCAATCTCCATGTGCCTTTGAGATAATGTTTTTCAACTATTCCTGGCTCTTTCTTATCTCTGGCTCCTTTTTCTGTCCTGCTTTTTTTAAAGCATGAATCACTACCTAACATTACACTATGTTTTTATTAATTTGTTTATTGCCCATCTCCTTGAATAGAATGTAAATTTTCTTGCCCCTTTTGTACTCCTCTGATAGGTAGTACCTAGAATAGAGCCAGGCACATAGGAGCTTACTGAATATTTGCTGAACGGATGAATAAATGATTTGTGTGACTTTGGAGAAGTTAATTGTCCTTTTGAGGTTTCCATTTTGTTGTCTGGAAAATGAGAGTATTAGACTGGATTCGATTATTTCTAAGGATGATTCACATCTTGTAGTTGGGATTAAGAGCACAGATAGCTCAGGCCGATCTGGAGAGCGATGGGGAGGGGCAGACCATGCAGAGATCTGTGTGCTACGCTGGGTACGGGGTCAGGGGAGGGCTTTCTGAGGAAAGATGAGTAAGCTGTGTGCATGTCTGGGAAAGAGAAATTCAGCAGAAGAAACTGCAGATGCAAAGATAGGAGTGTGTTTGGCGTATTTAAGAAGTGGTGGCAGGGGCGGGGTTGGAGGGGAAGGGTAGCTGAAGTACAGGAAACAAGGGAGAGAGGATTGGAAATTAGGTTGGGAGGTAGCCAGGGGCCAGATCCCACTGTGAGGGGTAAGGAAAGTGCGGGGGTGGCAGGGGTGGGTGGGGAGTGCATTCTTGGTGTGAGAGGGAATGTGTGTGGTGCATATGTGAAGAAGTCTTGGATTTGTGTGATGTGTGTGTACATGGTATGTATGTGTGTGTGTGGCGTGGTGTGTGTATGGTGTGTAGTGTATGCTTGTGTGTTTGGTGTGAACGGGGTGTATGTGGGGGCCCGTGTGTGCGTGGTGGTGCGCACGTGTATTGAAATTACTACCCTTGTTACAACAAAAGCTGGTCAATACTCATCCTGCCAGGGTGTTTGGAAACCTCCGCTTGAAAAGAAAAGAAACATTTCTTTTCTGATTGTTTCTTTCTGAATGAGCTCACGGGATTAAAAGACTGCTTCGCATATGTTACTGCATACTAATAAGGCATCTTACTTTTTAAATAATCCAGATTGTCAATGGTGCATTGATGTTTTCTGAGAAAGAACACTGCTCTGTTTCTGCTACATCATCGTAATCATTGAAATTTAATGCCTTACAACATTGTCAACATATAACGCAGCAAAGCACCAAAGTCAAAGCAAATCCATAATACATTTTAAATAAGTACAGAGTTTTAAGATCTGTACTTAATTCTGGGTAACATGTGAGTTTGAAGGCCCAAGGTTTCTTGAGCTATATTATCTAGTCTCTAACGCCCCTGGCATCTTGGGCTGCCAAGAAAAGTGTATCAGAGCGTCAGGGACAACAGAATATGTTGTCACTTTCAACTCTGTTTTGTGCATTAACATCTGGACCCAAAACCTCTCTCCTCATTTAGTCAATGAAATGAAATGATATACGGTCTCCATCTTGACCCACATGGAAAACACAACCAAGACTGAAATACTAAAGATGTGCTTCACAACCGAGATTTCAGTTATATCAGAAGACAGTGGAAAATGCTTCACATATTTGACAGATAACAGATTTTTTTTCCCCTAGTCATGATTGTGGCAGTTGTATGATGCAGCAAGGAAAATCTGCCCCAAATACACTGGATAAACAGGAAAAGGGAACAGAGGCAGCAAATCCCCCTTCTCCTGTAGTGTTGGTGTCTGGTGTTCCCCTCTGTTCCAAGATGTTGTTTACCTGCCAAATATCCTCACCCAAAACTTAACAGAACCTTCGTAGGTAAGACTGGTGTATTTCCTAAAGTGGCCTTGATCTAGGGACCGTTTCAAATGACAGACTGCACATCTCTAAGGTGTTTTACATTTAAGAGACTGAATTCTTTGGAGGTACTTGAAAGGACAGAGTTGCCCTGTAAGATGGTTGAGCACTTGAGCTCTGAGAAGGCTGCACTTTGAGTTCCGGTTTTGGCCTTTACCAGTTGCAGAGCCTTGGGAAGGTTGTTCAATTTCCTCACGAAGTTTCCCACACGTATAACAGGAGGCTGATGATAGAGTGGAGATTGAATGAGCCCGGACGTGAGAGGGGCCTGGCGCAAACTCAGCGCTCAGTGTTAGCTATTAAGACTCCACTTTCGTGTCAGGTGTTAAAAGTAGATATGACACTTAACGATGAAAAATCCATATAATTTTCAAAATGTTGTCACATACGTTACCGGGTGTGCTCCACCCCACAGTCTGCGGTAGTAGAGCAGATATAGCTCCATTCTTCAAAAGAGGACAGACTGGAGACCTGAGCCCTCCCCAAGGCCCCACCACCACCGTGTCACGGAGCCAGGAGGTGAATCCAGGTCCTCCATGTCCCAGTGCTCTTTCCAGGGGACCGATCAACCCACTATAATGCTGAGTTATGTGTGACTCTGGACGGAATATCAGAGGCTCCAAAAGAAACTTTAAGTGTTGAGGTAGTAGGAGTTTTGGGGATTCCCCAGGATCACTCTTAGGTTCAGTGATTCGCTAGAAGGACTCACAGAACTCAGAAAAGCTGGGACACACGTGGTAATGATTTATTACAGTGAAAGGGTACGGATTAAAATTCATAAAGCCAAAGGGCAGAGTCCAGGGGAAATCAGGCAGCAGCTGCTGGTTGTCCTTTCCCAGTGCTGTTGGACAGGCAGCCCTTAATTCTCCCAGCAATAATGTGTGACAAGGTACAAAGTACCATCGCCAACCAGTGGGCCCTCCCAAGCCTCGGTGTCCAGGCGTGTTACTGGGGTCAGTCACGCAGGCGTGGAGCGCCCGAGTGACTGACCTGAACCACTCAGTGTTCAGGCCTCCGCAGGTCAGGCTGATACGTCGTGGTCCAGGGCCACGGGTAAACAAAGCAGTTGTTCACCATAAATCTCCTTGTTAACACAAATTATCCAGCAGGGCTCAAGGTCTGGTCTCAGTTATACAATACACTTTTTTTAATTGAAGTATATTCAGTTCACAGTGTTGTGTTAGTTTCTGGTATACAGCGTAGCGATTCAGTTATACGCAAATATATTCCTTTTCATTTTCTTTTTCATTATAGGCTATTACAGGCACTGAATATAGTTCCCTGTGCTCTACAGGAGGACCTTGTTGTTTATCTATTTTATATATAGTAGTTAGTATCTGCAAATCCCGAACTCCCAATTTATACCTCTCCCCCTCCCCGCTTCCCTTTTGGTAACCTGAAGTTTCTATTCTATGTCTGTGAGTCTGTTTCTGTTTTGTAAATAAGTTCTTCTGTGACGAAGACACTCTTATCGGGAAGGATATTCCAAGAGCTCAGAGGTGACCTCCCTGGAGCCAGTGAAGGCCATTCATTCCTTCAGAATGTACAAGGTTTGAGCTCCCAAGTCTGCCGAGCTAACCTCCTGCTGCACAGGGGAGGCGTGCTATCTGGGCATCTTGGAGATATCAGGGCTCAGCAAGAGGCAATTCAGAGGCAGCCCCAGTCCAAATGTGAGCCTAAGGACTAATTTCTAAATGTGGTCGGTGCATCAATCCTCCAAGCCAGTGGGCACTTCCAGCTATTGCATTTCCAGCCAATGGGCATTTCCAGTAAGTGGGTTACCAGAACATGGAAAGTGTGCCTTTGATCTTGGCTGTGATGGGAGCTTCTGTCTCCACTTTGGGCCTTTGGCATTCTGAGAGTGTCACACTGTCCCCGCTCTGGGAGACCTCGCACAGGGTAAAAGGGAGAGCGGCCTCAATATTACTCAGTAATCTCCTCTGAAGTAAGGATTTTATTGCTAGCACATTCCAAATTTCATTATTAGAGTAAGAAAATAAAAGAAGTAGGGCTCAGGCAACAGAAAATTCAACTCAGAATGGCTGCGAGAGCTAATGGATTTATCGACCAGCGTAGCAAGAAGCCCCCAGGGAGCACAGCCCCAGGGTTGTTCAATTCAGCACCTTGACAACATCAAAAACCCTAGTTCTTTGGTCTGCTTTTCCATCCTGAGCACGTTGGTTAGCTTTCTTCATGGTTAAAAAAATGGCTATAGCAGGAACAAACTAGTGGTTACGAGTGGGGAGGGAGAGAGGGACAGCTTGGGGTGGGATAGTGGGCAGTACACATTACCAGGCATGAGACTGGCTACAAGGATATATTGTATGACATGGGGAATAGAGCCAATATTTTGTAGAATAGAGCCAATAATTCCAACTGTAGATGGAAAGTAAACTTTAAAATTGTATAAAAATTTAAAAAAATTTTAAAAGAAAAACATGTCTGGCAGGTTCAGGCATCCCGTCTTCAGACTCCATTATACAGACACAAAAATGGGACTTTTCCTTGTGTCTCTTTTAAAGAGCTAAGAAACCTTGCCCAGATGTCTCCCTTAGCTTCCCTTGATGTCCTGATGACCAAAACTGCCTCTTCCTGAGCCAATCATTGGCAAATAATGACAATCCCCCCCGCCACTGGGTTAGTATAATCAAACACCTGGGACTGGGAACCCATGATCTCTTGGAAAAGTGTAGATACTAGAATAAATTCAGGGTCTGTTAGGAGATCGTGAGTCTGGAATTGCTATTGGGTGGGCGACCAAAGCTGTCTGCTGTAGCAAGTTCACAGGTAGAAAGCCCATCAGAGGCAGCTCTCCGAGCTTCTGAATTCTCTAGTCCTCGCGGGGGTCCCAGCGGTCATTTGTGCTGCCTCAGTTTCCCTGGAGTTAATCGATTCCTGGAGGAAATCAAAACGAAACAAAAACAAAGACCAGAAGAACCATGTTTGATGCTCCTATAAGCTTTATTTTCCCACTTTTTGCCCAGATGTTCTCCAGAAAGGAAAGCCCTCTACTTTAGGAAGGAGACACGCCCTTTGTTTTACAGGTTTCTTCACCGTTAATTCCAACAAGCTTACCGCATTGGCCAGATTCTGGCGCTCCTGACTAGACTTCCTTAAATCTCAGACATCCCTGCTACCAGAGCGATCACAGCAGTTTTCAACGTTTGTCCCCCTGGAGTCTTTCCCTTATCCTGTGAGATTTTACAAAACTAGGACTTTCTGTCCCCTTTATCTCTTCTCCCTCCCCGTTTTATTTTCCATTGTCCACCTGCCTTCGGGTTTGGTAACATTCCGTTGCCAGGAAATGGGGTTGCTGAGAATTTTCCCTTGTGGGAGGGACTCGGGGAAGATTCCATTCATCTCAACATCCCTTTGGCTATCCCCAGTCTTTCCAGTTTACAGAAATACCTCTGTGCTCTCAAATGGTGGAAACAACTTTCTAGCTATGATTTCTCAGTCTAGACATCACTCAGTTGCTTCCGTGATTTGGTACTTTGTGTCTAGCTCCCAAACATCCTCAGCCTAGCACTGACAATACATTTCACTTACCTTAAGTGCTTTTCCGCTGGAGCATTCCCCCCACGTCACTGTGCTTCAGTGCAGGGAGGGATGTTGACATCCTCACCCCACCATTAGAGCGCGGTTCCTTTTTCTTCTCACATCTGTCTCCCTTTGTCAGGTCCCCCGAGGACTTGCACAATAGTTGCCTCACACGTTCTGCTATCTGTTATTATTTCCTCCTTTTGCCGCTCCCTGTTAAATGATTTGGGATAACTGTCTCTTTATAGGCTGGCTTGCATAATAGTAGGTGGCCTATCTGTAGGAGCAAATAGGCTTCCTGATCATTTTCTCAGACAGATGCTTTAAAAGTTGCTTCTAAAACTTGTCAGCATGGAAGACTCCTCAGGAGAATGAAGAGGGAGGAAGAGCATCACAGTAATTCTGTGATGAGAACTTACACTGTGGTTCGTAGATTGTCAAAATACTATTTTCCAAGATCACTTAGATTAACGCTTTTACATGAGTTGCTTGTTTTAAGAGTTTTTGCTTTTTTCCCTGATTTTAAAAATAATATGTTTATTGCAGAGAATTTAGGAGGAAAAGAACCCTATTTTCTTTATAGAAGGACACAGCTATTAGAAGAGATGTGGAGAGTATATTGAAGGCAAACATTCTAATGAATAAGACTGAATCACATAGTGTAGTTGCACAGTTACCATAATATGCATTTGAGGCAAAATACAAATTGTCAGACCTTATGCTGGCAATTTGTTATCAGTTGACATTCATCATTGACATCTAAAGGATTGAAGATATTTCCTTAAAGAAATATGAAGCAGGTTAATTCAACAAACATTCAACACAAATTTATGTGTAAGTGCCTACTAAGGTCCAGGTATAGTTCCAGATCAGGAAGTATGGCTATGACAGAACAAAGCCCTCATGGAACTCACATTCTTCTAACTAAGACAGAGAAAGAAATCAGTAGACAAAGTGCCTTTGTGAACAGAAGCCTGAAGGAAGCGAGGGCCTCAGCCATGTGGATGTCTGCGGGAGAGCAAGTGCAAAGGCACTGTGGTGGGAGAGCGTGTGGGATGCTGAGGGAAATCAGGGGGCCAGCGTGACTATGTACAGAATAGATAGATAAACAACAAGGTCCTACTGTAACTATATTCAGTGGCTTCTAGTAAGTTGTAATGAAAAAGAATAAGAAAAAGAATATGTATATATAACTGAATCACCATGTAGTACACAGGAAACTAGTGCAACATTGTAAATCAACTATACTTCAATTTTTAAAATGGGGGGAAGAAAAGAAAGCCAGTGTGACTGGACTGGAGTGAGTAAAGGGTTGGGGGCAAGGAGATGAGGTCAGAGAGACATAAGAGTCCGGATCACGCAGGGTTAGTCGGTGGGAGGGCTTCTAATTTGACGTAGAGCGAGATGGAAAGTGCTGGAGGGTTTTGTGCAGATAGTATCTAACTTAATTTTTTTAAAAGAAGTATAAATGGGAAGAAATGCACCATTATGAATGAACAATATAACCACAATGGAAAGAGTACAGAGGAAAAGCACTAATCTAGGTGATTGTGGAAAATAGTATTTTGACAATAGATGAAATATTAGTAGTCTGGGTTCTCCAGAGAAACAGAACCAATAGGAGATAGATATAGATAGGTATAAAGATGAGGTTACATACAATGAGATCTCCATCTATCCATCTATGATTTGTTGTAAGGAATTAGCTCACATGGTTTTGGGGGCTGAGAAGTCCCAGGATCTGCGGGCCACAAGTTGGAGACCCAAGAGAGCCAATGGTACAGGTCCAGCCTGAGTGCAAAGGCCTAAGAAACAGGTGAGCTGATGACATACATTCTAGTCTAAGTCCAAAAGCAGGAGAAAACCAGTGCCCCATGCATGGTCCCAGCACCCCATGCGTGGCCAGTTTAAAGATAGTCAGGCAGTGAGAAAGAATTTTTTCTTACTCTGCTTTTTTTTTTTCAGTTGAAGTATAGTTAATTTACAATGTTGTGTTAGTCTCTAGTGTACAGCATGGTGATTCAGTTATACATACATACATACATACATACATATATATATATATATGTATTCTTTTTCATAAATTGTGTGGAAGACCTAAACAGACATTTCTCCAATGAAGACCTACAAGTGGCCAATAGATCCATGAAAAGATGTTCAGTATTGCTAATTATCAGAGAAATGCAAATCAAAACTACAATGAGGTGTCACCTTACTCAGCTTTGTATTCTGTTCACACCGGCAGCAGATTGCATTTGGCCTCCACGTTGGGGAGGGCTAGCTGCTTACTCAGTCTCCTGATTCAAAGGTTCATCTCCTTCAGAAATACCTTCACAGACACACCTAGAAATAACATTGAATCATATCTCGGCACCCTATGCGTGGCCCAGTCAAGATGACACATAAAATTAACCACCATATACCATCAAGCTAAAAACAGAAAGAACTATACAGGAATATTGTATTAGAATTGATAAATTTGTTTTTCACAGAGGTATTGGTTAAGCAACTCTGAAACTACTTTATGTGCATTATAGGATTGTGTGGATCAGTAACTAGATTGTGGATAATAAGAATCAGGCATCTTAACTGAGGAGAAAGAAGTTACAAATAAGGAAAGAGGGGAGATGACAATGAAACTTTGGACTGGAATCAGAGGTAACCAGTGAGAATCACGGGTTTAGATATGTAGATAGGTGTCTGGGTGTGTACACACACATACACTTCCTAGTTCTGTCTGCTGAAAGCCTCTGGCAGCAGTGACATCCCAGTAATGATGAGCACGCCTGGCACCCACCAGATTTCGGTTTCTAATCATCATTCTCTAGTAAAAGGAGCCAGGACTCCTTGGAGAAACGGCCGATTCCAGGGCTGGGAGAAGAGAAGTCAGAGATGAGCCTGGACTATTTTGTGGGGTCTCAGAAAATACGGTAGTACTAAAAAATATTCAAAACAATATAGGAGCCAATTTGAAGGAACTGTCAAGGGCCCAAGATGGGACAAATTGAGCAAGAAAATAAACTGAATATCCATGAGTATGTACTTCTAGTCTAAATAAATAAATAAATAAATAAATAAATAAATAAATAATTAAATAAATAAATAATTAAATAAATGACTCCATTCTTCTTTATGGTAGAATTCCAGTGAATAAGTGCAGAAAGAATAATGGAAATAGAAAAATCACTCTTTGGTAAACACCAAAGTAAACAGTAATGACTGTTGCAGGCTAGCAACGTTGACAGATGCCAAAGTTAGTGGGCAAAACAGTTATGAGAATTAGGGTATTTGCATACTCTCAAGGCATCTCCCAAAAGGTACTAGTTACATGGGAATAAATACAAGATACAAGATATTAGTTACATGGGCAAAAAATCATAATATTATAGTGGGGAAACCTAGATGACAACAACCTTAACCAAAGGATCAAAGTCAAAGGCATCATTTATGAGACATGTTGACATCGTGTACCTTCCTCATACGCTGCCCTAAGAAAGCGTATGATCACTTCTGCAGTCTTCTCGACAAAGACACATTAACTTCTGTACAATCACGAGAAAACATCAAACCAACTCATACTGAAGGACTCTTCCAAATATCAAGGTCATGAACAAAACTTTTTTCTTTAATTTTTAAATGTTTTAGAAATTGTTTCAGATTGGAGAAGACTAAGGAAACAGGAAAGCTACATGCCATGTGGGCTCCTGAACTGAATTTTGAACCTGAAAGAGGACGGAGACACTGGAATAAGGTCTGAAGATTAGTTAATAGTACAGTCGGCCCTGCATGTCCATGGGTTCCAGATCTGTGGATTCAACCAACTGTGGATTGAAAATATTTGGGGGAAGAAAAATCCAGAAGGTTCCAAAAAGCAACTTACGTGGCAGTTACATTGTATTAGATGTTATAAATAATCTGAAGATGATTTAAAGTATAAGGAGGACATGCTTAGATTACATGCAAATCCTTTGCCTTTGCCATTTTACACAAGTGACTTGAGCATCCTCAGATTCCAGTATCCCAGAGGGGTCCTGGAACCAATCCCCCATGGATACTGAGAGAGGACTTAGCATCAATGTTACCTTTTTTTTTTTTATGTTAGGAAAATGATCAATTTTATCAATGTTACCTTCTAAAACAGCATTAGGCTGCCAGGTAGTAACAGTTATTAAGAGAACTAAGACTGTAATCAAAGGTATTAGTTCTAGGAAAAAAAGAAAATGCTTAGAATTTAGAAATTGAAGTTATAGCTTATACACATTTTAAAACTATAGAAAATGTTCTCTATGTATTTCATATATAATTTGATATAGAAATTCAAAATGATTGGAGTTCCATTCATCTCAAATCTGGTAACTGTCTTTATCTACCAATTCAAGTCCTTTAAACATGAAGACAAGAAACTGCTAGATACAGCCGAAAAAAAAAAAAAAAGGAAAAGCCGTCTATATTGAAACAGGAATGAAGTTAGCTCTCCGTAGCTGGCTTTTGAGCCCTCTCATTGCCTTTGGGCTAAGATTTTTCCAACTACTTTGAAGCATCCAGCTTTATTCTTCCCACTGAATTAGGAAATACGTAATAGGTATGCTTCCAAATAAAAAGGAAACAGAACTATTCATTGTTTCCTCTGTCCTATTTCGTTCTCTGTGAACTGGCATTTTCATTCAAGTCCCTTCCCATGAAACGACCGAGCCTGCCAGGCTCCAGACCAGAGCTGGACCACGGGAACTTCCTAGGCGGTCTGAAGTCTGCGCCTCTTCACACGGATACTGTTTCCGTATATGTTTCAATATCTTTGTTCTAATGTGGTGTTCACTGTGTTTGTTCAGTGGGGTGGGAACGACTGTGCTGTACTCCACTGTGTCACGTTACCATGCTCCAGGGTCTCTCCCATTCTACACCTCTCGCAAGCAAGGTGCTGACTGCTGTTTGTTCCAAACCATCGGACACAAGTAGACTTGTGTCATCAACAAGCATCCATGAAACAGTGGCAGGCTAACCCGTTAGCTCACGAGGAGGGCAAAATCTCACATCTTTGGCAATGACCTGACAGTTGTTTTCTCTTACTGACCGACCACAAGTGCCGCTTTCAGGCACAGAATATTGTTACCAAGTCCAAACTCTTTCTGCTCGCCACACGACAGGCCAATAAATCGGGAGACAATATTTTGGGGCAAGAAATAATGACTTTATTCACAAATCCAGCAGACCACTAAGATGGGGGAACTAATGTCCTACAGAACCATCTTCCCTAAGTCAGAATTCAGGCTCCTTTCATACTAAAAACGGGAGGGAGTGTGGTTGGTTGTTGCAAACTTCTTGGTGTCAGAATCCTTTGTTCTTGCAGCTGTCCACGTAGGTCAGGTCATGGTGTCCCTGTAAACCTCCAGCAAGACAAATGTTATTCTCTGTTCTGCAACTTTTTATCTCTGTATGAATGGGAAAGTGTTACACCCTTAAAGGTCAGCCCCTTGAGAATGGGATCTCCTGTGTATTTCAGGCTCTAGGCAACATTCTTTTACAAAAGGTGCAGAACCAGCACGACTAAGCCCAGGAAACAGGGCCCAGGGTTAGAGCTAAAGGAACAGATCTCATATGGAGTCAAGTTTTTCTTTCCTCCACTGCAGGATCGGTGGTTGACCCCACAACTGTTCTCTGCGACCACTCAAGAGCACCACAAACATACTCATTTCCAAAAGATTTCGCACCTGTAGGGAGTTTTTGGTTTTGGTTTTGAACTGTTTCTCCTAGATGTCAGTGTCTCCTTTAGTGGGAACAGAACCAACTTGTGTTCGGCCACCAGGTAGAGTTGCTTTCAAAAACCCGAGTTCACTGGTACCCTAGTTCTGAGTTGTGCCAATATTGTAGCATCGTTATAGACTTTTTCCAGGCAAGTAACTCCTAACCCACTTCGTAATCTGGTTCTGTTACCTATAACAGCAGGTGTGTGGGTGCATCTTCTGTCCCCAAGCAGGTGACACTAGCTACTCTAGGGCTCCAACCATCTACATTCCCTTAGAGCTCTGGTTTTGAGGGTCATGTGAAGCCTTAAGGCAGAACTCCATAGTGTAAGACAGAAGGCCATGTGCGTGTGTGTGCATGCGCGTGTGTTTGCATGAGCATCTTTCTACTCCCTCCCCCTACAGTAAGCCTTGCAGCCGCGATCAACATGTTTCTACAAGCCTGAAAAATTACATTCATTACGTTCCTGCCTGGTTTCCTTTTAGAGACAGCCCTGAAAATCTCAAGCTCAGTCTCCTCTGTTTTGTTTCATTTTAGCAGCAGTGCAGGTGTTGGGAGAAGGACAGTTGAGGAGATGCGGAAAGGTGCCCCCAGATGGGATGGATCACAGAGGAGACTGAGTGGATGGATGATTCTGATGTGTATTCTCTTAGGAACAGATGTGTTGCCAGGTTGCAACAGCTCGGAAAGATGAGATGGGTACTTGCCGTGAATCTTATCTTTTCTGTCAGAGATTTATTGAAGAGGAGTAGGGTTTAGCTCCTTCTTTTATCTGTTGGCCTGGAACCAAGGTCAAATGTTCCATATGCCGCCAGGGGCTACCCTGTTTGATCTTATCTGAGACATCCTCCTATTTTATGATGTACGAAGAAAGAAAAATCACGGCCAATTATGCTGTAAGACATCCCAATTTCAGAGACGTTAAACTATGAAAAACAGTGTGTCTAAGAATTTATGAACTATGATACATAAATTGAGGGTTTTATTACCTGGCTTACCATTTGAGTTTGTGAGTGAATAAATAAGAAGAGCTACTGACTGAACACAGAGTGTATGTGTGCCCGCCGCCTGTGGACTGAGCATCGCCAGTCCTTCCAGCTGTACTGCAAAGGGGAGGAGTAAGTCCCGCTTTACAGAGCAGGAGACTGAGCTCCTGGAGGTGAGGTCAGGTTTGAGGAGGAAGGTGCTAGAAGGGATGGGAGCTGTGACTTTGACCGGGAGAGTCTCCTCTCCAAGCTGAAAAGCCTTCCTTTCCTCTAAGGAATTGCCTCTTGGGAGAAGCTGCCTGCTTTGAGAGTAGCTTTCAGAATGGTACCAAATCTAAATATTTGTGGATTGTTTTAGAAACAAGTTCCCACCCATCACACAGCTGTCACCCGGCAATAATTGTGCGTCTCAGCTCCTCTCAGCTAAAGTTAACAGTGAAAGGAGGGGTGAGGGGGTGGCTGTTCACCTCCACAGAAATCACGGCAGACATAATGGGGCTAATGCGACAAAGTGCAGCTGTCACTGTTTACCTTCTGTCAAGTCTTTATTCTTAGGAGGGAGGAAGCCCTTTCAGAATGCTCCACCTGGATAAGGTTTTTGGTCTTTCCAAGGGCCTCAAATGTTAAGGGCTTCAAATTCTTAAGGCATAGGCATAAATTGTTTCCAGGACGTTATTTAAAATATACCTTTCTCTCTCTCACTCTCCTTTCCCTTCCTTTTTTCTTTTTTTCTTTTTTCTTTTTGGCTGTGATTTGAAGAAGTCTTTACCATAGCCAGGAACAGAATTTTAACTGATGGCAAAAATATAAAGCTTTGAAGTAATGCTTTATCACTGTTTATTATTGTATCCAAAGAAAAGGCCTTGACAAGTGTTGGCTGCTGCTGGGTTACCATGGCAGTAATCAGTCAAACGAGTGTGGGATTTTTTTTTTTTTAAAGCCTGCTTAACCCTTTTTCTCATCCACCAGTGCAAAACTAGAAGAAAGGTTTTCATTTTGCATGATAGTACTGGATGAGACAAATATATCCCTTCGTTATGAGATCCCAGCCTTGTGCCCTGGGTCCTGACACATCCTTGCAGCCTTGCTCCAGCCATAGGGAACCACGTACATTGCCTGGGTGTGCCCCACTTCTCTCTGGCCTCTGAGCACAGGTGCATGTGACTTCTGCCTGGAACCCCCTGTCCTATTCCCCAACTCCTGTCCACATTGTGTTCTGTGAAAATGACACCTCCTCCAGGAAGCCTTCCACATCCTTTTCTCCACTCATCGTGGGTTAGAAACATGTCCTAAGTGTCATTAGACTTTACCTCCATCTTAGCATATATCTCCTTGATGACAGTTGTTGGAGACAGTCTTGTTGAAGAACATCCAGGTCTGGTGGGTTTGGGTTTGAAGCTCTCCCTCATTACTTACTAGCTGCAATCTTGGGCAAATCAATTGAGAAGAAGAAGAAGAATATTTACTTCACAGAATTATTGTGGGGATTAAATGAGGTAATCTAAGTAAAATGCCTAGCGCCAGTGAATGTTCAACAAACATTAGAGCAAAACCTTGTCTCCCCACAGAGTCCACGCTCCATGAGACCAGGGGCCATATCTTTTATCTTTGAATACTCAGGACCTAACAAACATCAAGTGCATAGCAGGCATCTCCTAAGAATCTATAACAGTATGATCAAGGAATGGGTTTCTCTACATAAGTGAATTTTCCATACAGCTAAAGTTTACCCCCGAACACACACATAGAAAATTTCTTCTTATTTCCAATTAGTAAATTAATTCATATCTATTGGTGAGAATTTGGAAAACACAGAATTATAAAGAATGAAATAAAAGCCATTTGTGACCTTACCAACCACTGTTATGTGCCAATCTGTATCCTTTCACATACACTTTCATACTTTTTATGCACATGTATACATTTATATTATATTGAAGTATTCTAATTTAATTTTAAAAAATCTTTGCTGGTCAGTATTTCTCTATTGATGGGCAGTCTTTCATAGTGAGTCTTAGCACTGCAGTGAACATCCTTGTGTCATATAATCTTTGCAAGCATCTTTTAAAAATTTTATCTTTTATTGAAGTGTAATTGATCTATAATGTTACTTTCAGGTGTACAGGAAAGCAATTCAGTTACACATATACATGTGTATTTTTTCAGATTCTTTTCCATTGTATGTTATTACAAGAAATTGAATATAGTCCCTTGTGCCTTTGCAAACATTTTGCAATATTCTTAAAACTTTTTAAAACTGTTTTTAAACTTAAAACTGTTTACACCACCCACCAGTTTATAACCATACCCATTTTACTAACTCCATGCAGTTCCCCGGGCTCCTGTGGTGTGGAGCTCTTTTTCCCTACAACGAACGGCCCCAGATAGCTGGACATCAGCCCTTTGATTTTAGTTTCTTCCTACACACCACCCTCCGTATGTGGCTTCTTGCTGCTTCCAGCTGGGCATCAACTCTTCTAATTCTCCATTTTTGATTCATTGTGTTTAACGAGCATTTATGGTTTACCTATGGTGTCAAGGTTTCAGGAAAAAGTCTCAAAGGAAAGAGGAATACAAACATTAATCAGACATAGTAAGCACCTACCCTAAAAGAGGAGACAGAGATGTAAACAACTATACGAAGGAGGCACTTGGGGAGAGAGGACGACGTCCTGAAGTAGGACTCAGGACAAGAGGAAACATGCGCCAAAGTGGGATCTAGTATTCCTTAAGGCATGATGGCTTTAAAATTCTACCCTGGGAAATCAACAGTGTGCACAACCCTTCTAACCAGAGAAACAAAATTATCTAAATCCTGTGTTAAATGAGATTAAATAAGCTTTGATTTGGGGCTCAGGATACTCCTGTGATGAGGGCTTTAAACCTGCTGGCTCCGACTCCAGGAGCTTCAGTTGACTCTTCAGAAGGTATTCCTGCTTCTTTCTTTGGTCTCAGCTATGTTTGTTAGAGGGGAGATTCGGTGACAGGAACATCCAATTCGATTCAATGCTTCTGTGTAACAGTGAGAAAGGATGACATTAATAATATAACTGAACAATCTGAGCTTCTCTTCCTTTGTCATTTCTTTGAAAAAAAAGGTGCTTATTCAGGGGCGATCCAACCACTTGAAATGTAAATATTACTCAATGTCTTGAATATCTTATTAACATGTGACCAAAATACACACTTTGAAAACTCCACTTAACATACATCACCTGAATGTCTGCTGTGTGCCAAGCACGAAGTATTTGACTATGGGTTTCCAAATTCCTAACTAGACTTGTTTTGTTCGATTATCACCCAGATCTGCTACCATCATCTAAGCTTAAATGCGATCTGTAATAAGATGAGGCTCTTTTTTCCCTCTTGAACTTCAACATACAGCACAGAGCTCAGCCAACCTCACCAAGGGAGGAGCTGATTTAGCAAAACATTTATTTCATTTTCCTATAACATATTACCCCATATACTGCTTCTTGTTATTGCAAAGGTAAGACCATTTTACAACTCATAATGAGTGAATGATGGGCAGTTTTTCTAGAATTGCTTTTCATTTTTGTGAGCTTTATAGAGGTTTTCACATTTTCATGTATATGTGTGTGTGTGTATGAGTGTCTCTGTGTGTCTGTGTGTGTGTGTTTCCAAAGAGTGTATGTATACTGGAAAAACACATTTTGATAACTAATTGGCACACATTCTTTTAACAGCTCCAGAGACAACATAGATTACTTATTGTCAGTTGTATCAATAATTTTTCTACAGTAAAAGGATTGATGAGGCTAAAAAGTCCCATCCCACATCTCCTTGTCCAGATGCCTACCAATAGGCTTTTATGAGTAACCCCTTGACTTTCTATCACCACTTAAAGTTGGTGGGCTAAAAGGTGACTATTTGAGTGATGCACCCACCAAACCTTGCTCCTCCATTTAAAAAGATTGTTCCAGATGGCTGGCTCAGGCTATCCTTTGGAACTGGTTATATACATATTACACTGTTAGAGAGGAATGTTTTCAGGGGCTACTGAGGCATAATATGCAATTAATCTTCTATTCAGTTAAGAAGTTCATATGTATATTAATTTGACTTTATATTAGTAAATGCAATTATACGTTTAGGGACAGAGAGGAATCATATTGTTATAGTTGTGTATATTAAGATCATTATATAGCATGATTTCTTCAGGTTACATCTGAGAACTGTTCTTTACTTCCATCATAAACTATTTTGTTTGTCCCACAACATTAAGATCTTGAACAAACGCTTAACAGGGCTTCAAACAGTTCAAGGGCTTGTCCCTGGGAAGACCCAGCCCTCTTAAGACCCTGTCTGGGAAAACTCAAGGCTGACAAAAGAATTTATTGTTTGTTCCAGCCAACACCTGAAGATAGGGCGCCTTTTCCCCAGTCTCTGTGGGAGGGTGAGAGCCTCACTTTCGTAAGGGCCAGTTAACAAACCCAGGTGGCCTGGGCACACTGGCCCACCTCCCTGCTTGATTTTTATAAGTTTCCACTTCCCTGACTTCGTTCAAGCCCATACTCAGTCTCTGCACCTCTACATGGATCAGAGATGGGTTTGGTTCTAAACTGAAGTCCTTTTCCCGTTACTGCAGGAGTTACTGAAGAAAGTTTGTTTTACCATCTTTAACTAATCTCCAGCTTTGTTTTTCTGTAACACATACAGCTAAAAACTCCAAGGAAACCAATTAAAATATGGATGCACAGAAACATTTAGCTGACCTCAGAAACATGTCATAGCAATAGTCTCTGAATTAAGTATGGTAGAATGGCCACTGGCCACAGTCATGACAGCCGGTGATTTACAGTCCATTCTAGTAAAAGAATTCAAAATGATGCTCTCCTCGCCTCAATTATTCCTTCCATAAAATGAAAGAATCCAAGAGGGAAGTCTTTTTGCGAACAAGTAACTAATCAAGATGAGCTGTAGTCAAAAGACAAAACAAAACAAAACAAACAAACAAACAAACAAAATAAAACCAGAGAAAGAAAAGAAAGGAAAGGAAAGAAAAAAAGAAAGAAAATGATCTACCCTGTTAAAAAGGGTTAATTTTTCTGTTGGTGACAACTTTTATTTCTCTGGGGCATTTCTGGGGGTTTGTCCTGGATTTCCTCATAGATCAGCTGGGGAGAGGAGGTGGAAGCAGAAGTGGACCTTGTGGCTGGCTCTGTAACAGCCCTCCTTGGGTGATCCATCCAAGCCCGCCCTGCCCTTACCTGTGGTTGGGCTACTGGGTTGTGAGGTGTGGTTTGCTGGAGTTGTCTGCATCCTGTATGTGGGCAAGGTTGCACGTGTACGCAGCTGTGCTGGCGCCATATTATGGCCACCAGGGAGCCAACCTTGGGATGAGGTTAGTGGCATAAATAGCAGAGTGGGGAAGAGAAGAAAGCTGGATTCCAGGTGATACTGCGGAGCTCCTGAATCAACCACACCTACAGCCTATCTCTACTAAAGTTATGTATGGTAGCACATTCTCCTATTGCCTATTACGTTTTGATTTGGTATTGTTACTGGGAGTCAAACATCTTAACTGAGACAGGAATCTGCATGGTGTCCTGGGAGGTTTCCCTCTCCACCAGCAGTAGCTGACCACAGGAGGGAGGCCGTGTTCTCCAGGGAGGGATGTAGGGTCTTCTACCTCAAGGGACCCCCTCCCCACCCCCACCCCCAACCCCAGTGTGCAAGACTGTCAGGAGCATCTGAGCTGGGGGAGGTGGGTCTCCTAAGACTCAGTCTGGCCAGCTGACAGAGGACACATTTTGATGAGGGAAGGAGGTTGGGGAGGGGGCAAGAAAGAGTAATTTTGAAACAGAGAATTCTGTGAAGGCAGCTAAATGTGCATGTCCGACGCCGAGTGCAAATTCATTCTGCTAGCCGCAGGGACAGGCCAATAAATTGAGAAATGAGGTGTCGGGGCAAGGAATAACAACTTGATTCACAAAGCCAGCAGGACAAAAAGATGGGGGACTAATGTCCTAGAGAATCATCTTCCCCAAGTCAGAATTTAGGCTCCCTTTGTACCAAAAAGAGGAGGGGGTGTGGTTGGTTGTTGCAAGCTTCTTAGTGTTGGAATCCTTTGTTCTTGCAGCTGTCTGGGTAGGTCAGGTCATGGGGTCCCTGTAAACCTCCAACAAGACAAATGTTATTTTCTATTCTGCAAGCTTTTTTGTCTTTATATGGATGGGAAAGTGTTATACCCTTAAAGGTCAGAGCCTTGGGAATAGGCAATCCTGTATATTTCAGGCTACAGGCAACATTCTTTTACAAAAGGTGCAGAACCAGCACGACTAAGCCCAGGACACAGAGCCCATGGTTAGAGCTAAAGAAACAGATCTAATATGGAGTCAGGTTTGTTCTTCCCTGCTGCATGTCTGTGTGTTGAGGCTGATGGGGTGAGGCAGCTTTGGGTGAGCTAGAGGAAGAGAAGAACATTAAAGAGAGGGAAAACGATGAAGAAAGCAACTAGGAGGCTACTAAAGACTCTCTAGAATAAAGTAGAATCTGTCCCACTCCCCGCATGCCTGTCTGGCTGGCATGGCTTAATGGCTTAGTACTTTGGATTTCAGACCATTACTAGGTTTCCTTTGCAGTAAATTTCTCTTGTTTAAGGCTACTTACTTAGCTGTTGTATTACATCACCTCACTCTATTAGCATCTACTGCATTTAACTATACTTCTGGCAAGATACACTGCTTGCCATTTTTGCTTCTCCTCTTCACCCTCTACTCTGATCTGACTTCCCTAAGGTGGAATAGGAGGACTGACTTTTTCCCTGAATCCTTGCATAGCCAAAAGTGTACATTTTTTTTCTCCTGACAAATGAATAATATTATCTTGCCTGGATGTATAGAATTCCTGGGTTGTCGTTCTTTTCTCTCTGATGTTATTTCTATGTGTTATTAGGTTCTAGAGTTGTAGGTGACAGAGTCCTATGTTTGTCTAATGCTGCTTTTTTTTTTTTTTTTGATATTTTGTTCTTTCTGTCCCTAAGTTTATAAGAGTTTTTTCTTTATCCTTAAAGTTCAGAAATCTTACCGGAGTATGCTTAAGCGTGTGAATCTTGATATTACATTCCCATCTGCTGACTCAGAGGTATCTCATATGTATTTAATTTAGCCTCTCCTCAATCTGTCCTTTATTTTTTTCTAATATTAGCACGTAGGTCTCCTGGATCTGTCTTCCAAGTCCCTTATGTTTTTGCTGGTGACTTCTACCTCTTTGAATTTTGTTCTGTATTTTAAGATACTTCTTCCAATTGATGTTCCAGGCCACTGATTTGAGCTCAACATTAATCATCCTCTTCACTCATTCATTTGTTTAGTTTAAAAAAATCATGTGTTTTTTTTTGTTGTTGTTGTTGTTATTGTTCAGTTATTTTGTTGTTGTTTGGGGGTTTGTTTGTTTGTTTAGTGTTATAAGTGAGCCTCTTAAATTCAGTTTTATTTTTTCCCAGTTCAAACTGCTGCCCCTCCCACCAGCAGTCCTGTCTTCCGAGGAGCTCTGCTGTGAAGGGCATCATTATTTCCTCCCTCCAGCTGTTTGATAACCTGAGGCTATTTTTTTCCCATATCAGTGCTTCTCAAACTTTAATGTACATATGGATCACTTGGGGATCTTTGGTTGTTTGGTTTTATCTACTTATTCTTTTCATATTGCTAGGGAATCTTTTTAAAAAATAGACTCAAACTCAGACAACCTGGAGTGTGGCCCGAGTGTCACATTTCTAACAAGGTGATGTCGGTGCTGCTGGTCCGTGGACCACGCTTTGAGCAGCATGGCTACTCAGACTTTCGCCCGCATCAGAATCACCTGGAGAACTTGTTAAAACAGATTGCTCGCCCTGCTCCCGGAGTTCCTGATTCAGTGGGCCTGGAAATTGCATCTCTGACTAGTTTCTGGGTGATGCTGATGCTTGCTGGTCCAGTGGGCCACACTTTGAGAACCGCTACTGTAGATGGAACGCATGTCCAGCTGCTGGGTTCCTTATGTGCAGACTCTAGCTAGCGGTAGGTCTGTAGTTGGCTCTGCCAGGAAGGTAGGTGGTGTACAAATCCAGCAAGTTGCAGACTCCTGCCAGAGCACCAAAAGGAAGCTTATCTCCATCCTGGTGGTTTCCTTAGCTGCAAATGCCAGTGACCTTCCAACCTCAGGGATGGAGCAGACTTCACCCGTCTATTCAGTTCTCCTGATGGACCAAGGAGTCCAGCAGGTACCCCAGGAGCACCTACATGTGCCAGTGCCATTTCTCTCCCTTCACAGGCCGTCAGATCTCCTTTGGGCCAGCTGAGACTAGTCCAAAGTCTCTTTGTACCTAGGACTCCAGGTTCTTATTTAGACTAAAGGGCAGAAGTCATGTATCAGCTACCAGATTTCTCCACCCAACCCAGCTCAGCTCAAGGCTCAGCCTGCCTGTCAGCTGTAGGAACCACTCATCTCAGGAGGAGAGGCAGTTGGATGGGTGTGGTGGAGGAAAGACAAGGAATACACTATCTTCCAAACTCCTCAAGTGTTTAAGAGGAGCAAACTGGAACTGGAGGCATCAGAAAGGTCCTATGGAAAATGGACATAATGAGTCTTGAGGAATAGGGAGATTTGGGACAGGAGAAGAGAAGGGTATTCCAGGCTAATAGGTACATCTTACCTTCAGACATAAGACAGGAAAGCCTGGATGGAGTTTAGGACTGATACAAAACTGGCTGTATAAAATAAGATCCTGATCAAGGAAATCTACGAGCATTAGACTGATAAATTTTGAGTGTGATCCAGTATATCGTAGAGAACAGGGTAACAGTGAAATAACAGTGTGCCTTTGTGGTCAGAAAGACCTGGGTGTAGATCTCAGCTCTACATTTGCCAGCTTTGTGAACTTGGGCAAATTGTTTACACTCTCCGACCCTGGTCCTGTAAAATGGAGATAACAATGCCTTCCTCCAGAGCAGTTGCTAGGAGATCATGGCTGGGAAGGGTAAGGACGGGCAATCGTGAACTTCTCCTTTTCCTGGTGGTTTTGAAGAAGGGAGGAATTGTCTCCTGAGATCCCAAACAACACAGATACGTCCTTTGGGGAAAGGGATTGAGGAGGTGGCAAAAGAAAATCAGTTTGAAACAAAGCTGGGAAGTACCAACTTGTATTTCTGTGTTTTTAGGGAGACAGGTTGAAAGAGGCAGTAGGGAAGACAGGACAGTAAAGAGAGGAAAAGGAACCAAGGAAATGAGGTAAGAGAACACTAAAAATTTCCTTTGCATTTCTGACTTCAGGGTGATCCATGTAAACAGAGCAAGTGGCTGAAAATGACCCATCAGGCATTAAGTTGGATGGTTTAATCTATGGCAGGTCACAGATGGAAGAAATTAGCCATCAGAAGGATTAGAAATAGATTTTCCCCAAAGCTAATATGTAACTTACAGTACCCTTTGGCAAGTTTAGAATTATTTATTATTTCTTTAGCTTAACAAACACATTAATTTTTCCCCCTTGAACGTGGTGGGAGGAAAAACAGATTGTCTGTATTTATCATGGAATTTGAGCCATCCTGCCAAAGAAGATTCATAATCAGTAATTTTAGGGTGAAAATAATTAATCTCTGAGATACTAGAAGAAAAATGTAATGCCCAAATAAGATACACAGTTTTCATCAATTGTTTAAATATTGATCATAAGAGCCCCACAAATACTTCTCAGGTTTTTCATATTATTTTGAGACGCTGAAGAAACCGTTTGTAACAGCTGCATTAGAAAGTATTCTTCTTGAAATGAATTAAATATATATGAGGAAGTATCTAGCAAGATGTCCAGCAAGTAAGACAAGCTCAATAAATGTTAGGGGAATGCAATTAAATCCTTTAATCCATATTTAATCCAAAATACTATCAGATAATCCTTTGCTTTAGAGCAGGTTTGAGTACAAAAATGTGGCTGGGGTAAGCCTCAGAGGGAACAATTGCTAATTCAAAGTGCCCAGAGACAACCTGAGGGTTATTTGAAATTCAGTCCTTCATCCATTATGTAGTATAATGAGTTACAAGGAGAGCATTTTTGTTGCTCCTTTAAAAAGCCCTTGATTACCTGAAGGCATGGTTGATTAGAAGGCTGGCAGAATTAAGGTGGTGTTTCTGGTCATAGGATAGTGCAATGATCAGTCCAAAAAAAGAGGGAATTCCACACACTCCCCCTCACTGAAGTCTTGGCGGCTGTAAAATGTATTAACTAGAGGTCATATATTTTTTTGGACACCTTCCCATTGATTGAGTTCTTACTATACCCCAGGTACTTTGCAGACGTTTCTCATTCAATCCTTGTAACAACACTGAGATAGATTCTGTTACCATTTTCATTTTACATATGAGAAAACAGTCAGGAATAAAATCAGTGCAGTGTTGGTTATAAAGCAGAATTTGGGATCAAGCTGACCTCAGTTTAAACCTTGGTCCATGACCTTGACATATCCTACCCAAAGTGGGCCTCAATTTACTAATTCTGTCTATTGTAAAATTAATTCTTCAAATACTAGAATTAAAAGTTGAGATTGTAATTACCTAACAGATCTTTTTAAATAACTGTTAACAGCAAGTTGTGGATACCAAATGCTCAACCAACATGCAAAGCTTGGAAATAGTTGGCCCAAACTTGTTTTATTCACCAGGTTGTTTGGCATCCTGAGGACCTAGTTTGAATCTACTCTGTACCATGGCATTCAGCTAGAATCAAATTTCAGGAGCTAGGAATCCCTAATTGATTCGGTGACTTTCTCTTTGTTTCCTAAAAATTCCCCTCTTCCCCACCCCCGCCTTCCTCCTCCATAATGTAGGTGTTTGGTATTTTACCTGCCCCCACCTAAAGACAAATGAAGGGAAAAACTCAGGAAATGAATATACATACTATATATATACACAGGATTTTCCTTCATATTTACCATTTCCAACATACTTGTTTCCTTCTTGAAGGTCCAGGTTTATATCTAGTAGCCCTTTTTAGGGTAGGTCTTTTGGCAATAAATTCTCTCAGTTTCACTTTTTCTAAAAATGTTTTTGTTTCACCTTTATTTCTTTTTTTTGAATTTTATTTTATTGACTTACAGTCAGTTTACAATGTTGTGTCAATTTCCAGTGTAGAGCACAATTTTTCAGTTACACATGGACATACATTCACCTTTATTTCTTAAATGCTTTAATTAAGAAACAATTTGCCTTCAGTAAAATGCACAAATCTTAATGTACAGCTTGATGGAGTTTTACACGTGTATACACGCATGTAAATACCATCCCAATAAAGATATAAACATTTCTGCCACCCAAAAAGTCCCCTGGCGCCCCTTTGTAAGTTAGTTTCCTTCCTTGTCCCCCAGACATTGGCAATCACTCATCTGTTCTCAGTCGCTATATTTTGCCTTTTCCAAAATATCATGTAAACAGATTCATGTAATATGTATCCTTTGGATTCTGGCTTCTCTCACTTAGCACAATGCACTTGAGATTCATCCAAGTCATTGCCTATGTCTGCATTTCGTTCCTTTTCATTGCTGAGTAGTGTTCCTGGGGGGGGATGTACTACAGCTTGTTTATCCACTTACCCCTAAGGAGGCATGGGTTGTTTCCAGTTTCTGGCAATTTTGGATAGAGCTACTATAAAAATAGGGTGCAAGTTTTTGTGTGAATGTGATTTTCATGCATCCAGGATAAATACCTTGTAAGAGGATTATTGAGTCATAAGGTAAGTAAGTATATGTTTAATGTCATAAGAAACTGCCAAATTGTTGTTCAAGCTGCTAGACCATTGTACATTTCCACAGCAGTGTATGAGTTTCAGTTCCTTTGCTTCCTCCCCAGCAGTGGGTATTGGTTTGATTTTTCTTTTAGCCATTCTAATAGCTGGTATCTCACTGTGGTTTTAATTTGTATTTCCCTAATCACTAACAATGTTGATTACTTGCCCTCTGTATATCTTCTCTGGTGAAAGGTCTTCAAATCCTTTGTGCTTTTTCTTTTTTTAAACTGGGTTGTTTCTTTCCTTTATCGCTGAGCTTTGGAAAGTTCTTAACGTGCTCTGGCTACAAGTCCTTGATTAGATACGTGCTCTGCAAATATTTTCTTTCAGTCTGTAGCAAGTCTTATTTTCTTAAGTGTCTTTCAAAGAAGAAAAGCTTATAATTGTAATAAAGTACAATTTATCATTTTTCGTTTTATGGTTTGTGCTCTTGTATCATACCTAAGGAATCTCAGGAACACACGGTCACAAAGATTTTTTTCCTATGTTTTATTCTAGAATGTTTACAGTTTTACGTTGAACACTTAGGTCTATGATACATTTTCGGTTCATTTTTATATATGGTTCAAGAAACAGTCAGGTTTCTTTTTTCTTTTCTTTTTTTTTTTTTTTGGCATAGGAATATCCAATGGTACTGTTCCAGCACCATTTTTCAACTCTCTGATTCTATTTGCTCCATCGACTGTCTATTAACTGTTTGTTTCATCTTTATTACATCTTTCAAAAATTGTATTTATACTTGCCTTGGCCAAGAACTGAGTTTTGAACTTTAGTAATAAAATTCTCAAATGACTTAGGAAGGCAGCAAGGGAGGGAGGGGAGGAAATACAAAGCAAAACAAACAGAAAGTCAATTGAACATCTTTGGGCTGCTGGCTCTGGCATGCCTCTTGGCCAGGACAGCAGCAGCCTTACGCACGATCCAGGCTTAAGGAAAGGTCTGAGCTGGGGCCCCGTCTGGGGAAGACGTAGTTTGGTGCCTTCCTCAAGACCAGAGCCCAGGACAGCACCAGTCAGGCTGCATGAGGCTCTCCTAGGGCAGAGGGTGTCGGGGGGAAAAGAAAGCTCTGAATAGGGGCTAGATGCTATGAAAGAAGTCTCCCTTCTGTCAGTTATATTCAAGTTTGAGTCACTGCTTTTGGGGTAAAATACTAAGAGCCCCACATCTGAATAAGTAATCTCTTGTTCTTGCTGAGACTCGGATTAGTAAATGTGAACAAAGCCAAGGTAGATCTGGCAGCCTAGTAAAAACTGGGCAGAAAGGTTTTCTCCTCCTCCTCCTCCCCCTCCTTCTATCTGGAAGGCCATGTAAAGGAACAATTAGTCAACCACCCAAATAATTCTTTCAGCTTCAGCTACCAAAACTTGTGTGGTCAGACTTGGTGGCTGGCTACCAGCTGCAGAGCTGTGGCACGTCTGAGCTATTCCTGAGGCTGTAAAGTGGTTAGTGGCCAACGTTTACCATTACAGGTGGGGGTCCCTTTGTTCTCCGTTGCTTTCTTGCTCTCTTTGTATTGCAGAAGGGGAAGCCCACGTGAGACGACTCTGTCTTGTGCACTGCCTTTCACATCGCTGTTGTCTCAAAGCTGAAATCACAGGCAGTGCTGGTACGATCAGATACTCGTGTGTTTCTAATGTATTGGTTACGTGCATCAGTATCCTTAGTTCTCACGTTCTCCTGTGCTCCTGTGCTCAGTGCATGGTCAACAGTGTCCTCAGTCCATCGCTTGGTCCTGTTGCTCTATACAGACCTCGCTTCAGGTTGAACTGGTACCACACTAACCAATTGGAAATTTGAAAACAGACTGGTTTAGTGAAGATGACCTACAGTCGGCCCTCCCGTATCCGTGGATGCAGAACCCATGGTTACAGAGGACCGGACTGTCCTACACCATTTTGTACAAGGAGTTTAAGCATCTATGAATTTGGTATTTTTAACCAATCGCCTGGAACCAATCCCCCTCTGATACCCACGGACAGCTCTATATAAGAAACTGAAACAATGGCGACAGCAATTCAGTACTAGATCATTTTCAATGCTGTCTCAGGACTTTACTCATATCATACAGTACTTAGCCTAGCCGCGTCCATTCCTGTCCCCCCAGGTGTCATGAGCCTCTTGGGGTCTAGTTCTGTCCAGTTTATCCGTACGTCATCAATACATCTCATTTATCCTCCCATGTAGAAAAGTGGCTCATTCAGAACATGTGTTCAATAAGTATTGGTGACTTTGATAGGAAATTGTTTAATTCACTGAAGACACAGAAGGTGTTCTGTTGTATCTGCAGCTAGTTCAGAGCCCGAAGGGTTGACCCTGTCGGTTTCGGTGACGTCATCAGCAGGCTGGAGTTCCGTCTGATCGCGGCAATGTGGAACGTTGGGCCGCTGAAACCACAGAGAAATGAACGGGCCTACAGGCAAAGACCCATGCAAAAGTTATTTTTAACTGGGTTTTCATAAATGTAAGATGGACAGCTGGCTTGATAATGGCCTTTCAGTGAAAAAAGATCTAGCAGTTTTCGGTGGCCATGAACTCGATACCAGCGTGACGTGGCAGGTTACAATGCTAATGCAACGTAAAAGCTGAGGGTGCAGGTTAAGGAAGGAGCACAGCTCACTGTACTCTCAGCAGAGAGCCAAGCCACGTGTAGAAGGAAACGTACAGTTTCCAGTACTACATTCGAAGGGGAGAGTCAGCAATCAGAACATGTCCCGCAAAATGGAAACAGAAGAGGGTTAACTGGTTTAGGTACTTGGCTCTGAACAATTTGGGACTCACGGAATTTAATGAGAGGGGCCTTGTCATTTGCAGTGTAGCTAGGAAAATGTTTTCTTTGTGGGTTCAGATCGAGCTGTCTCTGAGAACTGATTTTTGCCCTTGGGAGACATGTGGGCGTCCTCTGGTAGAGCTCTGTAAGAAGCAGTGAGCAGGGGGAGGGTATAGCTCAGTGGTAGAGTGTGGTGTTTAGCATGCATGAGGTCCTGGGTTCAATCCCCAGTCCCTCCAATCGTAAATAAACCTAATTATTTCCCGGAACTAACCCCCCCCCCAAAAAAAAGAAGGAGCAGTAGTCATGGGGGTTGAAGAAGCAAAGCCCACGGAGTGTCTGACTCTCTGGTACTTACTTACCTGGAATCTTTAAAATACAGCCTTTAGCCAGGATTTTCTCCTGTACAGATACTGTGGATGCTCCTTCTGCCTCAGCTTAGGGCACCAAACTGCCTGATCTCCCTCCAGATGGATTCTGCTGAGACTGGCTATTGACATGGGGAATTCTCAGAAAATGTAGATGCAGCAGCAGGAGCAGCCACAATCAAGCTGCCTTGGTACACACCTCTGCTTTGGTTCTCCCGTTGCCCTCTCGTCTCCTGCAACCCCTCTCACCCCTGTCTTGTGTGCGATGTCCTGCTGTAGCGTCTTCCTGCCCTGCTCACCCTGGTGCCCTGATTCCTGGCTGCCCTCAGACTTGTGCTTCCTTTGTGTTCCCAGTTGGCTGCCCTCTGGAGTACCGCACCCACTGGTCTTGACGTACATCCAACCCTCTTGCTCTTGGCTCCTCATCTCTTCCAGCGTTTACTTTTTCAGACCTTTAGCCAATTGGAATGAACGTGACAATTTTATGAGGGGATAAAAAAATAACTGACATGTACTTTTGCACACTGGGATTTAATTTTTTGTTTCTTAAGTGTCTTCCTTTGTCTTGCCTCACAGCATAAAGGTTAAATGTATAACCTGTGGAATCAGATATATGTGGGTCCAAATCCTGGGCCTGCCATTAGCGGTGGACAAGTTACTTACTATCACTGAGCTCTAGTTTCTTTATCTGTAAAATGGGAATTAAAACTATCTACTGCATAGATTAAATGAGATGATGTAAGTGTGAGTCTCACAAGGTATCTGGTACATAGTAAGCCTCCAAAATGAGGCTTCTTATTGCTGCTTATAACTCATAAATATACCATAGTTTTATATATCTAGACACAGTAACACTTAGAATTATTTTTAAATACCTCTTTTACATTCCTTCTCAAATTTCACCCATTCTCTACTGTTGGTGGTTAGTAGAGGAGATTGAATCACAAATTGTGGAAAAATTAAATTGCTAGTTGAATAGAATATTTACAGTTAACATATATATGGTAGTAGCTTTAGCTTAGGAATCTGATCTTAGACATTAAATTTGTTCTTTCTTTCATTCTTCTTTTTTTTTTTTACATTATCCTAGAAGCAAAGTGGGCCAAATGCCCATAATATCTGGGCAATAAAACCAAGTTCAATGAAAAACTATTTATCCATTCTTGGGCTCTCATATAATTTGAGTTACTAAATCAATATTAACTTGCACAGTATCCGCATATCCATGAATTAAATTAGTTCAAGGCTTTTTTTCCAAAGGAGCCAAACCTCATAATTAATCTTATTTGGTCATTATCTAGAATATTATACTGGTTTTTAAATGTCGGGTCATAAATGTTTCTAATGTATAGAAATTCCATTTGGGAATTTGGAAACCTGTCTGTTCCTTTTAATATTGATGAGTTCTGGCCAGTGGCTCTTTAAATAATATTATTGCCCAGTACTTTTCCTTCTTAAAAAGTGTCTGGATTTCGGATCAGCTAAAATCAGGAAAACATGAGGAAGAGAAGTCATGGCTGTCCCCAGCGAGGACAGCAAGAAGATGGAACTGCAGCTGTGTGAAGAAGTGAAGGAGGGAAAACAAGTTAAAAGACCATCCCTTTGCCACAGAGGCTCCGAGGAGCCTGAGTGGATTGAGCAGGCTGTCGACAAAAAATTAATTAGTTGACCTAAGAAAGAAATGGAAATTTTTATTCGAGCCAAATTATAACCTGGGAAGAGCATCTCAGAAAGCCCGAGAACTGTTCCAGGCACAGTTGTAAAGTTCTTTGAGACAGAGGGCTGTACATTGGATGACGTATTATTGACAGTTTACACAGTCCAGATCGGACGGTCATCGTGGCCCCTTTCAAGGTCAAGAAGGAATGTTATCTTACAAGGAGCTGTCTTGTTGACGCTCTTCATGGCTGAGCAGGTATTTGTGCTGATGGGGGAGGTTTGGTCTGTGCACAATGCGGATACACAGTCTGCGATAGAAGGGACAGAGCAGGTGAAAGGGCAGAGAAAGTGCTTTGTGTTTAAATTTGTCTTGCCTTGCCGTAAAACATGCATTTTGTGTCACACGGCGTAGACTGCCTGTTCTTCATTGCTCTGGAGGACTGGAAAGGGCTGCTGCCACTTACAAGGCACCCCGCAAACACAAATTCTAGTCTGGGCTTGGGTGAAGAACTCCCTGTCCCTAAGAAACAGCTCCACAAAGGCCCTTTGTATTCAACAAAGGGATGACTCACCGCCAGGCACTGGAAGGGCTGGTGGGCGGCACTCAGCTGAATGGTGCCCTGAAGGAAACGTGTGGAGAGAGACCAAGGTGATTAGGTTTTGTTTCACCACTTCACAAAGGAGAGAAAAAGGATTCCTTCTGTAAGAAAGCGGTTAACCAACTGCTGATGGGCACGTTCACCCCATCCCCCCGCTGTGCCCCGACCGCACTCACACGGAACCTCTCTGTACCAGTGATGCCGGCGGGGCTTCTGCTTGCGGCTGAGTTTGGTCCGAGAGAGAGTGCGGGAGGAGAGGGGCGGGATGAAGACTGTGGCCTCTGTGTCCAGCTGATGCGTCGGCCCAGCCAGGCGGTTGGTGGGAGGGGGGTGGTGCTTGGTAAAAGGGGGTGGCAACTAGGAACTTAAGGAATGTTTCCCAAATAATTCTGGCCAAGGAACGAGAGCCAGATACGGACACAATTATTGTCGCGGGAGAATTCGTAAGACTGTAAGTGAGGGAAGGGGCCAGAACCTGGAACACTAGAAAGGACTCCAGATGTAAACAGATCTGCTTAAAGGCCCAGTGACCCGGAGTCGCAAGGAATTAGAGAAAGGGCCTTTCTCCTCAACTCTGCGCAAAACCCAGCACCACACCCACCCCTTTGGCATGAACACTGGCATCCTTACCTCAGACCATGGCACTTGGCAGTGGTTGGCAAATCAAATGGCAGGCGGGCAAAGACAAGGAGAACATGATGGACACCACGTATCTGAGAGACGTGTCTGCAGGCACATGTGAAGCACGTCTCTGGGGAGTCCCCAGAATAAATAGGGCCAACTTGAGGGAGAGGATGCTCAGGTACTATTCGAGAAGATGGAGGGCTGCTACAGGAAATCCCATGGGCTGGTGAGGCCAGATAAGATCAGGTTGACTTTCAGATCATGGAATGCCAACAGTTGGATATCTCAAATAGCTCTGCCACCATCTCAGAAAATAAAGGAGAAACAGAAAAGGAGGACAGCACCGTAAATGTATTCATGAAGTTAATGTAAGAAGGACCTTCTTCATGTTGGATGACATAAAAATGCTTTACCATCGTTTCCAGAAGCCCAGAGGCAACTGCCTGTCATTTTTCATGCTGAAAAGTAAAGAAGGATTAATGATACAAAGTTGTATCCAGATGATACAAATTACAAATGGAAGTGTTGCCGTAATTTGCTTTACGAAGAGCCCAGTCACCTCCCACGAGGTTGCAATCACACTTTAGATCCTAACACCTGATTCCCATCTTCCCTTCTCTGCTTCTCATCTGCATCTCTGAAAGGCTCAGACAGGACCTTTGGTGCCAAGATTAGCTAGATTCAGTTAAGTACAAGAAAAATAATGTGGAGTGCAAATTGAGGTGGCCTCTTCTCAAAGATGAAAGAAGGGACCGACAAAGCTCATCAGAACATCTGGGGATGCTTCACTGAAGGACTGGTTTTCATAAAGTTTTATTACCAAATGCAAGGTCTGCACCTTTCTTCTTAAACTTGAAGCCTCAATTAATTGGAATTGGTGGACCATTCTGATGAAATAATATTTCCAGTTAATCAGTCATTTCTTTTAAAAAGTCAGCACTTTGTCTGTTTCTTTCTAAATACTTACAAGTCAGCTGTTTTGCTTGAAGAGGTACAGTTCCAGTCTAACATTATTGATATTATGGTTAATTATTACAGACCTTACAGTGCCTCTGCTTCATAATTCTGAACTATCACTTCTCATTTTTCCAGGACCAAACATTCTGTTTCCATTCTTTCATCAATCCATTTGATAAATATCAACTGAATGCCTACTAGTGTGCCAAGTACTCTTCTAATGGATGAAGGCAGAACAGAGAACAAAACAGACAAAAATCTCATCTTCTATGGAAATTAAATTTTAGTACAATGTTATATGCACAAGGAATAAGAGGTTGGGCTGATTTAATTTATACATGAACATACCCTAGCAGTTGATTTTTGGTTAATCACTGAGGTCAGCTAGCTTGACGTTATTTCATGTTTTCTCATAAAGTTTCTATTTCTAATCTATTTAAATCATGGTTTCAGGGAGCTAGGTTCTGGCTAGTGAAAATATTTTCCACTGTTTTTCTCTTGATTGAGTACAATGAGATAGGAAAACCATTTATAGGAGAAAGAATGCTGGATATCTAAGTTCTTTTAAATCTACAACTTTTTTTTTTTTTAACCTCCTCGGTCTAATTTATCCCCTCTACTGGGAAAAAAAGAAAGAAAAAAAAGTAAAACAACTCAACTTTTTGTCAGTGCTAAAGAGAAAACAGACCATCATTACCAACCATTACAGCCCTTCAGGGATCTTAGTCCTGCCACGAGAAACATCCTGTAATTTCCCCCCTTCAAAACCAGAACGGAATCCAAGAAGCTCCGTGCAGAAGTAGGTGCTAATAATAGTCCACTCCCACTGGCAACGGAAAGGCTACAGTCTTCACGGACCTTTCCAAAAAACAATCTGATGTAATTTTGAAGTCGCAAATGGTTCTGCTTCTCTAAGCAGGTGTTTTTTCAGAGGACTGAGCTCAGTTAGAAATCCTAAAACTGAAGAGAGCCGGTGAAACTTGAAGATAGTTCAGAAAAGAGCAGCTGAAATGGCTGAAATCTCGGGAGATCCTCCGGTTGGAGGCACTGTTAGAGGAATCGCATTGATTTCTTTGACCTAGTTGAGTAAGAGAGAGGATTTGAAAAATTCAAGGGTGCCTGGCAGTGAGTCACTATAAGTAATAGATCCATAGTGCTGGGAGAGCTGAAGTTATAGTGATACTATGTTGAGTGCTTTATGCATATTTTTAAGGAAGTAGATATTATTGCTGTTATTCCCATTGCACGGTTGAGGAAAACTGAGGTTGAAGTAACTTGCACAAGGCCACACAGCTGGTGAGGAAAGAGCTGGAACTTGAACCCAAGCAAACGCAGATCCCCAGCTCTTAATCAGTTCACCACACTGACTACAGAGCAGAAACATCCAGCTATCTGAAAGGATGCGACAAAGTGAGGACATGTAAACGAACAAACATTTTGATACTCATCAGTCCAGAGACTGGAAATGGAAATGGAATGTATTATTGGGATAATAGGGTTCGAGTCTGCCTGAAAGCTAAAACCCAAGTTAAAATGGCTTTCGGGTCTCTTTCTTCCTGGTAATGATTTAAAAAATGGTTTTTACTTATTATACTATTTGGAAATCAGATGACATAAAGAAAATTAACATTTTGATTAAATAATACATCTGTTGGTGGGAATGTAAGTTGGTGCTGCCATTATGGAAAATATTATAGAGAGTCCTCAAAAAATTAACACTAGAACTACCATATAGTCCAGCATTTTCACTTCTGCATGTTTACCCAAAGAAAACAAAACACTAATTCAAAAAGAATATGCACCCTTATGTTCATTGCAACCCTGTTTACAATAGCCAAGATCTAGAAGCAACCTACGTGTCCATGGATAAAGAAGATGTAATACACATACATACACACACACGCAGAATGAAATATTACTCAGCCATAAAAAGAATTGAAATGTTGCCATTTGCCACAACATGAATGAATTTAGAGGGTATTATGCTAAATGAAATACCTCAGACAGAGAAAGACAAACACCATATGATCTCACTTGTATGTGAAATCTAAAAAACAAAACGAAACAAAACAAAAACAGACACACACACAAAAACAGAACAAATGGTGGTTGCCAGAGTAGGCAGGGTGGGAGGCTAGGCTAAATAGGTGAAGGGAATTAAGAGGTACAAACTTCTGGTTATAAAATAAATAAATCATGGGATATATGATTTATTTAGCATAGGGAATATTGTCAGCGGTGCTGCAGTAGCTTTTTATGGGGACAAGTGGTTACTAGACTTATTGTGGTGATCGTCTCATAATGTATTTCAATGTCGAATCCCTATGTCGTACACCTGCAAGTAACACATTGTACATTAACTACATTTCAATAAGGAAGATGGAAGGAAGGAGGGGAGGAAAACTTAGGCAAAGGATCAGGTAGATGGTTCCAGGTAAGAAGTTAGAAAAGCAAGGGTATCTGAGAGGTAGTGTTCACAGGGAGAGACCATGGGAGCTCATGGAAAACCAAGAGAGGGATGGAAATTTTAGAGAAAATCAAGTGTCAGGACACTGGAAATCCCAGGGAGAGAAGGCAGGGGAAATGATCTGGTACTGATGAAAATCCCCCACCCCTGCTCCGATGGAGTTATTAACCCAGTTTCAAAAAGAGACAATAAAGGAGAAGAAGAGAAACCACGATGTTGTTTTAACTGTAGGCAGCATTGTGTAATGAGACGTGTCTTTCGTCTTCACTCAGTGACTGGTAAACAGTCCAACCCAGCACTAAACAGTAAACATTTCCATGTTTTAAAATCTATTTTTTCACAGCGAAGACAGACACTGAACACTCAGGAATTCAGGAGCAGAGTCTACTGGGGAGTAGCTGTCTGAGCATTCCATCTCCCAGGCAACTCTCAACTCTGCACGTTCTGGAATTTCTCTTAAATACTAAATTGGCTTCATTGAAGGCATATCTGGGAACTATAAACTCATTGTATGAGGCCAAGTCTTGTAAAGACTGGCTTTATGGGTTACACTTCCATTGGCATCTTTGTATATGTGTCCCCCTGGCCCCGTCTGCCACCTCTCTACCTTGGACCTATCCTTTATCCCACCCTCTCCAAGAACAGAATTTTAACTGGTCAGTTGGATCTACCTGCGTCTTCTTGACCATCCCAAGCTCTTTGACCCACAGTGTGAGTTTGCTCTGCCTGGGAGCACCTCCTCGTCCTTTGTGTCCCCTCGGTTCCCCAGACATACATCTGTTACCCCAAAAGGGGAAGGGAAAAGACCCCAGGTCTTGTCTGCCTGAAAGATAAAAATTCTAATGGGAGACAGAAAACTTGTGTAGCAAAAGATTTTAAAGGTTCTATTAGCAAAGGGAAAGCGCAGCTCTAAGAGTGGGAGGCAGGCTGATCCAAGAGCAGATAGCCGTGGTATTCGTTTGCCCCTTCTCTCATACCCTCGCTTAGAGGTGGGCTCGACTGATTGACGGCTCTTGCCCCTGGAGTCCTTAGTCATGCTTGTCCCATTTTGTGCATGTCCTTACCCATGATGCACACAGATAAACCCATGGAGGGGGGTTGCCTAAACCGCAATGCTGATTACATTACAATGAGCATCGGGTCATGTGCAGTTAGGTCCTATTGCTACCATGCAGCTTCGGCTGTCAGAGGCTGGCGGGCTTCTTGCTGGCACTCATTTAGAGGAAGTGAAGCCCCTTTGTGCTGAAGGCGGGTATACCGCCCTGTTCCAGACCATCCTCTCCTCCACTTACCTGTCCAGTGTCCGCACTTATCTAACTACCTAACCCATCTGTCATAGCACCACAGCATTTTGTGGCATTTATTAAATTAAATGTGTCTCCCCTTACTAAATAAGGTCTTTAGAAGCAGTAGCCATGCCTTAGTGATCTTTGTGTTCCCAGCATCTAACACAGTTGGGGTTGGGGGAGGTCTTTTAAATGTTAGATGAATAAATACATTTTTAAAGGCTAATTCCAAGGGAAACAGATCATGTTATAAACTCCTTGGCTAGAACTCATAGGAGTCAGTGACGTTCCATGCAAAAACCTTATAGGGATAAGAATCCAGACTGTTCACCACAGGTCTTCCTGGTCTGTGGAACAGTGTGTCACAATATCATAAAGACGTGACGGGGAGCCTCCACTTACCCTGGGACCTCGCTCTGCTGTTCTCTCTCATGTCTTCTGCCTTCTATTTTGATCATTTTTCTCTTCTCTTCCACTTTATTGCTCACATCATTGGTTTCCTAGCTGAATCTGGAAGTGACCTTAAAAAGCTACCTAGCCAGAAGAGCAGAGTACCATTTGATATCATTTGATACTCATTTGGAATTTCTATGGTTTTTCTCACAGGAAAACAATGAGACTTTATTCATACAGTATTGTGTTATTTAGGAAACACTTTCATATGCGTTAGCCCTCCACACACATTTGGCGATATTTCTCATCTGGTCTTTGCCCCAGAGCAGAGGTTCCCAGCCTTGGTTGCAGGTCAGCCCACCTGGGGGCTTTCATAAGCTGTGGATACCTGGGCTCCCTGCCCCGCGGAAGTGGCAGGATCTCTGAGGGTGGGGCCTGGGTGCAGGCTTGTTTGTTTGTTTAGTACTAGATGATTCTAAGGAGAGCTACTGCCTGCCTTTCTCTCTGCCAATCTCTACCATTTTTAGAGCTGACTTGGAACCTTGCAGGTACTGTACAGAACACCTAGCACAGCTCTGGCCGAGGAGATGGCTCGTTTCTCTCCATACACCTTCATTAGCCCCTGCCCAGTGGGACACCAGTTGCCTTTGTCTCCTCTGTGGGAATATATACAATCTACCCCATGTCACCATGGAATAACTATACGTTATTCTAGAATTATTATTTTCTCATTGCATCTAGATCCTGTTTACTGAAACAAAACAGTAACCATCTCAAAGGTGGAGACTCTTCTTTGCCTCTTTCCACCCACTGTGCCAGCAAAGAGCTTCTAAACCACAATAGACAGTAAATGGATGTTGATTACAAGTGGAACCTATTCTTTTTACTTTCGTTTTCCTTTGATATGTAAATCAAATGGACTGCAGAGAACAAGGTGCTTAGAGGGCTGAGATAAGATAAATACGTAGCCTGGGGGAAAAAATACAAAACAAAGCACAAAACCAAAGATGTCCAGTAAGACAAAGTGAATTTCTGGGTACTGCAGACTGATTTACCTGTCAAAGTAGGTAATCCTTTTACACATGAGCTCATTCAAAGATTAAGTGAATTCATTTCCTTTGGGAAAAGTCACTGAAGTCCCTGTGTTACACAGAAGGCTCCAATCCCCTCTTTAAAAATCTCCAGTAGAAAAAGTAGGATGGATGAGTCCAGGGTTCTGCTTTCATTTTGAGCATAAAATTATAGCCTGGATCCCTAGTCAGGGCTCTGCTACTAACTAGCTGTGACCTTGCTATGTCGTTGAGTCCCTCAGAGCCCATGACCCCCAGAGTTCCCCACAGTAATAAATGTTAATAAAATAACTAACATCGCTGGAGTGCTTGCTGTGTTCCGGGCACCGTGCTGAGCATTCTTCATGGATTATTTCACTTAACCCTCACCATCACTCCCCAAGTTGGTGGCTGTCATTATCCCCAACTGAGGAAACGGAAGCTCATGGAAATTAACATGGCCGCGGTCTGACTGTGGGCTCCTCGAACACTTGACGCACACTGACACTTCAGCGCTTTCCACTTGTCTCGCTGTAGTGCGTTGGTTATTTTTGCATGCCTCTCCCAGCACACTGGACTTTGAATTCAGAGTTTGGCAATTACTAGACACTCAATATAAGTGTCACATTAGTATATAAACTCTCATTTAGTTCTCACAACAACTTTATAAGTAGAATTATTCTTGTTTTTATAGGTAAAGGCTGAGAGAGGTTAAGTACTTGGCTCAGGTTCACACAGAAAGTAAAAAGTGGAGTCTTTTTTTTTTTAATTGAAGTATAGTAGATTTACAATGTTGTGCTAGCTTCTGGTGTACAGCGTAGTGATTCAGTTATACATATATATGTATTCTTTTTCATATTCTTTTCATTATAGGTTATTGCAAGATACTGAATATAGTTCCCTGTGCTATAGAGTAGGACTTTGTTGTTTATCTATTTCATATATAGTAGCTTGCATCTGCTAATCTCAAATTCCCAATTTATCCCTCCCTTCTCCTTTCCCCTTTAGTAACCATAAGTTTGTTTTCTATGTCTGTGAGTCTGTTTCTATTTTGTAAATAAGTTCATTTCTGTCATTTTTTAAGATTCCACATGTAAGTGAGCTATGATATTTGTCTTTCTCTGGTTGGCTTACTTCACTACGTATGATAATCTCCAGGTCCAACCATGTTGCTGCAAATGGCATTATTTTATTCTTTTTTATGGCTGAGTAGTATTCCACTGTGTATATATACCGTAACTTCTTTATCCAGTCATCTGTCAATGGAAATTTAGGTTGCTTCCATGTTTTAGCTATTGTAAATAGTACTGCTATGAACATTTGGATACATGTATCTTTGAGACTTAGCGTTTTCTCCATATATATGCCCAGGAGTGGACTTGCTGGATCATATGGTAAGTCTATTTTTAGCTTTTTAAGGAATCTCCAGGCTGTTTTCCATAATGGCCGCATCAAACTACATTCCCACCAGCAGTATAGAAGGGTTCCCTTTTCTCCACACCTTCTCCAGCATTTATTGTTTATAGACTTTTTAATGATAGCCATTCTGACTGGTGTGAGGTGATACCTAATTGTAGTTTTAATCTGCATTTCTCTGATAATCTGTGATATTGAGCATCTTTTCATGTGCTTATTGACCATTTGTATGTCCTCATTGGAGAAATGTCCGTTTACGTCTTCTGCCTATTTTTGATTGGATTATTTGTTTAAAATGGAGTCAGGTTTTGACTCCAGGCATCAGACTGTCCCTACTCTGTGTTAACATCATTGTCCACTCAGTTGTCCAAGCCACTCCTGAAACCAGTGTTAAATTAACTCAGCAAGGGGGCCATTAAGACCTCCTGGTGGTACTAAGGCCTCGGCAGCTTACCAGGCAAACCAAAGTCGAAGCCTCACAGTTACAAACTCCAAACCTATGGATCACCAGTCACAACCAGCCAGCTAGGCTCTGAGCTATAGCCGACCCGTCATTTCCTGCTTTGCTTCCATCTTTTCTCTGTAAAAGTCTCCCCGGGAGCTCCCGTTGCTGGATGGCTTCTAACCATGTCTGGTCTGACACTGCTCCATTCCAACTGATTTTTGCTCAAAGAAACTAAAAAAAAAGTTTAATATGCCTTAGCTTATCTTCTAACACCAAGGAAACATTCTACACAATATTTCCCTGCTCATGATTCTCCCCTCCCTACTCCACTCCAGTCATTGTTCCGTCCATGACCTTGTCTCTGATGTCCCTTCCATCACCACCACCTTCACTCGCCTGTATTACTACAATGATTAGTGTAGAAGATTTAAAATTCTGGCTGACCTCCAAAAGAAAAAGATTAAAAATTATGGGTGACTTTTACAAATTAAAAGCATTTCTTATGATCTCTCTCAAAGTGTGTCCCTCAAAGACATACTTCCACACGCTCAGCCCTAGGTAGCTTAAATCATGGTTCACTGGGAAGTTAGAATTGTATTTTCACCTTGCAACATAAATTTCGGTATGAGGATTCACACATTTCTCTAGTCCCATAAATCATATGAGGCAACCAGATAGTCTCCAAGATTCTAACCTTGTTTGCTGATTGCATTCACCAGTTTGTTTCAAAGTCTGCCATTTGCGCCCCAGTTGTGATAACTGCATGTGTTTTCTTGAGTTGTTGTTTTTTGTTTTGTTTTGTTTTTCCTTCTAAATGGAGGTATTGGGGATTGAACCCAGGACCTCGTGCATGCTAAGCATGTGCTCTACCACTGAGTGATACCCTCCCCTGAGTTGTTGTTCTTAACCCATTTCATTGCTCAGGTCCTCCGGGGCGGGGGTGAGGGGGAGGGGGCCTTGCTCCTGTCCTCACTAAGCTGCATTCCTGGTTTCCTGCCAGCCTGCATTGACATTGAATGTCACATGCTCTTGATGTGCCACTACTATGCTCTGCCGCCTGTAGGGACACATGATCATGTTGTGCGAAGAGCCCCCCGCAGTAGTGGTTGCTTGCCCTTTGCTGCCAGCATCATTCAGAAAACGTCCTCTCACGCCCCTGAAACAGACCCGTCTCGGGGGTGGGGCTCTCTACAAGCAGTGGGACCAGTGTAGACCCATCAGTGTCCCTTTGATGTCCACTCATGGCAAACACAAAAGACACTTCTTCAGAGCAAAGGAAGTCGGTCATTTCTGGCAGTCTACTCAGACTGTTTTGACAATGAAGCTTCTCTGAATATGAAGGTCTCCTGCTCTTCTGGGAACCGTGGTACAAAGAATTCTAGTTAATATTGTCAGATGACCTGCCAAGAAGAAAGGTCACACTAGTAGGAGTTCCATGTGCTATTTAAAGAACAGACATTCCTTAGATGGAAAAGCAGCAATATATGGCCAGGGTTTTAATGAGGCAGGGAAAGGTACAGTGTGGCAAAATTTGATAGAAATGAAATTGTTCTCCTCAAAAATAACACTGTCTGTTTGATAATTCCATTCAAAGTGGTTTCTAGTCGGGGGGTGGTTCAGTGGTAGGGCACTTGCTTAGCGTGCATGAGGTCCTGGGTTCAATCCCCAGTACCTCCATTAAAATAAATAAATAAAACCTAATTACCTATCCCCATTAAAAAATAATTTATAAAAAATAAAAATAAAACAATAAAACACTAAGAAGATATAATAGGAGAAAGTCTAGGTGATCTTGGGTTTGGCAATGAGTTTTTAGATTCAACACCAAAAGCGCAATCCATGAAAGAAAAATTGTCAAGTGGGGACTTCACAAAATTAAAAACGTCTGCCCTCTGAAAGACACTGTTAAATGAATGAAAAGACAAGCCATAGACTAGGAGAAAATATTTACAAAACACATATCTGATTAAGAATTTATATCCAAAATGTACAAAGAATTCTCACAACTCAACAATAAGAAAATAAACAACCTTATTTAAAAATGGGTAAAAGATCTAAACAGACACCTTAAAGAAGATATAGATGGCAAACAAGTGTATGAAAAGATGCTCAACATCATATGTCATTAAGGAATGACAGACTAAAACAAAAATGAGACACCTATTAGAGTGGCCAAAATCCAAAACGCTGACAACACCAAATAAGGCAGAGGACGTGGAGCTACGGGAACTCTCATTCATTGCTGGTGGGGGTGCAAAATGGGATAGCCACTTTAGAAGACAGTTTGGCAGTTTCTTACAAAGTTAAACTTACTCTAAGCATACAATCCATTAATTTTACTCCTTGGCATTTACTCAAATGAGTTGAAAATTATGGCGACAGGAAAATCTGATTTTTAATGTTTATAACAGCTCTATCATAATTTCCAGAACTCAGAAGCAACCAAGATGTCCTTTAGTAGGTGAATGGATAAACAAACTGTGGCACACTTACAAAATGGAATGGCATTCAGTGATAAAATGAAATGAACTATCCAACCATGAAAAGACATAGATGAAACTTAAATGCATATTGTTAAGTGGAAGAACCCAACTAGAAAAAGCTACATGCTGCATGACTGCAACTATATGGCCTTCTGGAAAAATCAAATTATAGAGACAATAAAAAAGATTAGTGATGGGGTCGGGGGATGAGTAGGTCCAGCACAGAGAAATTTTAGGACAATGAAACTATTCTGTATGATACTATAATGGTGGGCACATGATATGGAGATACATGATAATAATGACACCACAATATGATGGATACAAATAAACATTTGTCCAAACCCACAGAAGGTACAACACTGAGTGAACCCTAATGGTAACTAAGGACTTTAGTTAAAATAATATACCAATGTTGGTTCCTCAGTATTGGTTCCTGTAGCAAATGTACCACACTAATGCAAAATGTAATAATAGGGGGGTCTTTGGGGGTGGAAGGAGTATGAGTAGGAACTCTGAACATAATAGTCTATTAACAGATATTTCATATATCATTATATATAAAGATATAGCATGCTTCACCTATGACATTTCAAAATTATTTTTATATTTCAATATCCACTGTTGGATTGGATGAAATCTATTCTCCACTCAAGATTAGAGTTATCTTTTTAAAAATTACATATGTATTTATACATGTAGTGCTTCCGTGTGTGTGTATCTTTTTTAAAGCCTCTATTTACTTCTCAGTGTCCTCTACAAAAAAAAAAAATCTATATTCACTCCTATCCTTGTAGAACCTAAAGCAGAGCAGATTCCCAGTAAACATTTGCTCAGTCAGTGTTGAATATGTTGGATGTTGAGTGTAGGTGACTAACGATGAATGCACTGGAATGTGCTGTCGCCGAGTTCACACATGCTTCTCCGTCTATGTACAGTGTTGCAGGGACAGGCATTGCCAGATGTCTTGCTGAGGTCAGGGGGCAGTGTGCCTATAGCTTTCCCCGGCTCTGTCTAGACCAGTAACTCGGCTCAGCTAGTTGGAGAGAAGGTGGAAAAAATAATGAGGACAGTTAAACAGTAAAGGGCCCAGGAGATGTGGATTAAAAGGCACAGTTGTTCATTTAAATTCTATTTCCCCAGTGTTCTTCAGCAACAGAGCAATTTGTTTGAAGCTATTTGGTAGGCTTTTTTTTTTTTTTTACTTTTTTAAAAATTGAAATCTAGTTGATTTATAATGTTGTGTTAGTTTCTGGTATACAGCATAGTGATTCAGTTACACATATATATTCTTTTTCATATTGTTTTCCATTATAGGTTACTACAAGTCATTGAATATAGTTTCCTGTGCTATACAGTAGGACCTGGTTTTTTTTCTTAATCTATTCTGTACATGGCAGTTTGTATTTTTGGAGGGCTCTTTAAAGTCCTAGGGAATATGGTTATTAATACTGCAGTATATAATGTTTTATTTTAGTATCATTATATAAATAAAATATACCAACAATATTTTATTACTATTATTATTCCTTAACAAAGAAAATAGATATTTTTAAGTTCATCTTTGAGTCAACCTGAGCATCTACCTGAAAACAGGCCACTGAGCTCTGCCTAATTGTAAAGACATATTAAATTCCATTCAGGTCAACTATAATATCGGCATACTGGTGTTACAAATCTTCAATGATCTATATTCATTTTAAGCACCACAAATCAAATGAGAACAACACCTAGAAGATTCTTATGAGGCAGTCAGGCTGGGAAAACTTGATTTCAGTGAACTCCGAAGACAAAGAAATGAAAATTTGCTAAGAATATTGTACTTCACAGAAGGGTTAAAATTTGCCATGACAGGGAGTTGCTGTCCCATAGCACTGTCTCACCTTCCATTCTTGGATTGGTAAGACTGAGAAATTGTGCCAAAATTGGCCTATCAAGAAATTATGCTGCGTGGCAGAAGCACATGAGTGTTCAGTCTCCGCCAGACTCGACGTTGTCTGGGAAACCGTTACTGGTTTCTGCTACAGCTAGAAGGGAAAGTGTCTGTTCCTGAGGCAAGAATGCTTTCAGAATTCTCTGTCTCTGGCCCTTCTGTAGCTTCTGCAGTCCTCACAGATTCCCTGCCTTCCACCCTCTGCTCCCATTTGATCTGTTTGTATGTGGTCCCCCATTGCCAGGTGTTTGCTCAAATTTGACTCCCTCACTAACCTAGACAGAAGTAAAAAACCAACAACTGCAAAGCTGTTTGGTTTTACCCACATGCTGCCTTTCTTTCTTTTTTTAAACCAATGTTTAAAAATCAGAATCTACCTCATAAAAAGCTTTAAAGCTTTTCTTTTTCAAAAATTGGATACTGGAGCCGTATTTGCTCCTGAAGAAATCTGCTAGAGCAGAGTGGCTCCCGCCCACTTAGATGATACAGGTGTTCTCCAGTTTGCCACAATCCCCACCCTTCCGCAATATCTCTGACTCTGAGGCTGAGGATTATATTTGCATTTACCACTATAATTTCACTTCTGTTTTTTTTCCTTATGATAGAGAAGTATTCTCTATTCCCATGCATTTATCAGAAGTGGCAAAAGAAGAGATATAAAAGGTTTAAGAATTTCAAAAAAAAATAGTCATCCTTCAGTATCCACAGGAATTGGTTCCAGGACCCCCAGAACATACCAAAGTACATGGATTGTCAATTCCCTTGTATCAAATGATGTAATATTTGCATATAACCTATGCACATCCTCTTGTATACTTTAAGTCATCTCTAGATTATGTATAATATTTAATACAATGTAAATACTATGTAGATAGTTGGCAGCATGCAGCCAATTCAAGTTTTACTTTTTAGAAATTTTTGGAACTTTTTGGAATTTTTTTTTTTGTGGGGGGAGGATATTTTCAATTGCCAGTTGGTTGATTCTGTGGATGTGGGCAGAACCCACAAAAACAGAAGGTTGTACAGTTCTTGGAGGAAACAAAGACGATTCCCACATGTTTACTATGCAAAGTGAGTGTGCAAAGAGCAGACGCTACTCATTTACCGTCTTCCATCTCATGTCTAATCCCTACAGGCCCCAGAGCTTGCAGCTCCTGGTCTGGTTCTCAGACATCTGGGTCTTCCCAGAGTGTGTACCAGGCTCCGGATTAGTCCCAGCTGGAGCTTGTTGCCTAGTTTCCTTAATCTCCCTCTGCCTATGGACCAGAACAGGCAGGTCATACATCTAGAAATCAGGGTTCTGGTGGCTCTAATTGCTTCTCCTCATTTACCTGCCTCATTGTCTGCAAATCAGCTGATTTCTACGGATGAGCCACAACATTTCCTTCTAATTTAGTGGTAAATGCTATATATTCAGTGATTCTTAATGAAAAAGAATCTGGATATCCTAGTTCGGTTACCTCCCTGATCATTTCGTCTTCCTTGGAATTGAGATTATGTCTAGATTGTGATAACTAGCAATTAGTTTATCCAATAGTTTTTTTTTTTTTTTAATCTATGTATAAAAGAAGGAAAGGGAGGGAGGGAAGGAAGGAGCTGGCAGGAAGAGGAATGTGAGCAGCGCTCAGGGAATGTTCACCGTAACATGACCAGTAGTTGGCACCAGGCTGAGTGCATTTTGCTCTAAGTCCTCTCTCCTTGGCAGTTCTTTCAGCCTCTTGGAGACAAGGCAAAACTGTATTTCCATTTTCTGCACTCTCTTGAAATTAACCATTTTTAAAAATTCTAGGTTTTTAAAAACCTGGTGTGTTGGAAAGGACGATGAGGAAACAGATCTGAGTGTGGTCGCAGGTGCTGCTGTACGCTCAGCTCCCATCTGCGCCCCTAGATCCCAGCACCCACCCCCAGGTGACCAGAGAGCTTAGCCAGTGTCTGCTCCCCCTGAAAATAGATGGCAGTCTGAATGGCCAGGAACTTTCACAGACTCACCCGGGAGAACTGGGCCCAACTTTGTTGGCCTTGGGGTAAACATCTCACTGGAAGGGGCTTCGAGTGGGATGTCAGCAGACAATCAGATGGTACAATCAAAAGCTTGTCGGGAGAAGGTGGAGACCGAGGTTACCATGGTGGTCTCTGGCTGAGGACCTTCGGGGAAAAGTCTTTTCAGGTCCTGTGGTCAAAGCACCAAGAAAAGGGGTGTCAGCCTGAAAGACTGAGGGCTACATTAATTTACACCTTTGTCCCCAGAAGGTAAAATAAACGATTAGGATAATCCCGGTGTGGTTTGAAGAAGCGTGTGGGGTGGGTTGAGAGGAAGTGGGGAGCCGGCAGCCCGGCTCATCTGGGAGCACAGAGAGGAGTGGAGACCCGGTATAATTAGCTCTTTGAAAGAGGAAGTCCTGAGCCACCTTGCTGAGCAGCCCGAGGCCACAGGGCCGTGCCCTCCAGCGGGTTGAGGCTGCTGCCCCCACCCAAGCCTGCTGACGGAAGCGCTGTCTCTCTCCTGATAGGACGAGGATGACCCGGCAGATCGGGCAGGGGGCCAGGAGGAACTCCCGAGTGCCTTCTCAGTCTTAGCCTCGGTGACAGTGTGGCGTGCCCCCTGACCTCTCCTCCTTTCTCCTCTGGACTAAGCGATGACATGAAGGGACAGTGGCAATAAGGAAATTATCCTCGCCTGAACATGTGAGTATGCTTTCCTTGTCATCAGACACGGCCACAAGGTAATAGACGCCTCTGGCCAGTGAGCTGGGTCCCGGCCCCGGCCATCATCTGTACATCGCCTGTTCTTAGGACATCCACTGAGAGAACTTACTCAGACTAAACATATGGGGGGCTCTTTCCATTTGGGGCTTTCCCACTTAAAGAAATAATAAGCTCCTTGTCTAGTTCTCTTTGACCGACTCAGCAGCCAACAGGCAGGGTTTGCAGATTTTTCTTAGCCTACTTCCTCCTAAAACCTAAGTCTGTGGTTAATCACGCTCTGCAAGAGACAGTTTCTCCTTCAGCCTGGGGGCTGACATTCTGTGACTCCACCAAACATCCAGGACTTCTGAGCTTGCTGTCACTCGACACAACCTGAAACCAAAACAGTGACACTTTCAGAGATGGACTCGGTGAAGTCAACTTAGCACCAATCTTTGTTCCTCACAGGTCAAAACAGCCTGCCTGGCTTTGCCACGGTATTTTAATTTCTGTTTCCATTGGGTTTTTCTTTTACATTTTTAAAAAAAAATTCTTATTTTTAATTGAAGTGTAGTTGATTTACAATGTTAGTTTCAGGTGTACAGCAAAGTGATTCAGTTATACATACACATACACATGTATCTTTCTTTTCAGATTCTTTTCCGTTATGTTATTACAAGAAATTGAATATAGTTCCCTGTGCCACACAGCAGGTCCCTGTCATTTATGTATTGTTTATACAGTAATGTGTATCCTTCACCCTTGTTGATGTAGCACCACAATTGGCAGAGAAGTGCTGAGGTGCCCAGTGTTGAGGGTGGGCAGAGAGCAGGGACAGGGGGATGCGGGCTGCATCCAAACCTGGTTCCTTCCCAGCAGACTGGCCGGAGGCAACACCTGAAAGAACCTCTAGGAAGTCCTTTCCCTCATTTCATCTTCCTCGTGGAGACAGAGACACTTACCCTGCAGGGTAGTTTAAAATGTAACAACTAATGGACACCTAATATCTGGGTGTAAAGTAGACTCCCAATGAATGATAGCGGTGATTATTATTGTTGGTTTTGTAAAAAGAGTTAATACACTTAGAGTGCTCAGGGATAGTAGGCTCGGTGTTTGTGATGATTTATTCTTGTGATCTCGGGGGAACCCAGATGCCTTGTCACTTTGAGATCTGATGTAAGGCTCCGTATATGGCTAACATGCTTGATGAAGGAAAGGCAGAAGGTTTGGTGTTTTCAGAAAAATGTTGATATGATTTAGCAGGTTAAATTCAGCCTACGAAAGGGAAGTGAAATGATATCTGCGTCTTAGGAAGAGCAATGACTGCAGGTTAGCACCTGGGGTGGAGGAAGAAGAGAACATATGTGGGAAGACAAATCAGGAAGTCCCAGCAGGACCTGCAGATGGGAGCTGAGGTCGAGGCTGCAGGGAGTGTGGTTCAGCAGGTAGAATCTACTCTTCTCTGGTGGAGGAAGGCAAGGGAGGAATCACAGGTGGCCTCGTCGATTTCTGTCGTGGAGCAATTATGGGGACATTGGCTTCACTTAACCTAAAGGAAGAAAAAGCTTGGGGAATAAGATCATTAGTTGAGAATTTATTTCAAATTGGATCCTTGCAAAGTCACAGAGTTGATTCAGCCAGCAACAAAGAGTCATTTCTTTCTCCTTAGCAGTTTTTGTCACATATTTTAAAACGCCTCATGATTTAACTCACTTGCATCACCTGAGATTAAGCACGTATATGGAACATAAACACAATCAATCTTTTATTCTGATACCAATATGTTAGGTGACTTGAGTCCACAGTCATGTAACACTTAGAAATCATGACTGAGAAAACAGAACAGCGGCATATGATTCAAAGATTTACAATCACAGGTTAATGACACTGGTAAACACCAGATTCAGAGATGTGAAAGTTATTTGTAGTTCTCCATCTTCATTTACTTAAATATATTTCAGAGAGTCAACAGCAAAATGTGTTAAGAAAAGGAATGTCCTACAGGTGAAAAATAGGAAGTCAACAAGAGGTGGACCAATAATATTATCTTTGTAAATGATATTTGGAAAAGCATTTAAAAGCCTGCTGTTTTACCAGGGGAATGGGAATGTGATACACAATTGATTTATAAAGCAAATGATGTCATTTGGGTCAATCATTATCTTTACAAAGCAAATATCCATCTGAAGGCAGCCTGACCCTAAAGCCACTTTTCACAGGGCTATTTTCAGTCATTTTCACATCTTTAGTAAGATTTTTCAAATGGTTTTTCAGTAACAAAAGTAATCCCCTCAAACACGGCCATAACCGCATTTCCAACACTGAATTATAATCACCTGCTTCTCTGTTTCTCCCTGGACTGGGGACTCTTGGACACGGAGACTGCATCTTATTCAACCTCATGTGTCTGCACTGTGCCTGGCTCCAGGGAGGCACTCAGATTTCCCTAACCAGGGAAGAAAGGGAGAGTGGCATCAAAAATATCAAGCAACTTCTACCTTCCAAGATGGACAAAGCAACTTTCATGTACAGAAATTTAGTGGTTAATGTCATTTAAGATATTAGAACTTAGTGAGGAGGGTGTAGCTCAAGTGGTGAAACACAGTCTTTAGCGTGTATGAGGTCCTGAGTTCAATCCCCAGTACCTCCTCTAAAAATAAATAAACTTAATTACCTCCCCGCCAAAAAAATTTTTTAAAAAGATATTAGAACTTCTCTATAAATGTGGTATGATCAAGTTTCAGACAGCTTTGAAAATAAAGGAAATCATTGCATCCATAATCCTACCATGCAAATAGATGAAAAGTTAGCATTTTGGTTTTAGCAAAGAATGTTACTGCTGTTAGAATTAAGTATTATGTCACTTAAAAGCATGCATTTTTAAAAATATCTAGATTTTTTTTAAACTGACAGTGTTGTGAATAGCCCCCTCCAGTATAAGTTGAAAAGTAAAAGGCATTTTAAAGAGAAATTTAATTTTTTAATTTTTATTTTTTTAATTGAAGTTAAAGAGAAATTTTAAAAACAGATCATGAATGTGAAAGGTAAAGGAAGATCCTTTGCCCTGCCTCTCTGGATGGGAGAGAGGAGGGTCCTGGCATGTTGCAGGTCTGGGAGGGAGCTTCTTTATTTGCATCATTTATGCCAACATGGATGGAGGAAAGGAAATTTTTTTGTAACTAATAAATAGCTGAGTCAACTGATGCCACAACATAAAACATCTCAAATAGAGTGTCTGACAGCGTGGTCTGGGATTTGACAGAGCTCTGTTCTTACAGATGTGGTGACCAGGTGTACTTAGGGAACTGGACATGGAATATTATTCAGCCCTAAAAAAGACAGACACAACAACATGGCTGAACCTTGGGGATGGTATGTTAAGTGAAATAAGCCAGACACAAAAGGACAGACAGTGCATGATTGCAATTCTGTAAGGTTTGGTAGTAGTCAAATTCGCAGAAACAGAAAAGTTCGAATGATGGTTCCCAGGGGCTGCGGAGAGCAGCAGATGGGGGCAGCAGCAAATGATAATGGATAGTTTTTCAGATTTATAAGATGAAAAAGTTCTGAAGGTCTATTTCCCAACAATATGAATATACTTGTCACGGCTTAACTGTACAGTTGCAAATAGTTAAGACAGTAATAAAAGACAGAGAGAAAGAGACTGGAATCAGAAAACTAAGCCAGTGATCTGGAGTCTTCTAATAAAATTTAATATTATTTATAATATTATTAAAATATTTAATAACATGTTATATTATTTAGAGGTGAGAGACATTGCAAAATAATTCAAGACCCAATTCTCCTAGAGGACTAAATTTTTTTGTGTGAAAAAGGTGTACAACCTTTTTGTCTTCCCCTGAAATTCATGAGCTGTGGCTCTGGGACTATGGGACCAAGACTCAGGAGGCTTGGTCCTTGGTCCATGCTCAGCAGTGAGCCTGGCTGTGATGCAGACACTGGTTTGACTTCCCAGAGCCTCCAAGTGGCCCAAGGATGATCTCCGTCGTCCTCTTCCACTTCTAGAGTCTGACCTTGCAGAGAGAGGGACACACCAGTCCACAGAGCTGTGCCATCAAACGGGGTACTTGCCAGTGTCTACGTTTTATTCAGTGGTAGTCATTTAGTCTATTTTTATATTGCTAAAGTACCAAGATAATTTAGTAATTCTTTTATATTACTAAAGCACAGATGTATGCACACTGACTCTTAGAATAAATTGAGCGTTTACTAAGTGCCAAGCACTCTGCTTTAGCACTTGGCATATTAAATCTCCACAACTGGAATGGGGCCAGAGAGGTTAAGCGTCTTTCCCAAAGTCACACAGCTCACAGGTTACAAACTTTGCACTCTGAACTCAGTTCTTCTGCCCGCAAAGGCCGTGCTCTGAACCATGAAGCTGTGCACTGGGACAGAATAGAGAACTTGCATAAAACATAAGAATTCTAAGAAAGTTTGCAAAAAAATGTTTACAAAATCCTGACGGAATGAGATCTGTATAAGTTCACCTCGTTCATGCCACCCATCCTGGTGAGACCACCAAATTGTCTCTTCTCAACCTATAACCTCCCAAAAGCCAGCAATTCTAGCCTTGCTCCTCAACAGTGCAAAAGTTTGCATGTCCTGAATTAGTGCAGTTAATTTTCTACATTTAACTGGGGAGACATTTTGATCCAGTCTCAAAAGTCTTAATATACTCTCAGAGAAGACTTTGTGCCCCACAAGAAACAAATTATTCACATGCACTTGAAAGTGCCAAATGCAAACGCTTTGAAGAGAAATTCTCACAAATATGTATTGTGTCGAGTCATACAAGCAAAGAAAAAGATATATTGTTTTGTGATTTGCCAAATTTGGGCCTCTTTTTAAGGTAGCCAGGCGTTGATTGAACACAAACACTCACCAGCTGGTTGAAATAAGTGCATTTATAAGTAAATATTTAGTGTGCTGATTTCTGGCCTGCTTGAAACACTCCGTTCCAAGAAGATAAGAAAAATAAGTATTCCTTGAAATAGAAAACGTGGATAAAATGATAATGGCTTGTAGAAAGAGAAGTCTAAATTAATCTGTGGCTGGAACTATTAAAAAATCGTTACTATTAAAGGAACATTATTTTTGCCCTTATAGGCAGAATCCCTTTTCATTAATTATAATACTTGGCTTTTGTGAGTTTGGTTTTAAATCGATCATGGTTTAAAATAAATGATAAATTTGTAATGGCTTATTAACCTACATTAGGAGAAACCAAAAGGCCAAACCCCAATCCCGACTAACTACCATTTTTGCCTGCTCTGCCCCTGCACCCACGTGGCTGGAAGAGACTAGAGAAAACCAAGCTCCCGGGCTGGGCATCCTCAGTTCAAATGAGGGCTCTTGCTTTAAGTGGCCCACCTGTGCTGCGCAGCAGCGACAGCCTCCCCGCCTGCCAGATGGCTGTTTCATACCTTCTGCTCCATCCTCCAACCTCTAATGCCACCTTCCCCAGGCACACGCCCAGCTGGCGACCTGGACCTTGCTGCCTGTTCCACTGGGGAAATAACAACCAGGAAGACTCCCGCCAGCTGTCGCCTCCCCCACATCATGTGTCTTCCCTACTGTTTCTCTGGTGGAACGCTCGGCGCTGCCATCCAGAGCCAACCCCTCCACCTGGGCACTATGTGCCACCCCTTTCGCCAACTCGAGGACGTCGCCCCAGCAATTCTTCCTCATTCTTCCAGCCACATGTGTTTTTCCTCCGTTTACTGAATCGTCCCTGTAAAATACAAGCATGCTATTATTGTGCCCACTTATTTATTTATTTATATTTATTTGCGGGGTCGGGGGGAGGTAAGTGGGTTTTTTTAAAAGGAAGTACTGGGAACTGAACTCAGGACCTTGTGTATACTGAGCATGTGCTCTACTGCTTGAGCTATACCTTCCCTCCTGTTGTTCCCACTTTAAAAGGAAATAAAACTCTCTTAACCCCACTTCCTCCTCCAGCTGACTTCTCATTCTCTGCTTCCCTTTACTGATAATAAAACTCCTCAAAGGTGGTACTGCCTCCAAATCTCCCCTCAGTCTCCCTTAACCACTGTAATCAGCAGCTGTCCCCACCACTCCGTCTAGGTCACCAGTGTCCTGCACGGTCCTAAGCCAACGGCCAAACACCACACTGGTCTATCCACTGTCTCTGACACAGACCGTCCGTCCCGGAGTCCTCCCCTGATACACGTTTTCCTCTTGGCTTCCAGGACCTCACACACCCCTAGTTCCTCCGGCTTCCCTGACTCCTCCTTTTCAGTCTCCTTTAGAGGCTCCTCTTCCTGACCTACGGCCGCAGTGCTGCAGGGCTCAATTCTCGGACCTCTTTTCTTCTCAGCTTCACCTTCTCCATTAGCCACAGCATCCAAACCCCGACCTAACTGTCATCTCCAGCCTGGCCCTCTCCCCTCGGCTCCAGACTTGCACATCCAAATCCCCGTTCAACATCTCACTTTGGATGTGGACAAGGAATCTTGAACGAACAAGCCCTCCACCCTCAAACCTCTTTCTCCCAATGTTTCTCCATCTCGGTACCTTCACCCCTCCTATTGCTCAGGCCAAAAGCCACGGAGCTAGCCTTGTCTCCCCTCCTTTCCTCTCACCCCATCTTACCTCCACAGGCAAATCCTATGACCTATACCATCAAAATATATCCAGAATCTGACCATTTCTCCTTCCTTGGCTAATGTCACTCTGGTTCAAGCCTCACCTAGCTTTACTCAGCTACCTCCTAATTGGTCATCTTGCTTCCCCTCTCCCCTCAGACAGTCTAGAGTAAGACGGTGTTAGTTGTCTGCTCAAACCCCTCACAGTGGCTCCCAAAGTCCTTGCTGCCCAAGTCCTTTCAGTGGTCCATGATCTGCCTCCTTTCTGCTCCAGCTCCTCTGTCTCCCTGTCTTGTTCACTCCGGTCTAGTCGCACTCATCCTCCTTCTTGTCCTCCCTGCTCAGAGCTTTCTCCCCCCAGGTCTCCACGTGGTTTGCTCCATCACCCCCCTCCGGATTTTGCTCATCTTCTCCAGACCACAGCTGGACTTTTCTATCCTGCCGGGTCTCTATAACAAAAGACAGATTAACCCTAGAAAAGCTACAAATGAGCCTTCCTAAGGAAATGAAGACCCAAAGGAAGGCTCAGCCTGAGTGTTTTTACGCTAGGTTTGGTGAAGATTGATAGGATCAGGGGTAAGAGCTAAGGGCGGTGGACTGAGGAAACTTAGCAAGGCCTGCTTGTTGGAATTCCCTCTCAGAATCCCTTTGTTTTCTGAGATAAGGATGCTCCCTTCTCTGGGTGTAGGGAGGGCACCTCCCACACAGGGTCTTATGACCTGCTTCAGGGGAGGCCAGAGAGTCCTCTCAGGACCTGCTGTTTCCCACAATCCTTCAGCTTAAAATATTTCATATGCTGAGCTGCTGTATCCTGGGGTAGTGTTGTGAGCCCTGTCATAACCCTGTTTAAAATTCCAACCCGCAGTCCCGACATCCTCCCCATCCAGCAATCCTTCCTCTTCTCTTTTATCTGATATATCATTTCACTTACTTTTTAGCTGTCTGCCTCCTCCAACCCAAATGTCAACTCTGTAAGGACTAGGATTTTTTTTTCCGATGTGTTATTCACATCTATATCCCTTGCTTAGTAACCGTGTCTGCCATAATGATTTTGAATGAATGAGTGAAAGAAAGAATGACTAGATGAGCCACGGATAGTGATACAGATGTATTTTATTACACACCACTCTGTCCCTGATTCTGTAGTTTATTTTCTCATTTATCCCTTGCATCTGTGTAGTGGTTATTATGATCACTATTTCACAGCTGAGAAAATCAGTCACAGGGGTCGTAAGTGACTACAAAGACATGCAGACATAAGGGGCAGAATCAGGTTTCAAACCTAAGTTTCTATGGCCCCAAAGCCAGAGATCTGACAGTTCACTTTATTCCAAAGCATCACAGCCCTGGCTTTAATCCTCACCATCAGCAGATGTGATACGTGCAGTCACCGTATCACAAATCAGTGTCAGGGTTTTGGAGTGGTCCCCAGATGGGGTAGCAGGCCCACACCAGGGGGACAGCCTGGCGCACATCCTTTTACAGGCTGATGGGAGTCCTGAGTTTTCTGCCCCGTTTCAAAGATCTGAATGTTTGGAACAATTTGGGTGATTAGCTCACCAGAGACTTTCTGCCATTCAACATCTGCTCCAAGTGGTGTTTGCGTTCTTTCCAGACAATCGCTTTCAATAAAAAGGGAAGTTGATGCTTGTAGAAGGAAGAAAGAGAGAATAAAGTATTTCAGAGAAATATAGAATATCTGTATAGAATGTTTCTGGGAGAATAGACAAGAAGCCTGGGGGGAGGGTAGAGCTCAAGTGGCAGAGTGCATGCTTAGTATGCACAAGGTCCTGAGTTCAATCGCCAGTACCTTTTCTAAAAATAAGTAAATAAATGTAACTACACCCCCCACCAAAAGAGACACTGACTTTGTGATGTATGAAAGGAGAGACTGTTAGAATAGACAAGAAGCCAATGACAGTGCTGTTCCTAGAAAGACAAATGAGGGACCAGGGAACAAGAAAGGGAGGGGAACTTACTTCTCACTCATCCCACTCGTAACTTTTGAAGTTTTGTGCCATGTGCATTAACTAGCTTCTAGAAATAAGCAAAAGAATGACAGTGTGGGCAAGGTGCCCTGTCTGCCCCGCCCCCGCCCCCACCCCCAGTCCGCCCAGAGGGGACCACGACGATGACCACCTGCAGTCAGAACGCTCCACGTCCCTGGGCTGATCCCTCAAGGTGATTTAAGTCATTTAAGCTCTCTCAGGGTTTCAGTTTCACCATCTGCAAGGTGAAGATAATAATTAGAGCTCGCCTTAGTTTATGAACAAGGATCTGCTGAGACAGCAGATTCTACGTGTAAAACATTATACACGCGTCAGCTCTCATTCTCTTTTAGGAAAAAGCCAAGTGTGGTGGATGAGCCAGCTCACTGAGCCACAGAACATGAGATGGTGCCAGAATGGCAATAGTAACTCTCTCCATGTATCATAGTAAGTTCTTGGGAGTAAGGAAATCGGTGGAAAATCTGTTGCTGGGTCTCAAACAGATTCATTTTAAATTTAAAGAGGATAAGCAAGATTATCATTTGCATTATTTCAGCTCCTCTATTCTCTGGTTTTCAGATGATTATGTGAATTTCAGTCATCCGCCTCTGGATTGTTCTTTTATTCTCACAGTGTTCAGAAGAGCTGGAATCTAGAGAACCGGAAAGAGTGGTAGCTCATTTCTAGCATCGCTGGAATCAAATAATGGCAAGTTTTTAAGTCATGCCATAGACTACGCTGAATTTTAAAATCCTAAAGTTAGACTTGCCACTCATTTCCAGAATTACTAGCATCAAATAAATGGCACCTTGTCAAAGTTACGTCACAGACCACTCTTGAATTTTAAAATTCTAAAGTTATTGGTGTAGCCCTGTCTTAAGACTCAATACTAATTGTATGAAAATTCACGGGAAAATAATGCTAACTCATTTGATTTGTGGCTATAGGGAAGAGGATTAAAGCAATGTGTAAAGGGTGGGATTGATTTCTTAAGCCGTCCATTGAGCAGTCCGTGTAGTAAAGTAAAATGAGATGCTTCAAGAAAAGACACCTTTGTAGTCCAGTTTACCTAAAGCGTAGAGTTAAAGACAGAAACTAAGGGCACGGGGCATGTATTTCAGGACTGTCTTGGAGTCTGTTACTCTTGTTCGTCAGTTATTTTATACCGTTTAATGTAGCGGAGAGAGGTACCATCCTAAAGTGCTTAACGCCTCTCCGGAAGCTTCACTGTTTGGGGAAAACCTTTTTAAAACCTCATTTCCTCTTTTTTTTTTTTCCTTTCTTTTTCTTTTTTCTGATTTATTTCCTCCTCTTTCATCTTGATGTCTGTAGGGGAGTGACATCCCTCATTTTCCAAATCGTGTCCTTCCCAAACCAAGGAAAGCGAGCTCTGAGCTTCTCTTATCAATCCGAGGACCACTTCCCATCTCCCCCTCCAGGTCACTTGCTGGTTTCAAATGGAGCCGTGCAGCAGGCATCAGGAAGTCCTCCTGGCTCTGCCCCGGTGTCTGTGTTTCCCCGAGGCCTGAGCAGGGCTAAGGGGGAGGAATGGGCTGTTCTTCCACCCACAGGGAAAAGCACGGGAAAAGTGATTTGAAAGTGGTTTGTAAGCTGTAATGCACCACGCAAACGTGCGGGATTATTACTTTAAAAAATTAACCAGAAAAGGGAGCAGTCTTCCTCTGAGCAGTTCCTCCTTGTTATTATCCCCCACTTCCTCTCCATCACTGTCTTTTCTTCCTTCCCTCCATTTAGTAGCTTCCTCAGCTGCAAACAAACCACAAAAGTAAGGGTAGTAAGAGTCCAGGGTCTGAACAAAACAAAGCAAGAATCACTATAAATGACACCCAAATTCCTGAGACACGTGACATGAAAACAAGCTCAGAGCCCACTTCCAGGAATATGCTCTGTTTTGATTTTCTTACCACTTTGTGTTTTCCTATTTGCCAAATTCTTAAAGTTACAGTCATCTATCTTCCACTTCTAATGCAAGAAAGTAAATGCTGACTCGTGTCATTTGCCCCAGATGCCACCGGAAATGGCATCTTGTCCCCAGATGCTGCCTCACAAACGTAGCAGCGCCCAGAGGTGAACGTATCTGCCTTGCAGCCCAGGCGCCGGGCTCTCCAGCCTGGCTGTCTGACCTCTAGCCAGAAAGGAGTCTTGTCTAGGGAAGAAATCTAGAACCAACTGAGAGGTACATTCTTTAATCACCAGTTCCTGTAATGAATACATACTTGCCAGTTTCCCCATTTTATTTTAAGCATTAATTTCACATTTCTGACCAGCCTTTCTTGGGATTCCCATTTTTGGGGCACTTACTATAGGAAGGAATCACCATCCTAGCCCGCTCCCCACCTCTCACCCTTAACTGAACAGCCCTAAAGAGACAACTGTTATTTTGTAATAAGAAGGTTTCGTGACTGATAAACAATTAAATCTCTCAAAGTGTACAGTGCGAGGAAACAGCCAGTCATGAACCAGAGAACGGATGTGAAGCGTCTATTGTCTGTACAATCTCATATGTTGTGGTTGACCACAAAGGCTTGGCATCAGTTTTACCTCCCAGCTCTGCTTTCTATAAAATGGATGACCTTGGGCAGATGACTCAATCTTTCAAACTTAATTTTCGAATGTGTGAAATGGAGAACAATTAAGTACCGATTTCTTATAGTTCTTGGAGGAATAAATAGGTGAGCAGGTAAAACACTTAGCATACTGTCGGATGGGTACTAAATGACGTGGCTGAATAACAAGTTCAACTAGTGAAGAATAAGAGAAATGCTTCATTTCGTTGGAAAGTTCCCTTAACTGCTAAGTCCCGGCCCCTAAATATGCCAAGGTGGCTGAGAATAACAACTATGAACACCCTGGAGTTTACGGAGCATTTCATTTGATTTCCACAAGTAACCCTAAGATAGGCAGTGCAGAGCTATAAGGGAGAAGCGGGGAGCTCTACTGACCATGGCAGTAGGAAGAAACTCAGGTCCAAACTCCAAGCCGAAGGGAGGAGAGCACGATTTGGGAAGAGCCTGGTGTTGGAAATCAGTCGATGTGTTGGGTTCTCCAGCCTAGATTCCCGGTCTCCCAGCTCCCTCCCCTCCTGCATCTGTCCCTCATCCTGTTTCTACCCTTGGTGGGGAAATCCACACCCAGAGCAGTGGGAACCCAGAGCTTCCAGATCCCTCTACATGTAGTGTTGGTAGCGAACAAAGCAGACAGAGACTGGCTCTTAGAAGCCCGTTTTTAAATTCAGAAGTTTGTTCGCCATAGAAACACTATTGCACCGGGTATTTGCATACTAATTAATACTGTTAATAAAGAATAACAACAGCAATAATAAAATCATACCCATATGAAAAGCTCTTTGGGGCAATCCCCCTAGAGGACGCAAGGTAGAACACACAAAAGTAAAGTGAGCCCTGGGGGTGACAGAGACCCTCGGCCCGCTGACTCACCTAGTGTTCCCATCACTGGTTAAGCGGGCTTTTGTGGTCATTCCTGGAGACAGAACTTTCAGAATCCAACCTGTCCATCAGTTGAAGCAATTTGGTCATTATTTGTGCTCACCCTCCCCCTGCCTTCTCAACCACGGGAGCTTTTTATTCAGCCATTGAATCTAGAGTAGTCAAAGTAAGTACAGAAAAATTTGAAACACAAATTAGTGCAGCACTATGAAAAAGAATGTGAAAACAAATATAAGTGTGTAAAGAAAGTGAAAACAAATATATATATGTGTGAAATATATATATATATTTATTCATGCATGACTGGGACATTGTGCTGTACACCAGAAATTGACACATTGTAACTGACTGTACTAAAATTAAAAAAAAAAATTAGAGCAGCAGTGAGTTTCCCACTGACCCTCAGAGGGAACAGCTAACTATCTGAGTGATGAAACAGAACCAGGTTGACTTCATACCTGCCCTGTTTTCTTGCGGAACAATTTAAAGCCACGCACCACACATTGCTCTGTTTTGTTTTTCAACAGAGAATAGAAAGGAAAACTACATGCAAAGTTTTTTTTTTCTAGATATGACTATTTTTACCTCTTAATTTCAACAAATATTTATAGCCGGGGTTAAAAGCTCAGGCTCTGGGGCCTTATTTCCTCACATTTCAAAGAAGCAAACCAAAATCTTACATTTATCTAATCAGTCAAAAGCTTCACCATCAAGAAGGGACAGTGCTGCCTCATCTTACTAGCTATAGAACCTTGGGTGATTTACAAACCTCTCCAAGCCTCAGTTTATTCATCCATAGAATGGGGAGCAATAACAGTTCCTACCTCACTAGGTCGTGAGGCTAGAATAGGCCTTGCACAGAGTAAACTTTCCACGGATGCTAACTATTATGCCTCAGTCACCAGGTTATGGCCTGAGGGGTTCAAGGATGGACCCCAGGACTAGGATGCACTGGGGTAGAAAGGCACATGGACAGTTAATTATAGTATAAAACAGAACCAAGTGCTGAATAGAGGCATCTGTCAGAGGAAGGGTTGACTCTTCTGTCTGGGAAGATAGAGAAGGCTCTTAGACAGAATGGTATTTTAAACTAGGTCTTAAAGAAGGAAGAGAATTTCAGGAGAGGAAGAAGGTAGGGAACACTCAATGCTGAGTCACAGAGCAAACATGGAGAAGTAAGAAAAAGCCCTCTGGGTATACGCGAGCGCTATCATTCACCTCCAGGCTTTGGGGAGACGCACAGAGGAAGGATCATACCCTGGGTTAAAAAAACAAAGTTTAGAAATGCTGGAGTTATGCCAGCCTATCAGATGAAATTGAAGATGTGAAATTGAGAAATATGAGAAAAACGTATCAAATGAAAACTCTCCCATTTTAGAAAGTGTTGCAATCAACGTCAGACACACTTCCTTAAGGATTAAGAGACGTCTATGGGAAGTAGAAAAGTTCACTATAGAATCTAAAACAGAGGTGAAATTGGTCACAGTGCTCAGCTTCCCAAAATCTATTGCAACATCCTCCTCCCTAAAGAATATTTTAAAAATTCTTTCTTTCTTTTTTCTTTTTTTTTTTTACGGCCAAACGATAGTTGAACTGTTCTATATCCAGGCTATCATTCAAGGATTTTTATGTTTCAGGAATAGTGAAAATGGCCACAGTCATGAAAAATAAAAATGGCTTGACTCAAGCATTTTAGAAGCTGAGTTTATTTCCATCTCGTTATCCCCAGCCAGGGTTGTAAGCAGAAATTATATAGCAGCTCTCTGAAAATGCGCCGCCATCATTCCCACGGATGATCAATATTTACCTTTAGGAAGATTGTGCAGAGGTCACAGGAGAATTATGTTAGGAATTCAGCTGCAGTTTGATGGGAGGCTAATGGGCGTCCTGAGAGTTTTGAAGTGATAAAAGGCCCACACAGACTAAATTACTCCTGGCCCCTCCCTTTCCCCCACCCTCCACAGCCCCCTTGGAACTTTATTACACTCTTCTGAAGACATCTGCGACCCAGGAGACAAGTTTGGGCTAGCTACATTTATTGAGCACTTAGAAATGTGGTGGATCTCATGCTAAGGACTTTACACGCGTTCATTTAACACTTGCTTCTTAAGAAATCCATAGTATTATTCCCGTTTTGTTGGTGAGGATTCAGAAGTGCGGAGAGATGACTTCATTGGCCCAGGGTCTCAGAGGCTAGTAAGTGGTGGAGCAGGATATAAACCCAGGGGGCTGAATTCAGGGCCCACCCTCCCAGCCCCAGCGCTTTCTGGCCTCAATGCGGGGTCATCTGCATACAAATGGTAATTGATAAGGAGACGGTTTAATTTGTTTCCATCCCACTGGGGACCTTTAGGGGGAGGGTCGCTATTAACAATTCTGCCCGGAAAACTGAGGTCAACCAGAACAAGTTTGGGCCAATAGGGACGTTTTTCACCTTATCGATGGACAACGAGAGAGCGGATGAATTTACCGAGGGGAGGAACGTTGAAGAAGGAAGGAGCCGAGGAGCCGGCCTTGAGATAGACCCACAGCTGGGGATCGCCGGAGAGAGAGAAGCTCAGGAGGATGCTGGGGGAGGTGAGGCTGGAGAACCAGGTGTCAGGCTCTCCCGCAGAGTTTTGAGGGGAGCCATCGACGGGGTCCCAGCCCCAAGGAGCTAGGAAATGCTGCAGACGCGATAAAGACCGAGAGGTGGCCCCTGAAAAGAGAAACGAGGAAATCGTTGGTGATTTACTGACAAAGGTTTCTTTGCCTTGGCGGAGCTGGAAGCTAAATTAAAGTAAAAGGAGGAGTGAGTGGGAGGCGAGGACCCAGACGCCGCCAGTTCAGACAACTTTGTAAAAAGTGGCCTTGAAGGGGAAGCAAAAGATAGGACTGTCCCGGAGGTGGAGTCAAAGAAGTTTCCTTTCTTTTTTAAAGCAAGAAACGAGAATGTGCTTAAGGCTTAAGAGAGGAGCCAGCCCAGGGAGAGTGAAGCAAAGGTAGAATGTGTGATTCTCCCCTCTCTGGGGGACATCCTGAAGCAAGGTACCTGAGGAGGTAGGAGGACCAAGCCACCCGAGCTGAGGGATTCCCTGTACACCTGAGGAGGTACAGCTCTGCCCCTTTGGGAGGGAGGAAAGGGAGCCATGGGCTTGAGGTCTGAGGGAGGGAACCAGAGCGAGGTGCCGTCTTCGGGCTGGGCTTTTCCCCAGCGGGAGGGGTTGCTGCGCCAGGGGTTAAAGATGCCTAAGGCAAGACAGGCGCTGTATGGTGAACACTGACCTTGATCTCTTTTGGTCTTCACTGTTACTCAGTGAAGTAGGAGGTATTACCCTTGTTGGACACCAGAAAAAAATACCAGCCCTAGAGCACACAGCTGTTCAGGGCCAGAGTCCACATCCGACTTCCTTGTTTCCTGGAAGTGAAAGGCACTGACTTGCAAGATCTTTCATTCTTGTCAGAGGAGTAATAGGTAGGGAGTTAGCAAATACCGTTTAAATGATGATTCGAGACCAGAATATGGAAGTTTGTCATAGGCCGTCCATGACTGAAGTCATATTTTTGCTTACATTTTGCTTCCATTGCTTTGATATTTTTTTCTTTTACTTTAGGAGATCCTTTTGTAAAACAAAAGGTTTTTTTTAATGGGATTATTTGAAGAAAGGCTCAGTTTATCAGATAGTTTATCTTTTGTCTATAGAAGTAACTTGCATATCAGGTGTTACGAACCCCCTACTTCATTCATCAAAGATGTCCCCTGTGTTTCTTTGTAGAATCCATAAGAAATCTTTATATTAGACTATTACTGTGGGGAAAAATATGCTGCCTTAAGGATTTTTAAACTTGGTAATTTTGAGACTCTTCAAATGGGTGAAGTGCTTCTGTTGATATTTTATTACAAAAGAGTCACAAATTAAGATTTGGCCCCACAGGGACGGTACAGATATAAATTGAACATGTCCACAGTGATTCCTGCCTCCAAAGGAAGACTTGTGGTTACATGGGGCCAGTCTGAAGATCATTAATCTAGTTTCCAATTTCCATTTATGTCACATATTCCTGAGATGTTAGATGCAGTGTACAAGAACGCACTGAGTAGCCAAGTTAGAAGTATGGGCCATATGATAGGGCTGGGATGGGGTGGAGAAAGCGTGATCCTTGTGGGGGACGTGAGCCTGATTTGCAGAATGACAACTGACGTATCCCCAGATAGACAGTGTTTTCTCAATTTTTACTGAATTAATTAATGGACTGCAGAGCTGAGGCCCATTTTAGAGGTGGGGTTATTGGGGGTAGGGGATTAAAATCAGTCTAAGATTTTGGAAATCATCTTTCCGTTGCTTTATTTATCATACTATCTCATAGTACTCTTACATGTCTTTAAACATTTGTTCCTGAAATGACTTTTTAAAATAATGGGCTTGCCTTATTTTCCCCATTTTCTTGTTTATAGAGGAGTGACTGTTAACTGACTTGCCCCAACTCAAAAGATGAACCTTTTGAGAAACCCCAATCCACAGAAAATTCATTAAGCTTTCCCAAAGAGAAGTTTGAATCTTTTGCTTTTGTTTTTTTTCTTTGGAAACTTTACATGACATGCAGTTTAATTTTTGACAAGTTTAAATCCCACTTAGAAAACTGAACAAATTCCAAGAACTGGTAATCTATAGAGGTGAGTTCATGGGAAAAAAAAATTATTTTCTTATTTGTACCATCTATCCTGTTAAAGTTTAAGGAGATCTTGGAAAATTCAAATATAGATTTGATCACTAAAAATGCAGTTAGAAGGAAATGAACTATTTATATTCCTCGTATAATGCTGCAGTAAGACAGTCATGCGCAAGAATCTTGAAAACTAGTTAGAAGTACTTCCTACAGCCAATCAAAACAATTGTTAGTGATTTAAGACTTCTCTGCAGGGTCTCCGGAGTAACTGCCTATTACTTTGTCTCTTCCTGTAACTGATGATCAATAAGAAAAGAGAAAACCGAACCTGATTTCTACAACACATAAATGTATAAAAAATGCTATGTGTTTCATTTGTGATAGTTATAAAGCAATAGTCAGTGATTTATAAGTCATGGTTTATGAAGCTGTTGAAAAATTAATTATCCCCAAACAGAAATCTAAGCAAGATGCTTGAAGGTGATTTATTTGAGTAGTAGTCATTATTAATGTATATTTCTGTCAGAGCTTTAGCCAAAGCCCAAATTTTTCTTTGAAAACAGAAAAACATGGAACTACTTATAATTATGATTTCAGGGATCCTCATGAAACTTTTAAAAGTCAATTTTAATTTAAAGTTGGAATCAGAGTGCAGTGATCATGTGTAAATCTCCTCCGTCCCCTTTGACTCTTCGTGCTGGCTTTGATATTTTATTTACTTACATCAGTTCTAGCTACTAGGTCCTTCTTTGATATTTTTACATGTCCATTTTCTTACCCATCCTCTTGAGAAAAGAGGTTGCCTTTTTATACCTCCTCCTTGCACCTAGCACAATATCCAGTTCTCAGTGATCCTCACTGAATGAATGAATGAACAAATGAGTCAGTTTATCATATAGTTACTAAAACTAATAAGTGAGTTTAGCAAATTTGAAGCAAAGAAAGACTCAAGCTAAAAAGGCCACTGATCTGTTTTCAATCCCCTTTTTTGTTTCATTTTTATAAATAAAAAGACCTTTGACAATGGAACTTAACTAACCTTCCCCCCCACCCCACCCCCACCCCCGACCAGAGAAGATTTCAGCTCTCCAAAGTATTCCTCATTCACTCCCCCTGAAAAAGTCACTTTGTTTTGGTTAGGTTTTGTTTGTCATGCTTGGCATCCCACAGCAGTCGACCTGAGGATGTCTGATGTGTTAATCCTGTTACAGCTGTGGTGCTCTTGATCAAGAATTTCACGAATTTCCTTTCAGTTTCACTTCTAACTGGAGTGCTTCTTCCCGGTCATTTTCCCCTCCCATCTTTTCTACAGTCCAGTCTACATGTTCCATTGTAGAAGAACAATAAGAAATTCTTAGGTGGCTGTTTTTGCCTGGTTTGACTCCAAGCCCTTGGAACAGCATCTGGGTGGGTTGAGTTTACTGGTCAAGGTACAGGGCAGCCAGAATTTTTCAAACACTGTGAGGCCCTGAACTCTGTAGAGTTTTTTGTTGGTTACTCTAAAGTCCAGGTCTTTTAATTTTTGCATGTCTCTTGCTTGAGATTAAAGTCTGGGATGATACTTTTTTTTTTTTTTTCTCACTTGCAGCCCGCCACGCACTAAGTACACATGGACCACCTCTCCTGAGCAGGCAGATTACCTACCTATGCTTAAAGGCACACCGAAACACCCTCCTCTCTTGTCCTCAAATATCTCCCTGACATGAACCAAGCTTTTGGATTCAGACTGGCCTACAGAGGGTTCTGCTCTAAGGGATGTCTCCTACAGAGACAGACTTCGGCATCAGTGGTTTTAAATCTTAGCTCCTTCCCAATAACATGGAGATACTAGAATTATAAATAGGATAACATTTGCAAAGCACCTGGCACCCAGTAGCTGTTCAGTAAACATTAGCTTTGTTTTATTCAGAATCTTTCACTTGCATCTTGTCATTTGATCTTCCCAGAACCCTGCTACACAAACAGCACAAATATTATAACCGCCCCCACCCCCTTTTACAGATGATCAACCTGGTGTTCTGAAACCTGCTCAATGATAATAATCCATGTCCATGCTATGTGTCAGGACATTGTTCTCAACACTTTCTATTTAATCTTCACACCAAATCTCTGAAGCAGGGGCTAAAAGTCCCATTTTACAGATGAGGAAGATTAAGGCAGAGAAAGGTTAAATAACTTGCCCAAGGACAAAGAGCTAACAGATAGAAGAGTTGAGATTCCAACCCAGATAGTGTGGCTCCAAAAGCAATGCTCCTCCCCAGTGTACTTAAGTGCCTCCATTTCCTACAGGTTTTAAGTAGCGGATTCGACTCAAATCTGTGAGTCCAAGTCTAAGGTGCTTCACACTCAGAGAAGGAAAGTATTGGGCTACATAAATAAGACTGAAAGAGACAGCCCTGGGCTGTCAGATCTTCCAACCTACAGGAGAGAAATTAATGGAAAGGGATAATGTCCTATATTCTAGGGGACTAGGTACAGAATATGACCAGAGTTCAGCCCACATGGGGTGGCCTGGGAGCCCTGGAAACACTGGGGACAAGTTCTCCCCTTCACTTAGCACTTTGGAAACTCAGGTCTGTGTAGAAGAAACTTGTTCGCAAAGACCCCTGAAGGTCCACCCCACCTGTTCATTCTGTTTTCATAGCACTTAGCACTCTCGACTGTATTACAGTTATCGGTGAATATATCTGATCTGTTCCTGAAGGGCAAGACCAGGTTTTACTCATTTTTATATTTATTCCCCACGTGGAGCATTTAGTAGATATTTATTAAGTGTGAATAGAATGAATAAATTAATATGAACAAGTGAACATGCCTGAGCCTCAAAGAGATTTGTAGTTAGCTTTAATTATGTTTCCTTTTGTTGTACCACAGTGAGCTAAATCCTGTCTTTAAGCTTTTTAGCTGATACCAAGAACATTTGAATGAAGATTCAAATAAGCCAATATTTTCAACTGTTCTCTTAGGGGAACACTTACATTCTATCCACTTTCATGTTTTCATTTGTGTACTTGTACCCATTTAAAACCACAAATAGTGTATCTTTTAAAAACCAAATGTGTAATTTAACAATAGCTATCCCACACCTATTAAAGTGTTTACTAATGCATGAAAGCCTAAATTAATATTTATGTGCACAAGAGTTCATGGAAAAGGAATGAAACTCAAAGAGGCAGTTAGACTCAGGCTTATATACCATTTTAACAAAGAACAAAAGGTATGAGTTTCAAGGGACGATAAATTGTGGGGAATTGACTAGGATAAATTATGGGGAAAGGATATATGGGGGAACGAATGGAAAATAAGGGCTATTTTAGTCAGGTCTGTTTATGCACACTCATCTCGATGGTGACAATTCCCTGTCTTCTTCCTTGATTCTTCTCTCCTTGGTGGGGGAAAGGGGCACCTTCCTCAAAGGGAAATTTATGCCCTCCTTTTAGGTACATAAAGGGAGGGCAGACGGCTTGTCTTGCATCTTTTGATTCTTGGTGGCCTTCAGCTCAAAATATTTCTTATGCCAAAGTAGCATATATTTGGGGGTGGCATATTCCGATCTCCTTCAAATGGAAGACGACTATTACTGAACACACAGTGTGAATTATTTCCAATTTTATTTATTTTTTTACAAGTCCTGTTGATAAGAAACAGCTGCTTCCTTGTTCAAGAAATCTTGTTTTTATAATGTTTTCAGACCTGGCATAGGTACTCTTCCTTACGGTGCCTGTTGCATTTCATTAAATCCTTTTCAAGTTATTAAAACTGATGTAAAACTATATAAAATGTACTTAGAAAAAGAGGGTAAGGCCAAGTCATCTATAATCTTACTGTCCTATTCCAAGCTGGTTTTGCATATTTTCTTTCAATGTTATTTATGCATATCTCTTTAACACAGTTTCAGTGATGTGGGGCACACCTATGGTATGTAACTTCCTCGACTTAACGGGTGTATCCCTATTCTACACATTCTTCCTTAATGACAGTCCTCATTATTTAATAGCTGAAGAGTTTGCCCAACCATGCTGCACTTGTCAGACATCTGGGCTACCTTCAGGCCGGTGTAGGGAGAGAGATGCCCCGCTTGGCCTCAGGGAACCTGCGTTTCCAGGGTGTTCGGAGTCAAGTTTCAGGCATCAGCTGCGGCCTGACCAACCAGGGCTTCTGGCTCCAGGCTCCCCTCTTCCCAGGCTGAAGGGAGTGGAGCCCTGCCCTGCAAGTGCCCCAGGCCATAGCTCTGTCCCCGTCTCCCCACAGCCCTCCCCACACTGTGCCGGCCCGAGGTGGGTCCCTCGCGTCCGCCGTCTCCTTCTGTCCTAGCCTTCCGCAGACCCACCGAGTGAAAGGAAGGAGCTAGGCGGCGCGCGCCGGGCGTCATGGTCCACCTGCTGACCGCCGAAGTGCAGCAGCTGCTCCACAACAAGTTCGTGGTCATCCTGGGGGACTCGGTCCAGAGGGCTGTGTACAAGGACCTGGTGCTCCTGCTGCAGAAGGACTGCCTGCTCACTCACAACCAGCTCCGGGCCAAGGGGGAGGACAGCTTCGAACAGGACAAGCTGGTGCATGGAGGCCGGAAGAGCCACGGGCACAACGGCACCAACTACCGCGAGGAGCGCGAGTTCTGCTCCGGCCACCACAAGGTGCGCTTCTACTTCCTGACGCGCGTCTACTCGGACTACCTCAAGGGCATCTTGGAGAAGCTGCAGGCGGAGGAGCACGTCCCGGACTTGGTCATCATGAACTCCTGCCTCTGGGACATCAGCAGGTATGGGGAGGACTCCTGGCCGAGCTACCTGCGGAACCTGGAGAGCCTGTTTGGGCTCCTCCGCCAGGTGCTGCCCAAGTCGTGCCTCCTGGTGTGGAACACGGCCATGCCCGTGGGCGACAACATCACGGCGCCCGTCCTCCCGCCTGAACTCCAGGCCTCGGCCTCCTCCTTCATGAAAAACAGAGTGATGGAAGCCAACTTCTACAGCTCTGTGGAGGCTGAGAAGCACGGCTTTGATGTGCTGGACTTGCATTTCCACTTCCGTCGCCACGTGGACAGGCACCTGCAGGAGGACGGGGTGCACTGGAACGAGACCGCGCACCGGCATCTCTCCCAGCTGCTGCTGGCCCACGTGGCTGACGCCTGGGGGGTAGAGCTCCCCAAGCGGCAGCTGGTGGGCCAGTTGATCAGGGGTGGTCCAACCAGAGGAAGACCTCGCCAGGGATTTGAGAGGCAGCCCCAGGCCAGCAGAGATCAACTGGCCTTCCCTCCACCACCACCCTTGCCTCTGCCCAGGCGCCAACCCCTGCTTCCCAGGCCATCTCCCCGCCCACCCCTGTTCCCACACTTGCCCCCACAACCTGGTCCCAATCCCTTTCATCAGCTGACGCCCCCATTCCTGCCCTGTCCCCAAGATGACTATTCTCCTTCAGACCATCCTTTCCAGTCAAATCAATTCTTAAACCATTTCTATTCAGGTGCTCCCCCAACTCCCCAGACAGAATTTGCTTTCCAACCTGACTTTGTGTTGGACCCCCAGCCACCTATGCTCCCCTTGCCATCAACCTGTTACCAGCAGCGGCTCACTGTGGTTCACAGAGGTTTTCCCCGGTATCGTCCCCCCAGCCCCTATGTTCCCTGGAGAGGGCGGCCCAGACCTTCCAAGAGAAGGGCCCCAGTCTACCCAGAGCCAAGACCTCAATAGACTGACCTGAGCCTTATTCCTCCTCATGCACACAGACTGGGCAGACCGTCTGACTCTCCCCAGACAGACTGACCTTGTAACTGAAGCCTTTGGTCCCTGCTTGGACTTCTTTTTGTTCATTGCTGTTATCAATAATAGCAGGGAAGTTCGATCTGACCCATTCTTGTTGGCTATGGCCTCTACCTCTGCTGTCTGAGTGTGACCTCACATCACTCCTGCCTCCCTACTCCCTGTTCTTTGTCTTTTTGTAAATATAAAATTGGAATAAAGAACTTGTTTCATAAAAGTTGTTGTGGGTTTTATGTGTCTGCATTTAATGGTGCCTCTGCTTCCACTGACCACTTTGCTTCATAAGAGCAGGGACGATATCTGCTGTAGAGTGTAAAGTTACGACATTGTGATAAGCTACTCAAAATGGCATTTGTCTGAAAGATTTCTGTAAAATGGATGTGATTCCTTACAAACAAGCCAAAGAACTTTAACTTTTTGTGGTGATGTTTTCCCGAGATTCTCAAAGAACTGTGGAATTTTAGGACTAAAAAAAACTAAAGACATAAAATTTAACTAACATTTACAAACAAGGAAACTGGACCCAAGAGAGGTGAGTGACTTGTTCTGGGTCAACCAGGAAAATCACTCCTCCACTAGTCTTTCATAGTATACTAGTTTCTAGTTTATATTAACTTTCAGACTTGATTTATACCACAGCAAACCAAGAAGGGAAGTTTACAGAGCATGGTCTTTCTGTGGAACTGATGGTGAAGAATCCCGATAGCTCGAGAGCCAGAAGCTTGTTGGTTAGACCTGCAATGAATTAGGTATGTCAGCTCGAGTGGATGGCATGCTTGTGATTTTACGATTTCCTAAATAGTCTTGAGTTCGGGGCCTGAGAAAATTAAAGTAAGTTGCACTCAATGACCATGTGAATCATCATGATAAAGTAAAACTACAGGTTGGAAGGGACTGCCCAGTGCCCAGATCCCTTCCTTCCAAATTGGACAGGTGGCCACTACCATCTCTCCTCTGTTTTGCAGGAATGTTAACATCACTGAGATTGTTTAAATGTTAGGCTCTTTGTCACACTAGACTTGTGAAATGTTAATACTTTGATAAAATAGTCTAAAATTGTCCAGATGATAGGATTTTCCATTGATTTGACTGGTTTATAGGCCTTCAATTGGACCATCCTTAAATTTGGCAATGGGGGTAAGGAAATGTTACTTGCAAAAATGAAGGTCATGAAATCCCAAGAAATGAGTGAGATAAAGCTATTTACAGAAGAAATATCCAGAAGTTTTTAATCCACTAAAATACCATAGGATTCCTGGAAAATAGGGCCTTTATCATACTTATCTTGGTGTCTAAAATCTTGTGCAATGTCTAGCACTTAGTAAGTACTGAATGATGTTTCATGAATGAATCAGGGAGTGAATGAAGAGGCGGAGTAAGCGTTCCTGGTGAGACTACTGTTTCAAAGGAGATGATACAAGTTGACATTCAATCCTTGCAGCACATTGGAAGGAATATTGTCAAAACAGCATGATAATGATCTTCAAGGACCCTAGAAAGGTAGTGCCTATGGGTCAAAATTGGCCGGAATGTCCCAGCGTAGTCAGGAGAGTGGGGACCTGTCTGACCAATGTACATGTTCTCATCACAGGGAGATGAGTACACCAGGCTGTAAGATTTGGTAGTATTAGACATGGCGATCAGCCAGTAGCCGTCATTCTGGTTTTACATTTTCCAAGCAAGATCAAAGAGCATTTAGCTGCTCATCTGGCTAAGTGGGCACATTTAGTATTTCTACTTCCATGAATAAACCAATAAATTGGTCGTGTGGTTTATATCTCTCTCATGAATTACGTTAATATGTATTAATCCTTAATCTGATCACACCTAAGGAAATCTGATGAACTAAGGAAAATGAGTTCTTAGAAAAACAGTGCTGACAACCAGGCACTGAGTCAATGATGACTCCACTGTGTTATGGATTAAACTGCACCCATCACGTGACAGCCCTGTTTCTCTCACTTGGGTTAGGAGGAAGGCAGATACAGCCTTCTTCCTAGGTGTATTAATTTCCTATGACTGCTATAACATGGTGGCTTAGAACAACACATATTTATTCCCTTAGTGTTCCAGAGCTCAAAAGTCCAGATCCATTACCCCAGAGTAAAACCCTTGCTATGTCTTCCGCTGTCCTCCGCGCTCAGGCTTCTGCCTGCCCCTCCAGTGTTATCTTCTGGAACTCTTCATTGTTCTTTGTGCTTTCAACACCCAAGACTTCTTTCTGTTTATACAACGTGTCAAACTCTTATCACTTGGGTCTTTGCCCTAGCTATACCCTTGCCTGGAATGTTATCCATCCTCTACCCCCTAGCTCTTTGGATATCTAACCCTTCCTCCTTCCACCCACACCTTCCAAGTCATCTCCTTAGAGGTCTTCCATGACCATTTAATCTAAAGGTGCTGTTAGAAGTTACGGTAACACTCTTTTTCCTTTGTTTTGTTTACCCCACTCAGCAGGAGCCTCAGTGGTTGCTGGTTTGTGAGCTTCTCCGTGAGCCTTGCTCACTGTTGAATTCCCAGTGCCTACTAGCATGGTGCCTGGCAAAGAAGGTGTTCAAGTATATTTACTTTAGTTAAAGGTTCAAGACCATAATTACTTCACATTGTGCCCTCCAGGAAGAATGCAATTCATATCAGAATTGAGCTGTATTTGCTAAGTTTTCTTTAGAAACTGTCTGCAGAACTCTCCAGTAACTTTGCCTAAGCTAACAGCCCCTGGACCTCTTCATTCTCACTGGCAGTTAAAGCCTGAGAAAACTGTCCATGGGTGCTTACAGTTAATTTCGTAGACATCCTGGCCTTCAGCTTCCAGCCTAGAGCTTTCTTCTTGGCCCATTTTTTGCTGTTGTCCTCTTGCTCCTTAAGTCAAGAAACCTAGCAATGCAATCAAGCTATTGTCTGGTAAAAAGAGCCAAAATTATTCGGTGTTGATGAGAGAAATTATTACTTCATTGTTAAGACTTAGAATCCAGGGTTCATTTGGCCTATTCTCCAGCCCCAAATGACAGCATTCAAGGCTTTTTATATCTGACACTTGTCTCAAGTTTTCTGGGAAAAAAATTTAAAAAGAGAGAGAGAGCTAAAAAAAATTAATGATTAAATTAACATTATCCAAGTGGCATATATCTCACAAGATTCTATAATAAGGTATACACTATGTTAGACCAAAAGCCAAAATTTTAAAGCTGTAACTATATATTTCCATAAGCCCAAGCAAAGCAAGGTGCAGCATTTGAAAACAAAGGGAACCTTACATCCTGCTGTAGGCCCAGGATGAGCTCCGACTCTGGTCAGCCACAGAGCTCTCGTTTGCAGGCCCTCCTCCCCCAATACACACATTGCATGACTGTCAGAGGCAATTTTCACATTGAATTCTGGAACTGTATGCAGCTACAGCTCCACCTCTGGAATTTTCTGTTCATGCCTCCTGCAAAAGTTAGTTGTTTTGAAAACTTAGATCCTCAACGCTCTTGTCAGGGAAGGAATTTGCCGTTGTTTTAGACTATCATATGCTTGTGGCTATAAACCCTAGAAACAATGTTCTCAGTGTCACAACTTTAAGAAAAGCTTTTATCCCTGCATGCTTAATTTATAGATTAAATTTTTCACAAGACTTTACCCATTAATCTTTCAAGAAACATATTCTAAAACATGTCCCTTTGAGGCATAAACTTTACTCCTCATGCATTCTATGGGCAAGGATGCTTACAAAAGGATTCATTCTATACTGGCCCAATGTGGAAATTTACAATGGCTTTTAATGGAGTAGAGGCTCTGAGACGTTCTGTATGAAATAAACTTGATTAAATGTGTTTCATCTAGTACTTCCAAGAAGTCTTCAACTACAGACCATTTTTATACATAGCATCTTTTACAAACATATTTGGGGAAATATTGTTCTAGAGAAAGCCGGATATAAGAGTTGGGGTAAATGAAGGGAAAAAGTTTGTTAGTGACACTTGATATATGAAGCCCTTTTTTAATGGAGCATTGTAATATTCTGTGCCTAAATGTGAGCTAAAATTCATTAGATAAGCCTGGGACAAGTCCGAGATTAGCTAGTTAATCGAAGTGGGATGAAATGTACCAGAAATGATTGCTTTCTTCTTCCCTAAGATGGGGGTGAGGAGGGCACCAGGACAGCCTACCATGATAACAAGTATTGGGGTTAGTCTAGTCCAGCCTGCAGAGTATGGTGTGGTGTGGAGTGGTTAATCCACCCCAGGTGTTTGATGCCTGGCGCAGGGTCACAGAACATCCCCAGACACATCCTAGCAGAACATGATAATGGGAAGTGGAGAATAAACAGTATTCTGCAACTGAGCAGATAGTCATTCAACACTGCACCCTCTGCCAACACCGTTGTTAGGAGCAGGACTAAATCTCTAGAAAGGACCTGCCTTAGAAGAACGAGCACACCGGCAGGAGCTGCTATGACAGAGCCAGGTATTCCTGATGAAGAAGAGACAGCCAGGCCATGTGGTCTGTGACATCTGGCTAGGGCTCTGGACAGGTGCCTCCCATCATGCTGCAGTGACCACTCAGACCCGCTGGTACCTGGTTTACCGAGCCTGGCTCCTTATCTACACTTCCCATGTCTACATACATGGACAAATTTCTGATCTTATATTTCATCTCAGTAATTACATCACACTGCCAGATTAATATTTTTCTTACCATCCACTCTTCCCTAACTGCACCATGCCCTAAGGCAGTGATTCTCAAAGTTTAGAGTGCATCAGAGCATCCTGGTGGGCTTGCCAAACACCATTGTGGCCATCTCTCCCCAGGGTTTCTGATTCAGGAGGTCCAGGGTGGGGCCCTAGCATTTGCATTTCTAGTAAGTTTCACACTTTGAAAATCACCAAAGAGACAAAAATGTAAAAAGAATCATGTAATTCCACTCATGTAGCCATAACCTAAATGTATAGCCATTGTTAACATGTCACCATGTTTTATTTTTTTCTGAAGTATTTTAAAGCAAATTACATCATAATATGTCATCTTTAAGTATTTCATGTGTGGGAAATAAGGACATTTGCCTACACAAGCCCAAGATAAGGGTCACATCTAACAAACCTGACAATAACTCGTTGGTGTGGTCTGATGCTGTTGTGGACTGAATGGTTGTGTTCCTCCAAAATTCATATGTTGAAATCCTGTCCCACTATCTGATGGTATCAGGGGGTGGGCTTGGGGGAGATAGATAGGATTAGATGAGGCATGAGGGTGGTGCCCTCATGAATAGGATTAGTGTCCTTGTAAGGTTCACAAGAGAGCTTGCTTCCTCTCTCTGTTCTCCATGTGGGGACATGTTGGAACAAGAGGCACCTCACCAGAATCCGACCCTGCTAACACCCTGATCTGAGACCTCCAGCCTCCAGAACTGTGAGAAATAGATTTCTATTGTTTAGAAGCCACTCAGTCTGTGGTACAGTAGTCCCGGACCCCTTATCCACTGTTTCACTTTTCACGGTTTCAGTTACCTGTGGTCAATCGTGGTCTAAAAATATTAAATGGAAAATTTCAGAAATAAACGATTCATAAGTTTTAAAGTGTGCACCACGCTGAATAATGTAATGAAATCACCCACCCTCCTCTTCCCCTGCCCTGCTCAACCCAACCAGAGACGTGAGTCATCAATTTGTCTATTATATCCCACCCATTAGTCAGCTGTCTGGATTATAAAATCAACCATTGCTCTGTCACAGTGCTTTTGTTCAAGTATCTCTTATTTTACTTAACAGTGGCTCAAAACATGAGAGTAGTGATGTTGGCAGTTTGGATATTCTCTTACTATGCTTAATCTATAAATTAAACTTCATCATAGGTAGTATGTACAGGGGAAAACATAGTATATATAGGGTTCAATACTACCCAAAGTTTCAGGTATTCACTGGGGGTCTTGGAACACATGCCCTGCAGACAAGGGAAAACTATTGTACTTTGTTACAGCAGCAGAACTAAGACAGATACTCAGATACAGATACAATGTGTTATCTGCAGCTATTCAAATTGGGATCCATGAAAGAATCACCCATTGCATTGGTTATTATGTCTGTGAATTTCTTTTCATCTAGAAGAAAACCCAAAACACTCCCTTCTTTTTTTCATGACATTGACTGATTGAAAAGATCTGTCCTGCAGAATGTTCCATTTTCTGAGTTTGTCTAATGATTTCTTCATGATGTCATTTAACGTTTACTTTTCCCCGTTTCCTATAATGTAATCCAAAGGCTTGATTTAGATGCAAGTTAAATTTCTGGTAGAACACTTCACAGACAAGGCAGATTGGTTCCCAGTATTCTAAGCTGAGATAGATCACCAAGGTGAAGTGTGGCAGTTGGATGCCTACATTTTAAAGTTACGTTTTCCTGCTTGTAAGCAGCATCTTATGGGTGATACGGTAGTACCGTGTTAGTAGTCCAGTTCCTCATCAGTCTTTCACTTAATGATTTTAGCACACATTGATAATTCTTGCTTGAAAAGGAGATTTCATTAGAGGTAAGAAAATGGTGACTTTCTGATTTTACCATTGCCTGTACATTTCTTAGCTGGTATTCTTATGTAAGGAAGAGATCTTCTTCAGTGACAGAAGCTATTTGCTCACTCTGAGATACACTTCCTGTAGAAAAGCCTTGTTACCATGAGATATGATAATAGATACAACTAGACTCCAGTCTCAGACCCCCTTCCTCACTGTCCCCCCACCCCACAATCAATCAGCTAGAACTCTACTGGCAGGGACCCAGACATGGGGGGAAAAACATGACACTGAGCATCCGAAATGAGACTCTAGCTAGAAGCCAAGTATTTGAAACAACCCCATAAAGACCTCCAATATCAACACTGGGGAATAAGCTCAGAGCTAGAACAGCACCAAGGATATAAACCAGTTGGAGATGAACCTATAAATAGTGGACAAATGATCCTGGTTTTGCAGATGAGAAGGAGGCAAAGTCGGGTTTAGGTAAAACCAACCCAATGCGCCAGTTAATACATGGAGAGTAAAAGTGGAAAAAACTCCTCTGCATGTGAAGTCATCTTCATTTTGGTATTTAATCTTCCTTAATTGCCCAGTAAATAATTACACATCAGAGGGACGGCATTTATGTGTCTATGTCAATTGGCAGATGACATTCTAGTCTCATTATTTATTGGGAAATACACATTTGTTAACCCAGTACAAATATTTATTAGACAACACATTACATTTTCAGGGCTAGAGATAAAATTTAGACAATAAAGCCATATTATATAAGATTATTCAAGGAAATTACTACTTGGGGGAAATGACCTAAGAATGCTTTACTGAGTAATTCCTTAATACCGTGTTCTCAAACTTTTCCATTGAAATACCTCGAATGGTTCAGGAGACTGAACCTCTATCTACAGGAGGTCTGCCTGCAGCCACCTACCCCTCAAATTAAATTTATTTCATGCCTCATATTAAAATATTAACTGAAATTCTATGTTCAACTCTATACACTATCATTATTTGTTTAATTTTTTAATGGAATATCACTCAGTCATAAAAAGGAGTGAAATAATGCCATTTGCAGCAACATGATGGACTTAAAGATTATCATATTGAGTGAAGTAAGAGAAAAACAAATATATGATATCACTTATATGTGGGCTGTAAAGAAAAATACAAATTCTACTTAAAACAAACCAAAAGCAGACTCATGGACATAGAAAACAAACTGTGGTTACCAAAGGGGAAGGGAGGGAGGAGGGCTAAATTAGGAGTTTGAGATGAACAGATACGCATTATATAAAATAGATCAAACAACAAGGACCTACTGTGCAGCACAGGGCACTATACTCAATTTCTTGTAATAACATATAATGTGAAAGAATCCAAAAGAATCAAAAATATATGTTTGTATAGGTATAACTGAAAAGCTTTGCAAGCTTACACACACTGTAAATCAACTACACTTCAATAAAAGATAAAATTCAAAAAACATGCTGCTCGTGGACCTTAACGTTCTTCTATTTGCTTAGCTCCTTTGCACGAACACAGATGTGTCTTGGGTACAGCTCTCCACTCTTACCACATATCTCCTCAATCAAGGAATATACCTCCCCATACTCATCCATTCTTCAACATCCATTTCGTAGTGGGACAAGTGATGGGACAAGTGCTCAGGCTATTCCTAAAACACAGATGTGCCTGGAATGTTTAATATTTATGTGGCAGCTAGTGAAAAACCTTGGTTTTCTTTTTTATTTGATTCTTATGAGGCCATAGGGTTGTTCTACAATGTCATTTACAAATAAGCACATCCATATACACACACACACGTAAATACATGTATACATATACACACACATAAAGGACTATGATTATGTGTTAAGTTCATGGGGACATTAATGTGTTGGGCTGGGCATTGTAGAAGATTTAGAGATGAATCAAACACTAGCCCTGTCACCAAGGAACTTAAAATCCAGTAGGGAAGATGTAATACATGCACGAATAACTTTATTTCCAGAGAAAATGCAGTAAGTGCCAGGACAGGGAAAGAGGCTTCAGCACTGCAGGAGACGGAAGGAGGGGGAGCTTGCATGCATCCGGCAGATGTGAGACAAATAGAGCCTGTGGCTATGGAGGCATCGGAGCTGCATCCTGAAAAATGGGCGGGATTTGCCTGTGCTGAAATGAGGTGTCAGGACATCCTATGGAGGAGAGCACAACCAAGGATGCAGAAGTAGGTAGGAGACATGGCCAGGCACCCTGCAGAGGTCACTTTGCCCAGAGCACAGGACTCATAAGGGGACTAGAGGTCAATGATCTGGGGAAAGAGATTAAGTGGTAGTTTTCCTGGCTGCTGTAACAAATTGCCACACATTGATGGTTTGAGGTAACATAAATATATTACCTTACGATTCTGGAGGCAAAAAGCCTGGAATGGGTATCACTGGGCAAAATCAAGGTGTTGGCAGGACTGTTTTCCTTACTGGAGGCTCTAAAGGAGAATCTAGTTTCTTGACTTTTCCAGCAAGAAGCTGCTCAACATTCCTTGGCTCCTGGCCCCATGCATCTTCAAAGCCGGCAATGGCCAGTTGAGTCTTTCACATCAAATCACATCACATCACATCACATCACATCACATCACATCACATCACATCACATCACTGACACTGGCCCTTCTGCTTCCCACTTCCACATTTAAGGACACTTGTGATTATACTGGGCCCACCTGGACAACCCGGGATCATCTCCTCACCTCAAAATCAGCTGATTAGCAACCATAATTCCATCTGCAACCTTAATTCTCTTTTGTGATGAAACACAAGTTCCAGAGAATAGGGCATGGACATTTTGGGGGAACCATTCTACCTATCAAAGGTTGGAACCAAACACTAAAGGGCCCTGAGTGTCAAGATTGTCACCCCCATCCTTCATGCTGGGGGAGAAAACACAGTATCTGTTTTCAGATTAAAGATGGTTTCTGTTCAAATATTTTCTTGCTTTTAGCTGGAATTATAGCAATTCATGTAGTAGCCCAAGTTATCTCATACCCAGTGGATGTTCTGGTTGGCAGAAATGGATGACTTTGATTAATAAAAAATGGGAAGATAAATTAAATATTGATAAATGCAGTTCGGTGTGTTTGTTTTTTCAAAACACAGGGCCCATGGGGATGGGAAGTCATAAAAGGAGATCTTGGTATTAGAAACCACTGCCTTGAAAAATATGGCCTCTAATTATTCCAGTTGGTCCTACCTGCGTAAACAGCATTTATCTCTATTACTGACACATCTCTAGGTTTGGAGGATGAAAAGTTTGGAAAAGATTAAAATAAAATTGATTTAGCAAATGCATTTCATCTTCCAATTTGTTTATGGTTTGATCAATAATTCATCTCTTAACATCTGTCTCTTAAAGACTATCTTGTCTGTTGTCTTTACGGATGACAAATTAGGATATTGGGAAAAACAAGTTACCTTCTTTTTAAAGGCCACAGTGTCTCAAACGAAATGCCCCAAATTTATAGTGTGTAGGTAACAAAAACAAATGACTTAAAACTGTGCAACCAGCAGAGGGAAGAAATATCTGATCAGGCAGGCAATACAAATAAGATAAAAGGAAATCCATCTGGACTGAGGTACCGCTCTGTTCAAATGGCCTTTATGTATGTGTTCAGCCAATTTGGAGATTCTCCCTTTTAAAATATCATTTCAGTTAAAATGTGCTACTGGAGTGTAAGTTTACATAGCTGTTCCTCGTGTTGAGCCTGGATCCCTTTCTCGTGTACCTGTTTGTGTGGAATATATTTTCCTCAAATTTTTAGTGCTTGCCTTTTTGTTGTTGTTGGAAGGAAGGTATTTTTGTTTGTTTGTTTATTTATTTATTTTAATTGTGGTACTGGGGATTGAACCCAGGACCTTGTGCTTACTAAGCATTTACTCTACCACTGAGCTATACCCTCCCCACCATGCTTGCCTTTTTTATTTGAAGAAAGAAATAGTGGAAAGGCAGAACAGACTGGTGCTATGGAGAGGTGCACCTAGGCAGGGAGAGGAGCATCATTTGGGTGCAGACGGCGGTCTGCGGTGCAGTTTTTTGACACAGCACAGCTGACACTTAGGGAGAACTTCCTACACACGAGGTGTGGTGTGGGATTGCTGCTCCTCACAGCCACTCTGTGAGCCCTGCGCTGGCATTAATCTTATTTCCGATGCTGAAACAGGCTTGGAGAGATCAAGTTGCTTGTCAAACCTCACACTGTCAGTGCATGAAGGAGCTGGGAGTCGATCCCTAGGCTGTCTTTTTAAAATATGAATACCATCATTTCACTCCCCTGCTCAGTAAACATTATCTCTTTAAACTTCATGGTCTTGTGTTTCACCACCTTGGCTTCACCCTGGAATCACTTGGGGATCTTTTACAAAATACTATTGCCTACAATCCACTTCAGACCGTTTAAAAGTAAAACAAAGGTGGAACAAATGGAATTCCCTTTGTTACTGCTAGAGACCAGGCTGGAAAATGAAGCTGTAGGTCTGGCGGTCAAATGGGCTGAAATTAGTCATACATGCTCACAGGCAGGCACTTGCTGGACCAGAGCAGGCCTGCCCAGACAAGACATTCACTGCAGAGAGACACTGTACTCTCTTGGAAGGCTCACTCCAGAAAGCAGCAGCAGAGCTGATCCAATGGGCCCAGTGATTCTTCCAAAATTATAATCAGATTCCTCACACCATAGTCGCAGGTGTGGAAAAAATAAAGGGGCAAAGACAGACCAAGCCCATATTAGGGAAATCCTCATTATAGAAACAGGAGAGGAGAAAAGATGCCTCTCCTTTGTATCAATCAGAGTTCATCCAGGAGAACAAAATCCACACCAGGGTTATTAAAGGGAGGGTATCAAACACAGGGAATTCATCACAAAGGTGTTGGAGGAACTGCAAGAATACCCTAGGTAGATGAGTCATCTCCAAAATTAGCAACTGGGAAGCCAATACCCATCCGTCAGGCTGGAGGAATAAATGAAAAAGGTGTTGCTTCCTGAGCCCCGGAGCTGGGGTCACTCGGTAGACCCTATGATTATAAGGAGCCTATTTGGGCATGAGTTGGAGCCACACAGGAGTTGCAGCTGCTGCGGGCATGCCTCCTGAAACAGAGGAAAAGGGCAGGAAATACCCTGGCTCCTCCTTTCCTCCCAAACTCCAATCTCCAGCAGTGCCTCCAACCGGCAAACCTAATACAGAGCTGGTGGTCAAGTGAGCCTGGGAATCACTGCTCGCAAGAGTCAGGTAGAGAGAGCACAGGCAGGGAACGGGCTTAGAGCAAACAGGCAAAGAGCCAGCACAACCTTTAACAAGGAAGTTTTAATAATGTTTCTGCAGAAAAGATTAAAGAGATGAAAGAAAATATATATCCCATATCACACCAAAAATCTTTCTAAGTATCTCTTCACCATTTCTTTAAATTTCTCTCCTGCAGCAGCTACCATGTATTTCTCCATCTTTTGCCCCTGTTTCAGTTAGATCCCCCCAGTGGCTCTCCTTTGCTCCCCCTTAACCCTCTCCTGAGTCTCCTCCACCTAAGCTTTGTCCATAAGCTGGGAGTTCAGTTTACCCCCTGTTTACCTTCTCTATAACGAATATATGCATATTTATGCATGACTGGGACATCATGCTGTACATACACACAAAAAAAAAACAGAAATAAATCAATGAAAAATAAAAGACAGTGAATGATAAGTGTATGGGTTGAAAAAAAAAAAAAAGACGGTTCTCCTTGGGGCCTCCCTCAGTGCCTGCTTAGGGTTTTGAGTTTGGGTAAACAGTATTAATGTGACCAATTTGGTCACTGTAGTTTAGTTAAGCCTAAAGCAGTTGAGTTACTCACAAAGGAGGAAGTATTCCCCTGCTCAAAATTAGGTCATCTGCTGGCCTTTCTTCTTTCAAATTAAAGCAATTGACCACCTACTTACCTTGGTTAATGACTGAGTCAAAATGCCGCCCCTGCGGCCCCACTCGGCCTGCATCCGTGAGTGTTTGGCATTTAACAGAACTGAAAGGACTTCTGTTTCATTTTCTTGGAACCACAGATTTTAAATATCTGTGGTTTAGCTTCTGGGCTCACCATGGGAGCACTGGAATCATTGCTATTTCAAGACAGATGAAAAACATTAGAATAGTACCTAGGACATAATAGGAATTTTAAAACTGTGCGTTGATAAGACCCAGATAGATTATATGATTGTGTTAGTTTTCTGGGGTTGCCATAACAAAGTACCACAGACCGAGTGGCTTGAACAACAGAAACGTATTTTGCTATAATTCTGGAAGCTAGAAGTCTGAGAGCAAGAATCGCAGGGTTAGTTTCTTCTGAGGCTGCTCCCCTTGGGATGTAGATGGCTGTCTCCTCACTGTGTCTTCCTCTGATCTTCCTTCTGCATAAATCTGTGTCACGATTTCCTCTTCTCATAGGGACACCAGTCAGATTAGGACCCACCCTAATTACCTTCTTACAATGTAACAACTTCTTTAAAGACTCTGTCTCCAAATAAGGTCATATTCTAAAATACTAGAGATTAAGACTTTAGCACATGAATTTTGGGGCATGGGACAAAAATTCAGCCCATAATCCAGTCATACTTTATTTCATGCAATGACCTTAATATCTGAACTACAGAGAACACAGAGATTTACATGGTTAACTTCACTGTTGATCGTGACAGGACAGAATTAGAATTTGAATTTCCTGGCACCCTGCTCCGTGTCACCTGGCTCTGTCAGACTGTCTTTCCATCATGTTGGGATTACAGTGTAACAGTTAGATAATCGGGCTGTCCATTCGTATAAGCATGAGTCCTTATCCCAGATCTGCTACTTATCAGCTACTTGACCTTGGATCAGCTCCTTAACATCTCTCAGTTTTGTTTCTGCATAATATTAACAGTAGGATCTTCCTTACTGAGAGAAATGAGGATTCAATGAGATGATGATGTAATTTGTCAGGAAGGGAAAACTTTTCCTCTCCTCTCTTAGATTGACCATCTGGAGCCCTACCAATTAAACTAACCAAAGACAGATTAAAAGGAGAAAATTCACAGAGTTTTTACTACTGTTTCCAGGTACATGGGTTCACAGCAAAGGAGCGAAACTCAAAGAGTTGGTTGGACTCAAGGGCTTATATACCATTTTAACAAAGAAAAGGAGGTTGGGGATTCAAAGGATGAGAAATTGTGGGGAAGTGACTAGGAACATACGGGGGAACTAATGGAAGAGAAGGGGTATTTTAGTAAGCTCTGATGGTGCAGACTCACCTCTGTGTTGACTCTGCATCTCCAGAGATCAGAGTTGCGCTCCCCTTCCTGGGGGAGGGAAGGGTGGGGAGACACCGTCATGAAGAGAAATTTATGTCCTGCTTTTATGCAGACAAGGAGAGCAGAGAACTCTTTCTGTATCTGTTGCTTCTCGTTTACTTTCAGCTCAAAGTAATCCCTATGCCAAGGTCGCCTGTTCTGATCCCTTCTATGTAAAATGCTCAGCACCAGGTGTGATCACCCCGTAAGTGCTGGATAATCATCTATTATTGGAGCAGAATACGTCCCTCCATTGTAGTCCCAGGGCCCAGCCTGAGCAGCACAGTGAAAGAACAAATCATTGTTCTTCCTTCCAGCTTTCTGCCTAGGCTCTCCTGCAAATCAGATTTCCCACACTTCAGATGTATGTGATCCACCCTGAAAGCTCACTCAAGTCCGCCCTCATCTCGGCACCCCTTGGCCAGAGTCCTGGTTCAGGTTCCTATAGCACAGGCTGCCCTCTGGCCCACTCCTCTCTGCCCTCCCAGATGGTTCACCAGAGAAAATGCAGAATCCCTCGTGAGCCCCCCACTTCCTGCAAGGTTAAGTTCAAGTGCAAAGCCTGGCACCATCTCCTCTGCACCGGACTTTTCGGTCTGAATCCCCTCTCCCCTCGGCTTGCCCCACAGTCGCTGATTCAAGGGCACATTCTCCTGCTTCTGAGCCTTTGAGTGGGGAGCATCGTGGCACGAAGCCCCTCTCTCCCCCTTCTCACTCAAACCTCGTCTGTTCTTCATAATATGTCTCAGCTGCCTGGCAGCTTCCTCTTCCCATTCTGGCAGCTTCCTCTTCCCATTCTGGCTGACTTAGGTGCCCTCTGCGCCCCGTCTCCTCTACAGAGCTGTAATTGTGAATTCTCTTCCTTGTCTCTGCCATTAAATTATGAGGTCTTTGAAGAGGGGAACCACATTTAGTTTGTCTCAGAATCCCAGTACCTGGCACCGACCCGGCATAATAGAGCAGGCATTCCTGAAGTGCTCCTTGAATGAATGATGTCTGTCTATGGTGACTCTGGAAACCAATGACGATTTAATAGCCTCACCTCTGTCTGAAGTTCAGGGCTTCTATTAAGACTATGTGATGGGAAGAGTGGGTAACTGGTGGTGATTCTGCCAAAATACGTGGGCAAAAGGAATGGTTGTACTGTAATGAAATAGCCTTCATATGTTTCCTTGTGGAAGATATATGTTAATTTCCCAAATGGATGAGCATCTGTGTATTTTCATGGGGAATACACAGCGCCTTTTTCTAACACTGAGACGCTTGAAATGGGGTTATTTCCCTTCCAAATGAAAACCAATTAAATAAATTATATTTTTTCCCCTGGTGCTTACCAAGTGTGGGAGTTGTCTCCAAACATTACTAAGTGTTCTAATTTAGTCATAAATGGGCTGAAAGAATGTAGCATAATTACTAAGTCCAAAGTAAGTTGTTCTAAATATTTTATCTTGTTCAGCATATGCTGTTTAAAAAAAAAACCCTCAATCTATAATTGTCAACATTCAAGTCACAAAAAGTAAACACCAGCTGAGTATTATGGGATGGTAAAAAAAAATCACTCTGTGGTTCAAGCCATACGGCAAAGAATATGTCCATTTTGAAGTGGAAGATGATCACATTTATCAACTGAGTTATCTTCTTTGAATTCTTCCTCATTCTAGAATTATTATAGGTGAAATGAACCAGGCTAAGAAGGAAATGCACAGATAAATGTTCATTTCTCAGTTTCAGTGAACAAGCTCTCAGGAGCCCAGCCCATGATCTGTCTTGTCATGATTTGGATTCATTTTAAATATGGGGACACTTGATATTGTTTCTAGGCAAGGCCACTGGGAAGCTGACTGAAATTTATGTCTTTCTTTTTAATTAGATGTTTTCTGTGTGGGGGGTTTTAAGCTCAAAGGAGATCCTTACAGACCATTTATCTTCAGAGCGAGAGAGAAGGGAGGAGGGCATGTCCTGGCCACGGTGCCAACCAGATTCTTCAAAGCTGCCCTAGAAGAGAAAAGTGGGGCCCATCTCCAAAGAGCAGGCCTTGATTCTTGGCTGAGAAAGATAAGAAGCAGAAGTCCAGCTTGGGGACAAAGGGCTTTGTGAAAAATTGCTGCGAAACAAGACAGTCCCTTTGTGTTTCTACAAGAATGGTGGTAATCCACCTTAAATCCTTTCTAAAATAAGCAGCAGGGTTTGGGAGCAGGTACAGATGAATCAATTAACAAATCTTAAAACTAATCAGTTAATTAATAACCACATTTAGACAGAGAGAAAGGAGCAAGAGGATTTACTGACACTCGGAGGATCAGGCATGTTTCACCTGGTCTGATGTAGAAGAAATCCAGCAATTTGGAGGCAAAGGACTACTTTCTGAACTTTAGTTTTCTGGAGATGATCATTAATATTGTGCATATGTTTTGCAACTCCAAAACTCCATCAGGCATTTTTCATTTCATTCTGCTTGTCTCCTTGAGGTGCCGTTTTTGTTTTTGTTTTTGTTTTTGATGAGGGCATTATAATTAATCAGATTGTTTTTTGAGTAAAAATAAAGGCTGCCTTTCCCAGAGCTCTTCACTGTGCCAGGCAGGGTATCTGTCCCAGCACAATGACCCTTTCTGTATAGAGACTCTCCGTTGAGCTCAACAGGAGCTCCAAGGAGAAGCAGGTGGACAGCATGAAGACAGCACCGTAAACAGGCACACACACGGCTCAGTTATTTAAGGCTATTCAAAGGAACACAAAACAAAAGAATTCTAGGAAAACAAAGGGACTTCAGGGAAAAACTCAGGATGACTAGTCTGAAAAAAAAAACCAAAACTGTAAGGTTTGTCATAACGATTCTTGATGGGAACAGTGGTATTCCCATTGCCTGAGACCCAGAAAAGGAAGAGTGAGGATTCTGAAAGGAAAACATCCCTAATGATGAAAGGAGAACCTACTGACTGAGCTGTTTGACTTGATTTCACTTCCATCAGTGTCTGTCGAAAGTCTGTGACCCGCTTAGCTCTGTCCTAGAGGAACTGAGAAAAGTAGGGAAGATGTGGTAGACTTGGAATCGCTTCGGGCATATGGTCCCATGTAGCATGTCAAACCTAGGACAGGAAGGGACGGGTTGCCAGCGAAAACAGAATGGGTCTTTTCTCAAAGAAAAGAAAGAACAATGTGAGCTTGAAGCAGCAGAGGAAGAGCCTTACTGTGCCAGCAGGTAGACCTCCTGAGCTCTTATGAAACACACAGTTAATTCTTCAATGTTGAATGATGATGATGGTGGTGGTGATGGAAGAAAAATGTCTTAAAAATGAAAATCTGAGGAAACAGTGCATCTTGGTCCCCATCCCAAGTCATTTAGTCATGAGAAATAACTAGATTTTATTTAACGTAGCATTATAATGACACTGGGCTCATGGTCCGGCTCTTAAGGGAATATTCTAGTCATTCTCTTTCTTGAACAATTTTGGTCATTTTGATTCTTCCCCTTTAAGATGTTCCTTTCTATCCATTGTCTTGTCCGATGGCACTTCCCTAACAACTAAATGTCAAGTTGGGAGATGGTAAATTATATGCCATGTCTTATTCTTCTAGTTTGACTTGACCTTTTCTTGATGAGGTGTTTTCTCCCCTGGGTACTGGCATTTGGGTGCCACCTAAGCAAGCTATTTTGGATTGTGCCTTGATGTGGAGCTTCTCATATGAGGGGTTTCAATGTGAAAAGTCAGTCCATCATTTCATTTTTTTAGATGCTTATCTTTTATTTTTTTGGGAGGGAGGAGGTAATTAAGTTTTTTTTTTCTTTATTTTAATGAAGGTACTGGGGGTTGATACCATTTCATTTTTTTAAAATTAACAACATTTTTGGCGATTTAAACAGGATCTACCCAAAGATCTAGACAAAGGCACAGAACATATGTGTATATTACATGACACAGAATGTATGTGTATATTATTACAAGGGCTCCCAGAGGATGTAAATATTATTTTAGTTTCTAGATTTATCTCTACCTCGCTTGACTTTCCATTACTTAGGTGAGAGTCAATGATCTTCCTGCAGAAGTTGTGTTAGCCTTTACTCAAGTGGGGATTCACACTGACTTACTTAGCATCTATTTGGGGGGAACATCTGGTGTGGTAGGAAGGCTGAATGATCTATCAAGTTTTCTCACTGAATTTTCATCAAAGATTCTTTTCCCCATTTTATTGTTCTTGGAGAATTGTTCTTGTTTTTTGCCATTTTTTTTGTTCTTGATGCTGTGTAATTTTTTTAAGGCTGATCTTTAAGTTGGTGGGATAATTATAATTACAGTAGTCCTTCATGCTTCAGAAATAACTGACAGGGCTTGTAGAAGGTCTGTATTTCACGTTGCCTAGTTAAATGATTGAGAATGCTCAGTTTCCTGGTCTGTTTTCTTTTTTTCACTTGTTTTGTTTTATTTTGAGAGGAGGAGTTCAGCAGGGCACAGAAAGCCACTTCTCTGAGATTATTAGAAAATAAAGAATTTAGAGTGATCAGCTCTCCAGAGATATATACAGATCCCATTAAAAACAAGTTAAGGCTGAGGTCTTGCAGGAAAAAGAGAAAAATAAGCAGATTAGTTTCTCAGGGAGAATATATGGTTATATGCCTCTTAATGGTACGACTTTAGGGTAATTTGATCCCACCATAAACACAATACCACCATATATTTTTCTACATAGTAATACTCCAGTTTAGCCCAGCAAGATTTACAGATGTTTGCTGATTCCTGCAGCAGCCAGAGAAGCTATTCAGTCACTCCTCCATAAACACTTAATGAGCCCTGTCTGGGAGCAAGACACTACAGCCCTGTGCAGGAGACACTTTTAGATTAAATCTTAGTCCTAGTTAAGATCTGGTTAAGAGAGTTAAGCACCATCTTTACAATGTTTATTGCACTGTTCAAATATCCAGCAGACATTTGCGAATCCGAAATGAGTGAAACTTGAAATCCACTTACCATGATTCAATCACTCTGTACCACAATTTTATCACATGCGGTGAATGTTGTGGTCCTCCGATCTTGGCAGTACCTTGCACAGAATAGCACTTCAATAAATATTTGCTGATGGCAGCCAGACTGAGTGTAGATATTAAAAAAAAGGTAGCTCTGCATCCCCAACACCCTGCACAGTTGGTTGCATGATCGTGGGCTTCTTACCATTTTCTTCTAATGAACTCTCAGCATCTATCAAAGCAATGGGCCCAAGCTCTGACCCCTAGATCCACGTTTATAGCTGGGACCAGATTGACTTTCAGTCTTTAAGTGTGCGAGTACAAAATAGTCAAACAGCAGAACCCAAGGAGACAGTGAGCAGACAGTTTTAACTGTAGCTGTTGCCACTGCAGGGTGATGCATGGGTTGGGCTTTATTGTGGGAGACACGAAGCACTCAGAGAGAAGGCAGGGCATGAACGTGTGTGAGTGCTAACTGTCATGCGCCATGCCGGCTACTGACATAAACCACTCTTGGGCCTCACGGCGATCCGGAGCTGTAGGCATTTCCAGGTAGGAAGGACAAGTCTCAGAAGTAATTAAGTAACTTGCCCAAAGCCTCAAAGCGCACACGTGGCAGATCCTGGCCTGCAGCTAGACCAGTGTGCTTGGAAGACCATGCCTTTTCTAAGATGCTCCGCTGTGTCCCTCCCACCTTCTGTGCTGAGGGGACACCTACATGGCAAGGTGACCACTTAAGTCTAGATTTTAAGAATAAGACTCAGGTCACCTCAAGCAATGAAGAATGTGCTCTATCCAGTCTTATAGAAATGAGGAACCAGTGATCTCAGCCTCATGGTCAAGTCTCAGAGAAGCCCGGAAAAGCAGAACACCCAGGTTAAGGGGATTGGAATGAGAAAGTCATCTAGATGTCAAGACCGTTCTGGAAGCTCAGCTGGTGGAGTTTCTGGGTCATCAGGAAGGCTACCCACCCTTCATGTGCCCCACTCACTCTCTGCGAGTTTGTGCCTCCAGGCATCTCTGATTCTCTCTCACTGTCAACTGCCTTTCCCACATTTTACTCACAATCTTTTCTTAGAGCATCTCTGTGTCCGTTGATTCTGTCTCCTCTCAGCTTTGCTTGCTCGTGGCTCCTCACAGCCTCTACTCTACTTCAATGCCTCTTTCATTCACATAATCTGAACAACTCTCACTGCAAACTGCCCCCTTCTCTCAGTCTTCTTAATTCTGACTGCTGAGAACTAGACACTGAAGCCAACTATCCTTGTCTGGAAAGGCTTTGCATGCCAGAATAGCACATGGACAGTGGCCAGCCTGTATGTTTTGACTGCCCTCAAGTTAGGGGTCCAGACTGGTCTAGTCAGCCGAGGAGAGCTGTGGGCACAGCTAGTTCCTTGAGGAGTGGCTAGGGGCTTGGCCGGCAGGGGACTGGCAAGAGTGAAAACTGGTCTTCCATCCACATCGGGTCAGGGAAAGAGCACAACATGGCAGTGGCACAGGATGGTAGCTGCATAGGGTGTCGGGGAGGCGGTATCAGGAAGAGATGGAAGGGCTCTTAGTAGGGAATGGAGAGTGTCCAGAGAAGGAGAGCAGACCATGACTCATCGATGGAACATCTGCTGGGAACAACCAGCTTCTCACCAAGGAATCATTGAAGCCCTCCAGGATCACTGCTCATTCTTCTGGTTGTGAGTTTCATGAAAATGTGTACAACTTCACCGAGAGTTGAGATTTTTCTCTTCTAGCCTTGGTACAAAATCTGAGAATATGATGTAATTACATATTTTCTCTCTCGAGCTTATTTTTAAAGATTATTTTAATTATGTAAGGAACATACAAGTGTATTCTCACTATGAAAAATTCAGACTTCACAGGTGAAGCCTTCATTCCTTTTCTCAAATCCTGCTTCTTCCCCAGAGAGCATTCTCAGTACCCTTCCTGACCTGTTTCTATGTGTGTAGAGAGTCCCATTTTCTTGCTTTAAGTGAATGGACAGCTACATTTAGTACTTTGTAATCTAGAACCATTTAAACCGAAGCAGATAGGTGAGTTTTTTTTTTTTTTTCATGTCTTGGAAATAGCTGTAACCAATTTCCACTCACAGATACTGAATGCCAACAAAGTATCTCCTAAACAATTAAGCAGATAATTCAAAGGTCAAAAGAATCATTTGGCCAAAGTTTAAAGAGGCACAAGGATGACATGGCCCCTGATCCCAAGGGCAGAGACATCCTGTGGCCTGGCTGCTGCCTGGTTTGGTGCTGTGAACTCTGCACACATTTTCCTGATAAACAGCAGCAGAACTGAACCGGTATAGAGGTCAGGTCTATGAAAATGGAAGTTCCCTCCCCACAAACAACTCTAAAAACTTACACAGGATGAGAATAGGAAAAGGAAGACCTAAATAAACAAATGAAAATTGTACTTGACAGTTGTTATTTCCACTCCAGCCTCATCACATAAACCTCTGCAAGGGAGAGTGGACTCAGGACTGTAACCCTGCATAGAATCCTTACCAATTTATAATTCAAACCTCCACGAATTAGGAAAAATTAGAAAAGAAAATCTGGAATTTCAAAATTCGCCCTTCTAAAGTGCAGTTGAATTACGAACTATATGTAGCAACTTGAATTAGTCTAGTTAAGAAGATGAGATTCTCTAAATGATTGGCAATTAGGGCATCGATTCGCAGTATTTATTTATGCACGTGGGCTTTTAACCTGCAACACCTCTGTGCTTAATCCAGAATCATTCAAGCGCGGATTAAACTTGGATGGTAAACCACATGAAGGCAAGGACCCTGCTGCTTCTTGCCAGCATCCCTCCCTTGCCCTCCACACATCCACACAGGGCACTGACTATATCTCGTTCTATAGACTTGCAACAAATGCATATTGACTGTTGAAAACCCAACACGACAAGGTCCTGGAGCACCGGGATGAACAGGACGGATGAAATAATTGCCTTTATAAAGAACTGACATGTCGGGTGACTGGGGGTGGCTGGGGTAAGGGGGTATAGCTCAGTGGTAGAGCACGTGCTTTGCATGTACAAGGTCCTGGGATCAATCCCCATTGCCTCCGTTAAGAAAAAAAGAAAGAAAGAAAAAAAAAGAGCTAACATTCGAGTGCCTGGTGAAGACAAAAATATTGTATAAACAAATAATCATTTCAGATAGTGATCAAAGAATGAAGGAAATGTCACAAGCTACAGGGAGAGAATGACCGGGGGTGGGTGTATTTAGTCAGGATGGGCTGGCAGGTCCTTCCTCAGGATCACATTTAAGCTGAGACATGAATGATGAGAAAGAACTGGCCAGGCAAAGACCTGCAGTGCAACTGGAGAAGCCAGACGGATCCACTTGAAGCTATTAGCAAATAATTAGGGGCTGCACTATGGGGTGACACAGCGGAGCATCAACATTCGGGGAGGGAAAGCTGTCTCTGGTGTGGGGGAGGAAAAATGTTCCTTGACACTCTTAGGGTCCCTGGCTGAGTCTGAAAATTAAACTGACAAAGACGGGTTAACAGGGGAGAAGTAGGCAAGTGTATTTAGTGTCAGGAAATGAAGACCCAAAGACAGAGCTGGACTTGAGTATTCTAATGCTGGGTTTGAGAAGAGGGGACAGTCGTGGGGACTGTGGTCAGGGGGCAAGGGGTATGAGGTAAGCGTAGTGGACTGGGGAAACTAGGCAAAGCCTGTCTGTTAGGATTCTTCTCGGCGTCTTTTTGTCTTGCTTCAGAGATAAGGATGTTCCTAACCTCCAGGTAGAGGGAGGGCATGTCTCACATGAGAGTTTTATGATCTGTTTCAGGAAAGAAGAGGGAGGAGCTCAGGATGACATTCCTGCTTTTGCCATTTTCTCAAACTCTTTCTGTTTAAAATATTCAATACACCTAGGAGCCATATCTTGAGGTACATGCCCTGAACCCATCACTGGTCTCGGTATGTCTGTATCTGGTCTGGGTAGGATTTAAGGTGAGAGGAGACGGAAGGGCAGAGGACTGGCAGAGCAGAACTAGGGTGATGCAACCCAGGGAGCCCCGGGGGGAAGGTAAGGAATCTCTCCCTGTCAGACTGGTTCCTGCCTGGGAGAACCCCCTTCCACTGTGTGCACTTCTGAAGTCTCTTGCTTCACCCTGGTTCCAGCTCTAAGGACGTGCATGAGTGAGTGTGGTCACATGAATGAGTGTGGTCAGAAGACGGCAGGGAGACCCTACAGACTGGGAAGGGAGAAGCCCCCTGACATCCAGGAGGAGAACTTGGTGCTGCTCTGAGCTGGCCACACTAACAGCTAGACTTCGGTGTTCTCTACTGAAGCCAAACAATGACACCCAACAGCAGCATCAGACAAGGCTACTCTGTGATGCTGATGGATCAAGACAAAAATAAGATCATTCAGTAACCATGCCTCAACGCAGACAAAACCTGAACCTTGTCCAAGCCAGGCATCCAGCATCCTTGCGTCCAGCTAGGAGGAGGGACGGTGCTTCTTTATCATGCACACCTTAGGCTCCCTCTAGGAGCCCTCCCCGTACCTGACGTTATTAAGATACCCATCAGAGAACTCCCGGGCTTCCTGGCAGCAAGTGATCCAGAGCGAATCCAGCTCCCTTGACAGAGCCCTTCCAACAAAAGTGAGCACTAGCCCCAGTCCTGCATCTCTTCCAACTCCCCACACTGAGGCCCCGGGGGCCCCCACGGGCTGTGGGCTTCGTGCTGAGAGTAACAGTGGCAAACTGGGCTGGTGCAGAGTGTTGCTGGTGGGCTTTGCTGGCGGGGGGTGACAGAGGTGAGAATGCTTCCGCTGACACTGGCGGTGGAGAGAAGCAAGGTGGGGCAGTGGGACCAGTCCATTTACAGGACTGAGCAAGCAGTCAGGCTCATTCTCAAAAGCTGCACTGAGGCCCTGGGAAGGAAACGCATTGTCAGCCCTGCCTTGGGACTGCAAATAAAGGGATGGAAAAAGACAAGGAGACAAATGGGCAAATGTTAACCAAAATAAAGCAGTAGTAACAATTTTAATCTCAGACCAAAAAAAAAAAAAAAAGGAACAAAGGAACAAAGACAGACCTGAACGGAATCTAGAGTATTGGAAAGCTGATGTGGCTGGTTGATGTCGGGGTGGGGTAGGTGGCTTGAGCTATGAGCTCCTTTTTACAGATGGAAAAACTGAGGTAGCTAAGTGACTTCCCACACCTTGCACATGGACTGAGACAGGGCTCCTGAGTCTCTTGTTTTTAATATTAGCAGTAATTCCTCACAACCTTACACCCACCCTAACCACATTTTATGTTATTAGAAAAATGAAACCATTTCTTGTTTTTTTTCAAAAGGTCATCTAATATGCACACTTCAATGCAAAATCTAATAAGTAAAACAGTTCTCTCTTTTCCCTTAAACTTAATCTTAGTATCTATTAAGCCAGCAGAGAAGGAGCATCTTTGCTAACTGCTCAATGCTGGGTCCTGTTTTTCCAGAAACACGAACAATCCATTTCCCACAACTCCCCAAGGAGCACAGCTGTGAGACAAGTCAACTGAGAAAGTTCCAGGGCTTCATTCAGCCCAAGTTCTGGGCACTTGTGCCTTGAGCCCTCCACCAGAGGTGTTGTTGACACGCAGAGAGGTCCAGAAGAAAGGCATGCTAAGAAAACCTGACCCCTGGTGGAAATGCAGTCCAGGGAATGGAATTGGTCCATCTTGAATTTTCGACTGGAATTTCCAAAAAGAAGACTGATTTTGTCACCAAACTGAGCTTGGATCCACTTGCATGCTGCACAGCAAAGCCAATCTACTGACATGAAGGGAAGTACAGCGTTTATTGCAAGCACCAAGAAAAGAGAAAAGCATCTAGTGCTCAAAAGACGCAAACTCCTGGAGGGTCTAAGGATCAGAGCCTTGAGAATGGGCTCTCCTGTATGTTTCAGGTAATGGGCAACACTCTTTTACAAAAGGTGCAGAACCAGCATGACTAAGGATGGGAACAGAGCACAGGGTTAGAGCTACAGGAACAGACCTAATATGAAGTCAGATTTGTTCTTCCTTATTACAGTAACAGGGCGATGTTTTAAGAATTTTAATCATCAGCCTCTGGTTCCAACCAGTCTAGGGTCTACCTTGTGCTCAGCATGCTCATCCACCTGGATGGGGGTGTGGGGGAGTTCTAGCTTCTGCAGAACAACTCAGACATGTGTCAGATTGCTGTGTATGTCCCTCAAGGAGGAACTAGGACTCTGTTTTATCACTGAACTATTATTTCTTGACTGCTTTTCCTTTGTGTCTGCATTCCCTCACTTCCCTAATTAGTAACTGCTTCAGTCTGCTCTGTGGAACTCAGGAAAGACCCAGGAGATGAAAGTCTTTTTCTACAGACAAGAAATGGAGGACAAGGAGAGCCTGCAGGGACCCTGGCTTGGTTTCAGTGTCAAAGGGAAATAGATGTTCCAGGAGTAGGTCACAGAGAAAGGCTTCTCTGCCTTGGAAAGGACAAGGCATGGTGGGCTGTGTCCCAGGCTCTGAGGGAGAACTTCTCGTTTCTCTTCTCTTTAAGTCTCTCTGGTGCCACCTCTCCCTCCACCCTCAGGATATTTGCATGTGTGTGTTTCCCTGCCCTTCTAGACTGTCAGATCCCAGAGGCAGAACACCTCGTGCTGATTCGCCGCTGTATTCTCCATGGCAGTAGTCTAGTGCCTGGTGCCAAGTTGGTTCTTGGTCATTGACTGCCTGTCCCTGTATCTGAAAATGCACCAGAGAAACATTTCAAAAATAGTTGGCTCTCTCTGATGGGTGTTTTGCTGGCTAGGAAGGTGATGTAGGGTAACTTCTCAGCAGGGTTTGAATTTTGAGAGCTCGGGAAAAGAGTAGCAGGATTGGAAGAGAGGCACATTTCGCTCAGACACACTCTGTTATCTTTGTTTTACATTTAAATGAAACACTTGGGTCTACATAACATTTGGATGACACATGAAGGCCCATTTCCTCAGTGTGATTCGGGTTGTTGATGGGAGAGCTGAGGCCTCCTGGAGAAAGCTGTTTGTGCTACTGATTGGGGAAGGGCTGGCTTCCAGAGCGCAGTGGGCTCATTCTCCCGTGGAGAACTGATGAACAGTGCCTTTCAGGCACAGCCAAAGTGAGCTCTCTCTTCATAAAGTCTGATCCCCTGAGCTGAAGCTCGTGAGCTGTCGTCTCAACTACACAGGGAGCAAAGAGATGTCCGCTGCCCTGTGTAGTGAAGAATTAACCTCCATCAAAAGATGTCTGACCTTGTCCTCAGCTGCTGGGAGGTGATCTCTGAGGTCTTTCTTCTCTTGGGGGCAGTGGATCGTCTAACTGTGTGAGTTAGGGTAGGGGCGGGCCATGCCAGAAAGACCAGCCACCTGACTCAGGACCCACACTTGGCGGGGCACGTCCCAGGGACTCAACTGAGACCTGGGACACGGCCCTCCTCTCGCCCCACATTCGTTTTTCCTGTATCAAAACCAGACCCCAGGCTCTGGGAATAGGAAAGTAGTTTGTGCTCAGAAAGGGATCTATACTGACATTGAGAGGATCTAGGATGCTGGGGGAAGGGGCCAGGGGACAGTATTCTCCATATCCCCCTACAAGCCTGACAAAAATCTATCAATGGTAAGTTATCAGGTAGCTAGAAATATTAAGGGAATAAATTTTGATGGATTTTAAGGGGCACCTGTACAAAAAGAGAAAATAGTGAACCAAACAGCACCAGACCAGGTTCTAGCTCAGGTTAACCTCTAGACCTCTATGCATCTGTATAACACAGTCTCCTGTGCTTCAGTTTTCCCATCTATGAAATGGGAGTGATAGTCTCTGGTCTGATCACTTCCAAAGGTATTAGGAACAAATGAAATAATGTGAGTGAAAAAGTTTAGAAACCTGTGACATAACGTTTATAGAAACGGACAATATTAATATTGTTGTCCCATGTGTAGCCATTTTATAGATGAGAGACTCAGAGGGCAGAAGGGACAAATATTGCAAGTTTATAGAACTGGGAATCCATGTCCCCTAATTTGCATGCTGATGATTTTTTAATGAAACTTCTCGGTACAAGAGCATTCCCTTGTCCAGAGGGTATGCTTTTGATGACCTCAACTGTTTAGAGTAAGCACGGAGGTGCCTCCAAACAGAGAACAGCCGCCAAGGACACCACTTTCCAATGGAACCCTCCAACCGCACAGAGTGGAAATTAGCCTAAAATTAAGCCTACCCTTTTAACGGTTTATTATTTATCAGAGTAGAAGCTCCAGAGTAAGTGAGGTAGAGTAGCTGGAGGATAATAAACAGATGTGATGCCGAGAAGATGACAGCAGGGGCAGCAACTTCCATTAGAAGTCAAGCAGCCCAGTGCAAATTAAAAGCATTGCTATGGTCTCTGTAATGATGTGCCAGAGTCATTAAAAGAGGTTTGAATGATATTCAGTTTGCCCTGAAAGAAGCCAAAAGAAGGAAATAAAAGATGTGCTTAATGAAGAGACAGAGACATAGCTATCATTTTGTTTGATGATTTATTTGCCTATAGAGAAAACTTCAGGGCATCAACTAAAAACCTGTTAAAATAACACCTTAATTCATCTCAGTTTCCTCATGGTTGTGAAGATTAGCACTTGCATGTGGCCTGGAACATGACAGATCATTGACAAGTGGCAGAGAGTACATACAAGCTTCAAATAAAAAAGTCTAGTGTTCTCCCTTACATCAGAACTTAACAATTAGAAACCATAATGGGGAAAAAAAGGATACATTCGTAATAGCAATAACAAGCCCCAAATAAAAAATCCCAAGAAAGATACAGAAATACGTAGCACTTATATGAGGAAAATGATAAAACTGCAGAGGGAGAAAACAGATTTGAAGAAATTGAAAAGTATACTAGATACTGAAAGGCGAAGTAAGTCATCGTAGAGATGTTACTTTTTCCAAATTAACTTACATACTGAGAGTAATTCCAGGCAAAATCTCTACAATTTTTGGAACTTGGCAAAATATCTTAAAATTTCATCTGGAATCATAACAAAGTATACTGAAGAATATCTGTGAAAAAGAAAGGAAGGTAGGGATGGTCCTAACATACAGAGTATATTATAGAGTATAGAGGAGGAGAAACTTTCGTCTACCCTCTTAGGCTCTGTGCCTGGGCCTGAGAATTAAATTGACATAGAAAAAAAAAATACAAATCTTACTTACTATTTTTACATGCACATGGGAGTCTCATAAAGAAAAAGTTAAGGAGTCTCAAAAAGAAAAGCAGTTAGGACTGAGAACATACATACTTTTAAATAGAGAAACAAGAAATGTGTGGATAAATGACAAGACAAAGGGATTTGGGCTAGGGGTAATAAACTGTGGGAAAGTGATCAGGAAATATATGGGGGAAATTAATGGAAGATCAGGGTTATTTTAGGAGGTTTGTACAGATCCATTTCGGTATTGACTTCCAGTCTCCCGGAGTAAGAAGGGTGTTTTCTTCCTAGTAGAGTAAGGGCACCTTTCTCTTCGGAATTTATAACCTGCTTTAGGTAGAAAGGGGGAGGGCATGGAGCCTCTCCTACATCTGGGTTTCTCAAGTGACTTCAGCTCAAAATAGTCAATGCACCACAATGGCGTATTTGGGAATGACATATTCTGAGCCCCTTCATCGGCTATAATGATTAAATCAATACAGGATGAGTGTGAGCCTATTCAGACTGATGGAACAGACAGCTCAGAAACAAATCACAGAATTTATTTTATGAAAAATGAGGCATCACACATCAACAGGGAAGAAACCTTACTTAATAAATGGTATGGGAGAAATTGTCAATTAGTTGGGGAAAAATCTATTTTGATTCTTGCTTTATATTCTATACTAAAATAAATTCAATGCAAATTAATGGAACTTAAATTATGGGCAATCTTGCTTCTTCATTCACTGGGAAAACTGAAGGCATTTCAGATACGCACCACCCCCTCTACTCACTAGCCAGCCTTTCTGACCCTATACTCTGCCTTTCCTCTTATTATTTTATATTGTTTTTAAAATTAAATTATAGTCAGTTACAATGTACAATTTCTGGTTTCCTCTTATTTTAGACAAGCTTGCCCTGCTTCTTCTGCCTAGGGGCAATTCCTTCACTTGGGCCCTAGGGCAACTCTGTCCAATAGAAGTATAATATAAACCACATAATGGAATTGTACATTTTCTAGTATCCACCTAAAAAAGGTAAAAAGAAATAGGTGAAAAGCGTTTTAATACTATCTTTTATTTAACTCACTATATCTCAAATCTCATTTCAACATGTAATGAACATAAAAGTGTTAAGATATTTTACATTCATTGGCTCATACTGTGTCTATGAAATCAGGTATGTATTTTGTGCTTACGGCGCATCTCAGTTTGGACTCATCACATTTCAAGTGTTCAGAAGCCACTTGTGGTTCCGTGTCCCTGTATCAGACAGGGTTGCCCCAGACCTCATTCCTTCTCCTCCATACAAGGACATTGCCCATTCCCTGAATCTCCAACATGGATTGGTTTTCACCTCTCTCCTGGATCATCCCCCTTTTTATATAAACATGCTGTTGTTATTTTTCCCATTTTAAAATAACCCTCTCTTGACCCTGCTTTTTCCTCCATAGCAGCTCTTTTTTAAGGCAAAATGATGTTGCTTCGCTGTTTGTCTTGTTTACAGTCATTGTTGATAATTCCTTTCCCAATTCTCCCCTAAATCCATTCCAGATCAGGCTTTCTCTCCCCGCACTCCAGCAAAACTCTCTCTGGGAATTTTGCCAAATGATCGTTGTATTAATCAATTGAAGGCTAATTTATGATTTTTCATCTTGCTTGATTTAGCTGATGGCTTTCCATCTAAAAAGATTTTTTTTTTCAGGTTCTTTAGATGTATTTTTATTTATTTATTTTTACTGAAGTATAGTTGCTTTGCAACATTGTGTTAATTTCTGGTATACAGTATAGTGACTCAGATATAGATATAGATAGATAGATAGATAGATAGATAGATAGATAGATAGATAGATTCCTTTTCATATTCTTTTTCATTGTAGGCTATTACAAGATACTGAATATAGTTCCCTGTGCTGTACAGTTGGACCTTGTTGTTTGTCTATTTTATGTATAGCAGTTAATATCTGCAAATCCCAAACTCCCAATTTATCCCTGCACCGACCACTTTTCCCCCTGGCAACCAGAAGTTTGTCTTCAATGTCTATGAGTCTGTTTCTGTTTTGTAAATAAGTTCATTTGTATCATCCTTTTTAGATTCCACATGTAAGTGATATCATATGGTATTTTTCTTTCTCTTTCTGGCTTACTTCACTTAGTATGACGATCTCCAGGTCTATCTATGTTGCTGAAAATGGCATTATTTCAGTCTTTTTTATGACTGAGTAGTAGTAGATGTGTTTATATACCACATCTTCTTTATCCAGTCATCTGTCGATGGACATTTAGGTTGCTTCTATGTCTTGGCTATTGTAAACAGTGCTGCTATGAACATTGAGGTGCATGTGTCTTAAACAAGACTCTTTATTTAACTTCAGGAGACCACACTCATGCTTTTCCTTTCACCTCATCGGTCACTCTCCTTACCTGGTTCCTCTTCATCTTCTCAAACTCTGAATATTAAGGGCCCCAGGGGTCAGGATTTGGTCCTCCTCTCTGCGTGTTTTTATCAATTTATTTGAAATGTAATTTCATGGCTCTGAATATTATCTATGTGAATTCAACACACACATTTGTGTCTTTGGTCCAGACCTCTTCCCTAACCGCACTCATAGTGTCGCTGCCTGCCTGTATTAGTTTCCTAGGGCTACCCTAAAGGATTGCCACCAGTCGGGTGGCATAAGACTGAAATGTATTCTCTCACAGTTCAGAAGCCCCGAAGTCTGAAGTCGAGGAGTCAGCAGGCTTGGTTCCTCTCGGAGTCATCAAGGGCCAAGGGTTCCACGTCTCTCCCAAGGCTTCTGGTGGTTGCAGGCCACCCTTGGAATATCTTAGTTTGTAGACACATGACTTCGATCTCTGCCTCTGTCCTCATGTGGCACCCTCCCTTGTCTGTCTGTGTGTTCGCATGGCCTTCTTATAAGGACACCAGTCCCTAGGATTTAGAGCTCATCCTAATCCAGTATGATTAATTTAATTGAAATAATTACATCTGCAAAGCTCCTGTGTCTAAATAAGGTCACATTCTGAGGTTCTGAGTAGACATGATTTTGGCAGGGGACACTATTCAGTCCACTACACTACTCAACACTGTCATTTAATATCAAACGGGCATCTAAGTTAACATGTCAAAAACTGAACGCATCTTATCCATTCCTCCTCCACCCATACTCTTCTTCACCTCAGTTGGTAACTCCATCCTTCCATTGGAAATCCTACCTTCCCCATATATCCAAAATCTGACCACTTGTTACCACTTTCACTGTTCCACTGTGGCCCAGGCCACCATCACATCTCACCAGGATTATTGTAATAGCCTCTTAACAGGTCACTCTGTTTCCACTCTTATCTGCCTACAGTCTATTTTCAGAACAGCTAGAGTGACCCTGTGAAAACCCCATTAGATCATGAACCTTCCAATGGCTCCCAATTTATTCAGAGTAAATGTCAGAGTGCTCACAATGTCACACAAAAGCCCCCTTACCTCTCTGACCACATCTCTGATTACTCTTCCACTTTGTCACTGCTCCAGCCATAGTGGACTCCATGCTGTTCCTGCAAACTCCAGGCACTCTCTGACCTCAGAGCCTTTGCACATGCTGTTCCCTTCACCTAGAGTGTTCTTCCCCCAAATATCTACATGGCTTACTCTCTCGCCTCTTTTAAGCATCTTCTTCAAATGTGTTCTACTCTAATCACCTTGTTTATATTTACAACAAGCCCTGCTCCCCACTCCAGCCCCTGTCCTGGTACTATTGATCTCTATAACCCCAGTCTAGTTTTTTCCCCATGGCCCTAATTGCCTTCTAACACATCATATAATATACTTATAAGCTATGTGTTTTTGCCTCCTTCTTCTACAAGTAAGGTCCATGAGGACAGGAAATATTGTCTGTTTTGTTTTCTGATTTATACCTAGAATAGTGTCTCACATATTAGATGCTCAATATTTATTATGTAAATGAATGTGATTAATTAGGTAAATGAGAAATAAATGGGGAACTACTTTCTAGGCAAAGAAAAGATAAAAAGGAATTACAGAGAAGGGAATTCTGCATTTTACTACATACAAATTTAAAACTTTATCATGTATAATAAAACACAAAGATAGGCAAAAAAGTTTAGAAAACCCCAGATCTCTCCCAAAGACCTTTTAAAATTTTAGAATACATGACTACTCATAACAAAAATTCAAGCTTGAAGTCATTTTTTCCAACTCTAGAAAAAAAGAGTTGAGATTACTGTATGCACTTTTGCCAAAGGCTGCCTACATAGATTTATGTTTTCTCCAAAGCATTTATTTAAATTAGGATTTAGTTATGGGACTTTTACACACTCTTAATTTTCTATCCATGTTTGTTTTTCAAAATTCCTATTGGCCCCTTTGATACGAATTTTTAATTTTAGACACTATTTTAAGCAAGCGAAACCTGAAAAAGTAGGAAAGACATTTTGAGCCATCACTGGCATTTAAAATAAGTTTTTAAAAAGATGCACACAGAATTAACTTATGATATTAAATGGCTTTACTATAAATAATCTTCTAAGGAACTTATATAAAGAGCTTTTAGGTAATTAAGGCCAATTTTTGTCACTGTTTTTCAGTCAGAAAGGATTTGGATTGAAGCTGAGAACAGACTAAGGAGATTGCTGGCTGGTGTCCCCTGTGTTGTACCCTGTGCTGGGGGACCCCCACAACCAGAAGAGACTTTGTAGCCCACCCCTCACCATGTAGGGGAGAAAATCCAAAGGCAGGAGTTAAGCCAGTTCCATGCTGAGTAATTAAAACCATGGTTTTGGTTTGATTACAGTAAAAGCTCTGGAGGGCGATTCTTTACTTCAATAGTTCATCAGTTGTTAGTGTTAATATTAAAAACACAGGAAGTAAAGATAGCTCATGCTCTTGGACTGGAAAAATTAATATTGTTAAAATGACCATACTGCCCAAAGCAATCTACAGATTTAATGCAATTCCTATCAAATTATCCAGGGTATTTTTCACAGAACTAGAATAAATAATTCTAAAATTTATATGGAATCACAAAAGACCCAGAATTGCCAAAGAAATACTGAAGAAAAAGAAGAAAGTGGAAGAAATAACCCACCCAGACTTCAGACCATATTACAGAGCTACAGTAATCAAAACAATGTGGTTTTGGCACAAAAACAGCCATAGGGATCAATGGAACAGAATAGGGAGCCCAGAAATAAACCCACTCACTTATGATCAATTAATCTTCGACAAAGGAGGCAAAAATGTACAATGGAGAAAAGATAGTCTCTTTGGCAAGTGGTGTAGGGAAAAGCCAGACAGTCACATGTAAATCAATGAAGTTAGAACATTCCCTCATACCATATACAAAAATAAAAAACTCAAAATAACTTAAAGACTTAAACATAAGTCACTATAAACCTCCTAAAAGAAAACATAGGCAAAACATTCTCTGACATAAATCTTAGCAATGTTCTCCTAGGGCAGTCTACCCGGGCAATAGAAATAAAAGCAAAAATAAACAAATGGGACCTAATTAAACTTATAAGCTTTTGCACAGCAAAGAAAACTATAAACAAAATGAAAAGACAGCATACAGAATGGGAGAAAATATTTGCAAATGATGCGACTGACAAAAGCTTAATTTCCAGAACATGCAAAAAGCTCATACAGTTCAATTACAAAAAACCCAAAACAACACCAAACAACCCAATCAAAAAATGGGCAGAAAACCTAAACAGACATTTCTCCACTGAAAACATCCAAATGGCCATTAAGCACATGAAAAAATGCTTGATATTGCTAATTATGAGAAATGCAAATCAAAACTATAATGAGGTATTACCTCACACCAGTCAGAATGGCCATCCTTAAAAATGGGGAATGTAATTTGGTGTAGCCATTATGGAAAACAGTACGGACACTTCTCAAAAAACTAAAAATAGACTTACTATACGATCCAGCAATCCCACTCCTGGGCATATATCCAGAGGGATTTCTAATTTGAAAAGATACACACACCCCAATGTTCATAGCAGCACTACTGACAACAGCCAAGACATGGAAGCAACCTAAATGTCCATCGACAGATGACTGGATAAAGAAGTTGTGGTGTATTTATACAATGGAATCTACTCAGCCATTAAAAAAAATGAAATAATGCCATTTGAGCAACATGGATGGACCTAGAGATTATCATACTAAGAGAAGGAAGTCAGACAGAGAGAGACAAATATCATATGATATCACTTATATATGGACTCTTAAGAATGATACAAATGAACACATTTACAAAACAGAAACAGACTCACAGACATAGAAAACAAACAGGGTAATCAGAGGGGGATAGGGGGTAGAGAAGGATATATTGGGAGTTAGGGATTTCAGATACTAATTACTATATATAAAATAGATAAACAACAAGGTTCTACTGTATAGCACAAGGAACTACATTCAATATCTTGTGATTATAACGAAAAAGAATATGAAAAGAAATTACATGTGTATAGCTGAATCACTATGCTGTACACCAAAAATTAACACAACATTGTAAACCGACTATACTTCAGTACAAAAATAAGATCATCGTAAATAAACATCTGTAAAATGGGAATGATATTATCTGTCTACTTCACAGATTGTGAGGGTTACATTAGTCAGTATCTGTAAGCACTCAGAATACTGCTTAACACATAATAAGTGCTATGTAAGTGAGTGTTGTACTATGTGAGTTTCTCTTTTTATTAAAGAAACATCACCCTCTAACTCAATTCAACTGAGACACATTGGGTGTCTGCGATGTTGCTGTCATTAAAAAGCCAGAGACACTTTGTTGATGGCAGTCGTAGTCTACGGTCATGGAAACAATGGTGGGCTGGCATGTGATTAGCAGTTCAGATTTTCACCTGGGCAGGATTCTAATAGGCAAAGACTTAAAGAAAGACAGAATCTTCCCTCATCTCCAGCTGCATCCCCCGTGAGTGAATCCTCTTTGCAGAAAAAGACCTCTCTAAATAGCTGACTTGGAGAAATCTCAGAAGTGAGAATTGGGGATGCTCTGGAAATCACACATCATCCTCTAGGTCTGGATCATAGAAGCTGGGGTGGCGATGCGACTGTCCTTAGGGAACACAGTGGGGGCAGCTGTGCAGCTCACTTTCCCATTTGTCTTTTACAAAACTCTATTTTTCTCCCCTTTTGGTCAGAGGATAGGATGTTGACGGGATTCTGAACATGCTACCCCAATACATGGCATCTTGGCATATTGAATATTTTAAGCTGAAGGAATCTGAGAAACAGCAGGTGCAGGAATGTCACTCTGACCTCTCCCTTCCTCCCTGAAGCAGGTTGTAGGACCCTCTTGCGAGAGATACCCTCTCTAAACTCAGTAAAAAGAAGCATCCTCATCTCTGATGATATAGGGAACCCAAACAGTCTTTGTTGATTCTCCCCTGAGTTTACTACCCTAGCTCAGACCTTTTGTTCTAACACGTTTTCCCCATGATTTTCTACCCTTCATTAAACCTGGTATAAAAATGCTCAGACTGAACCTTTCCTCCAGGTCTTTATTTCCTTATGAAGGCACCTATGTTACTTAAAACTTACATGAAATATATTTGTATGCTTTTCTCCTGTTAATCTGCCTTTGTCTGTTTAATTTTTCAAGCCCAGCCATGGACCTTAAGAGGGTAGAGGGAAAGTTTTTCTTCCTTTAAAATATTAAAAGAAACTCTAATCATAATTTTTGAAACACTCTTCAGTGCAAGACCATTTAGATGGGTGAGTTTCTATTTTATGAGCTTTACTAGCTCCTGAGGGCAATTCATATTTCAGCCTTGTGCAGTAATGATGTTCAGATCAATGAAGCAAAGTCAATAAGAAAATAACAAGAATAAGGAAAATCGTTCAATACAGCCATCTAAAATGTTTTATATATATATATATATATATATATATATGTATATATACATTTAACAAACAATAGATGTAATTACATAAAATACATTTAGGGAATATTTTTAAAGTTTTGATGTTTAAGGGTTTGGTTTTAGTAATTTTGGAAATTTTTAGGCTTTTTAAAATTTATTTATTTTTAATGAAGGTACTAGGGATTGAACCCAGGACCTTGTGCATGCTAAGCACACACTCTGCCACTGAGCTATACCCTCCTCACTGTAATTTGGAAATTTTACTTACATGGCTTGAACTCCTCATTTACTCATAGTTCCAGATAAAGGAAATTCTTCTGCACTGAAAACAAGTATTTCTATGGGTAGTATTTTTCAAAGTGTTTGCTTTAAAAATATTAATACTATCTTTTAAATTTCATAATCTGTCTTTTTCTTAAATCATAGTTCCCATTATGCTGAATTTTAATATATTAAGAAATTTAAACCAAGTGTATTCTGAAATGCTATATGTTGAAAAAGCTCTTTTAAAAAACAGCTCATATAGATTAAGTATTACAACAGATGTATGTTAGATAAATCAAAATTAAGAATTATTCTTAAAGTTGACCATTTTCCCTCATTCTTGTTTTTTCTCTCTGATAAGCCTTTTACATAATTCCCCCCCAATACTAATACAAAAGGCCAGCCTTTACTGAACACCTACCATCTGCCCAGGACTGTGCTTTCCTCAATTAATTCTTATCATAGCCCTACCGACTAGGTTCCCTTGTTATCTCCTCTTACTAAATGAGAAAACAGACACTTAGAAATGTTAAGTAGTTTGCCCCAGATGCCAAAAGTTAATGGAATACAACGTTTCCAAACCAGGTCTGTCGGAAGCCAAGAACCCCAGTAAATTACTGAGTCTGATGCGAAAATAAAGAGCCCATGGAAATGTAAAGGAGATGTTCAATTTCTCCTGGGACAATGTCTTATTCCTACATTTAGTCCTTCTGTTCCCCATCTTCCCTACTTAATTTATGTACGGGAGTATCTCTTCAATCAAAGAGCACTTTCTTCTGACCTATGAAAGAGAAAAAGAATGGAAAGACGGCTCATGTTTTCCTTTGGGCGAGCAGGTTATTTTTCCAAGAACTTTATCAGTAGTTTCAACACATGATGTCATGGTAGCCTGGTCTGGTATGTGGCAAACACTCAGATATGTCCACCTGACATCAGCTCTGGAGAAAACTGTTCCCATTTCTACTCTCTGAAGTGATCCCTCATTTGTGTGCGTGCTGGCGTCATGTGAAAACTGGGGTATCTTTGACACTGTCATTTTACAAATGTACTGTATTTTCCAGCTGCTAATCTTAGATGTGGAAATAATGATCTGGGGCTTCATTCCCCCCCACCCCCGCTCCCCGCTCTGTTAGAGCCGAACCCTGTAATTTTGCCTGTTGGATTTGCAAACGAAGGTTATCTCATGCTGTTTAGCTTGGTTAAACGTTATCACTGTGGGTGGTTATGCACCTCCTGTCATGCTGGTGAGAAGGCGTGCCTGCCTGGCTGTGTTCACAAAAAAACCCTGCTTGAAGGGGAGACTGTGGAAAAGGTGTTGGAAATCCATGGATGGGGCAATTAAGGAAGAGAATGGACTCAGTGTCCCGAGAACTCAGCTTACAATGTGTCTGCTTCCTGGTGCTTGAGCGCTTAAACCCCAGCTTCCCTTAATAGCAACAGCAAGATGCTTTCTTGCTTTCTTTACAGATTACAAAGCACTTGCACAAATATTATCTTGTTTCATTTAATAAGCACAATAGCCCTACGAGATAGGTCTTATTATCCTCATTTCCTACGCTGGGAAACTGAGTTCTAGTAAATGGAAAATATTTGACTCAAATGAGGTTTTCCAACTGGAAATGCAGTGTAATACACCAAGCCTGAGTGCATGCCACCCAGTGCAGAGGATTGTGGTGGAAACAGGTGCGACATGCCTCAGATAGCCCTGTGTCCCTTCCCTGCCCCCTGGTGAGCTGCTTCTCTAAACCCTTCAGCTCTTACATCCACCTCACTCCTGCCTGATTCCCCCAGTTTCTTGCTGTTCCTTGAACACAGCAGCTACACGCTGGCCTCAGAACTTTTATGTGTCTGGAATCCTTCTCCAGATAGCAGCATGGCTCATTCTCCCGCTTTCCTAGAACGCTGCTCAAACATTGTCTCATCAGAGAGACGGTCCCCAGAAACCTTACCCATAACAGCGTCCTGATTTCCCCTATCTCCTTTACTGCAGTGCCCCGAGGTCAGGGTGGGTGGAGTGTGTCCCAGGCTCAGACCAGCAGTAATAAAACTGACTCTACTCAATCTACTTTTTATCACCACCCTGCACCAGGAATTCTAAACAACGTCGATGATGGACTACTCTTCCAAGAAACAAACAAAACAAACCTTTCTTTGGTCACAGTTCCAGACAATTGCCACAGCTGCCCCTGAGTTATAAAAATCTATAATGCACACTTGAAATTAGCACATTTCTATAACTCGTTCCTTAACAAGCACCGAGTTCCATTTGAGAGTACTTGGACGTGGTATTCTACCTGGGAGTGAATTTAGAGAACTCTGAGCTGTACAGTAGGCCCCGGACACAAGTAGACAGGACTGCACATGTAGTTTGTAAGTAAATTTGTACTAGTTCATAGTCCTTGAGTTTGCTTTGGGTGCAGATGGATCTTCCCAACCCCTGTGAGGTACAGATATGTATTTCTATAAAAGGATCAACTAGGAGCAATGATAAATTGACAAATCTAGCTATCGTCTATTGAACGTGACTACACAAAAGAGATCCATTTTGAGGGAGCCATTGACAAATTTGCAGAAGTTAAAGCTTAAAAACAGATTTATTTATGCATCGCTATGACAGACCAATATTTCCTCTTTTTCAAAAAAAAAATACATGAATATATTTTTGAACTTTTAATCCACTTTTCCCTTTTTATCTTTTAGTTATTTATCTTTATTTTACTTTTTATTAATTTTTTTTACTAGCCTGATTATAAATAAAAGTTCGACAAAACAGAAATGGCACTGTGAGCCCTTCTTTTCTGGCCATTATTAACATGTGTTCTGTATTAGTTATCGCTGTATAATATTACCACAAACTTTGCAACCTTTAGGAACACACATTTATTGTCTTATCATGTCTGAGGGTCAGGAATGAGGGCGTGGCTAGGCTGGGCTCTCCAATTCAGGGTCTCCCAGAGCTACAATCAAGATGTCCAGCCAAGGTTAGACTGGGGAAGGACCCATGCTCACGTGGTTGTTGGCAAGATTTAGTTACTCCTGGGATGTTGGACAGAGGCCCTCAATCTCTTGCTGGATGTTGGCCAGGGGCTGCCCTCGACTCCTTGCCACGTGGGCCTTCCCAGCCTGAGCCTTGCTCCCTCAAAGCCAACAAGCCAGAGCGCCTCAGAGCATGCTGGGTTACGTCTTATGTAAGGTAATCACATCCCACCACCTTTGCCTTATTCTACTGGTTAGGAGCAAGTCACCAGCCCCACCCAGCTCAAGGGGAGGGGATTACACAGCTGTGAACAGCACAAGGTAGGCAGCAGGCAGGTCCCCTTAGATTCTGCCTACCACATATGTCATTTTGCAATTATTAAATATAGCTTTTCCTACAATAAATTTGCCATAAAAGGAGGAGTGTATTTTAAAACGATCTGTGCAGGGTGTCAAATGCACTAGGTACACCAGCACCCTGTATCCTACCTGATTTTCTTCATTGCACTTACCTGATTTACTGTATATGTTCATTGTTTTATATAGCATTTAATATTATTTACATATTTTACTAGTACATAATGACAAGTTATATTTAATTGTATACTTTATGTCACTTTATGTTATTTTATATTGCATATACTATTCATCTATTTGTTCATTTCTCAACTCTCCTTTATAACCTCCTTGAGAGAAGAATTTTTTTCTGTTGTGCTGACTTTATTCAGCACTTGAAGCACTGGCTGGTACAGAGAAGGGACTCAGTGAACATTTGATGGGTAAATATGTGTAATGTTCAGAAGCATTAATTTAGATGAAAATAAATAATAACCTCTCCAGGTGTTTTTTAATCTTAGGTTTTTCAATTAAGGTACATCATTGTGATTGATATGTACCTGGTTTAGAATAAGAGTAACAAGATGGGGCTCTGACCAAGAAGAGCTGCCCCCCCTGTGCCCCATCTGTGCCCCAGAGCAACTCAAGCCTTTCAGTTCTTGCCACTCCCTGTTACCTCCTGGTTTCTAAATGACTTGTTTGTATTTCCAAGCCCTGTACCTAACATGATGCAAAAGTAGCTGAATAAAAAGTAAGATTTTGGACACTGGCCCAAGATTCTTAGTTGCAGTAACACCAAACCACACTTCATTGTAATGGGTTGATCGGCTAGCTGTCCTGCTCTCTGAACTCTGTACTTTGTGGCAAGAATCCCACACCGCTCAGGGAGAGGAAGTGAAATGGACTCTCTGCAACTTTCTTTTGGGTAAAAATGGGATTGAAGAACAACCCCCGAGGCTGACCAAGAGTGATGATTTTAGTGGCAGATGACTCCTTCAGATACAAAGACAGAGTTTAGAGCGAAGGACTGCTGTCCTTAGAGAATGATGCTGCTTTGACCAAAATCCCAGACATAACAAACAAACAAACAAACAAACAAATGAATAACTAGCTATGCCACAAAACACTGGTTGGCATATGGGTTAAGGATCTGACTATGGCAAGAGAGAAGGACTTAAATTTTGTGAGACCTGAGAGATGGGCCATGACCTTGGTCAAGTGAGAGAGGATCAGAGGCATCCATTGATGATGCACTTTGCCTGAGTCTTATCAACTTTGTATGTGTGTCGGGGAGGAGAGACGGGATGGGGCAGATTAGGTTGCAACAAGTGCTTGGTGGCCTGCCAGATGTTACTGGGTATTCAGGTTGAATATAGACCTGCAAATTATGGAGTCGTTACTCCCAGGGCTCCCAAAGCCCCTAAATCAATGGACATCGCCAAAGCATTTTAATACCTACCTTCTTAGGATATGTACCGTGCTTTATGATAACTAAATAATAGCCTTATTTTTGAAATCAAAGCCTTCAGTATAAATTTAAGTGCCTTTCACACATACAAACCTCATGGCTGCCATTAACCAAGGCTCCTTTATACACGAGGCATCGTGTATTATTATTAAAACCAGCCAAAAAAAAAAAAAAAAAAAAAGAAAGAAACCTCTCTTGTGACAACTGTGGATTTGCCTTTACAAGGAAATACCTGTCTAGGCCTCACATTTGGAACGATGTCCCTTATAAGCAGAACTCTAACTATTGAGTACATTCTTTTCCAGTCTCCAGAGTTCTTAGTTCTAGGAACAATAACATGAATATATATAACATTTGGAAGGGAAGGAGTCTGCTCCTAATTGCAGATCCAAGTATTCTACAGGGTCTGTCCAGGGTACCCCACTCTAACTTTCTTAAAAGAAGGGACTAACCATAGAACATTCATTCATTCATTCATGCAAATAAACATCCATATTCCAAAAGCAGAACTTCTGGAAACGTTCTTTAAAGGGAACTGAATCGCTTGTCATAGGCCCTTTATTTTCCTTTGCCCTTCCCCTTCTTCCTGCCTGGAATCTGAGTGTGATGGCTGGAGCTCCAGCAGCTCATCTGTAACCACAAGCACATGATGACTAGGAGAAAGGATAGAAGAAGCCAGGACCCTGATAATATCACAGAGCCATCAGAACAACCCTGGCTGCTTCCCGTAATCTCCTTGTAGTGTAACAAAAATAAATAAACATTCATATTTTAAAAGCCACTGTTATCTGAGATTTCTGTTATATATAGCCACACATAACCCCTAACTGATACAGATTCAAAAGCATCTGCTACCTTTTGGATTTTGTCAAGTCTTCAGATACCAAAGGAGTTATCTAGTGAGCTGCACTCACTCTCTATAAGCCAAGAGAAAATTATCCCAGATCATCAGTGTGGCAAAATACCAAACTATTTGACTTTCTTAGCCATTCCATTGCTGTCAGTATAGGACCTCTTACATAGACCTAACAAGCTCAACAATGAATTTTCAACTAATAGTCCCTTCTCTTAAGAAGGTTAGAGCGAAGAACACTGGATGGACCCTGTAGAATACTGTAATGCATGTCAAGAAAACTCGGAGAGAGTTTTATATATTTCTATAAATGGAAGAAATGTTACAATTGAAGTGCTCTCCTATGGTAGAGTGCAGTGATTGAGAACCTGGCTGAAACTGTATTGCTGGATTCAATTCGCAGTTCTACCGCTGACCAGCTGTGTGGTTTGGGGCACGATACGTAACGTCTCCCAGCCTGACTGTCTTTATCTATAGAATGGGGAGAGTAATAGTCCCCATACCATAGAGCTATACAAAGAATAAAGGATACTTGGTACATAGCTAGCGCTCAGTAATGGTTAATATTATTATCACAGTCTCTCTTTTATTACAGTTATTTTTTTTTTTTTACTATGTCTTTTCCTTGTGGTTTATAAGTTTTTCAAAACAAGGATGTGTCATTTATTTTTGTGCCCTTCCCACCCATCCCAGAGGGCAGAAAGTGGGTGGCACATAGTAAACCTTTAGTATATGTTTAATTTGCTTTATTTTATTATCTAATAAATTCTTGATTTGGTTAGAAGGATGGCTGGTTAAAAAAGCATTTGGGGACTGATGCTGAATTTATCTACTCAGAATAATAATATCTTACAAAAATCTGTTATATGTATGTAAAAAGAAGCCATCAAATTTTAACAGTAGTGGAATTGTCTATTTTCCAGGTTTTCTTCACTTGACATATATAGCCTTTGTAATTAGAAAACATAGCTAATCTTTAAAAAAAAATAATCTGCTTGGAGAAAGAGCAGAGCTTACAGTAGAAGAAAAAGGAATGAAATGCATACTAGTAAATCGGATTTCCCAATAATTTGTGTTCTTTATGCCTTCCGAAAAGCACCGTGACCTAATAAAATTGAGTTTGAAAATTCTCAGTGAATTAACAAATTCTGATAAATCTGTAAGAAGAGATGGAGGCACAATCTTTGAATCTAGTGATCATCTGAGCAAGGAACACCATCTTTCATAAAATAAACAGCATGCAGCTGTTTCCATCAGGCTGACTGTAAGAAGATTATCCTACTCAGACTGGGAATTCCAGGAACCTACATTCTCATTAACATGGAAATGAAATCCACAAAATAAATATGTATCCAAAGTGTATGCAGTCCCTGGGTACAGTGGAGACAGATGTAGACTGATCTAATCTGGTTGCATTAGGAACATGAATGTGTGTCGGGGAACATTGCGTGGAAAGTTGACATTCGATCCAATTAAGAAGGGCAAAGTAAAAATGATGAAAGCAATTTCCTTTGTCCAGTTAAATTAGGCATCCGAAGAACAGGGTACTCTTTGACCTTCCTGGGAAGGGTCAGGGTGATTTCAAAATGGCCAATAAAGAAACAACCAGCCTAGCCTTGCAATTGCTTAATAAGTAGGACTTAGGGAAATATACTCTACGCTGAAAATCAGCCAAGAAAGAATCTGCAAGAATTTCTCAAATGTATTCTTATTGTTTTTATATATCAATTTTTAATTTGGAGAAACAGAAGGACTGATAAGAACACCAGACCAAACTGAATGGGGGGGGGGTCTATTAAACAAAATTAAGAGGTTACTTTCTGCTTCTTGCTAACGTGTGCCGTGGCTGCTAAAGAAAGGGTTTTTTTTTTTTTTTTTTTTTAAATGGCTCCTCTGGGTGCTTCTCCAAGGTCACACTTGAAATAGTTGAAGAGCATCCTTGGCATTTGTAAAGGTACATGATTTCCTTAATAATGTAGGTATAGGACCTCTACCCTACACCACTTTCAAAAATTAACTTGGAGTGGATTAAAGATTTAAATGCAAGACCTGAAACAATGAAACTCCTAGAAGAGTTTCTTCTAGGGAAAGAAGGGGAAAAAACCTCCTTTGTGTGGGTCTTAGTGATAATTTTTTGGAAATATACCTAAAGCGCAAGCAACAAAATAGAAAATAAGTAAGTGGGACTACATCAAACTAAAAAGCTTCTGCACAGCAGAAGAAACCAACAACAAAATGAAAAGACAACCTACAGAATGGAAAAAATATTTACAAGTCACATATCTGATAAGGGATTAATATCCAAAATATACAAAGAATTTATACAACTCAATAGCAAAAAATCCCCAAACAACCCAATTTAAAAATTGGCAAAAAATGTGAACAGACATTTTTGCAAAGGAAAAATACAAAAGGCCAGCAGGTACATGAAAAGGTGCTCAACATCACTAATCATTGCAGAAATGCAATTAAAACCACAATGAGATATCACCTCAAGCCTGTCAGAGTGGCCATCCTCGAAAAGATAAAAGGTAACAAATGCTGGTACCTTGTACACTGAATCCTTGTATGCTGTTGATGGGATTGCAAATTGGTGCAGTCACTATGGAAAATAATATGAACGTTTCTTAAAATATTACAAATAGAACTACTATACGATCCAGCAATTCCACTTCTGGGTATATATCCAAAAGAAACAAAAACACTAACTCAAAAAGATATATGTACCCCCATGTTCACAGCAGCATTATTTACAATAGCCAAGATATGGAAACAACCTAAGTGTCCATCAATGGATGAATGGATAAAGAATTTGGGAGACATATATAGACATATGTATATATTACTCAGCCATAAAAAAAAAAACAAGGAAATCCTACCATTTGCAACAAGAATGGATTTTGAAGGTATGCTAAATGAAATAAGTGAGAAAAAAAGGCAAATACTGTATGACATATGTGGAATCTTTAAAAAAAAAAAACAAACTCAAAAAAAGATATCAGGTTTGTGGTTACCAGAGGCAGGCGGGGGGTGGGTATCGGAGAAGTTGCAGGAAACTGGTCAAAAGGTACAAACATCCAGTTGTAATTTAAATAAGTACTAGGGATGTAATGTACAATATGATGGCTATAGTTAACACTGCTGTATGGTATATGAGAAAGTTGTTAAGAGAATAGATCCAAGAGCTCTCATTGCACGGATAATTCTTTTTTCTTTGCTTTTTATCATACCTATGGGAGATGATAGATGTTAACTAAACCTATTGTGATAATCATTTATATATATATTATATATATATATAAATCAATCCATCATGCTGTACACCTTAAACTTACATAATGACATATGTTAATTATTTCTCAATAAAACTGGGGGGAAGCTGCCTTGCAGCTTCCTATATTTTGTTCTTGGAACCATACAGCCACCAGGTGAGCATGCCCAAGAGAGCCTGCTGGAAGATGAGAAACTATGTAGAGACAAGCCATCTCAACTGAGGCCTCCCCACCACCCAACCTCCAGCCAACCTGACCAGAAGTACGTAAATGAACCCAGTCCAAATTGCCCAACTGCAGAATCACAAACTGAAAAACGGTTGTTCTGCCACTTCAAGGTACATGTAAAGGGTCTATTTTTCTTATACTCCATGAGCTGCTCAAAAAACGACCACATTTTAGTTTGATTCCTATTTCGTCCAGTATTTTCTTCTCAGCTTTATGTTTTTCTTAGAGCTTCAACTTGAGTTTGCTGCAGGACTAGAGGGAGTTTCTATTCTTCTAAGGGAATGTTTGCTAGAAATGGGAATTAAAATATTAATAACCTTTGAAAATCCTGAGAATTAACAACCTTAAAAATTTCTCGAGAATTTTCCCTATTTACCTGTCTTGGTTCTCATTGCAGTTAGATGACTATTTGAGTAGAAATGTGACCTTATATCCTCAACCTAATATCCAAATCTGTGTGTAACTCTGGGAAATATAAACTGTCAAGTTCAGATCTCCTTAAAATTTCAGGAAGAGTGCTGTAAGGCAGGATGTCTTTGTGAATCAATCTCTTTTTTTATACGAAGCATACAAAATATTGAAAACATAAAAGGGACAGTGTTGGGACAAGCTATAAGGATGTATCTTTCTGTAAGCATATCTCTTGTGTGTACATCGTGGAAATTACCCGCAAACGTTGCTGGTAACTTCTTGATGTCAACTCAGTTGGTACTAATCTTTAGAGAAGTTTAACTAGATGGCTTTAAGTAATACGTCAACTATTATTGTGATTAAGGAGGAGAGAGGAAACTAGCCTCCTATTTACCATACACTGTCCTGATGCCTTTATATGCAGATATTATTTAATAGAACATAGGTTATCACATATAATTAATTATATTATTTTATATTTTAAATATTATTACATAATATATTTGAGTCCAGAAGGGTTGGTCCACCTTGCCTGGGAGTCAAGGTTGCCTTCTCCTCTGCTTCCTTTTGTTAGTGAGCATAACATTTAATTTTCTTCTTTGTACAAGGGAGCCCTAGTTTAAGCTCTGATAGTTGGGTTTTTTTTCCTTTCCTTTTTTGTAATGCAAGTGCCTGACTTCAACTTTCATTGTTAAGGCACCTATTTCTAAGGCGTGCATTTCAAAGCCAGTTATCTTGAATAAACACATTGCCAACCACTGGCTAGATAAAGAGCCCGGCCACCTTCCCCACCCGGAGCCCCTTTGTTTTAGAGATCTTGGTTGATTTTGATAACTGACCTTTGGGGCAGCTTGGTTTTTTCTCTTCCCATGCTTTAAGTTCACACACTTAATGTTTTAAATTCACCAATAAAGAGTGAGCCCACAAAACCAAAGGCTCCCAACCCTCAACCCCAATGAAAGCAGGACCCCAGGACCTCAAGCACCCTTTCCCTACCCACAACCTCACTGTGCGGCCCCAGATGTGCTGTGGAATGTCCAGGTCTTGTAAGTAATAAATTTTTATTCTTTTAAAGTTTGCTGATGGTTATTGCTGAAGGGTGTCTTGCAATCATGGTAAGAACCACAAGGGCTGGTCCAGCCACAACAATGATTTTTGATAGGCTGAGCCGGGCACAGAACGGAACCACATTACGTAACCCCGCTCTCCATCCTGTCTCACCAGCACCTCCCCCTGCTCTTAGGGCTGGTCCTTCCTTCCGTGTTCTCTCTCAGCTCAGATTCTTAGACCCTGAAATCTGCCTTAATTCATCTCTCTCAAAAACTTCTAGTGCTGCTCTTGGGTCTGGTAATATTGAATGTCAGCTTTCCTTTCAAATAAAAGGATGTTTTCTAAGGAGTCCAAATTCTCCTGACTTGAACCCCAGAATATCAGAGCCAGAAGGGATGTCAAAGTCAGCTAGACCATTGTTTCAGTCTGTGGCATTTGAACTCAAGGAGCCTGGAGTCAATGCAAGTCTTGGAACCAACACATACTTAGAGATTTTTTTTTCCTTTCACTGGTCAACAAAGTTGACACTGTTGTCATGTGGTATCCATAACTTTTTGAAATTAAGAAGAATTTCTGTACCCTAAAATCTAAAAACCACTGATTGACACCATTTACAAATGGAAAAAAAAAAAAAGATGCCCAGAAAATGATTTGATTTGCCCCGTGTCACAGAGTGAATTAGGATCATGTTGGATTCCTGCCCTTCAACCCACTGCTCTTACTCCAACCCCCCAAGTACCACAATTCTCACAACTTCGTAGCAGTTCCTAGACTCTACTGCGAGGGGGAACAAAGGGTCCCCATCTGGCTCAGGCTGAACTGTGAGGGAACGACTTTTTCCTCCACAGCAAATGTTAAGCTCTATTGGAAAGTATTGCCAGTATATAATAAACAAATAAATAAATATCCCTAGAGAGGGCACTAGTGTTTTAAAAGAATTGCTCCATCTTTTTTCATTTAAGCTTGTCTTGCTCACAGCCCCTGCCAGGGGTGAGTGAGAAGCCCTAGATCCCAGGGGGTCTCTAATCCTTTCGTAGGATCCCAGAAGCTCTGTAGATCTTAAGATGAGTTCTTTCCACTTAGGCTGATTTGAGTGGGATTTGGGGGAATAAATTCAGATCTCATGAATAAATACCTCAGAGCACTAACAGCCTGAGATACGATGGTTACCTGAGACTGCCTCACGGCTGAGGCTGCCTCTTGAGAAAAATGAAGAACAAGAGCACTGAAAATTGCAGCCAGCGCTGCCCAACATGCTTCAGTGCTGATGACAGCACTGGCTGCGCAACTGAAATCATCTATTACCGGAGTCTCCGGACATAGCTGACTCGGTGATCCACGACTCCGCAGAGACCGCATGTTAGCCCCAAATATTTCTAAATTTCATTCCTGTTCAGAAGGATCCTCTCTCTAAGTACTTGAGAATAGGAAAGAAGGTTCTGTAACACTCGGGCATCCTTCATTTCCGTAAAAAAAGGAAAAAAAAATTGATTTTGAGGTTTCTGTGAAACATCTAGCTCGAAGGCAATTCAGAGAAAGAAAAAAGGTTACTGTGCTGCCGAAATCTATTTCTCTCTTTTTTCGGTTCTCAAGAGCAAGAAATAAAAAGAATAATAAAAAATAATAGAGGGGGTGGGTACAGCTCAGTGGTAGAGCACACGCTTCGCATGCACAAGCGTGCACGAGGGCCTGGGTTCAATCCCCAGCACCTCCACTCAAATAATAAAAAATTTTAAAATAAATTAAAATAAAATTAAAAAAAATAGTCATAGGTTTCCAGTGGGTGACAGAAAGAGAGTGTCACAAAATTCCATGGTGGAAATAAGGAAGGAAAGAGAAGACAAAGCAAGATTACACTTTGAGAAGGATGTGGAGAAAAGACACAAAACCAGAAAGGAGAAGGGGAGATTGTTAGTGATAACCAAGAATCTTAAAAGATAAAAGCGTTCTTACTAATTCATCTGTGTAAAAGCAGAGGTAACAAACAAACAGCAACAAGACAAAACAAAACAAAGGATGAAAACTTGTTGACACGATGATTGGAAATCTCAGGAGTACAACATTGTAGTTGAATTTTGCCTTTGGCATAAAAAAAAAATCAGCAAAAGAGATTTGGGGGAAATAGAAAAGGAAAATTGTGTGAAATGAGTTGTTGATCAAATAAAAGCCAGTCTGTGGGAAACAGTGAAATATCTTTCAACCGCTGCTTCTGTAACACACATGCTAAGTTGTTCAAAGAATTAGTTAATAGATTTAGAGAAATTCTGATCATTACATTAGGGAACATTTTAGACGCTGTATTTAAGAAACTTGTCACAGTGAAAACAGTTCTTCAAGATATTAAAGGGAAAACAGGCACACATGGACTCAGTTTCCTTCTTTCCATTCTCCTTCCTAAGAACGCTTCCCTGGAGGGCGTTTTGTTTAGTGAAAGAAGTCCCAGAAGAATTTTTGTGATGACGGCTTTCAATCTTTGTCAGATGTCTCCAACATCTCTGTCCTCTTGGTGTTGGTATCTTTTGCTTGTCTTTTCTCATTTAGTTTGAGCTCTTCCTTGTTCTTGGTGTGATGAGAGATTTTTAAAATTGAATCCGGGACATTTGGGACATTAGGTTATGAGACTGAATCTCATTAAACCTTCACTGCCTCTGGCTTCCTCTGACACTACTTTGAGGGGGTGGAGGAAGAGGGGACCACCTGATCACTGCCCAGTGGGGCAGGAGTATAGGTTTCCCACTTGGCCTCTGTTGACACCAGAGGTGGGGGTTCCTCTTTACTGCGGGGTGTGGGTGGGAGTTTGGCTCCGCACTAGGCCTGTTGCAGGAAAATGGGGTGCGAGAGAATGGCTGTGCCTCGGTCTCAGACAGGTCCCTGGGACACACGCCGCCAAGTGAGGGTCCTTGGCTTCGCGCAGGAGAGGATTCAAGAGTGAGCCACAGCTGAGTAAAAGTCGATTTACTCAGAGAGACGCGCACTCCACAGAGAGTGTGGGCCGTCTCAGAAGGTCAGAGGGGGAGTGGTGAGAGGCCATGGGGAGCAGGGTTGTTAGTTTTCGTGGGCTCTGTAACTTCATATGCTAACAAGTGGAGGATTATTCCAGCTACTCTGGGGAAGGGGCTGGGATCCCCAAGGACTGGGCCACTGCCCACTTTTTGGCCTTTTATGGGTCAGCCTGGAAACTGTCCCAGTGCCTGTGGGTGTGCCATTTAGCATGCTAATGTGTTACAATGAGCGTATAATGAGGCTTAAGCTCTTTTGGGAGTTGAGTCTTCTGCCAACTTGGGCCTAATTGGGTTTTACCCAGTTTTCATCCTATCTTCAATGCTGTGTCATTCTTTTAGTGGTTGTGTCCTGCCCCTGCCCTCCTGTCTGAGGCCAATACTGACAGTACCTCTCTGGGTGGGCAGCATCGGGGCCTTGGTTACTGCGCCTCTCACAGTCTCACTGACATTGTGGAGGGGGTTTGGGGGGACCCCCTTACTGCTGGGCAGTGGGGAAAATCCTGATTCTCCATCAGGCCTCCTCTGACAGTTTCCTGGGGGGATGGGGAGGGCGCCTCATTATCACCAGATAGAGACGGAAGTTCAGGCTCCCTGCTGATGTCCACTGGCACCACAGGAGGAGGCTTCATTACCTCCGGGGGATGCTCATCCTGGCTCTCTGCTCTGCCTTTTCTGACACCCAACACCCTGGCACAGAGGCTGGGGTTCCTGGTGAAAGCTTCACAACGGGGGAGGTCTAGGCCCCCCAACACCACCACTCAGCTTACTGGCATGGGTGGGGCTGGGGCCACAGCTCTGCTCAGTGTTTGGCTGGAGAAGAGCGATTCCTGTCTCGCTGGGCTGCTCCTTTGGCTGGAGAGAGCAGGCATCTGTTGGGGCTTTTTTGTCCACACACTGGCATTTCCAAGGCTGCCAGCCTCTTCAGCTCCAAGCCTGGGACACAGGGGGCCAAAAAGAAAACCCAGGGAATGCACCACCGTACCGTTCCTTGGATTCCGAGTTTCCTCAGCAGTCTGCCTCCTTCTCCCCACCTCTCAGAGCCTCCCTGCATTTGCTTCAGATACTGTGCAAGGTTTTGAGTTGAGTTTAGTGGGAGGAACAGGGAAAGGTACATCTATCTAGTTCATCTTCCCATTTGTGGGGGTCTTTGCAGAGCATTTAAATACAGATAAAAACAGTACCTGCCTCATAGACACCTCCAAGGGCTGTTGTGAGGATTAAGTGAGTTAATTGAACATTTGGAACAGTTTCTGGTACATGTTAAGCCTTACGTAAGTGTTCGCTCTTATTGCTATTAGATAAACAATATAATGTGCCTGTTAAAAGAACAGATTCTGGAACCAGACAACCAGGGTTTAAATCCCAGCTCTTACTCTTAACAAATATGTTCATCTTTGGGAAACGACTTAATCTCTCTGTGCCTAAACTTGCCCACTGTAAATGCCAACAATAATAGTTTCTTCTTCACAGGATTATTGTGCAAATTAAAATAGTCGGTGTATCTAAAGCACTTAGACAATTGCCCAGCACAAAGTAAGCTCTATTTAAGTATTAGGTAGTACTCTTTTAAGCTAAAGGACTTCATTTTCTCCTCAAAAGACTGCATAAAGTAAGTATTAAAGCAGCATTATCTCCATTTATAAATAAAGAAACAGGAGTTCTAAGGCACGTGATGACCTGCCCGAGGTCACCAAGGTCAGCCACAGGTCCTCTGACCTCAAATCCAAGGCTCCTGCCACCATGTATGCATGGAGCTGAGGCCGGGTTCGGAGAGCAAGGGCAAGACCAGCACTCGTGCTTGGGGAACAGGACAGGCAGGCAAGTAGAGAAGCCACACCAGGGCTGGCAGGGCGGCGGGAGATGGGAATAAGGAAGGTGGCGAGAGGGACGGGCAAGAGCGTAGTTGTTGGGCTTAGTCTGCGTCAAGAAACTGGTGGTTTCTTCAACACTAATTTTTCTAATGAGAGACTTCTAGGGGAAAGGTATAGCTCAAGTGTTAGAGCGCGTGCTTAGCACACACAAGGTCCTGGATTCAATCCCCAGTACCTCCTCTGAAATAAATAAATGAACCTAAATACCTCCCCACACACACCAGTAAATACATAAGTAAATAAAATTTTAAAAAATAGATTACCTAGTTAAAAAAAAAAAAAAGAACTAATGAGAGACTTCTACCCCAGAAGGTATCCCATCAATGTCCCCTGTTCCCCTGCTCTCAAGGCAGGCAGGGCTCCCTCATAGCTCACCACAGCCAAACAGACGCTCTTCAGAGAGAATCTAGTTCCACAAAAGGGGAGGCCTTGCCTTCTTCAGTTCAGAATGCCCTCAGTTCTCCTTCCTCAAGGGACTCCCACTGTCAGCCCTGCACAGCCTTCTGTCCGTGTACGTCTGCACCTGTCCAAGTCCAGCCAGTGCCTCAGCGCCTGTATTAAATGCCACCAAGCCTTTCTGGAGACACCAGCCCAGACTGAGCTTGCCCTCTCCCGAAACCCTGGACAGTGACCATTTCTGCCACGTGTTTGGGGACATGTCTAATGAAGCACCATATAATGTCTAGTCTTATATCTTTCTGATCAGTTTCATATGTCAGAGTCTTGTGTAACCAGGAAGCTCATGGTTCTTGAGGACAGTGACTGCATCACACAGGTTTTGTGGTGTGGCCTCACGGCATTTGGCATAAAACACAGAACTCTGTGGTGAGTCAATTAATACTTGCTAACTCCAGAAGAAAAGGTCACAGCCACACAGAGTTGCCCCTATATGGGGTTTATGGGGCCCCATCTTTTTTTTTTTTTAATCACAATGCCCTGTCTAACTAAACACTTTGAAAGAGTTTTACAAAATGTGTGGGCCCCTGGAAAGTTTAGTGATTTTCTGATGAAGATTCAGAATAATAGGTAAAAAGAGGTAGAAGAGACACTTTGATATATATTTACTGTTTAATTACATCAAAGGTCCAAGGACCATCCTTTCCTGTTTAGGTCCAGGAATCATCTCTTCATGTCCCTTATTGTCCAATGAGCCATTCCTGGATAATTTCATACTTGACACCCCCCAACGAGGGGGTGAGTTACTGTTCACAACGTCACGACTCTTTGGAAATTGTTTATGATGAAACCATGAAGATCTCCTCATCTCTGTGTTTATTTATATCATCTATATATGACACTGGCTCATCCATTATGTGGCCTAAGGGTACTGGTTTCCAAGGACTCTCTCAAAAGTGATGACTATGCTTCATTGACGATAACCACAAACGCAGGTCTCACCCAGAGAATGCCAGAAAACATGAACAATAATCCATTTCGAGGTCACAGAAAGTTTACAGTTTGGAATTTGATCAGATAAAGGAAGAGCAACATGTCTTCCAGCTCTGTCTCCTCTCACACTCTTTCAGCCAAAATCGCTGCATTCGCAGAACGTGATGTCTTTCCCTGCTGACCACAGCCCTGTCTTCCACACATCCCCACCAGCCTGTGAGAAGAGTTAGTAAAACCATCATTCTGCAAGAAATAGTCTTCTTCCTTTACCCCACGGGAGCATGAAGCCACCATAACCATTGGGGCTAAGGGGAGTCCCGATCAGAAGGACCCAGCAGCATCCTAAAGCAATGTTCTGAAAGCCCTTGGAGGACATAGGCTTGGCCACCTCAGAGGACTGCCCAACTTTCAGGAAGCGGGGGAAGGGCAAGGAACTTCCTGGATACAGTAGTGGAGGGAACACAGACTAAGGGATGCCCAGAGCCTCCTGCTGCCCGTGGGTTCTGTGGGTCAGAAGAGACCATGGTCAGAATGGGGACAGGCAAAAGCTGATACTGCATGAGCTCAAGTCCCAAGCTGGGGACAGGGCCATTCTGTCCTGGCATCCCAGTGTCCCGAACATCTCCTGTGTCCAGTGTCAGCAAGTTACCTCAAATCCGAGTAACAGCCCCTTTTAGAGCAGCACAATTCCATGAAAGAAAGACGGCACCCACTGGCAGAAATGATCAGCTCACATGCCTGTGCTCCTGGAAGCGGTCCAGGTCACGGATGGGGATGATGACCCCAAGCACACAAGTCCTGGAGCTCTTTGGGGCTAGTGGTGACCTCACACTCAGGGTCAAGATCCAAGAGGACCTTGAAGGATGAAAGTAGGAACCAAGACTCACAGGAATTTGTCTAGATTTGAGGGTGCTCCATCTAGGTGGCACTGCCAGTCCTGGTGGGTCCCAGGCACCCCAAGAAACTTTTAAAAAATTGAAGAAAGCGCTGTGCTCCTGAGATGGGCCCAGGGCAGCAGCCTGCTTTCTCAGGTCTAAGAGCCTTCCTGCAGCCGAGCCTTAGTGTGCCCCTGTGAATCCTGAGACCCGCGGCCTGTGTGGCGAGAGGATTGCCAGTGTGCTGGTGGCCAGGTGCGGGCACAGGGCATCTGCAGGGCTTTGTGCTCTGGACTTGTTTTGGCACAAAACACTGGTGCCCCTCTTTCTATTCGGGGGCTCACAGCATTGAGCCCTTCCTTCGGCTCAGATGAATTTCAGATCTCACCTTATTTCATTCTTTGAAAGGAAACAATTACTGTGAACTAGTTCATAGGACAACTTACCAAAAACAAAACAAAAAAAGCATTACTGTTCTTTATTTCATGTTATTAAGTGTTAAACATTAATGAGTTTTCCTTCCTTTCCTCGCGTAGCAACTTCCCATTATACCTGGCTTTTTTTTTTAATTGAAGTATAGTTAGTTGATTTACAATGGTTTGTTAGTTTCAAGTATACAGTGAAGTGATTCAGTTATACATACGAATACATATATCTATTCTTTTCCAGAATCTTTTCCATAATAGGTTATTACAAGACACTGAATAAAGTTCCCTGTGCTAAGCAGTAGGTCCTTGTTGTGTATCTATTTTAATATGCAGTCGTGTGTATCTGTTAATCCCATACCTGGCATTTTGAGCCACATGCATGTGCAGGATTTTGCAAAAACTGAGAGGTAGAGAGGAAGCTAGAGGATGAGGGGGGAGAGACATTTCACACATTATGAAAATATAAATTTTTAAAAATCACTAAAAATATCTCACTAAATTGTATTATGGACAACATCCACTAAAATATCCCATCAAAAATACCATTAATAGGACTTTTTTTTTTTAATGTAATTGGGTTTATTTATTTATTTATTTATTTTAATGGAGATACTGGGGATTGAATCCAGGACTTCATGCATGCTAAGCACACGCTCTACTGCTGAACTATACTCTCTCCACCAGGATCCATTATTTTGTTATTCAAAAGTTGTCTTTGGTGACCAATTGGTGGTCTCCGTGTCACCATCACCTTCACTGCTCGGACTACAACCACCGGTGCTACTTCTTAGTTTTGCTCAAAGGAATGTTGTCAAATATGTGCATTTCTGGTTTCCCTGAAATCAGCTAAAGCAATGGGCATGTTGGTAAATATAGAATAAGAGGTTTGTTTTTAACTTAATCTTTCAGGGCCTTGGTCGACCAGTAAGCAGCCTTTATTCCTATTTGCCTTTGTTTTCCTTCTGAAATAGACTGTGCTGGGACTTCCCCATTTAGAAAACAGTTTAAACACAGTTTCTAACACTCTAACCTCACAATTAACAGACATGACTGATTTTTATATAATAGAAATGAACTCTTATAAACTATGCGTACTGTGAGCTCCATGCTGTACTGGGTAATTTTCTCCTGTGATTGCATTTAATTAGCTGAGCTACTAATGTTTACTCACTGTTTGGTGTTTCTTTGAAATGCAGTCCAGCATAGTGGAGTGGGTCTCAAATGCCAGTGGACACTGGACATCACCAGGAGAGGACATGTTAAAACACAGGTTACTGGACCCCTCCCAGAGTTCCTGACTCGGCAGGTGGGGGGTGAGGGTTGAGAACTTGCATTTCTAATAAGTTCCCCGGTAATGTTGGTGCTGCTGCTCCAGGGACTACACTTTGAGAATCACTGGCTAGGAGTTAAAAGCAGTCACTTTACTGTCACACCAGCCTAGATTTAAGTCCTTACTTGGGGTGAGTTATATAACCTCTTTTGGCTTCAGTTCCCTCATCTGTAAAATTATACCTCCATCATTAGGCTCTTTTGGGAATTAAATGAGATAATATGCGTGTAGCGTTTAGCATGGGGTCTTGTATGAGTTAGCGCTCAGTCAGTGTTAGCTGTTACCATGGTAGCAGTTACTGCAGTATTACTGTTATTACTGAATAAAGTTAGAAAGCGACTTTGAGTTCAAAATAATTTTTGTCGTCAATTCTCTCTCTTCTCTAAAGAAAAGTTGAGCTCCCACATTGAACATGCTCTGACATCATAATGAGATTGATAACTAAGACTCTAAGGAATGATCTATTATTGGGTTTTTTCATATTATCATAGAAGTACTATATCTATCACTAGAGAGAAATTTTCATATTATCGTGTTATCATCATAACTAAGAAAAATAGATAAAGTGAGTGTCTTCTTTCATAAGGAATATAACCTTGAAAAAATCTCTAGGGAAAGGAGCTGTAATTGAGTTAATTTGTTAGCGTCATAAGCCTTATTGAATGTTATTATTGGCTGTCTGAAAAATGATACTTCCGTTCAGTAAACACACACACACAGACCAAAACAAACAATCAAGAACCTTCACAAAAAATTGCTTAATACGTTAATAATAATTTAATTTAATAGTACTTTGGAAGAGTTAGCATATACTTAGATCATAGAAGATTCCAGTTACTGAAATTACCCTGCTACTGGTCTGCACAATTCTAGAGTGAGTCCCAGAGATGGCAGAATATGTAAGTCAGAAAGACACTCATCATCTATTAGGCAAATGCCGACCTAGCACTGCCATCAGCTGTGAGCTTCTGGACACCTGGGGGCTCGTCCCGGACTCTCTCCAGCATCCGCATCTAGATTCTTTTCTATTTTAACACAGAGCCACTGAGAAACATAACAGATGCAAACACCAAAGATCGCATCCAAATCATTTGAAACAAGTTCGGTAAACATTCCCATTAAAGAAATGTCCCATTCAGTGTTGGCTTTGAATGATCCAGTATTCACAGTGAGGTAAAAAATTAATAAATGTCACCGACTTCTTTGGTTTGAAAATCTCTTGAACGCATAAGTAGAAGCAGCATTTATTATCTGCTGCCATTGACCCTGGAGCCCAGGAATGAGCAAACTACAGCCTTCTACCCTGGCCCTACTATTTTGCAAATAAAGTTTTATTGGAAGCTAGCCACACTTGTTCCCTTACCCATTGTCTGAGGCTGCTTTCAGGCTGCGACGGCAGTGCTAACTAGCTGCAGCAGAGACCACGAGAGCTGCAAAGCTTAACAGGGTTACTCTTCTTTCCTTTTATCTGGGGGAGGGGGAGGTAGTTAGGTTTATTTGTTTGCTTGTTTCCCCCCACAGTAAAGCACCGTTACCTTTTTTTTTTTTTTTTTTTAATTCAGGTAGAGTTGAACTTATTTATTTATTTATATTTTAATGGAGGGACTGAGGATTGAACTCAGGACCTCCCGCATGCTCAGAACCCACTCTACCACTGAGCTATACCCTCCCCCACTTTTTAATCCTTTACAGGAAGATTGTGACATCTGCTGTGGACAGTTAGTTGGGACACTTTGGAGAGAAATGTAGCAAAAAAAAAAAAAATGTAATCTCTTTCCTTAAAATATCTACCCTAAGAGATCATTTGTCTTCAGTAAAACAGTGTCCCAGGACAATAACAATCAATTAGCCTTAGAATTGGCTTCCACTCAGGTCATTAACTCTTCCAAATACTCAGTCTCATCACAGTGACATACCTACCAGCCCTGGGTGACATCCCACTCTGGGCCAGAGGTTGTCCTCAGTTTGCATCATTCTTGCTTCATTTAAAGACCTAATTTTGTTAGGGTTAATGAAGTCCCAGAACCCCATCAATGGCTAAATAAATCACCTCTCTCTGGGAGCCACGTGGTAATTTCAGAAGTAGAAGTTCACTTAACACACCTGCAGCCTGTTTTGTTTTATTAGAACATGGCATTGGCCTGTGTTTAAAAATGGATTTCTAGCTCTTTAACCAATGTCTTTTCAAGTACTTCAGGTGCAATTTCTATGAATTTTCCAGAAAAAAAATTGATACCCATTTGCTGGGGGAATGTTGAATAAACAAAGAATATGTGTCAGAGTGGGAAGAGCATGCCCTTTGTGGGTCACAGGGATTGAGTTCAGACTTTCCCCCTCCTCTTAGTGTGTGAAAACCCTCTGAACCTCAGTTTCCTAAATAGAGGTCATTTCTACATCATACTACATGGGATTGTGGTAAGGATTTTAAATCATGCATATAAAATGCATGGTCAGAACCAGGCACACAGCCAGTTTACAAGTGATAATTTAGTGAACAGCAGTTAAGTGGGTGCTATGGTTTGAGTGTCTGGATCTCCTTACCCCGCCCAAATTCATCTGCTGAAATCCCAATGTCCTTGGTGATAGTATTGAGAGGTGCTGAGGTCATGAGGGTGGAGCCCTCAGGAATGGAGTTAGTGCACTTATAAAAGAGGCTCCACAGAGCTGTGGTCCTGTCTCCCGTGTGAGGACACAGGGAGAAGTCAGCGACTTCAAAGTCACCTTGATCTTGGACTTCCAGCCTCCAGAACTGTGAGGAAGAAATCTCTGTTGTTTATAAGCCACCTTGCCTGCGGTGTTTTTTTATAGCAGCTCAAATGAACTAAGACAGTGGGCATAGTCATTTTTCTTTTCAAATTTCTTTTTGAGCTAATTAGTTCTCCTAGAGGCGAACAGATACTTAAAAGCAGTCATGCTTAAATGGATTCAGGTAAACCTTAATAAATTTAGGAAGCTATACCTTTACTGTAAACAGTAGTTTCAAAACACAGTTTCTAGCTGAAACTAGAAAGAGGATATGGAGACAAGGGGACCCAGATGTCTCAAGGGTGCCCAGGCACAACCCTGGTGTCAAGAACACTCCTTGGTCCCTTTCCCCATTCCTGCAGTGCTTCACAGACTCTTGCCATTGGAAATACACCATCCAGGGAATGAGCATTTCAATGATTCCCCACAAATCTTCCATCCTGACGGGAAAGGCAATAATCATCCCTGCACAGATGATACACAACTGGGTGATGCATTCAGCCCTTTGCAGGGAGAGAGCTGAACTGCAGATGCACTTCTGCAATTTACCAGCTATGTGACCCCAGACAAGGCACCCAGTTGTTCTGAATCTCCACTGCCCTTACCGTGATAAAGGAGATCATGTGGTCCTTTCAGATTCACAAAGTCTCCTCCATCTGTGGAATGTAGTGTATGCATGGACTTGAATGGAACAGGTAGGTGATTATGTGCTAACCTAACATACCTGCTGTCTCTGATTTGGGACAAGTTTCTCAGACATTTATACCCTAAGAAATTCTATGATTGCTATTTTCTGAATGGCTAAAATTTGGCCCTTGCAATGATCTGGTTTTCAGAGTTACTGAACACAAAAAACTAGTCATCCCCAGTTGGCTTTTACTGTCTATCTCCTCCCTATGGAAAGTTTCATAAACAACCACTCAGACATGCATTCTAGAGTCTTGCTAGAGGTTGGTTTCATTCTAATTGGTTTGCTCTTTACAGAGATCGCTTTTATCCCCTCTTTGAAAATTACGACAATATTGACCAATCACTGGTCATTTGGGTCATTTGGGTCATTTGCTTATGTAGTCTCAGCTCCACTGCTCTTCTGCGCCCTGCCCTGGACTTAAAGGGCTGGGATCCTGCCAACCGTGCTTTCCAGGCCCACTTGTCCCCTGGCTTCCCACTGGATTCAGGCAATGAGCTGCACTAGGGTGGGGTGGGGGCGCACCTGGCAGGTCAGAAAAGGGGAGAAAGTGACTCTCTTCCTTTCTTAGATGCCAGTGTGGGATGAGAGTGGCAGCAACTACAGCAGCCGTGTCAACAGCACGGGCGATGAGGCTGGTGACCGCAGCTGCCGCAGTGGCTGCGTGGGGCCCAGAAGGCCAGCTCTGGAGTTTCTGCTCCCGACTCCTGAGTCACAGCAGGGCTGGTCCAGAGAGAAATTGGTTTCCTGTGATGACTAATCTTTCAGTAACCTAATTCTTTTTTCTTGCTCCTCCAGCCTTTCCAATATCCTCGCAACCAATTTCTGTGTTAAGTTCCCTCTGTTAGGAATATTTAAATGATTTCCCGTTTCTAAAATTGATCCTGACTAGTAAATATTATATACAATTTTTCAGCACTTGAATCCTTAAACTAATTTAAAGCTGCCCTAGGATCTTTATTTTGAAACCTGGAGCTTTAAAAATCTGGATACAACCAGCTGCTCGTTTTATAGAATCAAACCAAAAGAATGTAACAGGGGAAAGGTCTTCTTATTAAACTCTCATAAACTTCCAGAAAAGATCTAAATTAGATGATGTATTGAAAAGTGTTCATAATAGTGGTTTGTCATTTAAATATACTGATTGTGAAAATATTTTGCCATAACAATACTTACTGTGATGAGATTTATTCTACAAACAACTTTTTTGGAGTATTTTTTTTTTTAATCGTAGGATTATACAAAACCACCTGATAAAAATAGGCACTATAATTCCTGGGCTTTTCGTTTCAAAGCCTGTTTCCCCATCTGTTACCCAAAGTCTAGGTCTTCACAACCAGAGCAGAATGGAAGATGGTGTAATTATCCTTTGACTCAGAGACAAATGAGAAAATCAGAGCAGGGAATGGACATCTGTGCTCATTTGATTTAACACCTGGTCCTATATATGATTCCTTTGAAATGCCTACTCACCATAGAGGGGATATTTATGCTCTATTCGGACACCCATCATTGGGGACGTCACTACCTTGACAGGCAGCCCATTCATTTTTTGGACAACTTGGATTTCCCGAAATGTGTCCCTTTTATTGAGCCCAAGGAATGAGCAGGCACGACGGTACCTCCTACTCGTCGCTGCTACTTATTCCATTGAGGTTTACGAAGAACAACTAGCTTCCCTATTCTTCTTGAAAGCTCTTTAATGTAAAAATAGCCAGGATGTCTCCTTATGGAAACAATTCCAGCATCTCAGAGGCAGGCTCAGTGATGAGAGGAAGTTCTCAGTGTCAGAAGGAGCCGATGACTACAAACTGAAGGCTAACCTCTTCCCTGGAAACAATGAACTTGAAAACAAAACAGTCTTTCCTTTCACACATCTGTGCAGCTTCCTTCAGAAAGCAAAGCTCAGCCCCTTCCAGAAGAGGTCTCAGCCTGAAGCGAGGTCAACATCAGATACACTGTCTCTAAGGACTTCCCCTTTACGCAGAATCATGAGGTTAACATCTTCAGCAGAGAAAAACATGTTTGTTTGAGAATGTGACTCAGAAATACTTATTCAAAATATGTCTTGCCCACCACTGTGCAAGTGTGACATTGCTAATGTGAATGGTGATGGCGGAGCAAGATGGAGGTGAATGAAGGAGAAATGTCAAGAGATAAATTTTAGGATTTAGCTAGGGACTTAATTTTAAATGTCTTTGTGCACCAGGCCTAGAAGCTTGAGTGTTATCCTACAGCAAAGAGAAGCCACTAGAGAATATTACATCTCTGTGCAGACAGATTTCCCTGGTGGCAGGGTGGAGCATAGGCTGGTGGGAGACAAGATCAGTGGTAGGGCAAGTAGTCAGGCAATAATTCAGGAAGGAAAGGATAAACCTGTGGATAATAAGGTGTCAGTGGGGCTGCACAGGATGGGGATGGAGTCAAAGGGACAGAATCAACAGGATTTAGGGATTGATTGGATGTAGAGGGTAGGAGAGAGGAACGAATAGAGCATGACTCTCGGGTTTCTGGTTTGAACAACTGGGTGGATGGCAGATTCATTCTCAAAAGAAAGGAACAGAAGAGGAATGGCAAGTTTGGGTTGTGGGGGTTGATGAGTTCTGTTTGGGGCATGTTAAATTTGAGTGCCTCTCGATCACACAAGCACAGGAAGTTGGGTAAGTAAATCTGGCGCTCAAGAGAGAGACGGCAGGAAGCAGGGATTTTGAACCAGAGATTTTGGAGTCATCAGCATGTGGATAGAGCTGAATTCACGGACAGTATGAAGTCATTCGATCATTGATTCATGCACTCATTCATCTATCCATGAAACCAATATTTAGTATCACTTTCTACCCGTACCATTACTTGGGTGGCTAAATATTGATACATCAGTGAACCACAGACAAAGGCTTGGACATCATGGAACTTACATCCTAGTGGGAAGGAGACCCACAACCAACAAGAACATGTCATGCAATGATGCTATTAGTGCTCTCAAAGAAAATGAAGGAGGGTAAGGGACCAGAGGAGGCCTCTCTGAGGAGGTTACATCCTAACAGAAACCTAAAGGAGAGAAGAGTAGTCATGAGATGACAGGAGGGGAATATCTTCTGTGGAGGGACATGGAAGGGCAAAGGCCCTGGGGCAGAAGCAGATCAGATTATTTGAGAAATACCAGGATCTTCTAGAGAGACTGTGCAGAATGAGAATGAATGAGGGCCAAAACCAAGACAGAACTGTGGAGATTACCTATCTTCAAAGTGTGAGCAAAAAAGGACCCTAAGAAGGATGAATCAGAATTCTAGAAGGAAGGGTGGTTAATTTTGTATTCTGTGAATTTAACACCACAGTTTGATGGTTCTCTTCCCAAATATCCACCACCCCTGTTTATAACTGTGTCTGTACACCCGGCAGTGGAAGAAATCTAAGAACTCACCTCTCCTTCACTCATTTGTTAGCCACAGAAGTCGGCCTGCAGTTTGGCGACTGGCTGCCTCTGTGCCTTTGCATATTGTGTTGTCCCTTCCCAGACGTTCTGGAGAGGGTGGGGGTGGGGTGGGGGAGCAAAACCCTTCCTTCTTTTTTTTTTAATTGAAGTATAGTTGATTTACAATGTTGTGTTAATTTCTGGCGCACAGCATAGTGATTCAGTTATACATATATATTCCTTTTCATATTCTTTTCCATTATAGGTTATTATAAGCTATTGAATATAGTTCCCTGTGCTATACACTAAGACTTTGTTGTTTATCTATTTTATATATAGTAGTTAGTATCTGCAAATCCTGAACTCCCAATTTATCCTTCCCCACTTCCTTTCCTTCCAATAACTGAGTTTCAGTACTTCTCTAGCAGAAAAAAAGAAAGGAAGGAAGGAAAGAAGGAAGAAAAAAAAAACAAGAAAAAAGTCCAAAATGATTTACTAGTTGTTTAAAAAATAAACAAAAAGGTAACGTTTAGTTTTGGGTTGCAGTCCTCAGGCTGCTGTATTTTGCCCTCATTTTTGCACACAGCTTTATTTGTTTCAAATTCCCAATCATAAGGAGAAGTGGACATCAAATGATCAGTATAACTGAGGGACTGGGTAATATGTCTGTTTTGGAGGAGATAATCAAGAGGACGTGCCCTGAACACTGGCCCCGGGCAACCAAATGTTACTCCCCTCCTGCCCCCCCACCCCCTGCACCACCCTGGCTGGGGAAGTGCTTTCTCCCCGCTGTTCCCACAGTGGGAGCCGTGTTCCATGATGCAGCCTTGAGGGAATGAGGGTAAGAGATGTTGAGACCATCTGGAGTGTATGTGACCGAACCCAGTTAAGGCCTCTAACTGGTTTTGATTCTTGTTGATGGGCGCCAGAGATCTACTCCTCTTATGGCTGCCCAAGACAGCCTTATATGTAAGTCCCCTTGCTGATTCAACCTGCCACCTACCAATCTGGGGCGGCCTGCCTGTTTCTTCAGTCTCTCCCTGACCTCAGTGCACAGGGCCAGTTCGTGAACCAACTGTCTTCAATAGCAAATACTGAGAACCCTGCCTTTCCTTAAATTCTCTTTGACCTTAAGTATCCCTAGAATTGGTCCTACAACTCATCAGCTGTATCCGGAGTACATAAATGTTATGAACCACAGATATTCCACCAGCCATATGTGTTGCTTTGGGGTTTCCTTTTTGACCATTATCTTATGAAGACTGATGCTGCTTACTGACAGCTTGGCACACACATGTTCTTTTTTTGTGTGGGTTTTTTTTTTTGGTTGTTTAAAAAAGAATGGCTAAAACAACATTCAAGCAGCAGAACTTTTGTGGAGAGTAGATTTGATATTAATGGCCAAGAAATATACTGCTAAAAGGCATTTAACCAACAGCATTCGTTTTTGCATATAACCCATATATTTTCAAGAGGATCTTCATAGTAGAAGAATGTGAAGCTTATCTATTTAATAACATTATGCATACATCAAAATGTATGCTCAGAAAGACCTGGAAGATATACAAATAAATTTTGTAGGATGATGGGTGTTTTCAGTTTTCTTCTGTTTAGCTGCATATTCCAAGATTTCTACAATTAAAACATATTCCTTATGTAGTAAAATAAAAATTATATTTGCAAAAGAAATAGAAATTGCCTTTGAAAATGTATTTTCCTCCAGGTTTTAGAATGTCTCCCAAATTCATCACTTGAATTATGTAGTCATCAAGGCCTATACACATTTTTAGCCAAGAAGATTTGATGATTAAGTACACTTATAGAATCTGTGGGATTCTATCAACCATGAAGATTCTGACAGTGAGGCTGAATTACATTTCAGGACTGCTGGGTTCTTGTCTTGACCACATCACCGAACACCGTCTCTGGTTTATTGGGAGAGGAAAGACAGGATGCGGTCATAGTTCTGCACCATGAAGAGCAGGGAAGTGGATGCCGTTGATCACACTTAGTCGGAGTGGTACCGGCATAGTCAGGAGCATCGCATGTGATTTTCTGGCAAAGGACCAATAATCCACGATGAGAACAGGAGTTTCCATGTCACCTACTAATCATGACAGGATTAACTTTAAAGAGCAAAGAAACCAGTTGCGTTGTGCTCTTCTAAAAGGTTATCATAAGGAGCCCGAGAGATGATGAGTCAGAGCCTCGTCTCTGGCTGGCAAGACAGTTTGCTGCCCATGGGAAGTGGATCCGAACCAGCAGCTGAGTCACTTCCCTGGGTTTGCCTGGACAGAACTCACTTTTCCCACCCATGCTAATGCAAACGGTGGCTCAGTTTCCAATTTGCTCTATTCATCAATTCACTCACTCATTCAGGTTTTAGTCATTTGACAAATAATATTTGAGCACCAACTATATGTCCATATGATGCTGGGGACACTGGAGTGAAAAAAAAGCCTGAGTCCCTACCCTCATGGAGCTTACATTTTAATGGAGGACACAGAGAATAAGCAAATAGATACACAGCATAAGGCCAGGTATTAAGTACCATGAAATATTAAGTAAAGAAGAGTGAAGGAGTAGAGGATGACAGAGGTTACTCTGCTAGTCAAAGTGTCCAGGGACATTCTCTCTGGGGAGGTGACATTTGAGTGACCTGAGGAGTAAAACTTGTGAAAACCTGTGAGTCTAGCATTCTAGGCAGAGGGAACAGCAAATGCAAAGACCCTGATAGACACCTGCCGGAGGAAGCACAAGGATGCAGCGTAGGTGACGCTCAGTGAGGGGGGCGAAAACCTAAGTGGTGCTGGGAGATCCCAGGATGCCAAATGATCAGCAGGCTCAGAGAGAAACCTGAACAGACTAAGTAGCTCAGAAGACTCTGGGAGACAGGACTCCAAGAAGGTGAAATTGATGGATCTGAACATATGGAAAGAACATTTACACTTCTGGGGAAGAGGCTGGGGTCAAGCTGACGGGAAATGCTGACATAACTAAGCAAAAAAATTTTTTAAAGATTGTTAACTCTAGGGAAAGCAAAAAAATCTGAAGGAAACAGTAATCATGATGTATCACATGGACCACTTGTGAACGGTGGCATTTCATAATAGTAAAAACACTGAATACTGATGTAACCATAGAATTATTTGCTTCTATTGAGAAATAGGGAACAGGAAGTGTACAAGTATGTGCAACACGATAGGGGAGGACTATGGGGAGTCCTAAATCCCTATATTCCATAGAGAAATTATAACAATAAAATAACGCGATTTGCAGCAACATTGATGGGCCTGGAGATCATCATTCTAAGTGAAATAAGTCAGAAAGAGAAAGGAAAAATACCACATGAGATCACTTATATGTGGAATCTAAAAAAAAGAAAAAAGAAAAAAGAAGTAAATGAACTTATTTATAAAACAGAGACAGACTCACAGACATAGAAAACAAACTTATGGTTACCGGGGGGAAAGAAGGTGGGAAGGGATAAATTGGGAGTTTGAGATTTGCAGATACTAACTAATATATACAAAATAGATAAACAACAACTGTATAGCACAGGGAACTATATTCAATAACTTGCAATGGCCTATAATGAAAAAGAATATGGAAAGGAACATATGTATGACTGTGTATAACTGAATCACTGTGCTGTACACCATAAATTGACACAACATAGTAAACTGACTATATTTCAATTGAAAACAAGCACAAAAAAAAAAAAAAAGAAATTATGATAATGCCCAAAACTTGGGAAAGAATCAAGAAGAAGCTATACAAGAAAATTATTTGGGATTACAGACACAAATATTCTTTAAGTTGAAAGACCTGAACAAGATTGCTTGGAGAGTACAAAATGTGTAAAGGAATGAGAAGTCAGTTGCAGGGCTTTTTGGCTCTCTAAACTATGCACATGGATAAATGTGATAGAAAAATTCTCTTAATTAAAAAAAGAGAATGATAATATGAGTGAAGACAAAGTCTAGAGCAGCGCAAAGTATACAGTAGTAGTAAGAGAATTTTCCTCCATGATGGAACTGACATACCATATGGAAGCTACTTGAACCGTGTCTAGTGTGGCTGAGAACTGTTTTGCATTTTATTTAATTCTAACTAATGTGTATTTAAATGGCCACATGTGGCCAGTGGCTACCATATTGGACACTGCAGTCATACACAGTGGCCGGCTCCTATCCAGGATCAACTTTGTTTCCTTGACCCTTCTTTCTTCAGCTTCATTCTTTTTTTCTGTCCCTACTGAACCATTCCCACCAGCCAGGCTAAAATATCAGTTAGTCACCTTGTCTGAAAATGCTGCTTTGCTCCACCCACCTCTATGATGACTCACCCCATTTCTTGGTTCTCTTTACAGCAAAACCCTTCAAAAGGGCTCTCTATCCCTGCGCTGTCCTACACAGCAGCCACTAGCCACATGTGGCTATTTAAACTTAAATTAATTCAAATTCAGTAAAGTGTAAAATTCACTTCCTAGTTGCCCTGGCTGCATTTCAAGTGCTTAATAGCCACGTGCGGCTAGTGGCTACTGTATTGAACAGAGACAGAGACAGGACATTTCTGTCATTGCAGAAGGTTCTATAGGACAGCACTGGAGCCGGGGTGGAGGGCAGAGTAAATGGGTACAGTTGCTGGTTATTTCGCACAAGCCAACGTTCCAGCTGCAATTCTTCCCTCATGATGGCTGTGAAATCAGACCAGCTGAGAACTCTCACTGCCATGGCTGTGACCACAACCATAACCTACACAGCAGGAAGGAAGGGGAGGTCCCTTCCTGGAGATGTTTTGCTGTAATAAAGTATGGGAACTTCCTCAGTCAAGGTTCTTTTGATCTTAAGAAATAGAAACCAGTTCAACCCAACTTAGACAAGAAAAGGAGATGGACTCTAATGATACAGGGGTGTCTTCTGGAGCCCTCAGGAATGTACTTGAAGAAACTTCCAGGGGCCCAGGCAGAACCATCTTTGTCTTTTCCCCTTCTCCCCCTAAAAATATGATTTCTTATCTCTGCTTCCACACAAGAAGCATTTTTTTCTTTTCTTTTAAAAAAAAATTCCACTTTATAGAATTCTCAGCACACTTGATGCATGAGAGATGGCCTCCCCCACAATACTCTTGGTTCTTATTACCTCAGAACAAGAAAACACCTCAGATGAACAGAAACACATCAGTCCTAGTCTCAAACATCTGACAGAATCTGATTAGTCAAATTTAAGACAACTGCCCTACGCTTCTTCAAAAAGCTCTGCCAGGTGACAGGGCCACGGGTACAAACTCGACTTCAGAGGCCAGTTTCCAGGGCCTGGGGCCACCCCAGAGCCCCCTGGAGACCTGACTTCCTCTGAGAAGCCCTTCCTGTGCTGTCACCTTCGCGGTCACACTTGAAGAGAGTGTCATGCGCGTTGCCTCTCCCACAGCTGCGCAGATTTCATAGCTCACTTCCTGCCCACAGTTGAGGCTGGGGCCTCAGGCCTTTTGGGCCAGGCCCCTGGCTTCTTTGGCACTACTTCACAACTCTTTCTAACATACGTTAGGCCCCATCTATCTACTTCCAGACATGTCTATGAACAGGAACCATAGCCAATATTTTCTTTGAGGGACTGACTTCTGATATGAGCTTTATGCCTTTGCTTTTTTGTCCCCAACCCTCTCCAACTCTTTCTGTCTCTGTCTCTCTCTTTCAATACTTGGCCAAACACAACCAGTAGCAACCACATATAGTACTAAGTTTCTGTTTCCTGACATCTGCCTCCATCAACTACAAGTTCAATAAGTGAGTGGTCTGCCTTCAAGGTCATCACAAGTAACACCTTTACCAAATGTTTTGCCTTCTTCCCAGCCTCTGATATCAGTTTCCTCATTGTTACTACCTGATTGCTAAGCCAATATTTTAAGGTTTTTTTTTTCAAGCAGCATATCACTTTTGGTACTAACTTTTGTATCGGTTAGTAAGGGTTTTTGTTTGTTTGTTTAATTGTTTGTTTTTACTGCAGTAACAATTCACCCCAAGAGTCTCGGTGGCCTTAATGCAATAAAGGTTATTTCCACTGCACACCAGCTCCTGTCTGATAGGAGCCAGGTGAGTCTTCAGGGCAGCTGCCTCCCATGAGCTGGGTCAGCTGTTGAGGTGTCTGTCCTGGGCTCTGTCACCTCAACTCATAGCCTCAGCAACTGGCCAATAAGGGAAGAGGTCACAGGGAAAACTCACATCAGCTTTTTCTATTGGCCAGAATTAATCTTGTGGCCCCACCTAACTATAAGGGGGCTGGAAATCCGAGAGAGAACATGGATAATTGTTGAGCATTAACTGTCTCTTCCACAGTCCATGGAGGCCTCATGATGAGAGAGCAAAGCTATAAGTTCAAAATAGCTTGGACAATGAGTCACCACCAAGAGGGTTCTATTCCCGGAGAAGCAGCTGACCTGCCCTGGAATTTGTTATGTGTGAGAAGCAAAATGTTGTAGAGTTAATCCATGGAGATTTTGAGATTTAATTATTCTTGCATCATCGTCCATCCTATCCTGATGAATAGAGGAGCACAAAAGAAGGTAACGGTAAACGAAACAACATAAGCTTACTTTCCCTGAAGCAATTGTAATTCCAATCAAAACACCAATAGGATTTTTGGAAGAATTTGACAAAGTGAGACAAAGCTAATATGGAATAATAAAGGAGTGAGAATAGCCAGTACAATGTAACTGGAATAATCAGAGAGAAATAATTTTACCCAACATTAAGACATTGTATAGGTAGAGAAATTACAGGAAGTACAGAAAGACATTACAGAGAAAGTACAGGAAGTAACAAAGATGTTAGTGAGAGGGGAGATCCCGGAGACAGACCCAGAGATACAGCTGAGAATTTAGAACATAAGTAAAATGGTATTTTAAGTCAATGGGAGAATGTGAATAATTCATTGTTGTGACCAACAAGCCATTAGGAAGAAAATGCAAAAGTACCTCACTTCTTATGCCCAAATAGTATCTAGGTAGATCAATCCCTTAAATGTAAAACACAAAATAATAAAATACTAGAAAAATCATTGGTAATTTTTTTTCTTCACAGTTTTGAACTGGGGAAGGTCAAGAGTCATTTCTGACAAGATTGACAAATTTACATGAAAGTTAAAACTTCTATAAGACAAAGAATATCATACACAAAGTCAAGACATAAACCACAGGGTAGAAAAAAGTATTTGCAATTTATATAATGGGAAGGAGGTCAATTCCTTTAATACACAAAGAGATCTAAAAATTAGCAAGAAAAAATGTGAACAATTCAACGGAAAAACAGTCAAAAGTAGACAATGTGAGGCAAAAAAAGCAGACAATAAACACATAAAAGGGTTTTTTCAAATTTTAAATTATCAAAGAAATGTAAGTTGAAACAAGATACCATTTTTCACTTAGTAGATTTGCAAAAATAAAACTTTGCTCATACTCAAGGGTATGGGAAACATGAACTCTCACATATCATAAATGGAATGTAAATTGCTGCAGCTTCTCTGGAAAGCAATTTGGCAATAATTATTAAAATTTGAAAAGTGCATTCTCCTTAGCTCAGTAATTCCCCTTCTAGGAATTTTTCCCACAGAAATGCTTGCCCAAGGAGGCAAATATATACAGTATAGAGACAGCACAGTAATACTGTTTGTAATAGTAATAAACTAGATGAAATTTAAATGCCCATCAAGAGAGAATTAAATAAACTACAGTGTCCCCTACAAAGTGGAGTGCCACACAGCTGGTCAGAAGAATCAATACATTTATCTGAGTTGATATAACAAAAAAAAAATCGAAAACTAAATCATTTTAAGTGAAAAAATAAGGTAGAACATAATGTTATTATAAGTGAAAATTCCAAGAATTATATTTTATATATATATTTGCCTACATGTACAGATATACACAGAAATTTCTTGGAAAAGAGAAATAACAGCTCTGATTATGTTCAGCTATAATTACATTATATATGAGGGTGAAGGTAGAGATGAGCATTTACATTTCTTGCTATACCCTATTGTATTGCTAGAATTTTTTAACTTTTGCACACATTATTTTACAATTAAAAAAAATTCAAACCGTTAATTCTTTCATATCAATATTGATTCTATATTTTTACCTGTCAATCTGGATCGATAATGATATTAGCAAATACAAAAAAAAAAGAAGAAGAAGAATGACCAAAGTTAGATATTCAGAATATGTCAGAATATATTACAAAGTTACAAAATGAGTAAGCTAGTCACCAATCGTAACGAAAGAAGAGAGTCACAGTGTTCAGGAACTGACAAGTCCTGTTTCCACTCCCAGGAAAAAGTCTCCACGTTTAAACAGTAGCCTTTCCAAAGAGAAATAAAAAATAACACTAGTAGCTCGTATTTACTGAGCAGTGACTAAGTGGGACTTGGTACATGAATTATCTCATTGCATCCTCACAAAGTCCATGTGGTTGGGGCTCTGCCGTCAGCTCCATTCTACCAAGGAGGAAACTAAGAACCAGAGAGAACTTAAGAAGGATCACAAGCGATCCAGGGCTTGTGTTTCAAAGCATGTGTAATATGCGCCCGTGGGCTTCAGTGCCGACTCCACCACTTACCCTCTGTGTGTTCTCAGGAGAGTCACTTAACACACCCCGTCAGTAAGTTGAGGATGGTGATTGATAGAACCCACCTCACTGGGTTGTCGTGGGGGTTAAATAACACACGTGCTGGGCTTAACTCAGTGCCCAGCACTCAGCAAGCTCTCAGTGCATGTCCGCTATTGTAGTTGCTGTTGCAGGGCTGTTTATGATATGGTTTCTCATGGGTCCAGTCCGGGATCTTTGCAGGCCCTCCTCCTCCCCTCCTTGAACTCAGTCTCCATTCCTGCTCAACTTCCTTGCACCTCCCCCATGGCTTCCCAAGTCTTCTGGGCCTCTGTTGCTCCCTCTGCTGCAGTGTTTGTTTCCACCTTCCATCCCTTCTTCACTTGGCTCGTTCTCATCCTGAAGACTCACCTGAGACATCACTTCTTCCAGGAAGCCTTCCTTGACCTCAGCTTTCTGGGTTAGGTGCTCCGCTTGAGTTCCAGTACCATCCTTTGCTTCCCCCTCTCATTGTACCCATCAATCTGTAACTTTCTAAATTTTTAATCTGCCATCGCCCACTCAGCTGTGAGTTCTTGGAGCCGGGTTGAAGTTTTTCTTCATCTGGTTCCTCCAGTGTGCAGCACACAAACTGGCAATAAATATTTGCTAAATGAATTAAGTGGTAACTGAAAAAAGAATAGTCTGCTTGTCCTGTGACCTCTGATGACCACTCGTAGGAGGCTTTCCTTTTGGAAAGCAGGATGTAAGTCAGGCAGACAGTTGTTCATACATTAAATTCTTCTTATTTGCTCCTACTACTGTTCTAGGTATGAAGGCCACCATGTAAATAGGACAGAGTGTCCTTCCCCTGGGTGGCGATAGTCTAGTGCAAATGGGAAAGAGACGGAAAACAAGTAAGTGAAAAGATGATTTCAATAGTGATACATTCTACAACCAAAAATGGAACGAGGTTAAGGGTAGACCGAGACGGGGAGCAAGAGGCTAATGTGGACCGTCTGGTCAGGGAAGGCCTCTGTGAAGGGGACTTTTAAGCCGAGACCTGAGTGACAGGAAAGTTTCAGTCATGCAAAGTCAGGGTGGGCGCGAGTCTGCATTTTCACCGGCAGGAAAAGGGTTCGGGCTCCTCAAGCCCAGTTTCTGCAGATGAGGTCAGACAGTGAGAGGTCACGACGGGGTTGGGTAGGGCCACTTAGGCCAAGAGAAGATATCTAGATTTTGTTTTGCCCACAGCAGGAAGCCACGAAGGCTTTTATACACAGGAGTGAGATGATCTGATTTAGTATTTTTAGAAGATTACTCAGCTTCTGTGCAGAGGGCATGAATAGAAGCAGTATCAGGTTATCGGTGTAGGACAAGGAGATGACTGGAGCTGGCGATGTGGAAAAGCGGGTGGATTTAGGCTGTCTCAGGGCAGAGTTGACAGGACTCGCTGATGTGATGCTTGAAGGCAGAAGCAAGAGGAATAGAGAATGACCCCTCAGTCAGACGTAGCAGCTGTGTGGATGCTGGTGTTACTCACTAAGGTGGTGGCAATTAGAAGAGAAACAGGTTCGAGGCACAGCAGGTGGGGAGGAACCCAGAGTTCTTTTGGGGGCGTACTGGGTAGCAGATACCATGATATGTCCATCAGTGGGTGCAAGCAGCCGGTGGGCTACACCGGGTGGGAGCTCCAAGTCTGCTGATCACCTGCCGATGAAACACGGAGTAGGACAGATACAGATACAGGCGCCAAAGAGTGTGAAGGAGGTCAGAGCAGGAGGAAGGGAAAGGAGAGAAGGGAAGAGGAGAGGTGAGGAAGGAAGGAAGGAGAGAAGGATCAGGGCCCCAGTGAAGCTCAGGTGTGCTCGGAGAGAGGAGAGCGGGCAACACGAGCGATGGAGGAGGGAAATCCGGCCCAGGGAGCGTGTGCTGTAGAAGCCGAGACAAGAACATGACAGGCTGAAGAAAGCGCTGAGAGGTCAAGTCAGATCAAAGCAGCAGTGCCTGGATTTGACAAAAGGGAGGCCTTTGATGACTTGGGTTAGAGCCATTTCAGTGGCCGGGACGGGATGAAAAGCTCAAGGCTGGGGAGTTGAGAGGATGAGGACTGAGACGATGACTCTAGGCAACATTTTAAAGATGGTTCCTTGTGAAAAAAAGAAAAATAAAAGAAGTGACACTGGCAGAGCAGGAAGGAGCGGTCAAGAAGGTGGGGGAAGAGGTTTGGGATTTCCTATTTAAGATGCAAGCTTCTGGCACCTTTATCCGAGCACAGAGCCAGAGAGAAGGGCTGGTTGCCCAAGAGGACGGATGAGAAGGGGAGTCCAGGCACAAGTGGAGGGAGAAGAGTGGGGTCACCTACTGTGACCACAGGAATGGCAAGGCACCCAGCAGTGGCCGGATGGTAGCGTCGATCCCGGAACAGTCTGGCAGCTTCTATTTTCACAGTAAAGTCTGAGTGAAAGGCGTCCGCAGGAGCATGAGGAGAGGAGGAAGCAGGTGTTGGAGTTCAAGGGGGGAGAAGCTGTGAACAGTTTCCTGTCGAGTGGACGGTGAGTCACCAAGGGACGTGTAGGCGGGTCACCAGTTGCTGGGAGAGCCATCCTGTTTGGTGATCGTGAGTTATAGTGAGACTAGGTTCTAAGCTTTCATTTCCTCATTTTCAGCTGTTCAGAATAGCTAACTGTAGGCGATACCATGGGAGGAATTTTTTTTTAATTGAAGTATAGTCAGTTTACAATGTTGTGTTAATTTCTGGTGTACAGCACAGTGATTCGGTCATATGCAGATGAGAGGGCTTTTGACCAGGAACAAAAATGCTTCAGGGATGTACATTCCTGGCACCTGAGGCAACGGAGCCAGCACTAGGGAACGAGTGAAGCGGGGAAGCTTCCTGTAGGAGTCACTACAGCTCTCTCAGCATCCTTCCCTCCTTCCTCTTCCATAGTGGAATCCAATTTGGTTCAGGTGTTCACCCAGCCCCTGGGATTCACGGGAATGGGAAACTGAATTCATCTGCAGTTCTAGGGGAAGCTGATGTTCTAAACCAACCAGCACACGCCACTCTTCTGATGATGGTTATTAATGATGGTCTAGGGGTGGGCATGGGGCCCACGTCGGTCCAATCAGATGGAAGGGAAGGACCTGATTCCCGGGTGGACTCCTATTGTTTCCCACTCACACTTAACAAAAAGGAGGAAACCTGAGGATCCATCTGCTGGTCACAGTTTTGAGATGAGGCTGATGTGGATAGCAGTGGGGGGAGGTGGAGATAGTGTGAGGCCGCCATGACACCATTAAACCCCTGAATCAATCAGCCTTGAAGCCCATCTTACTTTTAACCTTCCTATTATTTGACATAATTAAATCTCCTTATTTTTTCAAAACCAGCTTGAATCCGGGTTGCTGTTACTTGCAGCAAAAGCCTCCTCCTAGACACAATTGTTTTTCTGTATTTACAGTGTATCAGCAACCTTCCAAGCTGGATTGACAGATGTGTGGCTTACTCTCAGTTAAACATTCTGTCTGATGGCAGAGTGAGTTTGTGCCCTGGAGGCAGGACTCAGGGTCCCTGCGCCTGCTTCTGCCCCCACAGTGTAGGGTCACCAAGAGGCAGATATGTTTGTCCACAAACCGGTTTGGCCAGTTGTCCTTGTTTTGTAGCTAAGTAAACCAAGGAAATATGAGTGAGGAAAAGAATTGTTGTTGTATAAAATCCAAACTGAATGCCTCTAACAAACAGTAAAGGGAAAGTAGCTTAAAAAACAAACAAGATAAAATCTTTTGGGTGTGGGCAAGACAAATGTAAACAATTTGGTGTAATTCTGTTTAATCTAGAAAACTCTGACTCGCATTGCTTCTCCTCTCTCTCTGGGTTCTCTCTCTACTTTAAACATGCTGGGACTGATGACCACTGGCCATTGTGTCAACCTTTACTTTTTAAAAGTTCACGCAGAGCTCCAATCAGCTGTCGTATGCTTAAAGAAGAAAATGCGTCCCTTCAAAATATTTTCAAATGAAGTTATGTTTTTTGTTTTACTTCAAAAAAATATGTTTTACTTTAATAAAATATTCCAAATGTTTTCCATTTTCACTAGTTCCCTATTTTAACTGGCTAACTGAACTGATTACTCAACTAGTGGGCAGACTGGGGGCTTCCGAGAAGACGTGTCACTGTCCCCCATCAGCTCCCTCTTCCATTCGGTCAGCCCATTGCCCTCAAACTCTCTTTTTTCTCCATCTCATCAGCACCTATTTTTACAAAATTATAATTAAAGTAACAAGAGTCCCTTCCATTTTAAGAAGACATCTTGAAGGATCTACACTACAGTGTTAACTGCCTTTTCTGCATGAAGAGCTTATGGATTTTTTTTTCTTATCATCATGGCCATGAACAAGAATGATGTGAGCTAGTATTGATTTAATGATAAGAAAACGCACATAAAAGTTTTTGGTTTTTAACATTAATAATAATAATAAACATAAAAGTCTTTGTTCCCCCAAGAACAAGAATACCTTGTCTATTTATGAGAATTTACCCTTGACAAAGAACTTTTAGGTCCATTGTATCAGTGGCACTTCATAACCACTCAACAAGAAAATCATTTAGTCTCACTTACAGATGAGGACACCAAGGAGGAGAGAAAGGAACAGATCGGCCTCAGATGGCAAGGCTGATAAGAAATAGAGCCTGTTTAGATGCACAGGTCCCTGGTGCCTGCTTCAAATGATTTTTGCATTCCTCTAAATTACCAAAGATTTAGACCAAAAATAGACCAATCATAGCTAAATATACCACCTCTGCCAGAATGGAGACGTATATCTATATTACAATTTTTTAGCGATATAAATAAATGCAGTTTTAAATGATGGAAGCCCAAGTCCAAAAAGAGACAGGAGGGGGAGGAAGGTGTCCCCAGCACAGCTGACGACTCCTATACAAGGTCAGTGTCATATGGGAGATGGCAATTTCTTGTCTAAATCACACTTAAGACTTCAGGATCAGCTTTTGGGCTTTGGCACGGCATTCGGCGAACTGGGAGTGATAATACGTAAATACCGGTGTTAGGATTTTAATGGTAATGTGCGTTTAGCACAGTAGCTGGTGAGTCTGTCATCATCACTACTAATACTGTTAGAAGTAACCTCAATACCACTCTTTTCACAGAAGGTAAAGGACTTGTTGGGTACCACCTGGGTGATGGGCATTCGAGCCAGAAGATGAGGAATCAGAACAGCACTCTCTTAGGATTCCTCAGAGCTGTTAGGATTTATCTCTGCTTGGCTCAGGTCTTTTTATTCTCATGCTGAGAATTTGGCCTCTCAGAGTTTTGGGGGCAACCTCTTTATCACCTGCAATAGTCATCACCTCCCCTTTGGTCCCCTGAGCCTTCTGAGAATGGGAAAACTAGTCTCTTTGCAGAGGAATTCCACAGTTCCTTCCATGCTGGTAGTTAGTCTTGACTCCCCATTGCCATAGAGAGTTCCAGGAGGCTGCTACCTTGTGTATTTCCCCCACGGAGAGAATGGAGGATGGGGGCCTCATTCACAGGTGGCCTGAGCAGCCCTAGTGCCGTGTGAGCCCTCAGACAAGCAGCCCCCACAGCCTTGTGTCTGTCCCACCTGCCCACCATCTTTCCAACCAACTGGCCAAACCTACTGTGTGTTGACGTGATTTATACTTTGCAAGGGTTTCCCATTATATGTCACAATGTTGTAAGGAATTATAACAACTCCATTTTGTAGTTGTAAAACCCAAATAGTCTTTGAAAGCTGACCCTGAAGAAAACCTTAGATGTTAGCCCACCCCAACCCTTCCCTTTTTTTGATGAGGATGTCAAGGCCCTGAAAGCTTAGGTGGCTTGTTCCAAATCACAATGGCAGTGACGACAGCATGGGCGGCTCAGCCAGCTATGGCACTAGGCACTTTACGCACATCGTCTCTCTTGTTTTCAGCATCTTACAAGGTGGGAAGCATCAGAGTGTAACAGGGAAGAACAAACCTGACTCCATATGATACCTGTTCCTTTAGCTCTAACCCTGGGCTCTGGTCCCTGGGCTTAGTCCTGCCGGTTCTGCACCTTTTGTAAAAGAACGTTGCCTAGAGCCTGAAATGTACAGGAGAGCCCATTCTCAAGGCTCTGACCTTTAAGGGTAATAATAACCTTAATAAACCTAAATAATTTTCCATCATAAAAAAGTTGCAAAACAGAGAATAACATTTGTCATGTTGGAGGTTTACAGGGGCACCATGACCTGACCTAGGTGGACGGCTGCAAGAACAAAGGATTCTGACACCAAGAAGTTTGCAACAACCAACCACACCCCCTCCCCCTTTTAGTTTAAAAGGAGCCTGAATTCTGACTTGGGTGAGGATGGTTCTCTAGGACATTAGTCCCCCAACTTCTCAGTCTGCTGGCTATCCAAATAAAGTCATTATTCCTTGCCACAGCACCTTGTCTCTTGATTTATTGCCCTCCCATGCGGTGATACCATGGACTCGGTAACAAGAGGAGGAAACTAGGAGGGTAGGAGTCAAACTCAGCTTTTCTGATGCAAGCGCAGTGCTGCGTCTGCTCCCGGGGGCTAGTCCACTCCAGAGGTCAGGGCCATCCAGATGGGGGACATGCTCTGAGCCGGGGAGAGAGAAATGGGCAAGGCCTGCCCATGGCAGGAAGGAATCCGTACATGGCACAGACACTGGGAAAGCAGATGAATTGCAGGGAAGCTTGGCTAAGGATAAGGCTGGAGACAGGTATCAGTAAAACCAGCAAAACCATCATTGTAGCCGCTCGCTCCAGCCACCCAGGATTTCTCTTAGTAGTGATGAAATAACATTTATATTCTAACGTGGGGCAAGAAAAATTAAACATAAAATTCTCTCTCTGTGTCTGTTTGGGCCTCCCCTCACCTCCCTAATGTGTGGTTGGCATCGGCATTACACATTAACCAGAGCTCTTCAAAGATGGGAATGCCTGCTCAGCCATGAAGATCTTTTTTTTTTTTCCTTTCTTTTCTTCTGACTCTAGCAATGGAACTTCTTAGAAGAAAAGCGTTCTTTCCTCACTCTGTAGGGGGGTCGTCGTGCCTTGCTGCTCACTTGGTACCATGCTTACCTGGACTATGAATTCTTGGCGAACTTTACATAAAATATCAGTATCTCATTTTGATGTACGATCCTTTGTCTCAAAAAATGTGTATGACTTTGCCTTGGACATCTAACAGGGACAACAGTTCTCAGAGTTTTCTGAGAGTCTGTCTCCCAGGTTATAACCCTCAGTTTGGCTCGAATAAAATTTCTTATTTTTCTTCTTAACTTGATTGTTAATTGACTTTTCATTGACAGCAACACAGTATGAGCAACACGGAGCTGCATGAGAGGCAAGGAACAGGCCAGAGATTTTTAGCAGGATTTTTTTTTTTTTTTTTTTTACATAAACCTCCCAGAGTCTGGTGAACTCTGAACAAAGGTCTAAAAGAAAAGGCTGCTGATTACATGAATTGTCACCAAGAGTACATCAGTGGTTTTTAACCAGAATGATTGTGCCCCCAGGGGACACTTGGCAATGTCTGAAGACATTTTTGATTGTCACAAAAGGGTGAGAGGATCCTGGGGGTGCTACTGGCAAATGTGGAGAGGGGCCAGGGACACTGCTAAGTATACTACAGTCCACAGGACAGCCCCATTCCACAAAGAATTATCTGGCCCATGACATCCCTGGTCCCGAGGTGTGAATGAAACAGAGCTGCATGTAAACATGACCTCAATTGTACACCAAGCGCCTCAGATTCAGAGAAATAGTGAAGTTGGGCTCAGGGCACTGGAGTGGAGGTGGCAAGACCTAATTTCTAGTCCTGACCTGATGATGACTGGTTAGAAGCTTGGGGAAGGTCATTTGCCTTCTCTGGTCTTTTTCTCTTCCTACAACTAGGGCAGCCTCATGACGGCACCAGATCCTTCCCGGGATGGGCTGGTGGCACATTGGAAACAACGGGGCTACTTCATCTTCACAGGACGTCGTTAAGCTGTGATAACCAAGAATCTCAAAGGTTTGTGTCTCATGGCAGTTTTAGTAGAAAATCAGCACTTCCACCCTCTACTTATAAAGGTAATCCAGTCATTATAGAAACATAAGGAAACATAAGATAACATAGAATAACATGCACACAAAAACATATCTTATAATCCCACTCCTTAGAAAGGACTTTTATTCTAGAAGTCTTCAGATACCAGACTCTACCATTTTGAAAATGGAGAGGAAGTGGAGAGGGTGAGGTCTCTGCACTCCCCTTCTGTTGCTTTTGGGTTTCTGTTGTTTTTTTTCTTTTTCACTTCCTTGTACTGCAACAGAGCTTTACAGACTTTGAGTCGGAAGTGGAATGCAAGTATTTTGAACTGTGAACTACTTTGCACTAGTGTCTTAACTTCTTTTTTTTAATTTTTAATTGTGGTTAACATATAAATAACACAAAATTTACCCCTTGTCATTTTTAAGTGTACAGTTCAGTAGTGTTAAGTATATTCACATTGTTGCATAACTTAGTCCCCCAAATTTTCATCTTGCAAAACTGAAACTCTATGCCCATTAAATACAACTCCCCATGTACCCCTCCCCTCAGTCCCTGGAAAACACCATCTACTTTCTGCCTTATGAATTTGACTAGTCTAGACACTTCATGTAAGTGGAATCACAGAGCTCTCGATCTTTGTGACTAGTTTATTTCACTTAGCACAGTGTCTTCAAGGTTCATCTATGTTGTAGAATGTGTCAGAACTTCCTTCCTTTTTATGACTGAATAATATTCCATTGTATGTTTACAGCTTTTTTGTTTGTCCATTCATCTGTCAATGGGCATTGGGCTACTTCCACCTTAAGTCTGCCATGAACACCAGTGTGCAAATACCTCTTCGAGACCCTGTTTTCCATGTTTTAACCTCTTGAGTTTCCTTCTCTTCTTTTGTAAAACGGGGAAAAGAAGAATACTTGCCTTGCATGCCTTATAGAGAGAGTGCTAGAGAAACAGTGAAAGACAAATAGCAGTTATGTTCCCACCAGAGCAGGAGCAGGGGATTGGATGGGGAGAACTGGCCCTCGCTGGAAATGCTGGGTAGGAAATGCTGGAAATGACAAGGCTTGGGAAGGTGAGAAAGACTGCAGCCCCTGCTGTTCCAGCACAAGCGCCTATGCTCACCCAGGGCTGCCGCGTCCCCCAGCCTGGCCCTCCTGCTGTTGTAGCTTTCCTCCTTGTCTTTGGTGTGGGGGTCTGGTTTCTTATAAAGCCCTTCTTTGCTTCCTCTGGAGAATGTCTGTCATTTTCCAAGAACCCCTTAAATAAGTGTCCTGCTTACAAAGCACCTGTCTAAGAACTCCAGCACGTCTTGTTTCCCCCTGTAGTAGGGAAGAACAAATCTGTCTCCATATAAGGTCTGTTCCTTTGGCTCTAACCCTGGGCTCTGTTTCCTGGGCTTAGTCATGCTGGTTTTACACCTTTTATAAAAGAATGTTGCCTAGAGCCTGAAATATACAGGAGAGCCCATTCTCAAGGCTCTAACTCTTAAGGATATAACACTTTCCCATTCATATAGAGGTAAAAAGTTGCAGAACAGAGAATAACACTTGTCATATTGGAGGTTTACAGGGACACCATAACCTGACCTACATGGACAGCTGCAGAATAAAGGATTCTGGCATCAAGAAGTTTGTAACAAACAATACACACCCTCCCCATTTTTAGTATAAAAGGAGCCTGAATTCTGACTTGGGGAAGATGGTTCTCTAGGACATTAGTTCCCCCATCTTCTCAGTCTGCTGGCTTTCTGAATAAAGTTGTTATTCCTTGCCCCAACACCTTGTCTCCCGATTTACTGGCCTGTTGTGCAGTGAGCAGAGTGAGTTTGGACTTGGTAACAGAGCCTGAGTAACAAAAATCAGATTATGTCCGTATTTAATAATCCCTATGCTGTAAATTTACAGATCTTTGGAAAACAACTCTCTCAGAAGTATAGGGCTATGAACTTCTTCTCGAGGAGGCTAAATCCAATCCTGGTGGGCCAGCGCCTTGTCTCAAAGGTACTCTGTTTCCTTCCAGAACTCAAGTGACTCCCAGGAGACTTGGGCCAGTAATCCCCCCACCTCTAACCTTTCACAGGCCTTTGACCTCCGTCCTCACTGGGGACGTAACAATGACAATAGGATCTTCCAGGCTGAAGCACTTGACGGCTTATAAACCACTTTCGTACCTTTTATCCTGTCTGAGTCTCACAGGCCTATGAGATGAGCAGTCAGGGATACTTCAGTGTGTCTGTTTCAGAGGTAAAGAAGTAGGTGCTCAGAAACACAGTCAGGACGCAGAAGAGCCAAAACTGAACCAAGTTTTCTGTCTCCTGCTCCCATGACCTGACATTCCACCCAGTGAAGTGATGAGGATGACAACCTGGGGGTCACCAAGGCCATATATGGGAGCTCCCAAGTCAGAGACAGAAGGGATAGGAATGGCTCTGATTTTTTTTTGGTTTTTTTTTTTTTTAGTTACTTCCAGTTTTAAGTCACCATTGAATAATGACATAGGGGTAGAGAAACACTAGTGTATGCATACGTGTGCACGAGGAGAGAAAGCAGCAAAGAACTTGCAAATAGGAGGAAAAAAAGAAAACGAAATACTACCTGATCAATTATGATGAGTCCTGACAGCTAAATCTTGAAGTTAATTACACGTGTAGGTGGTCCTACTTGAAAGGATCGCTTACAGATTTATAATCGAGACTCTGCCAACATGCTTAAACTATTAGCAAAAGAGAAAGAGTTGTCTGTTGTTTAAAACGATGCATTGAGCTGCTGGGAAAAAATTCATCACCTGAGCATAGCTTGCAGCAGTGCCATTAGGAAGAGTTCACGCTGTGAGAAAAACACAATTATGGCAGCTCTGAAGATGTGCCCTTTTAGAACCCCTCCGGAACTAAAGGATGTAGAAAGGATTTAGCCACATGACCTATATCCCTGCTGCTGTCTGTTTCTGTTCTGCTCCATTCATCACAACTAACTAACTACTCACCTGTGACTAAAGAGTGACGTCATCCAAGCCTTTGTGCTGGTTTACTAAAATACTTACGTGGCCCTCCACTGTCTCCTTAGCTCCCTCTCCTACAGCTTTCTTCCCGAGGCAGGGTCCTGTTTGTCTTTTGAATAGCACAGAAGCATCATTTTCCTTCTTTGATCATTCCTGGGGGATGGCAAACCTCCCACTCTTACAAGCAGGGGACGTCTACAAATGTCTTGTTTTCAGATGAAACGCTGTCCACAGTTAAGAAAAATGAAATCCCATGTTTTCCTTGAGGATGACTGAGGGAACTTTTTTTTTAAATCTTTGCTAGATCTCCATTTGATTCGAATTTTTTTTTTTTCCCATTATAGAGCATGCTTTGTGAGTGGGCCCCGTTCAGATGAAGTTAAGTGCTCCAAATTAAGTATATCGCTCTGCTTGGGAAATCACCAGGGCTGGCAGAGTGCTGTGAAGTTGGCAGTGGATGTGCCTCTGACTTCTGAGACCAGCAACTGCCTCAAGGCCACGGAGAGTCTAGTCTGCTTTCCCCTTCCCCTGGGGATAGTCGGCCGTGGTGGGAGACATTCTGGATGGTCACAACCGGGGGAAAGAGATGCTAGCGGCCTTTAGTGGGTAGAGGCCGGGCGTGTTGCAAAACATCCTGCAACGCACAGGCCAGCCCCTCACAGCAATGACCAGACCTGTATTCCCTGCCAGGGCTGCAGTAATGAGGCACCACAGACTGGGCGCCCTAAACAACAGGAGCGTATTGACACTGTTCTGGAGGCTAGAAGTGCGACAGGCAGCATTCCTTCTGTCTGAGGCTCTGAGGGAAGCATCTGTCCTTGGCTTGCAGACAGCCATCTGTCTTTCTGTCTCTTCACTCAGCGTCCCTCTCCAAGTCCAAATTCCCCCTTCTTGTGAGTCACCCGTCCTGCTGGATCAGGTCACCCTCAGGACCTCACTTTAACTTGATCACCTCTGTAAAGAGCCTGTCTCCAAATCAGGTCACCTTCTGAGGTCGTCAGGGTTAGAACTTCAGCATGTGAACTTTAGGGGACACAGCTCGACCCAGAACACAGCCTCAAATGGCGTTAAGGCCGCGGTTGAGACACCCTCATCGGAACGGTCGCTTAACTTCTCTGCCCTCTCCTTTCTGCTTTTGATTTGGCTGCATCTTTGGAACAGCATTCGCCCAGAAAAAAGATGGGAATTCTCTCTGAAGCATACTTTCTGATCTTCAAACTCCCAGAGACAGAAAGTGTTCATTAATTATGATTTTAAATAGCATTTTGTTCCAGTTTTTAACTTTTCTTCAGAGTCTTCGTTCATTAGAATTTATCTGCTACTCTTTCACTTCACCCATCTTCCCTCCAACCATTGCTTCTTTATCTTTTATTCATTCTTTTGGTTATTTTTCTGCATTGTTATCAATTTTACTCTCCCTTGGTTACCCTCTGTTTTGGTCTTCTTTTCTTTTTTTTAATCAAAGTCTAGTTGATTTACAACATAGTGTTAGTTTCTGGTGGTACGCAGCATAGTGATTCAGATACACACACACACACACACACACACACCCTTTTTCACATCCTTATAGGTTATTACAAGCTATTGAGTATAGTTCCCTGTGCTACACATTAGGACCTTGTTGTGGGCATTTTCACATATCATCGGAAGATTATCACTAGGCATTTAGGGATGAATACCCAGAAGCCATCATGATGATTGGATAAAATTTTCACTTTCATGCCCCATCTAGCACCAAATAGACGATTCTGCCATCCACTTTCCTCTGTCTCTGGTTTCCTACACATGTTCCTCCCCTCGGACTGGCTTTTGTTTTGAGGCCACTAGCCAGGTATTATTTCCATGGATGCAGCAGACATGCCTATGTTTATATATAGGAATAAAAAGAGGACTAACAGAGGCAGTCCTTTTAAACAGTTTCCAGTTATGGTGAACTGACACGACTTGATAGTATAGCGTAAGGTTGAAACACGAGCCTCTGGGTTAATCAGACGTGGGTTCCTATCCCACACTGCTGTCAGTGCTGTGTAACCCTGGGAAAGCTAATTAACCTCCATCTCTCTCTCTCTCTCTCTCTCTCTCCCTCTCCCTCCCTGTGCTGGTTTCCTTCCTGGTAAAGGGGGTGGGGATAACAAGAATATCTGCATTATAGATAGAGCCGCAGTGAGGATTCTGTGAAATAACACATGAAATGAGGGCAGCTTAATGCCTGGGTCATAGAATGCAGCCAGTAAGCGTTAGCTGTTGGTATCATTATTTTAAAAAGAATGAAAATGCAGCCTTGAATTCATCCCTTCGTGGCAGTGATGTTGATCGAGCAGTCAGGGCACTAGGCACTCGGGATGCAAATGGAGGTAAGATCCTTAGAGTCTAGTGAGGAGGGAAAACGAGTAAATAATAACAACTGTGCACAAAGCGCCATGATAAAACCACATATAACCCGCTACGGGAACACGAAGAAGGAATTATAGAAAAGGCCTTTGGGAAAATACTCAGAAATATTTATAGAAACCTGAAGTCATCATCTCCACTCATCTACATGCAACTTGCGTTTTACATCAGTGGCTTTTTTTAGACTCTATTATGACAAAATCATGCCCCCTTTATCACTACAAGAACGAATACAGGGTTTTCAAACATTAAATGAAAAATCCAAACATTAAAGGGAAGAACAGCATTTTTAATAATAATGAATAATTTGTTTCTGTGAAAAGAGAAATGAGACCCATGTGAAGCAATGACAAAGTATTTCCAAATATTCGTGGATGAACTAAGCAATGAGAATTTTTTTAAATGTGTTTATTTCAGCAATAAACATGAAACATTGCCTGGGAAATCCCACTCATGTTACAAAGATGGTAGAAATGAAAAATAGGAGAATAGTTGTTTCCAATAATGTTACTTTTAGAAAGAACACAAAAGTAAAAGGAATTACAACCTTTAATGAAAAAAATATGAAAATGAATATATGTATGTGTATGCATGACTGGGACATTGTGCTGTACACCAGAAATTGACACATTGTAATTGACTGTACTTCAATTAGAAAAAAAGTAAAAGGAATTACTGAAATATAACACTTATGAAATATTTTGCCTGCTTTGTTCACAACTGTATCCTACTGCTTAGAATTATGGCACAAAGTAGGTTCTGAAGAAGCCAATGAATAAATTGGTTGCTTCTCAGCCAAAAGAAAATGAATAATCAGCTAAGATGAATGGAAAGAACTCACTTGAAGATCTTTACGTTATGAAAGAGCTTGGAAAGTCACACTGGAAATGCCACGCACAGGGAATCTCCTTCCAACCTTGGGAAGCTCACTTCAGACCATTAAATGATCAGTCAGACATGTTAAGGGTCCAGTACTGCTGCACCCAGGGGTGCACAGATGAGGAGAAACCTGCCCTGCTTCTGTGAGGAAGAGGTGGGCAAGGACACAGGGGTGATATTTGCCACAACAGAGGAAGAAAGCACAGGGATGTGGAATCCAGCTGGAAGGAGTTAAGTGTTAGCTCCTGGAGAAATAACACATTTATGAAAATAAAAATCTTTCCCACATCTATCCACTTGTTCAATAATCACTCTTTGAGCACATATAATGTGCCAGACACTAGGTTCGGGGCTGGAGAGAAAACATTGGATGAGGCATCACCACTGCCTGAGAGCGTTAAGCTTTAGTTGAAAGACACAAATGTGTAATTCACAAGTGCAATGAAGGGTTACAGACACGCTAGCAACATGGCTGGGATGGGCTGGGTACCACGGAGGGAGAGGTTTACTGGTAGGATGGGACCAAACCTCTGCAGTGAGAAAGCCCCCAAGCCACTCACACTCACCAGGAATGGGACCCAGGAAGCAAGAAGAAACCGGGGCAGCCCTGGCCTCCCATTCAGTTCCACTGAGCCACCTGGTACCCTAGCTAGACAACCCCTCACCAAGGGTAGCAGGGCAGTTACCGAAGCTTAAATAACTGAAAGCACAGTTTGCAAAAAAACAATTTGTCCAATTATCAACTCACCAAATTTACCATTTTATTAAAAAAAAAAAAAAACCTGCTTCTCCTAATTCTTTATAACCCTAGCGTCACTTGTCTCCATGGAACCATCTTAGTCATTTGAGAGGATTTTTCTAGTTTTCATTAACAAGATTTCACTTTGCCTTCATAGCAGCATTGAAAAAAATCTTTAAGCGCTTTTACACTGTATTAAAAATTCAGAAATCATGTCATAACCTAAATGTCAGTCCTTGCTTCCCCCAAGAATTTTTCAGTTGATACTGATTTCTTTCGTGCTGTTTTGGTTTTGCCAACATTTTAGCATATTTGGGATTGTTCTGCCAATTTCTCAAGTACTTAGTCAACACACCTTTTCTAACAATTTAATAATTCAAATCTACTGTGTGATGTGATTATTCCTGTAGCTTCCATGTTGTTTCTCACTTTGTCAGTCTCTTCAGCATTTTAGGATTAAAAAAAAAATTAAAACAAAACCCTTTCACAACAATTTTGTACTTACAGTCAGTGAGTATCAAAGTTGAGACATTGATCATAGAAATCATTATAACCCAATCTTCTGGGCATCCTCCCTTTCTTTCTTCTGCCTTGGTTTGTTTTATCTCAATTGTTTCTTGTTAGAATTTAAAATGTCACTATTTCTTATGAAATAATTTGGACTACTACTAATTTTTTTCCTCAGGTGCTTTTAAGCTTAAATTAAAATTTCTAATTTAAATACAGCCTCATCTGTTTCTTCCTGCAAAATCCCCAGTTAAAACTTCATCCCTTTATCCTAAGCCTGTACGATTTTAATCTAATTTGACTTAATGTGGTATAATTAAGTTTTAATTGCTGGAAGCTCAAAATTAAGGCTGACATCCCAGTTGAGGAATTGGCAAAGAATACTAAGCATTGAAGAATAGACAAATGACATTCAAATCATTAAAAGAGACAACTTTTAGAATATTCGTAAAATTTAAAAGTTAGATAAATTGGTCGTTGGGAAATTGAAATGCAGTGAATTGATCACAAACCAACTTAGTATAAAATGTCTTGGATACTCCATTCTGTTCTTAATCTACAATTAGCTCTTTCTCTGGTTCTTCCGGTAGTGATTAAATGGTGTGTGAGTGCGTGCGTGCGTGCGTGTGGTAGTCTGAGTAGTGAAACATAATTTCAAATATGTCCAAGTCCTAATCCCCAGGACCTGTGAATGTCTCCTTACATGGCAAAAAAGACTTTACAGAGATGACTAAATTAAGGGCCTTGAGATGGGAAGATTATCCCGGATTATCTGGATGGGCAATGTCATCCCAATGGTCTTTAAAAGAGGGAGGCAGGAGAGTCAAAGTCGAAGGAGAAGCAGATATAGTGACAGAAGCAGAGGGTGGAGGGATGCACTTTGAAGATGGAGAAAAGAGACACAAGGCAAGGAATATAGGCAGCCACTAGAAACTGGTAAAGGCCAGGAAATGGATTCTCCCAGAGCCTCCAGGAAGAACCAGTCCTGGTGTTGACTTTAGCCCAGTGATACCACCTTAGGACTTTTGAACCGTAAGGCAATATGTTTGTGTGGTTTGAAGCTGCTAAATTTGTTGTAATTTGTTAGAGCTGCTATAGGAAACTAACACAGGGTGTCACTGACCCCCTCTTAAAGGGGTCTTTGCCCTGTTGATGTGCTGGGTTTTACAGCCAGCCTCTAGTCCACCAAGGATGCTGTTCATCTTCTCAAGGAAGATCAGAAAAGCCTGCCTGGACCTTTGTGAGTCCATCTCCCCTCAACCCCTTTCCTGACTTCAGTATATCCACCCGCCACCCACGAGATGAACACTCATACAGAGCCTTGTCTGTTGTGTTAATGTTGTCCTAGGAAGTCACCAAAATATGTTAGAAAATTATCTCAATTAAGGGCACACTGTACACTAGCCTGTCCATCCCATTTTCCATCTCCAGCCATGCCTAGCTACATTTTCCCATAAATCTCCTCAGCCAAAATGCACATCAGATAATTGTGCTAAAAGATTCAGATAAAATATGGTTAGCATTACAAAAAGCATCTAATTTGCACTCACACCCTTGCAAAATTGAGCTATATAGATTTCTCCTCTTTTCCCATAATAGTTCCTGTTATCTTCCCAGCAATCCCATAAGACAGGCGCACTTTGTCTAACCCCGAAGAGCTGTGAGGTTAACTGACATCCCCAAGGCCTCACTGACAGAGACAGGCCAGGGATTCAAACTTGGGTCTCGTGACTAGCTCCAGCTTTGCACCTGTAACTTGGAGCAGGGGCGCACACACACAGGTGGAATAGGTAATTTTACTGGTGCTGCTATCAGAAGAAATACAACCCCACCTGCTGGTTCTAGTCTGAAAAGCCCCGGTAAGAACTTGATCCCTTCTTAAAATGCAAATACCCTAGAGAGAAGCACCGCAGGGCACCTGTGCTCACTCCAGTCCCAGTGCCCACACGTCATTTCAGGACTCCGGTGAATTGCTGCTCCTGATCCTCCTAGACTTCTGGGCAAGTCTGGGGTTCGCAGTAATGGCTGTGGTCCTCTGAGCCAGGCTACCGCTGGTTCTTCATCTGGGCTCCTGCACGCTGGGCATGAATTGTTTGGGGGAATTCCTTGAAGTTTGAGGCTGTGAGAGAAGTTGTGTCTGAATCCTGCCCAGAAGATGAGATGCTGGAGAATGGAAAGACCTTGGTCTCACTGGGATTTCCATCTTTCAAAGAAGAAGCTATGACTTCTCAATTGCAAGACTTCTGGGTCCTGCTTTCCCAAAGAACTAAGAAGAGTTCGTTCCTGATACTGACCAATGGCGCAGGGACGTTATTAGCATCTTCTGTCTATTTCGTCAGAGGACAACACCCAGACCAAGAAGGAGCCGTCTGCTTCAGAACGTGTGTCTGTGCAGTGGCAGGCGTGTGCAAGAGGGTCCCAGGGAAAGAGGAGCTGCTTACAAAGACAGCAGAAGGGAAAGAGAAGGAAAAGCCTTTTCCCCCTCATTGCTTCCAGCAAAGTGGAGATCAAGCATGAAAATTCCACCAGAGGGTGAGTAAAACAAGAAATTGGAGGAAAATGCCAGCATTGCAAAAGAAAGACTCTATAAAACTTTTTTTTACTGTCCTTTAAAAGATAGCAGTAAAATACGTATAACAAAATTTACCATTTTAACCATTTTTAAGTGTACAGTTCAGTGGCATTAAGTACCTTCACACTGTTGTGCAACCATCACCACCATCCATCGCCAGAACTCTTTCATCTTCCCAAATCAAAACTCTGTGCCCATCAAACAATACCCTCCCATCTGCCCCCTGACCCCAGCCCCTGGCAGCCACTGCTCTACTTTCTATCTGAATGAATTTAATTATTCTAGGTATCTAACATAAGTGGGATCATGTAGCATTTGCCCTTTTGTGTCTGACTTATTTCACTTGGTACGTTTTTAAGGTCCATCCATGTTGTAGCACGTGTCAGAATCCCCTTCCTTTTTGAGGCTGAGTATATTCCACTGTGTATATATGTCATATTTTACTTATCCATTCATCCATCAGTGGACATTTTGGTTGCTTCTATCTTTTGGCCATTGCAACTGACGCTGCTATGAACACAGCTATACAACTATATGACTTTTAAATGTGAATCTCCAAGAAAACATCAACATTTGGAAAAGTGAAGAAATCTTACATATATATGTGATGATCGTGGAAAACCATGCCAGGAAAATCCCACCATAAAATGTATAGGAGAATACATACCTATGTGTGTCTTGAGTCTGGGAAAGTGTCTATAAGAACTGAGTCCTTACTCAACATCAAAAAATGGAAAACTGGGGAGAAGCCATTTGTTGGGGGACAGAGGGCATAGAAAAATCCCACTGAACTGAGAAGGCATCTTGAGACCTTAAAACAAGGCAGCTCCATCTAGTCAACGGGTCAGTGTGTTACTGAGTAACTTTCTCACAGAGCGGGATTGGGGTCCTGGGGACAAAGATCTGGAAGCATTTGCAGACGCATGCCACACAGCCAAGGGGCCATTAGGACAAGTTTATAGTTAACTGGGGGTTGGTGCTTGGAAACAGGACATGCATGCCTAGGTCAAGATTGATGAATGAGTAACTATTCTCGTGAGTGCCAGGAATATGTCAGGGAAGGTTTTCATCATTGTTTGGGGACTAGCAGAGCGTAGAGACCACCTGGTCGTAATGCTTATTAAACAATTTTTAACTACAAAGCCCTTGATGACAGAGAAGTGACTCACTGCACAGTACAGTCCTGGGTAAGGTCAGCGGAAGGGCAGGAGGAAGGGTAAGGACCCAACATGGTGTCAGTTATGCTAACAGCCACACACCATTTAAATGTGACCACTGCGGAAAACCCTTAAGACAGAACCTTTGCCTAATTGGACATCAGAGAATTCTTAGCACAGAGAAACCAATTAAATGTGTGAATGGGGAAAATGGCCTATGAAAATCACGGCGTACTTACTATAAGGGACTAGACAGCAGAGCAAGAGTTTATTCCAATGAAGAAGATGGCAGACCCGTTAACCTTAGAGCAGGTCGTAGCACGCATGCCATAAGTACAGGCAAGCCTTCGATCATGCAGACGAATCTACCTGTGACCCAGGCAACAGCATGTCCCAGCATGTATTGCAGTAGACACCAAGAAATCCACAACAAAGGGAAACCTTTAGAAATACAGCAATTGTGGGGAATTCCTTTTCGGAGATTCAAATTGCCTTACATATCATAATATATAAAAGTCGTGGTCAATGTGAGAAAAGCTTTCTTTGCAAGGATTCTTGCTTATGACTTACAGAAGAGAAGATCTTCTAAGAAAGAAAATTTACAGGAAAAAGAAAGGGAAGACCAAAGAGAATATGGAAGAATGGAAGAAAGGAAGAAAATACATTCCTGGGCAGGACAAAAAGCTCTTCTCTGTTTTTCAGTCCAGAGATCCTGCTGGTAGGTTCACAGGGAAGGGCATCAGAGGTCGTGGATACCGGAGCCCCCAAGGAAAGAAAAGGATGGACATGGGATGCTGGGCTGCCTCCTTCCACATTTGGGGTCTTGGACAGAGAGGCAACTGCAGGATCTGAGATCAGGCCAGTGCTGAGCCGGTAACTGGTCCCTCTGCTGGGGGCCTTCGCTGTTGTGTTGCCCCTCAGGGGGGTCCTCAGCCCCCCGTCCTCACCCCCACGCACTGGTGCTTCCAGCGAGCGAGCAGGAGGCCCTGAGGTCAGCCAGGATTGAGGGCTGGAGCCAAGTTCAAGGGATGTGGGTTTCCCAAGGTCTAGTGAACAACCCTGCACAGTGCCTGTCACCTTGTTAAAAGAGAGGTTTATGCTTCATCCAGACCAGCTTCCAGCAAAATTACACCATTTTTCTTTCCTCCTCACTCCCATCTACATGCCGGGAGGCACTGGGCTCATCATGATCACCCAGGGCATGAATCTGGCCTTCCCTGCAGGACCTGTCCCCTCCATCCCTGCTTGTCCTGCTTCACACCCAGCCTGTCCCCTCTTCACAGGATCTGGCTCTCTGATGAACAAGCCAGGGCTCTCGTGACGATCACACATCTGTGTTTCAATGGGCGTTGTCATCAAATCACTGAAACAATCAGCCCTAGAGTAGGTGGGAATGCGAGGAAGGTCCAGACAGGTAAGTTTTTCCTGAGCCTCAGTGGCCTCACCTGTTAAATGGGCATCACCAGGGCCCCCTCACAGAGTTGTCGTGAGAACGGGGGAGCAGTGCCCACCTCCCTGTAGCTCAGCACCTGGCACATAAGGAGGGTGCTTCCTAAGCAGCAATGAGCCAGACAAATGTATACAAATGTGAGCTGAATAATACGTCTACAGCAGTAGGATCCACACCACCAGCAAAACATAACTCATTAATGATTTCATCCTCAAGTAGAAACATTAGTCACTGAGTCAGAGCAGGTGGCAGACATACCTTAGGGCACATAACTTTTCTAGGAGCTCAGTTATTCTATGGAGCAGCACTTGGGCCCCATCTGAGAGTAAAACCTACCCTATTTCACCCTGTCTTATGTCTTTGGTCCTCAAAAGGTTAAAAACACATGTGTGGACAGATGACTAGATAAAGAAGTTGTGGTGTATTTAGACAATTGAATGCTACTCAGCCATAAAAAAAAAAAGAGTGAAATAATGCCATTTGCAGCAACGTAGATGGACCTGGAGATGATCATACTATAAGCGAAATCAGTTAGTCAGAGAAAGACAAATACTGTATGATATCACTTATATGGGGAATCGTAAAAAAAGAAAGACAGAAATGAACTTATTCACAAAACAAAAACAGACTCATAGTCAGAGAAAACAAACTTGCAGTTACGGGGTTGGGGGGCAGGGTCAGGAGGGATAAATTGGGAGTTCGAGATCTGCAGATACTAACTACTATGTATAAAATAAATAAACAACAAGGTCTTATTGTATAGCACAGGAAACTACATTCAATACCTTGTAATGGACTATAATGAAAAAGGCTATGGAAAGGAATATATATATATAACTGAATCACTATGTGTACACCAGAAATTAACACAACATTGTCAATCAACTATACTTCGGTTAAAAAAAACAACCCACTTGTGTGCACTTCCTAAAAGACAGCTTTTCGTCTGTGTCTTATTTTCAGGAATCAGCTTGCTTAGGCCCTCTTCAAGTTTTTGGTTATTTTGCTAGCAGAACATGTAATTCCTTTTTTTTTTTTTTTCCAATGTGATCTTATTTTGCAGTATTGTCCTGAGGAAATGTGAAAACCCTAGTTGTACAAAGGAATGAGAAAAAGCCAACTAACCGGGCAGGGATGAGAAACAGGCAAGGGACTCAAGTCCCGGCAACACAAAGAGATTGAAAAAGGAGGGAGGAGGGGGTGAGGAAGGGAGCAAACCGGAACCTGGAAGATGCGGGCTCCCCAGGAGCCTGTCAATCTTCGGGTTGTGTTTGCATTTCTGTTTCTTCTTAAGGCAATGTTGCATATTTCATGTCATCCTTTATTGTCTTTGTGGTCTAACTAAGAGAAGAGGAGGAATCTAGGCATGAAGGAACACTTTTTTTTTTCCCCAAGTGCTACATCTGTTCAAGGTTGGATATAAACGAATTAATTGCCATAAATGTCTGAGGGAGAAGGCACACGTTTGTTTTCCAGTTTAGTCACCAGGGATTGCCAGAGCCTCATTCCAGCATCCTACCCCTGGTTGAAAAACAAGTACTCACCAGTCAGGGTGCCAACGCTTAAACAATGAAGAGAGAGTTTAATCTGAAAAGGATTTTTTTCCTACCCCCAAATACTGTTGCTCACACAATGTAGGAGTCTACTTCTGACTCCTCAAGCTAAACACACACACACACACACACACACACACACACACACGTACAATAAACACTTGCCCTACCACAGTTGAATCTTTCCAACAGCCAGCCCCGCCGCCATCCTCCCTACCCACAGCCACCTTCCCACTTTCTCAGGGAAATTTCCTCTTCCCCAATGACTTGGGCTTTTGTGATACCATACAAGGGAAGGGGTGGGGGAGGAGAGGGACTGAAGATGTGGGAGAAAAGGGAAGGACCAGGGCCCAGAGGCTGAGCGGATGCACAGGATGCGAGCACAGGTTGTAGAGGAGGTGGATGGGGAAGCACAGAAAGGGGATTTTATCTGAGCTGCCAGTCACTGCATCTTCACTCTCTCACCCTGTCCCCCCATAGAGTAAACCATCCGCACACTAATGATTCCTAAATCTGTAACACAAGCTTTGACTGCTCCCCAGAGCTCTGACCCACTTGGATTTTGTTTAAGAAGCATCTCAATACTTATCCAAAACACAACAGTTGATTAACAGTCCCCCAATGCCCATTTCTCCCCCTCTTCCTTCAACTCAGGAAATAGCAGCAACCCAGTTTTCAAGCAAAGACCTGAAGGATCAGCTTTGATTCGTCTGTTTCTCTCCACACCTGCAACCACTCCCTCAGGGAGTCCTGTCAGGTGGATCTCCAGATATTATCAAAATGGCACTGGGGAAGGCAGGTAGGGTGGGGAATCTACTTCCAGAGGAGCGGGATGTGGAACTTCAGGTAGGCACACATCTAGTTCTCTTTCCAGTCTTTCTTTCAGCCCTGGCGGGGGGCGGGGGGTAATGGCTTCCTGGACCCCTGTCTTCCCGCCTTCAGAACAGAATGCCCACCCTTTTGTCCTCTCTACCTCCCGCTGTCAGGTCCACATCTCTATCTTCCTGACTACATTGTTGAGTAAGAGTCCAGATGCCAAAGTGTACATACTGTATCCCCCCGCCCCCATTCATGTAAATTTCAGTAACAGGCAAAGCCGTTACCATTATGGTGGTGATAGGGGCTGGGGGGTCGGTAGGGAGTGACTGCAAGGAGTTGCCAGGGGCCTTCTGGTGAGCTACCCGTGTCGTTTCTTGATCCAAACACAAATGTGTTCATTTTATGAAAATTCATCAAGCTGTGTGCTTAGCACTGGTGCTAAGCATGTTGTGCTTCAGTAGAAAGTTCACTTAAACAGAAGTGTTCATCTAGACTTTTGGAAAAGATTAAGCAATTATTTCTGGACCAAGGATGTTTGTAAATCATTAGAAATATTGAAGTGTCTGTATGTTGAAAATACGTGATTTAATCCTTGGTACCCAAGGAGATTCAAAATGCATCATCTTTCAACAACAAATGAATCTTTCCTCCCAGAGTCCAAAATCACTCTTTTTAATTCGACTAAAAGAAAAATAGGACTCAACCGCTGCTACACTTTGGAGAGCTGTAAGAACAGCTGAAATGGGAGGAATGTTACCAACACTTGGGTAGAAACTGTCTGGGGTAGATGTCACACCATGATGTATGTAACAGAAATCAGCCCTCAGCTGTGCTGTCAAAGCTTCCTGAGACTTCCCTTCACCAGATGTTCCTCTTTCCTAAAAGACCCAAGCTGAGCCACTGCGTGCCACCATATGTTCTCTAGTTTTCTGATTATCTAAAATAGGAAAGGTGGCTCCCAGAGATACCCTAATAGCCAGAGACAGCTCCTGCTGGTGTCCCCAGGCTGGTCTCTAAGGCTGGCTGGGCCGCCAAGGTCAAAACGTGACCAGGCTTTCTGGCCCCAGTACCAGCAGGCATGCCAAGCAGCTGCCTGTGGGGTGCAATTTGGAAAGGGCAGATGGTCCCCCACATATAGAGCCCCCGCCAGCCTGCCTGAGATTCCACCATCAGTACTACTTCCGGGTTGTCAGGCCCTTTAGCACTTCCCAACCCCACCTCCTTTCCCCCATGTCAGCACCATTAGGTCTACTTCTGGCGCAGGTGGGCCCGGCCACCAGTTCTCAGGACCCACTGTGACCTGGGGTACCACTGAGTTACCCAACTCAGTCACAGCATTTATCACATAATGTCCTTGCCTGTTTCTGTGTCTGTCTTCCTTTCTAGACCAGCAGTTTCCTAAAGACCAAAGCAGTGACCTCTTCACCAGGTCCCCCAAGCATCCAGCATGGGTCTAGTATAGTATATATTTATTGAATAAATGCCACCAAGTGTCCAAAAAGACCCCCGATATACTATGTCTGTAAAAGAAGTGCTGAAGGAGGAAACATGGAACAGGAATTCCACTTTTTTATGTCTTTATTAATTGGAAAATGTTATTCACACACACACACACACACACACACACACACACACACACACACACTACTGTGAAGAACGGAAGAAGCAACAACATGGTGGCTCTTTGGACCAGCGGTGGGGTGGTGGGGGCTCCAGTGTTGGTTCCACTATTTAGGAGCTGAGAGACCGTGTGCAATTCACTCACCCCTTCTGCATCTGGCCAAAGAGATGCTCATCTTGAAAAATTATTAGGTGAATCTGGGAGGTAAATGTAGATTGTGGATTTTTTAAATTTCAAGATACAATATAAATATAAGGGACTCCTATGTACCGCGATTCCTCTACTCCTCAAAATAAACCTTCGCCATCTTAAAATTACACACACAATAATTTTATTACTTAGAAAATTATAATAATTCCTTGCATTAGCACCATATTTAAAGCCCTTCAAAGCACTTTTATGTCCATTATCTCATTTGATCCTCATAAATGAGATAGGAAAAGCAGGAATTAGCATCTCCATTTTGTAATTAGTGAAACTTGAGCCCCAGAGATCAGGCGATTTGCCCAAGAGAAGCTACTCTGAGCTTCAGGGAGGGGACTGGGTTTTCTGTCCTAATTGGATTCTGCATTTGCCATATCAGACTTCTTCTAAGGGTTTCAGCTCTGGAATATTCCATCTCCCATAACCCCAAACAAAACACACACACACACACACACACACACACACACACTTCAATCCTTAAGTAATTACACTCAACTTTACAGGAAATTCCATCCAACAAAATAGCCACATCCAGGGAGATTTAGAGAGAAACATACAGCAGACAGACTCCTGAGTGCCCCACACAGTTGGGCAAAGCATGACACTTAGTTCTATATAAAACTAAATCTCTCATTTCAGGAGCCAATAGGGGAAAAAAATCAACCAAAACTCTGCACTGAGATAATAAAAATATCTTTTGTTATCCCCTCAAGACAGATTGTAGATGTGCTACATGTTAATTTACTGCCAATTTATTCATTTTTTATGTAATCTCCTCCAGTCAAGGTAAAGTTAATTCCATTTTCATCTTGTGTACTTCCCTTTCAAAGCCTGGTAATTTCTTTTCTATTTTTATTCATTCCATTTTTGCTTCCTGTCAATTTTTATATCAAAATCTGCTTCAGTTCCATTTGGCAAGGTGCAGCGATAAAAATACTCCTCATGCTTCAATGTAGATTTGCCGTGGCACTTGAAAATGGCGCTCGCCTTGTGCCAATGGCTCAGTGTCGGCTTTTCCACCTGGCATGGCTTCCGGGCTTGCAGAGGCAGGAGCTCCATTTCTACAATGGTTCTTCTTCATCGTCTGAAATGATCTTTCATTCCCTAGTCTTGGAGCAAGCACTGAGCACCCACTGTGTGCCCAGCGCTCTGTGTGTGCGGTGGGAACACAAGTCAGAGGCGAGGTGAAATCAGCCAGTAACTAACAAAAAGATGGGTTATGATGGCAACACAGGCGTTGGGAGGAAGCTGCCCCCGCTGTCGTGGAGGAAGTGGCAGGCAGAGGGGGAAGAAAGACCTGCACAGATATCAGAGTTAGAAACCAGGTGCTCCTACCTAGAAAAGGAACGTAGACACAATGTGTCCCATATTGGGGCCATTGTGCAGCCACTTGACCACAAAACACAGAGAGTAATCTAGAGAGAAGCCTCTCTGGTGTGCTTGACTAGAAGCTTGGCTCGGCAGTGGATTTGATGGAGATACTGAAGCGTTATGCACTATTCGAGACCAGAGCCTGAGTTACAGGCTTTTCTTCTTTCCTTGCTTTTCAGACCACCCCTCACACCCTGGGAGGGGAACTAGAGTAGCGGTTAAGAGCCAGGCTGGAAGCCAATCTGCTTGGGTTCAAATCCCAGCTCTGCCACTGGCTACCCTTGTACCATAGGTGAGTTATTGAACCTATTTGATCCCTGTAACTCAGTTCCCTCATCTGCACTGTAAGGCTGGATTCTTATAAGGAATAAGTGAGTTAATTGAAAGCAGGAATGCTTAGAACAGAGCCTGGCACATGGTGAGCACTCAGTGAGTGTTTGTCATCATGATGATCCTTGACTTTTGGTTTTTGAGGAAGCAGAATTTACAGGTTGTGTGGCTCTGCATCACCCTTTCTAGGATGCCCTGGTGGATATTGTGCAGTGGATAAAGGTGCGGCAGGTGGCACGCAGCTGGGACTATTAGCTGGTCAATCGGCTCACAGTGGCAGCCGTATCTGTAATGGGCTTATAACCTCCTCATGGCCACAACAAGCCCTTTTCTTCTCACATTGGGAAGGGAAGCAGCATTTATCTGAGTAAGTTTCTGAATCACTCATTTACTAAGCACAGAGCAGGGTAACTGCCTCCTAGAAAACCCCCCTGAGAAAGTCATGAGGTCATAGTAGTGGTGAATTTTAAAACAATTTACTCAAAATCTCACAGCTAGCAAGAGCCAGAAGAGGAATTTGGACCCCGACCTGCTCAGGTTCAAGTGCCTGCTCTCCTCCTGCTTCCCCATGCATCAAGTGACACGGGGACACATACACATATGCTCCTGCACTCCAGGTTACACTGCAAGTTCACTGTGATCACTCGCACCTGTATAAACTAAGGAGTGGTGAGGGGGGTGCAGGGAATCATGGCCGCAAAGGATGACGAGAAAGGACCACCAATTATTTCCTACTTTGCCACTCACTCACATACCAAAGATGTCCCTCTCAGACTTAATGATCCAAATGAACAAATGCATTCACTCATTTGACTAGCAATTTTTAGCACCCACTACGTGCCAGGCACTATTTTAGACACTTGGGTGAATAGCAGTGAATTAAATTGGCAAAATCATCACATTAAGAGTTTACATTTGATTGGTGTGGGGGAAGAGGAGACAAGTAAATACGTAAATGTGCAAATTTCAGATTATGATGGGTGCTGTTGAAAATAGGTCAATGACACAGAATCATTTACCGCTCAGCAACCAAAACCAGCTTTTGAAAGCAGTTATCAGATCGTTTCATGCCCCGGCTTCCAACTTGTCAGTTTCATTGTACTTGGCATTGAATGCAAATGTTTTTCCATGTTTTTCAAGGCCCTACACGATCAAGCCTCCCCTCAACTTCATCTCCCACTGTTCTCCCCCTCCTTCAATAGTCTCCAGTCATCCTGGCCTTCAAAAATATAAAGCTCCATTCCCACTCCAGGCTTTGCACCTATTGCTTCCCCTTCCTGGAACATTCTCTTCCCCCCTCGTCCCCACCACCAGCTCCTTTTCATGCCCCCAGCTCTTTAAATTTCACTCATTCTCATCTTCCTGCTTAAAAAAAAAAAACAAAAAACACCGCTTCAGAGAGTCATCCCTGATGACTCTACAATCGTGTCATTTTAAATCTTTCCTTTTATTCTGCTGGTTATTCTTTATAGCGCTTACCATCGTCTGCAAGTACCTGATTTATTCACATACGTGTTTATGGTCTTCCCCTCCTGCTCATGCCTGCAGATTATAAACTCCATGAGGGCAGGGGCTCTGTCTCCTACACCACTGTATCCCCAGTGCCTACAACACATATAGTAGGTGCTCGCTGGAAGTTGACTGAATGAATGAAAGCACATTCGTACATTACAGCCAAGAGAGAATCCTGACAATCAGCAAATGAGGTATGCTTCTGAAGACTGCCCTCCAAACACCAAAAATCTTCTATTTAATAAGCCCAGGAAACCAAAATGTTGGGAAATGAGACTATGTGAGACTATAAAACACCAAATAGTATATTTAGTCTTTAGACTCCAAAGGCTCTGAAATTAGGGATAATTTGGAAAGAAACGGTCATGGGGTTTATAAAGGGATGTTTGCAAATTGTTTTTTTCATCTTCGAGACAGAAGCTGGGTCAGCACCCAGCTAACCATGGGTATAGACATCAAAATAGACACATGATTGCTTTTCTCACATGATTTCTTTGGGTATTTTTTCTACTCACTGAGAGAAAAGTAACATGAAACTATAAACTGATCTTTCAAAGTGGTCTGTGGATTTTGAGAAGAATCCGAATGTCAGAGATAAAGGATTTTTTCTTTAAAAAATAGTGTTTTTCAGTGGCAGAAACTTTTGCTCAATCAGGGTATTATGCAGAACGTGTAAGTACACGTAAGAGAGATGCAAGCAGCGGTGGTCTGGCTGCAGTCTGGGCAGCCACATCACCCCCACCCCCGCCCCCGCCATGTCTCCCTGGCACCTAGGCAGAGCACAGGATGAAACCTACTCACACAGCCTAACCCGCTTATTTCATTGGGAATGAAAAGGAACACGCCAGCGCATATCACAAGGACAAATAAGGAAACTTCAGAGTAGACACTCAAACCCGAGCTCCTGACGCCCGTTCATCCTTTCAGCTAAGCCATAGCAACCTTTCAAAAGGACGGAATAACATGCTTAAAGAGAGTTCTCTTGGCTGGGCTCGTCAGACTTCTAAGTACAATTATGTCTTGTAAGAAACATTTCCTCTTCTGCCAGGGGTCACATGGCATCCTCTGGAACGGGCTTGGTCCTCTCAGCCAGCCTCAGTCTGGCCGGCACCATCTTCCTGTGCTTTCCTTTTCTAACCACTCACATATACCCATGAGATTCAGGGCTAATGTTAGAATTTTCTTAACTGGTCTCATTAAAAATTGCTATACAAAACCACTCTGGACCAAACAGCTTGCAGGATTCAATTGTTCCCTCCAAGTTGGTGAGAGGAGGTACGATGCCAAGACTTACAAAGCTGTGACAGAAGCAGTCAGAGCTTCGCAGAAGGCACTTTCTCCTGTATGTTTCTTCGACACCTCACAGTTGGCACAGGAAGAATGCGGGGTGGGAATTCGGGAAGTCAGGGTAGGAGTTGACGTCTCATGGCTTCATCTTTAGCTCTCCCAGCAAGGACTGGAGTAGGTCACTCAACACGTGCACCCCATCATTCGTCTATCCAGTGTGTATTTATGCACTAACCAGGGGCTATGCCAGGCTCTGAGGATACTTAAGTGAGATTGTAACCCATTGCACTTACAGTGTGGTAAAACAAAAAACAAAATAAAATAGCAATTACAGACTCAAGAGATGCTGCTGAAGAATGAGCAGAGAGACAGACCCAGGGCTGTAGACTTTGACTCCGGTAGTCCCTGCCCCCAAATTCACGCGCCACTTATTCGTCGTTGTATAGGCTCCACCCACACTGACTTTGTCCAGTGAGAGAGCAGCGAGCATGCTGCAAGCAGAGGATTGGTAAATGCTTACATGTGAAGGCCTTCCTGGCATGGGAAAAAAAAAAAAAGCCAAAGCTAGTCATACAGAGAAAGCCACAGGAAGAAAAAGAGACAGAGAGAAGGTCCAGCATTCTGATTGTCCTCACCAAGGTTCCGGACACATGCGTGTAGCCAGCTTGAAAGTTCTGGTCCCATCCATCCCCTGACTGCAAAAGCATGGAATACCCCGAGACAGCAGAAGAACCACCCCCAGCGTCCCAGCCAACCCACAGAATCATGAACAAACAAAATGGTGGTTGTTTGTGGTCACCAAGTTTTGGGGGTGGTTTGTTACATAGCAATAAAAACATAAACATGTACATTTTTTAATATCCTCTTTTGTTAAAATTGACACCGGGTTAGGGGTTTTAATTTTGATTGATTATTTTTGCCAATGTGATCTCTTTTTAAAAATTATGTTTCCCAAGTGATTATTGCTATAGAATAACGTTTTCAGTTTGTGGCATGCATGCAAATGTATTCATTTGAGGAAGAACAATCAATAGACTATTGTCAAGGAAAGGAGTCAAGAAACAGAATTTCCAGGAGAAAGAGGAGAAGAAAAACTGAAGACAGTCTGGGAGAGTGAATTTTGTTTGCGTATTTTTGAAGTAAACTGATTAGCTTGTTTCTAGGGGAAAAAAGTCAGTCGGGACAGTCTGTTCATAAGTAGGCTGATGACGGGTTAGCAAAGGAAAGAACTGAACTGTTTGCGGATTCTCCCCCAAAATGGCTAACGGGCGTCCTGTCATTAGATCATGGCTAAGCCAGGCCTTCACCATTTTCCTCATCACAGTTCTACATGTGGATTTTAATGTGCTTAGCCACTTTATTCTAACCTTTAAATTAATTCTTTTAGATTTTCTCAAGATGAAATTAGATCATCTGTACACAATGTACATTTTTCCTTTCATTAACATACAGCCACTGACAACACCGCATCTCATGTGGGATATTAACACAAATTATGAAGTACTTAGAGCACATGTCCAGCTGGTGCTGAGACCTTACAAGGCCCCTTGCACTCCAAGGTATTTGATCAGTGCAGCTGAGGCTGCTCTAATTTGGACCAGGGAGCAACGCCAGATGGGCCATTTAGAGTTAATTCTCACTATAAAAATTCTTCTGAAATCATCTGACTCCTCAGGAAGTTCTGTCTTAGAATCTGGGCAGTAACAATTCTTTCTTCGAGATTCAGCAGATGGTTAATTCTCATCACATAGCACTCCACAATCACCCAACTCTATGGGATGCTGAGTTTATTTCCTGGAAAATCAAAGTGAAACAAGCACAACTTGGCTGAAAATGGTTTTAATAATATCCAACAAAATCGAGGGTTTTTTTTTTTTTAATTTTAGAGCCAAATTTTATAGGTGAATATTCCACTGTCTCGCTCTGCTTGCTGTCTCTGACCAGTGCACACACACACACACACATGCACACGCATGCACACACATGGACACACACTACCATCACCATGGCAGCACCACCCACACAACCCATTACACCTCACAGCCTTTAGGTGGGAATCAGGTATATACTATGTTCCCCAAGAGATCTACCACGTAACTCTAAAAATTATCTATTCACCGTAGGAAATCTGCTGTGCTAACAGACTAACAGATGGAGCTTTCTGTGGAAGAGGTTAGAAGCGGCTTCTTCTATTTAAGAAAGTTAAGGTTTATTCCACAGGTTGGTGATTAAATCTCTAGGGAAGGCCCTTTTCTTCCCCAAACACTCAACATATATGTTTGCAAGTCAGGAGAATATGAATTTGCTTTCATTTAGCTGACCTGCGGCAAGTTATTTGGGACAACAGAACAGACCACCATCTGCCTATTTGATGCAATCAGAAACGCCAAGACACATGCACCACGATGTTCATAGCAGCACTGTTTACAATAGCTGAGACATGGAAACAACCTAAATGCTCATCGACATATGAATGAATAAAGAAGATGCAGTGTATACACACACACACACACACACACACACACACACACACACATATACACACATACACATACACACACACACATATACACACATACACAATAGAATATTACCCAGCCATAAAAAAGACTGAAATAACACCGTTGCAGCAACATGGATGGACCTGGAGATCATCATACTAAGTGAAGTGAGTCAGACAGAGACTGTTATATCATTTACATGTGGAATCTAAAAAATTTGATACAAATTTATTTACAAATCTATTTACAAATTAAAAACAGATTCATGGAATAGAAAGCAAACTATGGTTACCAAAGGGGAGAGAGGGGGAGGGATAAATTAGGAGTTTGGAATTAACAGATACACAGTACTATATATAAAATAAACAACGGACCTACTATATAGCACAGGGAACAATATTCAGTATCTTCTATGACTTATAATGGAAAAGAATCTGAAAAAGAATACATATATGTATAACTGAATCACTTTGCTGTACATCTGAAACTAACATTGTAAATCAACTACACTTCAATAAAAAATAAAACTCGGTAAGAAGGAGAGATTTCAGACGGGCTCACTCAACACCTGCTCCAAACCATTCCATGTTACCTTCCTAGATTATAGGCATTAACTGTAGTTTCTTTTGTTTTAAAAGTTCTCTTATTTCTGCATTTTCACTCTTTCTTTTTGGCCTGGACACCCCACCTCATCCCCGCTGGAGGGCTCCTTCAAATGTGTGGTGGGTCTTTGTTTGGCTGTCCAGATTTCAGAGTGATTTGCAAGGAAAAGCTGGTTTGGAGTGTTACTGAGTCCAAACTATCCAAATTCATTCTGCTCACCACATGACAGGGCCAATAAATCAGGAGACAAGGTGTTGGGGCAGGAATAATGATCTTATTTGGAAAGCCAGCAGATGGAGAAGATGGCAGACTAATGTCCTGGACAACCATCTTCCCCCAAGTCAGAATTCAGGCTTCTTTTATACCAAAAAGGGGAGGGGGTGCGGTTGGTTGTTGCAAACTTTTTGGTGTCAGAATCCTTTGTTCTTGCAGCTGTCCACGTAGGTCAGGTCATGGTGTCCCTGTAAACCTCCAACGAGACAAATGTTATCCTGTACTGCAACTTTTCATCTCTGTATGAATGGGAAAGTGTTATATCCTTAAGGGTCAGCCCCTTGAGAAGGGGCTCTCCTGTATATTTCAGGCTATAGGCAATATTATTTTACAAAAGGTGCAGAACCAGTAGGACTAAGCACTGGAATCAGAGCATAGGGTTAGAGCTAAAGGAACAGATCTAATATGGAGTCAGATTTGTTCTTCCCTGCTACAGGAGCTGTGTATGTGTGAGAAAGGGTTTGTGAATTGCTGAAGTCTGCTCTAGTTATCAACAGAGAAATCATCTTTTCTGCAGTGCTAGAATGCATTAAGTCTTTCCCCAAGGGCCAATGTCCCCGAGAAGAAACGCCAGTCTCCAGCCTGGATGAGATACCCAGCTGCCAGCACTGGACGTGTTGGTGTTGCAGTGAGGTGGGGGAGAAAGCAAGGTTCCACTCTTCTATACCCAGGCTATCAATTAATTCCCTGGTTTTTGGCCCCAAGCTTCATTCCTGCCCCCTACTACACCCAGCTACTCCAATCCAACACTTCTGAGTGTTTATAGAGCAAATTGTCAAGATGCCTCTTTATGAACAATCCAAATGATGGCTTCCTCGGTCCACGTCACATCCTTCATTTACATCTTTCAGAATTTTTGTTCAAATAGTTCTTCTACTGAGACTGCTTATCATTCTCCTTGTTGCTGGAGATCTGGTTTTGTTTTGTTTTTTGTTCTGTTCTGTTTTGTTTTTTGGTCTCCTTTTATGTCTCTTCAGTGGGATCTCAGAAGGGAAATAGGTATGTGTGTTCAATCCACCATCTTTAATCAGAAAACCTCTGACTATGCATTTAGACCTGTGTGGGTCATGGAAGACCATTTGTTCTTGTGTGTTCAACGAGAGGGGGACAGAGGAGGAGTTTTTCCTTAAAGAACTATTAGCAGGCGAAGGGGATGTTCACCTTGGACTGGAAGCAAGGAGCAAATGGGTGGGGGCCCCTAGTTCCAGAAACTTCTCACTGGTGAAGGATCAGCCATGCAGAGCCGACCAGGACCAAGGCACAGACCGTGAGGAAGGCCCAAGAGTGAACATTCCCCAACATTCAGTAAATTGTTATTAACATCACTTCCAGACCTATATCTGTTTGGGAACATTAAGAATGGGAACTCTACTGACACTTGGAATGAATGATTATGGGACAAAAAACAACCTTGAAGGACAATTTCAGAGAAGGTGTGACAAGACTAGCAGAGGACCAGAGAATGTATTTGTGGATGGAGTTGAGGGCCATTACACCCTAAAAATCACTTGGGGAAGGGGGCCCTGGGAGAAAGATAGGTCTTGTCAACCTGGGAGTATTTTTTCATTGTTATGTTTCAACATTAAAATAAATATAATATTTTGTCTCAAGCTGGTGATACAAAATATACTTGTTGGAAATATTTTGAATCTATGTTTTGGCTTTATTACATAATCATATTTACCTCAATGCTCTAGTTGGTTTTAGCTTGAAGGACATTCTTGAGCTATTGATAAGAATGTCAAAGGGAAAAGGGGAATTGTTTAGCTGGGAGGATTCTGTTTGGATTTGCCTTGCCCTCCTGGGTGACATCTGGGGGTGTGGATCAGTGTCACACAGGGCATGTGACTCCGCGGGGCAGTGAGAAGGCACAAGTCCCTGACCTCTCCCTGAGACTGGATGCAAATAAAAACTGATGGGGTGGAGTAGCTATGGAAACCGTGAGGGAGGCTTTTTTTTTTTTTTTTTTTTTTTTTGCACATGAATTACAATAAAATGACTGGCATCTCTTTTTCTCTTTCCATCTGTGACAAAAGTTCTGTGTCCTGGTTTCTACCTTCCCTTAGAGTAAATTATGAGGAAAAGAACATCACGAAGACCTGTTATTACCAGAGTGGCATATTCCATCTTCCTATGGAATCATTTTAAGTCATTTGATAGAATTAACCATGTAAGTCAGTCCCATATTTCCTGAGAATGTTCACATTTGTGCAGGTGATTTTGGAGAGAGGAGCTTCTCCAAAGGAGCCTCTTTCAACCACATGGATATGAAAGAAGGTCGTTTTGGAGACAAGGAGGCTGGGATCTGGAGAGACAAAGTCACTTTCTGAAAGGCCTCCACATGCAGGTATGAGTCCCTCGGTGCACAATTTGAGATTTTTATGAAGTTATCTGTTTTCCATCCATTTCCCTTTATACATTGGCTCTCTTAGCCTTAATCAGAAATACACATTTTATGAGCTGCTGACATGTATAACCCACCCTACCATTTTATTGGAGACTTTCTGCATTTTGTCCTTTCGTGGACCACGTATTAGCTCTTGGACTCTGAGTTTTTTAAAAGGTATCATTTTTGTTTCGCTCCAGGCCATGGTAGTTCCACTTTGTGCCCGAGCCACCCACCATCAGCTGGCACTCTGCATCCACTTGTTCTAATAAAGTGTCATCAGGAAGGCCCACAACTGATCCAGGGTAAAAATCCTGTTCCAGCAGCAGGTGACTCATCCAATGCTGTATGTCCACTGGAGAAAAAGAATCCCATTGCAGCATATTCCTTTTCTTCATTATTCTTATTATGCACTACCATCCAGGGGAACTGTTATTAATTCTCTCCTCAGAGAGGCCCCCAATGCATTTCAAAGACTATGACACCAATTATTGTAGGCATCTTTACACTCACTTTGTTTCACTCTGTTCTACCTTTCCAAGGAGAGGGTGTCTTGCTCTATTTGCACCTTTTTCTGTGGATATCCAGGCCAGTGATGGGAGAACCTGGCCAGCACAAGGAGAGCCCCTCAGATCCTCGCAGATGACACAAAACGAGCTCACGAGGACAGGGGAGAACAGGGTCCTGCAGCACGTGGACGTGGGAGGCTGTCGTCTCATTCAGCCAGAAAAACACGGAAGAACAGACCCGTGGGTTCCAGTATTTCTTCGGGTCTCTCTCAGCTGAGAACTGAGGTTGTACTCCCCAGCAGATGTGAGTGTTTCCGTTCAGAGGAGATGATCTTTAAAAAGAGGAAACCAGCCGAAATTTGAGGAACATTTTGAAACATGTTTTTGTGCTTTGGAAAACTTTCAAAGTATTAAGCAGAGTATTTCAAAATCAAATTTATTGTAGATTTTCACTACTATCGGTCTGAAAGGGCAGTCGACGTTTAATTAATTTTCTCAGGTAAGGCTATGATACCTATACAGGACTACAGGTAACAATTTACAAGATACATTGATCATTGAATTCCTTGCTCTTATTTATTTAGCAATTCCTTGATTAATAACTAACTAAATAATATTTATTTATTATTTATAGTATTTATTACAAAGTCCTACATAAATTATAATAAATTCATATGATATTTATAACAAAGAAAGAAAATTTATTTATAAAAATTATAAATTTATTATAAGTAAATAAATAAAAAATAAAGGAATTGCTCTTACTTATTAAGCACTAGCAAGGAGGGGCAGTGGCCGAGAATACAGACTTGGGAGTCCACGATATCTGGGCTTCATGAAGACTTAAACATGCACTAGCTGCTCGACACTGGCCAGCTCACCTAAGCTTTCTAGCTCTCAGCTTCATAATCTTGAGGCTGGGCAATGACAATACCTATTGCACTGGGGTATTATAAGCATCCGTGTCTGACACATGGCGAGCACTCAGTGCTAGCGGTTGTTCTGCTCTAGCGTATTACTGAAATGTACAAACCTTGCCTTTCCCACTGATTTTCAGCAGCCAAACACCCTCCACAGTGTTTCTGCAAATTCCCTGGGGTGTACATTTTCATGCCCCTGGTTCAGACAAAGGACATCTTTCTTACACTCCTCACAGGATAATTTATTTCAAAATAAAGAACTGGAAAGATCTAACTGCTAATGAATACAGAATGCTGGATCTTCCTTAATATTGAACTTCAATTTGCTATTGCAAATTTTTAAATCTATTTTTAAAATGCTCATTCTATATTCAATTGTTGACATTTTCAGGTCTCTATTTTGTAGGGTAAGGACAGCATTAAATATAAAATGAAGGACAGATCTCTGGTGTAACATTTCTAAGGCAGTGCCATAATTCGTGCCCCTGCGTGTCTGGAGAGCTCGCAAGCTGGCTGGGGCCCCAGGCACATCAGAGATAATGTCTCAAGGAGGGGAGGGTGCTGCGTGGGAGGAGGACATGGCAGAGCACTGAAAAGTTCCCTGGGGAGGGCGTCTAGTTCTCCAGGTCCTAATGAATTTTGTCGTGATGTTGTGCCACTCGTCTCTTTGCTAGCTCTGTCAGAGCATTCTGAACAATAACAGTGACAGAAATGCAATGACAGCCACTCTTCATCCCCAGTGGTTTCCAGAGAAAGTGACAGGTATGCACAAACAGTCTCTCCCAGTCCTGATTAGGTATTCCACGGGTCCACTCTTTGAAGGAATCCAGGAGTGCTGACATGTCCTAGCTGCTTCATTTATCTGCCAAGATTTGGGTATCTTCTACAGAGGTGGATTCGAGAGCTTGGAGTGTGGTTTCGGGAGCTGGACTCACCATTTTAGAGCCCAGGATTGTTATGCCCTAAGACCAAAAGCTTGCTAAGGATAAGCATTTTAGAACTCTTCCGTATCCTGCACAAGCTTTATCTTGGTGTCCTGTACATACAAGGTGCTAAGAATAGTTGGTTGATTGAGTTGAAGTTCTCCTTCCTCTGCCTGTACCATTCTTCTGACACTAAAGTCCACTTACAAAGTGCTTGCAAAGTGCCTCTCTCACACTGAGTATGCCACAGTGGGATGAGTATGTCACACTGTCACATGGAACTGTGTTGGTTTCTTTCCTTCATTCTCTGTTTTCATATTGTGCTTTTTTAGGGGCCTGAGAAAATAAAACATGGGCTCAAGACCAAAATATGTGACTCTTAAAGGCAACTCTCTTTCCCTAGTGATTTATCGATGTTTTGAGTTCATTGCATAAAAGGACTCAACATATTTTTTAACCTAAAGGGCTTTTTCCTCCTCAATTTCTGTCTGAGGGGCAGGAAGTAGGTAGGAGGTGTTTATTTTTCAGTTTTCCTGGTCTTCCAGTTACCCGATCACAAGTCTGATGGTCCCTGTTCTTTGAGATGCTGACAGAGTGATGTCATGCAGTCAAGGACAAAATAAATCCAAAGAAAGAAGGAATGACACAATAAAGATAAGAGCAGAAATCAATGAAGCTGAAAACAAAAACCAGTAGAGAGAGTCAGTGAAACAAAAAGCTGGGTCTTTGAAAAGATCAATAAAATTGACAAACCTCCAGCAAGATAGACAAAGGAAAAAAAAAAAAAAAGGAAAAGACACAGAGACCAATAGCAGGAATGAAACAGGATATTGCTACAGACCCTGCAGACATCAAGAGAATGATAAGAGAATTCTAGGAATAAATCCACACACATAAATCTGACAACTTAGATAAATCACTCAGTTTCTCAAAAACAGAGTATGAAGTAGATAATTTGAATAGCTCTATGACTATTAAGGAAATTGAATTGGTAATTTAAAGACTCCCCAAAAAAGAAAGCTCTAGGCTAAAATGGTTTCATTGGAGAATTCTATAAAATATTTAAAGAAGAATTGATATCAATCCTATACAGTCTTCTGTAGAAAGTGAAAGAGAGGGGAACACCTCTCAATTCACTTTATGAAGCTAATACTAACTTGATCCCAAAATCAACAAAGACAGTACCAAAAAAAGAGAAACCTACAGACCAATATCCCTCATGAATATATATGCAAAAATTCTTAACAAAATATTAGCAAGTTGAATTCAGCAATATATGAAAAGAATTTTATACCATGCCCATGCCCAAGTGGGGTTTATTTCAGGGATGCAAGGCTGGTTAAACATTAAAAATTAATCAATGTAATTTACCATATTAACGGGCTAAAGAGGAAAAATCATATGATCTTATCCATAGATGCAGAAAAAGCATTTGAAAAAATTCAGCAGCCATTCATGATAAAAAGCTTTCAGAAAATTAAGAAAAGAGGGAAATTTCCTGAATTTAATAAACAACATCTACAAAAAAATTTCTATAGCTAACATCATACTTAGTAATAAAAGAATGGATACTTTCTCCCTTCAATCAAGAATAAGGCAAAAAGTGTCCATTATCACCACTGCTATTTGACATAGTATTGAAAGTTCCGGCCAGTTCAGCAAGGAGAGAAAAGGAAATGAAGTGCCTACAGTTTGGAAAGAAAGAAATAAAACTACCCCTATTTGTAGATGACATGATATTCTACATAGAAAATCCCAGGGAATTTACAAAACTCTCCAAGAATTTCTAAGTTCAGCAAGATCACAGGACACAAGATCAACATGCAGAAATCAGTTGTATTTCTCTATACTAGTAATGAGCATCTGGAAACCGAAATGAAAAATACAGAACCAGTTACAATTGCTCGAAAAAGTGAAATATTTAGGTGTAAATCTAACAATACATATATAGGCTTGTATGCGAAAACTATACAACACTGATGAAAGAAATCAAAGAGGATAAAAATAAATGGTGACATAGCTCATGTTTCTGGATTGGAAGGCTGGGCATAGTAAAGATGCCCATTTTTCCAAGTTGATATATGGTTTAATATTATGCCTATCAAAAATCCCAGTAAGATTTTTCATAGATTTAGAAAGAGTATTCTAAAGTGTACATGGAGAGGCAAAGGAACTGAGAAAGCTTAAATAATTCTGAAAAAGAAGAATAAAGCACCTGAATTTGAGGCTTGTTATATTGCTATGGTAATCAACACTGTGTGGTTTTAGCAAAGGGATAGACTCATTGATCAACAGAATAAAGAGAGAAGGAAAAAATCACTCCATATGGATATGCCTACCTGGTTTTTAACAAATGTGCAAAACAGTTAAATGGAGGAAGGAGAGCATTGTCAATAAATGTTTAAAGCAATCAGGTATCCATAGGCAAAAAAAGAAAAATGAATGTAGACAAACTTCATATCATATAAAAAGTTAACTCAAAATGGATCATAGGTTTTAAGTGTAAAATGTGAAACTATAAAAATTTTAGAGGATAATGCAGGAGAGAACTTGGGGGACTTAAGGGTCAATAAAGAGTTCTTTGACATGACATCATAAAAGAAAATATTAGTAAATTGGACTTCAGCAAAATTTAAAACTTTTGCTCTGCAAAAGACCTTGATGAAAAGGCAAGCTACAAAGTCAGAGAAAAAAATTTGCCAACCACATACCTAAGGAAAAACTCATATCTAGAATTTATAAGACTCCTCAAAACTTCACATTAAAAAAAATCAAACAATCCAATTAGAAAATGGGCAAAGGACATGAAGAGACACTTCACTGAAGAGGATATGCAGATGGCATATAAATACATGAAAAGATGTTCAACACCATTAGCCGCTAGGGAAATGTAAATTAAGACCAGGATGAGGTATTAAAACAGGTAACAGCAAATGTAGTGACAAAATCGAATGTTGTGAGAATGGAGAGAAACTGAATCTCTCATACATTGCTGGTGGGATTGTAAAATGATTCAGCGAGTCTGTAAGATAGTTTGGCAGATTCTTTAAAAAAAACTACAAGTGCAAATACCATATGACCCAGCAATTGCACTCCTGGGCATTTATCCCAAAGAAATGAAAATTATGTCCACCCCAAAACATGCTTGCTTAGTCACAGTTTTATTGGTAATAACTAAAAACTGGAACACCATGGAACACTGCCCAGCAATAAAAAGTTTTTTTTCCCTTTTTTAAAAAAGGCCTGTCTGATTATATCTCATCCCACCTGCAAACATTTCATGGTTTTCACTTATTCCAAAGGTGAAGATGTGCACTTGTAACATGGCTCAAAAGTCCAGTAGAATGTAGCCCAGTTGTCCACACTCGACAAAAGCTGGTCCCTCTTTGCCTCCTAACTTCCAACCACACTCAACTCATTCATCTCATGGTAAATCTGCCTCCAATGGGGAGACAGTCTGTGCCACAGTGGTGTTCTCAAGGTAATACCATTCGAAAACAAAAAATAAACAGAAACAAAATTCCTCTCCATCTTTCATTCCTTCTCCTTTATTAAATCAGAAAATCCAAGTCCAAGTCATTTACCAACAGTAAGTAACTAAAGTTCTCTGAGGCTCAATTTTTCCACTTGAAAATTGGGGATTAGTAATATCTAGCTGGCTGGAGTCATGTGACACCCAAATGAAATTATGCGCCTGAAATTGCTTTTGTGTGTGTGTGTGTGTGTGTGTGTGTGTGTGTGTGTGTGTGTGTGTGTAGGGGGAAGCTAGTTAGGTTTATTTATTTACTTATTCTTAGTGGGGGTACTGGGGATTGAACCCAGGACCTCATGCATGCTAAGCATGTGTTCTACCCCTTGAGCTATACCCTTCCCCTGAAATTGCTTTATATACCATTAAGCACCATATAAATATAAGTAACTATCATCAACAATCAAATGCTCACCCGCTGAAAACACTGAGGCAGGAGTGAGGAAGTGAGGAAGAAGGGGCCATCTTGGGAAACAACCAGAATGTTTTCCACCTAAAACTCTGGAGACGAGGGAAAGATTTTCGAGCACCTACTATGTACTGCTCTGTATCAGTTCTAGATGCTTTTCCCCGTGACTGACACTCATTAAATATGTTTAATGAAACATATACATTTAAATCCTGAGAATAGGGCTTTGAAGCTTGAAATAGTGAAAAATTGCCCAACAGCGTAGAGATGTCAGTAGAAATAGATCATTCTGAACATCTCATGTATATCATCTCCATTCTTTCAGAATTTCTTGAGCCGGCATAACTCCCGCTGATTTCATATCTAGCACAAAGCAGAGATGAACCACCACCCCGTCAGCAGGTTTACACTGGCTGGGACACAGCCTTCCTTCATCGATGGTAAAGCATTGCTACAAAAGGATCAGACTATAGTTGGCTCTCCTGCAATGTTACATTAATCAATGAATCAATCCATCAAGTACTTATTGATTCGTTACTTATTACAAGGTGCTATACTGTCCAGCTGAGGGACAAGGAGGTTCCCACAGAGGCGTAGAATGAGGTGAGGAAGACAAAGAAGGACACAGCACAGACCCTGTTCTCAAAAAGTTTGCAATCTGTTTGAAGAAGTATTATATATACATGTCAAATTAAGTAATCAGGTCAAAAATAAATAATAGCTTAGTGAATGCCTAATTGACAAATGAGAAATTAGACTAAAGGGGCTATTGAGTTCAGAGAATGGAAAAAGCTGGAGTGGTCTGTAAAATTTTTATGGAAGAGAAGCTATTGAATCAAGCTTTAAAAGATAGCCTAGGAATTATGTGGGAGGACAGGAGGAGTAAAGACAAGACAGATGAGGTGACAACAGGAAAACATGACCAGAATTGTAAGATACGAATGAGATTCATGGAATAGACTGATGTGGCTGGAGAGAAGGATAAAAGACAATAAAAAACTGGAGTTAAGACTAAAAATGAGGTTAGAGTCTACGGTGAGGAAATTTGAGGGCCAGAATAAAAGATTTGTTTTCCTATATATGAGTGAACAGAATGTTTTTGGTTCATTTTGTTTATTGGTTTTAGGAAAATTCAGTGCTACCATATTTTTATTATTTTTATTTAAAACTTAAGATCTTGATTTTTCTTTGTTCCCTTTGAACAAGGCCAGAAGAGAGATATGGAATGTCACCGACAGGAAGATTTTCATGACCAAATCCAGCATCAGGATGGCATCATTTCAGTGAGATTTAAGCAGCCATTGCTGATTTAAAGCTGTGGTTTCCTTGCCCACCTGGACTCTGACGTATGTCCTGAAGGCAGAATTTGCTCTTTAGGTTCAATGCTTACTTTTTCCAGCACAGTTGTTTCGTGGGGTTTCCTTGTACCATTTATTTTCTCCTCCCTGGTGGCAGCAAAAAGGCCTCAGCACCTGCCTGGACTGACTCTAGACTGGAAGCCTCTTGGCCTTGACCTACGGTCCACCACATTTTGGCCTAGAGCCTAAAACTGTTAACCTACAGACACCTCCTGGGTATTGTTTTTTGCCTTTTCTTAAGAGAATGGGGTGCCATGCCAATTTCTAGAGGACAGCCCAATCTGCTCCTGATTTCTCTCCTAGTGTACCCTGGGCTGACCCACAGGAGTAGCCTGTCGGCTGTGGATCTTGGAGTCTACTGATCGGTAAGCCCCAGACTCAGCAACATGAGGGCGTTCGGCGGCCCCACCCAGCAGGTCCCTTTCTCACTGGCTGGCCATCGTCTTCTACTTCGTTAATTGTCAGTTCATATCTGTGGTGTCCAGCCTCCAGGACAGGCCCCAGTGATCTCTGCCTCCAGGTACTCATGCCCTTCCCACCTGTATAAGGACCAGTTTATGTGACCCTAGAATATTGTGGAGGTAACGGTGACTTCTGCCTTGCTCTTCCCCTCTGGGATTCCTCACACTGGGGGACGGCACCTGCCATCTAGTGAGACACTCAAGCAGCACTACTTGGAGAGGCTCGTGTTTCTAGGCACTGAGGCCGCTTGTCAACAGCTAGTTAGGAATTAAAAAAAGAAGAAACCCATACCCAAATCCTGTATATGAGCCACCCTCCCATGCCAGTCAAGTCTCCTATGACTGACATCTTGACTGCATTTTGTAAGGGACCCTGAGCCCAAACCACACAGCTAAACCACCTCCCAACTCCTGACCCACAGAAACTGTAAAAGAGCAAGTGTTCATCTCTTTAAGCTACTAAGTTTTGAGATAATTTTCTCTGCACTAATAGATAACTAATGTAATATCCCTTTGCCCACTTTTTTTCTGTTATATTTTTTCTTAGTAATTTTTAAGAGCTCTTTGTATCTTAAAGATAGTAATCCTTTGTTAAAAATCTAAATTTTTTCCTAAGTTTATCACTTTTATTACTTTGGTTTTAGTACAAAGAAGTTTTATATTTACATATTCAAACGTATTAATCATTTCTATTTTAGTTTTGCCTTATATGTCATATTTAGAATTAGTAACATAACAATTTTCTGAATAAATATTTGACTATGTTTTCTTTCGGTAATTTTTTTTCTTTAAAATCGCAAAATTCAACTCACCTGGAATTTATTTTGGGTCTAGTATGAGATGGGAATCTAACTTTGGTTTTGTTTCTTTGATCTTTTTCTTTTCTTTTTACCAAATTTGTGGCTAGTTTTAATCATAATTCTGTATAATTTAAATATTCTGCTACTTCCAAGTTCTTTTGACCTGTCCTCCAAATGCTTCGTGATCAAAGTAAAGGCTAAGCAAGATTTTAAAGTTTTTTCTGGGGAGAGGGTATAGCTCAGGTGGTAGAGTGCACGCTTAGAATGCAGGAGGTTCTGGGTTCAATCCCCAGTACCTCCTCTAAAAATAGACAATAAAACCTAGTTACCTCCCCACTGCAAGAATAAATAAATTAAATAACAATAAAGTTTTTTCTGAATCTTTTATCACAGAAGTATGGTCCTCTGCATAGGTTAGGACATTTAGTACCTTGGCCGGATGTGGGCACAGCTATCGATTGGGAGGAAACCTTACATGGAGCCCCATCTCTCAATTTCATTCCACTGTATTTGGCGCTGAATCTTCCCGCCTGACTCCATATCTCCCTATGGTTTTCCAGAGGCCCTCCCTTCTCACCATACCTGGGAACTAGACCTTCACAGGGAAAAAAACAACTTTATTTGCACAGAATCCTGTGGGAGGGCTTGTGAGCTAATCAATAAGGCAATTTTAGGTAAAATACCAATATGTAATGGGTTGCTGTCCCTACCCCAGCCCCACATCCCTCTCCCAATACATTCCTAAGATGGCATTTATGCCTTGATTCAAAGAGAATTTCATGTTCAGAAGTTTGAGTAGTGAGAACTTCTTACCCCTCAACTGGTAGAGTTCAGGCCTGGCCCACCTTTGCATAACCACAGCCAAACCCCACTGCCCGAGAGCGTCTGAGCTGTCATGATGGTTCAGGAAAGGTATTTATCAGTTGAGGACACTGAATCTAGATCAGACAAAACTGCCATTCACAAGATAAACGACCTGGAGCAAGTGCATAACATAATCTCTCAAAACTCCAATTCTCCCACATACAAAGAGGAATAATAAAACTCACTTCAAAGGGTGATATATGAGATTGTGTGTAGAAAAAAAAAAGTACTTGGCTTCATATCTGGTGTATTGTGAATGCTCAATAGACAATGTGTCTTAATATTTTTGATTCTTTTTTTTTAATAAAAAAGTAACTTTTCTTTATTTGTGAAAACCATGAGAAATATAATTACTCAGCTTTACTGATGCTGTTATATTGTTTTTAATGCTTCACACTGGCATTTTTCTATTAAAATAACCATTCTAATATCTATTTATTTATAATTAAATTTTTTAAAAATCCTTTGTAAAAAATACAGGATGTTAAATTTAGAAACAGAAAAAATATTACTCACAAGCCCATAATTAACTAAATTTAATCTTTGATATAGAGACTTCCAGAATGGTATCATTAAAAATATACTCAATATTGTAATCATAAATTCTGCACAGAAATTTTAAAATAATGTTTTACATATCCAAGAAGTCATTAACTCTGTTTTCCTTTTCTTCTTTTTCCCCACTACTTATACCTGACACAGAGCAATCTTGGAAGGGGGCATCAGGAGGATGTGACTACTGGTTGACCCTTGAGCTGGATTCAGGCATTTAAGGCTCCTTAACCCCTCCCCTGTCCCTGGAATGTGTTTCACTTGCCTTCTCTGAAGAAGCCCCACCAAGTACTCAGCCTTGTGACAGTAATGTGCTTGTTGCCAAGACTATCCGGACAGTATTTTAAGGCTTCTATATAAACTTTTAAGATTCTGGTGGGGTTGCGAGGAGACTCTTGTGGCTGCTCAAGACAAGTCTCATAAGTAAGTTATCTTGCTGATAAGACCTGCCACCCACTAAGCTGCAGTGCTCTGCTTCTTTCTATGGTCTCTCCTTCCCCTCTGTGTTGGACCAGTTCGTGGATCATCAAGCAGACTGGGCTGAAGTACATCCTCCAGCAATTCTCTCTGTGAAGATGTCTGGGTGTAAATTTTTTTGCATCCTTTTTATTTCTAGAAGTATATTTGGTTATTACTCTCACAACTGCTAATTTGTCCAGATGCATAGTTTTTAGGGGGTTTTTTTGTTTTTAATTTTTTTCTTTTTTTTTGCCTTTCTTTTTTTTTTTTTTACATTTTTTAATTGAGTTATAGTCATCTTACAATGTTGTGTCAAATTCCAGTGTAGAGCACAATTTTTCAGTTATACATGAACATACACATATTCATTATCACTTTTTTTTTTTTTTTTTTTGCTGTGAGCTACCACAAGATCTTGTATATATTTCCCTGTGCTATATAGTATAATCTTGTTTATCTATTCTACATTTTGAAATCCCAGTCTGTCCCTTCCCACCCACTACCCCCTTGGCAACCACAAGTTTGTATTCTGTGTCTATGAGTCCATTTCTGTTTTGTATTTATGTTCTTTTTTTTAGATTCCACATATGAGCAATCTCATATGGTATTTTTCTTTCTCTTTCTGGCTTACTTCACTTAGAATGACATTCTCCAGGAACATCCATGTTGCTGCAAATGGCATTATGTTGTCGGTTTTTATGGCTGAATAGTATTCCATTGTATAAATATATCACATCTTCTTTATCCAGTAATCTATTGATGGACATTTAGGCTGTTTCCATGTCTTGGCTATTGTAAATAGTGCTGCTATGAACATTGGGGTGCAGGTGTCTTTTTGAAGATTCTTTAAGTACTAGACTTGAGTACAGTTGTTTATGACAAAAATATGGTCCATGAGGTTCCATATTACCCTAATCATATCCAACTTTAATACTAGCATGAGAGACCCAGTGAGGCTAGTTGATTAAACATAAGACAAACCATTGAAACAAAACAATTCAGGAAAAAAACTGCAGTTCTTTTTTTCAAGCAGAAATTCAATGATGGGTGAAAATTCTCTCAAACTTTTCATCTCTTTCTTAAAATTATGCTTACTTCTTCCCATTTAAAAATAAATCACAGTCTCAAGATGCATTGTCACATTTGCCTTGTATCTTCTTAAAATGTAAAAATTATAAACATATTTCTGATTTTTTTTTATCTTTTAACACTACTTCCCACGTGGCTTGAGTTTGGGGACTATAGCTGTAGAAGATGTGCGATTCTGGAGGAGTTTCCTCTCTAATGTTGTGTGTCTTTCCTTTCTCACTGCAGAGATAAAAAGCCAGGCTGAAACTCTCCGCCAGCTCCCATCTGTCAAATCCATTCTCCCATTTCCATCGTTCATCAGTAAAGGTAGGATAGTTTTCTGCTCTTGTGCACTCCTTTAAATCTCTTCTCTTCCAGTTTTATTGAGATATAATTGACAGACAGCACTGTATAAGTTTAAGGTGCACAGCATAATGGTTTGACTTCCTTTCAACAACATGAAATGACTATCACAGTAAGTCTAGCAAATATCAATCATCTCATATAAATACAAAATTAAAGACATAGAAAAATAAGTTTCCTTGTGACAAGAACTCTTAGGATTTACTCTCTTAACAATTTTCATATATAACATACAGCAATGCCAATTATGTTTATCATGTTATTTATTAATAACTTATATATAAAATGCCAGGTGTAATGCTAGCACTAATTATGCAGTATTTCTAGTGCTCACAACAACCCACCAGATGATTATTATTACTCCTATTTTTCAAGTGAGGGAACTGAGGCTCAACCCCATTAAACTAATTGACCCAAAGACACACAAACTTGCCCAACTTCAGTGCCTGGGCTTCTATCAGTCAGAAGCACATCTTAGGGTTAAATGGGAACTCAGATCACGTGATCTAACTCTTTTACTTAATGAATGTGAGAAAATATTCCTTTTAATCAATTCTATCCTCCACTTTTAAGTTGTATCCCTATTATGAACTTGAACTATCCTTGCTTTCCTATCTCTGTGTTCTGTGTCCTCTTCTTGGTCCCTCCTTCCCAATCATTGGAGGAAATGTCCTGGGGTAACAGGATAGGTCAGAGGCCAGAGAGGAAGGTGGATGGAATGACAGGGGGATGTAGTGGCTTTAGTGGTTTAATCCACTCGCGATTGATCAACAGTGGCTATTTCATCCTCCTTACAACACCTGGTTCAAGAACGGCCAATTCTGACCAAGAAACATGAGGAGAAGTCTGCTGGGGGTATTTCTAGGATCAGTTTCCTCCCTTCTAAGGAGGAGACAAAGGAAGAAGTAACCATTCTTTTACCTCTGGATTTTGTCTCTGGACTTGTGCAGCCATCTCACTCCCAGCCTGAGACTGAACGAAGCTCTGAGGATTGTCATGGGAAGATGCAGAGACCTGTGTCCCCAGGGATATTCTTGAGCCACCAAATCAAACAACTCCAGCACCCACAGGACCTGAGAGCTCTTATGAGAGATGATACATGCCCTGACTGTTTAAGTCAGTTTGAATTGAGCTTACTGTTGGGTGAAGCCCAAAGTATCCCAGGAAAGATGTAGTTTTATGGGTGAGCACTGCTGTCCAGGCTTGGAGGAAGGCAAAGGGCTTCGTGGAAGTATGAAGGCCTTTGAGAAGAAATGAGAAAGACATTCCAGAGGGTTTGTGTACACTAAAATGAGTTACTGATGGAGACTGCTTTTCCAGGCCTCTAAAAATAGGATGGAGCCTCATTCTTCTGGTATGATTTCAACTATTCCCATTGAAAGGCAGAGGGAAGGGCTAGAATAGCTGATTTTAAAAGGTCAAATTCTGAGGGGTCACAATGCCCGCTTTCATAATACTCTGAAGCCTGAATTTTATCTTTTTAATCTTTCAACAGTAAATACATCTTGAGATAGGTTTTTTTTAATTCACAAAGAGAAAAGAAAACAAGAAAGAGATGATCATATTCCTACAATTATGCAACCTAGTGTCAGGGAAATAAAAAAATACATATTTTCTAATGGAATGTACTTATAATGCCAGAATATGATTTTGTAATGCTTTCTATAAATCTCCTCAATAAACGATTTCAACTCTAAACTAATGTAATCTATCCCCCTTCCCTCCCTATGTTTTATTTCTCGACGGGTTATGGCTGGGTTATGTAAGGCATTTTCTTTAAAAATTGTATTAATAAAAATGTGAAGTCTTAATAGAGTAAGTGTTCTTATATCTCGAGGTATAATCTCTGTAGCTGGGGGAACTTTGACAAATACTGGATCATTTTAATTGAAGTAATAAAGCTATGGGCTTCCAAGAAACGGGATGAGCAGACATTTTCTCTAATATAAGCTACCTGCTGCATGACTCACAAGGGTGAACCCCTGCAGGAAATGGTCAGTAATAGCCTCTGGTGAATCATAAAGCAAAACAATTACCAGTTGCCCACAACCTGGGACGACTTGGGCAACATATGCGTGGAGAACATGCAAGTGAAAGCCAGGTGCGTGATTGGCCGTGACTTTTAATACATGACTCATCCCGAGAGAGAGAGAAAGTATTGCCTGAAGTAGAGTCACGATGGAGATGCAGACTATTAGGAGACCTTTGAGGTCTTGTTCATTCAACGTGTACTTACGGGACTTCTTGAGGGCATCCAGTGCTGCACGTGGCCCTGGAAACATTGAAAGAGAAGGCATGGTCCCACTCTTAAGCAATTTGTGGTTTAATGGCAAGTTGTGGGATGGTGGGATAGACAACACCTATCTGTTTGAGGAAGGTCAGAGAAAACTTTTTGGAGGAGATAACCCTAGAACTGAGACCTCCATATTAAGAAGTTTTAGAAGGCTGGGTGGGGAAAAGTATTTTAGCCCGAAGGAATAGCACCAGCCAGAAGGAACTGCACAAAGGTTAAAAAAAAGGGGGGGGGGGGCACCTTAGAAGTGATTCAATGCAGGTAAGGCACAGAGTGTGTGGGAGATAGAGCCCGCGGTGGCAGTTAAGTTCTAGGTGATAAAGGGCCTCATAGGACGTCTGAAGGAGGTAAGATTACGTTCTGTGGGTAACAGGGAGCTATTGCATAGTTTTGAGTCAAGGTGTGATATAATAGTGCTGCATTTTAGACAGATCACCCAGTCTGGGGGTGGCATGGAGCATGGATCACAGAAGCTGCATCAAGGGATGAGGCAATCCTCTGAGACACTATTGTATTTATGAGCTCGGGAAGCAGTCACGGGTGGGTGTGGGGCGGGGGGGACGACCATCTTATTCAGAAAACACACTGGGGGAGCATCGGCAGGACTTCGCTGACGCTCAGCAGCGTGTGACCAGCATTTGCTTCTCTTTCTTGAAGCGCTCCTCTTACTTGTTTTCCAGCCTGGACCCTAGCCTCTTAGTTTTCCTTGTACTGCACTGACTGCTCCCTTTTCAGTCTCCGATGCCGGCTCCTCATCCTTTTCCCAACCTCAAAATATTGGCAGACCTTTGAACCCACTCCTGGGGACTCATCTCTTTCCTCTCTCCACCCTCCCTCTTGAGGACGTCTCATTCAGTGCCATAGCATTAAGGATTACCTGTACACTGATAACTCCCCAACTTCCGTATCCAGTCCCAACTGCTCCCCTCAGCCCTAGTCTTGTGTACCCGATGACGTAGTCAACCTCTCAAATTTAACATCCCCACAGAAGAATCCCCGGCTTTCCCTGCAAGCAAGCTCATTCCTTCCCTAGTATTCTGCATCTCACTAAATGACACCACTGTCCACCCAGTTGCTTATGGAAATAAACAAATGAAAAACTCCTATGTCTACATAGAGTCTTAGAGCTTCTCCTCCGACTCAGTGAAGGCTGCCCTGTTCCACGAATCAGGTAGGCACTGCTTTGGTTGCAGTCTGGGCTAATGGCACCCCTTTATCTTGCACAATGCAGTTGTCCCACCAGACTTCTCCCCGTTCTATTTGTTAAAAAACTAGAGAAATCTTTTTAAGTGAAATTTCATGACCCAGTATTTCAAACCTGGTAAGTGTCCCTTGACGCAGTACAGTCAATGCTGACCTCGTACCTATGTTTCATGAAAACTGAAACCTCCCCCAGTAGTTGCTAGCCAATAATTTATGCTGAATTTTGTTAACTCAATTTACGTTGGCATTTCAATAAATGCTGAAGGATTGGCTCTTATATTCCAGGCCACAATCTCATTTAGTTAATAAATATTTCCTCTCCTTTCCACATAATATTATCCCTATTTATCACTATTCAACTTTTGTTTATCCAGAACTTGCCTCTTCATTATTATGAAATATTTTAATAGCCGTACCTGCAATCGAGAGCCACAGTCCTCTAGAACAGCAACATTAAAAAGGCATACACCCTCCTACACTGTTGCTGAGAATATAGTTTGGTGCAGCCATTATGGAAAATAGTATTACTTTAAAAAAACTGGAAATAGACTTACCCTATGATCCAGCAATCCAACTCCTGGGCATATATTCAGAGGGAACTCTAATGCGAAAAGACACAGGACACCCCAATGTTCATAGTAGCACTATTTACAATAGCCAATACATAGAAACAACCTAAATATCCATTGACAGATGACTGGATAAAGAAGTTGTGATATATATATATACACACACCCACACACACACATATATACATACATACACACACAATGGAATACTACTCAGCCATAAAAAATGAAATGATGCCATTATCAGCAACACAGATGGACCTGGAGATCATTATACTAAGTGAAGTAATCCAGAAAGAGAAAGAAAAATACCATATGATATCACTTATATGTGGAATCTAAAAAAAAAAAAAAAAGACACAAATGAACTTATTTACAAAACAGAATCAGATTCACAGACATAGAAAACAAACTTATGGTTACCAAGGGGAGAAAGGCAGGGTGGAGAGATAAATTGGGAGTTCAGGATTTGCAGATACTAACTATAATGTGGAAACTAGATAAACAACAAGGTCCTACTGTATAGCACAGGGAGCTATATTCAGTATCTTGCAACGGCTTATAATGAAAAAGAATAGGAAAAGGAATACATACATGTATAAGTGAAACACTATACTGTACACCAGAAATAAACACAACATTAGTAAACCGCCTATACTTCATTTAAACAAAAAACTTACTAACCTCACAGGTGCAGGTGAAAATATACCCTGCCTGTGGCTTACTGACTGTGATGCAGCTTTGCTCAGTACATAATGATCTGGTTAAGAATAAGGCAAACTCAGGTCTGCATTTCAGCTCCAGCACCGTGTGACCTGGGCAAGTCAATCTCTGAAACAAGTTCCTTCCTCTGAAAATAAGATCACATCCACTGGGTTGTTGTCACAATTAAATGAGGTTAATACAAAATGCCTGGAATCCAGAAGACACTTAATCAATGGTAGCAGGTTTTGTTGAATTATTACTGCTTTTTCTCTCTGCACCACTTGAGATTCTCAGGCCACCTAATAATCAGAAGTGGGGTCATCCCAGTCCATCTCCATGGAACATCTTATCCTGGGGCATTTAGCTTGAAAAATGGTCAAATTCCAGCTATCAAAGTCTAGATTTTATGATCTGTTCTTATGAGGAGAAGCCAGGCGTGACTCAGGAATTAATCTGAATGTGTGAGTAATGAAGTTGTTCCCAATCTGAGGATAAATCTAGACAGGAAATGAAACACTGAGCGAGCATCGGGTGAATTTAGAGACACGTGTTGCTCCCAAGTATTACAAACAGGGTGTGCGTCCATTTGGGCTCTTTTTCTCCATCCTTCCTGAAGACCAGGAACAGCATATGCTTCTGAACAGAGTGTGTTCCACTCCTTGTCAGAACACCAGGAGCCTTCCAGGGTGAGAAATCAAACTGACATTTCGAAAATTAACTACAGCTACCTGTGACACAGCCAAAAATCAGGAAGTCTTGAACAGCTGTGAATGGAGATTTCCCCGTTCACCTAACATTCCAAACGAAGTGCTCCGTTTGAAATGATGGGTATTTTCAGCCCACCATTTTTTAAAATTTATTATTTATTGAAGTGTAGTTGATTTACAATGTTAGTTTCAGGCATACAGCAAAGCGATTCAGTTATACATATACATACACAATTTTTTTAGAGTAAGATATATTTCCTATCACGATGCCTTGACACAAACCATGCTGCGGTTTCACTATCAGATCATAGAGTTGCTCAGCCTCCGTTGCTTTGAGACATATCAGGCACGAGGAGGTTGGGCTGGTAGGGCTGGCAATTTGAGCTAGGCCACCAGAAAAGGTTTCCATCCAGAGTTTACTATTTCACCATCCTCTAGGAGACAGGTAGCACTCAGGAATTTTTATAATTACCCACACATTGTGGGGTGGAGGGGGAAAAATGGAGAACTAACACTGTACACTGTATCATTTATCCCTATAGTTTGGGTATTGAATGAAAGTTCTTCCTGGCCTTAATAGCGCTGGAACCATGAAACATCAGGAGCTTTCTTGTGTATTTCGATTCATCACTAAACCATCACATAAAGCTGGTTTATAGAGCTCTGTTTGAGAACCTAGCCTCCAAAGGAGGAAATGGTAGGTGCCCTAGGTCTTCAGTCCCAGCCTCCAAATATTCCTCAGGAGCCTTTAAAGATGTCCCGAGGGAAGTGAGCATCCCAGACCCCCCAATTCTGAGAAAACCCAGGTTGGAGCTGTAGAAGAGGAAGGAAACACAACAACACCGCAAACGGCTTTGAATCCCTCAGGGAAAACCCAAAATGTCACTTCATTTCTGCTCAAAGAAGAAATATAATAACAACGGCTTTGTACAACCCACCGTGACAGTCGAATTAGCATTTGAGGGGAGACTCGGCATTTCCCAGTTGTCATGACAACACTGATGCCTCCTCTCAGCTTGCATGCCTGTTCAGGTGTTGTGCCTAATTTAGGATTTGACTTGCTAGCCGACAGAAAGACTTGGAGAATTGGAAAGATGTACCTGTTTTATCAATTAAGATGACATGCAAAGGTTGAGAAGACACTTACCAGCAAGGAAAATCTTCACTGGAACAGCGGTTTCCATGGAGATGCTATTCCCAAGTCAGTGTTGCCAAAAATAAGTGTTTACTCATCCAGAAAGGTCAGAGGAGGGGATTTCTGTGATGCAGGTGTGAAGTGGAGCACTGGTGATAGGAAATTCTGTTTCCCTCAGGGCTGTTTGCCAAGTTTTCATTAGTGCACAGCCGAACTGCAAATAATGAAGTGTATTTTTCAACTGAGAGATGGGATTAGAATTAGTTATTAGGATGCAAAGTTCTGAAGGGTACAGAAATAAAAAGGACTTCTAGATAGACCTTTATGTTTTCAGATAAGGAACCTGAATAAGGCCAGGAGGGGAGGCAACTAGCTTCTAGTCCCTGGAATACCTTCTTCTCCCAGGACCCTTGGAGCCTCTCCTGCCCTCACCCCCTGCAGTGTCTCTGCATCATCCCTTCTGAACCCTTGAGCAAACGCTGCAGATAGGAACTTCCAAAGACCTCTTTGAGAAAGAATAACTTCACCCGGAAGAAAAATCCCTTCCTCTGGAATCACTCAGAAAATTAAAGCTGATTCTGAGCAGTGACAAATTTTCTTAATTTCAAATGTGAGTTCAGCCACTCTCCAACCATATACACAGACTGATGAATATGTGACGTGAAGAAGTAAACAAGATACATGTGAAAAAAAAGGTTTTGCAATGCACTTTCTATTCCCAAAACAGTGTTTCCTCCTCTTCATTCAATTCCTAGGACATAAATCATTCATAGCTGATATTCAAATAAGGCAATTTTCATGAAAAAGATTTTATTTCTATTCATTTTTTCCTAACCTCTGGCTGATTAACCAGGTACCTTAACATTTATTAATATGGAGGAAAGATAATGCAATCTGCCTGCCATATCCTCCCACTTGGAAGATTCTCTGCTTTAACCACCTCCTTTTCAAATAAAAACTCTTCTGATAGGATTCTGAATAACTGAACAAATAGAAAGACCTTCAGTACCTTAATAAGAAGTTTATCTTGTTTCATGTGTTTGTATGTATTAGTTACTTTTATCTAAAAGATACTTAAATGTGAAGATTTTCAGACAATAACTATTGAAAGATGCTCATGTCCTTAATAGGAAACATAATATTACAGTCGTTGATTTAAAGTTGGAACTTTTGAGCTGACCTTACTCTTTAACGAGATACGACTTAGGGCAAAGCTAAATAAGGTTCCATTTTTGTTATGGCCAGAACCTCAGAGCACATATCAAACAGAAAAGTCAGGATTATACACGTGGCCAAAGGTGGGTAAAAGAAGGAAGTGAAGGAGAAGGGTCCCAGCATGCACTGGGTACCTGTTATCAGCAAAGGCACGGCTTTAGGTGAGCGCTGTGCATACTGTAGACAATATCTGAAATTTGGGGAGGTGATTCAGCATTGAAAACCTCATCCTTCGGAGAAAAATCCTCAACTCCTTGGTAAGAGAGAGGCCCACTTCTTGCTATCTAAAAGGCCACTCTCTCCCTCTTTCCATACCCTTGTGGCTAAATACACTCATGGACTCATGGATTCGTGGACTCAGCCAACCAAATGCTCACACTCAGGAGAAAACAAAACAAAACAAAAACCCAGCCCTGATTTTTAGCATTTGGGATTTCTGGTACAGATAACTCCCACCACAGCTGAATTCAAACTACAAATATTTGAATACCCAGCTTGCAAGATTTCTGAATGTTTAGTAGTCGTCTCTCCCAAGCAGATTCAACTCAGGTTCAGCACGTCACTGAGAGGGCTCCACGCATAGACTCAGTGAGGATAGTCCTGTGGCACTGATGTCCGACTTAGCCAGGCTGCAGCAGCAGGGGCTGGGGTCAGCGGTAAAGGAGCCAGTGAGGGTACCACCACCGGCCACTCCTGGTGTTGACCTTGGCTCTTTTCTTTGGCTTGGCTTCCCTTAATGCCTGCTCATTTTCTGACCCTGATTCTTTCACCTTCCTGTCAATTCTGAGAATATCTCAGTAGCCTCCCAATAACTCCTTTTCTGCTTAAGTCAGCCAGAATTGGTTTCTCCTGCCTGCAACAGAGAACGGTAACACACTTCTAATTAAGCTTAATGATAATCCTGTGAGTAAGGTCCTATGACTATTATCTCCAGTTTACAGATGAGGAAATGAGGCTCAGAGACATTAAGTAACTTGCCTAAGGTCACACACAGCTAGTAAATGGTAGAACCCAATGCTTTTTCCGCCCCACCAAGTTTCCACTCACAAACCAAAGCCATCTCTCTTCTGCATATGCAGTACTGACGTCATGCCTCTGGTTTCAGTCTCTGGTAAACCGATATTACCTTAGAAACATTATTTGGGGCATAAAACTTTTGAATAAAATAAATAAGTTCTCCAAGTAACCATTGCCCTCTGGAGCAAACAGAATAAAACTTGAGCTATCCATTGGTAAAGGGTAGATGATTTCTTTTTGTAGTCCATCTGTGAAGTGATTTGCCTCCTTTAATAAATCACATCCAGAAACTCTAGAAGGAGAACTCGCTTGTGTGGAGAAGCAGCTGAACAAGTGGTCCCGACTCAGCCTCCTGAAATATACCTTCTCCCTTTGGAGTTCTCTCACCACAACCATGATGTCTTCCGAATGTGTTCTTTAACACTCAGGCACGATATAAACAGAACTTTTCATTTGCATGTCTTTAGCACAGTGCTGATTCTGACTGGAATAAGAAAATGTGGATAATGAGTTGAAGGAATATAACTAATCTTACATACAAAGCAATGAATTCTGGTTCTCCCTCAGCTAGCTTGTTCTCAGGACTGATCAAGGTTTTTAGCTGCAGACAGGGTTCCCTCTAGCCAGATGATGCAGAAGAATCTTACTAAAGGGTATTAGAAAGCTCACAGAATCACTGGAAGACCTGGAGGAATAGTGTTACAAGCTTCCAGGGACAACTCCCAGAATGAGCCCACAGAACTGCCCTGGTTGCCACCACCAACTCCAGACCCACTCTACCTCTGCTGTGATCGGGAGGTGCCTCCACCACTATTAACCCCAGAAATACACGTCTTGGCCAGCCCCACACGAGCAGCATAGATACCCCAGGGCTCTGCCAGTTCCCTCAGGTACTTTTTCTTCCAGTCTCATGCATCTGTTTGGAAGAATTGAAGACCCATATCTGCATCTTAGGGGCAAGGAAAGTTCGAAAATATAACTTTTATCTTTGGAGGGGGTTGTCAATAGACGGAAAACTATTAAAATGTGAAGAAGAGAGTCAAAATATAATGGAATGTCCACTCACTCCCACAAATGGCATTCCTTTCCCACATGCCAGGAGACAAGCATCTATGTCCAAGTTGCTGGCATAATTTTATAGATATGTTGCCTGAGTTTCTCACTTTTATGTGAGGAACTGCTTTTTAAACATCTCAACTCTTTTTTTTTTCCTTTTCAATTCTAACATAAAAGAGAAACCAGATGAGAGACTGGCAAAAATTGGATTGCCCTCTGCCCTTTGATCTTTTGGTCTCAGTACTTATTTCTGAATAGAAGCCAGTGTCTTCCCCAGGATATTTATACCATAAATGGCCCCACACCTATTCTGAGATCTCATCCTCTACATGGTGGGGGCTGTCTGTGTCCCTCCTTTAGATCCAATAGCATAACAACATCGTACCAGACATGGCTACCTGCTCACCAAACTCCATGATCTTCTTTCCTTCCTGGGCACATGGGTAAACTACATTTCCCAGCATCCTTTGCAGCTGGGTGTAGCCATAGACTGAGTTGTAGCCAATGGAAAACATAAATGATGGTGGGAGTTTCTAAGCCAAAGTTTTCCAAGTGGCTGTGTGTATCCCATCGTCTTTTCTTCCTTCTGCCTGCTAGATGCAGGTGACAGTGAGGGGCTGGGAGATGGCAGAACCACAGAGAGCAGGCACCTGGGTCACTGAAGGACACAGCATAGAGAAGATATGCCAGAAATGTTCCAGAAACAACCATTTGGGCTCATATGGATGAGAAATCATCTTGTGTTTGAACCACCATTAATTTAGGAGTCTACTTATCCCTGAACTTAGTCTACTCCAACTAATGCAATACTTAGAACACAAACAACTCTAGTAGTATCTTCTGGTAAGAATTATAGACTTGTAGATGGGAATTCTTTCTTCATAACATCAAACATAAATACATGGCTTTACACTTGGCTATAGCAAATTAAACCCCACATTTCCATTTCTGAATATTTTTCACTGGCTCCGTAGTTTTATGTTCTGGTTACAGAGGTCAAGACTGAAAGGTCTATATTATCATAGACCAGCTAGTCCATTCAGTTCCCAGGACGGATGCTAATGCCTTCCAGCTGTCCTGCCAACATGTTCCCTTGGTCACCAAGAATCATAGAGGAAGAGAAGGATTGGGATACTAGGAACTCACTATAACTTTTGAAAGACTCTCTTAAAGTTTCCATGCTATTGTTAAGTCAGTGGCATCACTTTTTACGTGTCATGAGCAGCCATCTTTTCACTATAATAATGTAAGCCTCATCGAGCAATCCTAGCCAATGAATATAAAAATAGAGAAAACAAGTTGTGAAAAATATGCATTATAGTTCTCATCATACTTCTGAAAGGAGAGTGAATTATCTCCCTTTTGAAGTTGCATTAACTTGCTAAGATTAATGGGACACTATTCAGTGTGTTGAAGGAGATAGTTTATTGAGCAGGCTTAAGCAGGCTTTCCCCAAAAGATTTAATGCACCTGCAAAAAGTGAGCAATTTACACCCTTGTCATAAGGAGGAAAGTTCTTCTGAGAGATAATTTCTTCACTTCTGAAAATGGAAGAAATAAGAGCCATGAGCAATAGTCTGTTGATTATATCTGTGGATTTGAGAATATATAGCAAATGGTCAAACACACTCTATCCTCATTTAAAAACATGCAAAGAGATGTGTGCCTGTCTCCATGTGTGTCTGCATGTATGTGCATGTATATGTATATAAATATATGTACATATATGTATATGGTTGATTCCCATTATTTGTGGTATTTACGCTCTGTAAAGTAACTGAGAAAACTGAACCATTGTCCTTAGGGGAAATGTCTATATGATACTATATGTTACGTAGATATATATATGTGTGTGTGTGTGTGTGTAGGTATGAATATATATGTGCATACATATTATAATCCTAAATCCAAAAAACAACTCATCCCAGTAGATTCTATTTTCTTTCTTTTACAAAAGTGAAAATGAGGTTGAGAAGTGTCAAGTGACTTGCCCAAGGATGCCCTTCCAACAGGTGCTGGACTTGGGATTCAAACTCGGTCCGAGTGGCCCAGAGCCAGAGCTCCTGCACTCCAGTGCCCCACCCCAGTATCTCCATCCTCTGGTCATCTCTGCAGAACTGCTGCCTCGTTGCACCTCAGCTGGGAACACGTGCATCGGGACAACTCGGCACATCTCTGCAAGTAACTAAGGAAAGCACCGAGTGTATTGATTTGGGGGTTGCCAATACATTTTAGTGAGTAGGCGAATTCACAAAGAAGGAATCCGCAAATAATGAGGACTGACTATAAATATATAGTCAGAAGGACCTACCTCTGCTGCTTGTAAATACATATATACACACACACACACACACACACACACACACACACACGATATACTTTTTATGTTTTTGTAAAAGATCAGCTTTTATTCAAACACATATACACATATGTGTGTGTGTGTGTGTGTGTGTGTGTATACACATATACATATACATATTTTTGGAAGTAGAAGCCTCATTCTCTGCAAAAAACGGCAACAGGATCCAGACTAACAACAGATGCTCCAGCTGGCGCAATCCAAGCCAGATAAGTAATGAGGCACATTTGAAAAGAAGGGCTCTTAAATTGGTACTACAAGACTTTTGAAACATCAGTAGCAATTTCTTTCATGATTAAGCAAGTGATTAGTGGTGCAGTCATTTATCTCATATACGATTTCTTTGGCTACCTAACGAATTTTTACAACCTGCTCTAAGTAATATATTTTTATTGCTTTTGGTTCACCTTATAACTATTTTTGCTTTATTATAACTATAGTTGGAAATGCAAGCCATCTTTTGTGTCAGTGTCGTGAAATGACCATCAATTTCAGTACAGTTGGTCATTAGCTAAAGGAAGACACGTTGCTGCCAGTGAAGTGTAACTTAAGGGGCACAACTTGACCCTGCCTTCTCCAAAACCCCTCTCTCTCAGCCCCTGACATTCCCACAGACATGAGAGGTACTAATAGATCAGCAAAACAAGCAAGGACCATTAGAAGGATTTTCCCCACTTTCTTTATTCCTGGCCATCTCTTATTTACAGTTGAGACAGTTGGTAAGTCTCTGCATTCCACCCAGAGCCAACCTGGGTTAGGTCTCTGACCCAGGCCCCCCTGCTCCCCAGCAGCCCCCACTTGCCCCTCTCCGTGACGTTAGCATTGTTTGTGGCTACTGCCTATTCACAGGTCCACCTCTCTTTCTAGACCTGGAGCTTTTCTAGAATAGACTGTGTGTTTCACAGCTGTGAGCCCAGCACCTAGCACAATGCTGTAGTCTGGAGACGGACCTACCTCTGCTGCTTGTAAATGTTCTGTGGCCCTCTCCAAGCCATTTATTTCTTTAACCCCTGTTTCCAGTGCTAAGGAGCCCAGTGTTACCTGAGGCTGTGCTGCCCAGGGAATTCTGGGTAAGATGGGCTCAACCCTAATTCCATGCCTCAGTTATGAACAAAGCCCTCCCTCAATTTTCCGCCAAGTCCTGGAGGGATGTGGAGAAGGGTGACATTCTCAAGGTCTTCCCCATGTCCTGGTTCTAGTTTACATGCATGCGTTTCCCCAAGTCACATCAACCTGAAACCGATCTCCAAAAAAGTCCCCGGGAATCCTGTCTGCTGAAAACACCCTGACTGCAGTTGACATTTTTCGAGGACTTGGGCTCCCTAGGAAGGGTTCACATCACTCACCAGAGAGCAAACAACTCTAAAGCACAAAATGGCAATTTCTGTTTTTCAGAACTGTCTTAGCCGCCCTGCTTTTAAGTGTTCCCTTTAAACCCAGGTTGTGTCCCAACTCCTTCCAGCTCACACTCTCCTCTTAAGGGAATGAAAAATAAAATAAAGTAAAGCAAAGTAAAATAAAATAAAATAATAAAATAAATCTTCCTTTTCTTGACATATACAAGGCTTTTTGGGCACCCACATTTGTTACCTTGGATACTGCCCACCCCGAATCTCAGCCTTTCACTGACACCGCAGGTAGTCTTATCAAAATGTTTCCCTGAACAAAGGCAGGAAATCCTATTGCCAGCTGTTAAGATATTCCATTATGTATTTATCCCACTCTGCTTATAATGGTTTACAAAGCATTTTCACATCAATTATTTCATTATCTGGTGTATAGCGCTTCAGTTATACATATGGATTTCTTTTCATATTCTTTTTCATCATAGGCCTTTACAAGGTATTGAATAAAGCTCCCTGTGCTATACAGTAGGACCTTGTTGTTTATCTATTATATATCTATATCTATAGATACAGTAGTTAGTATCTGGAAATTCTGAACTCCCAGTTTAGCCCTTCCCACCCCTTTTCCCCCTTGGTAACCGTAAGTTTGTTTTCTATGAGACTTGACTTTTTTTTTTAATTGAAGTACAGTCAATTATAATGTGTCAATTTCCGGTGTACAGCACAATGTCCCAGTCATGCCTATACATACATATATTCATTTTCATATTCTTTTTCATTTAAGGTTATTACAAGATATTGAACATAGATCCTTTTGCTATACAGAAGAAACTTTTTTCGTATATAGTGGCTAACATATGTAAATCTCAAACTCCCAAATTTATCTCTTCCCATCCCCTTTCCCCAGTAACCATAAGATTGTTTACTACGTCTGTGAGTCTGTTTCTGTTTTGTAGATGAGTTCATAGCATTCGAGACCTGACTTCTTGGTGAAAGGAACATTTGCATGCATCTCTCCTCACTCTATTAGAGCTGTCAGGGAAGGGAAATTTCTCTTTAATCCCTCCTGGTTCTTTTTGGCTGATCAAAGAATTTAGTTGACAGGTTAACAGGAGAAAAACAAATTTAATTCATATGTACAGGAGCCCATGGAAGTATGAGACTCAGAGAAGTGACCAAAGCCAGCAGCCTTTAGACCTTTGAGACAAAGAAACAATAAATTTATGATGAACTGACAAGACAAAGAAACTTAGGCTCGGGTACTAATTAGTGAAGAATCTAAGCAAAGTTTATCTGTATGGCTTCTCAGCCTTGAATTCCCTGTCTCTGGAGAGGAGGATGTCTCTTTACCTCCTAGTGCAGGGAAGGCATCTTTCTCATGGGAGGTTTATTTCCTGCTCTCAGGGGGATGAAGGAGGGTCAGAGTGTCCTTCTTGCACTGGCAGTTCTTAAATAACTTTAATTCAAAATAATCAATATGCCAAAGCAGCATATTATGGGGCAGCCTGTCCTGAACCTCATCAAAGCTTGAAAGACATTTTCTCAGCTTTGAAAAGTGAAAATCTTCATCACATAAGAAATGTCTGTTATGAAAAAAGATGTTAAAAGATTTTAAAAACGTCTGTTATGAAAAAAAAACTATTCTTTTCTATACACCTGCATTATGCAATTTCAAAAGAGACAGTTCACAACAGTAACAAAAACACAAAGTACCTGGAATAAATTTATTAAAATGTGCAAGACCCTTTTAGAGAAAACTAGAAAATATTACTGAAGAGTGTATCTGGTTGTGAACCAGAAGATTCAGTATTTGTGAACACTTAATTCTCCACAAGTTAATCTGTAAATTTAATGAAATCTTAGTGAAAATCTCCAAATTCTTTTTTATATAACTTGCCAAGATTATACTAAAATTTATATGAAAGAGTCAATACTATGCCATAATCAAGGTGATTTTGTAAGTGAAGAACAAATTCTGGGGCTTTTCATCCTATATCAAACTTTAAATAAGCTATGGCAATAAGTTATAGCTTATATAATAGCTTAAGCAACATAGTGTTGGAACAGGAATACAGTGGGTCTTTGGACTAGAACAAAAATTTTATATAAATATGAAAATTTAGCATGTGCTAAAGTTGCATTTCAAATCAGAGGTAAGTTATTTAATAAATGGTATTGGGTCAACTGGATATCCACTGGGGAAAAAAATAAGCTATATCTTAATTTCATGCTGATTACAAAATGAATTCCAACTGCATTAAAGTCCTAAAGATAAGATAAAAATACATAAAAGTATTCAAAACAAACCAATGAGAATACATGCATGACCTTGGGAAGGTAGGTCCTTCTGAGAAAACAAAAAATTGTAAGAGAAAGGACTGCTAAAGTTAGGTACTTCAAAATTAAAACTTTGATATGACAAATAATATCATGAAGAAAAAGATTTTTTTTTAAGTGGTAGACTAGGAGAAGATACTTCAACACAGTATGATAAATAAAAGATTGGTTTCTGGAACAGACATAGAAAAATCTCTAAATATGGGAGGGAGTGCAAATAATCCATTGTAAGACTGAATCCCGCCAAAAAAACTGCAAGCAGACAAGTCACAGAATGAAAATACAAGTAGGGCTTTAAGCACCTGAATAATAATGCTCAATTCCATTAAAAATCAAGAAAATGTACATTTTTTAAATGATATATCATTTTCAACCCACCAGATTGACAAAAATTTAAATGTTTGATAATATTAACTGTAGGCAGAGAGGGTAGGTAAATATGTTTCTGATCGCCAGCTAACAGAATTCTAGATGGCACGTATCTTAGGTCCCAGTAAACCTATTTTTTAAATCTCTTCCCTAAAGATACAATTTGTACATATGACCAAGAAGGCATGGTCACGATATGTAAGAATGACACTGGAAACACCGAAATGTCCCTCAATAGGAGAATGGTCAAATAACCTAAGCATATCTTCACTATGGTATATTATGCATCAGTTAAAAAATAGCTGACATTTCTGTGTGTAATGTAAGAGACAAATAAGGTAGTGTGATAAATGTTAACATGGAAATATCTCAAAGATGTATTGCTGATGAAAAAAAACAGTTGTCCAACTACACATATAAAATGTTATCATTTGTGTTTAAAAAAAAAAGAATGCTCACCAAAACAATAGTATATAGTTTTTCTGGGTAATAAATGTTTTTAATTGCATAATAAATAGATGCAAGAATATATATAAATTTTTTCCTATACTGAGGGCATTAGGATGTGGGTGGTAGGCAAAAGAGAATTTAGCCTTATCTGTGACATTTTAATTTTTATGAGGCAGGTGGGTTGGTCTATTACATCTGGAGATGTAATAGGCTAATAACTGGAGAAAATGTATCCAAACTTCTTCCTAGACTTTAGGGCTGTTCCCAGCATCCTCGGTTCTCTATGATCTTAAACATTTTTAACGACTCTGTGAAATAAGCTCTACAATTCTCCTCTACTGATAGCCAGACATTGAATTGTATTAGGCTTCACTTTTCCCAGTTCCTTTTTTCCAGTTCTCTGCATCTTGTTTAACACATTCCATAAGAGACTGTGTATCTATCATTCTATTTTAGGAAGACAGAATGACAGGAAAGTTTTTAATGCCTAATTTTCTCCTTAGCCTGAGTTCACTTGAATAATTTTCTCTCGTGTTGTGACCCATACGGATTTATCTTGAGAAAGAATCTTGAGGCAAAATAAAATATTTTCTGCATCTCAAGAGGCTTCCCCAGAAGGATCATTGTTTTGTTTTCTTCTATGCTTCTATTTGTACCTCAGATATTTCAGTTGTCTTCAGAAACACTGTGTACTTTAAGGACTTAGCAAATATGTTCTCTTAAAAATAAAAAAATTAAAGAGAGCCATCAACCAGTTTGTTTCCATTCTCAACCTAGGTGAGATTTCTCTGTGCTGATGCTCCAGAAATGGGAATTCTTCTGGCCAGAAGATAATTTTGCCATTGGTTTTCTTTTCCATCCCCCTTCTTTACTTTCCTGCTTTTGTCACTGCAGAGAGCTGTCTTGAATCATAGAGAAATCCCTATTTTATATATATATAAAAATCTGAAAAAGACGGGGATATAATTGAACTCTACCAACAGGTTCAGAATAACTTAGGCTTAACTGGGAAAGAGATGAGAAATAGCTGATTCTCATTATTTTAGGAAATAATGCTTTAAGCAACATGTGAAATGGAACTTAGAGGTGATGTGAAAATGAGCAGGAGGAGGCAAGTAAAGTATGAAACAGCCCCAGGGCCATTTGTCTCCAGGGGACAGGCTGCAAACATCTCTGGACTTCTGCCCCTCGCTGGAGGGGGACCAAATGATGACAGGTTGCCCACCCACCAAGAAACAGCATTACAAGCACTAAGAAGTGCCTGCTGACCCTCTGGGGTGGGGATCTGCTGTCCTCCTTCCCCCCAGGGCCCTGATGCTTTGAACCCCAACAAAGGATGCTATGATTCTTCATCTTAATCCAACACTCAGGCTTCGCAGCCAAGTCAGCATCTGTTCCCCACTAATGTTCTTACAGACCCGCTGCAGGGATGCTGGGTGCAGTAGTGAAATGCCTTCCCTCCCTCTTAGGGTGACCCAGGGTCTCGGATCTGTGCACAGCCAACTGTTAAAATGGAAATGGAGGCAAAGAAAGGGATACAGGCCAAAAAAATGGAGGCAAGGATTCTCCTTAAGTAGGAAACCTACAACTAAATTGTCCATTCACCATCCAACAAACATGCCTCGAGGTTCACCTCTTCCAAGCCTTGGCTGCACCAGAGACAGAAAAGTGAATTTCTATCTGTAGCGGGCACCCTTGGCTAAAGCAGGCATTGCCGATTGATGGCAGCTGCACTCTTTCCCTTGTCGAAGCAGCTGCTGCCCCTTCTAACTTACACTGGAACAATTCCCCTGCCCAAATGCCCTGTCCCAGCTCCACCTACCTGTTCCACTGCTTAAAACTCTGCCACTATTCTGCCTCCTATTGAAAAACCAAACAACCCCGGAAAGAATGACATGGAGCCTCTGTGGGCCTTTAATGAGTTTTGCAGCCATAAGGAGTTAGCCTCCAGGAAGGCAACTGGAGAGCCCTGCTCCCCCTCCTGGCAGGATCCGGGAAGTACAAGTCTACCTGGGCCCGTAAAGGACCCCATGCGGTCACGGTACAGGGAGGAGACTGGATGACGCAGGGACAAGGTGAGGGATCAAGGAGGAGAAATGAAGAGAGGTAAGGAGGGGAGTGCTGAAGAAGACGTACAGTTTGGGCCAAGATTAGCCCTGGAAAACAGCGGAGAGAGATCCTCCCACAGTACCCAGGGGTCATGTCAAAGAGGAATCCAAGCCCTTTGGAGTCAAGAGAGTGCTGGGTTCAGTCCCAGCTCAGTCTCTTACTAGCTCAATAACTCTGTAGACTTTTACCAGTGGAAAAAATAACCCCCTACGCCCACCTCCGGGAGCACTGAGGAAGACTGAAACGTTTACAGAAGGGCTGGTACAAGGTCCCACCCGCAGTAAAATCGTCATTACCGACTGACAGACTGACACCTCAGATTATTTCTGCTGTGGCGAGATAAAGAGATTTCTGAGGGTCTCTTCAAAAGATGGATCAGCATAAACGATCCTTATCAAATTCCCCACATCTTCTCACTTGTTATCAGCAGACTCGGTCATCTTAGGTCAGTTCATCCTAGAGAATCTTTTTACCCAGTAGCAATGGTCAGCCTTTAAGCATTGTGTTATGGGCATTTTGCTTCACTCAATACACAGAGAATGTTTATTAAAGGCAACAGTCTTTGTAACTTTTAAAAGGAGCCTGGAGGGAGCGGGGGTGGGGGGTGGGTCTAGCTCAGTGGCAGGCATGAGGTCCTGGCTTCAACCCTCAGTACCTCCATTTAAAAAGAAAAACAGGAACAGATAGCGGTTTAATCAAGGACTGTTCTCTATTCCAATTCTGAGAAAATCATCACATTTTCACTCATTAAGCTAGGGACTGACTCATCATTCAGCACATTTCTACAAACAAGGGAAAATAAAGGTCATGGGAGACAGTTACAGAGCACTATTTGTGGTAATAAAATATTAATGATGGCTGTATGTGTGACTGTAGTTGCTAAAGAATCTTTGAAAAGATAGGGTAGAGAAAAGGGAGAGAGGGACAAGGGAAACATTTCAGGAACAGAGAGAATTTGTTGAGGAAGGAGTGTTTATATCCTTCCAATTTGGTTGCAAACAGAAAGTAATGAGGCCTTTTGGGGATCACTGGCTTAGAGGCCCAGGTTTTGAATTTACCATGTTGGATTAATGTCTTGGTATATATTTTTCACATAAAATGAATGTAATACTAATGAATGCATGGACTCTTATAGCAGCATCTTCATATACATTTATTCTTATCTCACAACAATCTTACAATGCCCATTTTACAGAGAAGGAAACTGAGGCTCAGAAAATTTAAGTGACGGTAAAAGTATGTAAATGCCTTTCTGTTTTATAACACTACATAGAGCTCTTCAATGACCCAAGTATGTAGCTTGTCATGTAAACAGAGTTCTTAGGCTATGAGGCTGTCATCAAGTTTTCAGACAAGCCTAAAGTTATTACCAGGATGCTTTGCTATAAGGCAGAACCTCATAATAGAATCAGTAATGAAATTCAATCTCTGTGGCTTTAATGTCTTGCCATCTTTTTTTTTTCTATCGTGTCTACATTTCTATAGAATTGATTTAGCAAAAAAAAATCTATTAACACTTCGTATATCTGTATAACCCTTTAAAATATGCAGAACACTTCAAGTATGTGAGTTCATCCAACTGACTTAATAAATTGAGTTACAAGTAATTCAATTTGTTACAGTGTTCAGGTCTCTGTGTTGGATCTATAAGCTTTCTTAATCTTGTTGGGACCTTATTGTAATTCTTCTGCTATAGAAGAGGCCCTTATCTCTCATATTCTGATATTAACTAGGATTTTATTAAGATAAAGAGACGTCATTCCCTGCTGGCTGAAATCCTGCACATGAAGACTAAAAGCAATGGAAAAGAATTTAAAATGGTAGAAACATGAAAGGAGCCTAATGATTAGACCTTTTCTTTTTAGCATCAAGGCCTACAAGTTACAGTTAAGATAAAAAGGAAGCTATCCCTTATCATTATCCAGAGTAGGACACTAAAATATAAAGCCCTCCTTATTGGGTGCTTTGTTTTAGCTCTTTATTTGGGAGGCAGTATAGCACCTTGGCTAAGAGTGTAGACCCTTGGCTAAGAAACTAGACTGCCTGGATTTGCATTCCAGCTTCCCCATATTACTAGTGAAATATTCTCCTGGGCAAGGTATTTGAGCAGTTTAAATTCAATTTCATCATTTGTAACATGGCATCAGAGCAGTGTTCTCTTCACTGGGTCATGGGGAGAATTAAATAAGATCATCCTTGAAGAGTTCTTTCTTGGCTTAGTTCCTGGACTATGTTGGTTTTGTTTATGTTGTCTGTTGAAGCATTTGAACAACCAAAGAAAAATATTTGTGGAAAAAGAATCATATCAGCTGAACAGGAAGCTGTAATCTTGTCTTTTTCTTGTATGTTACGTACTGATTTTATCTCTATTTTGCCTTCTGGGAAATGTGGAAAGAAGCTATTCCTGCCACTCGGTGATGGAATTGAGTTTATTTAACTTAATGAATTTGCCAGCATGATTCTTTTTACTTCTTTCGTTTGTTTTTCTAGATTCAGCCAGGGAGAGTAATTCTTAACTCTTGCCCAAAATGCTCTAAGAAGTTGTATACCATCTTCCTTAAAGTACAGTAGAGCTTCTGTCAAATATGCAAGAAAATGAGATTTTTAATACCTTGATTTATTATATACCAAAGCAGTTTGAGTTTTCAGTATAACAAAGCATTCCCAAACTTAGAAGCTTAAAAATAATTATTTATTAGTTCATAATTCTATAGGTCAGCATTTGGGCTGGACTTGGTTAAGCAGTTCCTCCGCTGGTCTTACCTGGGCTCATTCACGTGATTGCAGTCAGCTGGGGGATTAACTGGGGGCTAACTGGTCCTGGATGGCTCAGTTGCATGTCTGGTGGTTGGCTGAGCCAACAGAGTAACTGGGTCACAGTTACTACTATGACATGTCTAGCAGGCTTTTTCACATGGCAGCTTGGTTCCAAAGCCAGCAAGACCGAGAACAAGTTCCAGCAAACAAGCACTTGTCAAGCCTCTGATTTTGCCATGCTTGCTAACCTCCCACTGACCAAAACAAATCATATGGCCAAACCGAAATGCAAAGCATAGACAAATAGACTCTACCTCCTGATGGGAAGAACTGCAAAATAATGCTGCCGTTTTTTCCCCTTAATATTGAATTATAATCTGCCCCAAGGGAAATTAAAGCCACCTAGTTGCAGACCACACAAAGTGAATTTTAAAGGCTAAATCTCTTATCCCTAGTTTTTGACCACAGTGAAGAGACGGGCAGTATGCTGGGTAAGGGTGAGGAGTGGACTCACCGAGCTCAGGTAGTATATATAATTTAACGATGGAGGAGAGGGCTTTGTTCAGTTCACATAAGTCATAGTCCTTCCGCTCAAGGACACTGTAGTCAGTTGATTTCAGAGACACACTGGAGAAGGCCACACTACAAGGTAGTATGTGATGAGCATTATGGGAATGATGCAGCTAAGACGTACTGGAGTTCTCCAAAGTAAGAGATCACGTGGAGTGTGTCTTCACCTCACCCCTTGGGGGAGGTGAAGCTTAAACAAAGCTACAGAAATGGTAGGGTCTGCAAATAAAACAGCAATGTGTTACAAGGGATGATATGTCAAGTTGAAAGGTGTTACTGTGGGCATGAATTCTGCTCATTTGAAACAGTGAGAAGCCCTAACAGTGGGAGAGATGATACGGCATATTCTGTTTATAATACACAATAGACCAATTGCTTTCCATGCCTAAATTAAACCTAGCACTGAATCAAGGATTTCAGGTCTCTAAAAGCTAGATTTCTCCTCTTAAAATACTGTTCCCATCCCATTCTTCTTTTGCTCTTTGAAAATCTTTGATGGCTACCCTTGGTATACAAGATAGCTTGTACTGCAGAGCATAGGGTTAAATGAGCTCTTGCCGTACGCCTCAAATCACATTTTCAGTCTTCTCTCTCACTCCACCCCTATTACATTTTAAAAATTTCTCAGACACTGTATCAATTAAATATTAAGTGTGGAATCTCTCTTTACCCAGTTTAAAAATTCTTCGGCCTTTTTGATTTTCAAACTTAATGTTCATCTTTAAATAATAACAATAATGCCTTCTAGTCTTTTAGAAAAAGAATTTGGAATGCAATTACAAATGTTCTTTGAGAAGAGTAATCATGGGAATCTCTACCATGTAGCTTTTATTTTATATTTCAAGCATTTTGCTTAAATAAAGGTTTTTTTTTTTTATTCTATAGCTTTCAGCAAAGGATGGTCTACCATCAATCAATATTGAGCTTCCCACTGAGTACCCAGCACTGACAAGAGCTATTTTTAAATCCTATCTATTTCTCATTTGGCCAAAACTGTCTGAACTTTTATTGCCTTTAAAAAAATAAAAAAGTAAGTACATCGTTCACTCCCCCAGAAATATACCGCACAAGCCAAATATGAGGTTTGTGAACTCATCCTAGTATTTAGGCTGTGAATAGCAGAAAATATCCCCCTCACTATATAGTTCAACAAAAACCCTTTTGCCGCCAGCAAAGACTTTCTAAATCCAGCAGTAAAGCAAAAGGAATTTTTTTTTAATGTTCAGAGTTGTGAGATATTTCTGGATGGGCAGTGTTCCATTTTTAAAAATAACAAAATCATCTTTTCCCAAGAACCAAAACAAAGTTTGATAAAGCAAATCTCTTGACTTGTCTGGGAGTTTGGCAGTGAGATTTCGGGGGTGTAAAACTTATTAAAATAATGTAATTTGTTTTTTAATGACTTCTCAAAACTCTTGAATGGGAGGGGCTTTATGTCTAAATTGAGATTCCCTTACCATTTCTGAACAAAACAAATCAGCACCACTCATAACCATCTTCTAAGACTTGACAGTCCCAAGCCTCCACAGTATGTGTTTATCCCCTCTCTGGAATCAACTGACTACAGTGTCTTGAGCAAAGGGACTATTACTTATGTGAATCGAACACAACCTTCTCTGAACAGTGTAGAGTTGCATAGCCTAAGGAATACAATCCTATTACTGCCCTTTTAACATAAAAATCCCAGCTATTTCTGTGCAGTTTATTCTAGACTTCCCAGGAAATTGGATTCACAACATCTAAAAGGAAAAAAGGTTTGGTGACCCAGAACTTTGGAAAAGTTTAGCTACATCCAGTATCATATGTTTTGGGCCCAATATAAGAAACTGAAAAGGCCATTCGTGGGGGTTTCTATCAGCTGAGATACAACAAGCAAACTGAATCTCCAAAGTGCACGATGTTTAACAGGAAACTTGAAATCATTACACCAAGAGTATTGCCCAAGGGAACTTCAGTCCCTATAACTGGTTCTGAAGCAATATCTTTTTGTTTAAATGCTATTCTGTTTAATCATTCTTTTCTCCACTGGCTAATTTAGCCATCATTTACCCTTTTTGCTGTGAACCTTTGATATTAATGGCAAAGAAGGGCTCCCGTTCTGAGGTCAGTTTAAGCCAAATCTTGAACAAAAATTTCAATGTAGTATTTGTTCTTCCTCTTTGATAAGGTAGGATTTGTATGATGAAATAATTGTTTGTTGTTTTTTGTTTGTCTGTTTGAGGTGGAGAGAGAAGTCTCCTGGAAAATGGCAAACAAAGCCTTAATAATTTTTTATATTAATCTATGACTATAATATTCAAGACTTGACATTAGCTTCTAAGCATATATATTTTTTTTCATACTTAGGTCACACCTGTATAAAGTATAGTGACTCATCTTGGGCTTAAAAGAGTTTTTGTGGTTTTTGGTTTTGTTTGGTTTTCCCACGAATGAGCCAAGCCATGGCCAATTATGCAAATTAATAATAGTGCAAGTGAATTAAAGAAATTGTCCAGCAGAAACAGAAATCTATGCATTAGACACAAAATGGCCAAGAAGATGTAACTTCTCTGTTTTTGAATAACTGCTCTGTTTTCTTCATGAGCTCTTACCCCATTAGATAGCAAGAAAAAAAAAAAATAAAGTCGCACTGTCTATCCAATACCTTAGGCAGTCCCTTTAGGAAACGTGACGTCATCAGGATAAATGCTCCAAACTTCAGATTTCCTTTTCCTCCCTGGTCCTCTTCAAGATAGCACCTGGGTGTATAAGAAAGAGATTTCTGTAGCCTCATGATGGTTGGGGGAAGGGAACTTGGACTTAGTCCTGGGGCTTAGTCTTCTGCCTTCTCTGCTCTCCATTGTGGTGTCCCCCGTCCACCTGGTTTCTAGGTCTGATGAGGGTAAATAAAAATATTTAGAATTTTCCCTGTTGCCAAAAGGAAGAGAGGATTCACACCCCTCCCCCCTCTTTTGTATAGAGCATTCTGTGAGAAACCTAATGTTTGTGAATTTTTTCTCTCTCCCTTTGATATGTATATAAATCTTTGCAAAGGCTAGGTAAGCTTTTTTGCCAGTTTTACAACCCACAGGTGTTTTGCTCAAGGTCCTGGGAGCCATCTCTATTGAAACATAAACATCAAAGATAGCACGGCTCTCTCCTTGTGATGACAGGACTTAACCTAGGCGCCTCGCCCCATGCTGTAGCTACCTGTTTGTCACAGATATATGGAACCTAAAACAAAGACTCTAAACAGGTGATTTTAAGGAATCAGACGAAAGCACAAATATTTCTAAATTTAAGGTGTGAGCATTCATTTGTGTAAAATTAGGACAGTTATTTTATTTTGAACAGGAGAGTTGTGTAAATAATAAAGAGTCTGTCCAATTACAGGCTTTCTCCTCATCCCCTCAACCCAAGGAAAAAGAAGGGTGGAGGGTAGAAATGTCTTGTATTTGGTTGCTTATGTTAACTACCACTATTCCTTAAAAGGCAGGGGTAGCATCAACTGATATCTGACTTAGAGCCTAAGAATAATATTCAGATTAAATATGCCAAGTATTTGTAATTTGGGATATTCAGCTTTCCTGCAGATTGAGGCTGAAGATATATACTAACTCATCTACCAAGCATGATTTTTGACTTAGTTAGAGAAAATGAATCGTAATAAATTTCGTAAATGTGATTTATCCACATTATCACAGTTCATTTCATGTCAAAATCAGTTTTATTGTTTCATTTTTAAAATTCTGATCAAATAACGTAACCAAGGAAAAAGAGCCTAGCTTCAAGTTTACAATGTGAAAGCAAGGGGGGAATGATTAAATTTCTGCTTAACTGTCCCATTTAGGACCACTAAAGAGTTCATTAGTTTTTAGGGAGCACCAGTATGCTGTTGGTGCCAAAAATTTCATGAGCTGTCCTCGCACATCAAGTTCTGAGTTTGGCCAGCTGGTCATTTGATTGTAAAACTGATTCCCCAATGAACAGTTTTATTGCCTTTACATAGTTCTTTTCATCCAGAGTGAGAAGGTGATAAAACCTCCAGGAAATGTTATGTCTACTTTCTCCATACAAATCGGAATCAACTTGTCCTCTTTATCCCTTGCATCAAAATAACCGCTTCCATCAAAGATAAATGGAATTTCATCATCCAAGTGTAAATGTTCTTCATAAAGTTTCTTAATCTTTGTCTTAAGATAAAGCTTCTGTTTCTTTGGGCAGGTATTTCTCTAATTCATCTGTACCTGGAGGAACATTTTTTCATACTTTGGTAGGTTGTCTTTCCATATGGTTATTCTGCTAATCCAGGTATGGTTTCTTCCTTTTCAGAACTTCTTCTAATTCTGGATCATTCGCCTATTTGTTGCATTCAGTTTTCACTAAAAGACACAATGTCAACTCAGCTGTTCCCAGTTGACTTGGCACCTGGCTCTCATTGAGTTTCCTCTAGTCTGAGGAAGTGGTCATATACTGTGATTCCAAGATTGTGTGGAACAGGCATCCTGTCTCCTGCAGAAAAATCCCTGCAAGTCCCAAGTGGCATGGCTCAGTTCTCCGTCTTAAGCCCCATTCTGATACTTCTAACCTGTTTGTCTTTATATTTGAAGTGGTTCTTGCAGGCAGCATTAGTGGGCTCTTGTTTTCTTATCCAGGTGACAGTCACTGTCTTTGATTGTGACATTTACACCATTTACATTTAATATGATGATTGATGTGGTTGGGTTTAACTCTACCATCTTGCAATTTGTTCTCTGCTTGTTCCATCTATCCTTTTTCTCCTTTGCTGCCTTCTTTTGGATTTATTGAGTGTTTTTATGATACTATTTTATCTGCTTTGTTGACTTATTAGCTATAACATTTTGTAGTTATTTTTAGTGGTCACTTTAAGGTTTACACATTTTTAATATAATGCAATCTACCCTTGAGTAAAGTACACCACTTTACATATAGTATATGTTGTACCTTAGAACAATACACTTCCACTTTTCTGCTCCCAATCTTTGCGCTATTGTTGCCATATATTTTAGTTCTTCATATGTTATAAACCCCACAATGTATTGCTATTAATTTTGCATTAAAAAGTCAATTGTCTTTAAAGAGATTTAAATAATAAAAAAAAAGTATTTTATATTTACTCATGTAGTTACTATTTTTAGTACTCTTATCCCTTTGATTCAGATTTCTATCTGATACCATTTTCCTTCTTTCTAAAGGATTTTCCTTTAACATTTCCTCTACTACAGGTCTGCTGGTGATGAAGCCTCTCAAGTTGTGTATATCTCTCTCATGCTAAAAAATATTTTTATTGGATGTAGAATTGTAGGCTGAATTTTTTTTTTTCTTTAGTGCTTTAAAGATGTTGTTCCACTGCTTTCTGGCTTGCATCATTTCTTTTGAGAAGTTTCTGTCACCCTTATCTTTGAGCTTTTGTACTTAATGGGTCTTTTATGTCTGCCCACTTCAAGATTTTTCTCTTTATCACTTTTTATAAGCAAATTGATTATGATGTAGCTCCAAGTATTTTTCTTGATATTTCTTATGTATGGGGTTTGTTGAATTTCTTGGACTTGTGGTTTATAGTTTTTATTGAATTTGGGGATTTTTTTTAGTCTTATTTCTTTGGGTAGTTTTTCTGCCCCCTTCCTTGGGTGACTTCAATTACTTAGTGGCACAGTAGGCCATTTGAAGTTGTCCCACAGCTCAGTGATGCCCTGTTCATTTCTTTCCCATCTCTTTTCTCTCTGTGTTTAGTTTTTGAATAGTTTCTATTGCTGTGCTGTCAAGTCACCAGTCTTTTGTTCTGCAATTCTCTAATACGCTGTTAATCCCATCCAATGTATTTTTTCATTTCAGACAGTGTAGTTTTCATCTTTAGAAGGTCAATTTGAATCTTTATTTATGGTTTTACTTACCACGTTAAATCTTTCCTGTAGGCTTCTTGGAGATGTGGGGTACAGTAATAATAACTGTTTTATTGTCATTGTCTATTAGTCCTTTATCAGTTCTTGGTTGCTCTCAATAGATTAATTTTTTTTCCTCATTGTGGGTTGTATTTTTTTTCCATTTGTATGTTGGCAAGTTTTAATGAGATGCCAAACATTATAAATTTGAGTGCTAGATATTTTTGTATTCCTATGAAAATCCTTGAACTTTGTTTTGGGACATAATTAAAATACTTGGAAACAGTTTGAGACTCTTAGGTCTTGCTTTAATGCTTTTTTGTTAGGTGGGACCATACAAGCATTTAATTTTGTCCCACTACTGAAGCAAAAGTCTTTTGAGTACTCTACTTGATGCCCCAGTAATTATGAGGTCTTCTACTTTGACTAACGGGAACAAGAACTATGCTTTGCTTTGTGTGAGCTCCAGAAATTCCATATAATCTTTCAGGTGGTTGTCTCTCTGGACTTGGGTTGTTTTTTCAACTGCATGCACTGATCCATGGTCAACTGAGTTCTTAAGGAGGACCCTCTACAGATCTGGGGTGTTTCTCTCTGTCTCTCTCTTTTTCTCTCTCTGTCTCTCTCTGCCTCTCTCTCCTATTATTTCCCCTTTAGTAGTCTGTAACTGTGAACTCCGGCTGCCTTGGCCTACACTCCCAGAAACTTCCCTTCAACCTCAACAAAGAAAGAACACCTGGCTCCACCTGAATCCCATCTTCCTGTGTTAGAGACTATAAACTTTCCAGGCGATCACAGGACCCACATCATTTGTTCCTTATACCTCAGAAATCCTGTCTTTTGTTGCCTAATATCCAACGTCTTGAAAACTGTTATTTCATATATTTTCTTTGGTTATTTAGACATTTCAGGTAGGAGGGTAAATCCAATGTGTGTTGCTCTATCTTGGCCAGTAGTGAATGTCTTGATGTACTTATGAATAATTCCCTCCTTTCATCTTCAAAAGCATCTTGGTTCGTACAACATATTACTACTTATAGATCATATCTAACAACGTTGTAAATTGGTTTGCTATAAATGTATTCCCTTTTTATAACACTTTCCCCAACATTCAGACAAAAGCCTTTCCTGAAGCGGAAACTCTCCATTAAATTGAGACAGACACATCCTTCCCAGCCCCCCCAAATAATGAATGTAAAATGAATGAACTGAAAATGTGACATTTTGAGGATTATTTTTATCTCGAATCTCTAATTTGTTCCCAAGGCTCTATAGGGACACTAAAGATGTCCTTAAACTGCATTCTCATTCTAAAGGGTAAAAAATTCAGAATTTCAGAGTCTATGTCAAAGGAAAATTTCCATCTCCTTTCTTTACCTGGGATATTTGGAGTATAAACAGAAGTTTGGTTGTCATGGATATTTGGTTAAATGGATGAAAAAAAGATATAATCAACCAGAATCCACAATTTTTAGGCAATGTAATTTTTTAAAAAATCTCTAGTTTGATTTGACCTCTGAAGTAAGTGTAAGTAAAAGCAATGAGAGGGAGAGAGAAAAAGATTGATTTTGACCCTTCCACTCTCTGCTGGACTCTTAGGAAACAGACACTGTATCAATTAGGTCACTCTGTCGTAAGCAACAGAAACACAACTCAAACTGGCTTTAATAAAGAGAATCAATTGTCTCACATAACTAAACAGTCCAGAGAGGTTCAGACACAACTTCATCTAGAACCCAGAACTCCTCTCTCTCTCCTCTCTCTTTCCCTCTCTCTGTCTTTCTAAGTGTGTGTGTGTGTGTGTGTGTGTGTGTGTGTGTGTGTGTTTTCCTGGTGTTGACGCCATTCTGAGGCAAGTTCTGCCCTCCCGATTCTGAGATGTCTGCAGCAGCTCCAAGGTTAAATTCCTCCTCATACACCTCTAGGGAGGAAGGGAGATCACAGAACAAAAAGGCACTTCAAAAATCTCCTACAGAAAGCCAGAATTACCAGCAAATATCCTCTTGTCTCATTATTTGTGACTGGCTATGTTGAGCTCTATCCTGAAACAATCACCAGAGCCAGAGGTACAGAATATATTTATTGGCTTAAGTTCACCCCTAGAACTAGGGAGACTCCTACCCCAACCTCATGGCTGAGTAAAGGGAAGGAGTGACTACCTCAAAAAGAAATCAAGGTAGTTCTGGGGGGAATGGGGACAACAAACAGATGTCCCTTAGAGAGGTACATTTGGCTGGGAGAGTTAACGGAAGACTGGACAGGGGCTGCCAGTGCCCACCCTGGACCGTCCTGCTCATGGCCCCAGATGTTATTGTTGACCTGAAATAAATACACTGCCAAATATTTCTCCTACAAAGATGGAGTTTCTTTGGATGAGCAGACAATTGCAATCATGGTGCAAGTCATGTCGAAAGGAAGGAGACCACTTTTATAGAGAAGAAAAGGAAGCTAGGGATGGGGCATGGGGAGAATGTAGAAAACAAGCAAACAAAAGTCCATGGCGCTTAATTGGCTGAGTTCTTGACGGGAAGGAAGAGGAGTCTCTTCTTGTTGGACTGGACTATTGTCACAGGGCACGAGAGCTCCCCCTTCTGGTCTCCTAACCCTATTTACTTGAAGTTTCTATTTATTAATTTTTTACAAGATTCCAGCCTGAAAAATCTACTGTGGGAAAATATTCAGCTGGAGAAATGGGATGAATTCGGAGGTGAGAGTTCTGTGAGGAGGGAATAAGGCTGTTGCAAAGTAAGGTGTTAGAAGGAGATCCAGAAAACAGAGAACTTAAAATGCAGGTGCTTCGAGAGAGAACAGAAGCCCCAGGAGAGAGAGAAGGGCAGTAAGTGCATCATTTCCTGTTAGGCTTTCACTCCTGGAGGGCTTTTCTCTTGAGTCTTGAGGAAATAATGTTTTGCTGGATAATTTTTAATTCTGACTTTTAAAATTCTGCTTAATTTGCTCCAAGCTTCTTATAAAGTTGAATACATTTTTACAGCTCTTGGTGGTGGTGCCATGGAGATACATGAGACTAGAATAGCAGTAAGAGGAAAAGCTGTGATTTACTGAGTATTTACCATGTGCCAAAGCTGCATTTTGTGCTTCCCCTGTATTAACTCACAACAACCCTACCAAGGAAGGCTGCATTTTTAGCATCATCATCCCCATTCTACAAATGAGGAAATTGAGATACAAAAAGATAAAGTAATACGTCCAGCTCCAGAATTTTTGCTCTTTATTTATTTAATTGAAGTGTAGTTAATTTACAACATTATGTTAGTCTCTGGTATACAGCAAAGTGATTTCATTATACATACATATACATACTCTTTTTCATATTCTTTTCCATTGTGGTTTATTACAGCATATTGAGTAGAGGTCCCTGTGCTATACAGTAGGACCTTGTTGTTTATCTATTTTCTATATAGTAGTTTGTATCTGCTAATCCCAAACTCCTAATTTATCCCTCCCCAACCCTCTTTTCCCTTTGGCAACCATAAATTTGTTTTCTATGTCTGTGAGTCTGTTTCTGTTTTGAAAATAAGTTCATTTGTATCATTTTAGATTCCACATATAAGTGATATCAAATGGTATTTATCTTTGTCTGACTTACTTTACTTAGTACAATAATCTCTAGGTCCATCCATGTTGCTGCAAATGACATTATTTCATTCTTCTTTGTGGCTGAGTAGTATTCCATTGTTTATATATATACCACATCTTCTTTATCCAGTCATCTGTCAATGAACATTTAGGTTGTTTCCATGTCTTGGCTATTGTAAATAGTGCTGCTATGAACAATGGGCTGAGTGCATCTTTTTGAATTGAGAGTTTTCTCCAGATATATGCCCAGGAGTGGGATTGCTAAATCATATGGTAGTTCTATTTTTACTTTTTTAAGGAAACTCCATACTGTTTTACACAGTGGCTGCACCAAACTACATTCCCATCAACAGTGGAAGAGGATTTCCTTTTCTCCACTCCCTCTCTAGCACAGAATTCACGCTCTTAATCACTGTGATATACTGCCACTGAGGTGATGCAGCTCAGACTCCACCTCCATCCACCCCACAAAGGGACTCAAGTCCATGAATTCCAGGCTGTAGCAGGGTGGACGGGTCCAGGACCAGTGTAGACCAACCTTGACCCTACACAACTATTAGAATAAATGCCTCCTTAAGCGTTGTTCCCTAGCTGCCTCACTTACCTAGCCCTGGAGCTGGCCCTGCTGACAGCAAAAATAAGAGAATAGCCCATGGAAACAGAGAGTAACTGCCAACATGTGACTCAGGACTGGCTATCACTGGGTAACACTGGAACAAGCATATGACAAAATCCCCCCTTTTTCCAAATACAGCAAAGGAAGGGATGACCTAAGGGGAGAAAAGGCTGACACGGGATACACATAAACAAGTTGAGATGGCTTCCTGTTAGGAAGATCAAAGAAGACATCTTGTGGGAGAGGACACATGAGCTAAGACTTGAGGAATTCGACAGTTGTTTTCAGAAAGGTCACAAAATCTTTACTTCATCAGTGCTTAGCTCCCCTGAGTAGCCACTCAAATGCTTTTTGGAATTGGATGGTGTATCAAGTATAAAGACCTATTACATTCTGCAAGCATATAAATTGGGGCTAATTACCAACAATTTGAGTCACGAATGAGAGTAAATCCTGCTCTAAACTCAAGAGACTTCTGAATTTCCAATACAAAAAGGTACAGAAAGGGTCTGCAGAAAGACATGACATTTTGTTTGTTTATAAACTGTTCCTTACTAACATATATAAAATAGATAAACAACAAGATTATACTGTATAGCACAGAGAACTATATTCAATATCTTGTAGTAACTTACGGTGAAAAATAATACAAACTGTTCGTTGTCGTCATCTTTCCTAATGTGAACTTGATGGTTCTTCTCAATTGAATTCGGGGATCCTCCTGGACCTTGCAAGAGAATAATTTGTCCACATAAAGCAGCTGGAAGCTTATTTGAAGAATAAATTCAGCCTTTGAAAGGACATGGTGGGAGGAACAAGCCCAATAACATGGCCTGTGAAGGACATTTATTTGTCTTTTGCAAAATACCAAGGTCGTTTTCAGAGTGGTGATTTCATGTTGGACTTTAAGCAGCCGACTTTGAGGGGACAAAACAAGAGCCAACATACCATCATGGAGGAGATGGTATATATAGCTCAGTGGTAGAGCGCGTGCTTAGCCTGCACAAGGTCCTTGGTTCAATCCCCAGTACCTCCATTATAAATAAATAAGTAAACCTAATTACTACTCCCCAAAAAATACAATCATGGCTGAAGGGGGTTGGGAGGGACACACTGGGAATTCGAGATACTAACTACTATAGATAAAATAGATAAACAAGTTTCTACTGTATAGCACAGGGAACTATATTCAAATATCTTGTAGTAACCTGTAATGAAAAAGATGAAAAGGAACATATGTATGTTCATGTATGAGTGAAACATTACACTGTACACCAGAAATTGACATAATGTTGTAAACTGACTATACTTCAGTTTAAAAAATACAATCATGGCATGGCAAGCATAAAGAATAAGAGGAGACAGGAAAGACACTGTTCCTATCACAGTCAGTGGCTCATATATTTGAGTTATAGGCTTGCCAGACAGCTTTTAACAGCCTCAAAACTGACCATAAACCTCCATAAGACTTTTAGGAATATAAAAATTTCAAATCTCTTTTTCTGTGCTGTCAGAGAAGGGGAGAGGCTTGGAAGTAAAGACTTGACTAGTGGGCAGCACTAGTCAAGGGGGCAAGTGCTGGCTTCAGAAACCTGGCTGCATTGCTCGCTGGATGTGTGACCTCGGCTGAGTCCCTCGACCTCCTTTGGCCTCAATTTTCCCATCTCTAAAATGGGGATAATAATAGCATCAGTCTCATGGGATGTTAATGGAGTAAATAAGGTAAGACCTAGAAAGTACTGAGAAGAGTGTCTGAATATGGTTAAGTGCCCAATAAATGTTACTTTGGGAATTAATATTATCTTATGACTATTAGAAGGAAAAGTATAATATTTTAAACATTCCTTGTTTTAAAAATTGAGAAATTCAGTAAATATTAATACAATATGACCAGCTTCATTGCTTTTTAAGCACCCTGGGGCATTTAGTAACCATCCATGAGGCCCTTCAGTCTTACATTAATATAAAACCACCAGACCCCTTGTGGGTTCTTTGACCTAAGCTCCCTTTGTGCTGTGTGCTCAGCAACGTGCATAATTTATCTGAATTTTTCCTATCCCAGTTTATTAGTAATTTACATATACAGGCTGCCTTACTACATCACATACTATGAAAGGGTTTTTATAGAGCATCATCTAACTTTCTGGATCTGTTTTAGCAGCAGGAGGCTGCTACCTGAGCCTGCCTTCATACTTCCCTAGTGGTGTCATCTGGGAATGGGGGTGGGGTGGGATGGAGAGGGGATACTATCCCCCAGTAGAAGTTCTCAAAGTGTGGTCCTTCATTTGAATAAGAACTTTTCTTTAATGGTCCTCAAAGGGAACAGATTCTTGAGTTGTGACTGGGGAGATTCTCAGGCTCCCTCACTTGAACATATTCCAGGGATTCCTGCCAGCAAACACCAACCCAAGGCGAACAGATGACAGAGTGAGGTTCACCTCTGCTGTGACTTGTCCAGGGCTCTGAGCCAAGACACCGAGTTCCAAGCTCCTACTCACTGCACCCGTGGGCTCAACCCCCACGCGAGAGGCCATGCTTTCCTGGCCCTGAAACCCACCAGCTTTCCCCCTCCAATAACATAATTCTCCAGCCTCAGTTCCTTCTTGACCAGTTAATTGTGGCCATAGGTTAATGTGCTTGACCTGCCAAGAGACCTATTTACATTTTATCATGACAGCAACCACTTAACTCAAAGGAATTATCTGAATGGCAATAATAATAATCACCATTTAATAAGTGGTTAACCTATGCTAAGTACTTTAAAGACACTCTCTAAATCACATTAAGCCCTGGAGTTAGGTTGTAATGATCTCAATTTTATACTGGAGGAAAAGGAAGAGTAGAGAGCCAAGTTATTTGTCCAAGATCACACAGCCGGTGGCCCTGAGAGTCATCCATGCTCTAAACTGTGCCTCCTTGCTGCATGCTAGTCACTGCAGGAGGTGACAGAGGGGAAAGGTTCCCACAACCCAAAAGAACAAAACACTCGGAACTAGAAGACCTGAATTCTAGCCTTGGCCTCTGTCCACATTTCTTTTAAAATCTTGATTAAATTTCAACTTTTCTGGACTTGAGTTCCTCAGCTGAAAATTAGGATATTGACACCTGTTAAACCTTAAAGAATTGGAGATACTCCAGTGAAATAAGAGGTAACAGCCATGTGTTAGCTGTCAAATTCTTCAGGAATGTAAGACGTTTTTCTTCAGGAAGCAAAGCTTATAGGACCAGCACTGGTCAACCATTTAATTTACCAAGTTTCTGAGCTCGAGATGCTGATTTTCAGTGGAAAAGCGTCTGTGATCTGACTTCCAATTGCCTGTGCTCTTTTCCCCTTTTGACATTCATAAATAGGACAGCTGACATTACAGCATTTCTCCTGGTAGTGACAACTCAGTTTATATGTTTTCCCTAAATTGTGCTCACACTACAGACAAACCAAAGACATCAAATTAAAGTCTTTCTTACCTCTTTTTTTTTCCTCCATTCAAATGGACCACAAAACTGATATTTTTGTTTGGGGATGAATTCAGAGATTGAAGAGAAAGAGGAAAATAAAAATAGGTCTATAGACCCAAATTCATTGGGATTTTGATTACAAATGGAGATAAAGCTACTCCCCCAAAAGCGTTGGGTTCTCACCCTAATGCAGGCCCCTGGTCTCCCTTTGGGAAAAGCTTAATAAGTGAGGCTGTTTCCAGACAAACCTCTTGGGAATGAACCTGAAGCTCTGAGAAGTCAACTCAGGTAAAATCTCTGGGCTGTCACCTCATTTCACAGGACCCCTCTTGGCCACAGAGAGTTAGACAACAATATGTCCCCTGATCCACAGGCAGAGAAACAATAGGCTGGACCATGGCCTGTGGTGCAATGGAAAGGATGCTGACTTCCTGGACCAAGTAGACTTTTCTCTCTTCAAAAGTTTAAATATGGTTCCACAGTGAGAGAGCTGACACTGGGAGGGAAAATAGAAGAATCACAGATGGGTAGTGCAGATAGTAAGGATGAGAGGGAACAGCAGTGTTGTGCCACGAGAGGTCTCTGAGAGGCCAGGCTGGGTGGAGTGCCCCACCAGCCGTGCCGGACAAGTGCCGTGAGTGGGGACTAGACTTGCCGTGCTCCACCACCGAGACCCTGCCTTTGTTCTTACTACAGCGTAACTTGGCCCAACAGCTACAAGTCCTCTATTTCCTTTTACTCTTAAACTAGGAATGGCCCTAAAATTTTGTCTTCTTGTTGTTTTATTCTTTTTCTATATTCAGTCTCAAGTGTGATCCTCCTTTCATGTGCTTTCAAGTGCCTTTTTCAAGGGATGTCTCCCCAAGAAAGCCATATTTCCAGATGACTATAGCTTCACTCAACTTTCCAGCCATCACTTTAAACTTTACTCAACTCGATACAATGAATATTTACTGAGTGTTCACGAAGCGCCTGGCCTTTTGCTGGATGTTAATGACAAAGAAGCCTCATGTCCTCACGGCACTTACAGCCCTTCAGGGAAGACACTAAATAGGTAATTAAATAGGGCCCTTTAATTTAGACTCAATAACTGCAAAGAAAACTCATCATACCTGCTACACGAATAGATGCATTGATCTAAATACCAGATTGCTACCATGGACAGTTCTTTCCCTCGTCCCAGTTTAGTGAATGTGAGATAGTGTTGGCTAGTCGCTTACCCTCTTTCCCTAAATCAAAATGGACACAAAGTCCCTTTGTTTCATCCGAGGAAACGCTACTCAGCGTGCCCCTTTCCTCTTCTTCCTCCAGGCACCTGAGTCCCTCTTCCTCGCACCACCTCTAGTTGGCTTCTCTGCCTCTCACATCTACCTGGTCCAAGTAAAATACATCTGGACCAGGATTCTAAAACACCACTGCCATCATGTCACTCATTCAGAAACATTAAATGACTTGCCTAACGTCTCAAACCCCAATAAACCTAAATTCCTCATTGTAGTTTTCATAATCTACCCCTAAATCTATTTTTCTACTTCTCTGAATGACTCTACTAATGTTAGCTAAATGTATTGAGCACTCACCCTGTATCTGGCAAGATGTTATGCTCTTTTATTCACTCTTCCATTAAATCCTGACTAAAATCCCTTGAAATAGACAGATTATTATCCTCATCTATTGACAAGGAAACTGAGGTTTGGAGAGATGAAGCAAACCCAAGGTCAAATAGTAAGTTGTTTTGAACTTAGGTCCTAAACCTCGTTCCTTTCTGTAACATGGGAGCAGGGATCATACTTCATACTTGCCATAAACCCACAGTTCTGAGCACAATGCTGGGTGAACATTAATTATGTTCGTAATCACTACTGATTGATTAACATACTCTTTCTAATCTATTCTGGTGAAGAATAAGGTCATCTTAGAAAGATGTCTGAGATCACTCCTGCAGGGAATACTGTTCTAAAGCAATCTGTGTTGGTTTTTTTAGAAGGGGCAAGGCCCATGAGAGATTAGAAGGAGGAACAGGTCTGAGCCAGTAGCCTGGAAGTTAAAAAAAACAAGAAAAGAAAAGAAAGAGAAAGAAAATAAAAAGGAAATAGACAATGTAGTAATAAACGTCCAGAGTTAGTTTTATCCTCCCAACTTTTTTAAAAAAAATATTAAGAGCTTTTACGTGTCAGAGACTATATTGGAGAATTCCAATAAGAGAGGCTGAGGAGGGTTGGAGACAAGGATTGATTGACAGAGGTGGGGGCAGCAGAGGATTAAATGTGGTTCTGCTTGTGAGCAAAGCTGGTGGACTCAACAGCCGAGGTGTGATTCTGAGCTGTGCCCACAGTCCAACGGCTACCTTCACCCTGGTCCACACTTTCTGATTAAACCCCAGTTAAGTACTTGCAACATTGGGGAACAAAGGCTTGTCTACCTTAAAGAACAGGTTTTATGAGTTCCACTGAGAAAAAAAGGGAATGGCCAGCAGGCAAGAAGGCATGAGGAAACCTAAAGTACCTCCAGAACCATTCAGCTGAGGAGCCAGACGAAAACGAGGCTGCGGGGCTAGGAAGTGTTATCTGTGTAATACGTTACAAGAATTGCCAGTGTGCAGGAATGGGAATGTGATGAGATCATCCAACAGCCGACACAGTTTCACCTGCTGGTCTCTTGGGTCATCACTGGAAACATCAGCCATCCCCAGTACAAGTGAAATATGAAAGTGCCAACTCATCAATTCCTGTCTGATGGACACTGAATAGAACAGTAAGGGCAGTGACAAGGACAGTGGTGGGACTGGAGACAGGAGCACAGAGGTCACATGTGTAGCTGGCGAGACAACCTCATGCCCATCGCTCAGAGGTGTCAGTTTCTACATGTGAAAACAAGAAGGCTGGGCAGCCTCCAACATCCTTTCCAGTTGAAAAGCATACTATTTCAAGATATTTTAAAACATTTTTTTAAAAAATTGAAGGAACCAGAATTAAGAATTAAGTAGGTAGAGAACATTTTGATTTCCCCTTTCATTTCCTAAATTACTTAATGCCATTTGAGGAAGGATATTAAAAATCTTTCAACCAATTATGGGAAAGGCTACAGATAACATTTTCCCCAGGAAATGCACTGTAAATAAAAAAGTAGAGAGAAGAGGAAGGTACAGAGAGAAAAAGACTTGAGAGGTACATCAATCAGTTGTTTCCATCATGATTCAAACTACAATAAATATTCAGAAAAAATGGGGAAATTTGCATGTTGACTATATATTGGGTGATATTGGAGAATTTTCATTCATCTTTTACTTATGGTAATTGTGATTTTTAAAAAAAGAGTCTGGGGTGGGGAGGGTATAGCTCAAGTGGTAGAGTGCCTGCTTAGCATGCACACAAGGTCCTGGGTTCAATCCCCAGTACCTCCTCTAAAAATGAATAAACATAATTACCCCCCCAAATAAAATAATTAAATAAAACAATAATAAATAAATAAAATATTTTTTAAAAGAGTCTGTTACTTTCAAAGATACTGAAATTTTAACTGATCACATGATCCAATGTCTGGAATTTTCTTCAAAACAATCCGTTGAGGAGAGGGGAAAGTTGAGGTACAGATGAAACAAGATGGGCCCATGAGTTGATAGTTGTTAAGGCTGATGTGAGGATGTGGGTGTGGGGTACTACTTTAATACACGGTTAAAATTATCCTTCATAAAAAAGCTTAAAGAAACACTGTAACTTTTACTAAAATATGAGACATTAATATTGCCTAGTTGATTCTGAGTTTATGAGATATAGTGGGAAATGAGAGTTAGGATTGAGAATGATGGGGTTTGCTGATGGATTGGATTTGGGAGCCGGGGAGAGGGAAGTGTCAGGCTTCCAACTTTCAGAACTGCTGGTACAGAGAACATCAGAAGGAAAGAGAACATCAGGGGAGCTTTGCATGGGAAGATCCTGACTCAGGTTTTAGATGTTCTGAACTTTAAATGCCTTTGAGATGTCAAGTAGGTTCAGTAAATTTCTCTGCTTAATGAATAAATAAATTAGCCCAACCAATGCCGTCAGGATGTGAAATTCAGTAGCAGTGCTTCTTAAATTTTTTTGGGTCATGGATTCTCTTGTGACTATACTGAAAGCTGTAAGCCTTTATTCCCACATAAGGACAAGTTTTCACACGTAACTTCGGAGCCATGCACAGAACCCCAGAGGACACTCACATCCTAGATGCAGAACGTCCGTTGCCTTTCATTATAACAAGTATATCTTCTTTGTCCGGGACTTGATCACTCTCTCTATAAAATGCAAATGGAATAATCTTGAATGCTTTTCATTGCCTTTCTTGTTTCCTCATGCTTTAACACAACATAAACCTCAAAAATTAAGGGAAAGTTAGTATGCTCTCTGACATTGGTCTTAGCAATATTTTTTTGAATCTGTTTCCTCAGGCATAGACAACAAAAGCAAAAATTAGCAAATGGGACCAAATCAAACTAAAAAGGTCTTGCACAGTGAAGGAAACCATCAACAAAAAGAAAAGACAACCTACTGAATGGGAGAATATGTTTGCAAACTATGTATCCAATAAGGCGTTAATATGCAAAATATATAAAAAAATTCTTATCACTCAATATAAAAAAAAATCCCAATTAAAAATTGGGCAGAGGACCTCAATAGGCATTTTTCCAAGAAAGACATACAGATGGCTACAGGCAAAGGAAAAGACGCTCGACGTTACTAATCATCAGGGAAACGCAAATCAAACCCAGAATGAGACTTCACCTCACACCTGTCTGAACAGATATCATCAAAAAGACAACAAATAGCAAGTGTTGATGAGGATGTAGAGGAAATGGAACCCTCATGCACTGTTGGTGGGAATGTAAACTGGTGCAGTCATTGTGGGAAACAGTATGGAGATTCCTCAAAAGATTAAAAGTAGAACTACCATATGATCCAGTAGTTCCACTCCTCAGTATTTATCCAAAGAAAATTAAAACACTAATTCTAAAAGATGTATGCACCCCCCCCACACCATGTTCACTGTAGCGTTATTTAGCCAAGATATATAAGCAATCAAGTGCTCATTGACAGATGAATAGATAAAGAAGATGTGATATATACATAAACACAATGGCATATTACTCAGCCATAAAAAACAATGAAATCTTGCATTTGCAACAACATGGATGGACCTAGAGAGTATTATGCATTAGTGAAGTCAGACAGAGGAAGACAAATACTGTATGCTTTCACTTACATGTGGAATTTTAAAAACAAAACAAATGAACAAATATAATAAAAACAGAAACAAGACTCACAGACACAGAGAACAAACTAGTGGTATCAGTTGGGAGAGGTTTGAGGGGAGGAGTAAAATAAGTGAAGGGGATGAAGAGATACAAACTACCAGTTGTAAAATAAATAAGTCACAAGGATGTAATGTGTAGCACAGGGAATATAGTCAATATTTGATAAGAATTTTGTATGGTTTATAAACTATACAAATATTGAGTCACTATGTGATACACCTGAAACTAATATAATGCTGTTAAGTCAACTACACTTCAAAATAAAATAAAGTATAAAGTAAATCTGAAAACAAATTAAAGGGAAATTACAGTCTTTCTCTTGTTCCTTTACCAAATAACCCAATAACTAGAGGCTCATAAACTTGAGCTCCACTTGCTTCTCAGTACAGCCCCCTCTGTGTTGCCATGTATAAGAAGAGAATGTGCCAGAATGGGGGTGAGGAGATTTGGGTTGACTGGCTGTGTGACATTGGGCAGGCCATTTGTCCTCCGTGTGCTTTGGGAGATGAGGATGTCCCCATCCTCAGTGTCAGCTTTGGAAGGTATCCTGGCCATCTTGATTCGGGGAGGAACTTGAATCATTTCCCCGCTGGGAGCTCAGGTGATTAATCTTGGCTCTTGGATTTAGAGAGAGGACATGGGCCGGTCTATCTTTCTCTGCTTGGGCTGAGTAATCTTTGGAATCAGACTGAGGAAGCTCTATCTACCCACCTTGCTGGGTTTTCCAACCATTGCTAGACAGGCTGGCTTCATTTATGATGGTTTTAGATGGTCCAAGCATTTCAGAGCACATGGTCATCTGGTTAATGGATCAGACCTGGCCTGCTCGCGCGGGTTGTTCTCCAGCACACAGCCTGCCCCTGTCTGCCGTCTGGAATCCCTGGCTCACTTCCAGCAGCAGCGCTCCTGAGCTGACTCGCATTAAACTCCCAGCCATATGCTTGTCCCTTTCAGTTTCTATAAAGGCTACATGTTTACTCCACTAGACGAGAGACCAGACAGCTTGAGTTTGTCCATGTCTTCCCTGGAAGCACCCTCATGTGGGCGTTAGAGACTGAGGGTCTCACTCTGCCCTGCCAGGTCATCAGCAACAGTATTAACAACAACGACAACAGCAGCAGCAGCAATAATAATAATATTTATTCAGTGCTCTGTGCCAGGTACACACTAAATATTTTTATTCGCTTTCTCAACATGTCAATCTTCACAACATACGTATGAGATGGATGCTTATTAAAGGATGCTATTATTAATTCTAATTTTATAGATGAGGAGCCTAAAGCTTAACTAGGTTAGGTAACTTAATGCCACACAGCAAATAAGTGGTAAAGATGGAATTTGAAGAGTCATTGGGACCATATATTTGACCACTTACACTACTGTTATTTCTCCCAGACCAGGAAAACAGAAATCTTCCTAGGTATGAGAGCAAAAAGACGTTTACTACTCTTATATATTATCATGTGCTTACAAAACTGTTAGAATGTTGTACTTACAATTGTGTGCTTATAAAATCATGTGAATTATGTACTTACAAAATTGTTAGAAGACCTGGAAGAGTAAAAGTCAGGGGGCTGCCAATAAAGTTGTTTTGGTCATATGGCCACAAGCTAAGACCCAGAGTTCAAGAAGCCAGTGAGAGATCAGAAAGCTTTGGGGCCACTGCTGAAATCAACGTTGTCCCCCATCCCCAAAGCCAGTGACTGGCAGAGGGATGCAGAATCTGGCTAGACACTGAAAAACTCATCCACCGAAGCCCACATGTCAGCCGTCACCAAATGGCTTCCTCCTCGTTTTGCCTCCCAAATGTCAACTCATTGGCCAAATCTAAATCATGTCCAGAATCTGTTGGGAAGGGAGTCTGAGAAATGTAGTTCCTCGTGGAAAGCAGCATAGGAAGGCATGAAAATAGTTGTCAGATGGCAAGTGTACCAGACAGAAAATACCCAATACTTCTAGGAAGGATGTGGTAGCCAGCCTCCAATTTGACCCTCAATGCTCTCCACCCCCTAGTATTTACATGCTTGTCCATTTCACTAGGGTTAGTCCCTGTGACCAATAAAATATGGCAGGAGTGACACTATGTCACTCCCGAGATTAGGTTATGAAAAATCATCACTTCTGTCTTCAGGGTGCCCTCTCTTGCCCACTCGCTCTCTCTCTCGGACCTCTGGCTCTGGGACAAGCAAGCGGCCACGCTCTGGAGAGACTCAGAAAGGAGCTAAGGAAAGAAGAAACAAGATGATGCGAAGAGGGGCAGAGGAAGAGGGAGGCACTGAGTCCTGGGACTTGGACAACATTCAAGTGAAGACCAGAGAATCCTAATGCTGGTGTCCCTGAAGTGGCTCCGCTTTCTGTGGGACATTGGTCAAATGTCCTACTGGAGACTGGTTGTTTTATCATATCTCAGTGCCCATGAGGCCTGGCCACGTGGCTAAGTCCCTAATTACCCCTAGAGTGCTAAGTGCAGAGCCCCCACTACTAGAGATGGCATGAGCGAGTCGGCACTCTTGCAGCAGGACAGCCTAACCAGCATGTATCATTGCCTTGACTGCTGGCCTTTGTTTCCTATCCGGGAAAGCCTCCCAGCCCTCAGTGATCTGCCCGAAAATCCCCTGCTTGGAACATGCTGCCTTCACTGCTGGCACAGAGTGGGAGGCCCTCACTGGAAGAGCTGGCCTGGCCTCTTTGGGGCTCAGCTCCCAAGGCTGCGGCTCTCTCTGCAGGAGAATGACTTACCTCCAACAAGTGAGGAGAAAGAACCCAGAGTTCGGGTCCTCTGCCACCAGAAGAGCATATCCGGCCACTAACTTTACAGTCACTCAGCTTTTCTCTGTACTGAGAGCTCAAATTGGTACAAAGTGACCTTGATCAAAATCAGTACAATTACACATCGGCCTCTCAAAGTCGTTGCCGGTGTGCTTGCCCTGGGAGTCCTTGTCCTTCAAGGGATCTGGTGGTGCTTTTCTGTGCACTCATCTAGGGCGCTGTGTGGAAGCGTTCGCTGCTTTTCTTCATCCCAGGTGCCACGACTCTTCACCTCCGCTCTCATCCTCCCTTCCAGGCTCTCCGTAAGCACCACCCACGCTGTTGCTATGACAACCATTCTGCTTAAGTGCCCTGAGTGCTACCCACAGGAAGAGAAATGCTGCAAGGACTCTTCATCTGCAGGTCTGGGGTGAAGACGAGAGGGTAAAAACAAAAAGGGGGAAAGCAGAGAAAAGGCATAAGAGGACAGGACAGAAGGGGAGAAGAAGGTGGGTTCCCAGCCTGAGCCAAGTTGCCCAAGGGCAGCTCCCAGCTCACCTCATGGCCACCTGAGTGGAGCACAGGACTCAGCTGAGACATTTTCCTCAAAGGTCCCACCTATGCCAGTGTTGAAAAGGCTGTGTTATTTCAGGCTCTGATCTTCACTGATCAGGGAAGAAACAGCCACGGTACCAGTCTGGTTGTCTTTCTGTCTGTCATGTCATTTCCCTGATAATCCTTAGATTTGTCCAGGTAAGTGGAGAGACTCAGATCCCAGGAGAGGATGCTGGGTGCATTCTAGTCCCACACTTCCAAGAGGCCTGGCTTGTTGAAGGGGCCACCTGACCAGAGACCTGATGAATGTGGAAGGACCGAGGGGACAGTCTGTGTGGGGTCTGGTGGTGAAAAGCGTCTCTAATGCTGCCTAAGTTTGTTGTCCCTTTTGGTGCTGCAGCTGCCTGAGTCAGCCTGGAGAGTGGGTGATTATCTTGGAAAATGCCTATTTTCATAATGATACTGTGTTTTCAGGATATTAATTTTGTTTTCCACACGTTCAACATATTCATCACGTTATAAATTTGCGGTTCTAGAAATACATATAATTTTAAATATCTCCCTTTACAAGTAAGTGGATGCATTTTTCCCTTTCCCTTTCCGAGAAGAATCAGCCTGGTGTGGGGAGATATGGGGAAGTGGCCATTAAGCCAGCCCCACCCCAGCAGAGGTTACTGCGAAACAGGACTTATTCTCTCCCTACAATGAGGGGCAGAGGGATCCAGCGGACACTCCCTGGGGAAAATGGCCCCATCTGGGCACGAGGGGTGGGGCTGCCAGCTGGGGGACAGGAGCCCTGAGCTCTCTCTGCCCTAGTAATTGCAGCGCACATGTCAGGAGGCCTGAAACAGCAGGCCAGCTTGCGATTTTAGCCATGGCCCTGTCACCAGAGGGTGGATGTGGATGTAGACAGAGCAACCAAGTAGGTACCACCAAGAAGCACATCTGCATCTTGAGGTCAGGGAGAAAGTCCCAAAGGATCTCAAATCAGGTCTCCTGGGAGGGAGGGTGTCTTGTAAAGATACAAGGACTTCTCATGGAACCCAAGAGCAGTGCGAGTAGGTTTCAGGAGAGGCAGGGATGGAGAACTAGAAAACCCTCAGGCACCAAGCAGCTTCTCTCACACACAGACACGCTCTCTGTAACATACCCACAAGCATATGCACACGTAGAACACAGCCATCTCTGTCCCTCAGTTTCCTCATCTGTAAAATGGGGATAATATTAGGAACCTACCTCATGAAGTTGTATTAAATGAACTAATGTCTACGAATTTCTTAAAATAGTGTCTGGAAAGTAAGGAAGTGCAAAAGAAGAAGGAAGAAGAGAAGGAGGATGAGAAGGAGGGAGAGGAGGAGCAGGAGGAGGAGGAAGAGAGGATGTTAAAGGCATCTGGGTAGCCAAACTAAAAGAGTTCCCAATGGCCAAAGCTGGAAAAATTTGAACAAAAGAAATAACATAGAATTCAGTTATAATCCAAAAAACATAAAAGTATTCATGAGTCCATGCTAATATAAATAAATGATTGGATTAAGAATAATTTTAAGGGTAAAGGACAAATCTTACTTACAAAATTTCAAATAATTTATGTAGGAGGTAGAGTTTAAGTCCTCTCTCCATGAGTGAGGGCTGGACTTAATGACTCATTTTCAAAGAAGAGAGAGAGTGGAAAGGGATAAATAGTAACTGTACATTGGAGAAACCAGGCAGACCAAATGGCCAAGGTCAGCATCACCTGGAATAGTCACGTCGATGCCAGGCACCCCCCCGTACGCTGTGATGAGGAGGGCACTTCACTTTTGTGGAATTCATTCCCAGAAACCACGAATTCCAGTCTTCCGTAAGGAAAACATCAGACAAATTCAAATCGGGGTCAGTTCTGCATCTGACCAATACTCCTCAAAATTGTCAAGGGCATGAAAAACAAAAGAAACCTGAGATATTGTCACAGACTCAAGGAGACTTAGGAGATACCATGGCTAAATTCAATGAGGTTTCCTGCACTGAATCCAGGAACAAAAAAAAAAGTGGGGCGGGGAGGGGAATTTAGTGTAAAAACTGGTGAGATCCAAAGAAAGTCTGAAATTTAGTTAATAGTAATGTACCAACGTTAACTTCTTGATTTTGACAAGTGTACTATAGTTAAGATGCTAATATTAGGAGAACCTGGATGAGACAAACAGGAAGGCTCTGCACTATTTTTGTAACGTTTTTGTACGTCTAAAGTTATTTCAGAATTAAAAGTTTATTTTTAAAATCGACACTAAAAATAGAAAAAACAGTACCTGACATATAATAAGTGAGTGAGTGTTAGCTATTATTGTTATTATTCTCTCACATCCCCTATTCTCTTGACAGGCCTGTTTCATCCCACTCGCTCTCCTGCTGACTGGCTTTCTCTGTTTTTCCAGCACGTGGTGGAGGGGGCACATCACAGCTTAGCACCCACACAACTCAATTCATGAAACCAGCCGAAAACAAAGACTAGTGTGTTCGAGTCTCAGTCACAAATTCCCAAGAGAAAAAAATCCAGTTGGTCCAGCTTGGGTCAGGCATCCTCCTATGATCTAATAGCCTGAGGGAAGTGGTCATGGAGTACACACGGCCACAGGAAACTATTATTCCAGAAAAAGAAGAGGAAGACCTCATAACAGGAGTTTAAGAATGAGGCAGACACTCAAAAAGCTATCTCAGCAGGACTATTGTTTTAACCCAACCTTTTTATTTTATTTTATATCATTTTTTAAAATTGAAGTATAGTCCATTTACAATGTTGTGTCAATCTCTATGCGGTCTATGGGCCAACAGCCTTGGCATCACCTGGGAGGTGGTTAGAAATGCAAATTCTTGGCCTCACCCCAGACTTTCCGAGTCAGCATCCAGGAAGATAGAGGTGAGGGGGCCATGAATCTGTTTTAACACAAACTCTCTGAGTGATTCTTATGCATGCTAAATTTTGCAGCACACTACAGTACAGGATTATTCAGCTAGTGACAAAGGAAAAATAGTCTTAATAACGTCCTGTAGCAGTGCTGAAGGATAATTAGGCTATTATATAAATTAATATAAATTAAAGTAGTATGATGCCTCAACAACAAAAAGACAAACAACTCAATTTGAAAAATGGTCAAAGGAGAAAGAAAAAGAAAAATAGCGTATGATATCACTTATATGTAGACTCTTTTTTGAGAACTTATTTACAAAACAGAAACAGACTCACAAACATAGAAAACAAACTTAAGGTTACCAGAGGGGAGATGGGGTTGGGCAGGATAAGTTGGGAGTTTGAGATTTGCAGATACTAACGACTATATATAAAATAGAAAAACAACTAGTTCCTTCTATATAGCACAGGGAACTATATTCAATATCTTACAGTAAACTATAATGAAAATGAATATATGTATCTATATGTATGATGAAACATGCTGTACACCAGAAATTGACACAACATTGTAAATGGACTATACTTCAATTTTAAAAAATGATTTAAAATAAAATAAGGTAAAAAGATTGGGTTAAAACCAAAAAAAGAAAAGAAAAATGAGCAAAGGACTTGAAAAGACATTTCTCCAAAGAAGATACACAAATGGCCAACAAAAACATAAAAAGGTGCTCAACATCATTAGTCATCAAGGAAATGTAAATCAAAACCACAGTGACAAAAACACTACACGCCCACTAGGATGGCTAGAATCAAAAGTCAGATGATAACATAACAAGTGTTGAAAGGATGTGGAGAAGTTGGAACCCTACACATTACGGGTGGGAATGTAAATTGTTCAGCCACTGTAGAAAATAGTTTGACAGTTCCTCAAAAAGTTAAACGCAGAATTACCATATAACCCCACAATTCAACTCCTAGGAAGGTAACCACAGAATTGAAGACAAGTATACAAGCAAGTACACGCATGTTCACAACAGCCAAAAGTTGGAAACAGCCCACAAGCCCGTCCACTGATGAGTGGATAAACAAATTGTGTTATATACGCACAATGGAACATTATTTAGCCATTAAAAGGAATGAAGTACTCATACGTGCTACATCGATGAACCTTGAAAACATCACGCTAAGTGAAAGAGGCCAGACACAAAGGTCACATATTGTGTGATTCCATTTATATGAACTATCCAGAATAAATAAATCTGTAGAGACAGAATGTAGACTGGTGGTTGCCAGTAGCTAGGGTGGGCTAGGGGGTTGGGGGAAGAATAGGGAGAAACTGCTAAGTGGGTCAGAGGGCTTTACTTTGGATTGATGGTAATGTTTTAAAACTAGGTAGAGGTGGTGATTGCACAGTATTCTGAATGTACTAAAGCCACTGAATTGTTCACTTTAAAATGGCTAATTTTATATTGTGCAGATTTCATCTCAGTAAATTATTTTTTAATATTCTGATGGTATTTTTCCCTGGTTCACCTTCTGTTGACAGATTATGTGATTTTTACCACAGCCAGGACTGACCTTAGTTTAAGCATCATTCAATTTAAGACAACAGAAAGGTCCTCTGGCCTCCCAAACTCTTCCCACCAGCCTAGTCCTAATTCCTAAAAAGTCACTATTACACATTTATTCCCACTGGTTAGAGATAAAGGATGAACTAGGGATGATTCCAAGATTTTACACAGTGCTTTGGGAAAAGATTATTCTCAATGTCACCTAGCACCTTCTATATTTAGTTACCATAATGGTCAAGAAGCCATTTCTTCCTGCAGTTGAAGTCCATTTTCCCTTAGACAGTCCTCTTTTGAGGTAGAGAACCATGGCAGTGATCCTAGCAGTAGCCTTAAATACAAGACACCTATTAAATCATTTCCAATCCTTCTCTTTTCCAGGCTAGCAAATGTCAAGCCCTTTATCCTTTTATTCAAAGGAATGATGTTCTAGCCCTTAATTGCTGGTGTTGCCTCTCTCTGGTCCTCACTCCTGTTTCTCCTCACCTGTCAAATCATGGGGCTATAAACTATACAAAGTTCTCGTGTAAGGGTCAGACTAATGTCAAGTGAAGCATACAGAACATTTCCCAGCTCTTGCATGGGATGTTTCTGTGGGAATAATTCAGTAAGGCTTTCACTTGAAATATTTATCTTCTCTTACCTAGCATCAACCCTAACATCTGTTCCAGCCGGCCCTGGAGCACAGGAGTCATCTTCTTACGGTTATGGTAATTGTCCTACAGAGTCAATTACTGGCTTTTTCAACAGAGAGTTGGTTGTTGCTGTAATTCAACAACAAACCAAATGTTTGGGGAGAGAGGTGAAGTCACAAATGCACTTAGGAATAAGGTAAATGTATTTCCATTTTACTTCTCAAAAGGGCTCCACACTCAGTCCTTGGTTTGATACATTGGGTTAAACCATTTGCATTCAGATTTTTGTAGTAAAAAATGGTCGAAAAGCAGCAATTTCACATTGTTCAATCTAATCAAAGAAAATATGGACCATAATCCACAGGCAGCAACATAGAATGTATACAGCATTCTTCAGAAGCACAGCCAGAGTTGACCTGGAAGGGCAGATGGGCACCATGTTGGTGTAACTACAGAGCTTCTGAGAAGCCTCCTGCCCTCTGAAAACCCTCCCCTACCTGTGCCCAGAGTATCTTCACTGCTTAGCATCATCTCTGGCATAAACTAGGCACTAAAACTTCTTTTGAATGAATGAACAAGTGAAAAACTAAGTATTAAAGTTGCGCACCTTGAAAATACAATTGCTGTTGAGAAGTAAGAAGATGTCAGCTGTAAATCTGGCTTTCAGAGCAAGCTTTGCCCTAAGTGTTCTTTTTCAGTTTTGAATATTCAATACACTAATTTGTGCTATTATGATTCAGTCAGGGATAGCTGTAAATTCTCATCTGCTTCTGATTCACAATTCTAAAGAAGTTTACTGAAATAAGCATAAGAAAAATAGAAAGTCTTTCTTACGTCCTGTCATGCTAAGACTTCCTTGAAAGATTTCATTTCAGGAAACAGAGACAACTCAATTTTAAATGGCCTTAATGTTTGTACCAATTTCCGTTTCTAGCCAAGAGGTGTCATCTGGCAGGCAACAGAACATCCCACTCCCATCTTGACTAATTAAGAGGTGTGACTCTCCTGAGGAGAAGGTACCATTTGGCAACAGACTGAAGCACCAATAAACAGAAATGGTATTCGAATAAGTCAGCAGCACCCACCCCTCACCTGCATAATTGATACCCACACTGTACTCAGGAACGCACAGCTGGGAAAGGTCTTTTAGGTTAAACACTAGACTCTTTGTGACCCTCACCTTTTTTTCATTCAACAATAATTTGATTGGAACCACAGCAGCACATTAAAATCCTACTTCCAGAAAACTGTCTTCCCACAATCTTTTTCTCTCTAACTTGCTCATCATGGATGCGGTGTTCATAAACACCTCTTGAACGGAAGATGAATATTTGTTAGAATTCCAGATTTCATGGTGCACTGAAGCCAGTCTAACCAAACATGTTAAAGCTAGAAATAAGCTTTTGGTCAAATTTGTATTGAAAACAAGTGCATTTTTCCAGTAAATGCATGAAAAAGTATTCGTCATAATCGTAGCCAGAGAAATACAAATTGAAACTAAAATGAGATAATATATAGGCCAGTTAAGATGGCAGGGAAAATTAAGTACTGTGTGGAGGGTTGCCCAAGAGTTTGGGGAGTATAAATTGATATAGTCTTTGTATCAGGTAATTTATCAATGTTGATAAAAAGCCTTTTAAAAACCACATGCCTTCTGACCCAGTAATTATATGTATAGGAATTATCCTGAGAAAGTGATTAAAAATATGGATAAGAGATTTAACTATGAGTGTTCATTGCACTGCAGCAAAAAAAGATGAAACTCACCTAAATATCCAATAATAGAGAATTTGTTGAGTACATTATGCTATGATGAAATACCATGTAGCCACTAGAGAAACATTATCGAGGTATCTTTAACAACGTGGAGAGATGTGTATGCTATTATTTTGAAAGCAGATACCAGTTCACAGAGAATTCAGGGGAAATTATGTATGGTAAGATCATATATATAAAAGTTACACTACAAAATAGAATGATATTATATCTGAAAGGTGGAATTATGGCTGCTTTTAATCTATTTTTGGCTTATTTGATTACATGATTTCTCTGCAATGACTATGAATCCCTTATGTAATAAAAGTTATTGGAAACGAAATGCATCATGATGCATCACAGGCCCTAGAATATTCCAATAAGCCAAAGAGCTTCACAGCCTCTGAAATCTGATAGTGATTGAGGCCACCCCACAAATCCTCTTATGTTAGGGATGATGACATTATCTGGGACAATTACAGAAACGCTGCGAGTTCTGCCCTCGTTAGTTATCAAGGCAAAACCCCAGGACTAAGCAGCGGCTCCCAGAGCAGTATTTGAGGGTGTGCCTTTCCATGCTTTCTGAAGCATCGTGCTAGTCAATCCTTTTGTCAACCCTCTACGTCCTTGAAAGCGTCTTTAAAAGTATAATCGTGTTTATACTTATACATTTGAAAAATCTACAAAATTGGGTGCTAAAATAATTATACTTGCTGCTGTCAGAGTGGAGAGGAAATACAAAAACTCACACTGTTGACAAACTACAACATTGCACAGTCTTTGGGGAAATAGTTTAGCAGATACCTACATCTGAAGAGGAACTGGGTAGCCTAATGGGAAGCCCATGAGCTTTGACATCAAGTAGACTTCAGACTGAACTGCAACTTGGCCTCTTACGAGCTGTGTGACCTTGGGCAAGTCACTTAACTTCTCTGAGCCTCATTTTTCTCATCCACAAAATAGAAATGTAATAGTGCTACCTCTAGTGACATTGAGGAATTAAAATAATATCTGTAAACACCTGATAACATAGTGCCTGGCACTGAGCAGACACTTAACAAATGAGGGTAACTGTTATAACGGGTGTCTATTTTTGTCACTAGATGCTGAGTTCACTGAACACAGGCTCTACCGACAACGTTCATTTGTGAAAATTCAGGGCACAGCACAGCAGCAGACGCTCAGTGAGGGGTTTTTAAAATAAATTGCACATCCCTAGAATTGTGTCTAGCCTTTGACTCATTAATTCAACTCTTTGGAATTTATTCCATGGAAATCTTTCAAAAGAAGAAAAGAATTGAAGGTATCTATTTTTCAAAGCAATACTGCTGATAATGGAGAAAAAACCAGAACTAACCTACACATCCAAAAAAAAGGGGGGAGAATGGTTAAAAAAAATCATGATACAACTGTGGTATGAAATACTATCTGATCATTAAACAGGATGATTCCAAAATCTATGTAACAACAGGGCAAACTAACACCACGTTACAGATGAAAGCAGAAAGCCGAATTATAGCTGTGCTATGAGCTACTACTCTGTAAACATGTAGCGTTTGGACACAGACTAGCAGGGAACTCAAGAAATGAAAACAGCTGGCCTGTTAGAGGGCGGATCAGTGGGTGGACTTTTTTTTTCACTTACTGTTATTGTTACCCTCTTTTACAATAAATAAAATTCGCAAGAGAGATATGCACAGTTACCATGTGGAACAATAAAGACATTAGACCATTATTCCCCTATAATTTCTCAGCTAGAGTTCAGAACACTACCTTCCCGAGCAGAGTCCTACAGAAATGAGTGATGGGGACAATGGGCAAAGGAGGGGAGACAGGAAAGGTCTGAATCATAGGAATTTCTCCAAAGCCACCTTTGGAGTTGGGGATGGATAAAGGAAGAGAAGCCTCCAAAATTAGAGAGAAAGCAAAACATTTAGGATGAAGCCCCAAAGACCAAGGTGTCCAAGACGGTGATAAACAATCTTGCCCAGGCCTGTCCTTTATGACCTTCCAAACCATAGTCTCCAACATTAATAGGGAGGGAGAAAGAGGGCCTTAAACCAGTACTTGACTCCCTCACGCCAACAAACGCTTTCTCCTATTAAAAACACCTGGAAAATAATGCAGCCTGTGAGTGCTGGGTGACCGAGGCAGCACTGAGTTGCCCTGAGAGCTAATCCTATCAGGAGAGTTGAGTTGGGCGGCTTGCTTTCCTCTGAGGCTCTGCCAACCACAGGGTGGAGCCAGCATCGCAGATTTGATGCTTTGCCCTGGGACAGTCACTGCCCTGAGTTTCCCCATCTGTAAAATGAAATGATCTCCAAGGATGCCACCAGCTTCAACATTCTGTGGGTTTAAATGTTTTCTGAATCCCTCAAAAACCCGTTTCTTATGAAGTCATCACCACAGTGACAGGGACTTTAAATCTCAGTACTTCTGTTAATGCCAGCTGCCTTGCACTTCTCTAGCTCTTGAAAGCTTAGGGAGCACGTCCGCATACGTTATCACCCATCGTCATTGTGAGAATTGTAAGGACCCTTTACTAACCACTTTCCAGCTGGAAAAACAGAAGATAAAGCAGTTCAAATGGCAGAGACAAGGCTCAAACCCAGGTCCTCAACTCCAAAGTGAACCTTCTCTTCATGACAAATTGGAGTCTCAGGAATTAGGACAATGAGTGAGCGTCTCTGGAGAGCCCGGGTGTGCTGAGACAGGACTCGGGAGGAAGACAAAAGTAGAAAAAGAGGGAAACTGAGGCAAGGAGAGAGTCCAGAGGGAAACCGAGATGTCTGGGTGAGGTCCAGCAACAAACAGACTACAACTAACCTCAAGTCTTTTCATTTTCTGAGGGTTTGGGACAGTTGATAATCCAAAAACAGAGCACTTACTGAGTCGGGTGATAATTTTGTAGAGGCCTCCTGCGGATGGAAAAATTGGGCACGTATTTTAAAAGCCTTAATCATTTCCCCTTCACATTTAATTTACCAGCCCTGCAACACGTTCTGTTCTGAATCAGATGCATCTTGGTCCCTTTGTTCAAAGGAGGAAATTAAAGTCTAGAAAAGAAGACAAGCTCTGGTCTGCTGACGCGTTTTATATTTGGCCATGGGAAGGTCATTAAAATGCACTTTCAGCTCCTGCAGGAACATTTACATTTGAAGCAAAAGCAAAGTTAATTTACTTCTTTGCCTGGTGATACCCATTTCTTTTCATCTATTAATGAACTATGCCCTTAAATTCTGGACGGGTGCTTCAGTCACTATCATCAAAACATGATGAACTCACTCTAAGCACTGATGGGAAACATGTCTAAGACAGAACACTAAGGGAGAAGAGTAAGGTGCGGAAGAATGTGTGTAACACAATCTCATTTAGATGCTTCAACTGGTCCCCAGGTCTGTGGCCTTCTGGGTCACCCTTTCCTGTGACATCCAATAGAATGACCCATGCCTTCATCCCCCAATCCCAGCGACCTCCCACTATTTCTGAAGATTCCTTAGGAATCCAATGCTATATCCTTCTCCAACCAGTGAGGACATCTTTTTATTTTATCAAGCAAAGCAGCTTAGCACGTCTTCATCTCAACCTCTCTCTGTGGTTTGGGCTCTGGACCTTGTCTCTGCATTTTCAAAAAGTCCATTAACGGCTTTTATTTTCCTAAACAAAACATCAGTCTCTTCCCAGAACCAGGGGCACATACAGCCAACAGCTTTTGAAAGATCATTTTTCTCTTTTTCTGCTAAAACTATATAAAGATCCAGAAATCAACAATTACATTTGAAAAGAGGAGAGTTTAGAAGGCTCCAAGGCCACCTTTTTAAAAAATTTAATAGCTTTATTGAGGTATAATTTATATAACACGAAATTCACCTGTTTAACAAGCACAATTAAATGATTTTATTAAATTTACAGTCATGCAACTATTTCCATCACCCAATTTTAGATCATTTCTATCACCCCATACAGATCCTTTGTGACCATTTGTAATCACTTCCCATGTCCATCCCCAGATCCAGGCAAATATTAATCTACTTTCTGTCTCTATAGATTTGCCGGTTCTTGAGATTTCATATAAATAGAACCATATAATAAGCCTTTGCATGTACTTTCTTTCACTTGGCATAATATTTTTAAAGTTCATCCATACTGCAGCATGTATCAATACTTTGTTCCTTTTTATTGCTGAATAGTATGCCATTGTGTGAACAAACCACTTTTTCCTTATCCATTCAGCCCTTCGTGGGCATTTGGATTGTTTTTACTTCTTGGCTTCAAGGAATAATGCTGCTGTGACATTCCTCTCTAACTCTTCATGTAGACATGTCTCAGTTCTCTTGGGTAGATCCCTAGGAGTAGAACTGCTGGGTCATATGGTAAATCTACACATAGCTTTTTTTTTCATTGAATGAAAGAGTGTTTAAACTCTATAGTGCCCTGTATTTTTAGACATTTCACACTGATGATTTCATATAATCCCATAATAAACCTTTTTTCTTCTACCCCTATATTGCCTCTACCCTCTTCCCTCTTCCCTCTCCCCACTTTTAACCAACAGTTTATTCTCTATATCTGTGAGTCTGTTTCTTTTTTTTTGTTATATTCACTAGTTTGCTGTATTTTTTAGATTCCACATTTAAGTGGTGTATTTGTCTTTCTCTGTCTGACTTATTTCACTTAGCATAATGCCCTCTAAGTCCATCCATGTTGTTGCAAATGACAAAATTTCATCCTTTTTATGGCTGAGTAGTATTCCATTATATACCTATGTACCATTTCTTATTTATCCATTCATCCATTGATGAATGCTTAGGCTGCATCCATACCTTGGCAATTGTAAATAATGCTGCTATGAACATTGGGGTGAATGTATCTTTCTGAATTAGTGCTTTTGGTTTTTTCAGATATATACTTAGTATATACCAAGGAGTGAAATTGCTGGGTCATATGGTAGTCCTATTTTTAGTTTTTTGAAAAATCTCCATGCTGTTTTCCAGAGTGGCTGCATCAATTCACATCCTTACATGAAGTTTCCCTTTTCTCCACATCCTCACCAACATTTGTTATTTGGGTCCTTTCTGATGATAGCCATTCTGACAGGTGTGAGGTGATACCTCATTGTGGTTTTGATTTGCATTTCCCTGATGATTAGCAATGTTGAGCATCTTTTCATGTGCCTATTGGCCATCTGCATTTCCTCTTTGCAAAAATGTCTATTCACTTCTTTTGCCCGTTTTTTAATGGGTAGTTTGTTTTTTTGAGGTTGAGTGTATGAGCTGTTTATATATGTTGGATATTAGCCCCTTATCAGTAATGTCATTTGCAAATAACTTCTCCCATTCACTAGGTTGTCTTTTCCTTTTGTTAATGGTTTCCTTTGCTGTACCGAAGTTTTTAAGTTTAATTAGGCCCCACTTGTTTACTTTTGTTTTTATATCCTTTACTTTAGGAGATGGATCCACAAAAAAACTGCTGCAATTTATTTCAAAGAGTGTTCTGCCTATGTTTTCCCCTAGCAGTTTTAGAGTATCCAGTCTTACATTTAGGTCTTTAATCCATCTTGAGTTTATTTTTGTATATGATGTTAGGGAATGTTCTATTTTCATCCTCTTACATGTAGCTGTCCAATTTTCCCAGCACCACTTATTGTAGAGGGCTATGCATGTGTGAAGATAGGGGGTATATAGGAAATCTCTGTGCCTTCCTCTTGATTCTTCTGTGACCATAAAGCTACTCTAAAAAATTAAGTTTTTAAAATAATAAATAAATTGAAGTCAGAAATTTACTTAAGTACTGCTTTTGCTGCATCCACAAATTTTGATAAGTTGTATTTTCATTTTCATTTAGTTCAAAATATTTTTAAATTTCACTTTGCATTTCTTCTTTGACTCATGTGTTATTTAGAAGTGTGCAGTTTAATTCCATTGTGGCCTGCAAGCAGACATTGTATGACTCTATTCCTTTAAACTTGTTCCAAGACATGGAAACAACTTTAATATCCATCAACAGATAAATGGATAAAGCTGTGGTATATATAGATACATATATACACATACATACATATAGATATAGATATATAAGGAATATGTATATATGTGTACACACACACACACACACACACACACACACACACGGAATATTACTCAGGCATGAAAAATGAAATAATGCCATTTGCAGCAACATGGATGGACTTAGAGATTATATGTTAACTGAAGTAAGTCAGACAAAGACAAATATCATGATGTTGCTTATATGTGGAATCTGGAAAAAAAAAGATACAAATTTTATTTATGAACCAGAAATAGACTCAGGGACATAGAAAATAAACTGTGGTTACAGGGGACAAGGTGGGGGGAAGGATAGATTAGGAGTTTGGGATTAATTAAGTACACATTACTATATATAAAATAGGTAAACAACAAGGACCAACTACATAGCACAGGGAACTGTATTCAATTTTTTGTAATGAGATGTAATGGAAAAGAATCTGAAAAAAAATACATATATATATACACACATGTATGTATATATATAACTGCATCTCTTCACTGTACCTCTGAAACTAACATCGTAAACTGACTACGCTTCAATAAAAAATAAGAATTAAATTTTTAAAAAGTAAGAGGCACCCCCCCAAAATAAATAAATAAATCTTTTAAGATGTGTTTTGTGGCCTAGAGTGTGTTCTATCTTGGTGAAGAATCCTTATAACTTGATGAGGCTGTCAACATTTTAGTAGGCATGTACTTCCACTGATTTAATATCAAACCTATTAAAAAGACCCGAATCATTCTATTCAAGCCTCAGACGACTGTTGTGATTAATATTCTCCCACAGGGGGAGGGTATAGCTAAAGTGGTAAAGTGCATGCTTAGCATGCTTAAGGTCCTGGGTTCAATTCCCAGTACTTCCTGAAAGAAAGAAAGAAAGAAAGAAAGAAAGAAAGAAAGAAAGAAAGAAAGAAAGAAAGAAAGAAACCTAGTTACCCTATCCCCCCCAAAAAAAATCTCCCATGGGAACTACTGAGAAATAGTCAAGATAAAATAGCCTATACCTAGTAATCAACCACTGTCACATCTTAACATTGAGTAAGGAGAGAAGTTGTATTTAACGATATGAAAAGTGCTTTTTAGTGCCTCAGCTTAAAGACTCAGGCTGTCAAAACAACCATTAATTTTCCCCACTCCTCCCCATCGCTGCTTAAAGTGGACACTGTACAGATGTTTTACAAAAATGCTTCCCCTTCTGCTCTCTGTTGTCAGCCATTTCCACAATTTGCGCAGCCGTTTCCAAAGAAACAACTAAGATGGGAAAGGCCCAGAACTGAAGAGGTTTTTCCTGGGCCTTTTTTGGGTCTGCCTCTGAAACCGTGTGCCCTTTTTATAAAGTCAGGGGCACAGGAAGCTCAGAGCACCCACTGAACCTATTCCTGCTGTCTCCAAAGCTGAAAGCCTGCTGCATTTAAAAAAAAAAAAAAAAAAGACAGCCCCTTCGATCCAAAGCCAGAAATGAGGGTATATTTATTCTAAGCTGTTACTGAACCTCCACCCTCACCTCACATTTAAACCTCCCTCCTTAAAAAGCTAGACCAAGGCACGCACCAGTCAGCAAATGGTCCCCCTGGCCACAGCTAAATAATTCAGCCAGACGCAGCTGGCTTTAGAACGTACTGTGAAACACCACATCACAACTGGATCTCTCTGCCAGCACACAGAATCCTGATGGAAGGAAGGGAGGGAGAAGGCAAGACAGGAAGAGAGGAAGGCAGGCGAGCATTTACTACTTGTCGTCTATTTCTTGAACCCCAGCTACTAAGGATTGACGACCGTGCCTGTGGTGGAGGATAAACAGTGAAACGAGGGGAAGGTACAGCTCAGTGGTACAGTGCATGCCTAGCATATGCAAGGTCCTGGGTTCAATCCCCAGTACCTCCATTATAAATAAATAAACCTAATTACCTCCCTCCCCCACAAAAAAAATTTTTTTTAAGTGAAATGAAATACAACCTCTATCCTTATGGACACAGTCCCATCGAGAAGACAAACATTTCAATGGAGAGCAATTTCTGACAGAATCATGAGCGAAGTTACTCTTGCCTTAGCGCCCAAAAGATTCTTACACCCTTTAGTTTAAGAGTGGGAACCAGGGAAGGGCAAGACCAGCATCAGAGAAGGAGAAAGTGAAGCCCATGTGCCCACTGGGCTTGGATGGTGCCAGGCCTGGAGGTGGGCCCATGACAGACGTGTTTCAGGAATGAGAGGCCTGGAGCTGCCGGCACCTTTCCTGTGGAAGAGCTCGCCGTCGTGGGGCTGCCCCAGGGAGCGGGCAGGGGGATTCCTCTTTCCCCCTGCAGCTGCTCACCAGTGGAGGGCAGGCACCACAGAGGCAAGCGGAGTAGGTCAGCTGTCTGGGAGGCTCAGGCACACGGCAGGGGAAGGAGGACAGAGATGGCAGGCGAAGGCCCCCCCCCCCCCCGACAAGGCTTCTGACAGAGAAAGAGGAGCTGGGGAATACACCATGTCCTGATTCTGAGAGGCTGTTAGAGGATTTGTTCAGAGTGAATAGAGGAGTCGCATGACTTTAAATGGGCCTAGAGTTGGTAGAGCGTTTACATTTTATTCTAACTCATATAGTATCTACTTCTTCCTGTGTCTTCTAGAAACTAGCTCCATAGACACTGTGGTTTTTGTTAATAAGGAGAGGTCTTTCTGGGCCAGTATATGCCAAAGTGTTCATGAGCTATTCATGGGTTTTATGGATAAAAATTGTTGCATGGTCAAGAAAATTTGGGAAGCACCATGTTAAATGAAGACAAAGATCAATGGCTTGTGGCAGCCTGTAATGAAAAAGAATATGCATACTTAGAAACAAAGATCAGTACATTTATGTAAACTAAAAAAAGGGCAGTATACTGTTTATATGCATTTACATGCAATATAATGTATATGTGAAGTCAAACTGTAATAATTCTACTTAATAAAACCAAAAAAGGAAATAAACAAACAAAAGAAAAAGAATATGTGTGTATATGTATGTATAACCGAATCATTATGAGGTACAACAGAAACTAATACAACATTATAAATCAAAAAAATAAAAAAGAAGACCTAAATAAATAAATAAAGTACCTAAAATACAAAAAAAAAAAAAAAAAAAGAAAGAAAGAAAGAAAAGAAGAAGACACTTATTTACTGCAGGACCTTTCAGAGCCTTTAATGTGCTAATAGTCACTCTGAATTTCTGTGAATAGAATATTCTTTGCAGCATCTCCCAAATGTGTTTGACCATGGAACTCTGATTCTACCAGAGAGCAGACTCATAAAATTAATGCCCTTTCTTTTAGGTCATTGATTATGTTGTCACTTATCTTGGTAACTTATCTAGGTATCCTGGCCAGTGGTACATCACTGGCCTTCATGCCTAGTACATCAAGTCCTGGCTGGGGTGTAGAATGAAAAAAACATTATAACTTCATGCTTTGAGATTTTCCTTGCCTTGCTCCCCTTGCCGTTCAAATATGTAGGACTGACATGAAAATATAACAGAAAATTAAAAGGACCTCATCAGATTCAAAAGTGAGATAAACATCTCTGTGGGCACCAACTGGTATGCAGGAAGCAAAATCACAGGCCTGCAGCCTCTGTTTGCAGAGTAAACTGAACAGAGACTTCAGGTCCCAAGGGATTGGAGAGACTAACAGTGCCTCATGCAAGATAGGGATCTGGGGCCAGACTTGATTCTTAAAACTCAGGGGTTGGGGTAGGGCTGTCAGTAAAAGAGGGCTGAAAATCAAAGCTACCACCAGCAATTACCTAGGGACTCGGGGTGATGTAAGACTGCATATCTAGGCAGACAGAGAAAGCGTCCAGACCCTGGGTCAAGCTCCACTCTGCTCTGTGGCTAGATCCGCAGTTCTCCCAAGAGCTGCATGGCCTTGCCATACCGTCAGTGACACCACGGAGAGAGAGCCCTCACTGACAAAATAAACCCCTAGACAAGGAGGAGGGTAAATATGGAGGAAGACAAGAAGAAGAACTTAAACACAAGAGTAGGCAGCAAATCAAATAAAGAAGCAAATAAGGATGGTGAATGTTAAGATCGTCAACAAATCAACCTGCAGCTAAGTTCACTCTGATGACATGAAAGTAATATAAAAGATAAGAATATTTGGATACTCAAAGAAATCAAGAAATAGCATTCATTTTTTTTAAAGAACAATATGTCACGAAGAGAAAAAGCAAATGAAGTGGGAAATGATGGGTGTTTAAAAAAGGAAAGACCAATTAGAAATTCTGAAAAAATTCCCGGAATGTGGCTTTGACTGATAAAGATGAAAAATAAAAATGAGCATTTAAAAGATGTGATGCTTATGTTTAAGTCTAACAGGAGCTCCAGAGGAACAGAAAACTGCAAACGAGAGAAGGAATATTCAAGGAGACAGTGGCTAAGCATTCTCTACAACTGAGGGAAAACATGACTTCCCCCATTGAAAGTTCACACTTTCCATTGTAAAATGATTATAAATCAATAAAAAATGTTAAAAAAAAAAAAAAAAAGAAAGTTCACACTTTCACTGTGAGCAGCATAAATAAAAATAAACTGGTACCTTGGTAGATGACAGTCAAACTATAGAACATCAACAGGAAAAAGAAAACTTTTTAAATCTACTAGAGGGAAAAGTCAAACCCAACTACAAAAAAAAACAAAACCAAAAACAAGCCATTTAGATTAACAGGAGATTTCTCATTAGCAACAATAAATGTCAGAAGGCTAGAGAATATGATTTTCAAAGTGTTGAGAGAAAACAACTGTCAACCTAGATTCTAGACCCAGACAAACTAGCTATTCAAGATCGAGGGCTAAAGACATTTTAAGATATACAAAGTCAAATCCAGAAGAGAGGAGTAGGATTCAAGAAAGAGTTGTGATCAGAAATATAGATCAAAATAAGTTACTAATATTGTAGCTCTTTTTTCTTCCAGTTTTATTGAGATATAATTGACATAAAGCCCTGTATAAGTTCAAAGTCTACAGTATAATGATTTGACTTACATACATCATGAAATGATTATCACAATAAGTTTAGTGAGCCTCCATCATCTCCTATAGATATAAAATTAAAGAAATGGAAAAAATATTTTTCCTTGTCATGAGAACTCTTAGGATTTACTCTGTTAATGACTTTCAATATACAATAGACAGTAGTGTAAATGATCTTTATCATATTGTACATTACATCCTTATACTTGTTTAGCTTATAACTGGAGGTTTATAACTTTTGATTGCCTTCATCCAATTCCCCTTTCCCCATCATCCACCTCTGGGAACATAAATCGGATCTCTTTTTCCAGGAGTTTGTTTGATTTTGAAGTATAATTGACCTACAACACTATGTTAGTTCCTGTTACACAACATAGTGATTCAATATTTCTATACATTTCAAAGTGATCTCCATAAGACTAGTTACAATATGTCATCATACAAAGATATTACACAGTTATTAACTATATCCTTCCCACTGCACATTTCAAGTCCATGATTTATTTATTTTGCAACTGGAAGTTTGTACCTCTTCATTTCCCTCACCTATTTCTTTCTTTCTCCCATCCCTACCCCTCTGGCAACCACCTGTTTGTTCTCTATATCTATAACTTGTTTTGTTTTTTAGATTTCACATACAAGTGAAATCACACCATATTTGTCTTTCTCTGTCGGACTTATTTCACTTAGCATGATACTCTCTAGGTCCATCCATGTTGTCACAAATGGCAAGATTTCATTCTCTTTTATGGCTGAGTAATATTGTACTCTATATGTGTGTATATATATATATCATCTTCTTTATCCATTTATCTATTGATGGGCACTAGGTTGCTTTCATATCTCGGCTATTGTAAATAATGCTGCTATGAACATAGGGATACATATATCTTTTCTAATTAGTGTTTTCATTTTATTTGGATAAATACTCTGGAGTAGAATTGCTGGATCATATGATAGTTCTATTTTTAATTTTTTGAGGACTCTCCATACTGTTTTCCATAGTGGCTGCACCAATTTACATTCCCACCAAGAACGCACGAGGGTTCTCTTTTCTCCATATCCTCACCAACACTTGTTGTTTGTTATCTTTTTGATCATAGCCACTCTGACAGGAGTGAGGAGATATCTCGTTGTGGTTTTGATTTGCATTTCCCTGATGATTAGTGGTTTTGAGCACCTTTCATGTGCCTGTTGGTCAGCTGTATGTCTTCTTTGGAAAAAATAGGTATTCAGTTCTCTGCCCATGTTTTAATCAGGTTTTTGCTTTTTGTGTTGTTTTTTTTTTTTTTTTGAAGTTGAGTTGTATGAGTTCTTTACATATTTTGAACATTAACCCCTTATTAGCTATATTGTTTGCAAATATCTTCTCCCATGTAGTAGGTGGCCTTTTCGTTTTGTTGATAGTTTTCTTTGCTGTGCAAAAGCTTTTTAGTTTAATAGAGTCCTGTTTGCTTACTTTTGCTTTTTGTTTCCCTTGCCTGAGGAGAGATATCCAAAAAATATATATTACTAAGATTAGTATCCAGGAGCTTGCTGCCTATGTTTTCTTCTAGAAATTTTAGTTTCAGAACTTACATTTGTCTTTAATCCATTTTTAACTTATTTTTGTGCCTGGTATGGGAGAGTAGTCCAGTTTGATTCTTCTGCATTTAGCTGTCCAGTTTTCTTTTTCTTATTGTATATTCTTGCCTCCTTTGTCACAGATTACTAGCCTGTGTAAGTGTGGGTTTATTTCTGGGCTCTCTATTCTGTTTCATTGATTTATGTGTCTGTTTTTGTGCCAGTACCATATTGTTTTGATTATAGTAGCTTTGTAGTACAGTTTGAAATCAGGGACCATGACACTTCTAGCTTTGCTCTTCTTCCTCAAGGAGAAGATTGTTTTGACAATTGGGGCCCTTTTGTGTTTTCATACAAAGTTTAGAATTATTTATTTTATTTCTGTGAAAAATGCTGTGGTGTTTTGATAGAGATTTCATTGAATCTATAGATTGCCTTGGGTGGTACGGTCATTCTAACAATATGAATTCTTCCAATCCGTGAACTTGGTATATCTTTCCATCTGTTTGACCTAAAGATGGAGCCTGCTTCCAGTTCCTCACCACGTGGTCTCTCCATAGGGCAGCTCATCCACATGAGCTAGAGAGAGGGAGAGAGCTAGCAAAACAGAAGTCACAGTCTTCGGTAACTTAATCTCAGAAGTGACATCCCATCACTTTTGCCATATGCATTAGAAGCAGGTCACTAGGTCCAGCCCACACCCAAGAGGAGGGGATTACACATGGCATAAGTGTCAGGAGGCAGGAATCTCTAGGGGCATCTTAGAAGGCTGCCGGCCACAGTATCTGAATCACACTGCACCGACTCAGGGGTCCAAGAAATATAACCTTCCTTATTTTCCTGTAACAAATTCTATTATGAGCCTCATTCTTAAATGATGAAAGTTTGATCTTTGTTAAGTCAGAGCTTTCTGACCCATTTCCCAAGGTTGAAGTTTCAGGGAGATTTGCAAAGGGGAATTACAGGCATACAGTGAGGAGGGAGGGCTGACGAGTGCTCAGTGTCATCTGTCCTCATGGGTCACTGCTGCCATTCCTGCCTTCACTGTCCCTCCATGCCCAGCTGGCCTCCTGGAACGCCTGTGCCCAGTTTAGGACATCCTTCCGCTTCTTCCTGGCCAATCATGGACAAGAGGGACTCCAGAGGCCTCCGTGAGCCTATCACCTGACCTTTCACTGAGACATTCCCTTTTGGAGGTCTGGAACCTTCTTACGATGACTCTATCTCGAGAAGGCAACTTCAGAAACTCAGCCCTCTGTATTTCCATATCCTTCTCGGCCGTGCCTCCTGTTCACTGCATCTGGGAAGCAGCAGCCCAGGCCCCTCCCTCTGAAACTCATCCAATATCTCTTTTCTCTCTCCCAAGCCTGGGAGTCTTTCTCTAGGCGTAGGGAGAAAGGAAAGCCCTGTCACTCCCTTAATATTTCTCCCAACGTTTGATTTATGTCCAAGGTCCTTTCAGTAATCCTTTGGGCTTAGACTTTAGCAAACCAAAGCTAAACAAATGTTTTTTCCCAGCTCTTCACTTTGACATATCTCTGGAAGCAAGGAACGCTGCGCCTCCTAAGTAGAGGGGTGCAGTGGGCAATACAAAAAAGCATTTGCTTACAGCTCCCATGAAAGATTATCAAAGCACCTATATTTGGTCATGAGAAGCTGCTGGAAAGCCAGTAAGTCGGTTTGTAAATGACAAGAACGGCTGACATCTTTTAAGCATTTATCATGTGCCAGGCACTACTGAAAGCACTTTACATGTAATAACTCACTTAATCCTCATAATATCCTTAAGATGGAGGTTTATGAATGGGGAGATTCAAGCACAGAAAGCTCAGGTGACTTGCCCAATGCCACACAGCAACACGTAGTAAGTAGGCTGGGGACCCAAGAAGCCTGGCCCCAGAGGCTGGACTCTCAGTTACTAAAGCAAACCACGATTTTTGGAGGCACCAGCCTTCCAAAAGAGAGTGGAGAGCAATGATTACAAACTCCATTGTCTATTTTTATTTTTTATTCTGAAGTATTTCAGACACAAAAAGGTATGAAGAATAATATCAAAAAGCCTTGCACCCTCTACCCAGTTTAAGAAATAAACCATGTACAAATATGCAATATGCCCAACTGAGATGCCTGTTTCCTCTTCCCAGTCCTCCTCCCCACTTTCTTCCAGCAGTAGTTACTATCCTGTTTGGTGTTTCCATCCCTGTGTATAGCTTGATTTCTCCCTAGACATGCATGCAGTGACTTAATCCCTTTTGCTGGCTTTTGATTCTGTAGGTCAGGAATTTGAGCTAGACTCAGCTAGATGGTTCTTGTCCTGGTCTTGCCTGGGATTGGAGCTGGATCGCCTAAAGGGATGGCCCCACTCACATGTGTGACAGTTGATGCTGGCAGTCAGCTGGGTCTCTTGTCCCGAAGTCCGTCATCTTCCAGGTGACTAGACCAAGCTTCTTTACATGGCAGTCTCAGAGCAATGCAAGAAAGAGAGAAAGCAGAAGTTACAGTCCTCTTGAGGCCTTGCCTGGAAATCACAGCTTGTTCTCTGACATTCTTTTCACCAGAGTTGTTTGCGAAGTACAGCCCAGAACAGCTGCGACACAGGTTGAGCTAGGTTCAGCCTTCTGTAGGGAGGAGTGACATTTTAATCCACCACACCCACCAGAGGTCCTTTAGTCCCTCCTCCTGAGACTCTGAGTTTCATCTTCCCATGATCTTCTTTCCTCACTCATTTTTACTTGAAATTCCAGGCGCTGCAGTTTCTTACAGTAGATAAGAATAGATAAGAACCAATAAAGATCATCTGTTCTGTGCGTAATAACCTTCTCCCCAAGAGAGAAAAAGAAGCTAAATAAATTTCACTCTTAGAAGATAAGTAGAAATGTCAAATCAGGGCAATGATAAAATATAATTTACTGTTTGGTACTGCCTCCCATAAACACGACTGAGAAGCATAGCCTGGAAGATTGTAAATAGAATTCAGTTTCTTCTGTTTTCTGTTTGGAGCCTGGTATTTCTCCTAACTAATTGCATTTACATGACCTGTTTGTTAATTGTTTGGAAGCAGCTGGTCCAAAATAAATGCAGACAATGATAGTAATTTGCATATTTTTTTATATTATAATTAAAGTTCCAGAAACAAGTTTGAGTCTTTACAATGTAGAGCAGTTATATAAGACTATGTTTTGCAGAATGTGCTCATGGAAAGTAAAGAACGTTGACACACTGGATTTGTCCAATTGCCTAGAACCTTAAAGTTAACTGTACTTTTCAGCACTCCACTGTGGACAAAAAAAAAAAAGTAAATCATTAGAAAACATTAACCACTGACTTATTGAAGCAAAACAAATCTTTGTAGAAGCAGCACACGTTCAATTTCAATCTCCTGCAATTAGAGAGAGGCACTCAGGCCTGTAAATCTAAAAAAAAAAAAAAAAAAAAATTCAATTTTAATCAACAGAAGGACGGATGAGGCATATTTCAAAGATTTCAGCATCAGGATGGAAGCAAAGTGTCCTCTGGCACTCAGTTAACCCGAGAAATCAATTTATCTTGATAGCTTTGACAATCCAATAATGCAAGTGAGTTGGGACTTGCTTTTATTTAAAGTAGAGCCAACGTTATTGTTATTGATAATAACAGCTACCATGTATTGAATATTATCACGTGCTTTAGTGTATTATATAAATTATTTAATTCTTACAATACTTCTATGGATCAGTCTCTCAGGGCCTCCACAGCAAAGCACCACACACGGGGCGGCTTAAACAACAGATCATTTATTGTCTCACAGTTCTGCAGGCTAGAATTCCAAGGTCAAGATGTCCTCAGCTGCTTTTCTCTGAGGGCTGTGAGGGAAGGCGCAGTCCCAGGTTTCTCTCTTTGGCTTGTAGATGGCTGTGTTCAACCTGTGTCTTCGCATTGTCTTCTCTCCATGCGCCTGGTCCAAATTTCCTCTTCTTACGACACCAGTTGTATTGGACAAGGGCCCATCCTAATGACCTTACCTTAACTTAATCATCTCTTCTGTCTCTAAATATAGTCACATTTTGGAGACCCTATTTCCAAATACATTATTAGGGGTTAGGACTCTGACATATAAATTTGGGGGGAAGACACAATTAAACCAATAACAGATATATATTCTCCATTTTACAGCTGAGGAAATAGGCCCAGAAATGTTGCTACTTGTCCAAAGCCTCCAGTTAGTAGCAGCAGAGCCAAGACAAGCCCAGATCTGTTCAATTCCAAAGCCCAGCTATTAATCATGATACTGTACAACTGCTTTCCACAGTAGTCACAGGGATCTTTTCCCATCTGTGTCCCCCCCCCCCCAATTTCAGGCTCCCACACCCTCAGGGGCTTTATTACCTTACACCAACTACTCTTCCCACGCTAGGCCCTCGTTACTCCCACCCTCCTCCCCAAGGTCCAGTTGAATGTTCTAGTCAGGGCTTTCCTTCCATGAGGGTCCCTGAGTGGCTCCCCCCAATTCCCAGCCTCCACTTCCATCACCATCATCTCCCCCTTCCAAGCACAGACACCCCTGGCTTTCTTTAAACTTCACAAAGGCTCTCTAGGCCTCCTACGTCTCAACCCACTAGCCAGTAAATCAAGCCAAGACAATAAACTCAGGAGAGCATATGCGAGGTCTTCAGAGTAGTATGTGTGCTCCCTGCACCCCTCTCTCTCACAACTCGCCTCCTTCCTGTGTCTTTCCCTCACACACCCCTGCCCAGAAGAACAACTTGCCCATCCCATATGCCCTCCAGGACCCAGGTAGAGTTTTATCGAATAACAGCAATACCTTACTGTGGGTATTTATCTCCATATCTGCCCCCCCACCAGACTGTGAGGTGGAAGCTGTGTCTTACTCGTCTCTGAATCCCCATTGTTTAGCATTTTTCCAGTACTTAGTGGTGTGTATTTAATCAGTGCTTGATAGATGGGTGAATAAATGAATGAATGAATGAATTCTCTACCCTACACTTCAAGATACTTCCCTCATGCAGCCAAATGATGCATAAAATGATAATATTAGATATTCTAATATGAGGTTTTGGTTTAGAATCTGTGCCTTACTTCGGTTGTTGAAGCCTCAGTGTGAATGATTTCCTAAGGGGAAATATATGGGGATGTTAGGAGAGATAATTGCCGGAGGTCCCTCATAAGGAGTGAAGGAGTGAGAAGACGCAGAAAGATGGATCAAAAGACCGGAGGAGACTTTTCTCTTTAACAGATTTTCTGAGGAGCAGCTCTGGTTGCCATGGTAACAGCTGCAATTTGTGGTACTTCCTTCCAGCTTCCTACCTGCCTGTAAGGAGGACCTGAAAGCCACAACCTTTTAACCCAGCAGGGCATTCTCCCAGCATCTCCTGAGAGTGGGAGCCAGGGTAAAACTCAGGGAGATGGCGGCCTCGGCTGAACCAGCTGGAAGAAAAGAAGCAGAGGAGGCGGGGCAGGTCCCTACACTGCTGCCAGGAGGGGAAGGCTAACGCGTGGGCACGAGTGACACAGGGATAAAGGAGGAAGCTGCCACAGTCGGCAAATACTCACAGCTGGGGCAGCAGTTCTCCGAGCTGATTATCTAGAGATCCTCTTACTTAATTGATTTTATACAACCTCCTGACTGCAAAATTGGGAGCCTCGAGCAATAAAGGCAATTTTCAAAGGACAGCTGCTTGCTCGAATGGACACCCCGCACAGAACTGTGTACTGGAGCTTCGAATGATGTATTCTTCTCAACCGAGCCAGAACATGGTATTCTAAACAAGAAATGGGAAGAATGCCAGATCTATGAATAGGAGATCACGTGTGAGGGTGTCGCTCCAGTGTGTAATTAGTACTCTTCCTAATCAAATCAGCAGCTTTATTGTAAGATTTGCCCATTTCTGCAACAGAAATATGATTTGGAAACGCTAACAAAACAGCACCGTCTTTCTAGGCTCTTCCTTCTGCTCATTCTAAGTCTTGAACATAAATCAAACCAACAGTTTTGTTTTTCTTTTTTTTGCAAAGTACGAGGAAAGGAGAGAATTAAGGGTAATCATAAATTCTACTTGATCCATTTACTGATCAGTTTCACTTATTTGTTGCTCTGCAACAACCAAAAATGAAGACATAAGAATTGTAAACACAGAAAAAAGTATGTTGGGGCTTATAAAGGTTTTCTTTTAGAGAGAATTATCTTTTCTATCAACACCAAGGGGGAAATTTATCCAAACAATTCCTAGAGTTGATCACGGTTCATTGAGGAACAAAACAGCAGAAACATGCAATTTCATGGCAACTCCCACCCAGTGCAGCCTCTCATTAAGAGCAACAAGCCAAATAATTTACTTAGCAACCCTGCTGCTGGCATTTAGCCTTTGTCTTTCTCACATCTGGTGCTCCAAGTATGATGCATTTAATAAACATGCTTATAAGCTGGTAATTTATTTCTGGCACTATTTTTTGCTTCTTTTTACACCAAACTTCATTCACGGGGAGGAAACATGTTAACTGTCTCATTGTTAAGTGACCTTTCTTACTATATGGTTAAGAGACTTTACAAAACCTGCGAATGTGCACAATCTTAGAGATGAAGCCTAGTATATGTTATAGGCTGACAATTTGTACCACAACAGTCAGAAGGGAAGCATCAAGTCAAGGTGGGGTGGAAGGGAGATCCGCCTCAAAAGATTCCCTGAAGGCTGCCTGGAGTCAAAACACCAGCGGGAAATCACTGATGTATTTCATGACCTCTAGGTGGCAGTGTGTAGTGTTTCATGTTTCTGCTACATATTAAGATGGAAAGTCAAATAGAGCTAATTTGATTGGGTTGATGAAATTTTTATGTAAAAAACAAGCAGATGGAGATGTTGGATAGCCACAGAGCAACCAAAGATCATTTGATATGTCTTCTAAAGCGGAGGCTCATATGACAAAATCTAAACGGATCTTTTTGGTGTAAGAATGTCATCCACGCATCCACGTGACCATTGTTGACTCCCTGAAGGGCTAGAACGCACCAGAGGTTACTTCTTTATTCCATTCATGTCAATGACACGTTTCCTTTTTAAATAAAAACTTGTGTTTTGAAAGTAAATTAATATAGATGTCAATATTAATTAACTAACAGTACAGATGATGTATAGGAAAGGCAGACTTGCGGAGGTCTGGTGCAAATGCCTGGCTCTCAACTGGGACATCCATTTGTGAGCAGCACTGGTTCCCAGTGAACTTCCTAGGATGACTTAGTAGCAAATATCTCTCTGGCGGAGTTTGCACACTGTAGGGGCCATGTAAGACTGCCACGCAGGAAGGAAGTATTAGAATTTAGATGTTACCACATGAAAAGAATCAAGCTTCTTTTTTTAATTTTTCCCCCTTTTTTTAAGTATACTCAGTTTACAATGTCATGTTAACTTGTAGTGTATGAAAGAAGTGAAGCTTTAATACCATTTAAATATTCCAGTTGACCCTGGCACCTTACCTGCTTGGTCAGCTTGCTAGATGTGACCTGCTGGACTCCCCACCTCCCACCCCTACCCCACCGTTGTTCTCTGGGTGTCCTTGGGGAAAAGTGGTAGTTCCCTAGGTAGAAAGTTGACGTGTTTTTGTTCGCTTTTACCAAAGGGACACAAGCTAGAATTCAGAAGTGCCTAATTAAATGGCTATGTACGTTGTAGCATCCAGTTTCAACTACACTAACTTTCACAAGATGGAGAGGGTTAAAGAAATCTCAGTAATTAGCACAAGCAACAGAAAGAAAATGGCAGAGCCTGCACGCCTTTGATTCTTAGAACATAACAAGCTTTTTATGACCTGCATTATGAGGTAAAACAAGGATCTGATCGAATCTGACAAAAAGTCAATCTCCAAATTTAAAATTAATACAAAGACTATTTAAAATATGGATTACCCTCGACTCTTGTTAATTATGAACCTTGCCTTGAGTTTTTATTGTGCCTTTGATATTAGCTAATGGAAACATGAAGCCATCAGGAGTAGCAAGGCATTTTTAAAAGGCAGCAGCCAGAACATTTGTTATCATAATGGAGTGATATTGTTCTATTAACGAATGAAATAAGAAAAAAAATCACATCTTATCCATCCTTTTAAATTGCCATTTTATGTATGCATTATAATATAGGCAATATATAATATATAATAGCTCATGTATAGAATTTATAAATAAATCTACATGGATTGGGAGAGCACGCTGACTCACTTTTTCACTAATGAGATAGGTAATTAAAAGAGTTGGGATGCCACTGCTTTAAATAAATTTTTTAAATTAGCTGGTTGAGTGGAATTATTAAATTTAGAATCACTACTTTTGGAGAACAGCCACATAATAATTATTTTAATTGTAAAATAGTTGACCTAAGACTAGTTTTTCTGTTAGTGGTCTGATCACAGGACGCATCACCCAGAGGCCACTTCCAGGCTGTGACATTAATATTAGTGTAGAGGGAGGGAGAAACGCATTCAACTGTTTTCTGTGGCCAATGGACAGGCATCTAAATTAACCAAAGCCAGTTCCAAATATTTAACTTATACCAAAAAAGGGTGCAGAACACAGTCCTGCTTTAATGCCACTGGACATTGTTGGCTGAATCATCAAATGATAAGTCAGAAGCACCTAAGTGAACATAAACATGAATGGTAAAGAAAATGTTGTATTATATGATATATTGCATGTATCATGTTATATATATAATATTATTCAGCCATGAGAAAGAAGGAAATCCTGCCATTCGTGACAATGTGAAATGGAGCTTGAAGATACCAAGCTAAGTGAGATAAACCAGACAGAAAAAGACAAATACGATGTAATATCAGTTATATGCGGAATCTAAACAAACCAGAACTCATAAAAACAGGGAGTAGAATGGTGGTTGCCAGGGACTAGGGCGTGTGGGGAACAGAGAGAAACTGTTTAATGGTACAAACTTGCAACTGAGGCTCCAAATCAGCAAAAGATCATGTCCCTCAAAACAATCTGCCTGCCTTACCCGTTTCCTCATTCATTCATTTATTCATTCATTCTGCAAATATTTATTGAGTGCCCACTGTGTGCCAGGCAGTGTTCTGGGTGCCAGAGTGAACGAAAGAGACACAAGTTCAAACACCAACAAAAAACACAATAAGTAAGTACAGAGTTGGAGAATGAAAAGTACCACCAGTACGATGGAGGAGGGAAATATAAAAGAAGGAAAGAGAGTTGGGGGGTGGGGGATGTCATTTTTAATAAAGTAGCTAAAGAAGGCCTTGCTGAGGAGGACACATCTGAGCAAATTCTTGAGGAGGTGAGAAAGAGCAATGTGATGTTTAGGGGGAGAACACTCCAGGGCAAAGCCCCCAGGTAGGGGTGTGCTCGACGGGACTGAGAAGAACTCACCAGGAGGGAGGGAAGGAGGCCACAACGGAGCGGGGCGGGAGGGACGCAGATGGTGTAGGGCCTTGTTATCTCCTCAAGCTTTCATTCAGGGTGAGATGGGAAGCTCCTGGAGGGACTCAAAGAGGAGTGAGTTGATCTGATGTAACATTTCACATTTAACTGCGGCGCATCCAGAGCTGGAGGACCAGTTGGGAGGAGACCACGTGAATCTGGAACGCGTAGAAAAGACACGATGGTGACTTGGACCAGAATGAGAACAGTGGTAGTGGTGAGAAGTGGTCAGATTCTGCATGTGTATACTTTTTAAGGAACAAACAACCCGGCTGATGAAAGAAGTCAAGCATGACCCCAAAGTTCTGGGCCTGACCTGGAGGGATGGAGCCTCCCTTACCTGACCGGGAGGGCAGTGGGAAGAGGAGGCTGGCGGGTGGGCGGGATCAGGAGTCTGGTTTCAGATTTGTTACGTCTGTAGTGCCTACTAGTCCCTGGAACTAGGTGCCAGCAGGGCAGGTAATACATGAGTCAGGAATTCAGGAGAGAAGTCTAGGCTGGGGATGTAAATTTAGGAGTGTCGGCAGGTTGATGACCTCAAACACAAGAGCTAAATGAGGTCACTAGTCAGCGTAGATGGAAAGTAAAAAAGGGCCAATAGCTGAGCCGTGGAACACCCCAGCGTATAAGATGCTGTACAAGCAAGGAGAAGCCGGCAAAGGAGACTGAAATGGGGAGAGAGGGAAATCAGGAGGGCGTGGTGCCCAGAATGCAAGCCAGGAAGTGGTTCACAGAGGAGGGGAGAGCTGTGTCAAAGCCAGGGGACACTTCTCAGTGGCGTTAACACTGCAAAGGTTGTGGTGGTCTTGGCAGCAAGAGCCGTTTCAGTGAAGCAGGGGAAGCAAAAGCCTGATTCGGGCAAGTTCAAGAAAGAAGGAGGAGAATGTAGACCAGAGTACAAAGAACACCCTCAGGTGCTTTGCTGCCAGTGGGAGGAGGGACAGTCGCCTTTTCATTTGTTTGGGTTAGTTTTTTAAGACAGGAGTAATAACAACCTGTTTGCGTGTAGAAATGTTCCAGTAGAGAGTCAAGATGATATGGTAGGAGGCAGGGAAGAATTGCCTGATCGGTGTCCTTAAAGATATGACAGAAGATGGGACCCTAATCATACTAATAATGAAAATAATAATACCAACTAACATTTAATGAGTGCTTACTATGCACCCAGCACTGTTTTGAACACTCGACAAACACTATCTCATATAATTCTCACAGTAACCCTGTGAAATGGGAATAGTTACCAGTGAGGAAACAAAGGCTCACAAAGCCCCTGAGTTTGCCCAAGGTCATGGACCAGGTGGAAGGACCCAGATGCTCTGAGTTGAGAGTCCAGGCCCCTAGTCCAACACCCACTGGGAGGAGCCGCTCCATCGTCAGGAGGCAGGCTCCCGCAGGACTAGCTCCCGCAGGAACCAGATGGCTGCCCACCTCTAGCTTTCCCTCCCCGGTGGAGGTGGAATCAGGGTGGAGACTGGAGCTGAGGGCTCAGGGACCAGACGCAATTTGTTACAAGGAAAAGGAGGATGGTGGCGGGGCATTTGGTGAACAGCAAAAAGACCTCAGAGAAGATTCAAAGAGAAGAGGAGGATCTCATGGAGGAGCAGCTGGAGGGGATCAGGAAGGAAAAGGCGGGAGGGAATGACAAGCTTCTGAAAGCCAGCACTGCCTGATTTCTATGGGCTCATGGTCACTTAAGAATGAGCCTGCAGCTCTGCAAAACTGTGAATCTCTACAGGGGCACAAATTATGTTCAGTGGGATTTTAGAGCTGCGTGCTGCAGTGTGCCTGGCATATACTGGTGCTGACTGTGATGGAGCACTGGAAATATCAGAGCAAAGACTGCATGACGATCAGACATGGGTAGAGGGTCTGCAGAGGAGGGGAGGGGCAGACTAGATGGTACTGTGACCCACCAATGTCACGGTCCATGGTCATGATTTGTAATTCTTAAAAACTGGCAGCAGAATACAGCACGTTTTACATCAGTAAGAAACTGGTTGAATACATTCTGCTCTACCCACTGGAGCACCACACAAGGAAGGAGGTACGACTATATATAATAACATGCAAAGAAGCCCACGATCTATTTCTCCCTGAAAAATCAAATTACAGAAGATCATTTCCATATAGACAATTTAATTTTAATTTTTAAAAGTAAATTCTGTGTGTTTAGGGGGACAGAGGAGTTTTACATGTGCCCAGGGAAATCCAGACGGCTGCAGACCAGGCTGTGGTGATGAGCTCTAGGAAGTAAGGTTGAAGGTGGCCCGGAAGTAGGGGGCTTTTGCTTCTATATCCTTCTATACACATTCATGCTGTTTGAATTTCTTACAAGTATGTAGCATTATAAAAATATATAATCAGTCACCCACGTGTGGGTTTCCGCCAGTGTGTGGTAACTTTCCACTAACCAACATGTGAATAGCCTGTTTCTTACTGAGGGGAGCTTGCTGGGTGTGGAGCAGGAACAAGAGCCCTGTCGGAAAGTCAAGAGACCAGGTCTCGCCCCCCCCCCCCCCCCGCCCCAGCCAGCTGTGTGCCCTGAGGCAAGCTGCTTCATCTCTGGGACCTCTATCAAGAGGATGGAACCAAATTTTCTCTCAGCTCCTTCCCAAGCTCAAAATTCCTAATAAGGAAATAACACTTCACATAAGTGTCCATTTAAAAAGCTGGTTCAGGGAGGTAGGTACAGCTCAAGTGGTAGAGCGCATGCTTAGCGTGCGGGAGAGCCTGGGTTCAATCCCCAGTACCCCCTCTAAAGATAAATCAATCAACTACCTCCTCCCCTTAAAAAAAAAAAAAAGCTGATTCAGCTGCAACTTCCTGAATATATTTCCTCAGTGAATCAAACAGTTCAACATTTTGAAGAAAAAAGAATTCAGTGGGAAATTTTTTTAAATCTTTTGGACTGTTAGACGCCCAGCGCTGATTTTCCAATAAACAACCATGCTCCTTTGCTCATGAGACTGAACTTTTCTCAGTTTTCTGATGCTTTTTGTGGTTTGCCCAAAGTTACCAAGAACTGCAAATTGCTTTTCCCCACAGCCTCCTGCTCCATGCATATTTATAACTTTTGAGGAAAAATAATACAGAGTTACAGAAGGATTTGCTCTGGGGGAAATCTAACCAGCCAGTAAGCCAAACAAACTTCACGACAAAATAAGAGTTAGGAATTGGGACAAAATGATTTATTTTGAACCTAACTGAACATTTAAATATTAGAGTGAATATATATCAACACCATGAGATTTCATGTAAACCCAAGAAACCAGGAAATTGGTTAAATTTCAGTATTCTTTTAATGATAAATAAATTTCAGTTCAAGCTAGTCTACCAGATTGTGTTTAGCAGTCAGAGGGAGCATAACTAATAAATTAGCCTGCTTAAATACCTTTTTTAAAAAATGTTTTGACTACCGTGTGAAGAAATAGGATCCAGAGCATAGATACATTAAATCATCAAGTGTAACATTAGCACGGAGTTTCCATGAAGCTCCATAAAGACAGTGTGTGCAGGTCATGAAAGAAGCTTTGTGGATATTGGGACAGTCAGGCTGGGAAAGCAGAGCCACCCCAGTCAAAACTACCTTTGTTTCAGGGAAGCCCTGTTTTGATGGCCCCACTGGAAATGTCTAGTTGAAGGCTGAACTTCATGTTCCCTGGCAGTTCTGTGCCTTGGAATATAAGAAGCCAAAATTTAAACTCATCTCCACTCCTTACTAGGGCAACCCTTGTGATCTCTATCAACCTCAGTTCTTGCATCTGTAAAATGGGGATAGTACCTAACAGCACAGAAGCATGGTCATCCACGGTGAAAGAATACAGGTAAAATGACCTACCACTGGTGCTTTGGGCAGAGTAAGCTCACTCAGTAAACATTAGTCTCCTTCCTTTCAAGCAAAGATTCTATTTCCAAAGCTACTGGGTACCAGAGGAAAGACAGGGACTATTTTACATGGCCAGTCATGATGATTTTGTTGAGGCAAAATTGACTACCTAAGTTTCTGAAGACGCTCTCTAAATCCACTTTCCTATTTGTAAAATTGGAATAATGTCTCCTTGCCAGCCCACTGAATAAGGGTGTCATGAAGATAGATTTTCTATTTCTGTAAGTAATGAAGTACTCACACAAGCGTGAGCAGTAACAGCGTCACCCCTGTGCCCCTCCCATGAAACGGCAGGTACCACTTAAAACTCTTAAGATGAGAAAGAGCCTTGTGGAACATGTAACCTCTCTCCTAGGTTTTGCCTTTAGAAAACGGAATCCAGAGAGGTAAAGCGACCTGTTCAAGGTCACACAGCTTGTTAGGGACAGAGCTCAGTCTCCTGAATCTCCGAAAAGGGCAGATACCACTGGACCTCAGCCAGGAAGGTAAGTCATTCCTAATAAACCCTATACACTCCAGTCTCCTCAGAGTCTAATTCTCGACAACCCAACCTGTGACACATGGCCACACCCAGCTACTCAACTGACTGAAAAACGTAACATTTTAGCTTGTGCCCATGAATATTCCAAAGTATCTCCATAATAGGCTTTGCACTATATCTGATACTTAAGAGGTATTGAAAATATTTATTGAGTGAAAGAATAAGAGAGTGATTGGATGGATGAAGGAATAACAGGAATCCCCAGGGAAAGGACAAGAACTCAATGAAATGTATTGGTTATACACATACTGGGTCCTAAGGGCCTATACATAAACACTTCAGGTACCAGTAATCAGAAATGTACAAATAGGTTTAAGATACTTATTTCACTTGAAGAAAGAGAAGGACAGTTTCACAGTGACTTTGCCATATTTGTAAGAAAGGGGAAGAAATTCTTGTGCCACATTTTCAGTGAGAAATGCTAGTGCATCACACAGCTAGTTGAGAAGGGTGATTCTTTGTGTTGTTTGTTTTCTCTCTTGTTTTTGCCAAAGCAAAGAGCGCTTGGGAAAGAAGTCTGAAGTCTTGTGGGAACCTTAATTCCCTGGGACAGAAGGGAAATCCAAAGCCTTGTATTTCTCAATATATTTGATGTACCAAGGAAGTTTACAATGAAAAAGGAAGAAATTCATCCATAAAATGTATTTTCCAAAGAGAAAAGTAGACGTACTTTTCTCAAGGGAATATGAAGTTGTCAGACTCAACCGTAAATGGTCTGTGGATGAAATACACCTGAGCAGGGAGGGAGATGGGAGGAGAACTGGGGGTGAGCAGTCACAGGAGAGCGCTAAGGCCACAGGGGCAGCTCCTGGGGGCCTGGAGGGAGGAGTCTGAGGAGCCCACAGCGGCCAGCGGCCACAATGCTGGCTGTCCTGTCGAGGAAGGGAACTGAGTCCCTGGAACTGTCATGGCCTTCTGGGGGTCACGGCTGGTGCCAGCACTGTAGGCCAACGGGCAAAGAAGACATTCAGCAGAAACGAGGGTCCTCAGAACAGCCTGACTCTGTCTAGCTCTTGGGCACATATCTTGCATTCGAATGAGGGCCGAGAAGAGAAACAGAATGAAGGTAGTATTCAACCTGAGAACAGAGCCAAATGGCTTTTTGATACAGCAGGCTGTCAGTGGAAATAATCAATAAACAATCTTTAATAGGAATAGAAAAGAGTTTTATTTGAGCCCAACTGAAGAACACAGCCTGGAAGATAGCCTCTCAGGTCACTCTGGGGAACTGCTCCAGAGAAGCATGGTTTTCAGCACAGTTTAATGTCTTGTCAGAACAAAGAACATCAAACAAGTCAGGGATACATCCTTTCACGGTTTCAAAAAAAAAAAAAAAAAATATGATCAGCACATACACAGCAAGTCAGCACGGCCCTGGCACCTGGGGAGGGAATCTGGTCGCTGAAGGAGGACCAGCACTGGCGTCCCAGGAAGGGAGATATTTAATCTTTATTTTTAACATGGACATTCTCTACTTCTGATCATTGCGCCCTTTTCACTAATAATTAAAGCAGATGTACAATGTATGTTTGATAAACCACAAACAGGCCATTCTAGTTAGCGTAAAATTCAAGTTTACTCATGTATAAGCCAGAATGACTTCCCCATACCTCAATATGTGAACATGCCTTTTAACAAAGCCCTTCAAGAAACTTCCATGAAGAAACAGCCAGTGCGCCTGCTGTGAGGAGCCCACTTCCTAGGACCTCAAGGGCCCAGGAAGATCACACTCAGAAACCCCGGAGCCAGAGCTAAAATAAACCCTTTTACTGACATTCAGTTTCAATTTGACTGTTTTTATTTAATGTCCAGCCCAAGATGGACAACATGATACACTTTAATTTTTCTCTCAGAAAGCAAAGGCTTTGCACAAGGGAAAAAGAGAGAGAGAGAGAGAGAAAAGAAAGCCAAATGTGGCTATCATTCCTCATTAAAAGAAATGTCAAGCTCTAAACCCTGAGGAAGAGGCTGAGAGGCAATAGCTGGGAGACATTCATGGACTAGAGAAAGAAAGTGAGAGAAAGAGAAGTGATACAGTGGTGTTTCCCCATCTCTCTCTGCTGTTTTCCAGGTGTTACTGAGGGGAGCTGGGCTCTAGCAGGAGTTTCCATCATAGGCCAAAAGCTACACCTGTCATCCTCCAGCCCCAGCTGCTCCCTTGGAGAGACCAGTCTGCACCTCACTCAACACCAGGTTGGATGAGGTGGGGGAACCCTCAGCATAGTAGAGACCACCACCCAGGGAGCGGGGACGCAGACGCAAGGGCTTCAGTACCGCTCCAGACTTGTCACCACGAACAAAAACAAAAATGCATTATCTCACCTAATCCTCCCAACAGCCCAATAGAAAACTCTATCTTAATGCCCATTTTTCATGAGAGGAAAGTAAGGTTTAGAGAGATTCAGTAACTTGAAAGAGATTTAAAACTATCAAATGCGGATCCAGCGTGCAATCAATATATCTCCTGTCTTTGGGGAGAAGGGAGAGGTATGGAAATGGCAAAAGTGCCTGCTTTAAAAGAAAAAAAACCTTAGAGGTGGGAGGGTAGAGCTCAGTGGTAGAGTGCATGCTTAGCATGCACAAAGGTCCTGGGTTCAATCCCCAGGACCTCCCTTAAAATAAATAAGTAAATGAATATATAACCTAATTACCTCCCTACTGCCGCAAAAAAAATTAATTTAATTTCATTTAAAAAATAAAAAAAACCTTATGTCTCTTAACATTTTCTAGTTGCTCACGAGGAGTCATCTGCGTTGGAAAGAATGCATGAGATGACAGATGTAAGGACACGAGGCCCGCAGTGAGCACCAGGGCAATGGTTAAGTATCACCATTAGTCTGCAAAGCATCCCTGGGAGAAAGTGGTGTCTCCCTCCATTTACCCACCAGGAGACTGAGGCTGTGCCACGTGGAGATGGGCCTGAGGCCATCCAAGTAGGAAACAGAGTTGTGGGAAGGGGACCCCAATTCCCACCCGGCCTGGAACCCTTCCCCCCCGAGCTCAGCTCCTCCTCAACCCTCCCCACACTCCAGGGTTGCGCCTAAGCTGCAGTGTCTGCTTCTTATTTTATTTAGTGCACATAGACTGGTGCAGATGGTATATTATTGTGCATTAAAAATCACTTGTATTATAGCTTTGAGACTTCCAAATGAAATGCATGTATCTTTACTTTTCAATCCCTGTGTTGTTACCAAGATTTGGGCATTCTGAGAACAGGCAGGCAAGGAACACATCATCCATTTTTATACTATTTCAGTTCCTGGGTCTGAAAGATCTAAATTAAAAGAGGAAAAAAAAAGTCCTATAAAATGGGAAGAAGATTAAAATTCTCTGAGTGTTAGGGAAAAAAGGAGAAAAGCTTATTTTTCATTTTGATTCAACTACCCCAAGTAACAAGCAATGCCTCAGGTCACCTTTTAACATCACTGTAACATAATGTCTCTGCAGACAGTCCCTGGAGACCTGTCTTTACTCATTTGAAGCTGGCTCTGAGATTATTTTAAATAATGTTTTAATTTCCTTATCCTACCACGATAGAATTATGTGTTTGCATCTGAAGATCCTTTATGATATTATGTTCTCAAAATTAGCTGTGAATCAGGAATGAGTCTGCCCCAGAGCTACTCCACTGACTTGATATTATAAAGTGAAAATCGCATGTCTAATAACGCATATTTGAGTTGTACTGTTTTGTGAAAATCTGAGACGAAAAATCTTTGGAACCAAAGGAAAAATGTAAAACCTCACTTTTGAAGGGGAGAGTGATACCTAAGGACAAGGTTCTGAACTTTGTCTTTGATCCTTAATAGCATTCTAAAACATACTATGAGGGGGAAGGAGAGGCTTTGTGCCTTGGGGGACCTGGAAGACTCCTGGTTCCTGTGGCGGGTCGGAGAGTACTGCCTAACAATGCATTAAACTATCCACCTGTTTTATGCAGTTTTCTGTGTTTGTGTTATAGTTAATGATCTTAAAGAGACCAGCTATGGACAGCTCGATGGGTATCTGTTTTGTGCACTGCTGAAACTTCAGTGCCTAGAAAAGTGCTTGGTCCACACAGGAAGGACCTGATAAATATTTGTTAAAGAAGATTATGCATATGAAAAAGATATTCATTCATCCAGTCCTTCACTGAGATGGGATACTTGAAAAAATGCAGATACCAACTAGGTTGCTCGTTCAGTAGGTCTGGGTTGGGACCTAGGAATCAGAATTATTTTTAACTTTTTTATTACGAATATTTTCAAACATAAAGAAAAGTGGAGAATAGTGTAATTATCACCCATATAGACCCATTTCCTAAACTAATAGTTGTTAGCATTTTTACCATGTTTGCCTCATCAATCTTTTTGTTATTTTAAATAAATTATATAGACACCATGAAAATACAAACATTTGCCTTTTTGAAGTCAGTACCATTAAATAGTTAACAAAGTTAATTATAATTTTTTATCGCTATCTAATACCTGATCCGTATTCAAATTGTGTCAATTGCTCCAAAAATGTGTGCTACTCCCAGCTGAGTCCTACTAGGGTCCAATCCACTTTACTTTTGGTTGTTATATCTCTTAAATCACTTATAACCCAGAACAATGTGCCCCTCATCCCCTTATTTCTTTGGCCAGGCCAGCTGCCCCTCAGAAGGACCTACTTTCTGAATTTGTGCAGCTGCTGAATTTATAGTGTCATTTAACTTATTCCAGTCACCCACGTATTTCATGTAAACTGGAGTTTGGATCTAGAGGCTCGATTACATTCTTGTTAAACATTTCAGGCAAGATACTATTGCTGATGCTGAATAACACTGCAAAACATTATAAAGTACCTAATGTTTAATTGAGCCATTATCAGTAAGCCAGAGACAGCTGTATACTTCCATTGTAAAGTTCTATTTTTTCTTTTTAAACCAACAGATAATCTGTGGAGTAACACTTCAGCAGCACTGGAGCATCCAATTTTCCATATATACATATATATAAAAAAAATATATAGATATATCAAATGGCTTTATCATCCACTGATGATCCTTGCCTCAATCAATTACTTCATTAGGGGTTGCAATATGGTGGTTTTTCTATTTCTATTATTCATTCTGCATTTGTTATCTGACGATATTTATGAACGAGAGAGAGAATGATCAAGAGGGAGAAAGAGATCTATCTTCTTCTGAAAATGCAAGATAAATAATTATTTGAATTATTATTTTTCAGAGTAAGGGGTAGATGATGAATGGTATTTTGTTTTGTCTTTGGTTTTCTTTTTTCTGAGTGTCCTTTTATAGACTTACAGATTTGTGTATATTCAGTGTTTTATTCCACTACAGTCATTCTTTTTGAAGCTTAAATTGTCCAATATTTGGCCAATAAGAGCCCCTTCAAACTGGCTCTTTTCCTGGGACAGCAAGATGATGGCTTCCCGCGGTGGTTCCACCTAACGTAAGCATCAAGGCACAGGCGGAGTGGGGAGAGCACCTGCACAGGGCAGGAGGACAGAGGCAGTGCTGGGAGACTGGTTACACCAGGGGGACTGAGCAAATAACATGGCTATATTAAGAAAAATGGGAGACAAGTTTCTCAGTATCAGAGAATGGAGTTACACATAATAAGGAGAAAATTAGAATGACTTCTATGATATTAGACAGGAATCGGAGATATCGGGTGAACTCAGTTTTGAAATATAGACATAGAAGCAAACTCATACGCACACAAACACACACATGTAACCCAACCTGTCCACTGAGCGAGCCTGAGAGCAGTGACACCCCAGCAGGAATAGAACAGAATAGAATACATTTTAGTTTCTAAATACCATTCTCCACTAAAAGGAACCAGGGATCTTTGGAGAAGCGGCTGACTCCAGGGCTGGGGCAGGGAAAGTCCAACATTAGAACATCTTGTGCCAGACAGCAAGGAAGTACGCCGAGAATAATGAAACCATCTCAAAAGGACACAGAAGCCAGTTTGAAGAGGCTCCCACTCATCCAGTCTGGGACAGTTTGAGCCTCAAAGTAAGTAATGCTACAACAAATTATAATTCATGAATAAAGTAGGAAATCATATTAATTAGCTAATCAGAAGTTTGTTAAGAAAGAAGGTATTTACATAGTTTCAAAGTCCCTTCCCACAGATTTACAAAGGGAAAGAGTAGCTACAGTGGACCACCTTACTCAGTCACCATCACCAGCAATGGGACAACTCTAAATTATGCACCATTTGATAAGAGGCAATAGGAACACACATCATTTCTGTGATATTCCTGCCAAAAGTGCTCAGCCTGGATCTAATCATGAGGAATCATCAGACAAACCCAAATCGAGGGATATTCTTCAATATGACTGACCTGCAGTATTCAAAATCTTTAAAAAGTTATGAAGTGAAGGAAGGAAAGAAGAAGTGTCCCAGACTTTAGGAGACTAAAGAAACCTGACGTTGGATGCACATGTGATTCTCAGCGGGATCCTTTTGTTCTAAAGATCATCGAGAGACACGTGGTAAAACTTGGAAGGGTCTGGGGATTTGACAGTGGTCATGTTTCCACGCAAATGCCCTGATTTGATAAGTGTACCGTGTTTCAACGAAATGCACACTAAACTTTTGTGGGGGGGCGGGGTGAACTTTTGCTGGGGATGGAGAGTGGAGAGAGCACCATTTCAGCAACTTGCTCAAAAGGATTGCAAAAAAAAAAAAAAAAAGCTGTTTGCACCAGACTTGCAACTTTTCTTTACCTTTGAGATTATTTTAGAGAAGTGTTTTTAAAATTTTAGATAGGTTACCATTTGTATTCATTTCTGATTTAAACTTCCCGTGGTTTGGGGGAGCAAATTTAACAAAGAAAAATATGCATTTCTAGGAACAGAATTGCTGGGTCAAAGAATAAATGCTTCTTTAATTTATATCCTATAATTCATTGCCACATCCCGCTGCAGAGTACCAGCTGGCACTCCCACCACCAACGTACAAAAGGACCTGTTTCCCCTATAGCCTCGCAAGCAGAATGGATCTTGGATTTTTGTCAAATCTGACAAGTGATTTCCATTAAATTTGTTGTGAGTGTGGTTGAGAGTTGTTCCATGTTTTAAGGTCACAGAAATCCTGTTAAGCCCCACAGGTGAATCTGATGGGTGCCAGGTTTAGAATTGGCTTTGTTGTCCTCTGTGGTTTGCGTAGCTAAGAGGAAGCACTGAACTAGTAAATATTGTTTACGTTTATTGGTTTTCACAGGAGTTTAGACAGGCAAAGGAAGGATAAGTTTAATCAACTCAAATCTCATCTCTGCTATGAAACAAACCTCCCCCAGCTTCACTGAGCTGGTCTTAGCACGGTTCCTCCTAGTGTTTTGTACATACATCTATTAGCGCTTATATTTCTGTATTAAATGTATTTGTTTAAATGGCTGTTCCCCCTGGGGTTTTGAGTTTGGAAGATAAAACAATCTGTCTTATTCGTCTTTAGATCTTTAGAATCAAGCCTATTTTCTGGCACATAGTAGATACCCAAGAAGTGTGAGTTTGCAGACACAGAAAACAAACTTATGGTTACCAAGGGGAAAAGTGATAGGGAGGGACAAATTGGGAGTTTAGGATTTGTAGATACTAACTACTATATAGAAAATGGACAAACAGCAAGGTCCTACTCTATAGCACAGGGAATTATATTCAATACCTTGTAATGGTCTATAATGAAAAAGAATATGAAAAGGAATATATATATATGCGTATAAATAAATCAGTATGTTGTACACCAGAAATTAACATAACATTGTTAATCAACTATACTTCGATTTAAAAAAAAGAGAAGTATGAGTTTGAATAAATGAATAAACAAAATAAGATAAATAAATTCTAGGGATGTGATATGTAACATGGTTAACATAATCAGCACTGCTGTATGTTAGATATGAAAGTGGTCAAGAGAGTAAATCCTAACAGTTCTCAACACAAGGAAAAAAATGCTTTTCCTTTTACTTTGCATCTGTGAAGTGATGGCTGCTCATTAAATTTATTGTGGTAATCATTTCATGATGTGTATAAGCCAGATCATTATGCTGTACACCTTAAAACTTATACAATTCTGTATGTCAATTATATATCAATAAAAACTGGAAGAAGAAAAGAATAAAACATTAAAATCAACTGAAAAAATCAATAAGCCGTTGATAAGTAACACTGGTTTTAAATTAACACTCAAATCCAACATGCCGCTTCTCTGTAAATACACACAGCAGAAAGGAAATGATTTTTCTCTCTTGGACACCTTGAACTTTAACGGACTGTTTACTTCTGCCTTCTGATCTCTGCCTAGCTTTGGTCGGCTTCACTAAGAAAACAAGCCAGTCTCCAGACTTCCTGCCCCCTTTCCTCCACCAGGAGGTAGGGGAGGAGCCCAGCTCCTTCCAGGGACACCCAGGGCCGCGCCAAGGAAACACTCCACAGCCCGCAGCCCTGCCTCGGCAGCACATCTGTCACGTCTCCAGGACACCTGGAGCGAGCAGAGTTGCCATGAGATCCTCTCGGATGCCTTTCCGTCTTCCCTCCATGCTCTAACAAGTTACACTTCTGACAACTCCTTCATCTTTGAAGTTTTCATCACATTCAGGTTACAGCCCAATCATTTCAGCCCAGAAGGTGATAAGCATAATGTTCTACCTTGACTGCTGTGGTTCCATTTTTCTGCCTGAGGAGGGAGGTTTTTAAACATAAAACAGTTGCTACCAATAATACATCTTAGGAAAGAAACTAAACTCTCCTTTTAACAGTCTCCTTCCCAGTTGATGGTCATATTTATTCTGAGAAATACTTTAAATCTCTCTTAGAAGACAGGCACGTTTCTATCACCAAGAGCTACTATAAAATTGTAAGCTAAAACGCCAGGAGCCACAGCTACAGACAAAGTAGATATGTTTAGACACAGCCTTTGTAAGTTAATTTAAAACATATGAAGATTGCAGCTCTGCATGAGAAGAACGTCAGAAAAATGTAAGTTGAGGGACAGCCTACAAAGTACCTGACCAGTATTTGACCAGTGCTCCTCACAGCTGTCAAGGTCATCGAAACTGAGGAAAGTCTGAGAAACTTAAATCACAGTCTTGAGGAGCCTAAGGAGATACGATCACTAAGCATAATGTGGTATCCTGGGTGGCCTCCTAAAACAGTAAAAGGACAACAGACAAAAACTATGGAAATCTGGATAAATGTAGACAGTAACTGATTATGTAAATCTCAGTTCACTAGTTGTGGCAAATATACCACAGTAACATAAGGCGTTGACAATAGGGAAACCTGAGTTGTGAGGTCCGTGGCTATGGTCTCACAGAAGAGGAAGGTTTCTACCACAAGGAGCTCACACCAGCCATTCTTCACCCAGTGACTTCGCTTCTTTCTCTGGACCGGCCCGCGGGGTGCACGGCTGACCTCTCCCAAGCCGCTCTGAAAACCAGCTGATACATGACTACAAAATTCTGCGATGTAGTGGGCTGTTTATATTTATATCCAAGCATGCATTGAAATACGCTTTCCCTCCTTTGGCTGTCACGCTGGGCAGACAGCTTAGTCCAATGATGCCGCTCAGTGGCGCCCCCTCTCACAGCGATGCCGTCAAGCCCACCCTGCCCCATGGCGTGCTGCTCCTAACAGGTAATACCTGGAGCAAGAAATGGAAATAGTGAAGCCAACTAGTCAAAACGCGTAAAGCAAATAGTATTAACGTGTACCCGCTACTGTCTAATAAAAGAACACAGAGTGGAGAGGGGGAGGGTGTAGCTCAGTGGCAGAGCGCATGCTCAGCACGCACAAGGTCCTGGGTTCAATTCTCAGTACCTCCGTTAAAAATAAATAAATGAATAAATAGATAAACCTAATTACCTCCCCCCACCAAAAAAAAAAAAAAAAAAGAACAGAGTAGAATTTGAATTTTTCAGCTTTTTTTCCATGACCTTGCATAAATACATTTTAAAAAATGAAAGTGTGGACAAACCAGAGGTCAATGAAACACAAGCTGTTTTCTGCCTCAGGGAGAGGCAGAAAGAGGGAGGAGAGGCCAAGGGGACCTCCCTCTCCTTAGTCCCTGTGACGCACCTGGTCCTACACACGGTGTCTCTTTCACGACTCTCATGGTCACCAACACCTCATTCTTTCACACCCAACCTATCCCAGCAGCCTTGTAATTGGCCTCCCTGCAGCCACGCCTAAAGTCACAAGCCACGACTTTCCACAGTTCAGAGCTGAGCGCTTTCATCTCTCTCTCTTCTAAGCGCCTATTACATTCCTCCTCCAGGCAGAAGTCCCAGAGACAGCTGGCTGTTCAGAGACTAATGCTTCTCTTCCACAGTGTAGAACTGTCACCAGAAAGTGGCGACCCAACCACGGTATCACGTGGGCCCATGTGCCTAAGCTATGACAAGCGGCTTGTGGGCACCACTTCCAAACCTGGCCCCAAAAGCCTTTCCGTGCAACATCCCAGTTTCCTCTTTCCTCCATCTGAAGACTGTGTGCAGAGGATCGGGAAGAGGACTCTAAGGCCGTGGAGATCACGGGAGCCGTGTGAGGATGGCCTGCCCAACACTTCGCTACTCTAACACAAGACAGCAACAAAGGTCTCTGTGGTGAGTCGGTGGGGGCTTTGGGGCTATTTGTCGCAGCAGTCAGCCCACCCTGACTACCCGACACACTTTCACCGCAGTACAGCGGGCGGCCATGTTCAAGTCTCTCCTCTCTAGTCTGTGATCCTCAAGGCAGGGAGCTCATGTCACCTCCCCATGTTACCATGGCCTCTTTCAGGGTCTGGGACATAACTGTGTGCAGGTATTATGTCTGGAGGCTGGTTCATGACTCGAGGAAAGACACAGATGGGTCCAACCCTTGGTTCTCTCCCTAACAAACTTCGTTTCCCATAAACTCCTCTGCCATTTCCCCTATAGAGAATTCCTCACACACCCCAATGTTCATAGCAGTACTTTATACAATAGCCAAGACATGAAAATGGTCTAAATGTCCATCGGCAGATGACTAGATAAAGAAGCTGTGGTATATTTATACAAGGGAATACTCGGCCATAAAAAAGGATAAAATAATGCCATTTGCAGCAGCATGGATGGACATGGAGATCGTCATTCTAAGTGAAGTAAGCCAGAAAGAGAAAGACAAATATCATATGATATCACCCATGTGGAATCTAAAAAAGAAGACACTGTGAACTTATCTACAAAGCAGGAACAGACTCACAGACATAGTAAACAAACTTATGTTACAGAAGGGAAGAAGGGTGGGAAGGAATACATTGGGAGTTCAAGATTTGCAAATATTAACTACTAAATATAAAGTAGAAAAAACAGTTTCTTCTGTATAGCACAGAGAACTACATTCAATATCTTGTAGTAACCTATAATGAAAAAGAATATGAAAAGGAACATACATACGTACATGTATGACTGAAACATTATGCTGTACACCAGAAATCGACACAACTTTGTAAACTGACTATACTTCAAAACAAACAAACAAAAAGAATTTCTCACATAGGATGTATCACCTTGGGCATCACTTGGATTCCCCTCATTTCTACTAAGATACACCAAGCATCTTCCTGAGGACCTCTGCCCTCTGAATTTTGTTACCAGGCTGTTCAGCATTCAACCTCTCCCCAAAGAGCTCATTCAGGAGAATTACTTTTCAGAAAGCAATCTCTGCCTGTGATTAATTCTACTTCCCCTGGAATGCTTGATTTGTTTTGTTTTTGTTTTCAACAGGACTTTTTTCCCATTAAAAATGAAATAAATTGTGCCTAATTTCTCTTCTCTTTTCCAACCTAAACTGATCATTCCTGCTTGTGACATTGGTGAATTTATTTGGGGAGACTTACAGTTAGCTGAGAGCCTACAAAACCTAGGTGGGAGTTAATTCCATTTCTAAAACAAAGCATAAAACCTAAATGGATTCAAGCGTGTAAAACAGAAATGAACTTCTCAGTTCTCAGACTCCCCACACCAAGGAAACCACTTAGAGCAGGTGGAAGCATCTTTTCAAATCATGACTGCTGTTGACATAAGTAATCAACAAACAATCAATAATAAGATTAGGAAAGAGTTTTATTTGAGCCAAACTGAGAACTAGCCCGGAAGCCCACCTCCCAGATGACTCCGAGGCACTGCTCCAAAGAGGCCTGGCTTCCAGCATATGTCTTGTCTCGTCAGAACAAAGAAACATTGACAAGTCAGGGGTACATTTCTTCAAGCTTTCAAAAAAAAAAAAAATATATATATATAGACCAGCATGTAAATGGCAAATCAGTATGGCCTTGGTATCTGGGAAGTGAATCTTATCATCAAGGGAGGACCAGCATTGGTGTCCCAGGAAGAGGGACATTTAATCTTTATTTTTAACATGGATATTCTTTACTTCTAATCAATGTGCCCTTTTCTTTAATAATTAAAGCAGACGTACAGTATATGTTTGATAGGCCACAAACAGGCTATTATGTTAGCATAAACTTTAACTCGTGTATAAGCCAGAATGACTTCCCTATATCTCAATCTGTGAAAATTTCTTTTATCACGACCAATAATGAAAGGTGCCATCTGGAGGACCTATATGCCAGACACTACAGTAGACACTTAAAGTGCCGTTCTCACCACAACGGAAGATAAGCATTATCCTCATTTTTAGGGTCACCGTATAATCAACTCAGGATACAGGACAGTGAAAGGAGACGTTATTAATAAGGATGCCAGGACACAAGCCTAAACCAAGACTGGCCCAGACAAGGCGGGGCACAGGGTCACCCAGCTCATGTTCCAGCTGACAAGACCCTGACCAAGAGGACCCAGTGCCTCACCAGTCTCACAGCTTAGGAGGTGGCAGGATTCAAAGACAGGTCTGTCTGAAGCCAAAGTTCATGCTCTTTCTACTGACTTTGTCTAAAGTCCTGGGGATGGTGGGAGGAGGTGGCAGGGGCAGAACACAGAAGTGGAGAGAGGGAGTGATGAAGACCACTGCTATGGTTGCATCAACCCGCTCAACCACGTGGGCCTGGTTAATTCCACAGGCTGCCACTCCCACTGCTTAATTCACATCTCCCCAAATTCCAGACCACAGAGAGCCTACAGTGGGAAACAGTCAACACATGATAAATTTTATAAATGATTTTTCTGGTAAAAAGAAAGAGAAAATGAGACAAGAACCAACTGGAAGAGGCTCGGGAACAACCAGGTCATCCGAAGAGGTTCACTGAAAAATCCCAACTAATTTATGCAGACAACCCTGGATTTTGAGCTACAGGAACCATAAGTAAGAAAGGAAGGAAATATATACTTTTTACAGAAAGCATAATTTATTTTTCAACCTGTAAGACTTTCATTATCAGACAGATGGTATTAAGGAATTGTTTACCACTGTACATGCAGACTGGCTTACATAATAAGGCTTCTGCACTAGTGAATGTTTCTCACAGGGTGAGAAAATGCATCTGACTTCTGGGGTTATAGTTTCAAAGCAGTTGGTTTTTAAAGAAATGTTTGACTTGTGCATTTTATATTCACCAACGTGTCTTGATTGCATCTGGAGAAAAATGAAATGAAAAGAAATGACAAGTACTTCAAGTGAAAAAAAAAAGCCAAAAATCAGTCATTCCCCAGGGGCATCTTATATGTCAGTTCAGACTAGGCAGCTTGATTGATGTAAATCTGTTTATCGCTCTTCAAGTGCCATAAACAGATACTCACTTTTCCACTCCACTCCACATCCCAGCACATCAGTTCGGGGAGAAAGCACATTTATTTCAGCAATTAAACCTACCAAATGTTAAAAGTGACTTTACAAGGGAGCAATACAGAGATTGGATCGTGAAAGCTTTAGGATAGAAAAGCTTGGTAAAGAAAACACCAGAGAGAAAGACTGAAAGAGAGAGCGTCATAAGAACGCTGCACCTCAAGTCAAGGCGGGCTCAGGGGCCACAGAGAAGGGCTGGGGGCACCGCTGGGTTTTCCGTTTATCTGATGGCTGCAGGGTCTGATGGCTTCAGTCCCTTGCTTGTCAGTTCACTTTTCCACTAAATCTCTGAGGTCCCTGAAAAGTCACCACTGAGTACATGAGATGCAGCAAAACAAATACTGACATTTCTTAAACAAGCTCCAAAAAACTGTTTAAAACCGATTCTGTTGCCACTAATACTTAGCTGCTCTTTCTGCCTTTCTAGGGGGTCACATCTTAACGTTTTCCTGTATTAAAAGGTATCAGAGCCCCACCTGAAACTACCCTGACAGGCTCTGTGATTAATTCTTTCTTTTTTTTTCCCTTCCCTCTGTGCTCAGGGATCTGAAGAAATCCAGCAGGGCCAGCTCACCCTTCACTAATGCTGTGACCCAGATTGGGTCTGTTTCTTTCAAACAGGAAGAGTTGTAGCCTCCGGCTGGTGATACATCTAAAGCTGCAATGAATCCACTGTTTGTATATGAGGGATGTTTTTGCCTGGGGGGAAATGTAGGCATCGGCTGTTGATTTCTTCAGAGTTTACACAATGGGCTGAGATTCAGGGAAATTTTTTACTCTTCAAAAATGCTCACAAAGCTGTTATCTTTTTCTCTTAACATGCTCAGAAAATTTTTGTAAATTTCTCCCCCTTCTAAATTTGGCAATTTCTGTCCCCTTCTGAAGACTAACAGGAAAGAAAAGATTGTGCCCCTCAGCACTTAGAGCAGAGACAGCACTCAATAAGTCATTCTCTGCTCAAGGACTCATTTCCAAGTCTCCTCGATTCACTTTGATAATATGACATCGTATTTGCAGAACTGCAGAGGTAACTAAGTATTATTTATTGAGCACTTACAATGTACCACACTCAGGGCCAAGCACCTTGCATCGATTAACTCACTGAAGCCTCTGAAGTATGCTATGAGGTAGATACTATTATTAGCCCATTTTACAGATATCCAAGAATACCCATCTATTAAGTAGAATTAAAACTTGAATTTGTCTTACTCCACACAGACTTAACTTTTATAGAGCTATTCTGGGAGTGTATAGGACTACAGATTCTAAATCATTCCAACCATTAGTAATGATGGGGTTCAGGACACACCACCCCCAAATATGGCAACTTGGTCTATTAAGTATTTTAAGCTGAAGCAATAGGAGAAAACCAAAGAAGCAAGAAAGTCACTTTGACCTTCTCCCCATCTTTTCCCCCTGAAACATTTCATAAAAACCCTCATGTGAGGCGTGCCCTCCCTTGACCTGGAAGAAAGGAGCATCCTTATCTCTGAAGACTAAGGGACGCCAAGAAAAGTCCTAACCGGTAGGTCTTGCTAAGCTTCCCCAGTTTACTCTACCCAGCTCCTAGTCATTGACTAGGACTGTCCACGACTGTCCACTCGTTATCAAACCCAGCATGAAAATACTCAGTTTAGCTGTTTCTTCAGGTCTTCATCTCCTTATGAAGCCTCCGGTGTCACGTGAAACTTACATTAATTTGTATGATTTTCTCTTGTTAATCTGTCTTTTTCAGCTTAATTTTCATACTCAGCCAGGGATCCTAAAAGGGTTGAGGAAATCTCTCCCCACCCCACTGCCATGATCCCACTTGATCCTAAGCACAGAACTCTGAAGTAGACGTCACTCTTGTCTTTCAGATGAAGATGTCCAAGAGGTTACATGACCTGCCCAAAGGACATTTGCCAGACTAAGGGGAAGAAAACACAGGATACTCAGGTAAGTTTGGATTCCAGATAATAACAAATAATGTTTTAGTATTAGTATGTACCAAGCATTATTTGTTGTCTAAAATTCATATTTAACTGAGTGTCCTGCATTTACATGGCAACCTTAGTCCAAAGTCACAGGGCTGGTGGAGGCAGTGTAGGGACAGTAAGGTAGGGCTTCTCCTCTAAGCCCAGGACTCTTTCCACCAGCCTGGGGTCAAGGGTCTAAACTCCCCACCCAGATTTGCAAATGGACAATTATAGAAAGCTGCCTCTCTCAGATACTCAAATAGCCACGTAAACTAATATTTGTTCCTATAGCTAAATCAACCTTGTAGCAGGCATGAATCTCAGTCCCTTTGCCCTAGGGCCAAAAATTATAACTTTCTTTTTTATAAGTCAGCTTAGTGTCTATTTTCAATCCTCCTTCTCCTGGGATAGTGGAAGCTCTACTTCTCGACCCTCCCCTTGAGACACACCACCACAATGAGATAATTGAAAAAATGCGTGTTGGTCTCTGTCCCTGGTCCTGGCACAGCGCTCCTAAAACTCGTAATTTCCTACCTGATAAGAGCACTGGAGCTTCTCCTAGGGCAATCTACCCAAGCAATAGAAATAAAAGCAAAAATAAACAAGTGGAACCTGATTAAACCTATCAGCTTTTGCACAGCAAAGGAAACCATAAGCAAAACAAAAAGACAACCTACAGAATGGGAGAAAATATTTGCAAAAGATGAGACTGACAAGGGCTTAATCTCCAGAAGATATAAACAGCTCATACAACTTAATAAGAAAAAAAACAAACAACCCAGTCCAAAAATGCGCAGAAGACCTAAACAAGCAATTCTCCAGTGAAGACATACGAATGGCCAATAGGCATGTGAAGAGAACTAGGAGCATCTGTTGCCCTCACATTTGGTCTTTGACCCTGGTTTCTGACACAGAGTTTCTAAATGCCTTGGAACTTTCTAAGTGATAGCAGTGTCTTTTGTTCCAATGAGGTGACTGGGGTGGGGAGGCGCTCCTGGATGGGGGCTGGTCACCAGAAAGACCAAGCCATGATTAGAAGCTTGGAATTTTCAGCCCTACCCCTTCATTCCTCAGAGAGGGAAGAGAGGCTGGAAATGAAATTGGTAATTGATCATGTCTGTGTCCCAAAGTATGGAGTTCGGAGAGCTTCCAGACTAGTGAACACATCCACGCCACGTACTGGAAGGGTGACACACCCTGACTCCAGCTCCACAGGGCAGGAAGCTCCTGTGCTCTGGACCCTCCCGGACCTCACCCCCTGGACCTCTTCATCTGGATGTTCATTTATATCCTTTATCGTATCCTTTATTATCTAATAAACAGCTAAACATAAGTATTTCCCTGAGTTCTGTGAGCAGCTCAAACAATATTCAGATCCAATGGGAGGAAGTCGTGGGGACTTCTGATTGGTAGCCAAATTGGACAACAGTCATGGGTGACCTGGGGACTGACTGCTTGTGATTGGCATCTGAGCGGATGGAGGGCAGTATCCTGGGACTGAACCCTTAACCTGCAGGATCTGACGCTATGTCTACAGAAGTCAGTTAAATTGTAGGACACCCAGCTGGTATCAGAGAAACTGCTTGATGTAGGGGGCAGTGGGGGTGGAAATAGACGCACATCTGGTGTCAGCAGTGTCGTGAGTGAGGTGGTAGTGCGAGAGCACAGCAGACACACAGGAAAAGTGTAGGTTTCCTACCCAGCCTCAACCCTGGAATCTGACCCAGTGCCTGGTTGTTGAAGGGCAGGGTTCCCTCTGCTGACTGTATTGTCTGCTCACATTGGGTGCAGCTGAGGTCCCACTGATGCTGCAGTGACATGAGGTCCCAGCCTTTGCGGGGCTGCCAAGGACCACATCTTCCTGGTTCCGAGCATCCGGGAGCCTGGCTGCCTCTGCGAGGCTCTGACTGTGGGCTTTGATTGGGAGGCGGGGTTCACATTCTCTCTGTTCTCACCACCTCCCAACCTCTCTGCCCACCCTGGGGCAGGACAGAGATTTATCTTTTCTAGTCTTTGAGACATCACACCTCTCTTCAGTTTCTGGCCGGGAACTTTTATCTATTCTTCAGAATCCTTTCCCTGTTCCTTGGAGTTTAAACTTTTCAAAACAAAAGTCAAGAAGATTCCCACACTTACATATTTCTACCCCATCCGCTTCCCTATGGCAAGGAGCACAGAACCAAATAATTGTTTAAATACAAGAGACAGAAGGAAATTCAGGGAGAAAAGAAAATCTGTTAGTATCTTAATATATTCTTCTGCCACAATATAATGTCAGAGTTATGGTTTTGTAAATAAAATATTTGTATGTTATGGTTTTTCATTCAATACACTGTTGTCTACAACTCTGCAATTAAAATTAATATAACTATCTTGCACACTGTGCCCAGACCAATTTCCTAAAAGCAGACTCATCAGATTACATCTGAGCCCAATTCCCTCTAAAGGCTCCCCTTTGTCTCCAGAATATAATCAAGGCTCAATTTTTTCAGCAGCAACAATAGATGCCAGAAGACAACAGAACAGTATTTCAAAGTGCTGAAAGAAAATATAATAAAAACTATATATGCTGTGAAGTGATCATTAAAGAGTAAGGGCAAAATAAATACTTTTTTAAAAAATTTATTGAAGTATAGTCAGTTTAAAGTGTATTGTTAATTTCTAGTGTACAGCATAGTGTTTCACATATACATATAGATTTCTTTTCACATTCTTTTTTATTATAGGCCATTACAAGATATTGAATATCTTCCCTGTGCTGTACAGTAGAACCTTGTTCTTTATCTATTTTATAGGTAGTAGTTAGTATCTGCTAATCCCAAACTCCTAATTTATCCCTCCACTGCCCACCTCTCCCCCTTGGTAATAAATTTGTTTTCTATGTCTGTGAGTCTGTTTCTGTTTTGTAAATAAGTTCATTTGTGTCATTTTTTTCAGATTCCACATATAAGTGATGTCATATGGTATTTTTCTTTCTCTTTCTGGCTTACTTCACTTAGTATGACAACCTCCAGGTCCATCCATGTTGCTGCAAATGGCATTATTTTATTCTTTTTTATGACTGAGTAGTATTCCATTGTGTATGTATACCATAACTTCTTTATCCAGTCATCTGTCGATGGACATTTAGGTTGCTTCCATGTCTTGGCTATTGTAAATAGTGCTGCTATGAACATTGGGGTTCATGTATCTTTTTGAGTTAGAGTTTCCTCCAGATATACGCCCAGGAGTGGGATTGCTGGATCATAGGGTAAGTTTATTTTTAGCTTTTTAAGGAATCTCCAGGCTGTTTTCCATAATGGCTGCACCAAACTACATTACCAACAGCAGCGTAGGAGGGATCCCTTTTCTGCACACCCTCTCCAGCATTTATCATTTGTGGACTTTTTAATGATGGCCATTCTGACTGGTGAGTTAATACCTTATTGTAGTTTTCATTTGCATTTCTCTGGTAATTAGCGATATTGAACATTTTTTCACATGCCTATTGGCCATTTGTATGTCTTCATTGGAGAACTGCTTGTTTAAGTCTCCTGCCCATTTTTGGATTGTGTTGTTTGTTTTTTGTTACTGAGTTGTATGAGCTGTTTATATATTCTGGAAATTAAGCCCTTGTCAGCTGCATCATTTGCAAATATTTTCTCCCATTCTGTAGGTTGTCTTTTTGTTTTACTTATACAGACTTTAAATACACAAAACTAATAGTTTTTTTTTTAACCACCCACGTTCTCTCTCTGTATAAACTACTAAAGAGTGTTCTGAAGCAAAAAGAAGTCAAACTAAAGGTATGACGTGGGCAACACAACGAACCCAGAAATTGTAAAACACACTGGGCAACTTCCACTAACTAGTAACTATAGTCAGTCAAAAAGCACCATCAGTTACCCTCCACTCCACCCCAGCTCTGTGCACATGTTACTGAAAATAGCAACAGGATGCAGGACTATTAACAGCTAGCCTTTGGCAACATCTCAGTCCAGCACATACATCTGAGCTCCCATATCCACTACCCACCACCCCGAGATCTCCAACAGCTATTACGGGTCATTCTTTGTGGAAATCTACTTACTCCTCCAAAAGAGAGCCAGGGAAGGCAATACCTCAACACTGTCCTTGGAACTCTGGCTTCAGAGCCTGTGGCAGAGGTCCTGGAATTGCTGGTGGACGAGGGCTTGGCTTTAAGACACCACTGGTGTCACTGGCTGAACAATTTCCCAGTGGCAGGAAGAGAGCCTCAGAGCCACTGAACCCTCAGAGCCACTGTGGTCTGGCTGAGTCCGCAGAGCAGGCAGAGCCTGGGGGAGCCCAGATCACAGCAGGAACCCGGGGGCCCCCTTTTTCTGGAAATCCAAGTCTTGACGACTGTTTCAGAAATAGGAGCTGAAAGCCAGAAGGCTCCCCAGTGGAGTGGAGATTTAATTTAGATAGAGCACACGGGAGGAAGCATGAAATCTGAACTGACAGCAGATAAAGGGCTAGCATGTTTCTTCCAATACGTGACTCAGGCTCCAAATGAGAGAAAGTGATCTCAGCCACACCACATTATGAAGTCGCTCATCGGCACCGCTAGCCCCAGCGTGCTCACTGCTTTGGGGCTGCTGCCTCCACTGAAATGAACAGTCCGGTTCTCGGGCTGTAGGTGCGTGGAGGAGAGCTTAGTGTGATCCTTCGGGTACTAGGATGCCAGTGAGAACCCTCATCACTAACATCTCTCTTACAAAATGGGTTGTTGATTTGGGTCGTGGGCATAACTGGATGGACGTGGCTCCTCAAGGAAGTCTGCCGGAAACAGGTCTCCCCCTCGATGTCACTGAAGCAGCCTGCTCTCTACCTCCCCTCTCGCCCCATTTCTCACATTTTATTGCCTTCTTTACATTTGATTGTGTTCTCATTAGATTTGCTCCCCACAGTAATAAAATGCAACACTTATGGTCACTGACTATGCTGCAAACGCAGTGCCAAACACTTTAGATGAACTGTCTCACTGTATCCCCACATCAACTGTGTGAAGTAAGTGCTGTTATTATCTCCTTTTTGTTTGAGGCGGGGAGATCTTTGGACGGGGGTGGGGGTGATAATTAGCTTTATTTGTTTCTTTAAAGGAGGTACTGGGGATTGAACCCAGGACCTTGTGCATGCTAAGCATTGCACTCTACCACTGAGCTATCCCCTCCCCCACCTTTTTAAAGATGGAAGAATCTGAAGTTCTGAGACTTTGGGTCATTAGCCCTGAGCTGTCTGGCTCCTGGGCCTACGTTCCAATGTAGCGCCGCCGCTCCAGACTGTAAACACAAAGGCAGTCAAGGTGTCATTCATTCATTTGCAAGTATTTACTGAATGATCACTAAGCTATGTGCTGGGAGTAGAACAGGCAAGGTCCCATTTGCAAGAAACTAACATTCTAGAGGTTTTGAAAACAGGCAAAAAACGAGTAACTAATAAATGAAAAAGATAAATCAGGTAGTGCTAAATGCTAAGATTGCAATAAACGAAGAGGATATGCTGTCTACAGAATGACCAGAGCAGGTGTGTGGCCAGGAGGGAGAGAGAGTAACTTCAGCCTGAGTGGGGAAGACCTCTTAGGAGGTGACCTTTGACTTTCAGGATGAGGAGGGAAGAAAGTCCCAGGCAATGGCTTAAGGGGTTTTCAAAAAACAAAAAGGAGGCTTGTGTGGCCAGAGCGAAATGCACAAGGACAGTCAACCTGATGCTGGAAGCAAGGTTTTACTATCAGTACAATAAAGAGCCAACATTGTCTCCTTCATCACTGAATCTACAGCACTTAGAGATGCGCTCAAGGTGCACATAATAGTCACTGAAGAAAACGCTTGATGCATAAGGGAGTGAAAGAACGAACACCCAGCTTCCAGCTCTGAGGAAGAAGGCACCGAACGGTGTGTCCTGCACGGACCCGGGATGCAAAGCCTTCCTCCTCCCACCTCCGCTGCCCCCTGCAGGCCTGACTGGTGCAAAATGGAGAACCGCAAATCAAAGCCTTTTGTATTTTGTTGCAGGCCTGTAATACAAGGAGTGGGAGATGGGCGTGTCATTGCTGGGGGGGTGGGGGTTGTCTGTGTGTGTGTGTGTGTGGTGCCCCTATTCACAGTCTCCACAACAGCTTCCTTTTTTGGCTACACGTACAATCCTCTTCGATCTCTGGAGGACAAAGTGCTCACAACATATCAGAGGATGCCACTCCCCCGTGGAGTGTGGTCCTCATTTCCGGGGGACAGAATCCAAAGAGCTATGCTTGCTGCTCCCAAGGGCCCCGAGTATGAGCAGGAAGGGAACTTGGTGAAGAATCACACCAGCCTCCCCAAGGATGGGGGACAACGGACTCAAGCCAGTCGGTACCTGAGACCAGTTTGCCTGACTCACGGTTTGCCTTCCTTCACACTGTGGTTCTCGTCTGTGATATGTCACCTGATTAAAAAAAAAAAAAAAAAAAAAAAAAAAGCCTTGCTGATGATCTCCAAGCCACAGGAAGCAAGCAAGCAGGCCACCTGAAATAGTTATCTGCACATTCTTATCTGGCCAAGAATCTGATCAGCCTATCCAGATGATGCTTCTGCCCCTCCAAGTGCCATAAGTAGATACAGCACAGGGGAAAGGGCAACAGGACAATAGCTGGTTTCAGAGGCAGGGATTCTTCTCAGGACCAGCCCCAAGTGTGGCTGCGAACACACTGAACTTTGATTTTTTTCCTACCATGCTCAGCACCACCCCATCTCTGTGTGACCGTCCGGCAAGAGGCAGCTGTAGAGAGGTGATGTAGCTTTAGAAGCAGAACTGGTTTTGAATTCCAGTTTTACTACTGTTAGCAGGTGACCTCAGTCACACCACCCTGCCTCTATGTGCCTCAGCAGGTCAGTCTGTCAACTTAAGAGAAGAGTGTTGAGAAAATTAAAATGCAAAACACACCAGAGCACCTGGCCCTGTCCCAGGCATATGTCCAGTACCCAGCATTCCCATCCTTCCCCTACAGCCATCCCTTGGGTTCCCTACGGACACTGGCTGGCACAGTGGGACATCTCATGACAATGCTGATGTCCAGTAAGTTTTATGTGTTTCTCTTCCCAATTATATTTGTGTTCCAACCGGGAAGGGTTAGAGTTAGGGTTACGCTGGTTGAATCCAAGGCAAAGAATTTTCTAGTTCAAGGATTTCACACTACGTAGTCATGTTGGCAGAGGGTAAGAGAGCCTTTTCCTAACTGCAGCCCATCACCCTGTACCAAGCCTGCAGAACAAGCCAATCAGGGCTTCTATGAGTTTACCATGCCCCATCCCCATTTCTACGTGGTGCAACCATAGTTCACTCAAATAGACGAGGAAAATCCACATAAAGCTTTGGAAGTAAAATTTTTAGACAAAGCACACTCTTATTGAGTCTTGGCACTAGATCAGAAATTCATTAACTCAGAAAAAAATGAAAGTCCACTCATTCAGTTTTTACGCCAGATTCACTTTAATGCTGAAAAGTCTAGTCGGCTCTCAAACAGCCAGCCAGCCAGGATGTGCGCTCTCTCAAGCCCCTCTGCTTCCCCAGCCCCTCTTCTCTCTGTCTGGAAAGCTCTTATCACCCTTTCTGCACCTGGCAGAAGCCTATTCATCTTGGCGGGCCTCGCTCAAACGCCATCTACTCTGTAAAGCTTTTCAAAATCTTCATCCATCCATCCAGCTAAATTTGCCACATAATTCTCTCTCTCCTGATGTTTTGTTCCCACCTCCAGAATAAGGCTTGTCACAGTTTATTCCCACATCACATTGTAGTACAGTTAGCGGTTTGTGCTCTGTCTCCCACCCCAGACGGTGAGCAGTTAGACAGCTAAAGCCATGCTTTTTCCACGTCTGTATCCCTGGTGTCACGCACTGTGCCTGGCGTGTAAAGCTCAGTAAATGTTGGTGGAGTCAAATTCATTAACTTCGGGGGAAGTACTGGATCTCCTCAAGCCTCCGTTTCCTCCTTTCTAGGAAGTGACAAAGATGTTTACAACAAAACGTCAGTGCTCAGATTCAGTGATACGTCAGATGTGAAATACTGTCTTGCACCCAACATAATCCCTTGTACATGATTAGCTCACTGGGAGTTGATTACAGTCATCTATTCAATAAAAAATATTTCGATACTGTGCCCCCAGTGAATCTCAGTAAACAAGATAGGCAAGGACCCTGATCTCATGGAGTTTATATCTCAGAGGAAGAAAACAGCTGCTGGCTAGTTCATCTATGCATATACCAGAAAATACTAGGGATAAAATGCGTTGGAGAAAGTTAAACAAGGTGTTGATACAGAAAATTACTTGGGGAAGGAAGGTGGTGGGGAAGGCTTCCTGGAGGAAGTGATGTTTAAGCTGGAATCCACATGACCAGAGCAACCTGTGAAGGTCTGGGAGGGAGCACTCGGGGCTTTGCAACAGCAGGTACACACCCTGAGGCAGGTACGAGAGAGAAGTCCCGAAGACAGAAATATGAGGTTAAGTCTGGTGACTGACGGCATTTTGACTTATGTGAGGCGTGGAGGAAAGGAGGCTGGAAACATAGGAAGGGGAGAGGTTGTTGCGGAACTTCATAGACTAGCATAAGGAATTCATATCTCATTCAAAGTGCAATGGAAAACCATTTGGAAGCTCTTCATTGGGGTAGGGACATGAAGTGACTTATGGTTTTCAGAGTTCACTCTAACAACTGTGTACAGATGAGAATGGAAGCAGGAAGACCAGTTGCTCCCAACTGTAGCAGCCTAGGAAGCAGACGCTGGTGTGGTCTTGGCTGGTGGAAGTGAAGACAGAGAGGAGAGGGTTTGAATACGTTTCAATATTCAAAACAGAAGACCGACTGTGGGAAATGAGGGAAAGTAAGTAACCAAGCCTGATGCACAGACTGCAACTTGAGCTTCTGGATGAGATTAAGTTTGAAAGCACAGACAGTATTTAAAACAATTATTGGTAGGTGTCTCTCCCTTATTTCTCCTGTTAAGTATGATTAAAAACCCCAGACATTATTTATAAATCAAATATAAGGAGACTGAAAAATAAAGAGAAGGTGGCAGGTCGACTTGGGACTTTGGTGAGAACACAGTGGTGAAGCCCCTGCCTGGGCTTGCTTTTTGCCTCATATATCCCGTGCGTGGAGCTGCAGAGGCCAGGAACACCAGTGGGCACAGAGCAAACCCTCCCCTCAAAGCCTGCTCTCTCCAACCAAAGGACCAGGAAAGGAACAGCCAAGTGAGACGGAAACTCTCAGATAGTAACGTTTCTCCTGCAGGCAAGCACCTCAGAAAAATCCATGGCCCCTCTCTCATCCACACCAGCAAAAGCCAAGAAGGAAGCCTGGATTCTCACCCTCATAAGTCTCCAAGGAGGAGCTCTAACATCCAAAGGGGAGGAAAGGTCGAGTAGGGAGACAGGAATTTTATCGCCACTGGCCAGTAACAAATACCCCAACCCTTTACGGTATTAATGGAGACCACAGGAGGCAAGTGGACTATTCCACCCAGTAGAACTGAGGTGCCCATCCCACCCTGCACTGGGATGGTGTCAGAGGAGGACTGATGGAGAATCAGGACTTCCACCACCACTCCGCAGTAAAAAGACGGCTCTCAGCACAGCATCTGTGGACTCCACCCCCACACATATATAAGGAGGACTCCTCACCTTCACCCCCACCACTTAGAAGGCTGAGTGTGTTGTGAAAAATGTGTTACAGCTCGGTGTTAGAGCTCAGTTGTGACAGCAACCTGGATCCAGGCGAGAAACCATGCAGCACTCGGACAGTTGGAGAACTCAGGTTTATTACACCAGCTGGCCCAAAACAGTTAACACTTCAAGCTCTGGACCCCGTCTAGAGGGTTACACAGGCCTTTTATAGGATGCCAGTTTTACACTTTGCAACATCATATGCAAATAGAGTACAACAGAAGTTGACCAACCAGGAACAAGCTTTATAGAAACAGACCAATCAGGAGTGAGCTCCACGCAAATGAAGTACTACAAATGGGCCAATCAGAAGTTAGGGAAGTGGACCAATCAGAAGTGGGAGTACTAACCAATCAGAAGTGAGAGTACTAACCAATCAGAAGTGAGAGTAATAACCAATCAGGAGTGAAGGAAAATGAGCTCAGGGAACCAATAGAATTCTAGGTGTAAGCCGCTTTAGAAGCAAAAAGTGAGATACAGCCTCTGGGCCAGGGAACCGGACGCTAGTGGAAGGAGAGCAACGGGCCCTGCTTAGGGGTCCTGCCAGTCTTTTTATGGGATTCCCGCCTCAAGTGGAGAACCTCCACCTGACAGTAACAGGGTGGTGGTGCCCCCTCCCCCGCTGCCAGGTAAGTGTCTGATTAAATCCGTTTTTTTTTTAAGTAAGGATTAAATAAGATTCAGAATCTCATACACAATACAAAAATGTCCAGGTTTTAATAAAATAATTCATTATACAAAGAAATAGGAAACACTCAAACTGAATGAACAAGACAATAGAGCTGACACCAATTTGACAGAGATGCTAACATGACCTGACAAATATTTTAAAGCAACCATGAAAAATGCTTCAACAAGCAATTATAAATATTCTTAAAGCAAATAAAAAAAATAGGAAATAGGACATATAAAGAAAAACCAAAGGGAAATTTTGGAACTGAAAAATATAACTGAAATAAAAAATCTCAGTGGATGAGCTTAACAGCAGAAGGAGAAAACACAGGAGAGAAACAGTGAACTGAAAAATCAAACATTAGAAATGACTCAATCTGAAAAAAGTGAAGAGAGACCCAAAAAACAGTCTCAAGGATCTGTGGGGTTTTTTAAATAAAAAATAAAAAAAGATTTAACGTTCATGTAATTTGAGTCTTCACAAGGCAAAGAGAAAAGTGGCAGAGCTAAAAAAAAGTCCTCAGAGAAATAATGGCTGAAAACGTCCCAAACTTCCCAGGAGAAAAAGACCTAAAAATTCAAGAAGCTGAGCAAACCGCGAACAGCATAAACCCAAAGAAATCCATGCCAAGACTTCATAATTAAACGCCTGAAAACTAAAAACAAATTGAAAAAACTTAACACCCATTCTTGACTTTTAAAAAACTCTCAGAAAAATAGAATTTAAAGGCACTTTCTGCTGTATACCAGAAATTGACACATGTAACTGACTATACTTCAATTAAAAAAGAAAAATGCACTTTCCTCAACTTGATAAAGACCTTTCTTATGCTCCTTTATGCAAGTCCTATTTATAACTCTCTCCACCTTCATCTTTCCAAAATGTGTTGATATCTTATTTCCTAATGCCCTGTTGTTTTCTTTTTACTGTTTTTGATTTATTTATTTGTAATCCTTTACTATTATTTCAGTAGGATCTGAGGAGAGGGGGGCACTGATGGTGCTTAACCCACACTCTTTATCCAGAAGTCCCTTCCCATCCTTTAAATTAACACCTCCCTCTGAGAAGTCTCCTTGCTGATGTTAGACCACAGTAATCTCTCCTTTCTCCTAAATCCTAAATCACTTAACATGTAACTAACTGTCTTCTGTTTCATTTTTATTAGCCTTGGGAATCCACATCTAGGTTTTAAGCTTTTTAAAGCAATAATGGCTTTTTCTATTTCTCTTTTACCCACTGAATATCCAGTACAGTATTGTGTTCACTATTTGATTAATAAAAATAAGTAGATTAATTTCATGAATTTATATGATCCCATTCCTATTTTTCAGCTTTGATTTTTTATTAATATTTTAATGTGATGGATCAATGAACACATTACATCATGGATTTTACAATGCACCACCCTATTGTACATGACAGCTTATGGGAGGTAGATTGGGCTCATGAACTTGCCTTCATATCCAATGAATTTCTCATCCACTTAGATTTCACATCCAAGTCCCAAACTGAAAAGTACACTGCCATCTCCTGGATCAAAGGTAGTAATGCAGCCCTTAGAAAAATAAGACTACAACTCCAAGTAAAAAGCAAATCTATGAAAAGTAATTAATACACAAAAATGAAACTCTTTGCTTTCTTTTTAACAAATGTTAAGGACAATATAATTATAATCATTATTAATCACTAAAGCATTGAAAATCTTAGTCCCGAATTCAGATTATTTGTAGCTAGTTCAGGTAATGTTATAACTCTCTTAAAACTCCTAATTTGGAAAGATACATGCACCCCAATGTTCATAGAGAGCATTGTTTACAATGGCTAAGACATAGAAGCAACCTAAATGTTTATCAACAGATGACTGGATGAAGAAGATGTGGTAAATACACACACACACACACACACAATGGAATATTACTGAGCCATAAAAAGAATGAAATATTGCCATTTGCAGCAACAAGGATTGATCTAGAGGATATCATATTAAGTGAAGTAAATTAGACAGAGAAGGACAAATATATGATATCTCCTATGTGTGATATCTAAAAAGTAATACAAGTGAATCTGTTCACAAAACAGAAACAGACTCAGACATAGAAAACAAACTTACAGTTAAAAGGGGAAGGCAGGGAATTAGAAGTATGGGATTAACAGATACACACCATTATATATAAAATAGATGAGCAACAAAGATTTACTGTATGATAGGGAATAATATTCAATAGCTTATAATAACCTATAATGGAAAAGAATCTGAAAAATTATATATACATATATATAAATTGACTCCCTTTGCTGCACACCTGAAACTAACACAATATTGTAAATCAACTAGACTTCAATAAAAATAAATAAATTTAAAAGGAGAAAAAAAAACTATCTTCCAGGTTCATCTAGGGAGCCACATTCGCTTATATGATTTTCTCTTTTGCTGAATGTCTACCAGGTCTAGATTCAATATTCCCTGGTAGTTAATGTTGTCACGTGGTCAGTTAGTGAAAACTTTGTTCTGCTTTGCTCTAGTGAAAGCAATGACAGATTACGTGTGGTGAAAAATGAAGTAGCAACACCCGTGCAGCCTGACTGCAGCATTTCAGACTGCAGACTGGGGTCTCCATGGTCTACTCGCCCAGTTTTGGCTTTCTGACTGGCTTACTGACTAATTATCCAAATCAAACTCTCTTGGATGGAAAAAAAGAGGTGCTACGGTGAGCCAAAAGGACAAAGCCAATCCCAGGTGCCCAATGTAACAGACGCAAAACAAACAAACAAAATTAAAGCCAACACTTGAGGACTCAACAAGCGTTTTCTGCATTCTTACGTGTTTCCTGAAATTTCTTTTTCCTTTGGGAAGATTCTCCCATTGTTCTGGAAACACAGTTTGGGTTTTAGTCAAGCAGATCTAAAGTAGGTCATACTCACTCTTTCAGGGAGGTCCCCAAAGCAGGAGTAATCCACGAGCAAGTGCAGAGGCTGCAGGCTGAGAGGCTGAGCCTTCAAATGTAAAGCCCGTCTTGGCGGAGAGCAGTGGCCGGCCGCAGAGGCTGTGAGAAGAGGGTAGCTGGCCTGGGCAGCTGGTAGTGGAGAAGGGACGCCCGTGCAAAGCAGCGGTGGACTCCAGGAGCAGGGACACCTGTTCTCTTTTCTGGTCCGTCATGCTGATGGCATCCTCAAGTACTCGGTAACATTTTGTTAAACTCCACCTTCTAGTATCACCTGTGTTTGTGTTACTGAAGGCAAGATCCTGTGCCCAATGCACCATGAGGCCAAAAACACTGCAGTGTCGGAGTGTGGAGCACAGAAAGGTTTATCACAGGGCCAAGCAAGGTGTTTGAGGTGGCTCATGCCCAAGAAAACCCCAAACTCCCTAAAGGGCTTCAGCAAAGCATATTGAAAGGCTGGGTGAGGGAGGGGGCGCAGGGTATGTGATCAGCGCATGCACAATCCTCTGATTGGCTGATGTGGAGGTGAACAGCTCATGCACAGTCCTCTGATTGGCTGATGTGGAGGTAATAGGGCGGTCAACACTATCAACCCCTAGGCGCCAGGAGGTCTGGGGGCCACGTGCTCCATCATCAAGTAGCTAATTTCTTCCCTTTGGTGGTGGTTGTAAGCATCTGAAAAGCTCAGGAAATATACACAAGACATTATTATCTAGGTATTTCAGAGAGGAGCTAGAGCAGAGGACATGGGGAGGGGGTGTGACCCTGGAAGGCACCACAGGGTCCTGCTCGGTTACTCTAGAACGCTAACGGAGAGGCTTGTGCCCACACCTGGGGTTAAGCTGGCCTGGAAAGGAGTGGAAGCCGGAGAAGAGGCTGTGAGATGGCCGTGGCAGGGAAGCCTGGGGCAGCTGTTCAGCAAAAAAGCGGACGGGGAGCAGTCAGAATGGACTTGTGCACCTGTGCACACTCCCTGGGTGGGGTGTTGCTGGGACCCAGTAGAAGGCTGGTGTCTTCCAGAGACTCAGGGAGGTGTCTCAGACTATGTTTGGGGGCATCAAAGTGATGGATGGTCCCCTAGAACTGGAGAGCTGGAGGGACTACATAAGTCAACTTGAGTCTGGTGCTCTCTGGAGTCTGCATCTTGGGCGGGGGGGGTGGTTCTGACAGTCTTGCTGTTTGGTTTGCAGTAAAGCTGGAGGCAGGCGGGGGCCGCCTTACAGCGTCCTACTGCACCTCACCCCTCAGCTTAGTCTAGCTGTTACTAAGGTAACAATAATCAGAACTGTAAGTTAGGAGTGCCTGGCACTGAACCGACTCAGAACATTCACCCTGGAGACCCACGGATACTCAGGTCAAGCTGTGAGCCTGGGACTTCAGCTTCTCTAGGCCCCACTCAGACAAAGCTCTGAGCCTATGGGATGTGGACAGGCCCCTCCCCTTTTTCTTCTCTTCCGTTTCCCCAGTTAGATCACCCTTTTCACTTCTGGATTACCCTAAACTTCACCTTGGCTCTGGTCTCCCAAGGCCTGCCTGTGGATTTTTTCAGAATCCTCTTCTCCAAGGCATGAGGATGGTAAGGTTTTTATCAGATAAAATTATCTCTGCTCATGGACCAATTAGCTCAAATTCAAATGATACTAATGTCTAGGTCAAGGTAAAACTGTGTCTGCAAGATGTCTAGAATAGGTTTTCCAGGCACTGCAGTGAGCCAGTGGGGAGATGTATCCGGCCAGGGGCCCTCTGGCACTCCTCGGTGGCTGTTTCATCAGGGCCAGGGCCGAGGACAAGATCAAGTCTATAACCCAGCAGAGCTTCCACCCCTGCCAGACTCTCGGGACAACACTGCACTGACTCTTGGATAGTAGGATCTTGGCGCTAAATCAGGGCAGGAGAAATAGACTGGCATGCCAGTGGTCTCTGTTTATTGCAAGGGGATAAACGGATGACTGCTTTCCTTTGGTCCTCTTGCCATCCTACTAAACCACCACCTGCCTGATGAGCAGTAACTAAGCACAAAGAATTCGAGGATGTTTAGCACTCACAAAGGACTTGGCACAAAGAGTAGAAAAGAGAGATGGAACATGATGTAATCTTTGGGATATCAAACTAAAGACCATACAACTAGGACAAGTTCTTGGTCTCAGCTTGGCCCTGTGAAATAAAATTCATATTTCATGGCAAGACAAGAAAAATTTAAACAAAAAAAAATTTCTCTGCCTTTGGCCTCCTCTCTCCCCCCGTCATGCACTGTGTATCTGCATTGTGCATCGACCAAACCTCCCCCATCAGCAGAAATACCTGCTCAACCATGAAGAGCAACATTCTCCTAGCATCAGCAAGACAGCTTCTTAAAAGATAACATTCCTTCTTGACCTTGAAAGGGGCCACGATGATGCTCAGATCTGGACTGTGTAAACTGTCAATAATATGTCATCCAATGTACAGCCCTCTGTCTCAAAGAACTTACATAACTGTGCCTGGACTTCTAAGGGGTGGAACAGTTCTCGGAGCTTTCTGAGATGCTCTTCCCAGGTTATAATCCTCAAATTTGGCTTGAATAAAATTTTCCATTTCTTTCTTAGGATGACTGATTAAATTTTCATCGACAGCCTTTTGCCACAGAGCTTCTTTACCAAAATTCACAATCTGCCTTTACGTCATTATTATTATAGTTTTTGCTCTGATGTTACAGAACACGCATATTCAGTTATTCCAGGGAGAATAAATAGCAAATCACTAAATTTTATTACTTAAATGGACTCCATAAAGTAAATATCAAAACAATTTATTGATGATGGAACTGGGAGGCAGTAAAAGTAGAAGAGAAACAGGTATGTCTGGATGTGGTAGTTAAAACAGGCAAGTATCAGATACAGACTCAGCCATTTCCCACCAAACACATGCACGCATATACTACGTGCCTCCCCTCTTTCGGTCCCAAGGAAGGACAGACATTTCTGCACACTTCTTAATGACAGCATTTTTGTGACGTCCTCTCCTCTTCAAAGTCCAGTCTGATATTTATTTTAGATGCAGGTCCCATGCACTAATGTACTGAGGGGAGGAAGAATTCCCTCACATGCACCCTAAAGGTCCCTAGCAAGACCTTGTGAAACTGGAAAAGGGAGCCCTGCTTGGTCTAGGAAGGGGGACCTTCGGACACAGTCACGGCCAGGCACTGACTTCAGGATGTGCTCCTTTCTGGACACTGTCCCAGTGACCTCACAGCCTCCCTGCATGACCACACACTCCCAGGCATGTCGGGCAACTAAGGTCAGATCGGTGGATTCAATGGCTCATAACAAGGCCCAAATAAACACAAATGTCCTTTCCTGTGCACCAACTACCCAAGCCAACAACCACGTGACAGCACTGAGGAGGCCTCTAGGATCAGTCTGTTGGTTGACTGACCAAAGAACAATCTTGGCCACACTCCCTCCTTTCACCATATCATCCTCCCAGGTTTCCATATTGGACAACACGATCTAAGATTATACTGTCACCTCTGCTGGACACACTGGCAGGAGACTTCTATGGATTCTGAAAAGCCAATGTCTTGCTAAAGCATCAAAATTCACTTTTATTGTAAAGATGTTCAACATCACTAATTTTTAGGGAAATGAAAATCAAAACCACAATGAGATATCACCTCACATTTATGAGAATGGCTGTTATCAAAAAGGCAAGAAATAATAAGTATTGGAGAGGATGTGGAGAAAAGGGAGCCCTCAGACACTGTTGGTGGGAATGTAAATTTTTGCAGCCACTATGGAGAACAGTATGGAGGTTCCTCAAAAAATTAAAAATAGAACTACCCTATGATCCAGTAATTCCCCTCCTGGATATTTATCTGAAAAAAAAATGAAAACATTAATTCAAAAAGATATATGCACCTCTCTATGTTCATTGCAGCATAATTTATAACAGCCAAGATATGGAAACAACCTAAATGCCCATCACTTAGGTTTTTGGATGAATGGATAAAGATGATGTGGTTTATATACACAGTGGAATATTACTCAGTCATAAAAAGGATGAAATCTTGCCATTTACAACAACATGGATGGACTTTGCTGATATTAGGCTAAATGAATTATGTTAGGTGGAGGAAGACAAATAGTTATGATTTCACTCATATGTGGAATACAGAAACAAATTTTAAAAATAAATGAATGACCCAAACCAAATAAAAACAAATACCTAGATACAGAGAACAGAGTAGTAGTTACCAGAGCGGAAGGAAGGTGGGGCAGAGCAAAATGGGTAAAAGGGATCAACTGTATAGTGACAGATAAAAACTGAAGTTTTGGTGGTGAGCACACTGTAGTGTATATAGAAGTAGAAGTTGTACACATGAAACTTACATCATGTTATAAACCAATATTACCTCCACAAACAAAAACTAAATTTAAAAATAAGAAAATAAAATTCCTTTTCATTTCGATTCCCATAGGTATGCTTTCTGCCATGCATGTGCTATTTTCTGAAAGTCCGGTGGGTGGCAGTAACACCAAAGAACGCCAGCTGCCAGGCTGCCTCTCCCCATCCTGCCTTTGTGTCATCAGGAAGATCGCTCAGCAGTGACTGCAGCGTAGAAAGAAGGGGATGAGTGTCTAAGTCAGACTAACTTCTGTTTGGCTCCCAGCTTCACAAGACAGCCTATCTCTCTGAGCCTGTTTTTAGGATTAAGGGAGATGATAAATGCAAAGCCCTGGAACAGCACCCAGCGCACAACAGAGTGCGTACAAATGGTAGCTAGGGTTTCATTAAGCCTGTTTGAACTTTCATGACCAATAAAAGAGTTCATAAGACACAAAATTCCTATTCCCTTTCCACACTCATTTAGTATTCAAAAAATAAATGTTTGGAGAGTAGGTGCTCTCTGAACACAATCCTGTAAAAGAATTGCAATAAACCCCGTGGGGGATGAAAAGGTCCTGAATGTTCAGGCAAGTGTTTTGAGCCAAACTTAAAAGGCTCAGCGTCTGGGTTCTTCATCTGAATCTGTAGTGCTTGGTTTCATTCGTTCATTTATTCAGCACACATTTATAAACTTCCTCTTATGAGCCAAGTAATGTGCTGTGGAAAGCAATCTCTTGAAAACACATTGCGTGTTTACATCCCACTGATATGCAGACAAATTCTAGTTCCCATTGAATCCACACTCGATGGTTTGTGGCATGAAAGTTGACCCAGTAAAGTCTACATCATGACTGGACTCCATGAGAGGAGACCTGATAGAGGTTTCTGGAACCAGTACCGACTTCTGAGTTACATCCCGATTCGCATGCCTTTGGGCAAGTAATTTAACCTGAGTTGCCCTAAATATCTCACTGGACCGATTCAAGGGTCAAATAGAACCAACTGAGTGTGAAGAAAACTATACAACACAGAGCATATTGTTGTGATGAAAACGCTATCTTCTGTTACGGTCCTGATTCTTTGGGACAAAATTCCAGATTTTGTCTAAACAGTACTTCAAATTCCATTCTGCTGCACGATCAGTGGAATGACTGACTCATCTACTCTCATGCGTTCCCACTACTCTGGCTACACAAATGACTGTTTGTTTTTAAATTCTCCTTTTGTAAAATCAGATTAATTTGGAATCATTTTTGCCTGGTGTTCGTGGACAATTCACAGCAGTGACTGGAGCCCCACCAGCCTTCCATTCGGGGTGCATTTACCCAGCGCCTGCTCTGTGCCCTGCTCTCTGCAAACCAGCCTCTATCCTGAGACAGGAAGCAACTGCAGTCAAAGGCTCATTAGTGAGAGACAACCAGACAGGGGTTGGAAGAGCGTTTGATGTGTTTCAGAAACTTATGAGCAGTTGAGAAGCTTTTATGATTGATGACATTTTTACATACTCTTCAATAGTTCTTATTTCTATCCCCAACCTTTATTAATCTGCTCATTTTATCCCGATTTCATCTGCCCCACACCACCCAAGGGATGGCCCTGGTTTTAATGGAAGCACATTTTCCCCCACCATTAGCCTTAGGTCTTCATCAATGTGTTCAAGTTGATGGTTTTAAATGTCAGTCTGTAAAGCAAGCAGTAAGAAGTAAATTAAACTAGATTGCTAGAACTCAGACATACCTTCCCCATTTACACTAATCCCCAAAGAGATATTTAACAAAAGGATTCTAATGAGGCCTAAACATTTAGCTTTATCCATGTCAGTTGCACGCCTATCTGTTCCCTTTGATTTTTTTTCTCTGACCTCTCCAGCTGATATTTCAAAAACATGAAGTTTAAATGCTGCAGTATCATTATATAAAATATAAAATCCTGCAGGAGACGCAGCAAACGGCAAGTCCACTACTGTTTTTCCTGCAGCCTCTCCTGAGTGAACAGGACTGGGTTTTGCTGTGCCATTAGGGAGCTGCTGTCACACCGGTTCCCAACTTGTCATTTTGCTTTCTGTCTGCAACTTGCAGCCATTAGAATGTCGTCACCTCTCTTCCACCCACCCAGATCCCCCCGTCCCTCTAGGCCTGAGCAGACCCCATCTCCTCCATACAACCTTCCCTGTCTGCTCCCCACATCTGTAGCTCCAGAATCACCCATCAAACCCCTCCACCGAGCCTTTCATCACTCTCGGTCCCGCTGTCAACGCGGCACCAGTCACCACAATAGCACAGCACTGAGTCCATCAGCCAGAAGAGGAAATTGACCGTCTCCCACCTCCCATGTGTCCAGCTGGCTGGTTGTGATCAGAGAAGTCAACACAAACTGAGGGAGTGTCGTCTTCTTAGATAAGCTGCCCACAGTCCTGGGTCCTGGGATAGAAAGGGCCCAGGAGAACAAAGAGGCCCAGGCCCTCTGCTGGCCCGCTGCACTGTTAACCACAGTCCCCATGAGAGTTGCGTCCAGTGGGGCATACATGGCAGATGAACATTTATTAACTACAACTACTCAGGGGCTGTTTCCTTAATTTTAAACTCCGCAGTAAGCATCAGCTAATGAAGGCTTCCAGAGACTTGAGGTGCTCAAATAGGACAGCCATCTTCAGAGGAGGGGTGTAAGGAATTCTGACTCCTCGCCACTACCAGGTTAGAATTAGAAGAGCACACGGCCTGCTATATAAAAGTAAAAGATGTCACTCATCTTGTTAAATGCCTTAGACTTGATGGGCTGATGTTAGGGCTGAGTTAAGGTGAAGCTATCCATCCTCATGCTTCAAGGGGAAATTGATGATTCTCATCTGCTTCCCCAACTAGGCTCTGAGATCCTTGAAGACAGAGGCTGTGGCTTTCATTTTTGAATTTTTTATCATCTAGCATAGTGCCTGGTATACAGTTCCTGAATTTAATATTAAAGCCATAAATCAAAGACCTTTGTCAAACTGTGTGATCCAATATTTAGTTCAAAAGAAGCCCATCCCTGCCCCACTAGGAGCAAGTTGTCCTGAAGGTTATGTGCAGGGGTGACAGGACAACATGGAAGGCAGATTCAGCTGGTGGAGGCATGCAGGTGGATCAAGTCCCATAGCCAGGGACTCCTCGGGGTCACTGCCATCCTCCAGGTATGAGGTGTGACACTGCAGGGGCAAAGTTCACTGGACTTTTTGGGCAAAGGGGTTAGGGAAAAAGACATAGGGGTCAAAAATAATGCTAAGGTTTGAGTTTGTGTCCAAACCAACAATGGCCCCATTGAAACAGGGAAGTCATGAGAGATGGCGAGAATGGGGCTGCTGGAGTGTGAGGGTGACGAGCTATTAAAATGCTGAGTTCTACAAATATATAAATACTCATGTATGACTGAAAAACTGTGCTGTACACCAGAAACTGATACAACATTGTAAACTGACTATAACTCAATTAAAAAAAAAATGCTGGGTTCTAGCCAGCAACAGCACACCAAGGAGTTAAGGCTACGGAGTGGCCGGCGGGGAAAAAGACTAGCACTTGGGGAAAAGGACAGCAACCATGGGAGTTGGTGGTGGAAGCTCTCTGAGCAGCCAGCTCTTAGGGGAGAGGTGAAGGCTAAGGACTTGACATGGAAGACATAAAAATGAAAAGGAGAAAAAGAGGGAACCAAGAGAGCAAAATGTCTCCAAGACCAAGCTATTCAACCAGGTCAAATGCTATTGGGGATGGGTGGGGAACTGAGGGAAAAATCACTGGCTTCACCACCATGTAGCCACAGATGACTGCTAGAAGTAAGAGACAGAGAGGACGGTGGCAGGGTCAAAGGATCATTCCTCTAAGAGGGAAATCTGGTCTTGCTTACAGTCAATGGAGGAGCCACAGAAGATGGAGAATATTAGGATGTAAAGTGACAGGAAAGATGGAAGGATGTGGGTTCTGAGGCCAGGCGGAGCTCTCACTCTCAGGAAAGGAGGTGGACCAGGCAAGAGAGTAAACAATCTCTTCAGGTCTAGTTCCAGTAACCCTGACCTACAAAATGAAAATAAATACCAGACAGATGAAGCTCTAAAAAGGCACAGGCTATATGTGCAGTATATTGTGTATATGTATTTTCATGCAGTGTATTTTATATGTGCAGTCAAATTGTAACAATTCTACCTAATAAAACTGAAAACTGAAAACAAAGCAGACTTTCAGTTGATCGGAAATTTGATACTTAACATGTAAGGATTGAGCATCCAAAACTTCCGGTGTTGCAAAGGAAGAGATGCTTGCTAAACACCCATACAATTCAGTTGTGTGGACTGAAAAAAGAGAGCCAAATTTACCCATAAATTAACAAAGCTTAAGCCTCAGGGACTCTCACTTGCAACTCTTAAAAATGTGGGTGTTACTCAGGATTCTGTCCTAGTCACCCTTTCCTCTTATTTCTACACATCTCAGGTAATCTCAACCAATCCTGAGGCTCTACTATCAAAATGCTTCTAATTCAAACTCAAATTACCAGCCCGAATCTACTTAGATGACCCAATGGATCAGAATCCAAGAGATCCAAAATTGAAGTTTTCCATCTCTCACCCATCCCAACAAACCTTCTACCTTCACATATGCATCACCTGCTGTGGTCTGTTTCAGTGAATGGAACCACTGCCCTAAGGGAATAAATCTGGGCATGGTCCTTAACACTTTCTTCTGCTTCTCAACTTGGCCACCACCTCCAATGTCTAGTCCACAGGATCAGCAGGTTGCACAAATCAGGAAGCACTAGTTTATGTTCCAGAGGTGCCATTCACATAGGCTACAATGTGGATGTGTGCTCGTTGGAGGTAAGCCCTGAACGTGGTGACCCTGAATCCGTGGCCAAGTCTTGCCTAGCTTACTTCCTGAGTATTTCTCCACTCTGGTCACTTCTCTCCATCCTTGGCTAGCACTCTGTTTCAGGATACCATAATCTCTTGCCTCAATTTCCCTAATTCCAGTGTCCCATGCAACTGTTCTTCCCACAGTAGTCCAAAGTAAGCTTTATAAAATGCAAACCTAACGGTCAGGCTTCTATATAAACCATCACTAGATCCCAGGACCCTCAGGAAAAAGTCTTAACGTCCTTCCTCTATGATTCTGACCCTGCTTTCTCTCCCCCAGCTTTGTTTCTTACCACCATCCAGCTCACTCCATGCTCCAAAGTAGTTTCTCAAAACATAGCTTGTATTTTGCATCTGCTGTTTCCCATGATCCCTTGGTGTTACCTGTCATAGCATTTATCACACTGCATCTGTTTATCTGTACCTCCCAGTGCATTTTAGACTTTATGAAGGCAGAATCCACATTTACTTTGATCATAGTTGGTATTTCCAGTGCCTACCAGTGCCTGGCATTATACGTACACTCAACAAATATTTGTTACACTGAACAATGAATGAATCAAACAAAATTTTCACTAACATTAAAATTTTTAATGTTACTTTAAACAGAACACTGATAAAGATCAAACATTAAGGAAGAATTGTAAAAAGGTAAACTGAGCTTTGGTACTGTGTTCAGAAATGCCTTCTGTTAACACAGATAATAGATCTGCTGGCTGGGAGTAAAATCTTTCTTAAATGCATTAACACAAATTATGAAATGGTGAGAACTTGGGTATACTCTTATCAATTTACTGAACTCAGTGCAAATTAAAAAAGGACAGGGAGGAAGCTAATAATACATGGCAGGTATGGTGCTTCTATCAAGAGTGCAAAAAAAGTTATGATTTAAATGTTGCTATCAAGTTAGATACTATTACCAGTGAAGAACTAGATTTCTAGAAAGAAATCACTTGGAAAAGTTCTGCTTCTGTGACTTTATGTTAATTATATCACTATTATTATTAATAAAATAACCAAGAACCATGTAACAGGCACTGTATTAAATGCTTACATGAATTAGCACACTTAACCTTTCCAAGACCCTTTGAGGTGGGTATTTAATATAATTCTAATTTTACGTAAGAGGAAGTTGAAGTTTACAGAAGTTGAGCAATGTGTCCAGAGGCACAAGCAAGTTAAAGTACAGCAGATATATATATACTCAGGTCGTTTGATACAAAATTACTCTATTTACCACTGTGTTATTTTGCAGTAAGGTAACAACGTGACATTTCCTAAACACTGTACTTTATTCCAACAAATTATAGGAAGTCATCATTGTAATAATAACAATAGTAACTTGATATGTACTTATATATGGCCCTGTCCCAAACACAAAAATGTCTCATTCCTTTTATCTTCACAATCTTCCCATGAGGTAGAAACAATTAGTATACCCATTCTACAGATCAGGAAACCAAAGCAGTGATACAAATATAACTTTATTTGTATGCTAATGAAGCAACCTTATCAATATGGTTACAAAAATTCATGAAAATATAAAAATAATGTAACTTATGGGGCATTAAAGAATGTATCTAAACTTAACATTTAAAATGACTTACAGAATAAAACACTGATCTTTACAAGTATACTTCATAATTTGTATTTTTATTTTCAGAAAAGGACTTATAAATAGTTCACTTAAGTATATTTCTCACTAGTTAAATCACAATTCACTTTACAGTTAACTTATATCCAAAGACAGTCCTTTTCCTATATGATTTCATTTTCTTAAAAAGCAAAACAACACTATTTTCATAGAAAAAAACTTAACATATGAAAGTCAAAGACAATAATTTCAGTAAAAATGGAAATCAACCACCATATCTTTTCTTGAGTTCTTCAACAGAATTATCATTCAATCCTGATTTGTCTATATGATTGAATAACACATGTGCAACTGAAAAAGAAAAAAATTCATTATAACCCCTATTTTTAAAAACTAAGTAAAACAAAAATTAAAAGGAGTAATCAAATCTGTTAACACGTTGACCCCCCACTGTGGCTTGGGTGCCCCTGAGAAAACACAACTGTTACCCAGACTCGGGTGATATCGCAATCAGCGTGCTAAATACTTTTTACACTGCTAAAGCAATCATTAGGATTATTTACCAATTCTAATTTAGATATTTAAAAAGCCAACCTGAGAACAGAAAGTTATACAACAATCCAATGATGTTTCTTACCAGAATATTTTGCTTTAGCAGTAAGAAAATGTCCCCTACATCCACAAGAACATTAACTTTGCAGATTAAACATGATTCATTGTGCACTACCTTTAAGATTTTTGTCCTATGTAACAAGTGTAGTTTTATTTATGTAATATTTCAATGAACTGTTTTCCAAACTTAAATCATTTTATTTTATTTATTTATATTTGGTGGGGGGAGGTAATTAGGTTTACTTAGTTATTATTCTTAGTGGAGGTACCAGGGATTGAACCCAGGACCTTGTGCATGCTAAGCATGCACTCTACCATTTAGCTATACTCTCCTCCCCTAAATTATTTTATTTTAAAAGAAAATTTTACATCACTACTATAAATTGAAAGTTAGCAATATCCACAAAATCATGTTTGATAGGTGAGGTACACATTTTTATAATATGTAATAAAATACGTAATTATCAAAAGTTAAAAAAAGATTTGCCCGTGAGTCATTTAAAATCTTTATCTTTCATACTACTGAATGGTCTACATTCAACACTTTGGAAAACACTGTTACAGTTCATCTGTTCCTCAACATTAAAATTAGCTACCAGTTGTTAACAATAATGGCAATAATAAAAGACAACAGCAGCTCCTATTTACTGAATACGTAGTTACATGCCAGGAACCATTCTTGCTTCCCATGTTTAACTTAGCAGACAGTGGTGACCCAACCAAGACAGAACTGTTGGCAGGCCAGTTGGCAGGACCAACTCACACTCTTTGAGTAACCTGAAATTATCACATCACAGTGGCAGGAAGTCCATTCAATCAGTGCACTTACACTAAGAGGTTATTATTACTAAGCACTGTTCTACGCCCTGAGGCCTAAAGAACAAGGCAAAGTTCCTGCTGTTAGGGAGCTTTCATTCTATCAGGGAGAGAGAAATAATAAACAAATACATAAAATATTGTCAACGAGTTACATATTAGGAAGAAAACTACTGCAGGGTAAGAAGACAGAGGGAGAAAAGGGAGGGGAGGTGGGCAGTTACTCTGACTAGGCCAGGGGAGGAAAGGTGTCTCTGAGTGGACACTATTAGGTGGAAAGAGGAAGAGGCAGGGGGAGGACATGTGGGAGGATATTCCAGGCTAAGGGAACAGTCAAACGCAAGACCCCTGAGGCTACAATGAGATTAGCAGTTTTTTATATTAAAAAAACACACAAAGTCAGTGCGATGGGGCAGAATAACTGAAAAAAGTAATAGAAGATGAGATCAGAAGAGTAATAAGAAAGACAGGGGGAGGGTATAGCTCAGTGGTAGAGTGCATGCTTAGCATGTGCAAGGTCCTGGGTTCAATCCCCAGTACCTCTATTAAAAAAATATATAATAAATCTAATTACCTCCTCTGCCTAGGAAAAAAAAAACCAAAACAAAAACAAACAAACAAAAAAGAAAGTAGTATTTTCAGGGAATTTCAGGGACTGTTTCTGATTAAAGACAAAGCAGAAACTTCTTCTGGTTTAATCCTATTAAGAATCTCTCTAAATTACAGATCCACTTCCCTAAGTATAACAAAGAGCGTTTTTCTTAATGATTCAGACTCAGTGTCACCACTAAAAACAAAGAAGAAACAGGAGCCCAAAGTATACTTAGTCCAGAAGGTATCTGAAAATCATATACTGAGCTGTTGCTATTTTTAAAACTAAAAAACTGGTATGCCTGCATTCTAATGATTTTTCTTTTCTTCCTAAAACTAGAGTATAGCCTAAAACTCTGAGTACAGCTGACCTTTGTATAACACGGGTTTGAACCCCACAGACTCACTTACAGCAGGTATTTTTCAATAGTAAAAGCTGCTACATGATCCATGGTTGGCTGAATCCGTGGATGCGGAACCTCGTGTACGAGGACTGACTGTAAAATTGTACATGGACTTTCGACTGTGCGAAGGGTTGGCACCCCTAACCCCCACATTGTTCAAAGATCAACTATAATGGAAGTTTCTCCAAAGTTTGATTTTACTTAAATTAGGGTTCCCCAAAATTGACATTTTATGCCAAAGATTGTGATGTAGAATTAAGTAAAGGATCTAATTCTTCAGGCTCATCACCTGCCTTTCTTTACCCCCTAACTCTACAATCCAGCCACATGGCACTCCTTTTAATTTTCTGAGCTCAATTTGCTCTCTTGCCTCTGCACATACCCTCTTCATCTAACTCCTGCACTTTTTTGAGAATTCAGCTTAAATCAAACAAACTCAAGGAAATCAGCTCTTAAAGAATGGAGGACACCTTCCATGCACCCACGCCCAGTTACATGCGCCTGTGGCAGGGACTCTGTATATGTCCACCATTCCAGGAACTCAACCGTTACACCATGACCGCACTTTCAAGTAGAAGAGCCCAGATCATAAGCCTAGACTGCCTCAGTTTAAATTCTGGGTCTGACTTCCTACCTATGTAACCTTGGTCAGGTTCCTTAGCTCTGTGTGCCTGAGTTTCCTCCTTTGTAAAGGAAAATGGCAATGATACCTATACCTCACAATGCTACTGTCAGGATCAAACTGTTTAACTTTACTTAATTTAATTATAATTCAATTTAATTAGCTTAATTATAATTATTTAAACTTAACTGTGTGTACCTTGTACATAATTAACATTCAATAAATATTTGCTATCATTTGTTGAATAAATAAAGGAACACACAAGAATAAAAAGATATAAAAAAACTTTCTTCACAAAACTTACTTTTTTTCTCAGGTTCTGACATAAACATCACTGCCATATCAAACCTTTTTAGTTCAGAAAGTTTTTGTAAGATTTCAAAAATTAGTGATGGCTTTTCCTTCCTGAAATAATCCAAATAAAAACAAGTGATCAATTAAAAGTAGCTCATTTAATTATTTACTAAAGTAAGGTTTCTATGTAAGGTCTTCATTTATCACTTTCCCCTATACACTGTCTATATTTTAAGGGCTCAAATGAAGGGTTTTGTAAGTCCACTGAAAAAATTAAATCATTCTTAAATGTGAGGAATGGCAAACAGATGTTATTAACCTTCTATGATACTTTTCACTTCCATACTCTTTCTCTAAAAAAAACTTCTAAGTCCTTTTCCTCCTGATCATTTCACCTTTTATTGTTTGTAATTGTCATTTCTTTACAACTTCAGCAACAGTAAACTTTACTAGAGAGCCAATTTTTCTATATAAGAGGTATTAATATGACAGCAAAAAGAATAGATCTCCCAAATCACTAGAAATAGCTGAGCATTACAATATGAAGTATAACTAAACTTACTTACTCAATGTAAAAGTCATGCAGAATTTTAATGATTTGGTTGAATACATGTGGATCTAGATTTTTCTGAAACAACTTGGGATACAAGGATGGCTCAATTTGCTTGGGAAAAATAGAGAGAGTTAGAAAATTAAACTATGGCACTATTCCAAAATCACAAATTATTTATATAATAATTCTTAGGTGACTATTGTAAAGAATAACTACTATGCACTAGTACTTAAATAATAATAATGGAGTCACACTGAAATGTAACTCTGATTGAAGAATGGAAGTTAGAGGCACCATAAGATAATTGCTCTGTTCAAGTCAGAGGAAAGTCTCATGGAGAGATGTATACCACCCAAGAGAAACAGGCAACGTGAAAGAGCCCTTAAGGAGCAATAAAAAGAATTAGAGAGTTTAAAAATAGAATGATATAATATATTTGGAAACATTATATACTGCATAATTATAAGAGATTATTACTGTAAGTACACTTGAAATAGACAATGCTAAAAAATCCATTATTTGGTAAATTTCATATGATTTGATTCTTTTTCTTGAGCAAATAAAAGCTCATTTTCAGAAGAATGACTGACTAAATATTGCAAGCATTGCTTTGCACACAGAAGGCACTCAGTGTATTTTAGCTTCTTTCCTCATCCTGAAGGGATGAAGAATTAAGTTTAGGTCATAATATTTGAAATTAGATTAAATTCTGTTTTCTAATAACTTAACACAGAACCTATTTCCAAAGGGTCCCATATTGCAAATATTTAAAGTGGTCTGATCAAAGAGATATATGTATCAGGCAAGGGATAAGAGAAGGGCATTGTCTACAATCATTTTATACAAAAAACAAATACGACACTAGAATTATATAGTGACAAAAGAAGTTCTTTGATTTTTTACTTACAATAGAACTACTAGCTTCCTCCCTCTTACCTTCAAATACTGATATAGCATATCTGGAGAATTTTTCAGTTGTCTGAAATCAGATTCAAGCTGAAATGAGTTTGCAGGAACTGGAGGAATAACAGTCCTGATAAACTGAGCAGGTGTTTTGTCTACTTCTACAGAAATCTTCTCACTGTAAGACTGACATACATCCTTTTTCAAATTGACTTGAGGTCTGAAATATTTTAGAGGCATCAAATAATCAAAAAAGAACCACAAATAGTCAAAGTTTATATAAGGAAACATCAATAGAGACTTTTTTAATTTCTGACTTTATTAATACTATATAGTCTATTTATACTCTGCAAGTAGTAAATTCTTTCAGCTGATAATATATGTGTATTTTTGGCAAGACAGACTGCCCTTTCACAAATTTTCACAGGCTAGCTATGTAATGACTATTCTCATCAGTTGGGCTAACAGCCTGGCCACCTTTTGAGAAACAATTTCTATATACTGCGTTATGACCTCACATTTATTCACAACACAGCCTTCCACTCTGAATTATCTGAATTACCAGTTTCAAGAAAGATGTTCCAAGAAGGAAGAAATGCTTCCTCCTTTAAAAAAAAAAATTGCCTATTTAAAAGAGTTTTCCTACAATCTATATACTATCACTCTAAACAGAACTACTAAAATTCAAAGCTAAAAAAACCCTTTTAATAGGACTGTTGAGTAGCAATGCAAGAATATAGGAATAAAGTTTCAATACCCCAAAGTAAACAATTAATCCATATCTTTCATATTCTCATCATTAGAGAAATGCATGACTATTTTTTAAATTCCAAACAAAATTTTAAAAGCCCACAAATAATCTTAGTATTAACAGCTAGAAAAATGATAATGCCTAAATTCTACACTGTTCATGTAACTTCCTTTTAAAAAACTAAACATTCTCATTCACTAAGTGAAACATATTTACCGGAGTTCTGGAAAAGAAAATGCATTAAATCAATTTGTTCAAGATACTTGCTCTTGTCATCTCTAAATCCCTAACTATGGTAAAGGATTAGTGATCATTCCTTCAGCAAAATCCCTTATGGCTAAGTAAAAAGAAAGGGAAAAAAAACTAGAATGTGAAGCTGGATTGTTCAATTACAGTGATAAGAACAAACTAGAAGTCTCATCAGTAATACCAATTTTCTAATGGAATTATTACCATTCTAGATGATTATGAAAAAGACGATTTCTACTTACTCCAGAGCTGAAGTATCACTGATTTCTTCTATTTTCAATACTTTTGCTTTTGGAGTATCACTTGTGGGCACGAGGTCCTCTTGGCTGGAGCCCTTCTTACTGGCAGCGCCTGCAGCTGCTAGTACGTTTGCTCCACTAACAGGAGTGCGCTCTGGAGCAGCAGCAGTGCTATCCGGCCCATCAATAGTCTGTATCAAATTACCAGTTTCTTCAATAATAACCTTCTTGAGTGGTTTCTAAAACAATTAAAATCAATTCTTTACATCAACATACAAATGTTTCCAATTTTCAGGTCACAAATTAAAAGGTTACAGTGTTCTTACAGCCAACATCCCAGTATAAGTAAATTCAATTTGGAGTCATACTGCCTGAGAATACAAAGAATAAGAAGATTCATGGCACCTGTCCTAAGTAGGTCTAAATGGGGGAAAGAAGATGCATAGATAAATAATTACAAGGCAATGGGATACACTATAAAAGATGAAGGCACAAAATGCTTAAAGAACACAGAGGAAACAAGATAAAAAAATGACAGCAGGGGAGCTTCACTGAAGAGGTCACAGGAGTGGCAGTGTGGAAGGGTACAGCACCGCCAGTGGAAAGATGTAAAGTCCAGTGGGGCGGGTGCAAAGGGAAGAGTAATGGAGACAAGGCCTGAAAGACTGCTGACAGCTTACAAAGGGACTTGTGTGCCATGTCAAGGCGTTTGGAGTTTATCCTAGAGGCAATAAAGCCAAGAGAAAACATGACCAAACTGACAGCAGTATCGTGGGCTAACTGAAGGCAAGCAGAACAAGGCCAGACAATAACCAGCATTCTGTATGAAAGAGACTAACATTAAAACCTAAGTGTATCCTCCACATATCTAGCAGCTGGATAAAACCAGCCCGGGATTAAAGATTCGCCAAATAATATTCACAAAGTTGGTAACTAGTTGACCATAATAATGGTTTTTAATTTAATAAAATAGCATTCACTATTTATTTCAAATCATTACAGGTGTCAAACATTTTCAATTTCTTCCTAAGTTTACATGTCATACATACTCTTTTATTTTTAATAAGAAACTTCCTTCAGTATACTCTTAAGTGTTCATTCCAACTATACAGCTGAATTTTATATCAAAAAGTTGTAAATATTAAAAATTTTGACCTATATACTAAACTCAATGTTAAAACCACATATTCTATTAGCATAGCTAAGATAAGACCTAATGGTGACAACTAAGTGTTACTGGATGAATGCAAATAAAAAAGCTATTAAAAATTTGTTAACAGAATCTTGTTAGCAGTTCTATCTTAAAGGATAACCATGTTAAGCTAACTTTTGCTTTGCTGAGAAATATTACCAGTAATAGTGTTCTATCAAGACATTGACCAAGAACAGACATGTGTTAGTGTTAAAAAAAAAATAATGTTATAGAATATAAAAAAAACTATAATTACTGAATTATATCAATGCAGTCCCATTTAAAACCAAATCCTTTCTTTGACAACAGATGTGTAAACATGATCCTAAGTAATGAACTTCCTAACAGATGACCTCTGTTAAGGGTAGACCAGAGGGTACTGAGAGCTGCTCAATGCTACTGATAGTGGCTGGGAGGGATGGGGAGTGACTGCACACTGGTAACAGGAGTAAAACACAAAAGATACCACTACAGAAAGATGTAAGAAAATATGAAAGGATCAATTCATCTCTTCCTTTAAATTAAGATTTTGAAGCATAACATTTTATTTAGCTCTCTATTATGACCATTTCAAGAAAAAGAAAAGAGAAATAATAAACAAAAAGAATATGAAAAGGAATATATATGTGTATAAATGAACCACTCTGCTGTACAACAGAAATTAACACTGTAAATCAACTATACTTCAGTAAAAATAAACACAGAATAAACAGAAAGGGAGAAAGAGAAGGAGAAGGATCAAGTAAAAAGGCGAAATTCTGATACGGGAAAACAGGAAAATGAAAATAAATAATACAAAATAAAATATTTTAGCAGAGACTAAGAGATCTTAGTCTTCCAGGTACTACCACCCTATCTGGGAAACCCAGGCCCCAGCCGATCTCCATTACTGCTCTCCTGTACTCTTTCTAGAGAAGATCCCCCTGGGCTGCCAGTCCTTGAACATGGGATATAGGCCTAGCCTCTCACTTGAATAAAGGAACCCCAGGACTTTCTCTCAACTTCCTGGGCCTCCCTTTATGTCCTGGCCACTTTCGTCAGTGACTAGGTGGTCTCACGTATATGTGGCTGAAAAGGAAATTAACATTTTTTTCACCTGAAACTGTCTTAGCATTAATGGACATCATTTCCTTTCATCCCAACTAACCTGGAAGTTATTCTCAATTTAAGTAGAAAAAGTAAGAATCACACAGGGATTAGCTGACTTGCCTAAGATTTTAAAGTTTATGAAGTGGGGTTCAACCCGACTCTTAAACGCATCATACCAAACTGCAGCTTCTGTTTTTTTTAAATAATGTCCACTTTTTTAAAATGGAGACCTATTACAAAAATAAACAGCAATTTTTTCCCCTTCCCACTAGGACAGCGATTTTGTTTATGTTGGATCAGTTTCAAAATGGATCTCTTAACTGATGGAGGTGTTTTATTTTGTTTTGAGATCCAGCCACAAAAGATTCAAAGTTATGCTGCATTTTCACAGCTATTAACATAAGTTGATTTTTAAAGTGAGGGAGATGAGAATCCCACAGATTTATAAAAGCTGTTTCAGGTGTACTGGCCATGGGATGTTATTATATAAGCAGACATCTGACCTACGACATGGCAATGTCTTTATAATTATGAACAGCGAAGTCTGACAAACGCTTTTTTTTTTAACTTTTGAATTAACTTTTGTTACAAAGTTTTACAAAGACATAAAAGTTTAAAATCACACTGAATTAAACATTTAATCACCTTTATTGTAAAGAACAGAGTAACAGAAAATGAATATGATGTAAAAGAATGAATATAATGTACGAAAGCAACTAGATTTATGCCTGGCACGTGAAACAAGCGCTGTCTCAGAAAAGCTCCGGAATAAAGTCAGAATAAGAACCCTAGACAAGTACTAAACTAAGAATTCCTCTATCTGCTACTAACTTGAAATACAAACTTCGCAAAACACTTTTAACACTTTCTTTCCCTCACCTCCTTCTTTTCTAAAAAGAGAATAAAAATACCTGCCCTGATTTCCTTCTAAAATTGTTATTTTTCTCAAAGCATCATCCAGGGGTAACAGTTACTTCCGGGGGCAGGGAGAGGATCATGATCAGGGAGGGGCACTCAGGGAGATATTCTGGAGGCTGATACTTTTCAATTTTTCTGACTGGGTTGGTGGTTTCATGGGTGTTCACTTCATAATTATTCTTTAAATCTTAATTTGTCTTGTGTACTTTTCTGTATATATTTTATTTTTCATAATTTCTATATATAGTACTATGTAAATGTTAGAAACTACTACTGAGTCACATTATATATTTATTTGCCTTAAATAATTCAATTTTAAGGTTCCAGCATAAAACTGCTGAATTTTACCAGCTACTCTTTCTGTTCCAATACTACTGGAAAAAGCTGACTTTGCCGGACTTAATGACAAACAGTATGCATACCAAAACCAGCGTGCAGTGTATACTCTTTTAAGGACAGTTTTGCCTGTACAGGCATACCTCACAGATACTGCAGGTTCGGTTACAGACCACCACAATAAAGAGAATATCGCAATAAAGCAAGTCATAAATTTTTTGGTTTCCCAGTAAATATAAAAGTTATGTTTTAAAAAAAGTTATGTTTACACTATACTGTTTTCTATTAAGTGTGCAATAGCATTCTTAAAAAAATACACACCTTAATTAAAAAATACTTTATTGCAAAAAAAGGCTAACCATCTTCTGAACCTTTAGCAAGTTATAATCTTTTCTGCAATACTAACAAAGATCACTGACTACAGATCACTATAACGAATGATATTAATGAAGAAGTTTGAAATATTGTGAGAATTAGCAAAATGTGACACAAAGACACTAAGTAAGCAAATGCTATTGGAAAAATGGTGCCAACAGACTTTCTCAACACAGAGTTGCCACAAATCTTTGATCTATAAAAAACGCAGTATCTGCGAAGCACATAAAAACAAGGAATGCCTGTACCAGATTTTTGCAAAAGTGCTAATTTTAGATCAACCTAACCCAACACAGGATATCTCAAATAAAAATAGTAACAGAAATAAAAAATATTTGATTACTACAAAATGCAAAACTATTTCAAATTCCTTTAAAATCAGAAAATATATAGAAATATTTATAGTGTTAAATTAAGTCACTTTAAAAAGTAATCCCAGAACTCTGAACAGCTCAATTTTCCCCAATTTTATTACGTCAGTATTCCTAAGAAATATTTTTTAAAGATTCTAAAAATGGCCCTAGGAAGAAATTTCAACATTTCTTTTAAGAGTTTATCAATTCAACAGTTTGTTTCCAACTCTTTTTTTAATTTTTTTATTGGTTGATTTACAGTGTTAATTTCAGGTGTACAACAAAGCAATTCAGTTATACATATATATACCTATGTATATATAAACACACATAAATTTTCAGATTCTTTTCTGTTATTGCTTATTACAAGATGATGAATACAGTTTCCTGTGCTATACAGCAGGCCCTTGTTGTTCATCTATTTTATATAAAGTAGCATGTATCTGTTCATTCCAAACTCCTAATTTATCCCTCGCTCCAGTTTGTTTCCAACTCTTAATACTGATATTAAAATAACAAGGAAAAAAATTAAAGAAAAAGGGCTTTACTTACAGTTGACCCAAGATGAGATGGATTATCAGTGGGTTTTATCACGTTTTGCCTTTGAGTAGAATCAAGAAAGACATCATCCCAGTGTCCTTTCTCAATTAATTCCTTGAAAATAAATTGGTAATCATGATTATCAAAATATTCTCAAGTTAACTATGCAACAAATAAATGTGTTTATGTTTCAGAAAGCAAGACCATATTTTGGTGGAAAGAATACATTACCTTTTTAATTTTGGAAAGTTCAGTTACTGCTTGCTTATTTCCAGGTTCCAGAAGTAAAACAGTTTCAAAATCTAAAATGAATTAAGAAATATACTAGTGAAAATACTTTTTGGAGTTCAAGACATGTTATATTTAGTTAGTAACCCCATATTCATCTCAAGAAGTTTTACTCAGGATGCTAGGGAACGGGTGAACAGTAACAAGAACTAACGTTTACCGAGTGCTATTTTAGTTGCTTTATATGAATTCCCATGTAACCCTCACTACAACTCCACTTCACAGATGATACAACTGAGGCCTAGAGGTCATCTAACTTACCAAAACTCACACTGTTAACAAACGACAGCGCAATTCAACAAATGTAAGATAGAATCTAAGAGAATTCCATTTAAAGAAATATTATTCAACCTTAAAAAGGAATCAAATTCTGATATATGCTACAACATGGATGACCCTTAGAGACATTATGCTAAATGAAGTAAGCCAGACACAAAAGGACAACTACTGTGTAATTCTTCTTATATGAAGGCACCCCAAACAGGCAGATTCAGAGACAAAAGGAAGAATGCTGGTTACCAGGGGCTGGAGGGAAGGGGGAATAGAGTGTTACTGTCAAATGGGGAGTGTTCAGAACAGAATGATGAAAAAGTTCTGGAGATGTATAGTGGTGACGGTTCACAACAGTGTGAATGTACTCAAGGCCACTGAACTGTACACTTAAACATGAGTTGAAAGAGTAAATTTTATGTTATGACTATTCTACCATAATAAAAAAAAAATGCATGGTCTACAGCTGAAGCCAGATTTAAACTGTCAGATTTAAAAGAACACATCAAAAAACAAAGGCTGAAAATCAATTATGTAAGTAATTAAGTCAAGAAGTTAGAAAATAGGCAAATTAAACCAAAAGACAGTTGAAGGAAGGAAATAAAGGTAGAAATAAATAAAAAGAAAAAACACAAGAGAAATAATCTGGTTCTTCAAAATGACTAATAAAATAAATACTTAAAAGATCATGAAAAAATAACGATAACCAGTAAGAAAAAAGGGGGGGGGGGGCACCACTACAGATCTTACACTAGCCTCCATCTCCTTGTTGCTGATTCTCCTCCTTTTCTTTTCATTCTTGCCTTTTTCTTGCTTTTTCCTTTCTCACCTATAATTCAAATTTTTCAATAATTTTGATTGGCAATTGGCCAGATTGTACTATATACTATTAAAAGATAATCAGGCCCACTTTGGAAGTTGCATTCCTTCAGATCTGCAAACTCATTCATAACCTAAACTGTGAAAGAAAACATACATCTCTAAGTTCTGTATCCTTGAACTGTGGGAAGGCTATGCAAATCTCTGCTTCTATGACTTGGGAGTCTCAACAGGATAAGGGAGTGCCGCTTGTTACAAAAATAGTCGTACCTTGTTTGGCCTCATTTAACTTTCCCAAAAATGTTCTTGCAGTTCCTCTTCTGGCAAAAGCTTTAGAATATGAGCCATCTAATAAAATAGCTTGTGTGCAGTCTTTTTCAGCCTCTTCATACCTATGAAACATGACAACATTCCCAAGTAGAAAAACACAGCTTACAGAACTTCATATAAACTGAGGTTCTAAATTAAAAAACATGCATAAAATTTCAATTACCAACTCCCAAATCTGTGTTTGAGGGTAAAAGATCTATTTTTTTAATTTTTCATTCTCATCAAATCTTGGAGTCATCTGGTAAGGAGGGAGAAGGTATCAGATTAAAGGAAAGTCAGGAATGAGTCTGCTGGTAGGACGGAGTCAATGATGATGAGACATGAGTAGCGCGGACAAAAGCACACCACTGCTGACAGCGTGCCTGTCCTTTACCTCTCACTGCTTACAGGCACTACACTAACACTTACCTCTGGCATTAACTTTCCAACCAAACTTCATTGATACTTACCCATAGTATACATCACTTAAGGAAAACAACACACACAAAACCCAGAATTCACTATATATGTGAGAGCGTATCTTCTGATACTTCTCATACATTCTACTCAGCCATGCAACTAATGATCAATTCAGCCTAACTGGGTATTGCTTTACGAAAACAAAAAGCTAAGAATATCTAAAAAAACAAAGAACAGGAAAAAAAGTGAGATCCTCATATATATTACAATGACATTAATGAATTATTGTGAATTTATTTGGCAAATAATGGTATTGTGGTTATGGATGAAATATCCTTTAGGAATGAGATACCATAATACTCATGATATACTTTACAGTAATTCAAGGGAAACAAAAGCTGAAACAAATATGACCAAAAAAGGTATATGGCTTGTGAAAACTAGATGATCTGGTACATAGAGTTTATTATGTTACTTTCATAAAAGTTTGAAAAGTTTCATAATGAAAAGAATTTACTTCATTTTTCAGTGAGAGGGAAAGATTACGTTTGTGTGTGTGCATGTCCATGACACAAAAAATTTATTTTTTGCTTGTCTGATTATACCATTCTCCCATCAAGATACTGCATGGCTCCCACACTTCTCAGGATAAAGTCAAGCTCCTCTGCAGAGCACAAAGTCAAGGGCCTGCCTGACTCTCCAGCCTTATATCTGCCATCATATGGACCACCTGCCCTTCCCAGGAGGCACCATGAAAGTTCCCACTCCCGTGCCTTTGAACCTGCACTGGGACACTCGACTTGTTTTTTCACCTCACTAACTCATACAACCCCTTTAGATCTTGGTTCAATTTAAACTCCTGTTTGAAAAGTTGCACCTTCCCTTGTTCCTCATCTAGTCTACAATATCTAACAGCTGTCACCACGTAGTAAACTTCTGATATTAACTGTGAATCAAAAAGACACAGTAGAAAAAGATACAAAAAAGAGTCATATAGTTCTTTAAATTTAAAATATACTGTTAACTTGTTATAATACATTTATGGCATTATCAAATAAAGCAATAAGACTAACAATAAATTAGAGCTCTCATAAATGTGGATATAATTATTCTTGGCATTAGTCAAACCTAAATATCTAGGCCTTACAATTTTAAATCATATACAATTCTTAAATAGCAAAATGCAAAATTTTCGTAAGTTAGCAAGATATGCAATGATTTTACCCTGGCTAATCAAAATAATTCATCTTTACTGTTTCTGCTAGCTTCAATGAGGTTAAATATAAACCAAAATTTACTTCTATGACAGGGGTTCTGAGCCTGAGATCCTTTGAGAGATCTGAAAACTTGAATGGGAGAAATATTGTATCCTTATTTTCATTAACTTTCAATGAAATGTAGCTTTCCTTTCAATTATAACTGCAGGTAACAAACCATAGTACCTACGACTTTGTTAGCAATAAAAATTACAGATATTTTCATATCACATTACATTTGTTACAGGTATCTTTGAGATATCACAACTATTTCAGATATACAGTAGTAATTTAACCCGCATTTTATCTGCATGTGATCACAGCATCCCTGTTTATAGACACTCCTATGTCACAGCTGGTCAACTACCAGGCACCTCTGCACCTAGCAGCCACTCAGATGTCAGAGTGAAGCCATATATTATCACACTGGTAACATAATCATCTGTGCTGCTTTCTGGGCATTCTCTATCCACACTTACTGACTGATTAGTATATGAAAGATTTGTCAAAGAACATCCCAAATTCTAGTGGCTTTATTCAAACTTTCACAATAATATTTCTTTAAAAAAATGTCTAACTTGCCTGTTTTTTAAATGTAATTTCTCATTTTGCAGAGTGAATTTTTAAAAGTAAATATACCAGTATACCACAAATTTTAATATTTCTAAAACTGTATTTCAGTATAGCTGGTATCCTCTGTAATCCTAAATGTGTAATTATGCATTTAAACATACTATCTTGAGAAAGGTACACCACGCAGCCAAAGCAGTCTCTGGCACCAAAAAAGTTTAGAATCCCTACCTGTAATAGTTACAGGATTTTTTAATTCTGTTACTAGTGTGTAAATAATTATATAACAATAGATAAAAAGAAATGTAAGAGACAGTTTCTGTCATCAGATATTATCCTGCTGATTATCCAGCTTGGAGCCCTTGAGTCCATCCAGAAATATGTGGTTAGTATCACAGGACCAAGCTGTAGCTGTATACGTAATCAAACAGCAGTTTTAATGACAGTAACTCCCTTTTGTTATATAGGTATACACTTCCACATAAGATTCTGCCCAAAGGGTTCTGGGGTTAAAAATAATTTTCAAATCACTAATTCAGAATAACATAAAGCAATTAAAGAGGTGTTAAACTGTGTAATGCCAGGCCGTTAAAAGTGGAAAAATATTAACAATAGTTAACATCTACTGAATATGTATGACACATAACACACACACACACACAATCTCTCTCTCATTTAACTTTAATGCTTAAGAATAAATGAATTAGGAGGTGGGTAAAGGTCCATGGTAGAGCACATGCTTAACATGCAGAAGGTCCTTGGTTCAATCCCAGTACCACCATTTAAAAAAATAAAAATAAATAAGTAAACAAAGAGAAATGAATTAAATTCAAACTCACCCTTTAGCTACAATGCCAATTTATGGTAAATTTCATTTTCATTCTGAAAAGAATTAAAAGTAACCAATACTTACTTCTGAATCTTCAGATACGCCATTGCTCTGTTAGCTGGAAGAAGGGCATAAGCACCATCTGCTGCCATCCCTCGAGTATAGCATTCAATTGCTCTTTCATATTTCCCCTCTTTGAAAAATGCATTCCCCTATCATTTTGGAAAGAAGTATGGATAAGAATTTTAAAATATGCAAAAACATTAGTTGAATTCAAAGCTGAAGAAACACTGCAAATACACTCATCAATATTGTATCAGTAATTAAAGTATGTTTTAATTGTTAAAAATCCATGATACAAGGGAAGGGAAATAGATCAGTGGTAAAGCACATGCTAAGCATGCATGAGGTCCTGGGTTCCATCCCCATACCTCCAACCAAAAAAAAAGAATTCATGATACATGTTTTAGAATCTGTTAGTTTGGGTTGTTTCTTATAATGATGTTCTCCTTTCAGTACTCAAAAAAAAAAAGTATACTACTGTATTACTTTGCAGCATTAACCGTTTTACTAATTAAAGATTGGACAAAGCTTAAATTTAAAAAAACATTTTAATAAATATAGGCCCAAATATTACACTCTTTAGTTATATTAGAATCCATACAAAAGAATTTCATAACTCAAATAATTTTTGTGAAAGAACAGAGTACCAGACCATATAACTCCTTCTTTAGTAACATTAAAATGCCTAAACATAAGATAAATTAAACTGTATTAGAATGTATACTAGATTTCATTGTAGCATTTATTTATAATCAGAGTCAGATATAATTCAATCAATAATCATTCCATAAATATTTATTAGGAATCCTCTGTGGGTCCATGAAAGGCTATAAATATGTTAAATTCCAGCCCAAGACTTCTAAAGAAATATTGATCAGAAATAGTCCAGTGTGAACTAATGAAAAGTAAATAAGAACAAATTATAATTTATTTCTGTGTTAAATTTATAACTAACTATATGTAAATATATCAAAATGTTCAAAAATTGTTTCTTAAACTTCAATACATTTTTTAAATTATGTATTAAGTCATCAATTACTCAAAGTTTTAATTAGTAGGCACCAAAGGTTTTAGTATATTTAATTTTAGTTCCTACTAAAGAAAAAGTTTAATATAACATTAGGAAAGAAAAAACTGAAACACAAAAAACTACAATTAATCTCAGCAAAACATATATATTATATGCTGGAATCCTTCTGGATTACCCGATCTTTCTCTGAAATGGCCTGTTGTTTATTCTGTTGTTCTTCAATTTGTTTTTTCTCTCCCTCAGTTGTCTTAATCACTGTGTCAGCTTCCTTCGGATATGAGTTTTCTTTGGAAGTTAAAGCCTAGGAGACAGAGCAGTCAGCTAAAATAAAACAAGTAATGCAAAATGCATATATATTTGACTTTAAAATAATAAATTATTCAAATATATTAGAATTCCTGCCACATTTCAAATAATTAAAATAATACTATTTACTCTAATTCAAAGTCTTTCTACTTATTAAAATAAAAAGCAAAAAAAAAGTAATGTGTATCTTATTCCAATTAAAATAATTAGTATTCATAAAGATAGTTGTTCATTTATTTATTCAACAAATATTTACTGAATTTCTACACTGTTCTAGGAATGATTTTCAAAAATAAAGTAATTGAGACCACATCACCAAAGCTCTCAAATTTAATATTCATCATTATTTGACATAGGACAAAACACAAAAATATACAATATAGTTCACAATTATTATCAAGTTGATATATTTACCAACAGATTTTATGTGCAATAAGTAATGGCAATATTTAAAAGCAGATTTTCCCTAATTGTCACTTTTTCCTCAAAGTTTCAACAGATGGCAAAATAATTATAATTCTGATTCAACAGCAAAGTGAAAGGAATGTGTAACTGTTCAGTATCATTTGACAGCAAATTTCACATTTAATATCTACTTTTTTTACTGTTAAAACAAATCAGCATTTTTGTGCCATATAAACCATAAAGATAGAGCATGTTTAAAAAACTACAAAATCAAAGAAATAAGCAAAAATTTGGTACAAAAATTACAGCACAAGCCAAAAAAGAAAAACCAGTGGGTTAAAGAAAAAATAATTCTGTCATCTGGGAAAAAGTAAAGCAACTGTGGTACTAAAGATCTCAGACAACTTTTTAGATAATGAATAATTAAGAATTTTTAATATCACTATACCACCTCTAGCTTATAAATGTGTTTAGTAAAAAACTTTATAGCATAAAGAATTAAAATTAGAAAAAAAATCTATATTACATAATATACAGTACAAAGTCTATGCAAAAACCTTTATCAAATAAAGGTAATAAATTGGGAGAGGGTATAGCTCAGTGGCACAGTGCGTGCTTAACACGCATGTGGTCCTGTGTTCAATCCCCAGTACCTCCATTAAAATAAATAAATAAACCTAATTACCTTTCCCCTCAAAAAAAAAAAAAAAAAAAAAAACCAAAGTAACAAATAACGCACTTAATTTAAATAACTACAATTTACCTGATTAATTTTCCTGAGCTCATTTGTAGCTTCAAAGTTATCTGGTTCCAGTTCTAACACTTTTTCATAATCTGAGTAAAAGAGAAGATAAAGAATATTCGAAAGATACATGGTATTGAGAAACCTCTATAAAACAATAACCATATACTACATATGACAAATAGGTAACTATCCTTTAACAAAATTAAGAGGAACTAAGAAATACTAACATTATGCTTACTGGACTTCCTCCATCCCCCAAACTTTGACAGAATCCTTGTGACATATCACCTTCTTCCACGAGTCCTAGGAAGGATACTTGCTATCATAAGGTATACTTCACCACACCAGGAAGGAGCACAATCTTTCAGACAACAGTTTTATTTAGATTTTGTGATTTATACTACACAGACCGATTTCATGGAATAATAAAAGGCTTAGAACTTACAAATAAACAAAAATGTGTTAAGAGCTCTTACATGTATTACCTCTAGCCTTACAATAAGCAACAAGATGTTTTAATTCCTATTTTACAGATGAGAAACTGAAAAATCAGAGAAGACACATAATCTTCCCCTGGTCACACAGCTAATACATGGTCAACTGAGAATCTGAACCAAAATCTAATCGGTGGCAAATAATGCGCTCTGTTCCCAAAATATCAAGGTATGTTTTAAATTGCAAAAATGAGTTTTATTCAATATACAAAAATCTCTAAAGGTAACTGTGATTATCTAGTATTCTTTGTATAGTATCAGTTAAATTAAACTATTAAATAATTTTTTAGATAATGATGACCTGGAAAATATTAATACCTTTTTTGGCATCCTCTAATTTTTGCAAAGCAAATCGAGCAGCACCTCGCCTTGCATAAGCCTTTGTGTAACTTCTATTCAAGGCAACTGCTAAATTACAATCAGACTCAGCAACAGCAAACCTGCAATTTAAAAAAATTAAAGTGAAGTTAATAAAAATCATTTGTGAAACCAAAACTTCAAAATTTGTTTCTGAAATCTCTGAAAAGGGGATTCACTTCCCAACTGAAGGCATGTTTCCCACCTCCTTTTATTTAACTAAGCCCACTAAAATCAGTAATTCCTGATGGTACTCCCTTTAAAGCAAAGAACAAGAATGCCCATTATCAATGTTTTTTCTCAGCACTGTACTCGAGGCTCTGGCCAATGCAGTTCCCTAAGAAAGAAAAACAGCTAAAAATTTTAGAGTGGAAAGGAACAAAACAGACACTGGCAAATGATATGATGGTCCACCAAGAAAACTCAAAACAATCTAGAGACATTGTTAGAAATAATGAAAGTTTAGCCAAGTGGCTACTTTACTACAGATCAGCAACAAAAAACAAATAAATCTAACAAAAGATGTACAAGATCCATAAGCAGAAAATTGCAAGACTGTCTTCAAAGACATTAAAGACTTAAATAGAGCAACTTCACATTCATCTGTTATAAGGCACAAAAACAAAACAATATAATTCTCCCCAAACTCATCTATAAATTCAGTGCAATTGTAATCAAAATTTTTCAAGGAATCTGACAAGATGCTTCTAAAATTTGTACTTTTAAGTAAAAGTCCAAGAATACCCAACATTCTTGCAGAATACTAAGGTAAGAGAACATGTCCTATACCAATTATCAAGACTTCTTACCACACTGTAGCCATTAAACATAGCGTGGAGTGGTTATTATAGTAACAGACAACAGATCAATGTAAGGAATAGATCGATGAAAGAGATCCATGCAAACCTGACAAATGACAATGGTGTAACTGCAAATCCATGGGGAAAGCATGGACAGTCAATAAATAGGGCTGGAACAACTGGGCTATTCATATGAAACGACATGAAATTAGAATTCTACCTTCAGCATATATAAAAGGACTTAAGTGTGAAAAACAATCATAAGTTTTAGAAGAAAATATAGGAGACTATTATGAGTGCAGAGACAGAAACTATTTTAACAAATCATATTTTAAAAAGTGCCAACATATTTTAAAAAATCCATAAATGAAACACATTAAAATTAAGAATTTCTGATCATCAAGATTCCATAAAGAAGAAAAGGGAGATCAGCCACAAATTGGGAGAAGAGAATTACTATAAATAAACACTAAAGAATTTGTACCCAGAATAAAGAACTCTAAAAAAGCAATAATAAAACAGCCTAACAGAAAAATGACCAGAAGACAAAACAGGCAATTCACAGAAAATAATTAAATAAGTGGTGAATAAATATATAAGAATATGCTAAGACCACAATGAATTACCATTTTATACTCCATAGATTGAAAACTCAGAAGCCCAATTATACCAGTGTTGGTAAAGATATGGAACAGGTGTTCTTACACACTGCTAATCGTACAACTACCTTTAGAACAACTGGTCACCAACACATTTAAAGTTGAACATGTGCACAGCCTATGACCCAGCACCAAGACACATGTACAAAAGTTTTCACAGTATCACTATAGTTAAATAAGAAGGGAAGGAGGATGGGAGGCAGGAAGGGGGAGGGGAGAAGGAAAGGATGAAAAGGAAGAAAGGAACCAAAAAACAATCCAGCAACTGGAGAATGGATATGTAACGGTATACTCCTAAAAAGGAACTGTATATAACAATGAAAATGAGAGATCTACAGCTATATGCAAAATATGAACAAATCTTAGAAATATACTATTCAAAGAAATAGACAAGCCACAGAAGACCACATTTACCATGATATACTTTTAAGCCTCAAAAATAAGCAAAGTTGTACAGTATGTTACTTAGGGATATATACACATATAATGAACTTTTTTAATCAAAAGAATAATAAAAAAGAAAAAAATTTAAAAGAATGATATATAACTCAAGATAGTGGTTTAACTGGGAGGGTTACAATGGTCAGGATATGCAAAAGAATATCAAAAGGTACCTTCAAAAATAATAATGTTCTGGTTTGAACCAAGTTGGGTGGGTTCATGCAGATTTATTTAAAATTATTCTTTGTCACATATATTGTAGATATCAAATACTATAAAATATAAATATTGCCCTAATTTGGATATTAACAGCATAAGTTTCAAAGACCTAAATATGCTATTTAAAATATTTGTAGATACTACTACTATAATAAATAATAAAGTAGATAAACAACAAGGTCCTACTGTATAGCACAGGGAACCATATTCAATACCTTGTAATGGCCTATAACAAAAAAGAATATGAAAAGGAATATATGTATAAATGAATCACTATGCTGTACACCAGAAATTAACACAACATTGTAAATCGACTATACTTCAATGAAAAAATAAAAATAAAATAGTAAAAACTCAGACACCAATATAATTCATATTTCCAAATAATAATTAAATAATAAGAATGTCCTCCTTGATGGTACTCTTTTTTTAAAAATTCTTATGATAGGTCAGTTCCCTGCTTAGGATAAGACCATACACATTTATGCTCTTCAACATTAAGTATGTATTTAAAGGGTCAGTATGACTTAAACAAAAATTGGAACATATTTTAAGTTTACTATAATAAAACTTCTCTATGTTAAATAGTGGATAAATTTTTCAAAATAATGGAGGAAAATTAATTTTAAAAATGTTTACCCAGCTACCGTTTTTTTTTCCTGTGAATTAGGTAAAGAGCCTCATTACTCAATTTTTAGAGGAGGAACACCTCAGTAAAGTAACTTATAAAAGCATGGTTTGAGCATCTGTGTGAGAGCACAAACCTGGGTTAACAAACCTTGATATTGTAATAATTGCTGTACCAAATCATATTCTCACCCTTATGTATTCTCACCTTTATGTAAATACGTAAGAAATGTATAATCAAAACCAATGCTTTCTATATGTCATTATACTGCTACTTCAAAGCAAAATGCCCAAAAGCACAAAAGACTAAAGTCTCAATACCAGTCATCACCTTATCTATGGAACTTAGCTCAGTTGCCTTGAAGCTGCTTTGCTAGCAGGAATCTGCTACAAACTGTCTCCTCACCGTAAAAAGCAGAGACATGCTTTGCTTGCTTTGCTCAGTTCGAGGTCATAGATTCAGGGCTGCTTGTGCTTATGGAAAACCATAACTCATCCACTCGTCCCTTGCCCTGACTGGCAGGACACGCTTTGCTTATCAGGCATAGATGGATAGCGTAGGCTGCCCTTGCTCACAGAAGACTGCGACTTAGCCCTTAGCTGGGAACAGCTGGGCTGCTTCCCATGCTTAGACGATTTCTGACCATTGTATAGAGACTCTGTGGTGGTCTGGGTTTTCATTATCAATTATTTGGAACATGTAACCTTGCTCATGATTGTTTGAGGCTTACAATAACTGTTTGTACTATCAATATTGTAACCTTCTCTCTAAATTTCAATTTAGATTATAAAGTTTCTGTTTTTCACCAACTGAAATTGCTGACCTGCATCCCTGCACATACACCATGCCCCTTACTCATTCCTATGACGTTATTTCACTTTGCTCTGACTATTCTCAATAAATACAAGAGTTTTGGAGGAGCTCGGGGAGTCAGTCTCTGGCTCCTTCTCACTCTCTCGAGCTGATAAAGTCTTGAGAAATTTCATTCTTCCGTGGTGGGACTTTTGCTGGACAAAACCCACGACGAACAGAACCCACACATCTGGATGTTTAAAATGGCTTAAATAAAAGAATTCAATAAAAGGGAGTGAGTTATAAGAATTTATACTTGAAAAGAAACGTAATACTTTCTCAAGCATTCCCACACATTTTATCACGAAACATTTTTCTAAAAAACCAGTCTCCATACACACATAAAAACATTCACACACATTATGGAAATTCCTTACTTTTTCAGTCTAAAGTATGCAGACGCTCTGTTTGTGGGCAACACAGGATTATATGGATCAGCATCCATGCCTTTGGTGTAGCATTCAATCGCTTCATCATATTTTCCTTGTCTGAAGTATTTATTGCCCTGAAAAAGCATACACGTCAGATATTTACTAGCGCAAAATTCCAGAACCATTTTTTTTTTCATTATTATCCAGCTCTTTCTATCTCATTAGCCGTGTGATCAAGGCTAACAGGAAAGAAAAAAGAATTAGCAAAGTGGACTTTTTACAAGTGCTGAAATTCACTTGTCATAGTTTGGGCACAATCCAAGAGTCCTGGCAGATTGGCAAATGAGTAAAATTCCTAGTATTAAATACTTCTGACAATAATAACCCACAGGAATGTAATAAAAGACAGGCATCAACATAAACTTTAATCTGAAAAGACTGCCACCTCTTTCAAAAGTGATATAGCCAATTTTATAATAATGAGGCATCCCTCAGGGAGATGTTGAACGGTCCAAGAAGCAACCAAAGATGACCAGTGATACAGAGGAGTGGGATATAACATTCATGTCAAGAATCACATGCTGATTTGATTAGTAATTCAAATTACTAAAAGCCCTGGAACAACTCTCTGTACACTCCAAGCACTTTATATATAATTCATTTATTAACACAACAACCCATTGAGGGTTAGTAATAATATTAATCTTAGTATTAATTTTACAGCTGAGAAAACTGAGGACATACAGGAATTTAAAGAACTTGTCACAGGATGTGAACCTAGGTAACCTAGTTTCACAGCACACATACCCCTAATCACTACGCACACTGCCTCCTGCTAGAGATTTAGCCAGTAACAACTTAATGTTTGAATACCCCCTAAACTATGTTGTGGAAATCTTGGGATCCATGATTTTCTATGCATCCTGCTTACTTGAAGGAACCAACAGCTAACCTAAAGAGTACCTTTTCTTTTAGAGCAAGAGCCTTTTGTGAATCTACATGAATCCCATCCTCTTCTGACTCTGATTCTTGAGACACAGAATCATGGGTGCTCTCTTCTTTGTCAAGCTCATCAAGGATACTGTCCTGAAATCAGAAGTTGGAGAACAGTGCTCATAATTACATGACCATTAAAAACAAAAAGGAAGATACAGCTCCCCCTCAAAACAAGTACACGACAGAACTAAAGTTGTTACAATCTAAGAACCTAGACATCTATAAAAGCAACCCAAATAACCTCTCATTGTTAAGATTATATCCAGAGAAAAAGGTACTCTTGTTTAGAAAACCAAGATCCATTCAACATGGAGAAACTGACTCTGAACTCGTTAAATAAGCTGTCAACAGAATTTACAAAGCACCCCTAAATTACAAACTATTAGCAGTGAAGTATTACGGCTTTACATAAGGGAAGTTTGTAAATAACTCCAAATGTATGTAATAGCAAACAACAGGTTTTTTTCTAAAAACCTTCTTTCTTATTTTTATTTTTTTTATTCTTTCTTATTTTTAAAACACAAAAACTTCTTGTAGAGTACAGTTAACTCCTGATTCTCACAACAACCTATGAGGCAGATGTATTTCACTTGAAGGAACTGAGAAACAGAAGTTAGTTAACTGGCTCGGGGTCACTCAGCTAGTAAGCGGCCAAAAGAGGATCTAACCCTAGACTGCCTCCAGAGAGCTCTCAATGACTATGCTACCATTTCTCAGGGTATTCCAAACTAGAGCTGACTCTCCCAAAGAAAATACATACAGGCTAGTCCGGCAATTCCCAGTCTCTCTTGACTCACATGTTCTTTTTATGGTAATAAATCATCTCATGGAACCCAACAGTGTTTTTTTTAATCTTTTTTTTTTAGCACATATGATTAAAGAATGATTTTTAGTAAGAGATTTTAAACCAGTAAACATTAAAGAGATTATTAACGCTCATACAAAGAAAATCCTATTATATGAACAAAATCCTTTCTGCATTGAGCAAATAATACACTATTTTAAATAATCTATGTAAGAAAAAACAATTTGTTGATAAATTTAAAAATAAGATCTGCTTAGTTTCACTGAATAAACATTACAAGATGATGTACTGAAATTTAGCTATGTGTTTTAGCATGAAGATTCAAAAAATACCACCAGCCTACCAACATTAAAGCCAATATTAGTTTTTATTCCACACAAAATAGTCTGTAAGAAAAAGACACAGGTCCTAAGAACTCAACATTATTTTTCATTTAATTCATAGGACTCTTAACTCCTAGAAAATTTTACTCAGATACTAAGAAGCTCATAACTAGATCAACTTATTCAACTTACCACATCAAGTTTTGCCCATGCCTCATAATCATAAGATTTTATCCTGTTTTTTGTGTTTTCATCTTTGGTTTTTTTAGATGACTCTTTAACTTTGCCCTTCTTCTTTTTCCTAAAATTCCCATTTCGAATAGGAGGTAAATTCTAGGGAGGAAAAACAACACAGTGTTTCGAGACTGCTCTATTACTTTTCTGTGTAACAATATCATTTACCATTTCATTTATAATTATGCTTGAAAAGTTTAATTCATCTTTGACAAATACTGAACATTGTTCAGTCAAAAGAAAATTATTACCTAGAAATTTTAACTATACACTTAATTTGCAATCCTCAATTCAAACTTAAAAAACTGCCTGATCTTCAGCCTTAGTACAATGATTTAGCAGCAGTGCAATGGCAAACTGAACTGCCCCCACATCATTACAAATAGTATGAAAAAGCTATCCATATTTGAATGCACTGTCTTAAATATTTGGTTGAGCCTAGGAACTAAGTTTTTATGGCAGTACAGTACGTTAATATACCATTAAATGCATAATTATATATGATATGCACCATATATGTAAAACCTACATATTTTATGATGCTATTCTTTAACCTTAAGAATTATCACGTGGTCTTCCTTTCAGTAACTATTCACTAAGACTTAAAATGTCTTAATATAGTCAATACAGTTACTACAAAGACTTTAAAAAGCAGAATTTTTCAAAATGTTGGCAAAGAGCAAATCAGTATTTCCACAAAACATTTTAAAGGTGGTGCTTTACTTTAAAATAAGTAGTTTTGCTGGATGCTAAAGTGGAAATTTAATTATGAGATTTAATTAAGAAATTTACCTCTTCAGTAACACCATTTTGTCTTCTAAGTTCCATATCCTTTTGTTTAATATCTTTTTCCCAGTTTTCTAAATCCCTCATAAAGTCTTGTAACTCTTCTGCATTTTGTTTCACTTGCAGTTGTAATTCAATTGCTTTATTTGTTGAAGTCATTATGGCCTGTAGAGTTTTGATCAATCAACCTCTGAAAAGAATTAAGCAGAATTATTTGGTTTATTTTTTTGAAACCTAACTAATTAATGGTTTTTACCTCTTCATAAATGACCAAGATACACTAAAGGAAGGGAGCCTAAAGTGATGCAAAACAAAGAAAATACCAGCATATTCTTTTAAAAATGAGTCAATCAAAAAATTTCTTCTGTATGGCACAGAGAATCATATTCAGTATCTTGCAATAACCTTTAATGAAAAAAATATGAAAACAAATATATGTACGTATATGCATGACTGGGACACTATGCTGTACACCAGAAATTGACACATTGTAAGTGACTAAATGTCAATCAATAAAACAAAATAAAAATAAAAATGAGTTAAACAACGTTTCCTGAATAAACAAATGCAAAACAAACAAGTTTGGGCATCCCCACATTGTAACATGAACATAAGGCAGTGGGAAGGAATCACTGAAATTAGCAAGCAGCCTATGGTAGCAGACTGGCTGCTCATCTCTAGAGTTTACAAGTTTAGCCTAGTTATTTCCTTTACTCCTTTTTCTTTCAACATTTATTGAACTTCTGCTATGTGATAGGCCCTGTATCAAGATTTGGCGATGCAAAAACAAGAAAGACAAGGTCCCTTCTCTAGCAGAGAGGAAGACAAAATAAAGTACTGAGTAACAAAATATTACACTAGGCAGGGTTTCTTAACCTTGGGACTACTGACATTTTGGGCCAGATAATTCTTTGTTGTAGGTGGGCTGTCCCATGCCTTGTAGGATGGCTGGCAGCATCCTTGGCCTCTACTGACTGGGCTCCCTTCTCTCTGGGCTGTGACAACCAGAAGTGACTCCAGACATTGTCAAATGTCCCCTGGGAATCATAATACCCTCTGGTTGAGAACCACTGTTCTAGAGGTACCTAGAGATGCTATGGGACTGACCACAAAGGCAGACATAAATCAGAAGGCAGGGTGGTGGGTTCAAGCAAAGAGTCCCCTACAACTTAGCCAAGTTTCAAAGGGGGTCAGCCAAATGATTAATACGGTGGAGTAGGCAAGCAGAACAAGGGACGAAGCGGGAGAACGATGGAAAAGAAGCCTAACGGGTGGATGTGGGACAGATCATGAAACGCCAGACCACGAGATCCAACCTACACTCTGAAAGCTATGAGAAACATTAGGTAAAATAAAAAGGACATGATGACTGATTATACTAGGGAGTTGGGAACATAAAAGGACTCAAATCATGTCTTAGACTTCTGGTTTGGGAGCCTGGTAAGATTCATGGTGCCATTTTGAGTCAAGAATCACAATTTTCAAAGGAAGAGGTTTCAAGAGTGGAGGACAACTGTAAAGACAGATTTTTTTCAGTTTGGGATATGTTGAATTTGAGTTCTTAAGGGACATCAGGAAGACATACAGAGTAGGAAGTTAAACAGAAGACTAGAAATATAAATTTGGGTGTCACCAGCATAAAGGTAGAAGCTACAATCATGGGATTTGGACATGTTTAATTACTATGACAGTGCAGGGGAGGGGGAAAGCCTGGAGACACTAATACTTAGGGAACAAACCAAGGAAGAGATGAGAACACAGTAAAAACTAGGCAGTTGCATCTAGAGAGCCGGAGGAAACCTTAGAAAGTACTGTCACAGAAGAGAATTTTCAAGAGTTCAAAAAGACAGGGTAGCAGTGCCAAAAGCCACAGAGGTCACATGGAGGAAATAAAGTGCATTCTATTTAGTCATATAAAAGTTAATATTTAGTTTTAATGAGTTTTTTTAAGGACAGAAATAAATCGTGCTGAGTAAATGCGATTATATGGGGATTGGTAATTTTGTCTTCGATAACCTACAACTGCTCACGAGTATGGATGGAGTGGAGATGGAGAAACAAGGTAAAAGAAGATACAGGAAAGGGGATGAGTGATGGGACAAGGTCCTCCAAAAGGTGGGAGGGGATTCAAAGCTTAAGTGTAGCGGGGCGCAGTGTTAGGATGGGAGAGATAGAAGAGATTAGAAAAGGGATTCGTTTGGGAGGAGCAATAGATGTTAGCAACCCCAGATAGGGCTCCTGACCCATCGCCTTGCCTCAGAAACTAAACTAAGTTTAAGCCTCTTCCAGGCAGTGCCTATGTTTAATCGCATATGTATATCTCATTTAAAAAACAAAACTAGTACAATACTTTGTCGGGGGACTCAAAAATGTGAATAAAAGCGCAGCAAGCCACTGAGATAGTGTAGAGGGCAGAAACCTTTTCCATTCCACCCATCACCTCTCTGTTCCCAGGGAACCTGAGACGGAGCTAGGGATCCAGGCAGGCAACCAGAAACTTCCAGCGCCTGGGGTATCACTTTCATTCCCAATATGTGGGCGTGCATTGCACACCCACGCCGAAAGGGGGCGGGCCCCACCGAGGTTTTCTCCCGAGGGTGCATCTGCAGTCCTGGCCACTGCAAAACGCCCAATGCCCGGGGCAGCCGGGATGGCGGGACCGTTAGCAAGACAGACCGTCCAGGCCCGGGCCGCGCGGGCGAGCACTCCCGGAACGCGCCCCCGGGTGCGCCGCTACCCTGGAGACCGCCGCGCCGCGCCCCCGCCGCCCGCCCTTGCCTTCGCCCTCTCCGCCTCAGCCGGGACTCATGGCTGCGCCCTTTCCCCGCGCCAGGCGACCCCAAAAGCCTCCTCGCTGCTGCAGCCGGCGACAACGCTAACGCCGACTCACCTCACCAGGCCGTCACCAGCCCCGCCGGCGCCGCGTCCGGCCCTCAGCAACTCACGCCGGGCCCCTCCTTCCTGGGCTTTCCCACAAGTCCACGCGTGCCCTCGCCCCACCCACTGGGGCGGTGACAGAGCGTGCGCAGAAGGCCAGGTGCCCTGCGCCCTCCTCCTCCCGACAGAACCAACTTAGAGAATGGACTGTGATGTTTAAAGCGAAACCTGACGCTTTGCCTGCTACCAGGATGACTAAATTTAGGTAATCCAGAAACTGCAGGATTATCCTGACTTGTTCTGATTCCCCAAATAATAACGAGTTCAATATTCCCTTGAATTACCCTCAATTTTATCCCTAATGTTTGCCTTGCTGGTGTGTAACGATATTTTACATCCTTTGTATGATAGTTTACGTGAGAAAGTTACTGTTTCTCTACCATGAACAGGCTATGTAAACTGGTAACTCTAGCAATTTTTCAGGGTTTGGTTTTGTTTTGTTTTGTTTTCCTTTAAGTACTTTTATTTCGCAAACCAGTTCTTCAATCTGACTGCCTTGTACCTTTGCAAGTAAACTGTTCCCTTTTCTCACTGTATCTATCTGAGTCTTTCTGGGACGTGTGTCGGTATTAAGGTCTGTCCTTGGATTTGTCCTGGCCACAGACAAAAAAGAATATGAAGCTTTTAATATTTGTGCCTCTGCTTTCAGTATGAGTGAACTTTTATTTTCATGGCAACTCTAAAGTTGTAAAACAAAAATAATTTTGAATCCCATGAAAACAAACAGAAACAAACAAACCTTTCAATTTGAACAGCTCTGTGATCTCAAGCATTAGCCCAAAAATCCAGATTAGTGGTTTTCAAGCTTGGCTGAACTTCGGAATCACCTAGGGAGCATGGGGGAAAAATACCTCTCATGTCTTTCTCTCTCTCTCTCTCAAGTCACATAATAATCCGTTGCTTAGTACAGAATTAAAGTGAGAGGAGTTAGTCAAATGGTCTTGATGGCCACCATCACCTAATCCTGAGACTCCCACTGTCCTACAAAAAAACTATGCCTGTAATGGCAGCCTTCCCCCTGCAAGGGAGGTGCAGGGTTTTTACTCTTGGCAGTCATGTGCTCATCTAAAAACTTAGAATTCAATAAATAAGGAAGGAGAGGAAGAGAACAGATACTGAGGGGCAACTAGTAACCTATCAAAGGCCTTAATAGGTCTCCATCAAAAAAATGAATGAATAAATGAGGCAATACTGCTGGAACTCCAGACTCACTGTAACCTGAGGGAAAAGGTTGAATTCTGAAATGCGATTCTGCCACTTAATGAAAATGTAATCTGAATGTAATCTGGGCACCAGGTCTTAAGCTAAACCTCAGTTGTTGAGGGTAAAATTAAAATGGAGAAGATAAAAATACCTACTGGAGAAAGAAAATATATGTTAACGGCCTACTTAGCACAGCTTGGGACACAATAAGAGCTTAACAGATGTTATTTCCTGCCCCACCCTCCTGCAAAGCTAAGGTCCAGACCCTGGAATTTAATAACTGCTGCATCTCTCTCTGTGTGTCCTACTTGACTACCTGGGCACTGGGAGATGAAGGTTAAGGTTGATAGCAGGGAAAGTAAACTGCCTCTCTAGTGCAAAATAAAATTTGTATAAGGAAGACAAAAGAATTATAAGAAATAAGCATGTTATTTTGCATTCCTTGTCTCACAACAATGGTGATATTATCCCCATTTCATTGATGATTATACTGACCTGAATAATTAAGAAATTTGCCCATACAGCCAGCAAGGGACAGCCTACATTAATTTGGGGAAATTCTCAGTCATTATTGTTTCAAATATTTCTTCTGTTCCTTTTGCTCTTTCTTCTCCTGGTGTTCCCATTATGTATCTGTTACACCTTTTATCATTGTCCCACGGTACTTGGTAATTATGTTCTATTTTCCTCAGTCTTTGTTCTCTTTGCCTTTTGGTTTTTCAGGATTCTATTGAACTATCCTCACGTTCAGAGATTCTTTTCTCAGCAGTCCATTCTACTAATAAGCCTGTCAAAGGTATTCTTCATTTCTGTTATAGTGCTTTTTATCTCTAGCATTTCTTTTCGGTTGTTGTATGATCAGGCCACCCAAGATGGCTGTTCTCTTTTTCTCTGTACATCCCCTGCCCAACGAGTCCCTGCCTCACCTACACCCTACTCCCGTGACTGACTTTCCCTCTTAATAATAGAGCCTAACAATAAATGTCTACTTCCCCTAGTCCCAACTAGTGATTGCTCTAATCTTTAGATCAGAATGTCTCCACTATGATAGTTTATCAGATGGGTGGTGAGGAGTGTGCTGGCGCCCATTTTCTCTATAACTGGTAACTTCCCTATCTCCCCCACACCTCCATAGTGAAGACTGCTGCCATGTCCTGCCAGTAGGCAGTCCCCTGTGTCTGCTGCACACAGTGGGTGTCACTCCAGGACCTTGCTTCAGGCAGGTAAGACCCCCCTCTGTCTATTAAACCACTGATGTCTCTGTTGCTCACTCTGGGCTCTTTCTTCCACCTTAAGGCTGGGCAAGTACAGGGCTTGCAGGCCTGTGGGGTTCAGCCCAACAATTGTTTCTTAGAGTTTCCATCCCTTTGCTTACATTGCCCGTCTTTTTTTGCACGCTGTCTGCTTTATCCAGTAGAGCCCTTAGCGTGTTAACCATAGTTGTTTTAAGTCCCTCATGATAATTCCAACATTCCTGCCATGTCTGGTTCTGATATTTGCTCTCTCTTTATTTTTTTATATATATTTTTATTCAAGTATAGTCAGTTTACAGTGTTGTGTCAATTTCTGGTGAACAGCACAATACTTCAGTCATACAGTAACATACATATATTTGTTTTCACATTCTTTTTAACCATGAGTTACTACGAGATGTTGAATATAGTTCCCTGTGTGCTCTCTCTTTAAAATGTGTGTTTTGCCTTTTGGTGTGTTTTGTAATTTTGTACGCAGATAGGTTAGGGGGTCTCCAAATAAAGAGACCCAGGCATGGCTTTCTTGACAGAAGAGAAGCCATTTGGGGCCTGAGCCATTTTGTTAGTCTAAGCCTGGCCACAATGCTCAGGACAGGTCTCAGTAATTAATGATCTTAGGGAACAAAAGAATGTAGAAACAAGACTGTTACCAGGTGAGAAAAGTAAGAATAGCAAAGATAATAAATCGGTTGTTCCGTTTCAATGGTAAAGACTGGCCTGAATCGCTCAACCACCACATCAGCTGGAACCTAAGGGATGACGATGTAAACCTTTTCTAACCCTTTTCTCACTTCACTCAACTAAAGCCTGGGCTATGCCGACCGCCCAAGCCCCTTCATGAATATTTATGTGCCCTTAGCTTAAAGCATCCCCGGTTTTGCTGTTTGGGGAGACACTGCTTTGGTAAAGATCCCGGTGTTCTTTCTTGCTTCTAGTGATGAATCCTCCCTTCTCCCGATCTTTGGCTTCATTGTGTCTTTTGGCTCAACAACCACCAAGAGGCAAACCCAGTTTTCACATGACAGTTTTTTCTTGATAGCCAGACATGATGTACCAGTAAAAGGAAGTGCTATAAATAGGCCTTTAGTAATAGGGTGCTGAGATGTGAGGGGTGGGAAAGCACTCCACAGTCCTTTGTAGGTCTGTCTTTTAGTCGGCCTGTGCCTCTGTACTGTAAACTGCACAAGTGTTTCTCAGGTCTTTTCTCCGCCTTTGTGGGGAAAGGATGCGTTGGGGTTGGCTGGAGTTAGTCTTTCCCTCCCCCAGTCAGAGTTAGGCTCTGATAATACCCTAGCCGGTTAGGCTCTGGGTAACCAGTTTCCTTGAGGGCAGACTTTGTTAAGAAGAATTGTTAAGAAGGACAGAATACTCTGCAGTATTTCAAAGTGGTTTTTTTTCTCACACCTGAGCTGGAAGGCTGAAGGAATTTCTCTCATTTATTTACTGTGGGAGCCTGGTGGAGCTCCTGGAGGTAAATCTCACAATATTGTGCAGGTGCCCTATAACTGGGTCCCCTGAGTTGTTTTGTTTTGTTTTAATCTTTTTTTAATTTATTTTTTTGTTGTTGGGGGCAGGTAATTAGGTTTGTTTGTTTGTTTATTTAAATGGAGGTACTGGGGATTGAACCCAGGACCTCTTGCATGCTAAGCATGCAATCTACCACTGTGCTGTAGCCTCCCCCTCACCCCCGTGGAGTTTTTAACTCTCAAAGGCACTGCACTGAGCCTCCAGCAAGACATCAGTTACAGCTCAGGTTTGCCTACTCCAGCACTGGTTTCTGCTCGAGTGTCTCTGTTGCAGTAAGCTGTGTTTTCCTATATTCACCCGTCTTTCCAATCTTGCAGGCAGCAGTTTGCCTGTGTCCTCCTCTCGTACAGATCCAAGAAGAAGTGTTGGTTTTCCCATCTGCTGTTTTTACTTGTTCTTAGGATGCAGTAGTGACTTCCAAGCTCCCTCTGTGTGGAACCAGAAGCTGCAAGGGCCCTCCTTCTACTCTTCACATTACAAGTCCACCAGGACAAATTTTCTCCCCATCTTAGCGAGAGAGACCTGGGGAGTCCTCGGGGACTTTACCGAGATACCATGTCCTCCAGGTCATCCTGAAGAGCCACGAAAGCCAGAAGCATCACTCGTAGCCCTGCTCCTCAGAAAGGGCAGGGAGACAGACAGTCGAGGGGGGCCATACACAAAGAAGAGACCCATTTCCTATTTTCTTAAATGACTTTAATTGGAGACTCAAATCCTCTAAACCGTAGTTCAAGCCTTGCTCTGTGGGACAGTATCTGATTCCCAATGGGGTTAGGGAAGAAATGCATAATCGAGGTTGGAATAGGGAGCCCCAGTCTCCCTGGTCTTCTGCTGTAGAGTTTATGCAAATTGTGGCTGCTGAGTAAGACTTAAAATAATTACATTAGTGACACCCAGCTATAGGTTCCTTTCTTCTTCTGATGCAGAATCTTCTTCCTCTGAGGAGACCTCCTTCACGAACTATTTGGGATCAAAACACAGCTCTGTAGCTGCACTAAATATCTAAAGGCTTCTTGATGCAGTTACTGAGCTGACTGTGAAAACCCCAGGCCTGGAGAAGTCCACTCCCTCTCCAGCCTACTCACTGCACCACCCATTAACCTCTCCACCCAGCGCTGGAGTTCTCCCGGACCCTGTTCTGAGAGGACCTGACACTAGAAAAGACCAAATACCCATCCTCGATCTCCATGGCCTGGTTTCTTTGAGGCCCTAGCATAGGGCTGCATTGCAGTTTGCAGAGCTGTGTACAATAACAGCCATTATAGTCATCTGGAATTTCTGTCAGCCGTTCTTCCTAAGAACAATTGAAAACACCTTCACAGTAAGAATACCATCAGGTTTGCCCCTTCACCAACCCCCAAAAGAGGAAATGGGACAAACCGGTTTACATTAAAAGGAAACACGAGGCCTGGAGAGGTCAAAGGCTTATTCACAGTTCCACCTCCCATCAGGGCAAAGAGCTATCAAGGGTCCCCAGCTTCTGTCTGGGCTCTTGTTTCCAGAATGCTGGAGGCCGAAGATTTGACTGTTTCTCCAGTTTGTATCTTTTCTCTCTCTCCCATATGGGCATTTCTGGATTTGGGAATCCCTCCCGGTCTCTTCCATTCCCTCGCCCTCCAGCCCAGAGCAGATAGCACGTCAGTCCTACAAGAGCCTTCACTGCCCTCATGCCCCTTCCTGGCTCAAAGCTCTACTGGGTGGAGGACACCACGTAGGCTGTGGCGATGTACTTCTTGCCGTTCCCGTAGGTTGACTTCTCCCAGGTGTAGGTCTGGATGGCCAAGGGATGTCCGCCCAGGCTTAATTGGCACCTGTGGGGAAAGATCACCAAATCACAGGGACCTGCTTCACTCCACCTCTGTCCCCAGGCTGGAAGGATCAAGTCCAACTGATGCAGAAGGGCTGCACCTCATCTTAAATGGCCTCTAAGGGGGCTCTTTCAAAATCGTCTTATTTTCTGTCTTCTTAAAGAACACTGGTCCTCATCTTTCCCAAAGTAAAACTCTAAAATCCAATCCTAGAGCTGAAGCCCCCAGAAATGAAATGTCTTCTTAGGGTATCAGAAGTGTTTGGACCCAGAGTCCTCAAATGGTAGAGAAGATGAAGCCTAGTGGTTTCAGACTGCACCCTCTGGGGCTCCAAGGTTCCCCCAAACAGCCTCGGGGCCAAAGAGAGAGGCTTGGAGCCCCAGGGCAACTCATCTCTAACTATTTGTGTATTGAGGTCCGGTGGAAGATTGCCCTTAGGGGAAAGAGGAGGAGATGGTTCTGCTGCTAAGATGAAGGTTGGCGGCCACCGTCAAATCAAACAGCCTCGTGTCCCAAGCGAGAAAACCAAGGCCCAGAACGGTGATTTGTCCAAGCCCTCTGAGCCACCAGGACTTACACTTTGCCTGGCCTGGCGATGAAGCACAGGGAGTAGAGCGCAAACTCAAACTCAGGGCTGCTGCCGATGAAAGCTGAGCCCACTTGCTTGTAGTAGCCGTCCCAGCTGAACTGCATGGCCAGCACGTCGGGGTAAGAATCCCACTGCGGAGAGAGGGCAGCAGAGGGAGGTCTGGTGGGTGCCACAGGGCAGGCAGAGGGGTGGCCAGGATTTGTCGAGGGCCCGTGGGGCCTGTGTGAGCTTTCTGGGGAGGCTGGATTCTTTAAATCAACAGAGGAAGCAGTCTGCCCCGCTGAGGTGTCTGATTCCCGCTGAGACCCTCCATCTGGAGCCACCAGCAAGTGTCTCCCAAGGAGGCCAGAGTCCGCATCCAGATGGCAGATGCCGGAGAGCGGGGACATAACTATTCCCCGTGGCCCTCACATGTAGAAGAGAGGGACAGTGTATTGCCCCCAAATTATTTCTAGGCCCAGGGCAGTGAAGGTTTCTTTTTTAATAAAAATGTAAGAAGTTTAACTCAGACTAGCCAGACTGAAACTTCTAAGGAAACTCAGGCAATGGGTAATTGCACGTCTTTTGTTTTCCCCTTGGAGAATCCTCTCCTGTCCCAACTCTCCCACTGAGAGAGAGTGCCTTCTGCCTCTGGCCCCCTACAGTTTGGAACCTTCACTGGAAGCATCCTGGCCAGCTAAACCCGCTCTCCAGCAGACAGGAACGTCATATTTATAGTCCCCATTAGGCTGCCAAGAGGGTCAAAGTGAGAGACGAGTCTGACTGTTTGGAATGCAGAATGAGGAGAGGAAGTCTGGGTCCTAACAAGCCTTTTCCAGCCCGTGGGGACACTCAGTACTCACAGGCCCGTCATAGATGTGGCTGTAATAGTCAACCAGGCCTGCCTTCTCCTGTGTGTAAAAGCGGATCCAATTATGGAAGCCAGTGACCTTGCCTTTTTTGACTTCTCCTGTAATAAAGAGATCAGCTTAGGTGATCTGGGCGTCCCCTCCAACCTCTTTCCCCGCTCCCATGCCAAGGCTGCCCAGTCTCTGACTCCGAGAATATTCACCTGCTCAGCCCCTTGCCCCAATTTCCCAGAGTCCCTCGCATCCCTAACTCTCACCTCAGAAGCCTCCACCCCATTTCAGCTTCAGCCCTGGGAGAGTTCCTTCTCCCAGCTGATGCTGGGCCAATCTGAGATGCTCCTCTAGCCATTTCCCTAGGAGCAAGCCAGCCTTGGTGGGAGCTTTATGGAGTGGAGCAGTGCAGAGAAAGAGCGTGGCCTTCTTGGGAAGCGGCGGGTCAAGCCCAGAAGCAGAGGACCACTGAGATACGCAACCATGGCCTCAAACACGTCTCCCTTCCTACATGTGCCCCTTGGGAGCCCCAGTATCTGGTGATCTTTCTACCTTAGATACTCCAGAAGAAACTTCCTCAAAAATGGCTCTCTCAGACCCCTCCCTCTTGGCCCCAAGGTACACGTGCCCCCCACCTCCCACCTCCCACCGCAAGCTGGCCTGGCTGCTGATTCTTCAGTGCCTCTTCATCCCTGCAACTCTTTCTTTCCAAGCAGAGTAATCCCACCTGAGAAGACGTGTTCAAAGCCACTTGAGTCCCCCTCTTCACTGCCTCTTGAATACAGCCCAAACCACATGTTCTTCAAGTCGCTGACAAACTCTCGTTCCGAGCTGTAGCGGTCTGGGGAGAGGCACACAGAGGACTCAGGAGAGGAGAAGGCGGGGCCAGACCCTGGGAAGCAAGGAAGGGCCACCTGCTCCAGCACAAGAGACATGTGGGTTCAACCAACAAATGTATTCAATTGTTCGTTCAACAGTTATCTACGGGGCACCTGTTTTGGGCCAGGCCCAGATCTAAAGGCTGAGAGTTCAGGGAATCCCAAGGACAAGATCCTTGTCTTTACAGTTTATATTCCAGTGAAGGAGACAAATAATAAACAGTATGATTTCAGACAAGTGCTATGAAGAAAATAAAGCAGATTGTCCCATGATGGCTGGGGGTGGGGACAGGGTGGGGGCTCTTCTAGAAAGGCAGATGAGAAAGGCCCCTCTGAGAACGTAGCACTAATCAGGGACCCGGAGGATAAGGAGTCGTCCATGCAAAGATCAAGGGGGAAAGATTCTAACACGTAGAAGGAACAGCAAGTGCAGAGGCTCCAGGACACCTTCGGCTTGGTGTTCAAAGAGCTGACAGCCCATGGGACTGGAGCACAGTGAGCAGGAGGGGACAGCAGTAGGAGAGGAGGACCAAGAAGCAGGCAGCGGCCGGGTCACGTGAGCCACCCACCCCAGCCAAACAGTGATAATAACAAAAATATATGAGTACATTTTATGTGCCCAGCGCCATTTTAAGTGCTTCCAATCCTCACACTGAGTTTTCACAGCAGGTTGGTACTAACTACCCACAGTTTTAGAGATGAGGAAACTGAGGCAGACAAAGGTTCTAGAACTCACGCGTAATTACACACTTCATAAGAGGTAGACACAGCACTCGAGCCCGTACAATCTGGCTCCGGAGACTGATCTCTTAACTACAGCTTCTTGGTGGTGGGAGAGCCACTGAAGGGTTTTAAGCAGGGGAATTATGTGACAGGAGCTTTGTTTTTAAGGAATCATCCTGGTTGTGTACATAAAGAGGTCAGTGAGGTGTATGAACAGAAGCAGAGAGACCAGTTTTGAGGCTAACGCTCTGTCCACGTCGGCAGTGGTGGCCTGGACTGCAGGGGCGGCTGCAGAGGAGGGGGACACGTGGGCAGATCGCAGATAGATTTTGAAGATGGAAGTGATGGACGGTCCTGGTAGAGGAAAAGTGGGTGGGGAGCAGCGAGATAAAGAATCTAGTATGACTCCTGGGCTTTTGGCCTGAGCAACTGGGTGAATGATGGGGTCATTTATGAGATGAGGAAGACCAAAGAAGGAACAGGTCTGGAGGAAAAGGCGGGAACCGTGAGTTCTCTTTACACTAAGTTCTGAGTAGAGACCAGATGGATAGCCAGGGAGAGATGTCGGAGAGGCTGTTGGGACCCAAGGGAAAGGTCGGGGCTGGGGATCTGAATTAGGGAGCCATCAAATATCAACGGTTTACTGCCCAGAACAAAAAAGATACTGGACCTTTTTCCTTCTTTCAAGGATTTAAAACACTAGATATACGTATCTGTAGTGTATGACTGAAACATTATGCTGCACACCAGAAACAGACACAACACTGTAAACTGACTATACGTCAATAAAAAAGAATGCAAATTAAAAAAATAACAACACAACTGGAAAACAAGACTGAAAATACATGAAATAACAGCAGTTTCACAGTCTGAATGGCTCCCGCTTACCCGGTGCTGACTTTCCACTGAATGTTTTGCATGCATTGATTCCCCCAAGATGCCATTTCAAAGATAAGGCTCTGACAGGGTCTGAGGGTCTAGTGGCCCAGAGTCACGTGCACCATTAACAAGTGAAAGGAAGTCTCTCTGGCCCAAGGCTATTTGGGGCCAGACCCCAAACGCTTGACCTCTGAAGAGGCGCTGAAAGCCAGCCGTGAGCTGCGGCTGTTTCATAAATGCGGTGGGATGTGAGCTCAAACTTTAAGAATAAGGGGGATGTGGACAGGGAGAGTGGTGTAGGCTGGGTGGGTAGCGGACAGCCTGGACTGGGGCTCAGTCTCCGCCTCCAAGGTCCTCTCGTGTGCTTACTACGAAAAGAACACCAGGGGGCAGTACAGGATCGCATCCTCTTTGTAGGGATTGCTTGTGTGTCCCTGGCTTTACCTAAAAACAATGCTACAAACTCTTACCGGGGCCGCCCAAGGATGGAATGCCGCCATCCCACGGCCAGCAAGGAAAGACCTGGCTGGAGCCACTCCCGAGCCAAGGCCCAGCTGCCTGGAGTTCAGGAAAGGAATCTGGAGGACACTAACAAACACACCCCATGCCAAGAAGTCCTGCGGCCCCAACCTTTTTTGGTCGGATTCAAATGATCTCTATCTGGAGTCAACTCCAAGCAGAACCCTTCCCGGTAGAACTTCCCCCAATGAACCTCTGTTGATTTTCTGTTGCTGTTTCCCCAGCCAAAATGTGGAGTGTGCCCCGCCTCCTTTCTGGACTTAGTAGCCCGAGGAAGGGGCAGAATCAGGGACTCTGCGTGCCCTGGAAAGTGGTGCTGACTCTGAGATCACCTGAGGTGGCGGAGAAGTGTTCTGGGGGGCAGTGGGGTGACTCATGGCCTGCAGAGAACCCTGAGACCGAAGCAGCTGAGTTGGGGAGTAAAAGAGGCAGCTAAGATTAGGTCAAAGAGATGGGGTGACTTCTAAACCAGACAGAGGTTTGGAAGCTGTTCAGCTCCTGCTTGGGCCCATGGTCTCTTCTGGGCTCCTCTCTGGCCCCCTCCCGCTCCCTCCCAGAGGTACACTGGCCTCCACGTGGTCCCCACCTGCTGTCTTAACCTGCCCACCATGGAGCCTCCAGAGGTTCCAGGCCCCCTGCAGGCAGACCCGAGTCCGAGTCAGCACTGCCTCCTCACGGGGCCTGGGGGAGGAGGCCTCACTGCCTCACTCACTCTGCTGATGGAGAAAGCCATACAGCTCCTTCATGACAGCCGTCTTCATGACCTCTCTGAGGAAGGTGTCCTGCTCGGCCAGCTGCTGGGCTGTGAAGTGCTCCCCGCGGCCCGTGTCCCGCTGGTAGTTGTTGAGGAGGTTGATGAAGGCTGCATAGGTTGGCTTGGAGAAGAGCTTCTCATTGACGTATGTGAAGAGCCTGGGGGAGGCGGAGGGAGGCCGGTGAAGGGCCTGAACGTGCGGCAGAAACCCCTCCAGGAACTTCCAGACGCAGGGGCTGGCACTGCGAGGGTTGGGTTCAGAGGAAGCGTGGGGACTTCAGAGACTTTTGGGGACAATGCATGAGGTCACTCTTTTCTGCCATGTCATCTCTTGGAAGTATGTTCTAGTCTCAGTCCAGCCACTCCCAGAAACCCTCCCAAAAGGATCCCACAGTCCCTCAAGATGGCTTTATCTATCTCTGGAGACCTATTTTTCCCCTCTCCTTTTGATCCTGCCTGCCTGGAGGAGAAAAGAATTGAGGACCCCAAAAGAAGCAAAGCTTGGGGAGAGACTTTGCAGGAAGAGGAGGGAAGGGAACTCACGGCTCTGGGGAGCAGTCCACTTGGTCTCTGGTCTCTGAGGGCGAGATACATTTCTGGCTGTTGAGAACGATGTCTTCCTTCTGGGCTTTGTTGGTATCTGCCCTGTAGATCTTCTCAGAGATGCCCTGCAGCTCCTCCTTGGTTATGGCATCACTGCTGCGGGAGAAGCCCTCTGGGAGGAATTGGGGGGGGGGTGTATCTCAGAGCCCGAAGGAGGCCAGGAGACAGGCAGCTGTCTGTGTGCACCCCCTCCTGGGCACCTTCCAGGATCTGGCAGCGGGGGAGAGAGGCTACAATCAGGCACCCTAGTGATTGCATGGCAGGGGCCTGGCCTAAATGATCCTTAAAAATCAGCAATGGCCTTGCCCACAGAATGTCCACAAAATATCCACACGGCCCTCTGCCCCTAGGGAAGTTCTCCCATCGCCTGGAGGGGTTGTTAAAGCAGACTAGGGGTCCCCACCCACATGATTTCTGAGTCATTGGGTCTGGGGTGAGCCCTAGAGTTCCTAAGTCTAATAAATTCCAAGATGATGCTGATGTGGCTGGTCCAGGGACCACACTTAGGAAATTATTGCTCTAGAGAGTTCCCCAGCCTCTGGAGCGACAAGAGCAGGAGACTGACCGTGGCCACATAGGCTCTCGAAGTCCTCACAGCAGTTCCCAAACTCTTGGCAGCGGGCATTGCAGTGGCACGGGTGGTGCTTGTGGAAGGCCTCCTGGCAGCGGCCCTGGCAGGAGTTGGGTGCCGAGTACAAGCCTGCGGGGACACGGAGGAGGTGTGTCCTGGGCAGACTGCTAGGGGTTGCTCTGTCGGGGTGAGTTCCCCCCACCTCCCCCCATCAGCCTTGCTCTCCTGACTCTTCCTATTAAAGAACTCCAGGGAAGGAAAACAAACAAGCTTAATCGGTGCACACCCTTCATGGTCAGGAAGTCCTTTCTGGTGCTGAACTCTACTTTCTGGCCTGTTGTTTTTATAATCTCCTTACTCTAAAAATAAAATCTCTTCCACTTCCCTCTGCCTCTCGCCTCTCTTTCCTGCCTGTTCCCCAGGCTGCAGAGGCCTTTGGGCTGCCTCCCACCCAGGCCTTAAGAGTCCAGCGAGCCCCTCTTGACCACCTCCAGGTGCTGGATTTGGGGCTCATCTGGCCTAGGCCTGGGCCTGTGGCCACTAGCATGGCTGCCCCCTCCTTGTCACCCTCTCAAGTCCCTTAGCCGGATGGTTCCCCTTTGGGGAGGCCAACTCACTGCCCACGGGGGCCCCCTCCGTCTCTTCCTCCAGCTCCAAGAATCGCTCTGGCTCTTCGGAGTCCTCTTCAGCTGCAGATCAGAGAAGTCAAGTCACCAAACATCCCCGAGGGGTCCCTCCTCTTTGTCTCTGGTTGTCAGCTCTCCAAGCCTCAGGGACAAGCATGTGCAGTGGGAACAGTGTGAGGGTACCGTGAACTAGGTGAAGGAGGAGGAAAATCTGAAAATGTGAGGCAGAGGGAGATTGAAAACTGTTCTAAAAAGTGAAAGCACATCCCTGGGGATGAGCTTCCTCGCCGTTTACCCTTCTGATACTCGGCGTGCTCACCCATAAAAAGGGAAGGGGCAGGAGGTGGGCCCTCTGAGGTTGGCATGACTTTTCTTGAATGTAAACCTATAGATGGGTAGATGTGACTGGCTCCAAACGACAAGGCCCTCTCTTAGGAACGTCCCTCACCTACAGTGACTCCCAGAGTCAAGGGTGAATTCCTCCCAGGCCTTGTGGAATAGAACTGTTTCCTGAGATACCAACTGCCCTACTTTCTTCACAATTATACTTGGCCGTGGCCACAAAGGCTGTGTTTGGGTGGAAGGCGTGTTCAGAAAAGCACATTCCTGTTGCTGCCCTGTTCCCTTTCCTGCGTGCTGAGTGACTGCAGCCTCATCTCGGGAGGGGACGGGGGGAGAAGGGCGCAGTGAGGGTGGGGAGCGAGAGGAAGAAACGCTCCTGGGGACTCTCAGCTCCTTCCTCATCACAGAGCAGAACGAATTCTCGCAAAGAAACAACACCATTAGAAAGTGCGTCACCATCTGTTAGTGGGTTCACTGGATAGCATCATGTTATCACCATTGGTACCATGGGGCAGGTTATTTATTCAGTCAACAAACATCCTCTGGTCACTTGCTTTCTGCCAGCCTGTGTTCTAACTGCTAACAATCCACAGGTTCTTAACTCAGCTGCATTTGACACTACATAGACTTTTGTGAACTGATCTAGAATCTCAACCATCATTTACAATATTTTTCCTATAGGAAAAGAATGCTGAGTTGCAAATCAGAGATTAGTGATGAAATGGTTCCTAGACTGAATATCAGCTCTATCCTGAAATGCCAGCCTGATGAGCCCAGGTGAACAGGCCTTCCTATGTCTGCTGAATGGGGCAGAGGGTAGCAGAAGAGCGGTGGGCTCTGATTCTGGCACTGAGTTCTGGGCCTGAGTTTCCCTGCCCTGACCTGATCAGCAGAACTTCTGCTAGTATGAATGGTTTTGTGTAAATTGAATCAGCGTTTCTTCTGAGGGCATGTGACTGGGTCAGCAGGGACCACTTGGGCAAATTAGGAAAAGGTACTCCTTTCTCTTCACCAAGACACATGGCTTAGTGAGAAGGGTACAGATTCAACTTTGGTCTAACTCGCCTTCTCAGTCTGGGGCTTTTGTGCAGTGCACAGCCTGTACAACTTTGTGTAGTGGTCTTGCTGGCCATCGTCCACCATGGCTTCAGTGACTATGTTTTCCAAACTGGGAATCAAGGCACACAGTTTGACAGGGAACTTGGCAAGGCTTTGTGTCACAAAGCAGAAGACCATCTATCTGGGAGTCTAAAACTTTGGAAGCCTTTAAACAAGGAAATTATTCCAAACGAGTTTTTCAAATGATTCATTTAAAACTGTGTGGTTGGAGTAACAGAGGGACAACTGACTTTCCAGGGTGGTGCATGTCCCATTTGATCGCTGGCCTTAGGATGGCAGGTTGGTCCACACGCCCCAGGAAGTGCGGTGCGAATTGTGATGGTCACTGTGACCCTTTGCAGGCTCCCTGGTGGCACTCAAGTTGGGCAAAGTTCACTGCCATTTTTATACTTCGGCAAATAATAATTGGTAATGTAATATATGCTCAAATAATATTTTCTTCTTTTTCGCTTTTTTGGGGATGACTTAAACTTTCAAGATATTACTCATCCTGATAGTTCCTAGACAGACATTCCAGGGAAATGACATCTATTTTAAGTTGAGGTTTTACATTGGAGGCATCAGAGAATACCTGGGACAAGTGGCGACCAAAGTGGCTCTGCCCGTCAGCGTCCTCGTTCAGGCCCTTGGAGCCCTGCCATCAGTCTGGGACCCTGCTCTGGACAGCTGGACACCCTGGCCAGCAGCCCCTCAGGCAGGCTGGCTGTGATCATGACCTACCTGCCATGCCTCCCACACCGTTCACCCAAAAGGAGCCTCACCAATACACAGGTACTCATAGTCTTCACAGCAGTCCCCGTGCTGGGGACACCGGCGGTCACACTGGCAGGCAGCGTCCCGATCAAATTTCTCATAACAGCGAGATGCGCATGACTCCGTTCTGTCTGTGGGCAGTAAAGGTCACAGATTCAGCTCTGTGCAGATCCTCCTCTCATCACAGTACCCTCTGCGGGAGGGTTCCCAGCAGGGGCCCCATCTGGCAGGGAAGGTCATTGCCAGCTGCCAGGGAGCTGTACGTGCACAGCCTCCCATGCACAACATGAGCCTCACCCCCACTGCCCACCATCCCCACCCACTGACTATTGCAAGGCTCATGATATAGACCAGGGTCACAAGCTACTGGGGCTAGACTTGTAACACACATGAGTCAAGAAGCAGGGAGGCAGTAGAAAGAGGTGGGAACTGGGACTAACTTGACAACCATGCCCTGCCTGAAATTGGCAGCTGCTGTCAGCTCCAGTCAATTGTTACCACATTGGGATGCAGGCTGTGTGGCCAGAGCCTCCAGTTTTTCAAGAGAAGCCTTAATTTTTATGTGAAACTTTTCAAATTTTTAAATATTTGGACAGAACAAAGAGAGGGGTCTGTGGGCCAGGTGTGGTCCAGAGGCCACTATTCACCTGTCCTGTAGAGGATGGTGAATCACTGTCACTCTAGTGATCCCACCTGCCCTCTTCCTCTGTCCCATCCCCTGCCTCTCATCCTGTCCCTTTTACGTCTTCTGCTTCTTTGTTCTTCCCTCCCCTTCGTTTGCTCTCCTCTGCACCCCCTTTCCCGCTGTGTCCCATCTTTCTGTTTCTTCTAGTCCTGGGCATGCATTTGGATGAGTTTAGCTCAGGATGGGGAATGAGGTGGGTGTGAGTGAGAACTGGGCTTTGGAATAGGATCTGTTATGCAACCACAGACCACATCCCTTACTCCAGCCAAATGGCTTGCAGAAACAAGCTTTTGGCGCAAGGGGCATATAACAACAAATTTTGAAAGAAATGGTACAAACCCACCATCACTCCTAAAAAAAACAGGCCCACCACAGCAAAGACAGTGGAGAAGGCAAGCCAGGGCAACAGCTGGCTGGGTGCCCTTTCCTTCCACTCTGGGCTGAAAGGGTGATAACAGACTCTTTGTTTGTATTTGAGGTTCCTGGGGTTTGGAAATAGTGGGTACTGGGTCAGGCCGTGGGTTACGGAGAATGTCAAGATCAGAGTCAGACTTACAGTTAACACTGGCATTTGTGTGAATGAAGAATCTGAAACCTAATTTTGGCCAGAGTTGGGGTTAGTTAGGTTTAGATTAAGAGCTCCAGTTAGGATTTGGGCTTGAATTAATTACTGAGAAAGTAACAATTTTGTGTTGCTGTTTGGGCGAGGAATGGGGAATAGATTTAAAATGACATTCAGGGTTGAGAAACATGTCAGGACAAGGAAAGGAGAAAAAAAAAATCACAATTTTGCCTTTGATTAGATTTAGGGTTTGGTTCTGGTTGTGATTCCACAGAGGTAATAGCATTATGATTTAGCCTGGACTGGGGTGGAAGTGGATGTTAGGGATGTGGGTTTAGTTACGAGTTTGGATTCTGGGATTAGGGTTTATACTGTGCAGAAGGAGGCACAGCAGAGAGGTCAAGGGCTCGAACTCTGGCACCAAAATGCTTGAGGCTGGAAATCTGGTTCTGCTGCTTCCTGGCCATGTGATCTTGAGCAAGTTATTTGACCTTTTGTGCCTCAGTTTCCTTATCTGTAAAAGTGGGATAATGATGGAACCCATCTCATGGCCTAGTCATAAGAATTAAATGAATTAATGTTTATAAAGCACTTAGTAGAGTGCATGATACATAGTAGCACCATGTAAGTGTTGGAGAAATAAATGGTGGCAATATTCCTGCCCATCTTCAAGGTGGCAAGTGTCCAGACTGGCTGGAGCAGTCTTTTCCTGCCAACATACTTAATCTAGCTGACTCCTTCCCTGGTTTCATCTGAACCATCCCTTGGGCTGGAGTGTCAGCACATTTATGTTGCTGACAGCTTCCTGGCTGACACCATCTCTATGGGTCTGTGTTCTTTACATCAGAGAAGTGTCAAGTCAGGATTAATCCAGGTTCTGGGGCAACTTCGCGTTGTGTAAAATGCCTCCAGTGTGGCCAGGAAGGCAGATCCAATGGGCTGTCCCTAAAAAAGACCAGACCCAAGGCCACTTGTCCCTTCCAGCCCAGAGGAACTCCTCCTGCATCTTAAATGATGCTCCCTTGGAACCCCAAGGCAAAGATCTTAAGAAGTTTTCAGCCCAGAAGGAAGGCTCTGTGAGCTGCCTGCTCAGTCAGCCTGGCAGTACACCCAGAATCCAAAGGGAGAGAATTGAGAGAAATCAGGGCAACGTTGGTAATGGATCAGCAGAGTCCAAGGAAGGAATTCACTCCATTCCAGCAGCTGGCATTGCTTGAGAAAGGCTGCAAGTGAATAGTGAGCTCTGTAGCGTCAGGAGGACACCCCCACTGGCCCTGCCTGAGTGGACTTTTTCATCTCTGTTCAAGAACTCTGTCCTCAGTAAGAACCCCGAAGCCGGGATGCTTCACACCTCTGTAAATCTGATCAGCCTCAAGAGGACTTTGGGATTTGAAGGGGAAGGGGAGGAGCGAGAGGGACTTTTCCTTGCAGGCACTTCCCCGTGCTGTTCTGGGGACACTCAGCTGCCTAGTCGCCCTGACTACTCACTCCAGCGCTCCCACGCATCACCTCCCATTCACACAAACACTGGAGCAACAGCCAGGCATCTGAATCACTGCTCCAGGAACCCTCCACCTTTTGTCCCTCTGCCCCATCTCTCTGACTCTCTCTTTCTGCCTTTAGTCATTTTGGCCTTTCTTCTCCAAGACACAGATTCATCCCTGGTAAAGAGCTTATCACCCTCTGCAGCCTCCCACTCCCTCACAAAATGCTAAATTCCTCTGCACATTCTAAGACTTCAATATGCCAGAGCACCACACCCTGTATGCATTGCCCACCAAGAAGGCCCGGTTCCAAGCCTGGGTGTCCCTATATACCGGCACTCAGCCCCTCAGGTGGTTGGAGGATCCTACATCTGTGCTTCTCTGGGTTCCCCGGATACTGTTTCCTTGGAGATCTGGTCAACCAAGATTTACTTCCAGGAGCAGATTCCTGCCTCAGTTCACTTGAAACAACAAAGGACCCAAGGCTGGCAATGATTCTCCAGTACATTTCATATTTTTGCATCTAAGCACAGAGATGCTGGAATAACAGAGACAAGAGCAAAGCCTCTACCCTTCCACCACCCAGGAGACCCTCACCTCCCCGTCAGTCCCACAGCAGGACCCACCACCGCAGGGGCAAGGGCTCCACCTGTACTTCTGAAGCCGCTGTTGCCTCAGCCCTCAGGAATGTCTCCCAGGGACCAATGTCTCCAGTAGATCTCCTCTCCAGAGACTGGGGCACCCCCACCCCACAGACACTCCTCACTGAGCTAGATGCTCTCGCACCCTTCCTCACCATCCACCACCCAGAGCTCAGACAGCTGATTCCCGGCTGCTCTGCCGTGGGTGTCAGAGCAGGGGATCCCAGCATGGGAGACCTGGGAACAGCTTTCCCCTCTAGAGGGTCTCCATTCAGGAATCCCGTTAGGGTCTCCTTATCCACAACCTGACTGGAAATGATTCTGAGAGTAAACTTTGTATTTATATAAGTTATTTTATATAAATAAGTATTAATCATATATTATAATCAATATTTACTATTAATTATATATAAATATAAAAATAGTTGTATATTATATAAATATAAATTATACATATGATTTATAAATTTTGGTATGTAAATATATTTTATATAAATAATATCTTTATGTAACTTATTTATAAATAAATATAAATTATTTAATATTTATTTATATTTATATTCAAAATCATAATCAAAGACCCAATTCATTGAGATCCCACGCCATGTAGGGTGCCTCTTAGGCGCTGTCTTATTTAATGCTTGCACCAGTCCTATGTAGGAAAGACGTGGTGGGGTTGGGATGGGTTTCAACCTCAGATTCTTTCTCCTCTGGGCAGAGGAGGATTCTCCCCACCCCTCAGCTCAGCCCCCTCCCTTAGTACACTTCCCACTCACCTACTAACTACCAATTACCACATCAGCGTGAACACTTGCCAGCTGTTAAACAGGAAAGTGCTCCTGTCCTCAGCCGCAGGTCCCACCCCCTGCACCTCTAGTACCTGGGTCCTTCTCTGCTTTCGTTCCTCTAACGTGAGACAAGACCAGTTCCTCTGACCACTTACTTGTACAGCCCCAGATAGCACGTGGCCTCCCTCCTGGTCAGGGCTCTTCCCATTTCCCCCTGAGCCTGCCCACCTCCTAAGGCTTTACCCAGAGAAACGTCCCACCCCTGACAACTCACCATGGAGGGAGTGACCCAGGCAGCCAAGCCGTTCAAACCCACAGCCCAGCAGCAGCCCCAGAAAGCAAAACCTCAGTGAGATCAAAAGTCAGGTTCGGCTAAGTGATGCTCAGGGTTCGCCTTCCAAGGTGTCAAGACAGGGCTTGCAGGGCATCATTCCATCAGCCTTGCAGCTCCCTTTACACGACCCAGTCCACTCCAGAGGCAACTCCTGCCCCAGACCAGGCCAGGTCTAAGGGGTCCATGGCTTTTGGACAGAGCTGGCCTTCCCTTGTCTTGATACCCTCCCCCTCTACCAAGTCCCCCAACTCTCTGCTTCTTCATGCAGGGCCCTGTCATCCCCACCAGTAGCAACTTACCAGCCCAGGCCAGGCCACAGAGCATGGCCACTAGCAGGGGTACACAGGCCCTCATGGTGTCCAGTTGGAGGCTGAAAGGGGTTGGCTGTTGGACTTTCACCAGACTCCAGGTGACTGTCACAGCTCCCAAATGAGCCTTACTGCCCAGGCTGATGCTTTTAAAGACATCAGAACTTGTGGATCTGGTGCCTCCAGATCCTTACAGGGAAAAAAAGGAGAGGGAGGGACCCCAGATGGAAGGAGACGGGGAGAGGGTGGGGCCCTACAGCTGTTGGAAGCCAGAGGCAAGGTGACTAAGCAGGCAGGTAATGCCAGATGTTCAGAACAGGTAATGCTAGCTGTTTGGAGCTAGAAAATAGGTCATGCAAGCAGGCACAGCACCTTGGGTCGCTTTGGGGGCTTCTCTGACCAGGCTAGGAGCGTCCATGGGCTTATCTTTGGGTGACGCCCTCTAAACATCCACCTACTGGGAAGCCGCTGGCCCAGTCTTCCAAGGGACTATAACGGGCTCCAACTTTGAGCTCCAGGGGCTCAGTGTGAGGAACGTAGTAAGAGGATTATTAAATGTTTGACAGTCCGTGCTTAAGCCAGGACTGGGGTCATCGGAAGGAGAGCTCTGGGAAGCATGTTTCAGAAACAAGTGCTTTTCTTACCACATCAAGCCACACGCAGCTACATCACCCTAGAAACACCATGCAAATGGGCCTCCAACCCTTACTGAGTTAGCATCTCAGGATCTCACAGGTTCAGATTTATGAGGCCGGGGAGGGCAGGAGTCCTCTTAAAGGCAGCCAGAAGGCCCAGCCTCCCCCTCCTCCCTTCATCCCCTACTTACCATCCTCTCCCACGTGGACCCCTCCCCAGAGAGGGGCGAAACTGCTCAGGGCTCTATCTTCCCAGGTCCCAGAGCAGAGGTGCCGCAGCATGGGGCTGCCACGCTGTCCCCTCCTAGTAAAGGTCAAATCTAAGTAAAACACCCTTTCTAGGAAGAGCCCTGCGTGGAGATCTCCAGCCCTCTCAAAAAAGAAAATTCTCATAGAAAAAAGGCAAAACTGATGACAATTGAGACCACTCTGTAGTGATTTTTTTCTGGGAGTAGAGTCATCACAGGGGAGCGCATCCTCCTCAATCAGCGTTAAGAGTGGCATTTTCTTCTTCTCTCTGGCCCTCAGTGTTATCTTTGCAATAGTGGTGTTGGGCCTAATGATGCCTTCTAAGTCCTCAGACTTCAATTTCCAAGCTTCCCACCCATGCCCCAGGGCAGGCAGTTGGGATGGGTTAAGGAGACTCCTCCAGCCGCTTGCTGTGTGGACAGGAGACCAAACGTGGGACCTCAGGGAGGAGAGGACAGACAGGGCACCTTGCCATGGGCTCACACCTGAAGCACTCTGAAGAGTAAGCCTCGTCCTTTATTCCAGGAAGGAACCCTAAAGGGAGTAGGAGCCGAAATGACTGCTTTGTTTGCATAAGTGTCATTTGCACAACCCAAAGGCAGGCAGCTGAGCCACTGCCAGGCAGAATCCTCATCCTCCCTGGATTGGCAGCATGTGGACAGATCTCGGACTCTGATTCGTTTAGGGAATAAATGAGTGTCCCTGGCCCGAGCACGAAGTAATGGCGCCTCAGAGTTTGGAACTGAATGCTCTATCCCTTCCAGGGGCCCAGCTAGATAGACTCTGGGCCAGGTCAAAGCTATCAGAGTGGGGGTGTTCTGGCCAGGGTTGCCCTGATGTCCCACTGGACTGACTATGGGATGGAGTTTCACGGGTAGGGGAGGTATGGGTCAGGATCAAGGCTGGGAGCTGGGGAGACAGTTGAAACTGACCTTATAGGGCCAGATGGGTCATCAGAGGACCCGAGTATTCCAGACAGGGGCCTCCAACCAGAGCCACAAGGTCGATCTTAACAACAATGGCCAACAAGGGACGGAGCACTTACTGTGTGTGTGTCACCCACGAAGAGCTTCCTATGCTCTCTCTCCCCCATTCTCACTACAACCTTTAACAGGCTCTATTGTTACTCTCATTTTACAGACGAGGAAACTGAGGCACAGAAAGGTTAGGAGATGTGCCCAGGAGCATAGGTTTATCAAGGTATGCAGCAGGGCTTCAAACCCAGATCCCTGTGACCAGAGGCCGTACTAATGAGCAGTGACGCCACATCACCCCCAAAACATCAACTTTCAAAATGCATCAACAACCACTTAATTATGTCTCAGTTGCTATGCAAAGTGGTCTGGAATCAGATTCATCGGAATTAAAGGGACCTCCATGGTCACCCAGCTCCAGTTCTCATATGATGCTGCCATGCCCTAAACCACCCTAAATCATCGCCCTGCCTCCCCGGGAAGGCCTCTGGTGCCAAGGAATCTCACCCTCTTGGGGATGCTCATCACCCCCCCTTCCCAGATCTGATTCCCAAACCCCAGGACTCTACAGCCCAAGGCATGCTGACATGGACAACAGTCAACAGGTTGGTCGGAAAAAGTCCTTTCAACCAATATATGAACATACAGCTGTACATTCATACAAAGATGTCTCATAGATCAACTTAGATGCACATATATATGTATACAGAGACAGACATTAAACTGTATTTCAGACAGCTTTCTCTTCCAGGCTGGCCTGGCCAAGTTCTCCCCCAGTTAGGTCCTCACCTCAGCTTTCAACTCCTGATTGAAAGTTCTTCTTCCCAAGGAGCCACCGTGTGGGCCAGCCAGCAAGGTGAGAGGCCCAGGAGGCCAGGTTCCAGAGACTGAGTGGGGAGAGCAGGGCAAGAGGTGCCTGTGGATGGTACACCCGCAATGAGAACACCAACGGAGGTGCCTCCCCCACGTCAGGAAGTGAGGAGAAGGCGCAGCTGTGGCCTCTGTGGAGGCTTGGAGGGTGGAGAAGAGAATGAAGCTGCCTGGGCTGGTATCCGGGTGGCCATCAGCCATCAGTGGTGTGAGGAACAGGGATTCCAGCAGCAAAGATTTACGGATGCTCATTATATGCCTGGTGTTGTGCTGTTACTGGACTGGCAGGGTTTGGGCTGGGCTAGAAAGCTGTTCTTAGAACCCGTTGGAACCCAACCCATTGGATGACAGAGGAGCCCCAAAATTAGGTCACTGCTTGAAGCAGACCACACTCATCTCTGGGCTACCGAGGTGGTCAGGGCTGTCACGACCAATAGGCTATGGGAGAGACTGATCCAGGGGGCTACGAAAGGGGACATACGCCTCGCCCAGCCTATTCCACTACCCTTGAACTCTCTGAAACCAAGGCCAGGTCACTTCAGCACAGGACCAGAGACTGGAAGGGCTCTGCAGCTGGCCCAGCACAGGTGAGGCCTGGAGTCTCTTACCCAGAGGACCCTGGCACCTGAAGATGCTGTGTGTCCAGACTGCAACCCGCTGTGGCCAGGGAGTACCCCAGGATGGCCACCTGCAGCTGATCACTAGTGAACCACCTCTTACTGAATGTGTCTTAGAACGGCCTCATGTGTGGTTTTCTCCCATGTCAGTTCGTGTACTGTGTACTACAACTGGGTCTCCAGGCTTTTTTTTCTTTTTTTTGAGTTTGTGAGCATCCCTGACATTCATCATCACACTCACCACCGGCCCTAGGTGCATTAGTCAGACCTGCCGCCAAGCCCATTCATCACAGAATCCCAGGCTGTCCTTCTGGTTCTGCTGGCCATGCCCCAAGCTGGTCCCCTACCTGAAATGCCCTCCCACAACTCGCCAGCTATCCATCCCCTACTCATCCTCCAGGCCCAGGGCAAATTCCCCCTTCTGCAAAGCCTAACTTCCTTCTCCAATCCTGCCTATGGACTCAGTTCTTGACACTTGTCCTGTGTGCCTTTGAAACACATCACACCCACCTCTGATAGATGTTGCTGCCAAGGGAGTGTCGGTTAACCCTTGCACTGCCACTTAACTTTTCTTCCATACAGATCGTTTCTCCAGCTGGCCTCTGAAATTCCTGAATATAGGGACTCCACCTCATGGGTCCCCTCTACTGCTTTGTATTGTCAGCCAGTGTGCGTTAGACAACTGTCAACTTGTGCCTGGACCCTCAAAGCATCGGTGAATGAGCAAAAGCATGAATAAGAAAACTGAGCCTTCCAGCCCTACTTGTGATCAAGGCTCAAGGGATGATGATTAGCAAAACAGAGAGATGAGAAGGACCCCCTCAAGAGCCCTGGAGGCTCTGGAGTTGGTACGTGTGGGAGGGGGCAGGGGGCTTACGCACAGTGGATGGACAAGGGAGTAGGGATTCATTTTGTAGTCATGATTTCATAGCAAACACTACTTGCATTTGGGACCAATGAAAACCTGGGGCGGGGAGCAGGGGTACCCAAAGCCCCAAACCACGCCTTGGCACCACCACTGCAAAGGGGCAGCCAGTGCAGGGATCGGCAAGATCTCAGGATTCCAGCAGCTTCTGAATCCACCAGGTAAAGATAACGCAACTTTATCCTGCTTTTGAAGATCTCAAATAACCACCTGCCGACACTTTTAGCCAGCTGTGCAAATGTTTTACACTGCCTGCGAGTGATCATAAAATAAAACTCCTATTTTATGTCGTCAAACCCCAGTGGCTTTGGAGAGGGTCTGGAGGCCCAGATGGGAACAAAGGGAAGTGAATAAGAGAGGCAGACAGCGATTAGGAGGCTCAGAGACAGCAGGGGAGTAGCAAGGAAGGTCAAGATCAAGACAGAGAGCCGGGCGGAGGCTGACCAGGAACCAGGCGCTGGGGTGAGGCACCTCGCCCACCGCTCGCCCCAGGTGTGTTGGCACAGCCAGCTCTTCTGCCCTCATGAGACGATGACAGCACTGGCAGGAGCAGTTCCCAGCCCAGTCTGGAGAGCTCCAAGCTAGTATCATAATTACTGTGCTGAGGTGTGACGGAAAAGCCGGGCTGGGCCTAACTTGTAAATCTAAGTGTAACAAGTGTCAAATTACTGATCTGAGTTCTACTGGGCTAAGTCATAAATCTAAGTTAATAAGTGTCGGTTTGCTGATTCCCTGCTCATTTTTTTTTGCTAGCCAGCTAAATTTTCAGAGAGGCATATCTGGCCTTGGAATGTCGGTCTGCTGCCTCCCTGCCTCTGCTTTTGTGATAAGGATGCTACTAAAGCTGTTCCATGCCTATTGGCCGAATACCCCAAGCTTGTAATTAACCCTATAAAATCTCATGCACACGTCTTGGAGGTGCTCAGAACTTCGGAGCAGAAGCCCCTCTGAGCCCGCCGGTGTAATAAATCTGAGTAATCCAACCCTGCGAGTGGTGCTTGTTTCTTGGCTGGCCTGTCATTTCCCTAACAGAGGTAGTTGGATGACGGGCAGATCCCCCCTTTCTCATTCATCTGCACATGTGCTCAACTCTGCAAAATGGATACAGGGTTGAGTTGCTCAGAGTGCACCCAAAGCCAGGATTGGCGCCAGCAGAAACCGTGATGAGACCACTGGTTCTGAGCCGGACTGCCTGAGTTTAAATCCCAGTCCTGCCACTCACCAGATGTACAAGCTCGAGCAAGTGCCCTGACCTCTCTGTGCCTCGGTTTCCCCTATAACTATCAAATTGAGCAAATCAGAATATCTTACAAGGTTGTCGTGGGATTGAATAAGTTAATATTTGCAAAGCTTAAAAACAGGATCTGGCACATAACAAGACCAGACAAATGTGTGTTAAAAAAAAAAATAGAGCCACAAAACACTTAATTTGGATGGGATGGTTAGGGAAGTCCTTCCTTTTTAAAAAAAAATGACCTTTAAAACAGAGATGTGAGAAGGTGGCCATTTTTCTCATCTAAACTCTCCATAAGGTGATTTTCTATAATAATTCCAAAAATAAATTTAAAATATACATTTTGAGTACTTTCAAGTCTTAGGGACGACTCTTTAATGGGTCACAACGTCCAGCTTACCTGGTTTTGTTGCCAAAGGTGACCACCTATTTTCTGGGGGTGCAGCTGCGGCCCAGGACACTGAGCTTTGCTCTGTGGGAAGCCAAGAGCTTCAGTGGAAACAATCATGGCTCTGGCCTCCTGGGCCTTGGCTCTGTTGGACGTGATTGCCAGCAGCTGCCTGGCCCAGAAGCCAAGAACCAAGAGAGAGGAGGGACAGAGAAGGCCGGCCTCCTTTGTAGGCTACAAGAGTCCAGCCTGGACCCACAGGCTCTCCCTCCCGCACACAGCTTGTCCTGAAGGGCCTGGCCCCAGCGAAGCCCAGCAGGTGGGCCTGGCTACCCACTTCACCCTCCAACTCTAACCCTGGGGATCCTGCAGTATTCCTTACACAATACTCTGGACCTTACCCCTCACCGCATGTCATGAAAACCCCCCTTATGCTGTTGCCTCAGGGCTCTTCCTTTCCTGTCCTTACCTGGAAAGTGACCATTAGAAGCATTCATTAGAATCCTGACCATTAGAATCCTCCCGAGTTATGCCCCTACGTAAAAGGGGCCTTCTGCAGACAACTAGAACTCAGGCAGGCTGTTACGGGCAGGGAATTCTCTGAGAACGCTTCCAACAAAACTGGCTTGCAGCTGACTTTCCCTCCCATGGGCAGTCTGGCTGAGGGCTCCCACTGGGAAGATGCTCAGGGGGTCTGCAGCCTCATGACCAACAGGGGTCTGGGCCGCTTCACCCCGTTTGACAACTTGAGCTGCCTAAGTCATAAACACCAATTGTGGGGAAACACCTCAAACCCTTCTAGTCTAAATCCCTATTTATAAATAAGGAAACTGAGGCCCAGGGAGAGGAAGGGACTTGCCCAAACCCACATGCTGCTGAGGCCGAGGCTCCCACACAACAAGCCGCCCACTCGCAGGAGGGGCTGCCCTGCTGCCAGCCTGTACTGTCTCAAGTTCTGGTTTACAGAGCACTTTTCTGGGAGGGAGAGTCAGTTTAAAATGTCCTACTGCCATGGCCCCAGCAAAAAGTCTCTCTCCACCACTCTGCCGGCTAGAGTCCCCTGAGTGCCGGGAAAGCCTGCACTCTCCTCCACTCAGCAACCAGGAAACAGCTCTGCCCACAACCGACACCCCAGGGAGAAAAGGCCCTGAGCCCTCCTCAGGGGACAGCAGCGTGGCAGGCGGGGTTGGGCGAGGCCACAGCGTTCGGCTCTCTGGCCTGGGGTCCATACTGATCAGAATCTAAGCACACACAAGCAATCAAAATCTCATACTTTGTCACCCAAAAAGTGGGCCTCAGCTCTGAGCCCAGCCTTCTTCCTTTTTCTGGGGGTGCCTAAGCCCATGCTCCTGCTGTGATGTCCCACTGAGCAGCAGAAGTAGCAGCCCCCTCCGGCCCCATCAAGGCCCCCTATCAAGGGCTCTCAAAGCCCAGGGGAGTCGGGCTTGGTTTCTCAGAGAGATCCATTTCATCATCACCGGGAGGAGATGGCAGCCACCCCTTCCAGGGCCCTGTCAGGCTGGGCTAGGCTCGGCGCTTGGAATCCAGAATCTCAGAGACGGGTGACTGGATTGGCTAGAGCAACTAGACAGGCCTGAGAGGATGCTTACGTCTGGCTCATGGCCTTGGCACATGTGTGAGAAGCCCAGAACTTTGTGCACGGGGCAGGGTCTGAGGACATAATTTGGAAAATGCACTCATATTCTGGCCTACAGGTGCCTGGAAGGGAGGCGGGGAACTAGAACAAAGGCCCGGTCAGAGACCGTCGCAGCCACCAGCCGCCGTGCTGATGCTCGGGTGGCTTGTACCAGTGGTGAGCTGAAAGCACCCCAATTCTGGGAGGCAGAGCTGAGCAGGCAGGCGGTGTGCAGGGCTCTGGGGAGCCGTGAGCCTGCATTCCAACATGGAGCAGCTGTGGGCCTGAATGCTTGGGGGCAAGCAGTGAGACCCTGCAGCCCCAGGCATCCACCACTCTCTGAACTTGCTCTCTGTGGTATCTGGTCCCCTCTGATGGCCTTGCTCTGTGTCCATCTACCTAGCTGGGTGGTCTGCTCCAGAAGGGCCAGGAGTGCCTGTCTCCCACCGCCCCATGCCTGGGCAGTCAGGGAGACAGAAAGTGACAGCCCCAGAGCCAGAGGCCACCGTGACCTGGAGCCTCTCCCTGGGTGGTGGTCTGGCCCGTCACCGGGATCTCTGTCTCCCAGTCTGTGTGCCCCTGCCTGCCCTGGGCACTGATCCCCTGCCAAGGCCTCTCCCAGCCTGCTCAAAAGGTGTCCAGCCCCAGAGACTTAGGCCACTGGAGGATAGCAGGCAGTCCAAGGCGAAAGAGATTCCAGCGCTGCCCAGGCTCCTCCTGGACACGGCTGTGCCCACAGGGAAGAAAAGGAGAAATGCTGATGGAGGACACCTGCCCCACCACCCTAGGCTTCCGCTCCTCGTCACAGAGCTGGTCTTGCTCTGGGCCTGGAAGGATGGAGAAGGGTCGCCAGACTGGCTGCGCAGGCCTTTGCTGAAACCCTGGCAGACAATAGGTTTAGGAGAGAAGAAAGGCCCTGCAAGTGCTGACTCACCAGGCCCACACCTCATGTCATGATTGCTCAGCTCTGGAAGCTTCCATGCCCATGGTCCTCCATCTCCACCCACGGGCAAGGGCACTGGCTTGGTGACCGTGCTGTCCACTCCACCCCAGGCTCTCCCTGGGGGAGTGGGCTCCCCGACATCCCCCTGGCGATGCTGCCCCCGGCAGGCGGAGGACACAGGGCTGCCCGCAGCTGTGTCCACAGGCGGAGCTGCAGTTTGACTTGTCTGTCACTAAGAGCTGACCTGAGATGCTCACACCCATCTTTCAGTTGGAAAAACGGAGGCAAAGAACTGTTCCCGACTTGCTCAGATTCACTTAGAAACCTAAAGTGTAATCCCAGAGGGGCTGCCTCCTGCCCAGGGTTCTGACCCTTTCTAGAAGCAGTCTGCATGCGTGTCCACGACCACAGGGATGAGAGGTCTGGCAGTGCAGCGGGGAGGGGAGGCGGGGGTTGTTCAGCCTGAGTCCCGGCAGATGTACCAGCTGCCTCCTCCCCGCCAGGTGGGAGCCTACTTCCTCCCCGTGCCCCAGGGCCCTGCTGCTTAGTACCCACTCTGGGTCATCCCCAAGGCCCAGAGGTCCCGCCTGAGCTCAGACAGTGAGTAGCCCTCCCCCAGGCAGGCTCCGGGCCACAGGCAGTGGAGAGGAGGGTGGGCCCCACCTGGAGCTTGCTCCAGTGAGGTCCCTAGGCAGGAGGGGTCCTCAAAGCAGCCCCTTCCCAGGGGGTGGGGGAGAGAGGACTCAATGCTGACAGAGTTTGCTGGGACTGTTTTCATCACCAGGAAGAAATCTGACTCCTGGAGGCCCGCCAGGCCTCAGCTATGGATGGGCTCCCCTCAAAAGCCTTTGTCTCAGTGTCTCCATCACTGGCCACCTCTCAGAGCACCACTCAGGCTGCAGGCAGAGGGGCAGGAGGTGGAGTGGGGTGGGGGGAGTGGGAGGAGAGACCTCTTAGACCACCATGGAGAGCTGAGGGCTACTGGGTCTGCCCCACACAGGGCCTCCAGGCTCCCGCAGCTCCTGGGACCAGGGGGCTCAGATCAGGCTAGTCAGGGGACTCCAAGGACATGGGGCGGGGGGCAGGGCTCACCTTCCCTGCCACACCCCGCGGGGCTGGCCAGAGAACACAGCCCCTCTGCTCACTTAGGGTCACAAGAAGGCTCCTCCGGGACCACAACTCCCGGACAAACAGCCCGGACCACACCCAGCTGTTGATCTCACAGCTGTGCAGAGCAAAGCAGAGCGGCCCCCACGCCTCCCCAGGCAGCCGGCCTGCCCCTGCCACCCACAGGCCACACACATGCAGACGCTCAGTCCACCCCGGAAACACACCCCAGGGGCCCGGAGATGCAGGACAACAAAGCCACCAGGCACGGAATCTGGAAAAAGCCTGCTGTGGAGAGCTCTCTATTGAATGCAGAGAGAGCGCCCCACTCTCCCACCCACTCCAGGGCTCCTCTGTCTCCCATTCCTTGGCCTTGGGCCCCGGCTCCTTCCATTCCGAGGTCCTCCTTGGCCACCAGTCATCACGGGGGACAGCTGCCTCCACGCCACCCACTCCAGGGCCTCAAGTCCTCTCCGCGGACCGCCCTGCCCGGCTTGGCCAGCCTGGGGGCCTCCCGGCCCGGCACGCCTTGGCTTTCCTGGCGGCAAGTGCCTGCTCCAGCCCGGCCCCTCCTCACGGCTCCAGCTCCCGGGACAGGCGGGACAGTTCCCGCTGGTTGTCGATGACCTTCAGCTGCTGGATGGAAGCCCAGGTGCTGCCTGGACTCCGGGTGATCAGGGACTGCTCCGAGCCTGGCGGGGGGAGAGCGGTCAGGAGGGTGCCGTGCACTTTGGAGAGCCCATCCCTTCCCCCTCCAGAAGGACATCAGCCTTCCAATCCTCCGCCACCCCGCCTGCCACCACCGGCCATCACCCACGGCCAGCCTAGAAGACACCCGCTCTGGGGCAGATCAGCAGAGTGGTTAAGAGCACAGACTGAAGAAAACAGGTCCCCAAGATCATGTACAGCGTAACACCCCTTTGACTAAGTTCAAAAACAACCAGAACAAAAGAATATTTCACTGTCATGATATAGATGAGGTATTTTAAAGATATATATGTATGTAGGTGTGTGTATGTATTTTATCACATATGTGTATATATGATAAAGCTATTTTAAAAAACAAGAAAATGAGTAACTCAAAATTCAGGGTGGCGGTTACCCTGGGCAGGGAAGGGCACGGGGACAGGAGAGGGGATACCACCAGGGAAATTTAGTTATTATCAGTGTGCATATTTGGCTTGAGTCTAGGGGCGTTCATCGCACTATCAGAATAGAGACAAACATAGATTAAAATAAAGAGCCAATGACGACAGTGTGATATGAACTGTGGATTATGAGTAATTCCATTTCATGCAACTGAAGGCCAATTAAAAAACGCAGGTCCGCACTAAAAGCGCCTGGGTCCCAGCTCTGTCCAACTGTGAGGCCTCCGCACGTTCCCTCCAGGCTCCAGCCTGCCTGCCCATCTGTCAGTCGGGCTGACATTCCGCCGGCCTCACAGTGTGTGTGCACGTGCCTGTAAATGCCAGCCGTGACTAACTTGCCAGCACTTACACGTGGAAATCCTCGTCGCCTGGCTGTCCTCGTGCAGGTGGGAGACTCGGCTTCTGAGTGGTGACAGAGGCACTGGGTAGGGTGAGAGGTGGGAGTCAGGGAGACAGGGCCAAGCTGGTGCCTCGGAGGGGACATCGGTCGGGGGCTCCTACCCAGGGATCCCGCCCTCTCACCATTGCTGTGGCTTCGGCAGTGGTGCAGCATCCGCGCAGCTCTGGCCATCATTCTCTGCGGGCATCACAAGGATGTGAGAGCTGGGGCGAGGGAAGGGACCCTGGTGTGGCCCGTGGGGCGGCTAAATGCACCTAGGGACTGCTGGCTGTAGGGCACGGGGTCATGTCTGCTGCACCCCAGCACACCCACAGACCCAGCGGGGACCAGGCAGTGGGAAGAACAGAGGACAGGGAGGGCTTAGAGGGGAACAGGCCCAGAGGGGGCTCTGTTGAAGGGTGAGGTCGTTGAGGCCATCACCCTACACTGCCCAGTGGAGACCAGGCCCTCCGAGGGCAGGCAGTGCAGTAAGGCAGGGCCTTCTTCAAAGGAATCATCCATACTTATATTATTGACAACAACTTCAGAGCATCTCCCAGCCTCTGCCCCTTCCAAGGCCAAAGTCCTACCCTCCAGCCCATTCCAGTGTCCGACGCCTCCTCTCCTTGGACTCACCATCTTCTCAAAGTTGATGAGATTCTCCACCAGGGTGTGGTTTCCCTCATGGATGAAGGTCATGTCTGCAGAGAGATGGGCTTGGCCTGTAGGTCCCCGAACTCCTTCTCCTTCCAGGAGCCCAGGGAAGGGGAAGGGCCAATAGCAGGGAGGCGTGGGCCTGGCCCTACCCACGTGGCCCTCTTCCTCCCCGCTAACCTCCTGGAACAACTTCCTTGTCTGTCTTAGGCCTCGTATCACAGACCACCTAACATCACCACCATCTTTCTGCATGTCTTCACTCTGCTTCTATCCTGCGCACTCCTCACCCATCTCCGTGCCCCCTGGGTGTCGGGACGGTGGGGCTGGGGGGACACACAGGGCATGGATGGGATGCAGGCAGGAGGTGGGTGCCGGTGCTCTTACCTTTGAGAAGAAGGGGCATGAAGGGGATGACAGGAGGGGACAGCTTGGTGAGGGCCAGTCGGTACACTCGGTGGTTCCATGAGGGGTCCTGAGAGGGAAGAAGCCACAGTGAGAGAGGGAGGGTCCCGCACACCCTCACCCACCATGAGCCGTCACACCCCACCCCACCGAGGAGAGGCCCTGCACCCATCCCCTGGGGCTCAGCTTCCTCTCGGCCCCAGATCCCATCACCGCAGGCTCAGGGGCAAGCGGATGGGCCCGGAGCTGTGACTGCCAGTCTGCACGACGTGGCTTCCCAGCCTCCGGTTGGCCCCCAAGGACGCTTCACAGCCATGACCACAGGGCCCTGAGGTTTCATGGAAAACTCTCTTTTCTGTCCCTACCCCTGTTTCTGTCTCTCTCTCCCTAGTGGGCAAATCCCTTTGAATCTCTTGAGCCCCACAAGGAGAACTGTTTTCTCAAGAGCTCTTGCTGGTAAAGGCCCACCCGCACTGCTCTCTCCCGAATACCGCAAGCCTTCCAACCCCACAGTGATTCCTGGGAGTGGAGGGTTCAGCTCCTTAACTCCTCAGCTTTGGTCCTAGGCTGGGCCACGGCTCCTTGAGTTTCCTGAGGGGCCAAGACAGGCCCTGGTGCACATGGGAGCTGCTGTTAACACCTGCGTCCTGAGCCCTGAGGCAGGTCAGCTGGAAACCAGCATCCCCCTGGTGGTCCCCTGACATCTCAGCCCCCAGGGCCGGACACTGCCCCTCACACAGGACCTCAGAGTCACAGCAGATGCCACCCCCCCACCCCCGACATACACACACACTGAGAGATATAATACTCTGCACCGCCCCCTATAGTGCTAAACATCTTGTTCCTCTGCCAGCTGCCCAAACTCATAGGCCAAAGGGAGTCAGGCCCTGACCCAAGGTTAGAGAGCTCAGAAGTGGCCAAGGACAGGTAGAGGGGCTGCTGGGAATTCCAGAATCAGGGTTTCTGGAGGGAGGAGCCAGGGCACTCACCAGCAGCCTCTCCAGGGCCGAGTACAGCTTCCGGACCTTGTGGGGCAGCCGCTGTGAAGGAGAGGCAGATGGGGCTGTCACTGCTCTGGGGTGGGAGCCCCATCCCCAGCCAGGACTCCCAGGATGGGCAGGGGCCTCATTCAGGACTGGGTTGGGGGAGGCCCTGGCCTGCCCCTATAGATCGCACCCACCTCCCAGGTATGGGCCAGGCGGCTGATGGCCGAGTTGCTGAGGCCAAACATGATGGCAAAGAAGGAATTGAGATTCTTTTGCTCCTTGAGGCTGTGAACAGAAGACCCAGAGACCCTCAGAGGAAGCAGCTGCACACAGAGCCCCACACCCAGACAACAGCCAGGCCTGGGGCCCAGGAGCCGGCCAGGCCAGCACTGCCCCTGCAGGGACTGGGGCTGGAGAGGGTGGGGAGGCTCCAGGGGACCCAGGGAAGCAAGGGGATGGCAGACTTAGCAACATACTGAGCACGGCTCAGGGTTTAAGCAAAGGTGACCTCCAGAGGGCCACCCACCCCACCCACCCCACCGGCACTCACTGGGCCGCCAGCTTGATGAACTTCCTGAGCAGCTGGGCCCGCAGGCCTGGCACAGGGCAGAGACACAGCTCCGTGGCCACCCAGTACTGCAGCTCATTGAAGCGGCGCATGAAGCGTTCCAGGTTGGCAGTGGTGACGTCCCGCAGGTGCTGGGGGCCCAGCACGTAGTGGATCAGCTCCACCTGGGCAGGGGCAGCACGCAAGGTCAGCATGTGCTGGCTGGGCGTCCCCCACCCCGCCCGCCCGCCTGCTCCCTCCCCGCCCTGCCCTGCACCTGGTGGATGCTGTTGAAGAGGTTCCAGTCGTGGTCCGTCAGCTGGCCCGCCAGGTCCTTGGTGCTCACCAGGTCCAGCCCCTTCAGCAGAGCCCACAGTGGGCCCCAGCTGCTCAGGGTGTGGGGTCTGCAGGTGGGAGAGTGCTCAGAGCAGGCCTGGGAATCCCAGGAAAAGGGACAGGATGGGAGGAGAGAGTTTCGGGCAAAGACCCAGGGTCCTTGGTCGGAGGAGTGTCAGGTTGGGCTGGGGACCTGCAGGGAGTGCAGCAGCCTCTGAAGGACAGGGCTTCCCAAGGAGGCATGGTCCTGACAGCTCCCCAAGGCTGGGGCCCCTCCTTGTAGGGTTCCTGTCCTCTGGGGAGCCCCTGCTGAGGGCAGGTCTTCCTCTTCCCCCTTGAGAGCTCCCAACCAGCTCTCCCCTCCTCATTCCCACCTTGAGACTCCCCATCAACTGAGGCCCACTCCTTCCTCTTCCCCCTTAAGGCCTAGCAGCAGCCAGAGCAAGGCCCCCATCTGTTCTCTGTGTGACCCTCCCCTAGCACCCACCCCTACGGCTCCCAAAACACAGCTCCTCCCCAGCCCTGGCGCCCTGCCTGTCCCTACCAGCTTGTGCACTTCCTGTGGGTTGACAACAAAGAGCCGCTCGTTGAGCCCCAGGGATGTGGCCACACCACGGGCATCTGGCTGCAGGCCAATGGCATCTGCAAAGAGAGCACAGGCTGCACTGGGTGGGGAAGGAAGGGAGGCCAGGGAGCAACTGGGGACAGAGCGAAGGAACTGTTTGGGAGGCTGGAAGGTCCTTTTTCCCAATAGCAGGGTTGGAGTCCTGGGCAGGTGTTCTAGATGCACAGGTGCACATGCCCACAAATCCACAAACACACAGCTGCACCCCAAGGACGATGAAAGGGGGATCATAGATCATAGTGAGACAGGCTGACCCTGGGCAAGGCTGGACCCTGTGCCTCAGCTTCCGCCTTTGTCAAGTGGAGACCGAAGATTTTCCTGGACTACTCATAAGTCAAAAGAAATAATTTATAGAAATAGGGGCTAACAGCATAGGATACATACACAAGCCATCTGAACATTGGAAAGTGCCCTACAGAAGTCTCTGTGTGGATTTTCATCAGCTCTGGTGGATTGGGACTGTGTTTTCAGTCATGTTTGAGTCCCCAGTCCCTAACCCATAGCCTCCAAAGTAAGGTATACAAGACCATCCATGTGTCCAGGAAAAAATATTAGCTCTTCTATTTATATTGATTTTTCTCACCTATTTTGCATTTCTGTTTTGTGTTGCTTATGATTACATAACATTCGGGTAAGAATATATGTATGTGATCTATAAGCAAATATACACATATTAGGGAATTTGTAATAAAATATTGTTCACCGACATGGGTGTTGATCAAAACCATCAGCGCTCTAAACAGTCCCTGGCACACAGGGTCTCAATATAACACTGGCTTCCGGCAACTGCAATTTGCCAAGTGACCACGAGGGGGCAGTGTTTCCCGGAGCAGTACATAGGTGCAGGTGACCTCATCCTCTCTTCCCACTTCCTGAAGGAGGCTTCGCTTTCCTGGCTGCCACTCCTTGCCATTATTCTCTGGATGCCCCTAATTCTTGTCTACGCGGGGCTCCAGCTGTCAGACCTGGGCTGTGACCTCCATGGACAACTGTGGATTTTAATATCCCAAGTTCTCTAAAGGTGGGTCTTAATCCTTAGGCTGCCATATTCTGAGCACCAACTTTGTGTCAAGTCCCATGCTCAGAGCTTTACACATAGTGTGTCATTTAACAGCCACAGCAGCCCTGTGTGATAGGTAGGGTTATAGGGCTCATTCAACAGACGAGGAAACAGAGGCTCAGAGAGGTTAAACACTTCACCTGGGATCACACAGTTAGTAAGCAGTGGGTCCAGGATTCCAACTCAGGTCTGGGAGTCCACAGTCTGGGCTCTTAACCATCAAGCTGCTCTATCTTACCTGCCACGGTACCTCTAGCTCCCAACACACCGCTGGCCCCCAGCTGACCCTCAAAGATGTCTACAGACTAAATGAACAAAGACTACCTAAATTCAAAGGCTAGCAACGCTTTCACTGTGTGAGCTTGGGGAAATCGCTGAATCTCTTTGAGCTTCAGTTTCCTTGTCCGAAAAGGATAAAAGCACCTACCTCATAAGATTGCTGTTAGGATTAACTGAATACATAAGCAGGGTAAAAATAGCAGAAGCTAACACCTATGAAGTGCTGACCATGGGCCAGACATCATTCTAAGCATGTTAATAGACTCATTCACTGAATCCTCAGTTCTTCTACGAAGCAGGCACCCTTTTCATACCAATGTTATAGATGACGAAACAGAGCATGGAGAGATTAAACATCCTGCCCAAGGATACAGAGATAGGGAACTGAAAGGCTGGGGTCTAATGCAGGCAGCAGCCTGCAGAGTTCATGCTCTTAAGCAGGACATGCAAAGCACTCTGAAGAGATGTAATAAACCTCACATAAGTACTAACCATCATCAATGTTGATAAATATGATGATGATCTTAATTTGGGGGATGAGCATGGCTCTGAGGGGAGCCCATCCCTGGGGACCCCCTGACCCAGAGACACAACTCACCACCTGCAGAGTTGACCTTCACCAGCACCTGTCCCTTGGTCCAGCCATCCTCCTGGGCCAACGCCGCCATCACCTCTCTCACCGAGGCCGTCACAGGCAGCTGCAGGGTCAACACCGAGTGGTCTGGCCGGCAGATGTCATAGGAGACTGGAAAGGAAGACTGGGCTGAGCCGTGGGAAGGGGCTTCTTGGTCTCCCCACCCCCGGAGGGACACAGCAGTGACCGCAGCAGCGGGAGGGTCCCAAGGAGGCAGGCAAGGGCACTAAGGAGAAGCCTGGGTGGGTCTGCTGCCCAGAGCAGGTGCGAGGCCCTGGGCCGAGGGGAGGGGAAGCCTGGAACAGGGACCCCAAGGAGTCCAGCATGGCATCCTCGACCAGGCACAGCACGGTTCGAGTTATGCCCAGGCTGGCTCGGACCACCAACCTTTGTCCCCAACGCGAATGGCACAGTTGCTGCTGGGGAGGGGTTCGTCCTGGCTGGGGAGCCAAACAGGCATGTTCCGGGCCTGAGGGGAAGAGAAAGTAAGGCCCAGAGGAGACACAGAAGAGAGCACACAGGGGCGGAGAGGGGCTTCTGTCAGCAGGAACAGGGGACCCACACAGCACACATGCCACCCACAGGCTCTGCTTGCCATGGGAACCTGGGCCAGGTAAGGCGCTGGGGACCGGGCTCCTGAAGAAGAGACAGAGCAGGGCCTGAGTCCGTGCCCTTCTACGTGGGTGTCACCCTCTCTGCCAAGTAGGTCCCCAGCTGTTCTAATAAGAACACACCTCAGCTGTTGACCCCGGTTTTTTCTTCCTCTTTCCTCCGGCTATCATTTGCTGTTTGCTACATGTAAGACTAAGTGCATGTTTACTTTAAGTATTTAAATATTCACAAAAACCCTTTGACAAAAATGTTATAATTATCCCCATTTTATAGATGAAATCAGTGAGGCTCAGAGAAGTTAAGTAACATGCCCAAAGCAACACAGCTGCTAAGTGGCCTAAGGGGCATCCTAACATGCCCCTCCACCCTGTACTCTTGTCCACCAACACTCAGTGGTGTCAGCTGCCTGTCGCCCCACAACCCTTCCTCCGTGGCCCCACCAGAGGGCTGATGGGGAGCCTCTGCTGGCAGAAGGCCTCCTTCACACAGCTCCTCTGACTACCGCCTGTTCCCTCCTACTCCCCCAGCCTACTTCCTACTCCCGCTCCACGGTTCTTCCAGGGATTTCCAGATCTCTCAGCTCCTCTCAGAGTTCCTCCCAGCCTCACACACCCCCCGCATATGGAAGACTCTCAAAACCGTATCACCAGCACTGAACTCTTCCAAGCCCTGGTCTCAAATGCCTCCTGGATCCTCCCATACCTGTCCTCCATCATCTGAAAACTCGACACATCCCTCCGCTCTCCTCAGCCCACCTCCCAGGTGACTCTTCCGGTCATTCTGGGCTCAAGGTTCCTGCCTCCCCCGACCTCATCCGTGTCCCCACAGCTTGTCTTCTAGTTCTGGGGTCTCCTTGCGCCCCCTTCCCCAGCCCAGGCCAACCCCAGGTCCACCTGCCCTGTCAGCTCACTCCTTATCAGCATACAAGGCCCCACTCTCCACCACCCTCACCACTTGGGTGCCGCCCTCCCTCCCACTCCAGTCTGCCTGACCAAAGCTAGATTAAGCTTCCTATCACGGCTTCAAGGCCATCATTGTCTTTTGGACAAAGTGCAGGCAGGATCCTCAGCCGACCCATTCAAAACACAAATCCGATCCTGTCAATCCTCAGCTCAAACACCTCCACTGGCTTTCAGGACTCTGAGGACGAAGGCCAGGCCCTGACCATGGCCCACAGGGCCCTGCACGCTCTGGCCCCTGCCACCTCCCCGCTGCTCCAGGGCTCCGTGAAGAGGGCAGGCTCCCTTCCCCCGACACCTGCCCCTCCCCCTCGCACCCTGTGCTCTCAGCATCAGCGGTCACCTCCCCAAGATGCTCTCCCTCTCCGACCCTGACCCTGCATCAGCCCTTCCCTTCCTGCCTCCAGAAACCCATCTGTCTTTGCCCCTCTACAGCAAGAGATTGTTCCGCAGCTCCGTCCCTCGCTTCACTGCGAGCCCCTCAAGGCCAGGGTGGCTGTCCGGCCCCCCACCACATCCTTGGCACCCAGGACTGTGCTGCCTGCGAGGGTGTTTCCACTCTGGTCCCTGAGTGTCAGCCAAAGGCCAGGGGAGGTCAAGGCCCCCCATGGGTGGAGCCGGCATTCTACTGGGACGTGACAGACACTAGCAGACAATAAGCAAGTAGACAAATAAGCAAAGAAAATAATTCCACTGGGAAAATGCTTGGAGGAAAACCAGAGAGGACACCTTGGAGGGGAGCTGGTAGGGTAGGAACTCTCACAGGGAGATAGGAGGGGCCAACAGTTAAGAGCAAGAGATGAGGGAACATGCTTCACCTACCGCAGAAAAGGGGGCTGCACAGAGGAGGGGGGCAGAGCGAGCTGGGAGAGGCAGCTGGGCGCGGAGAACCCAGTAAGCCCAGGTGAGGCATTGGAATTTTATGCCCAGCACAGCACTCCCCACAACCGGCCCCAACCTGTTTTCCCAGTCCTTTCCCCACCATTCCTCAGATCTCAGCTCCAGTCACATCTCCGTCTCCTCCCCCACTGCTGGGAGTGGCACTCTTCCCCGACTCCCCCAACTCCTGAGGGGGCCTGCCTTCCCCTGGGCGCCCTGCACTGGACTCTGGGAACCCTGGTCTTTCAGAGGCTGCCTCCAGGCACCACCCCTCCCACTAGGTGGTAACTGCTAGCTGGCTCTACCTGTGAGCAAGAATTACCTCCCAGATGGAATCAAAGCCCCTTGGGGTGGGGTAGAGGGGAGGGGTGGAGGAATGACCTTCAACGTCGTCTGTGTCTCCCCTGCAGGGCCTGGCCCCAGCACCACATGCAGCCCCTGCTCCGTGAACCCCTATCCCAGACCCAAAGGTGTGCCTGTGCGTGGGGAGCCTTCCAAGGCAGAGCCCCTCGGGTGGGGGCCAAAGGAGGGGCCAGGCAGTCCCTGGAGGAGCAGTTGCGGACAGGGAAGCTAGGGCCCGGCAGAGGGGAGAGGAGCCCGTTGGGGCGGACACCTTCATCTGAGGAGATGCGTTCCCACAGCCGTTTTCCAACCTGTGGAGTAAGTGAGAAGGGAGGTGAGATTGGAGGGCAGGGCCGCCTGCGGGCAGGATGACATTTGGGGTCAGGAGCAGAGAGGTGCCAGGGTATGGGTCCCATCAGCCCTCACCAGAGTCCCAGAGACCGGCTAAACCTGAAACCTGGCCCCTGGATTCTCTGATTCTCCCAGACCAGCAGGAAAGGGAAAAGAGCTCCAGGGAGACAGGGACCCGGTGTCGGGTCGGGCGGGCTGCAGGTGAGCCCTGCCTGGACCTCAGCTGCCCCCTGGGAAGCCTGGGAAGGCGGGAAGGCCTGGGGAGGCCAGGTAAACGCTAGGAAACTAACCGGCCGGGGGCTAGCAGGAGCCAAGGGTGCTCCGTAGCAAACAGGCGGAAGTGAGAAGGGCAGGTGTGCCGGGATAGAAGGATGACACACGGATGACTGTGCTGCCTGAGCCTGGATGCACGCGTGACTGGAGGGCGAGTGGCTGGGGACTGGTGAGGACACTAACTGCAGCGAGCAGGACGAGGCAGCTGAGCACGGCACACCCTGCCCTGCGCTCGTCGGGTGCTGTGGCGGGTAGGTGTGCTCCCAGCCTTACAGACTAGAGCCCAAGCCCTGAAGGGGTAACGGGCTCAGGGCGGCACCGCTATAGGGGTGCAGCCTGGATTTAAGCCACGTGCTTGACCCCAGTCAGTGCTCTCCATCCCCGCTGCACTGCCTGTCCCGCAGGTGACTAGTTAATTTGAGCCAAAGCATCACCTGTGGTGTCGCCGCCTCTCGGGCCACTGCTCCCGCAGCAGGTTGCTAAGCCGGGCGTCCCTGCTCACCAGCTCTGACAGTTTCTGGGAGGAGCCAAGATTCACTGAGACTTCCTGTCCATCCCGGGCAGCCCAGTCCAGCCCTGCCTCACCTCCAGGTACCTGGAGAAAGCTGGTGGCCACAGGGTCAGTGTGGAGCATGGGGCCGTACAGGGCCACCCACTGGCTGACCAGCCGCAGGATCTGCTGCCTCTTGTTGCAGACATAGGTGCTGCACTCCTGCTCATTGCCTCCCGCGGGCTCCGCGTGGAAGGTGGGCACCAGTTAAGGGAAACGCAGCATCCAACTGGACCACCCATCATGGCTCAGGCAAAGGGGCAGGATGCCCAGGGCCCACAGACAAGCTGGGCCTGGCATGACGCAGGTACTCTGGAGGGTTCACTCAGCCAGGCTACGAGGGGTTCCTTCTCCCCACTCCACACATCATTCTAACCCCCACAGCTGGAAGGATATTGGTGCAGGAGGGCAGCGCAGAGCTGAGTGCTGGGCATGAAGACGGTGTGGGTCAGGAGGAAGTCGCTGAGGAATGTCTCTGTAGGGCAGGGATGGGGACAGGCAGGGGCTTCAGTGGTCAAGTCTCCTGAGCACCAGATTATGCACAACCCAGGGCAAAGGACCAGTGAAGTCCAGCTGTGACAGCACTCCCCACCCAAGCCAAGAACACAGGAATGAGGACTTCCTGCCAACTGACCAAACAGACCAATCCAGCCCCTAGTGAGGTCAGATGCGGGGTGCCTGGCCCTCTTCCAGGCTGCACTGACCACCCAATGAGTCAGAGAACAGGCAGGGTGTCTCCTGCCCCTACCTGTTGGATCATGAGCACTGGAATCAGGCCGCATGGCCTCCAGTAGCAGTTCTAAGATCTTCTCTGGGGTGCCAGACATCACCGTATACCTAGCAAAAAGTCAATCCATAGCACTTGTGCCACTACTCGCCCTCACACAGCCGGGGCAGACATCACTAATCAATCATATCACTCTTCCCTATTTGCCAGCCCTATTCCATCTTGGTGTAGAGTGGGGACCAACTCAGGGGATGCATTTTAGTGCCTGATGCCTCTCCACCCCCAGGTGGCCAGAGGGCAGGGGTATGACACGGAGAAGAGAGTAAAGTCTGGGAAACAGAAGAAGAGAATGTGGGCGAGAGAGACAGTGTGGAGAGGGAGCATGGTGGGTGTGTTACCGGTTCCTGCCTGGGGTTGGGGGACGAGAAGGGCCAGCACCCTGAGAGTTTCTCTCTAGCACCAGCACCACTTTGCCATGTTCTTCCAGCCTCATGGTCTTTGCTTCCACATCCTGGAGAACAAGCCACAGCCAGTGTTCAACACACACCACCACTCCTTTCTCCATTCTAGGGTCTCTCCCTCTCCCTCCCCCATTCCAGACCCTGAGTTCCACAAGGTTCCCACAAGGACCCTCAGCCCTTCTCCCTCCCCATTCAATGCCCATGACCTTGGATTTGCCCTCCACTCCCATTCCTCCAGGGCTCCCTCCATGGAGCCCACTCTCCATTACACTGCCTCTCCTCACACCCTAGACCCCCGCCCCTCTATAACCCCATCCCCAGCCTCCCACCAGAGCCGGGGTTCCCAGTCTCACTGAACCTCCTCAGCACGTTATGCACCATCTCACACACCCAGGGCTGGGCTCCCACCTCCAGCCACTATCCCTGAGCTTCTCCATCTCCAGCCTCTCCCTGCTCCTTAAAGGCTCTCCCTGGTCCCTACTCCTTGCCCCACACCATTTCTCCAGGGACATGTCCCTGCCATGTCCCCTGCACATCCCCACCCCCGGCAACAGCACCTTGATGATACGGTTGAAGTCCTGCTTGTCCACGCGGAGAAAATGACAGTTGTCTTCTCGCAGGATGATGGTGGCTGCCCGGGGTGCGTCATTCACCAGAGCCAGCTGTCCAAAGTCATCTCCCTCGTGCAGTGTGGTCACCAGCCCCTGCACCCAGGCCTGAGTCACAGCCCAGCCCAGCCTCCAGCCCTCGCTGGGACAGACCCATGGTGGGTAGAACCACCAAGGCAGGAGGAGACCTGGGAGATGGACCTTGGGTCCATTAAAGGCACTGCCCGTGAGGACAAGGACCAGAGAATAGTCACAGCCCGGGGGCTGGGGAGTAAGGGAAGACTGACCTTGCCATGGGTCACCACATTGACAGATCCCTTCCAGATAATGTACCACGAGGTGCCCTTGTCCCCTTGGCTGAACACTGAAAGAAGCACAGATGAGACATGCCCCCAGGCACCCACCACTCCTCCCCTGTGGCCTCCGCCATGTCCAGCTTCCTCTCCCGCCTGACTTACACACGGTCCCTGCCTTGTTGTGCGGTTCAAAGAGCAGAACTGCGGCTAATTCCCGCTTCACCTGCAGGGCAGGGAGCAGAGGGTCAGTGAGGCGAGTCCAGGGACAGGGGGCCAGGTGAGGGGTGAGGTTAGGTCCAAAGCCACGAGTGCTCAGGAGACAGCGATGTGGCCAGGTCTGGTGACCTAGGATTCAGCAGGAGACAAAGCAAGGGGAAGAAATGGACAAAGAGAGGCAGAAGGATTTTCAGACAAGGAGGCTGGCAGCAAGAAACTAGACTGAAGTTTCCAAGCCACAGCAGAAGGAGAGGGGAATGTTTTCTGGTCACAGGAGGGGTCACAGGGAAGGGAGGCTGGGGGCAGTGGGAGGGCAAGGCTGGGCAGGAGGACTGACCGAGTTGGAGAGGTGGGCCACGGCCTTGATGTGCAGCAGCTCCTCAAAGATGAGGTCCAGCTCCTCATCTGTGCGCTGACCTGGGCTGTGGGTATAGGAGGGCCAGGAAGCAAATAATGAATTGTGGGCCCCAGCCTAACGCACACTGCACACACCAAGCTTGGGCCTGGGCCTGCCGGTGCCCCACTAACAACTGTTTTCAATAACGGGCCAGCCTTTACTGAGTGCACACTGCGGGCCAGGCATGTGCTTAAGTGCTTTACATGTATGACTTCATTCCGCCCTCACGACAACCCCATGACGTGGGTATTGCTATCTTTTGACAGAAGACGAAGCTGGCACAGAGTAGCCCAAGGTCACTGAGCTACTAGCCAATGGAACTAGAATGTGAACCCAGGCCTGCTGGCAGAGTTCAAATCCCACCGTCTCTCAGCCACATGTTGCATCTCAGAGTGGGCAGGGTCTCCGCTGGCCGTGTGCCCCCCCAGCCTCAGTCACAGTAGAAGGACCAGGCTCGGAGGGGAAGGAAGGCTCACGATCACACGGCAAGTCTGTGGCAGAATGCAGACCAGCGCTCAGGCCTCTTCTGGTCCAGTCAGGGTCCTTAACCCCGCCCCACCAAGACGTAAGGGATCATCCCCTCAGAGGTGAAGCTGAGAAAGCACGGAGTCTGAGAGCGGGGTTGCGGGATGCAGGGCTCCCGACTTACGGCTTTCGAAGTGCCACGGTGAGCAGGGCATCAGGCCCCCGCTGGGAGAGCAGGGCCAGAGCCTCGACCAACTCCTCCTCCAGCTCATGGGTGCCCGCGGGCTCTGGCTCCGGCCCGGGGAAACGGTAGAATTGGGTATCTCGGTCCTGGAAGGCCCAGTCGTGTTTCACTGGGGGGCAGAGGCCCAGATGAGGGGGGAGGAGAGGAAATTGAGGCCATGTGGGTATGAGGCCTGCAATGCCCACCCCCTCTCCATCCCTGGAAGCCTGCTCCCCAGGACTGCCCAGCCCCGGGCACCCACCCAGGGCTCGGGCTCACCATGACACAGGGCACCTTCATCCAGCAGCACCTGGCAGATTCCCACGGCTTGGCTCCGGGAATGGACCCCCAGCCCCAGGGCCAAGATCCCATCCACCAGCTCCCGGCCTGAGCAGCACTGCCTGGGAGGTGAAGGGGACAGGGAAGAGGAAGGAGAATCAAACGGCAGGAGGGTGGAGGGAAGAGAGAGGAACTCTCCAACGGAAAGGCACCTTCCTAGGCTAGAAGCAGGGCTGGGCCCATGTGCCTGGACAGAGCGAGAGGGGGAGAAAACAGCGGGGGTGGGCGAGGCAGCAGCCAAGGCCGCCACTCACCGGTGGAGCCTGAGGTGGTACTTCCGGTCGCGGATGAAGGTTGGGGCAGTTGGCCAGGAGATGTCGATGCAGCTGCTTCCCAGCCCTGAGCACCCGCTCCGTGGAGGCCTAGGACGGCGAGCGGCACAGCTGGCTCGGGCCCTTGAACCCCTGGCTGCACTGCCCGCTCCCGACTCCACCCCTCACGGCCTGTACCTGCTCCAGGCTCACGCTGAAATCCAGGGACTCCTCGCTGCTGGTGAGCGGCGTCTGAGGACAGTGGGAGGGTCTGCACGTTAGTGCTAGGCCTTCAAACCCAGCCCTTGCGCCCCCTCCCCACCTCTCTCACCCCCTGCCCAGTCCCTGACTCCAGGCATCCAGGTAGCTACTCTTTCAGCAAGCAAATACTCACCTACTGAGCAGACCCCCATACACCAGGCACCCGCCATCCCCACCTGGCCACCCTATCACCAGCCCCTTGTCTTCCCGACCCAAGTGCTGCACCCCCACAGATGAGATTCCCCACTCCTCCTACTCAGGGGCCAGGTGTGCCCATGCCCCTAGGTAAACGCCCTGTGCAGGGGAGGGGCACGACGGAGCTGAGGGGCACAAGGACATGGGATAAGGCCAGTGAGAGGTCAGGAAGCCAGTGGCTAGGGAGGACTGGGGTCGCAAGGCCTGATTCCCAAGCCAGGTTCTGTCCCCAGTCACAGGACTGCAGGCAAATCTTCCCTCTGTGGGCCTCAGTGCAGCCTGGTAGTTAAAAACACAAACCCCAGAGCTGACTCCTGGATTCAAATCCCTGCTCCTTTGTTTACTAACAGTGTGACCCTGAATGTGTGATTGAACTTCTCACACATGGCTAGAAAATCTATAAACGCTCATGATACCAAGTCAGGCTTTGGGAAGGATTACGTGAGTTAATAGATATGGAATGTTTAAAGCACCGCCTGGCGCATGCATGGAGTTGTGTGTACACGTTAGCTGTCCTTACTCAACGTGAAGCAGGGGGCAGGCTGCCTGCTGGAAGGCCCCTTTCCTCCCAGAGACGCTGCCGCAAGTCCCTCACCCTGCAGGAGTGAGTCAGGCTTGGCAGCACACAGGACGGCTCCGGAAGACAGGCTTTATGTAGAATCACTGGTTAATGAGGTCTCCTTGTCCTTGGCATCAATGGCGCCGTCCAGGACTCCGGGGCCTGTGTGCCCTACCCTCTCCTGGCCCGCCCAAAGGCAGGCACTTCACAGTCTACAAAGTGTGTCTACCTCCGTGATTTCACCTGATTGGGACGGGAAGTAGGCAAAGCGGGCACTGTCCTGTTCTCTCTGACTCAGGAGGAGACGAAAGTCCGGAGGCAACATGCCCATGTCACACACCTGCCTGGGACAGCCAGACAGCCACGGATAAGCTCAAGTTCCTACCAGAAGCGCTCATGTTCCTGGTCTCCCTCCACTGACCGCACCTGCCCGGTTCCTCTCCCTTCCCCTTGTCACTGCGCTCTCTCTGCTGCTTTCCCACCTGCACTCAGGACTCTGAAGAGGACCTGGCAGGGAGGTTAGGGTATGACCAGGCCTGGGGCCAGAGCCCCCTGCCCTGGTCTCAGCATTTTCCCACTGTGTGCCCGCAGAGGCCTGAGGTCTGGCGTGTGTAGGCGCCCGGCCTAGCACAGGCGGAAGTCCCTAGGTGTCCCAAGGGTATCCCTGCCCCGGTCATGGGGCCCATCCTGATGCCAGACGCACAGCCCTGGAGACTTAGCGACAGGAAATGAGGAGGAGGAGGAGGAGCCAAGGAAGAAGGAAGGGCAGGAATGCTACCCAGCCAGCCTCCTGTGTTGGAACAAACAGTGCCGAGTGCTAATGACTTGTTGTTGTTCATGTCAGCATGCCCAAGTGGCCCCAGTCCCTGCCCCAACTCCCTCTGGTGCCCAAGACCCAGGCTCCAGCACACACTCCCTTCCTGGTATTATTCTGACCCGGAGGGCACACCAGGAGGGGGAGGTGCCCGGTCACGTGGCCAGGCTGGTCACGACCCAGATCTCAGATCCGCAGGCCTCGCTCAAACCATTTCCTGTCCTGCCCCAGGGGATGTACACGAGGACCAGAGGCTGGGGGCTCTGGCCCGTCAGAGCTGAGGCAGGGACCTAAAGGCATCCCTCTGATTTTGCCAAGGAAAACGGGAGCCCCAAGCGATGAATTTGCCCAGGGGCACACAACTGCTAGGAAGTTAAGATCCTACTGCATAACCCTGCTACCAACGCTGCCCCTGAAGTAGGCGTTTGTCTCTTATTTCACAGCTAGAGAAAAGGAGGCTCAGAGGTTATGTAACCTGCCTCGAGAGCGGGTAAATAGGGACAGCAGAATTCACACTGCCTGTCTGATTCCAAAGCCATGCTCTTAGCCACTTCGCCCTACCATCCCCCATGGCCTCTTGTTTCCCCCACTGTGTGCCATGGAAGGAGAGATAGTTGAAGCGGATTCTGCCCTTAGGAATGTTCCATGGGCAAGGAAGTTTCGAAAATATTGAGTTAGACAAAGTTCCATAGGTTTGTTATCATAGTCCCTCTGGGTGCCTACCATGTTCCTGTGCACAGGACCTCCCAGGATCTGGGTGGAGGTGCTATTCAGGGGCAGTGGTCACGTGTGTGAACTCCAGAGCCAAATGCTGGGGTTCAAATCTTAGTTCCTCATTACCAGCTGACCCTGTCCCTGATCTGATGACCCCGAGTGTCAGCTGAGGGGTTCTTGATTGGAAAGAAGGGGCTGGTATGGGCAGGAGAAGGCCCTCGCCCACCGCCTCCTCTCATGCCTGGACAGGAAGTACTCAGGGTGGAAGAGGAGGAGCTAGCTAGCTTCCCTGGCACCAGTGCCATGGCCTGCCCCAACCCCTCCGTGTCACTGAGTGTCAGAGTCGCACTGGAGGGGCAGGCACAGAGCCAGATAGCCACGTGGGGACCCGTCAGACCAGTTCCCTTAGGCCACAGCTAGGGTCTCAGGCCAGGGCTGTGTGTGGTGAGATGGGGAAAGGTTGAGTGAGTGGCGATGATGCTTTGGGGTGTCAGTGTTACCATCTGCAGCAAGAGAAAGTACACCAGGAACTTGAACTCTTGAACTTGAACCAAAGCCCAGCTTTTCCCTTAGCAGCTGTGTAACCCTGGACCTGTCACAGCCTCTCTGTGCAACTGCTTTTGCATCTACAAAATGAGATGATGAGATTATCTGATATGACAAAGGTAATGATAGTGCCTGGGACATAAGAACTGCACAACTATTAGCTACCACCACTATTTGAACAGGTTGGATGAAAGCATTTTCTGAGTTAGAGAATAGAGCCATCTCTCCAAAATCAATCGCTCCAAGAGAAGCATCCCAGGCTTCTCTGAGCTCGTGGGACCCACCAGGGGTCATCCTGATCTTGCACCTGCCTCTAGACAGAGTGGTCCCTCTGTTGGCTCCCAGACACCAGACAAGATTTCATCTCCCCCTCATGTTTTCCAAAGATGTTCTTCCATCCTATTCCTGCGACACCTTTGCCATGGTTGGTAAGTCCTTTATGGATCTAACCTCAGGCCTTCCTGCTGTAAGCTGCTTTCATTTTCTCTTGTCCTGGTCCAGCAGGAACAGACGGTGCTCTCGTTACACCTCAGAAGGGTGGATGGATTCTCCCCTCAGGTTTCTAAGAAGTGGGCATAGCCTGAATAACTACCAGCACTGTCCTCTGAGGACCCTGGGCTTCACCTCCTTACAATATCCACCCTTCAACCTGTGTGTACACACTGTGCCAGGCACTTGTTCCCTCGTGTAAGCCCCTCCTGGGCCAAAGGCTTCATCCAGGGATAAGAAGTATAGCTTCTCAGGTTCCCAGGGTCTCTTAAACCCAGATGCAATGGGCTGAAGCTACCCCAACCCCACTCCCCAGAGATGGTCCTCAGCAGAGGGTGTGGCCTCTGCCTCTAGCCCTAAAAATCTAAGCTCCCTCTAATCATCAATCCCTTGCTTGCCCCCTACTCATACATACCTGGCAGGGAGGGGCCTTGTTTCTGTGCCTTTGGCCCCATTTGCACTCCACTAACCCTCACCCCCACCCTTCGGGCCTCCCCATGCATACCAGCCCTTCAATTCTGGGGGAATGAGGGAGTCAGGAGACAGCCTGGCGGCCTCCTCCACCCTTCCCAGACTTTGGGTCCCAGGGGATCCTCCAGTGACCTCATTGTCCTGGCACCTGACCTTCCCCCCACTCCCCACCTTGCCTGTAGGAGCTGGGAAGGGGACAGGAAATGCACAAGTAATTATAGCCTGAGAGGGAAGGAGGGAGGGAGGGTTCCAGCCCACTGGCTCCAAGTGGTAGCTACTGCCAGTGACCTGGGGGGGCCAACAGCTAAGTCCAGAAAGGACGTGGCTCCCCTGTCCCCTCCAGAGTGCCATCTGGAGCAGGACCCAGGCCCACAAGGCCCCTTGTCAGGAAGGCCTAGGGAGGGAGGGGTTAAGGGAGAGCTGGGGACTGACACCAAGATTTTCCCCCTCAATCCCGACTGCAAGTAGGACCCAATCATTTCAGTTTTTTCAACTCAGCTTCGTATTTTGGTAAATATAAATGGTGGTTGGGTGAGGTAAGAGGAAGGAGACAGAAGGTGGTGGTCATTCTACCTAAAGGGACTTGTTGAAACAAGATTCTACCATATAGTGCAGGGAACTATATTCAACTCCTGTGGTAACCCGTAATGAAAAAGAATATGAAAAGGAACATATGTATGTATATGGATGACTGAAACATTATGCTGTACACCAGAAACTGACACAACATTGTAAACCGACTGTACTTCAATTAAAAAAGAGGGACTTGCCAATGAGAGAGGAGCTCTCCCAAGTCTGTCACCTGCTCCTGCTTTCCCTCCACTGCTTTGTCCAAGTGCCCGCCCCCTACCCACACCCTCCAGGTGAGCACACTTAATAGACAACACTGAATCTCAGATGAAGAAACCCTATTAATTCTGGGTGGTTGGGGACAGCTTCTCCGCAGATGGGATCCTGCAACAATTCTCCTCCCCCCCCCGTCCACCATCCTTTCCCCTTTTCTCTCTCCTTCATTCCTCCAGCTCCAGAGAGATTCTTCACTGTCAAAGGGAGCTTCATTCATCTGTCTCCAAACTTCTCAGAATCTTCCCCTGAGCCCCCAAACCCAGATGCCAAGCAATGTTCACATGACCACCTCACCTCAAGATCAAAAAGCAGACCCCACGCAGTTCAGTCCTTAGTAAGGAGGAATGTTGCCACGGTGATGTTTAAAGAACGGTAACCTAGCTTACCCCAACCCCCACTTGACCAGGCCCCCAGCATTTCATACATGCCTCCCACCCCGACCTAGAGGACACACAAGCACCTAACTCAAGGAACACAGAGGCAACAGATAAATGACAAATCCCTCTCTTCTTCTCCGCTGTGCCCAAATGGGGGGACTTGGGCACCACACGCACACATAGTGCAGCTGTGTGAGCCACCCACACACTGCAGCCACGCTGCCTGACCCACTGTCCACCCCAGCAGCATCCCCTATGCTCCCGGAGCAGCTGGGCCTCCAGCAGCATGCGCGTTCTCCCCATCCAGGGCACCCTCCAGCCCTAGTGCCTGACCCTGGCCCAGGCGGGGGAGAGACACTCACCCAGCGAAGCCCCTGGATGCGGCTGGGACGCTGGTGCTCAAGCAGCAGCTGGTAGGAGCAGCTTCGGGGCAGGTGCATCCTCCTCAGGACCATGTTGAGCAGCGTCCCCTCTGGCACCACGTCCGGAAGGCCTCCCACCGGCGGTGCTCCCAGAGCTGAGCCGTCCTCCACAGCCAGGCCCACCTGCCAGCGGCTCTCACCTGGCCAGCCCACCTATGACGTGAGGAGAAAAGCAGACAGCCATGAGGCTGGGGCGGGGGCAGCTGGACCAAGGCACAACTGCCCCAGGCAGAATCACTTCCTTAGAGTCCTCCGGACTGGTCAGGAGGAGGTGCTGCAACCCTGCCAGGAGCCGGGGGAGGGACAGGAAGACCTTCACCGGGGCCTGCCGGTCTGGCGCACTCAGGGGTCTCCGGCTGGTTCGTGCACCAGAGATCAGGCCCTTCTTCCTGGACTTCTTTGGAACTCTGCCCCACCCCACCACCCATGTCCCTGCAGGAGTCTCCACCAACTCCCAGTATGAGGCTGGGGACTCACTGGATGACCCAGAAATGCAGCTTCAGCTCAAACCCTTCTTTCCCCTTCCTTCCTCATCCCTGACCAACCAACCCTCTCTCTCCCACCCCATCTCCCCCAGCGTGTCAGCTTCCTCCCCTGCTCCTCCTCCCCCTTGACCCCACCATACCCACCTTCATGTTCCTTCTCCAGCTTGCACAGCCGAGCAGGCTCTAGCAAAAGGCTGGGGGTGGGGGGGACTCCCTTCCCCCCAACAAGCCCCCGTCTGCTTCTGGGCTGCAAGTCTCAGGCTAAATGAACAGGCCAATTCCCAACTGGACCCGCTGCCAGGGCAGCCAGAGCCAGGCTGGATGCAGAGGCTCCTCTTGGGTGAGGGGAGAGCTGGGGGGGTTGGGGGCGTCCCCCTCCCAAGCCACAAGGCGCCCCGAGCCTCCCCTCCGTCCCAGACGAAAGAGCCAGCTGGCACCGGGCTCTGAAGCGAGGCTGCAGCTGGCACTGGTCCGGGCGGGAGCTGTCACACCCCCTGCGCGGCCCGTCCCCTTCCCCTCCCGGGACGCACAGAGGGGGCGGGGAGGAGGCGCCGGGCTGTAAGGTAGGGAAGGGGCGGGCACGGGCAGGGGGCGGAGTCGGGCCCGGGGTGAGATGGGCAGGCAGGAGCCGCCCTGGGGTGTGTGCCGGGGCCGCGGCGGCAGGGGCATTGGGGTAGGGGCGGTGAGCGGCTGCACCAGTCGCCACGTGGCCGGGCAGGAGAAATGCAAACAAGGAAACCAGGGGAAGGGGGAAGGGGGTGAGTCATTGCGGCCCCACCCGGGAGGGAAATCCGGGCTGGGGCCGCTTCCCGGCTGGGGGCGTCCTGCCTCCTGTTTCGGTTCAGGGTCTTGAAAAGGCGGGGGCAGGGATTGGGTTGCTTTCCCGTGGGGAATCCCGCTGCCGAGCCTCCCACCGCTGTGCTCCCAGACACACATCCCATCTGCCCCTTCTCCCCGCCCGACACACACTGAGCGCGGGTGGGGAAATTGAGGCTGGAGAGGAAGGATGGTGACCCGGGATGCTGGGGGCTGGGGTTGTGGCAGAACTTCCAGAGGAGGAGGGTTGAAGGACCACGCCCCCGGCGGGTGACGGACGAGCCGGGATTCCAGAATCCTAGGCAGGCTCTGTTCAAAGGGCCATCGCCCTCCAGGGCCTCAGTTCCCACCACCGCGCTGTTACCCCGGCGCCGCCGTCGTCGCCCCACTCCCACTTCTGAGAGGGCGGAGAGACCTTAGCTCCTGGAGAGCAACTCCCCTGGCACCTCTTAATTGCTCAGGACGTCACTGAGGGTTTTGGAAGGAGTCTCACGCCCCTCCTCTGGCTTTCTAGGACTCACTCCCTTTCTGCCCCATCTGTGTCGCTTTCCCTTCTGTGGCTGAGGCTGCCTGGACCGAGGAAAATATATTTACACCAATCCATCCTGCCTGCTCTGGGACGCCAGCTCCCATTTTCCACCGATGATTATTTTCTTGGGGAGACTTTCAATTGATTAAAATCTCCACTTTAATGTGTATTTAAAAAATCCTCCCCAGAGCTTATCAAATTGCAAGTTCTATCTCCCCCCCACCATTCAGATTCAGTTCTATTGGCATGAACTGGAAAATCTGCATTTTGAACAAATGTCCCAAGGTTACCTGTTGGCTTCACACTTTGAGAAACAATGATGGAGTTTTAAATGCCCCCTTAGGGAGGGGGTGGGGTTGCTGAAAATGTATTTGGCCCCAGGACAAAACCCACCCACTCAAGTTCTGGGCATTCGGAAGAAGGGATAAAGGGCTGGGGTCACAGGTGTCCTCCGGGAAGAGAGTTGAAGGGGAGTCGGAGTAAGGGTAGGGAGTGAGTTGAAATTTCAGGTTCCTGGTGCCAGTGACCTGATCTAGAACTTCTTGCAGAGGAATTTCCAGAGATTGGCAGTGGAGTCAAAGAGTGGTCCCCCATTTCCTAGTCATACTGCCCCTACTTTGGGCAGATGGAAAAGAAGCCAGTGAGTGAGGCAGGACATCTATGTCCCTGTAGACCTTCCAGAGGCCACAATAACCTGCAAGTGCTTTGCACTGTTCCAAGTGCTTCACAGGTATTTCATCTCTGCTGCTACCCTATGAAGCAATCCTATTGTCATTCCCATTTTACAGATGGTGAAAATGAGGCTCAGAGTTATCAGGTAGCTTGCCAAGGTCACACAGCTCATCCATGACAGAGCTGGGGCTGGAACCCAGGTTGCCTGGCTCCACTTAACCCCCAGGCTACACTGCACTGTGTGTACATCATATTCATTTTTCTAATCTGGACTATATGCCTAAGAGAGGGGGCTACAGAAAGAGAAATTGGTGGGGGGTGGGGAGGTGCAGGGATCCAAAGAAAGTCATTCAAATTGGTGTAAATGAAAATGTCCCAAACCCACATTCCCCCATCTCTGTTCCCCCCTCAACGCTACCTTTTCCTTGCCTTTCTTTTTTCACATCTCTTTCTCATTCCACCTCTCCTGGGAGACTGAGAAGAGGCCCTGGGGTGATTACCTGTTCACTCATAGCCAAGGGAGACCATAGGGATTAGACCTTCCACTGACCTCATTCTTATCACTGGAGGCAAAGCCTCCCACCTCCAACCAAGGCAGATGATGGAGCAGGTGTTCCCTTCTGAGGATTCCTGGGTAGGGACTGGCCAGTGGAATGACTACTCACTCAGTAGATATGTGATGGAGGCTGAGGCCTGAAGCAGGCAGGGGACTAGGGGAGTGTGTCAGTGTGTCGGAGGAAGATGCTTTAAGCCAGCTGGTGAGTCATCATAGGGACAATTGTGCCATGGCCTGGCGCAGCCTCTTCCCTCCCCTGACTATCTTTAGATGCCTGAAAGGTGTGTTAGAACAGATAAATAATAACAATAGTTGACATGCAGCAGGCCCTGTTCTGACACTTGTTACACTATTCACTGACTTAATCATCACAACAATCCTATGAGATAGGTATTATTGTTATCCCATTTTGCAGAGGAGGAAGCGGAGACATGGAAAGGTTAACTGACATGCCCAAGGTCCCACAACTAAGAAGGTGTGGAGCAGTGAGTGATTCTCCCAGGGTGCTTACAAATCTATGTGCCTTATTGCTCTTCAATCCTGCCTCTCAAATATGCTGGGCAAAGGGGGAGAAGCCCCCATCCAGAGTCTTCTCCCCCACACCTGGGTGCACAGGCTCCAGAGGTAGGGGGAGGGACAGATTGATGGAGGCTGAATCGCAGGCCCTGTGACACACAATGAGCACTCTGCCAGGGCCTAAACCTCCTGGAATCCTGCCCCAGTCCCTTCAGGCAAGTGGCAGGGGACTACAGAAGCCCCCAGGGAATAGTCCAGGCGGGTCCGTGGGGAAGGCAGGCTTTTCGGCTGGCCAGCTGGGACCCTGGGCTGTACTCCCCCCACCTAGGCCTCTTTGCTGAGCTCTATGCTTGTGGTGCCCGCAGCTTCCTGGACCTTTACAGATGCCTCTCACTGGGCACCTCTGGAACTCTCTTCCCACCCCAGCTGCCCCTCCAGCCCTGCCTCTCTCAGCTCCAGGAGCCCCACTACTGCCTAAGCAAGAACCCTCCTTCTCCCACATCCAATCAGCCTCCATTCTGGTCGATTCAACCAATGGATAATCCTCTTGCATGCACCCGTTATGCCCCATCCCCACCGAAACCGCTCTAGCCCAATGGTGGTCTCTTCTGGCACTTACTATGTGCAGGGTACTTTGTTTACTACTTTGTAGACATCTGCTTTTCATCCTCAGAACAATCACTGTTTACAAGTGAGGACACTGAAGAACAGAGAGGTGAAGTAACTTGACCAAGGTCACACAGCCAGTAAGTAGTAATGCCAGACTCAGGCAGTCTGAGCACAGAGTTCACACCCTTAATTGCTATTTTGTGCTGCCTCCCTGATCACTACTCTCAACCTTGCGTCCCTCCATCCTTCCTATGCAGTGCCACAAGAATCTTTAATTCTTTTCACAGCATTTATTGTAATTGCCAGGAATTCTGCTGGAAACTGGAGATCTAAAACTGGGCAGATACTGGGCTCCAGGGCCATAGAGCCTACTGGAATTTTCTGTTATCGCCCTAACACACTAATCTGGTCAGGTCTCCCTGCCCAGCACGGTGCGTGCCATGAAGTAGGTGCTTAATGATTCTGGGTGGAAATGAGGTGGATGGGGACACTGGGGAGTCCGCTGGGGCCTGCTGTGGGCCTTTACCCAGGGCGGGGTGGAAGGGAGAGGGGCTGCTTTTCCAGCTCATTTTTGGGACAGTTTGCTTCATCTCCCTCCCTCCCTCTGTCCTGGCTGCTTCCTTGTCTCCTACTCTTTTCTCCTTTTCCTGCTCACGAGGCTTAGCTATGTCCTTTGAGGTTGGTTGGTGGGATGGGAGTGAGAGGTTGGAGGACATTTTAGCTAACAGCTCCAATGGGACTGCAGAAAAGGGCCAGCTTGGAGGCCAGAGGAGGTACGTGCTGGGTCTGGGTACCTTGGCCCGCGGCAGGCTCCCTCAGCATCCCTGAGATTGGCCATGGAGATGCTTTATCAACAATAGAGAGGGGCTGAGAAGAGAGCCCAGGTACCTTCATCTGGGCTATGCCTCCTGGCTCTGGAAGGTTTAAGGTCCTCTGGCACTTGTCCAGTCTCCTTGCCCCAAGGGTGATGGTTCCAATCCAGTTCCCCCATCCCCTCCCCTGCCCATTCCTGGGGTGGGGGGCGAGGAAGGGAGCTGGAACACTGATGGGCACAAAGCCAAACCTTCCTGAGACCAGCAGGTCACAGCCAGTCACTCATGGGCCACTTGACAGCGAGAAAGCTGGGAGGCAGAAGAGAAATGGGCTCCAGGGGAGCCGGGCAAGCTGGAGGGAGGTTCGGTTCGTGAAGGCTCGCCAGGGCTGGGGACCAGCGGGCAGCTGACTGAGGCCAGAGCGTGGACCCCACACTTTCCTGGAGGCAAAATCTTCTGGCTGGTGGTCAAGCTACCCATGTGTGTCAGGGGCAAGGAAACGGTCGCTGAACAGGCCTGTGGTGCTGATGGTGATGACCAGAGGGGGAGGAGAGTCAGGGAGAGCAGGAGGGAAGGCGGGGGCAGGTCTGGAGCTGCGCTGAAGGGAGGGGAACAGGCCTGCCTACCAGGCAAGTTTGGTGTCATGTGAACGTGCAGGAGGTGCTCCCTCCCTCCAGCTTCTGCTTCTCAAGGAGGGGTGTGTGTGTGTGTGTGTGTGTGTGTGTGTGTGTGTGTGTGTGTGTTCCAAATACCCAGGAGACACTGCATCTGTCCTTGAGTGGTCGATGCTCTGAAATGGTGGCCCCAGCCCCCTTGTGCCCACTTTCCCTCAGGCTCAGAGCACCTCTCTTTTGCCCTCACTCCTGCACCCTTGTTGGAACCTCTAGCTTGCACTTGCCTTCACCCCACCCTACACCGCTCCCCAGCCTCTCCCTGGGGCTCACCACTCATGATCCCTCCTCCCAATGTTCCCAGCCTGCCCCCAACCCTCCTCTCAAGGGCCCCCATCTTCCAACCCACCCCAGCCCCTTGGCTTGGGCTCAGGACTCCAACTCTGCACCCATTTGGCCCTCATGTTTTAGAGACTTGGCAGGGGCGGCTGCAGGAGCCTGAGGGAGGGATCTGTCTGGATCCAGAGCCCTGGCTGAGGAGAGGGCAAGGCTGTGAGTTATCAGGCAAGCAGGCCAGGCAGAGAACCCCCTTCCCAGCATCAGAGCAGACCCCAATCCTGCCCCCAAATCCCCCTGAGGAAGTTCTGGGGCCACAGGAAGCTCAACAGCTCAAAGACTTGGCACCAGCCCCACTGCCCATTTCCTTACTCCACACAGGACACAGTGAAAGCCTGGGGGAGGTTGCCAAGATGGAGTCCAGAGAGGGTAACAGAGAAGAGAGGGGAGTCTGCAGGGCTGACAGAGAGGGCGGCGGGCCACGCCCTCCCCTCCTGGGATCAGTCCTTGGCTCCAGGATGGAGAGGCAGCCCCCAGCTGCCCAGACTTCCCACCTGGGCCTCAGGAAGTCCTTCCTGCTCTTGGCCTCTGCGTCTCCTCCTCCGCCTCCTCAAGGAGCTTTACTGCCAGAGAAATGGAAAGACTGCAGACTCCCCTTGAACCTGCTGCAGGCAGGGGCAGGCATGGAGCCCACCTCAGCCTTTCCCTTCTCATTCCACGGAGGATTTGTCTGGCCTGGATCCTGACTTGATCTCTGTTTCCCCCCAGGCCCCAGCTCCTCAGGCCTCAGCAGACGGGGACCCCAGCCCCGTTCCTCTCCCCACCACAGAGCCCAGCCCGTGTCCGTTCCTCCTGCAGGGCCCCATTTCCCTGCCACACCCCTGGTACTCACTGCACCAGAAATGAGAAATTTCACTGACATTGCCTGTTTCTTAGTAGTGATTCCTCCTCTGGAAGAAGGTGGGCCCCCAGCAGGCAGACGTGGCCCTGCTTTGCTCTAGGCTGCATGCCTGGCACAGCCAGGGCCATGGGCACCAAAGGCCCTCAGGAGAGGCTTCTTGAGTTAAATAGGCAAAGTCATCTCCCTTTCTCCTGCCCTGGGTCCTTTCACCTCCCTCGGGGCTTCCCCAGGTCTGTCTTTGCTTCTGACACCTTTCCACCCAGCTCTTGACCCACCTCCATTCCTCACCCAGCCTCAGTCTGTCTCTAGTCCATCTTCTTCCTCCTCCAGGAAGTGCCCTCAGATGTGACACCTCTGTAGGGTGCTATGCGTGGGTCCCACGCTCTGGACTAAGCTCAGGTGACAGTGTTATTTCCGGTCCCTTGACTTCACTCTGCTCCCTTACAGCTGGGCTAGAGGGGCACCCACGTGTACTGATCAGGTCTCCATAGTGACTTTCTCATTTGGTAAATTCAAGCTCCAAACCCAAATCTAAAGGACAAATGTGTATTAATCCCTGTGGCAGGCTGTGTCCTTTAGGGAGACTTAATGCCCTCCCTCCTGCCCTCTCAGCCCTGGTGTTCTCACTCCCCACAGCTCCAGGCTCCAGTCCATGCAGGGTTAACTCCCTGGCTTTGTCTTTCTCTGTCTCTGTCTCCCTCTCTCTCCCCTCACCCGGCAACCACCCCCCAGTGAAAGGGGAAGGAAAAGAGAGTTGGAATAAGTACCTGTGGTCAGGGTTCAGATCAGGAGGTGGAGGTCGCCGGAGGACTGGAAGAGGTGAGCAGGCCCCTTGTTGGTGCCCTTCTAAATGCTGCTGCAGCTGCGAGTGCACACTCATTCCCCTCGCTCCCCCTTGGCTGTCTCTGCTCATCTAGCCCTGGAGTTCAAAGACCTGTTGCTTCCGCTCAGCATCTTCTCACTCAGCATCCTGCCCTCTGTGTGGACCTCCAGGTTGTCAGTGGGCAGGCAGAGGAAGTGAGGTCTCGGTGAGAAACCAGACTGTGAGTGGTTTCACTCTAGCTGTAAGGAGTGAAGATGTCCCCTTCTAGGAGCAGAAGGCAGCCACAGTCCTAGGGAGCAGCACTGGGGGGGCCAAGGTGACCCCCTGTTTCTGGATCCTCAACTTGGGATTACTTCCTGCAGCCTGGGCAGCTGGGATGCTCATGGTGGGGCCAGCTTCTCCCCACAGTGAGCCACCTGCTCCTGCTCCTCGTCTCTAGCACAGTCCTTTCTGCTCTGTGGTCTCTAAGCCTGACCTCAAGAGGAAGACGAAGCTGCAGGAGAGCAAGCTGAGGTGAGTTGGGGCCAAGGGATCCTGCTCCATGTCAAACACAGCCTCGGGCTGCCTTGAACTCCACAAGGGCTGAGGGTGGGCAAGGGACCACGTAAAGTCTAGCGGAAATCTCGCGGAACTCACCACCTAAATTCGTGCACACAAGATTTTTAGTCCAACCTGGCAGAGCTGGGTCTCAAGGCACAAGGTTGGAGAAGGCTGCCCCCTAGAGTCAGGATTGAAGAATTCTTTAGGACAGCCAGCCATTTATTTATTTACTACACAGATACCTATTGAGTTCCTACCTATGCCCCTGGCATGAGACTAGGTACTGAGAATACAGAAGTGATCAAGGCAGGCAATAGGGTGACCAACCATCAGAGTTTTCCTTAGACTAAGGGTTTTTCTGGAACGTTGGACCTGTAGTGTAAAACCAGGACAGTCCCAGGCAAACTGAGAGGAGTTGGTCCCATACAGATAAAGCCCCTGCCCTCGTGGAGGTTATACTCCCGATGGGATGGCAACGGAGCGGGTGGAAAGGATAAACGGTACGTAAGACAATTGCATATAGTGATAAGTGCTATGAAAGGCAGAAGCCAGAGTGGGGGATTGTGCTTTAGATAGGGAGGATAGGATTGTCTCTCTGAAGAGGTAACATTTGAGCTGAGACTGAAAGGATGAGGCACCAATCTTGTGAGCACTCAGAGAAGAGCTTTCCAGGCACCAAGTTACTAAGACACCAAGGCAAGAACAAGCTTGGCACTTTCGAGGGACAGAAAGAAGGCCAGAGTGCCTGGAGTGAAATGGGCAGAGGTGAGACTAGTTGGATTTGGCAAGGCTCTGATTTATTTACCCGAATTGCTGTGGAAGCTACTGGAGGGATTTAAGCAAGAGAGTACCGAATTCTGGTTGTTATTTTTAAGAGATCATTCCAGCTGCTGACTGGAGAATGGATTGGAGGGGAAGGACTGAGAAGAGGAAGACCAGTTAGGAAGCTGTTGCAAGTGGGCAGGTGGTGATGATGGTGGCTGGATGGACGCAGGTGGTGGCAGGGGATGGAGACAAAGGAACAGGGCAGACCCAGCTGTGCTCGCTGGTGAATTGCAGGTAGAGGGTGAAGGGAGGGGAGGAATCAGAAATGGTGCCTAGGTTTGGGGCTGGAGCCGGAGTCAGCAAGGATATACCCCAAAGGACATCTGTGGGGGGATTAAGAAGCAGAGAGGTGGAAGCCCTGACACATCTAATAAATTCACTCAGTTGGCATACAGCTCAGAAGGGGTATGTATCCTTGATGTAACATTGTGGGAGGAGATGTAAGTCTGGAATGTGTCCACTTTGCGGGAGTGAGAAAGAAATGTCTTAGGAGGCAAGATGTCCATGGGTGGGAGTTAGGAGTCTGTCTTGATATTGATGGGGCCCAATTTAAAAGTGACTTGAGAGAGGTTGGTAGTTCAGTTTATCCATATAAGGCATGTTTACGTGACCTGAAATGGAATGAGGGATGGTGTATTAGGGTAATGAGTTAGCTGCAACAACCCTGAAATCTCAATGGCTTAGCATAAAAGGTATTCTTCATTTTTTTGTTTGTTTGTTTTTGAAGGGGTTTTTTTGGGGGGGGGTGATTAAGTTTATTTATTTATTATTGTTATTTTTAATTTAACTGATGTACTAGAGATCGAACCCATGACCTCAGGCATGCTAGGCATCTGCTCTACCACTGAGCTATACCCTCCCCTCGTATTTTTCATTCATATGACAGTCCTATGAGGGTCTGTTCATTCATTCATTCAAGGGTCCCAGGTTCTTTCCATCATGTGGTGCAGCCATCTTCAACCTGTGGCCTCTACAGTCATCACACAATGGGAACAGGGAATGGAGGATGCAAAGGAGATTTTATGGGTCCAGTCAGGAACTGGAACACATTGCTTCTGCTTTGATTCTGTTGCTCAGAACTCGATCTCATGGTGTCAGTTTAACTTCAAGGAAGCTGGGAAGTGTTCAAAGTTCCAATTTAGTAGGTCATATGCCAGAAGAGATGCTAATGGTGAGCACTGGTGGTCTCTGCCACAGGCAGGCAGGGCGGCTGTCTGACTTAGGGATGGGGGCAAAGTAGTGTCTGTCTTGGGTTGGGATGAAAGTGCTCCCTCTGAAAGTACCTTGCAAAGGAAGCTGATGGGGGAAGACGAGCATGTGTGGTCCACACTCGTGTGCTTTGCAGCTTCATAACTCTTCCATTCTTTCCCCGTCTCATGGCCTTTCTCCAGATAAGATCTTAATTATCCCCCACCTCCCCACTGAAATACCCTTGTGAATGCTTTCTCTTCTGCAATTTTCTTTTTCCATCAAATTTAATCTGAAGGCCGAAGTCTAAATAATCCTCCTAAGACACAGTTTATGTCATGCTACTACTGTTCAACAATAACAATAACAGTAACTTCCACAGCAGCAATAATAATTTGTTGAATTACTGTATTGAGTGCTCTAACTGCAGTATCTCAATATATCTCAACAAGCAGACGCTCTATCATCATTTGGGCTATGTATGTGGAACAACAGGGGTTCTGAGCGGTTCCTGCCCTGTCTAATATGGTAGCCACTAGCCACGTGTGGCTATTTAAATTAAAATCAATCAAAAATTCAGTTCTTCAGTCATACTAGGTGCATATCAAATATGCAATAGCCACGTGTGTCTGGTAGCTGCCATTCTGGAGAGGGCAGATACAGAATATTTTCCTCTTGGCAGAAAGTTCTGCTGAGCTAGGGGAAACCTGCCCGGGTCACACAGTACGTGGTAACCCCATCGGAGTGTAAAACCCTCCAACAGTTCTATGTTGCTTCCATGACTCAGAAGAAGTGTCAGCTGGCTCTTAACCTTCATGTAGAGCCTGGGCCCAGGCGACTGTTACATAATCCTCTCTCGTTATTTTCTTGCACAACCTCATTCTTCAGCGTAACAAGTTTGTTCACTCCTCTCCAGTGCTCTTGACAGGTCCGCTCATAATATTCTTGCTCTCGTCCTTTCTGTCAGCCCAGCTAATTAATTGCTACCTGGAGTTAAGATTCAAATGGCTTAAATAACTCTTGACTCAGTTCCCCCTTCTCCCATTCTCACTGCCTCAGCCACCTTCCAGACACCCCTCATCATCTCTTGCCGTGGCAGCTGTTCTGTTGCTACTAACCATCCTTGCCAACATTTAGTAAGCGCCTACTATGTACAAGCCACTCTTCTAAGCACTGACTCCTCCTCGCAACACTTTGAAGTAGACATCACTGCTGCCCAGTTCTACAGACTGGGTGAAGGGTTTGCCCAAATGACTCCTCTGCTTTCTAATCTTTTCTTAGGAGGTTCACCCTCACCCTAATACCCTGGCCACGTTTCTAAGACACAGAACTGCTACTTCCCTCCCCTGGCTCCACAGAGAGGGGAAAAGGTTTCTCAGTAGAGCATGTGAGGCCTGTTATGTTGAGAGTATTACAAACCTCAAAACCCATCACTCCACCGACAGACCACAAACTACTTACAGTTTCCCAAACCTGCCGTGTTATTTCTTCCTTCTGGGCTGTCACACATACTGTTCCCACTGCCTGGAGTATCATCTGAACCAGACAGCTCTGAAGCCATCCATGGCAGTACACTCTGGACCAAAGGGCTCGCTCCCTCCCCTGAATGGCCAGCACTAAGTCTCTCCATCAGCGGCTCCCAAAGGAGGGCTGGATGCTGAGCTCACTACATTAAAATCACTTCTCATTAAAAAATATACTCCCAAGATTTAAATTTAATAAGCCAAGGGTGGAGTCTGGGGGGGGGGGGTCTTTGTTTAAAAGAAGCTCCCCAGACTATTCTGAAGTGAAGCAAACGTGGTCTGCGTCCCTCACCGGGCAATCAACTATGCCCCCTATATTTCTTGTGTGTGATCCCCTTCATTGTTATTTAATCCTTACCTTCATTCACTCACAAACTATTTGACAAATGGTTATTGAGGAATATTATGTGCCAGGAACTTTTCTATGTGTTGGTGTGAATGAAAGAGGCAGTCTCTGTTCATGGAGTTTACACTGTGGAGGGATGTAGTAGCAGAATAACGGCCCCCCCAAGACGTCAGTGTCTTGATGCCCAGAATTGTGACTATGTTACTTTACATGGCAAAAAGGAATTTTGCCAATGTGATTAAGTTAAAGAACTTGCGATGGGGAAATTATTTCAAACTATCCAGGTTCTTAATCACAAGGGTCCTTTTAAGGGACAAGAAGGTTAACACAGCAGAGTTAGTGAGAGAGGAGGAGATGTCATAACAGAGGCAGAGGTCTGAGTGATGTGATTGTTGGCTTTGAAGAAGAAGGAAGACACTCAGGAGTCAAGGGATGTGGGTTGCTCTAGAAGCTGGAAAAGGCAAGGAAACAGATTTCCCCCTCGAGCCTCCAAAAGGAAGGCCATCCTGCCAGCCTCCTGATTTTAGCCCACTGAGTTCCATTTTTGGACACCTGACCTACAGAACCATAAGGTAATAAATGTGTGTTGTTTTAAGCTACTAGATCTGTGGTAGCTTGTTACAGCAGCAAAAAAACAAAACAAACAAGCATATTGGCTACTTACTTTGTGCCAGTGTGTGCTGGGCCTCCCCAACTAGACGATGAGTGTTTAAGGGCTCATTATGTTATGTTTGGATTTTCCCGGCAGGTTCCCAGCAAGATTCCCGGTCCACGGTGGGAGCGCAATGGACACCTGCTGTAGATTCAGGGCTATCAGTCGAGTATCAATATCACAGTCTCTACTCCGTCCAGTTTCTACTCTCTAGTCTACGCTATCAGAATTGTCTCATTCTGATGGGAGTGATGTTTGGTAGATTTAGGGTGGGAGGATGAGGCTTGTGGAGGTGAAAGGAGAGGGGAGCTGTCCCTGAAGGTGAGGTGTTTGAGGTTAGGAGATGATGGGGCAGGGGTTCTCAAATTCCTGTGAGAAGACTCTTATGAGAATCGCTTAATGCCTGAGAGGGGGAACCTGGTGGATCCTGGCGGAAGGACTCATACTCACCGGCTACTTTCATATTTCATTTTTTAAAATTTATTTTTTATTATTATTTTTAAATTGAGGTACAGTCAGTTACTATGTGTCAATTTCTGATGTACAGCACAATGTTCCAGTCATGCATATACATACATATATATATATTTCTTAATTTTGGGGTGGGGGTTTTGAGGAGGAGGGAAGGTAATTAGGTTTGTATTTATTCATTTGTTTGTTTGTTTGGTTGGTTGGTTGGTCGGTTTTTTATTAATGAAGGTACTGGGGACTGAACCCAGGACCTCGTGCATGCTAAGCATGCGCTCTACCACTGAACTATATCCTCCCCTCCGTATTTCTTAATTTTTATAAACTTATTTTTTAACGAGAAAGTTAAGAGACATTTAAATCTTAAATTTTAAACGAGAACGTGCCTCCTATTTGGAAGTTAAATTTTAAAAGTAATCACCGCAGCTGGCTTGTAGGAATGCGTATTTCCGGGTCCCTCCGAGGTCGAAATATCCTGCTACGGTAGCGCAGAGGACGAGGCCCGGAACCTGCCTAAATTTTAGGCGGCATCCCCAAGTGATCAGAGGCCCAAGGACTCACTCCCCAAAGCCCAGGACGCGCTGGAGTCTGTGGTTCCAGGCGCGGGCGGCCTCCGGCCGGAGAGGGCGCTGTGCGGGCGGCGCGGGGGGCGGGCCGGGGGCGGAGCGCGGGGCTGCCGGCAGCTCCGGCTCGGCTCCCGGCTCCCGGCTCCCGGCTCCCGGCTCCCGGCTCCCGGCTCCCGGCCCTGCACCTGTGATTGTCGGCCTCGCCCGGCGTCTGCAGCCCCATGGCCCCGTCCCGCCTGCAGCTCGGCCTCCGCGCCGCCTATTCGGGCCTCAGCTCCGTGGCCGGCTTCTCCATCTTCCTCGTCTGGACGGTGGTCTACCGACAGCCGGGGACCGCGGCCATGGGGGGGCTTGCAGGTACCCCGGGGGCGCGGTGGGGGGCACTGGGTCCCGGCTCCGGCGGCGCGGGCACGGGGCGCGGGCGCGCGGCTTCAGGGAGGTTCCTTGCGGGCGGCGCTTCCCCGGGGAGCAGGTGGGGTGTTTACCCCAAACTGCCCGTGGGCAGCGCAGGCCCCGCGCGGTCCCGGGCTCCTGGGGATCCTCCGGGGGCCTCGGGGACTCCACGCCCGCTCAAGGCCCGGGGCGCCAACGTCCTGTGTCTGCCGTTGGCACCAGTCTGCCTCGCCGGCCCCGCCGCCCCCGGGTGAGCTCGGCCACCCTCCACCCTGTGCCCCGTGACAGCGTCCTCCCTGCGCGCCCGCTGCTCTCGCTACCCGCTTCGCGCGACTAGGTGTGAAGACCCCCCTCAAACACACACACACACACATTCCGGGGGATTCCCGCCCCAGCAGCGCCCCTCCCCTGGGCAGAGAAGGTGTAAGTGGAAAGGAGGGCTGGGGGTTCCCGGGGAAGCCCATCTGCCTCCTTCCAGTGTGGAAACCACCCGCAGCAGAGTCCTCAGCGGGGGTCTAGACAACCACGCTAGGGATCTAATGGGAACTGGACGGTTTTCTTTCCACCACGTTGGTGTCTCTTTGCCACCCTTCTGCTGTGGCTCCTGGGCCAAGGTCTGCTAAACCCCGCCGACCGCCCTTTCTGTGCCTCCAGGAGGGCAGGGGAGGCCTGTACCAAAGTTGAGAGTATCAGTGCACCAGTGGAGGTCCGGTGCTCGCCCGCGCTCTGTGCTCGCTGTGTACCTTTGGGCGTGTTTTTAACGTCTCTGTGTTGCAGAATTAGTGTGAAGACAAAACATATTATTTCTACTTGCTGACGTTTTTTTTTTAATGCTTTCTCTGTGTCAGGCACTGTGCCCATTTTACAGGTTAGGCTTTAACTGAGGCTTAGTGTAAATAAGCAGCTTACCTAGGGTTGCATTGCTACATGAAATAATATGTGTGGGCAAAGCACTTCGGGAAAGAATACATGTAAGGCTAATACTTTCACATCGGGAGATCTTATTCCATTACTAAACTCTTCTGCCAAAAGCGCCCTAGATGGACTAACTAAAAATAACTAGATTTGGTCACTGGCCTGGAGCTTACTGAGTGCCTTCCCTGGGTACCCTGGGTAGAGAAGGAACGAGAGGCGGGGTTTCTGCCTTATAAGAGGGGCACAGGTAACCACAACCCAAGCAGTGCCAAGCAGAGCACAGCACTGGGGATCTCCAAGGAGGGGTGGGTGAGTGCCCAGCTGGGCTGCTCTCATGCCTCCCTAGAGGCCCCACCGCCTGTGGATTCCTGTCCTCCCTGGCGGAGCCTGCCCACCTCTGCTCAGTTATCTGCAGACCCCTGGCTCCTTTCCCCTCTGCACCCCACTGCCCCCGCTGTTCCTCATGGCTCTCTTCTCCTTGCTGTATTTTCCTGTTTCTTGTCAGCCCTGCTGCTTTCCCTCCCCAGGAACGTGGGGTGACTCTTCAGGTGAGGCCTAGTGATGAGACTGGAGATGAAGGGGCTGGCTGTGGGGTGAGGAGGGAGGGCCGTCCCCGGGATCAGAGCTGGGTAGTTTGGAGGCTGGCCTGGTGAGCCCCACAGAGCCCTGTGACAGTGGGCACATTGATGCCTCCTGGGCCTCAGCTTCCTTGTCTGTAAGAAATGGGGGGGAGGTACCACTGACAGGGGTGATGTTTGAGACCCCCATTCAGGTCCTGAATTTTGCAATTGCGTCCTCCCCGAATCATCCATCTTACAGCTGCCTGATGGAGGGCTGTGGCAAAGGCCCTCTGGCTTGTGCTCCAGGGAGTCCCAAGGTTTCCCTCTGACCCGAACCCTGCCCTTTCTTCCTCCCCAAAGACTTCCCTCTGCCTCTGAGGCAGGCGGGCTGTGGAGTTGCCTGCTGGGAGAGGGGCTAGGGAGCAGTCCTGGCACTCCCTGACAACCTTGACAGCCTTTGACAACGATGACAAAGCCAGAGCTGCCCAGTGACCCTGATGGTGACCGTGGTGGTGGTAGCAGTGTGGCAGGTGGGAAGAGGGATGTCCAGGCCAGGGCCACGTGCCCTCTCCACCCCGAGTGGGTCCCTGCAACCAGTCAGCCTCTTCCTCTTTGGTGGGGATGAGGCATTAGCAGTTTACTGACTTGTGAGCACCCTCACTTCTGACTTGGCATTTTCCAGAAACTGCCGAGTCACGAGAGGTCAGCCCCAGCATGCTTCTTCCCCTATGTGCCAGGAGGGAGCTGCTGGGGGTGCTGGTCCCGGGGCAGGGTCCCCCCTGGAGCTCTGAGAAGAATATTCATGGGTGGAGACCCATTCTCTCCCATCCTGGCAGGTGTTTGGGAAGGAGGGGCTTGGAGGAAAGGCAGCAGAAATGGTTTTGTTGCAGGAACCCTGGGGAAACAGACTGGCTTTAGGTCTAGTAGACAAAGGAAAGACAGTAAGAATAGAAAAGTTGCCTCAGGAGTCTCACGGGCTCTGTGTTCTTCCCGGTGAGCAGGGAGCAGAGCAAGAAGAGCAGGGGTGGAGGGCAGGGGTGTGAGAACAGAGTGCGGCCTGGGCCCAATGTCCCGCTCATCTGCATTGTCCTGTGGGCTCCCCTGGGCTCCTCCTGGCTCCTCACCTCCAACCCAGCTGCTGGGGATACGTCCCCTGCTCAGCCGTGCGCCGCCCCTGCCCTGGGCCCATCAGCTCTGAGCCTCGAGTGGAGCCGGGCCCTGCTCCCTGAAGCAGGTGGGGTGGAGCGAGGGGTGAGGTGTGGCGTGGATGTGAGCCGGGTAGGCCTGGGGAACTATCCTTTCGGCCTTGAATTGTGCAGACCAGGCTTCCTGGAGTCCAGACTGTTGTAGGGAAGGGAGCAGGGCTGAGATGTGGGAGGGGACCAGTGAGGGCTCCTGCTCCTTCACTGAGCACCTGGGTGGAGTCGGGGGAGATCCCTCTTGCAAGGACAGTGGCGGAAGGCAGGGTGGGTGAGAAGGGGCATGCTTCCAGATGCAGCTTGTGTTTATCTGGAGGCAAGGCCTGTGTGCAGAGGAAGTGAGAGGTGGGACACATTGTGCCTGCCTATTAACAAAGAGCTGGGACCTGGCACACCCAAAATGGTCGCCCTCCTTTTCCTCCTGCTAGCCCTTTCTGGTGCGTGGGTGTATGTGAGGGCTGGTGTTTGGAGCGTGGCCAGTGGACTAAGAAAGGGCATCTCCACAGGCCCCTATTTCAGCATTTCTTAACCCCAAAATTGCTGAGTCATGGGGGAATTGCTCTGACCTTATTTGTCTCCTAAGCTGGCTTCCAGAATCTTTGAGGGGTAAAGGATCTGAGAGCCATCTATTTCAGCCCCTCTGTGGTACAGTGAGAAGACACGGCAGGTGGAGCGGTCACAAGGGGCCCACCTGACTGTTCCTTGATGGGCCCGGTGACCATCAGCTTCCTTCCTGGGGCCCTTTAAGAAAACAAACAGCTCCCCTGGTGAACACTTAGGATGCACGTGAGAGGCTTAGGAAAGACTTCTGGGAAGGGTGGCTGGCACACCATCCATCCAGATCACGGAAGACATAAGCTGAAGCCGTGGGATGGTCATTCTGTTCACCTCTGGCCTGCTCCCGCTTCCTGCAGGGGCAGGGATAGAGACATGCTGTCCCGGCTCAGCCTGATCTCAGGGCTGGAGGGACTCACATTCCCGGCCCACAACCCCCGAGGAAGGTTGGGGGTGGGCAGGGCAGAGCAAGGACAGCGTGAGTCAGACAGCCCGGGAGGGGAAGCTGCAGGCATTGGCGGGGCTGAGTCTTCACTGGGGGAAACCCTGGGGTCCCCAACTTTCTAGGCTGGTGGGACTTTGGGCCCCCCTGCTTTCCGATGTGGAAACCCTGAGGCTCTCAGAGTCACGAGAGCAGTGCCCGTCCCCAGGCTTCCTGGCTCGTGGCCTCGTGGTTTTCTGTCCCTGGCCAGGCTGCCTGAATTGTGACAGCCTCTGAGCTGGTAACCAGAGCAGAGCTCTGTGAATATGCTCCCCCCTTCTTTTTTCCCCCCAAACTTAAAAAAATAATGATGAAATATTTCAGGCACGTAAAAAAGGATAGACAATGTAACAGACTCCCTTATGCCTACCACTCAGCCTAAGAAATGAACGATCATAGATTCAGTCAAAGCACTCTCCCACCCCAACCGCCCTGCCAGCGGCCCTTCCTTCCCTTCCTTGCCAAAGCTGCCCACTGTCCCCAACCAGGCGCCCCTCCTTCCTGTGCACGTGGGCCACTCTGCATGCACGTGTGCGGCTCCCTTTTTGAAAGGCCCTCTGACTCCCCGGATCCAGCAGCCTACGCACAGGTGGCGAGCTTGTAGCTGGCTCTACCTCGTTCCTCATTCCTCCCTGGTTGGGACCCTGCAGCCCTGCCCCAGACCCTGGCCAGCGGAACTGATATTTGCTCCTCTCTTTGGGCTGCGGCGGCAGGCACAGCCTGGCACAGAAGACACTCATTGTATTGGCTGGGTGGCAGCTGGCATCGTAGGGGGAGTGCCCGGCCAGGCCCAGAGGGCAGGCCCAGGACCAGCTAGGGGCATCTGGCCTGCCCTTTCAGCAAACAAGTAGTGACATGGAGTCTGGCCAAGAGCAAGAAGAACCCTGGGCACTGGTGGCCCTGGTGATTTTACCACTGCACCTCCTCATCCCATAAAACCAATACATGGCGTTTGGGAGGAACCCCACCCCCCAAGAACTCAACCACCAGCCTTGCCACGTTGAGGCAGTGGCCTCTGAAGGCCAGGTGGAGTGGGAGCATCAGGTGGGAGGGCTGCTCCCCACATGTGTGGTCCCCAGGGCAGGTAGCAGGGAGTCCCGGGAAACCAGGCTGGGCTATGGTAGTCCTCAAACTTTCTGACTGCAGGACCCCTTTACAGTCTTGAAAAGTAGTGAAACCCCAAGGAGATTTTGTTTCCATGGGTTATATTTATGTCCTGTACTAAAAATTAAAACAGAACGTTTTTAGTTTTAAAGTAATATTAAAAATAACATTGTTAACATAAGTAACATTTTTTGTGTATGTAAGAAGTACTCAGATTTCCCAAAACAAAAAAATGTAGGGAGGAGAACTGCATAGTTTTCTAGTTTTGCAAATCCCTTTAACGTCTGGCTTAGCGGAAGGCAGCTAGATTCTCTTAGCTGCTTTTCCATTCAGGCCCTCGTGATATCCCAGCCCACGTAGCCTGCGAAGAAGTCCACTCTGCAGGGACACTGAAAAGGCCACCGTGATCTTCGTGTTAGTGCGCGAGCAGTCTGCTCTGGGGAGCTTCAGGGAGGAAGGAGGGGCGCTGCCTGAGCCGTCTGTCCCGGCAGGTGTGCTGGCGCTGTGGGTCCTGGTGACGCACGTGATGTACATGCAGGATTACTGGCGGACGTGGCTCAAGGGGCTGCGCGGCTTCTTCTTCGTGGGCGTCCTCTTCTCGGCCGTCTCCGTCGCCACCTTCTGCACCTTCCTGGTGCTGGCCATCACCGGGCACCAGAGTAAGGGCCTGGGCCGGGGGAGGGCGGGGCAGGGCTGGTGGGTGGGGCGCTCAGGGGGAAACCCCAAATTCTGGTCCTGGGTTCCAAGCTTATGTCCAAGGGACTGGACAGATCACTTAACCTCCCTGTGCCCGAGTTTTCTCATGTAAAAGGTGGGGAGAACGGGCCTACACGTCCTTAGGTTGGAAAGGGTCTGTGAAATAACGCACTGCAGTTAGCTCCCAGGTGTGTGGTTAACGCTAGGGCCTTTGGCCCAGCTCTGGGGTGGGCGCGCCCCCTGGTGGCTGCGCCCCCTGGTGGCTGCAACCAGCAAATAGCCAAAGGCCCTTCTGATGCTGAAGCCGATTAGAAGTGGCCCAGAGTAAATGTCACAAAAGCAGACTAGATGTTACAGACCTGTGATTTTTCGGACTTTCCCTCATCCACTGCCTCCTGCCTGCAAACTCTGAATGCACTTAAACCTCTATCACACTAAATCTCCCCTTTAGATTGGGTCAGCCTCTGTTGGAGGTTGTAGGGAAGGGTGGTCCTGGGCTTGTGGCATGGTGGCTAGGGTCAAGGGCAAGGTCTTCTGGAGTCACAGTTGGATTCCTCTCCCCTGCAGGCCTCACAGACCCCAACAGCTACTACCTCTCCTCTGTCTGGAGCTTCATTTCCTTCAAGTGGGCCTTCCTGCTCAGCCTCTACTCCCACCGCTACCGAGCTGACTTTGCCGACATCAGCATCCTCAGTGATTTCTGACCCAAGGGATGAGGTCTTTGTGCCCTGGCGGTCCCCAGGACCTGGACTCAGTCTCTGAGACATCGGGTGGGCCTGTCCCCCACCTCGGAACCCCAGAACCATGGCAGAAAACACAGCAGGAAGCTGGCGGTCTCCCTGGGAGCTGTCCTGTCCCTATTCTCGGAGCCCTGGGTGCTGTGGAAAGGGGTCCTGCCATGTTGCTCATCAGCCTGGCTGGAGGGGAGCTTTAGACCTTTTCAAATGGATCTATTTTCTTAGCACTCAGTGGGCAGTCTTTGTAAGCAGGGCCAGAGCAACAAAGGGTAGGGCAGTGAGGCTCTGACCTGGGCTTGGGGGCAGGGGGCATGTGGTTTGGTCCGTGCTGCCCCATGCATTCTCCTCACCAGGCTGAGAACCTGGGGAGGTCAGGTCAAGGAAGGGATCTCTGGTAGAGACTTCTCAACCCCCATCCCAGCACCCACCTCCTGTTTTCCCTCGAGGGTCAGGCAGCTGAACTCCTTGGTCCCAGGGATGGTGACAGTTGGCTCTTGTTTCCTAAGGCCCGGGGACTTGCAGGGAGACGTCCCTCTTTCCACCCTGTTCCACGCAGAGCTGGTTCCCACGAGTGTGCTAGAACTATCCTCCCCTTCACATGCCCCAGAGTAGGAGGCCCCAAACGAGCCAGATTAAGGATCTTAGGGCAAGTGCTTCTGCCCCTGGAAGGGCTTTGGGGAAGGGGGCAGCATGGGGTGGGCGAACCTGCGCCCGGCGCCTCCAGCCCTACGTTTCCACTGACTTCTCCCGCCCGCCCCTTGCCGTGCCCAGATCACCCCCGCCCGTGAGACGCCTCCCCTGCCCCTGCCCACCACCTAGAGCTTTCATCTTGAAAAATCTCCCTTCCGAAGGACGGAATTCACTTTACTGCCTATACACTGGCCCAAGGGCTTACCTAACTCGGGAGGGAAGGGGCTATGTACGTCTTTTCCTCTTAGGTTGCCATTTTGCACGGTCTACCCCTTTCCCGCCTGATGTGTCCTGCCCCTCAGCTCTTTGCCTTATCTGTGTCACTGTCACTTTAGCAGAAATACAGCAGCCATTTGTATCAGCCAGCCTCTGGTGGTTTCTTGTGGGGTGGACCGTGGGAGCAGTGGGCAGGAAAGGTGGTGATGTTGGGTCTCTGGTCCCGCTTGGCATGGGAGAACCCACAGCTCAGCTCTCCTCCTCCAGCTCCCTCAGCACACCCCCAGCGGGGCGAGGACACCCTCAGGCACAGCCTCGGCAATGGCTGTGGGATGGAGCGCCTGTCGCCCAAGGGGCCAGGACAGATGGGCAGGCTGTGAACCAGCTTGCCCCCATATTCTCCAGGCTGTGAGGGCTTGGGGCAGGTGGGAGGTATTGAGGCTCCGGCTCCTGCTGGCTGAAGGAGCCTGGCCACCTCAGAACCATAAAGACAAGTGCTGGCAGCCGGGCACCATCCTCTCTGCTTAGACTGGATGAGCGTGCCCAGGCCCGCTGCCCCACCCAGTCTCTCTTCTAGGCTCAGTAGATGCTTAAGAAGTCATGGTGCACTAGAGCAGGAAGGAACCAGTGTCTATTTCTGGAACCTTTAACTGATACACAGAGGCCCCAGGAGGTGACTGACCTGAACCCAGATGAGTCAGATTCACAACTCTAGGGAAGCCTTGGTGAGCTGGGTCTGCAGGTGACTCCGCCCCCCACCCCCTCACCTGCCTTCTGCCTACAGACTCAGCCCAGAGCGGCCGCCTCTTTATTACCTGGAGCTGGGGCAGGTGAGGGCAGCTAGGGTGTGTTCAGAATGGATCCTTCCTGTGGGCAGCTGTCACAGAAGGCCAAGGAGCTGGAGGGGTGCTGCCTCCCAGCCCATCCTGGTCCCTGCTCCTCCACACTGAATCAGGCACAGGCTGTGCTGTGTGGCTGTGTGCCCGCTGCCCACCCCTCAGCCCCAGGAGGCCCTTTCACATGCACCTTTAAAGCAAATAAAACATTTATTCTTCAGATTTTTTTTCCTTTTTTTTTTTCTTTTTCCTTTTTTACAAAAACATGCATACCTACAAAGGGTATGGTGGTCCTGGGGAAGACGTGCACGCGTGCACACACACTCCCTCACACTCGCGCGCGCACACACACACACACACACACACCAATACTTTCCTTCTTGGCCCCAGGCCTGGACCCCAGAAGCCTTTAAGACTTTGCCAGGGCAGCCTCCCTCCCCCATGTCTTACATCCACTCTCCCGCCCCTTTCCCCCTCAGTCAGGCTAGTCCTATGTAGGGCAGGAGTCAGCTGGGGTGGGGGAGACCCCAGAAACAGAGAAGGCTCATGGAGGGGGCAGTGACTGGGGGGTCCCTGGGGGTCATGCTGTGCTTCTGAGGGGAGATGAAGGGTTTGGCACCATTGGATCGGGAAGCACAGAACTCCAAGAGCACCTGTCTGCTCCACCAGGGCACTGAGATGGTCAACGCAGAGTGGCCTCTGGCAGGGGGCAGGGGACCAGATGGGAGGCCTGCCGATGACCGCTCTCAGAGGGAGCTTTGTCTCACTGCCCAGTGCTGGGGAGGAGGCTTCCAGAGGCATCTGAGGAAGCAGGTGAGAGGGGACCTCCCCCTGCACTCAGAGATATGGGGCCCCTGGGCTCCTCCTACTCTCCCTTACTCCCCCAATTCCAGCCCCCAGAGCCTCAGAAGGGCCACTCTGGCTGAGGCCAAGTTCACATTTCTGTGTGGAGCCTGGGGCTGTGTGCAAAGTCTGGGGTCTACAGAGCCAAGAATAGTGGTTATGGGTGGGCCCGGCTGAGCCAGTCCTCATCTGTGCAGTCCTGAGGAACGGGGGCCCAGCCCGGGGCCTGGACCCCAGGGGATAGACTCTGCTTCCGGTAGAGCCCTACTGGGGCCTGGCTGGCTACCCAGCCTGCATCCTCCCAGGGTCCTCTTTGGTCCCTATCCTAGACCCAGGGGCCTTCTCAGGCTCCTTGGGGTGACTGTTCAGGGGCTGTTCTTTGGCCCCGACTACCTGCCCAAAGGATCTCTGAAGACCCCGGGAACAGGTACTGTTGCCAGAGGTTTGAAGAGAACCAGGTCCGAAGGGCAGGGTGGGCGGGGCGGGCAGCAGATCTGCTCTGAAGCCTTAGAGAGTCATAGGTTCTTCCTCCTCCACCAGCTGCTCTGAGGTCCTGGGGGAGGGACAGGGGTGGGGATGCTGGAGGGCCAGGGGCTGCGGGAAGGGCCTTAGCCCAGCTTCCCAGGAAGCCCGAGGAGGCTGAAGTGGCTGTGCCAGGATCTGGGGTCCTCGGGTTGGGAGGGTCTGGGCGGGGAGGGGCTGTCAGCCAGGGGTCTGGCATTACCGCTCTTCCGCCAGGATGCCCACGGAGAGGGATGCCAGTGCGGTCACCGCCTCTACTTCCTCTGTGTCGGCCCCTGGCACCCTGGGCACCCAGGAGTCCGGACAGGAGGCCAGGCGCTGCATGCAACTCCAGTATTCACCTGGACAAGAAGCTGAGTCAGAGAAGGGTGGGGGACACCAGCCCTATACCTGCCACGCCACGCCTCGCAGACTGACAACGAGGCTGCATGTCTCAGGCCAAGGGCCTGAGAGTAGCAGGCATGTCCTCAGTGCCAGCTCTCACCTGCCTCTACCCTCAACATGGCACCTTCCCCGACTTCATCCCTGCAACCCTGATGGGGTGAGTAGAGCAGATCCAACGTGGCTGTGAGGAGTGCTTGCAGGGGCCCAAGGCATTCACCCACCCCTTGGCTGAAAGGCCACCACTGACCCATTCCCATGGGTGTGGGGATCCTGAGGGCACCAGTAGGGTCCCTTGCCCTTAGATGGGGCTGTGTCACAGTGACCTGATAGAGCCCCAGGTCCTGGCCTCCTGGAGCCCAGGGTCCCACTCACCCCCAGCCTCCAGCAAGGCTCAGCCCAGCACACAGGACAGGGTGTGGGCGGTGGGAAGGACACAGTGCCAGCAGAGTGGACCATGGCCGCTCTGTGTGGCCGTTGGCAAGCCACTTACCTGCCCTGGGCTCCCCACCCCATCTAGACCACAGACGTGACCATCCTGCCTACTGCTGTGAGCAGGAATGTCCATGGAGCATGGCCCGCCCAGCCCTGGCCCGGGGTAGGGCTCTGTACGTAGTGCCAGCAGCATCCTCACTGTCACGTGTGCCCCTGCTGAGCCCAGATGTGGGGAAATAAATTTTGTCCATGTCTGTATCCCTAGCATATGTCATGGGTCTTTACATAAAGCACTCCACAGATACTAAGGTGAAGTTGAAAACTTAAAGTGCTTTACAAATGTGGGGTTATTCTAAGACCCACCCCCCAAAGCAGGCAGAGCTCCTGAAAGCCTGTGGCCAGGATTCAGGGTCAAGAGGGAAACCAGCAAACTTCCAGCAAACAAGGCCTGAGTGTTGTTGCGGGTGAGGCCCCAGCCTAGGGCTGTAGCTGGAGATGGGAGGCCAGTCCTGCCTGGAGGAGGCCACTATCTGCCTGTCCCCACTGGGTCCATCTGGAGAGCTCTAGGGGTATCCACTCATGGGTAGGGGGCGGCCCCATCATTCCCCCGGGGCACTTTATTGGAGCAGCAGCAGAGCTCCTGGCCTGGCTGGCACTGGAAGCCCTGAGGCCCTGGTCACTGGGGGCAGCAGACCCGTGAGGTTCTCCCAAGTCTGGGGTCAGCAGTGTCCTCTCCCCCCACTCACTGTGCACCCGGATGACAGCTTCCAGAGAGCGGATGGCGTTGAGGTTGGGTTTCTGTTTCCAGCCTTCTTCTGAGAGGGGATCCACCTACAGAAGACAACAGTACATCAGTCACCCATCTCTCAGGGCCCCACAGGCCCAGATCGCTCCCACCCCAGGGCCCTGGCTTTCCAGGCACCACGGGCATGTGCTCCTGGCTCTGCCTAGGGCAAGAGACACTGGCCCAAGGTCTGACCTGGGGAAGAGGTGCCCACCCTATTCCCCTCATTCCAGGCCTGGCCACCCCACCCCACCTCATCGGTGAGCCCTTGGGGAGGCCCCCCTGTCTATGTGCTCCTCAGGGCGGTCCTGGGAGAGCTAGACTCCCTGCCCACATGCACCTCACCTTGTTGCCTAGAAGAGCAGCCACACAGGCCTCGGAGGCGTCACAGATGGCTGTGAGGTCGTGGCCACCCTCCAGGGCCAGCACCACCGCCCCTCCCGCCAGGCTCATCAGCTGCTGCGTCATGTACCCAAAACCTGGAGGTTGGTGGAGGGGGGTGAGTGGAGGAGAGGTGGACCCTCTCGACCTCTGTTATTTCCCTGCTTGACCCCTCCCTTATAAAGAGTGACTCAGATGTGTAAATCTCTATTTTCCCTGAGTGCTTTCATGTGGAATCCCCTGTAAATCTTATTAGTATGCCTCACTGAAGGCTCAGAGAGGTAAAGGGCAGCCAGTAAGTGGCAGGGCTAGGACTTGAACCCAGGGCATGGACACCAGCCTGTGTCTTTTTCACTAAGACACACCATACTCGTCTCTGTCCTCCAGGCCCCATGGCCCCGCAGGTGGAGTGGGCTCCCCACAACCTGAGAACACAGCTCCTTCACACCCTCCCAGAGAAGCTGCCGGCCCAGCCTGGGAAGGACACAGTTGGGATGGGGAGGAGGGGCATCCTGTGGCTGAACTTCCTATCTATGGGACTTCAGTCCCCAGGGTGTGACTTAGGCCTTCCTGGGGCCTAAGTCTGTGCTGGGGCCCTGGGCTGTGCTAGGGCCAGGAGAGCTCAGCGAATTCCCGGCCAGCTGCAAATCCCAATCCTCACACTCCCAGCCCTGGGTGGGCCACTGCCACCTCCCCCGGGACTTGGGCAGTGCTAGCCCTCCCGCCTAGCCTTCATTCCCCGCACCTCCCCTGGGCTGGGTCCTCCTTACATTTGGCGGAGACGCGGTAGCCACCCAGTGGGGGCGGGTGACCCTCGGCAGCATCAAACCCGGCTGACACCAGGACCAGGTCCGGAGAGAACTCTCGGGCGATGGGCATCACGACTCTCCTGAGTGACAGAGGGTGTGAGGAGAAGGGGGCTCACCACAGAGGCCGGGGGCCCTGCCTGGTGCCAGTCCTCTCCCAACTCTCCTGTGGGGCACCCCGCTCTTAGAAGTCCCAGACACCCAGTCTCCCAGCAAGATGAGGGGATCCCTCTGACTTCCTTGACCTTGCCTGCCCACCCATGTCCCTGGCACAGCCTAAGGACTCAGCCTCCCAGGGGTCTTAAGGGCCAAGAGGCTGGAATGAGCCAAGGATGGGGCACCGAGGGGATGAAAGAGGAGTGTGTGTGTGTGGGGGGGGTGCAGTGGGCAGGACTATGGGGAAGGGACAGGTCACTAAGCCTCAGGGACTGCAGACACTCAGCACTTAGCTGCTACGCACTCAGGACTGAGTTGGCCACACTTCACCACTTGCCACTTGAGAGTTAACCTGTGGGGAGACCCTAGGAGGTCCTGGGCCACCAGATCCACACTCGTCCTCTGCCCCTGCTGGCCCCTCACAGCTGCCTCCCTCCATCCCTCACCCAACTCTGGGGTCCATTTTGATGTCTTTCAGGTCCCTGGTCTCTGGGCACACAGATGCCAGGGACCCCAGCCCAGGGCTCCTACAGAATTAAGTCTCATGGAGAATACCTCAGAAAGATATTTGAAGGCCTATTTCCAGGGTTCTCTGTTTTCCAACTAGAGTCCAGGGACCCCAGAGGGAAAGATACAAGGGCACCTGAGCCCAAAGCCGCCTTTTCTAGAATGGCTTTTCTTAAGCAACTCCCCCAATAAGGACTCCATCTGTCTGCTTTCCCTCTTTCTCTACAATTTAAGTTTCTCATCTCGTGCACAAAGCCCACCTCCTCCAGGCAGCCTTCTTTGACTGAATGTAGTAGCTCTGTTCACTCCACCCTGCCTGTCTCCTCGTGCTCAGTTCACATTGGCTCCTGGTAACATGTGAATTATAAAGCACCCTTTGACCTTTTCATTCTCTTTCCTGTCTTCCCACAGGGACTGGTGGCCCCAAGAGGCCAGTGTAATGGTACCTTTCCCTTTGTTTGTCTCAGTCCATAGGCCCACTCTGAGGTTGGTTTATAATGCCTAGTAACTGGATGAGGACAAGCTGATAAGCCTCCTGGTCACCTCCAACCTGGTGCTATTGGGAAAAGGGGTAGGAGAGGGTGGTCTTCTTGGGTTGGGCCTCCTCTGGGCCCCCGGAGCACTTACCTGAAGGCAGCCAGGTACTCAGGATCCCCCATTGGGGGGTCGAGACCTCCAGCCCAGGCCACGTTGACATTGAAGCCCTCACCGCTGCCAGCTCCCACCTGGAAAACAGGAGGCACGAGAGACGTGAGGAGAGCAGAGTCCCAGGAGAGGAACCCCAGGGTATCACTGCTGCTCCACCAGCTCGTCCAGCCTGTTCACTTCCAGGTGGAGAAACTGAGGATCAGAGAGGCTAAACAGTCTGCCCAGGATCACACAGCTAGTTGTGACAGAGGCAGAGTAAGGGCCACAAGGGAGAGTCGGTGGAAGGTGTGGTTACCTCATCCACAGCCCCACTGCCCGGGAAGAAGTTGCCGTCATCATGGCGATGAAGGGAGATGTAGAGCACACTGGGGTCCTGGTAGAAGGTCTGCTGGGTGCCGTTGCCGTGGTGAACGTCCTGTGCAGGGAGATGGGCAGTGGATTAGGGCAGGTCTGAAAGCAGACAGATGGAGACTGGGACAGGTTGGAAAGGTTTCGAGATCAGTGACCATCCTCAGAGTCAGGAGTCCAAAATGGTGGTGAGGACATGTTGGGAACCCATGCCACTGCGTCTTGTCCGAGGTCACAAGAGTGATGCAGGTGATCAGAAACCATGCTCCATTACAGAGGGGCAGGACCAGGAGAGCCATGGTAGCTCACAGGACCGTGCATGGGTGCAAGTGTGGAAAGTTCCTCCACCCTCCTCCATTCTGTGCAGATGTCTGGGCAGAGTGGTTAGTTAGACGCAGGTCTTCTAGAGGTAACAGGCCTCGGTTCAAATCGTGGTCTCTGGCTTCCGAGGTGTGCGGCTGTGTGCAGGTTACCTAACATCTCTGTGCTCACTCCCCTATCTGTAAACCGGTCATAGACAGGATGAAACAAATGATGCATGAAACCGGCAGTGTCTAGATGTGATTAGTGGTATGCCGATGTTATCTGCTTTTATTCTTACTGTCCCTACCTGTAGGGGAAACGCAGAGATGATCAGATCTGCAGAAAGAAGCCAAGAGGCCAAAAGACAGCATTCAAATGGCTCCTTGTGGGAGCTGGTTATGGCTGAGGCCTTCCCACACAGTCTCCTCCAGGCCCCACAGTGGCCCCGTGAAGTGGGCATTTCCCTCGCCTGCATTTTACACAGGGGGACACTGAGGCTCAGGGAGGCTATGTAGAACTAGGACGTGGAGCCACGTCTTCTGACGCCCGGCTCAGCGCTCTTTCCACAGGGCTCTCCGACCCACAGGGGCCAGGAGCCGGGACCTACCCAGTCCACGATGAGGATCTTCCCGGCCTTGCCGTGTTGTTGCAGCTGCCGGCAGGCAATGGCCACTGAGTTGAAGAAGCAGAAGCCCCTGGGAGGAGACGAGAGTGGTGGTGCCAGCCCATTCCCACTCCAGCCTCCTCTCTCCACCTGCCCCTGGCCCGGCCTGATAGGAAGGCCCTGGGGGCCTGCCCCCCACCTCAGCCCACCCCAGCCTCCCTGGGGCCTTACATGGCTGTGGAATGGTCTGCATGGTGTCCTGGGGGCCGAACCACCGCAAAACCGTTCTGGAAACAGAAGGAATGCTTGTCAACCAAACGGCCAGCCCCCAACCCACATCTCCATGAAAGGACCACATGGCAAACAGCTGCCTGCATGACTGACCGGGGACTGAAAGTGCCCTGCCCTCCCCTGTCCTCGGCCCCAGACCGTGAACACATAGCCTCCCACCCCAGTGGGTCCTGGCTGTTAACACTTTGTAATAACCACAGCTTTTTTCTTGGGCAAAATCTCTGTGCCTGGCACTGTGCTCAGCCCTGGATTTCATCCTCACAACGGCTCTGAGGTAAACGTTACCTAATCCTCATAACACCTCGGTAAGATAAACATTATTATTATCTCTAGTTTGCAGACAGAAGAAACCTGGTGCTGAGGCAGGTTAAACAACACATGTGAAGTTGCCTGGTTGTGGTAGAGCCAGGACTCGGCTATGAGCTCCTGAACAGCAGGGGGTGTGGACCTCAGCACAGGCCCCCGTGAGGTGCCCGGCCCAGAGCAAATGAGCACGGGGGCTAACCCAGTCTGTAAAACCCCAGCACCGCAGAGAACTAATCTGCCAACACACGGGGCTCCCGAGAGGCTCTGCAACTCGCCCGCGGTCACACAGTGGGTCTGTGTCAACCGATCCTGGATGCTCATGACCCTGTGTCTCTTAGAGACCACAGGGCCAGGGTCACAGTAGCTTGAGTCTCCATCGAGGAACATGAGCCTAGGGTTCAGATCTCATCGTGGTCCCCTGAGCTCTCAATTTCCCTTCTAAAACCCTACAGTGATGTCCAAGAGGGGTGTGACATCTGGGGTGTTGGGTCCTTCCCGCTGCCCCATCCTGCGCCTCCCTCCTCCGTGGCTGGCCCACCCTCCACTTGAACCTCCCACCTTTAGCTCGCGGGAGGCCACTTTGAAGGCGAGGTCAGTGACACTGCCGGCAGCCCAGCGGGCCGCGTTGGAGGAGTGCAGCTCGTTCCAGATGGTGTCAGTGTCCACCTGCGGGGGCCAGAGTCAGGGCCCGCATCATCCAAGGCTTCCCACAAGAGCCAGGGCCCGTGGGGCAGTGCCCACCCCATGGCCAGGACCCCAGGGCAGGGAGCTGGGCAGACAGCGCTGCCTCCCCAGGGCCCCACCGCCCAAAGGCAAGGCCTCCTGTGTCCCCCAATCCCAGCATGGCTTCTCCTTCCCAGCTTTAGACCATATCACCAGCCCGCATCTGGCCAGCACTCTGCCGGCAACATGGCGCCTGCCTCCCCAGTCAGAGAAGGGGGCATGGCGTTACCTGGGCGGGACTTGGGGTTTGGGCCTGGAGAGGGTTTTAAGCCCCAGCTGACTCTGCTCAGGCCCTCGGGACGGTCGGAGCTCGAGGGGCCGTCTGCACCACTGTCTTCCACTCGGGGCCCCTAGCCCAGGCTGGGAGGCCCCCCAAACCCAGTCCCTGGGCCTCAAGGCTAGGGAGGGGCCGGGGGGCGTGATGGGGAGATGGGGAGGGCGAGGCGGACCGAGAGAGGCGAGGAAGGCAGAGAGAGTCGCAAGAGGCTGGAGAAAGAGAGAGAGACAGAGACAGAGAGGGAGAGGAGGGAGGAGAAAACAGAAGTAACAACAGTTGGAAAAATCAGAAAGTGGCAAGAAATGGGAAGTTGTGAACAGGGCGCTGACTGGCTCCCAAACAGCCCCCCAGCTACAGCTCCCACGTCCCTCCAGAACTGGGCTTCCATCCCCTGCCTCCACGCACCCGGCCGGGGAAACCATCGCAGGGACCATTCTAGGAGAGGAGAGCACTGCCAGAGGGGCCGAAGTCTGCAGGCAGGTAAGAGGAAGTGGGGAAAGCTGGGGCATGGGAGGTATGTGCTTGGGTCGCAAAGGACGCTGAAGGCACCCCCACCCCCCAGGCCAGACACCCCGGACTCTGCCTGGAGGCCCACTCCAGGGAGGCAAATTGGCCAGGAGGCCGGTGCAGAGTGGCCCATCCTGACTACCGGGGTCTCGTGAAGGGAGACAACCCCAAACCCCAGGCTGGGCCCCGCTCTTTGAGCCTCTTTGACATTTACTCGAGGCCTTCTAAGTGCAAGGCACGGGCTCCACGCTCAGGAGGACAGCCCCACCACCAGGAGCTTCCAGCTGGCAGAGGGACAGTGGGGGAAAGCCCCCGGCCCGCTGGGTCAGGCAGAACCACAGGAACAAGCAGGCAGGGGCTGGGCCTGGGAGAACGGAAGGGAGGAGACTGAGAGCCCGTGGCCTTGCGCACGCACGAGAGCCCGGCACACTTACCCCAACCCCGCCACAGGGCAGCATCACGAACATCCTCTGAGCCAGGAGCCCTGCGGGGAGAGGCCCAGGGCAGGGGCTGAGAGGAGGGCAGACAGGGCTCGCGGTGGGGCGTGCAGGTGGGCAGCAGAGGGACAAGGGGTGGCCTGGGACGTCCAGGATGCTGGAGGGGCAGGCTGGGCAGAGCGAGTCCAGAGCACAGGGGAGACGTGGGCTGGGTGAGCCAGGGGAGTCGGGGGCCCCAGCACCGTCAGGCCCCTACCTGCCAGCTTCCCATTGTCCAGTTTGAGGCGGCTGAGCGGGTTGGTGCCATAGAGTAGCACGTGCCGCTCGGAGTGCACCGACTGCAGCTCCTCCAGGGAGGCCTTCCGGCCCCGGAGAGACTGAGGAGGGACCCACAGAGCTCCTGAGTCCCTGCTCAGCCCGTCCCCTGCGGTTCCCACCACCCTGCCGGCCCCTCATTTCACCCCAGCTCCAGGGCCTCCCAGCCCCTTGCCTTCCAGGACCCGCACCTCTTCCTATCCCGCAGCCCCCACCTGCCTCCTCACCTCACACTGGCTGCGGAGCCCCCGCTCCAGCAGCCGGGACCAGATGCTCTGGATCCGGCCCGCGTGCTCTGGGTGCCTGCTGTTGTCCCCACAGGAGCACTGGTGCTTCAGCATGACCGAGTCATAGACCAGCCCTGGGGGGAGCCGGGGTCAGGGCCAGGACCCCAGGGAGTCCCCGCCGCCACCCACACCCCCACCCCGGTGAGGGCAGATGGCACCCACTTGGAGCCAGGCCAGGCACACGCCACACACACCCACACAGTCCCTCCTGCGCCATCCTGGTAGCTGGGAAGCCCATGGTGACACTGGGCCGTGTGACAAGACAGATGCAGTTCTGGGGAAGTGACCATTCCAGCCTGACTAGCCAGATGCTCAGAGGGCCCTGCACACCGCCAGTGCGAAGTCACTTTCCGCACATCTCAGGACATCAGTGATCGTCAGAATGCTCACACCACTTGACCCAGGGACGCCACTCCTGGAGAGCGACCCTCAGTGACAAGCCCAGGGATGAGGGAAGACTTATGTTCAAGGAAATTCAAGTGAGGAAAAATGAGTAGCCACCTAACTGCCCAACCAATAAAAAACACTTAAACAAAAATAAAATACTGTGATGACATACTATAAAATACTATTTTTAAAGATTATTTCACAGTGTTCATAACGTATAAACTGAATAAAGCGGGGTATAAAACGTAGCCACAATGAACAGTATATATGATATGCATTATACATGTGGCCAAAGACTGGCCTGAAATATGGCCACGTTTATGGGGGGGAGCGGTTGCCCCTGGGTGGTGAGATACTGGTTGGTGATTTTTATTCTACTCTTATGCTTTTTCTGTTTTTCAAAGTCTCTAAAATGCTTTTGAGTTCTTTTCACGGGCAAAGCAACAATAATAAATATAATTTTTGAATGCCCTGAACTAGTTGTCAGGAGGCCCGAATTCTTAGCCTGGCCAGGTTGCCAGCTTGCTTGTGACCACGAGCCTGTCCCCGTCACTTTCCTGAGCCTGGGTCTCCTCAGTTGTCAAATAAGAACAGCCACCTGATCCATCTGCTCCATGGGATGCTGGGTGGATCTCCCAAGACTAAGAACGTGGCCTCAAAAAATGTCTTGAGTGAACCATGACACAGACGTGGACTCATGCCCCAAACCCCTGTGTGCCCCTAGCCCCTTCCTCCTGCCCCTCTAATCCGGGCCTCACCTGTGGTGAAGGGCAGAGTCCTGGTGGGGGTCTCTGAGCTGGGCAGGACACGGGCCTGGCTGGCGGGCTCCGGGGTAGGCAGTGAGGCGGGCGCGGCTGGGGATGACTGAGCCCTGGACAGGGGCCGGTGACCGCCCTGGGCCAGGGGAAGCAGCATAGAGTCCCCAGTGCCTCCCCGGGGGAGCCGCCCGGCCAGTCGCTGCTGCTCCCAGAGGAACACCTGAGGGACACAGGGGGCCTCAGTCTCCCGGGTCTCAGGGTCCTGCTCCATCTGCCTTTGCCTATGGCCTTGGAAACCTCCAGGCAGGCTTCTTTTTTGGATAATCCTCTGACTCTGCCTCCCACTGGGCTCTGGCCTTTGACTCTCTCAGCTCCCTGCCCCCATTAACCCCCATAAAGATCAGCACCCTATTCCACCAGAGCTCCCTGGGCCCTCAGGACTCCAAAGCCAAAATGGGTGAGAGGCCTTGGGCCCAGCCCTGTCCAGGATCTCCTTGTCTCCAAGGACTGCCAACAACCCAAGGACTCGGGGCCCTGCGTGACCACACACGTGTGTGTACTGTTACCTCGTGTTACGGGCTGAGCGGCGTCCCCCTCCCACCTCATATTTATGAAGGAACTCCTAACCCCCAGTACCTCAGAATGTGACCTGATTTGGAAAAAGGGTCTTTATAGAGGTAATCAAGTTACAATGAAGTCATTAGGGTGAGCTCCAATAGGACTCCTGTCCTTATGCAAGGGGAAGCTGGACACAGACATGGACAGAAGGGAGCCCATATGAAGACACAGGAGAAAACAGCCATCTACAGACCAAGGAGAGAGGCCCGAACACCTTCCCTCACAGCCCTCAGAAGGAACCCGCCCTGTCAACACCTGTATTTCAGATCTCTAGCGTCTGGAATTGTGGGAAAATAAACTTCTGTTGTTTAAGTCACTTGGTTTGTAGTGCTTGTTACAACAGCCCCAGCAAACAAATATCCTGGCTCGACTCGCATGGTGAGAACCCTCTGGATGGAGTGCCCCGGGCCCCGCTGTACCCCACTTCCTGCCCTAGCACCTTCCTGGAAACGGTACTGCAGGTCGCAGGAGAGAAGTCCTAGGGCAGGAATGTGTAGGGCTCTGTGAAAGGCCAGTCTCGCTGCTGGACAAGGGACATGGCTTTACCCGGAGACTGGAAGGCTGCTGGGTGGTGCACGCATGTGTATGTGTACGTGGTTGCACATATGTGTCTGTCTGCCTGTACATCAGTGTGGATTTGGCAGAGCCACTGTGGCTCCCAGAGCTGCTGCCTGCACGGATATCCTATGTCCCTCCCTTCCATCATCACTAGGCCCCAGTCTCCTGACTACACCTTCCAAGGGGCACCTGGGCACTACCATACCTGCTGGTGCTGCTGGAGAGAAACAGGGCCTCTGGCCTCATGCTGCCCATGGCTGGACTCCCTGTGGTCCAGGCCGTCATCCCCCACTGGCCCCACTGCCCCACTGTCCGTCTCGAGGTCCTCAGCTGAGGGTATCTGCCGCAGTCGGGGCTTCTCACTCGGCTTGGCTGGCCTCTGGGGAGGGGAGATGCCTGCTGAGGAACGTGCTGGGGCGCAGAGTGCAGGGCAGGACGTGGTGGGCTGGGCGAGGCAGCCCCTCATCTTGCTGGGACTCCAGTGGCCACACAGCTCTGGGCCACCAGGAGCGACATGCCCCCTCTGGCCCTCAGGTCTCTGCCCTCCTAAGTGTCCCTTCTTTCAGCCCCCAGGGGCCCACTTAAGCAACCCCTCACCACTTCCCCTACCCAGTTCCCCTCACCTTGATCAGCTGGACGTGAGGTTTGAGCCGCTCCAGGCGGGGCTGCAGGGGGCCCAGCGGTGGAGGGGCGGTGGCGCTTGGGGGCAGGGGCTCTGAGCGGGTCCGGCTCAGAGGCCGGTGGAGGCCTGACCCAGAGAGCCGCTCGGTGGTCAGTAAGGACTGGGCAAAGTGGAAGGGCAGGGGCCCAAGCCCGGGCACTGGAAAGAACGGGGTAGGGGGCATAAGGAGGGAACCAACTGCAGGGAGGAAGGGAAAGAAGCAAGGGCAGAGGGTTGGGGGGAAGGGACTCCGCAGGGAGATGCACAGGAGGATGGGGGGCTGCCAAGGGGGCAGGAGGATGGGACCCTTCCCATGCTTGGCCCTTAGAAGGGTGCAGGGATCCAGGCCCTCTCCTGGAGAAGCCGTGGGACTCACCAGTCAGTAGAGGGGTGTGAGAGACTGAGGGATCCAGGAGGAGAATGGGCTGCAGGCGAGAGGGCAGGGGGCCCCCAGCGTCCGACTCCAAGGCATGGGGCAAGAAGAGGGGAGCATGGGGGCTCCCCAGGACCGGCCCCCGAGGGCCCATAGTAGGATGGGTCCTGCGGTCACCATCAGTCTGGGGGAGAGAGAAGGCGCAGTCACAGGGGAGAAGATTCCCACAGGGAGAACAGTGAAGGCCATCGGGTGAGGAGCAGGAGAAGGGAGTGAGCGATCTCGGGAGCGTGGAATGGGGGAGGGCGCCTCAGCCACTCACCCTGGCAGGGGCGGGCAGCCCCAGCGTGATTGTGGGCAGCAAGGCGAACGGGGCCAGAGAGGTCTCCTGCAGCCGCAGCCGCTGGCCCAAGAGCGCCTGCCATGGGGAGCAGGGCAGGGGTCACTGGTCCCAGACCTCTACCCCGGGGTACGCCTTCCCCGACACCCCGGAGGCTCAGGTCGGGGCTGCCCAGACGCTGCGGCCCCAGCCTGGTCGGGCCGCTTGCTGACAGGACGGCTGAGCCTCAGAACTGCCCCCAAGGGAGCCCAGCCGGGCAAGGCCTTACCTCAGAGCCCAGGACCGGGTTGGGGCCGTGCTCGCTGTCATTGGGGGAGCTGCACCCTGAGGCTGGCGTGCTGCTACTACTGGGGGAGGAGTCTGAGGGTCGGGGAGGGGAAGAAATCGTCAGGGGCGTGGCCAGGGGCGTGGTCAGGAGGGTGGGCCAGGAACAAACCCCTTCCCCAGTGGGCGAGCTCTGCTTCTTGCTTTCTTCCCAAAAGGGCAGGAAGAAGGCAGGTCCCCGCGGGTCTCCAGGGGGACACGTTATTTTTAAGGTGGCCCTTCCAGGCGGACTTCAGCGTAGCCAACAAAGCAAGGGCTGGCGTTCAACTCCCCTCTGGCGAGTGTGGAGGACACACCCTCCAACAACCACCCACCGCAGCCCCGAGGAGGGCACCCCTGCCTGGGCGGGGCCTGACCCCTGCCAGCAGCCTACCCTGCTGGGCCTCACCCCCTAGGGTCTCTGCCGGCCGACGGCGGAGGCTGGGCGGGGCGCTCTCCTTCCGGAGCAGCGGGTTCTTCCTCCGCTCCAGGGACTTCTTGGGCTTGTAGCGCAGCTTCAGGTTGGGCTCAGAGACTGCGAGGGCAGCGGCGTTACTTAGCCCCAAGCCTACCCTCCCCGTCTCTGCCCCTCCTTACCCCTTCCCAGTCATCTCTGAGTCAGGCAAGAGAAGACAGTGCCAGAGAGACCTCCGTGTGCAGAACCCCCCACCCCCCGCCCAGCCAGGTCCCCTCCCCGCCACACTCCTGACCAGCGTCCAAGGTCCACCCCCTTGCTCCCCTGGAAGGTCCCGGCCTGTGCTACACACCTGTCTTGCGCAGAGGGAAGTGTTCTGGGGGGTCACTGGGAAGGCTGGGAACAGGAGGCAGAAAGCTGCTGAGCACAGAACGGGCAGCTCCTTCCGTCTCCAAGGGCTCGAGAGTTCTGTGGAGTGAGCGCCAAGGCTGCCTCAGAGGAGCAGGGATGCCTAGAGGCCTGGCAGCCACCTCATTCCACCATTTGGGACCTGCTAGGGCAGGCAGCGGCCAGCAGGGCTGGGCAATGCGTGGCCGGCAGGAACAAGGGCCACCTCCAGGGGGCAGCACTGGGCCACCCATCCTACCAGCGGTCCCCTGGTAATGCCGACCTCCAATCTAGGCATAGGAGCCAGAGTCGCAGGGCTTGGGTGAGGGCCAAACTCAATGGGAGGAACCTGCTCTAGGAATCCGGATAATTTTGTGCTCAAGGGAAGACATAAAGAGAGAAGAAAGCCAGTATGGTGTGCGTGTGTGTGGCGGTGGTGGTGGTGGTGGAGGGGTACCTTGCAGAGAGGCAGGGCCTCAGGTTGGGTAGGGAGAGGTAATTACAGGACACAAGAGGGCCGGTGTCAGTAGGAGAGGGGTTCAGGAGAGGCATGATTAGGGGTGAGGATCAGGTGACAGGCAGCCCAAGGAGGAAGGGGCAAGTATGTGTGTGCTCACAGGCTGACATACGGGGAGGCATGGCCAGGCAGGGACACAGGGAGCAGGTGGGAGAGGGAGGGAGTACCTGTAAGGAATGCTGGGGCTATTGGGGTGGACTGTTCTCTCTAAGGCTGCCTGCTGTTTCTTCAGAATCACCTCTGCCAGCTTCTGCTTGACCACACTGCTGGCTACGGCACCTGCAGGGGCAGAAGTCATGAGTGGGCTGGAGGTGAGTGGACAGGTGGCCTCCCTGGAACATTCTCTGCCCATTGCCCCATCCACACCCCCAGGATGAGGTGCCCCAGGGACTCCTGAGGTAAGAGCCAAGCCTGAGGCCCCACCCCTTCTGTGAAGTCTCCAGACTCTCCCCTCACCCCCACCCATATTCACAGGCAGAGCCAGGCAAGCAAAGGGAGACCAGGGCTGGAGTGGCTCCAGACCCCCCCACGCCCACACAGCGGGGGCATTGACACTGAGCTGGGGCAGCCTCCGTCCTTACTTCGCTTGCTCTTGTCCTTATTGAGGAGCTGCCGCAGCTCTTGCTCCTGCTGCCCCACCTGCAGCTCAGGCATCGGCGTGTCCATTGAGAGCTGTGGGGGCAGGGCGCCCGGGAAGGGGCAAAGATTGAGGACAGAGACAAGGTCTGGGGAGGCGGAAGGGAGGGAGGGGGGCTGGGTCTGAGCTCGAGGACAGGCCGCAGCGGGTATGGGGCACTGTGTCTTTACCCTCATGGGCTCCACTGAGTGCTGGGGCTGCAGGCCTGCCAGGAAGAGGTGGTGGTGCAGGCGCTGGGGGTGCTGCAGGGCCAGCAGCGTGGGCTCCGGCGGGGGCTCCACCGGGGGCCGCTGGCCCACCCGCAGGTCCATGGGCTGGGGCTGGGGGCCTGGTGTGTCTGCACGGGGTCCGGGGCAGCCTGAGGACACAGAGAGAGGGCGGGGTCAGCCGGAAAGGTTGTCTGTAGGTGCACGGTTACCTAATCAGCCTCCTTCAGATTCACTTGACGTTGGCAAAACACCCTCCAGGGGCCTTTGCCTCACCGCATCCTCACCACGGTCCTGCAAGGTAGGTATTTTCAATTCCATTTCACCCACGAGAAAGGAGGTCACATAAACTACACAGTCCACCGCTGGTGGCATTTCAGTGGAGCCTTCTGACTCCAAGCACAGTGCTTTTCCACCAAATAGGTTGCCTCTCCAGGCCAGTGTTGGGGGCTGTGAGGATTTCGAGATCAGCTGAGGGCCCTTTGGTGGTACCTTCTGGGCCCTGCCCTCTTCTTCCCTTCTTCTGCCCTGGAAAGAGGATTTGGCCCAGCTGCCCCCTGATGAGCTGTGCCCAGATACACAGCGATGGGACAGACAATCCCCTTTGTTCAGCCTCCAACCCCAAAGGGCATCATAGGCCCTACAATCGCCACCCTCCCTACTCCATCCCAGGCCACACGGTAAAGAAGTGCCTCAAACCTGCAGCCAGCCCTAGTCCGCACCGTGGGCCTGCACGGCCCCCATGCCCTAGGGGCCTGCTCCTGGGCACCCTCACACCAGCTCTGGGCCTGGCACGCTGAGGACGGCAGGCTCAGCTGCCTCTTCTCCAGTGTCCCCTGCACCCACGCCAGGAGCACCCTGCCAAGCCTGTGGATGCAGGGGCTATTTATAACTAGCTGCCAGACCAGGTTCTCTGCCAGCACTGCCAGCTGGGCCAGGCCGGGCTCAGCAGCCAGAGACATCCCGAGGTGCTCAGAGGTGGAGCTGCTGCAGGAAACGGGGAGCCGGTGGGGCTGGGAGCAAGTGCCCTCGGACAGAGCACACAAGCAGGGAAAGCTTTCTGGAGAGGCTCCCTTCAGCTGGTCCAACACTGCGCGTCCCCCATCGGGGCAGCTACAGGCTGTCCCCTGGGCCTGAGTGGAGGGGGGACTGGAAGGCACTGTGGCAAAGCACCCTCCAGGATGTCAGGAACCAGCCTCCAGACCCAACTCAACCATTATCTCAACAGCCATAGCAGACGTGCACACGCGCTGCAAATCCCTTTCACCTCATCACTCCTGTAGGCCCTGGGAGGTAGTTATAACAGTTCCCAAACGAGGAAACTGAGGCTCCAATGAAGGGACCGGGCTAAGGCCATCCAGCTTGGGTGGAGGGAGCTCAGGTTCCGATCCTGCTGAGGCCAGCGCTCCGGCTCCATTTTCCCATTGACTTTCAGGAAGTCGCCTCCCCGTCCTGGGGAGTTTCTCACTGGGCAAAGGAAGAGGGGCTTGCAGTGGGTTGTCACTAAAGCAGTATCTGCTCTAACGTTCTGACCATGAGATGGAGGCAAGAGAGGAGTAGAGCAGGGAGGTACCCACACAACTCTCTGGATGTCAAGAGACCAGAGGAGGTGCTGGGCACCCAGATGCGCCAACAGCAGGCAATGCGCTGCTTTGATGCCCCCACCCCTTGTTCATGTGTCCACCTAGGGACCCCAAATTCTCGTTCTGGTTGAGTCTGGGCCTCTGATGTCACTGCCCTCCAGCCCCAGGACGGGTCTCATCACTACCACATCAGGTATCCTGGCTTCCTGGGTGACACATCCCCCCAGCCACCGATGATGTGAGAGGGCCCCCAGGGCCCCCAGGGCAAGCTACCTGGACTTGCAGCTTCAGCCACACAAACTGCGGGCGGCCCCATCCCTCTCTCCCAGCACTGCCATGGCCTCCAAACAGAAGGCTGCTGGGAACGTGGGGGGGGGCTCTGCCTGCCACCCTGGGAAGCCCTCTCGGGGTGATTTAACATTTGGGGGTCTGCACAATCTGATGCTAACCTAGTTTCTCTCAGCTTTGTCTTCTGCATCTGAACCCGGACCTTCCACCTCACCCATCACCATCAGCTCCTGTCCCATCATAGCCCACATACTTTCTCTTCACAACATTCCCCTCCTGGTGCCATCCTCACCCCTCGATTCTACTTTTTCAGATCCAGCCCTTACTTCCAGGCCCAGCTGGAGTCTTGCCTCTTGCCAGACCCAGCGCAGCGCCCTGCATCCCCCCCTCCTCTGGGTCTCCATCATGCTGGTGAGTCTGGGCCCTGTCAGCACCGCTGAGGTAGGTACCACGACTGAGTTAAGCTCCAAGGGCAGGGCCTTGGCTTTACCTATTGCTCGCTATCCAGCACATGAGAGGCAATAAACACTGAACCGATGCATAAATCTCTATATCCTCTGTGCCCCGGAACACAGATGGGGTTCATTAATGTTTCTTTTCCTTTTTCCAATTTCTGTCTTTAAGTTTTAGAAAATTATACACCCAGGAGGACTCAGTGACAGTAGGTGGTGAACTTGATGTTTCTTGAATGGATGAAGAAACTCCTTCATCGGTTACCTCCTCCTTCAGCACTGGTCACATATTGCCTTCTGTTATTATTTCCCTTTTTACTTGTGTACCCTGTATCCCCACCTGTCTGTAAGCTTTTGACAGCTAGGACTGAAGCAGAGAGGATACAGGCCTTCCTTTCTCCCTGCCATAGCTAACTGTTACGCATCAGGTGTACTTTGCACCCCATAGGCCCTCAGTGCATCTGATTGAAGTTAAGGAGAGGGCAGCCCTCATCCAGTCCAGCCCCAGCCCTGACCCCACAAGCACATCCTAAACTGAGGAAGTCCACTCCCTCCTCGCCCAGCACAGCCCAACAGCAGAGGAGATAAGGAAGGATGAGAGAACCACAGAGGGGTCTGCCCCCTCCCACCTGAGCAGCACGAGGGATCTCGCCATCCTGCAAGGGCTGCCGTGCCCACCCCACAGGGCCGGTGTGAGGACCGCAGGACTTATACATAAGAACATGTCACCTTGCCCAGAGCCTGATGTAGGGCCGGGGTCTGAGTGTAAATATCAGCTTCCTACTTGCCTTCCTGTTTCCCTGTGCTGAGCAAGGACAAGAAGAGCATCCTGCCTGTCCTTTTCCTGCTGTGCTTCCCAGCTCTGGGGCCAGCCTGGATCTAGAGTTGCCTCTCTCACCACTCGCTCCCCTCCTCACCCCTTCCCCATAAAACCTCAACTTCACCCCCTTCCCCCGAACCTCAGCCTCTCAACTCTCTGGATGATCAGCCAGCTATCCTGCTGAACCACCCTCTTCAGCTCCTCGTCCTCCTTCTGTCCCATCTAGCCTCATCTTCCACTCCCCCCCTCTTTCCCTCAGACCTGCTCTTACCTGTGCCAGGGGGGCTGAGACAGTGGGCACCCGGGCTCACCTGGGTCCCATCTGTAGAGAGAAGAGAGATGGAGTGAAGGGGCTGCCAGGAGGAGGGAAGGAGAGAGGACCACCCGAGGAGGCCCCACTCCAGCCCGAGCGCTCCAAATCTGGCACCTCTGCTGCAGGCTAACCAAAAAGACAAGACCCCACCCCATTCCTTTCCTCAGACTACGATGCTGGTTGAGAGCAATCCCCAGCTCCGTCTTTCTCATCAGATCTATCAAGCGGCTCAGATATCTCGCTCTGTTGGAGCTCAGTGCACAGCAAGAAACTAAGGAGGCCCAGGTTTACCCAACAGTGCCCTCAGCCCTCCCTGATGTGTTCAGATACAATCTTCCCTGGGTGGCCAAGCCAGGCTCCCACAGCCCGAAGGGAAAGAAGAGGGCTGGAGGTGAGGTGGGAGAGCATGGCTGGCGAGACTGTGCTAAGGATGCCAGGAGGGAGATGGTGGGGGAGCAGGCCTGGAAGGGGAGTGGGCACCTGCTCAGAGGCTTCCACAGTTGGGGGAGGGACTGGGTCATGGCTTGGAGATCAAGTCAGATCTGGTGGGAGCTTCGAAGTGGCAGGTCTAGAACACATAGGTCAAGGACCCCACTGTAGGAACCCCTTTTCTCCTACTGCCCCATTCAGGTCCTGCAGCTTCTGTGCCCCCAAAGAGAACCATGCAGCCTTTTTTATGGATAACCCGAAAAAGAAGTCTTTCCTTCTGGAAATGGCCATGGTTCCCAGGATCCTAGGCTCAGCCAGGGCCCCCTTCATCACTTCAGAAACCATGGAACCCCACAGTAGGGCCTGCGCCGGTCAGCAGGAGAGAGGCCCAGAGGCTGGCAGGTGGAAAGACAGAGGTGAGTCCTGAAGCTACCTTCCTTCCTGCTATCGCAGCTCAGGGCCAAGGGAACAGGAGCCAGGAGACTGGGGGGCCTCCTGGAGGGACATGTGGTGGACACACAGAGGCCCTCTTCAGGCCAGACGTGGGGCAGAAGGGGTCTTTTCTGACGGACAACTGGCAGGTACTGCTCTGTTGGGTCTATGCCTAAGGGACAGCCCCAGTTCCTCTTCCAGAAGCTGGAAAGGGAGAACTGCCTGCAGGCAGGCGCTTCCGTGGGAGGGGGCAACTCTCGGCACAGAGAGACTCCCACCAACTGCCCTCACACCCTAGTGCCCGCGCTTTGGATGACAACATTTGGTAGGGAAATGCTGATCTACCTATTAAAATGCTGCCCATCTGCTGAAGTCCAGCCCAGGCCCATCTCCTCATGAAGCACACCCTGACCTCCCACAGCACCCATTCTGTGTCCACCCCCTCGACAGTCCATCACGGTCTCTGTGGGGTCACTGGTCAGCCAGGAGCATCTGCACCTAACACCTTGCTGGGCACACAGCAAGCTCTGTGAGGAACTGGGGAATCGAACACAGTGATGCTCTCCTGGGCCCTGAGAACACGGCATGAATATTTCTCAAGGTTCGTAAGCCCCAAGAACAGTAGTGTGGGAGGCAGCCTCCCCTCCCCAGGATGTGGTAGCCCCCAACCCGGGCTCTCTTAGGCCCTCCTCTTTCTTCTGCAGCATCTATTCCTCCAGAAGAGGTTTCTGAACTCAGCTTCTAGGTGCGCTCCCAGAGACCATGTCCAGCCTAGAGTCCCAAGCTTCTAGTCCCGGCCTGCTGGGACTGCTCCCTACCTCCCTTGGACCCCGCCTGCGGGCTGGTCAGCAGCATTCAGGCATGGGAGCAGAACTAGGTTCTCTGCACCCTGCTCCCCTGGTAACCACCAGTTCTGGACACCATGCACCCTCCAGGGGGGCTAAAACCTAATGGCCCTGAACTCTGTAGTGCTTATTACAGGGCCCCAAAGGGATGTTCTGTGATGATGATCTATGATATAAACTCTGTTCAGAAAAGCTGTGTGTGTGTGTGTGTGTGTGTATTGCTGACAGGGGCAGCTTCCAAAAGCCATGCCTGGGAAAATGTTCTGCTTCTCCTCCACCCACCTGGGCTCGTGCTGAGAGCCTTTGGGTTCATAAGAACCTAGAGCAACAGAGATAAGACCTGGGGAACAGCTCTCCTGTGTCCCAGAGAGAGGAAGCTACCTAAAGGCACCCAGTCAGTGGCTGAACTGAAGCCAGAAATTGACCATCCGGCATCCCAGACATTGGCATGAATTTGGTGACCTTTCTTCCCATAAGCCCCTCTCCGAGTGCTGTTACCACTCATTTGGGGTCAGACTGAAATAAAATCAGGAGTGAATGGATCCTGGGGACAGAGAACACGGCATAGGGCTGGACCATTTTCCACACAGCTTGCGGCCGGGGTAGAGAGCTCTCCTTTCTGGAATCCTGGCTACCCCCTATTTCTATCTTCTTTGGAAGCAACTGCAGTCAGGCTGAAGAGGCAGTTTACCTGGTGCTGATGTCCCATGGCCTACCAGGTTACCTTCCCCAGCCAGACACCTGATCTTGCCCAGAAAGCCTGCCCCCAGCGGATTCACCCCAGCCCGCAGCAACCTCCAGGGCAGACACAATCGCCACTTTTCTGTCCCCTAAGGACCTGTACAAGCTGCCTGCCTCCATCACCCACTCCGCCCTTGTTGCCCCAGGCCCTCACCTGCCCAGCAGATGTGACTGGAAACCCGAGCCTGGCCTGACCACCTGCTCTCCGGGCGCTGTGGGCCCTGCGTCAGAGGGTAGGGATTTCCTAGGAGCACCGCCACCAAGCCCCCTCCCAACGCCTCCAACATCTTTGTGGAGGCTGTGTCCCCCTCCCTGGTCTCCTGAGTAGCTGGTAAAAGAGAAGCAGGCAGACGAAAGCAGGCCGGGGTGCGGCCAAGCCCCGGGTCCAGGGCTGACTCCCTCCACGCCCCCGTCCACTCGGGTCTGCTTCCCTTGATGCATGTGGGACAAAGCTGGATTCTGAGTAGGGGCAGGCAGAGAAGACGAAAGCTGGGGGTGAAAGGGCTTCAGGAAGGTCCAAGAACAAACAAGCACAAGAGAGAACAGTGTGGTTGCGTGGCCTCTCTGACACAGAGTGAGGACTGAGCAGTGGAAAGTGCTTCTCAAAGACGTTCGGGTCACAGCACCCGAATTCACTCACTAGGAGCTGATGGGGCTTTAGAGAGACTGTGTGGGCCAACACTGTCACTTCGCAGGGAGGGAAACAGAGAGGGCAAGGGGCTAGGTCACGGTCACCCAGCAGGTCGCTACGGCCAGGCCAGGCCAGGCCAGACCAGTGCAGGGGAACCCCAAGGGCTCAGTCCCGAAAGCAGATACTCCATGCCTCCGTGTGAGGTTACTGGTCCAGGGCTTGAAGAGATGGAAACCTGGTTATCACTTTAGGGAGTTTAAGGTACAGCCTACAGTGTTTTTTTAAAGCTGAAAAGTCTATTACTTGCAGACACTAAAAAAATTCAAAGAGCCCCCAAAAGTATAAAACCAGAAGTTTCTCACTCTTCCAACTCCCTAGAACTTCCCTAGACTCAGTCCCTTTCAACAGTTTCTCGTGTCCCTCTTCCAGAAATTCTCTTGCTATTTGTTAATTCTATTGCTCATTATGTTGGCACCAAGCTGTTTATTACTCAGATTTATCCGGAACCCAGTGGGCTGCAAGCTGGCTGGAAATCCCCGCCATGAGACATGATAGGAGTGAGGGTCCATGGCATAGAGGACATTGGCTTTGAGGTCAGATGGACCTGGATTCAAACTGTGACTCCCTCAGTGAGTGGCAGGGAGAGCCAGGGACACGCTGCAGCCTGATCAAGAATTGGCTGTGCCACCTGTAATAAGAGGATAAGAAGATCGACTTGGAAGAGGTCATCTGAGATTAGCAGCACTGTGTGTGAGGCACCTATCACCCATTATAGAGATCAGTCAACTGAGGCCCAGCAATATTAAATAACTTGTCTGAAGTCACATAACATGGAAGTGGCTGAGCTGGGACTTGAGCCAGGCAATTGGGCTCCAGAATCCATGCTTTCAAACAGTACTCCTCACTGCACCTCCCTAGCAATTCCACTCCCCACAGGCCAGTGGGTGGAGAGCAAAAGCAGGACCTGGCTGGGCAGAGGGGAAGACTGAAAAAATCACATAGTCCCCCAGAGGCCTGTGCTAGTGGTAAACTCCAACCCTCATGCGAGTTAGAAGGCAGAAGTTGCCTCTTCCGTCTCTGGGCCCCCAGGGCAGACAATCCCCCAAATCACTTGTAGATAGGGACTGTTGGCTTTGCAGTTTCCAAGCAACGATTTTGAAGTATATGTGGGAACAGGGGCTGGAGACTAACAGGATGAGGTCTTAGAGGAGCATCGGCTTCATCATCCAGGCTCTCAGGGGCCCTGCTATATCCTTTCTTCAGAAGCTCCCGAGTCCCTCTGAGGCTCGCTCATTAGTGTCCCAAAGCAAGCGCCACTGGATGGGCAGAGGGGCCAGCTGCCCGCAGGGGCAGGGGCTCAGCTCCCAGGTGAGTGGCCCGGGATGCGGGCCGGCCCTGACAAAGGCCTCCGGTCAGTCCAAGGCAGGGGGCTGATGCTCTGCCCGCTCAGCAGCTGTGCACCGAGCAGGAGGCTGGATGTGAGGGCTGCAAGGCCGGCCCTCCCGCCTCCCGCCTCCCGCCTCCCGCCTCCCGCCTCCGCAGCAAGCATGCCCCTTTCCCCGCGCCTGGGGCCCTGGGGCAGCTATTTTTAGCTCTTGACACCTGGGTATTTTGCAGCCGCAGGATGTCCGGTTTGGAGTCTCTTTCTGGGAATCCCACACGCGGCTGTTGTAAACAGCCCCACGCAGCGGTGGCCCAAGCTGGGAGCCGGCACCCCCCTTTCGACTGTTTGAGATGAATCAAACAGGAAGCAGACGTAACCATGGCAGTGGCAACTTGAGGTCCCTGGGGGTGGGAAAGCATCGTCCCTGGCTCCTTGCCCCTGGCCCCAGGTCCATCTACTCCATGGCGTCTCCTCCCAGCCTCTCCTCCCAGATGGAGACCCACTGGACCCTGAAGCAGGGGCAGCTGGGCCATTCTGAGTTGTGAGCGGCTGTCGGTTCCTGGGACTGGTGCTTTCTGGAGAGCCTCACTGCAAAGGAAAACAAGTCTGGCCAGCTCCCAGGGCCTCTCAGACCACCCCTCAGCCTTCCCTGGCTGCCCTGTGTGAAGGCAGGAAGGCGAGGGCACATACATTTGTTCAGGGTGGCTGGCTGGCCCACTTAAAGCATCCCTGAGGAGGCAGACCCAGCCCCGGGTCCAGGCTGCTCTAGGGTTTCTCAGGTCCTGAGAGGTATCACAAACCTAAGTTCTCCCTTACCCTCACTCCCCTGCTCCAGGAGCACCAATCCCTGAGATAGGAAGTTCACCATGATGTCCAACCACCGTCTTTCCTACCATAGGCAAAACAGCCTGAGCAGTCAAGATGGGGGCCCCATCGGTAATGTGGTGAGAAGAGCTGCGTTTCTATCAGTTTCTGCCTTTGTCTCTCCCCCTCCCCCACCCCCTGGTGCCCCACTTAGACCAGCTGCTCCCTCTTAGCCGCCAGCCCCAGCCCGTCTTTCTCAAGGGCCAGCACTTGCCCCAACAGGAAGCACGGTCACCGCCCTGGGGCTGTCTCTCAGAGCCACTCCTTTCTCCCCTCTGAGCTCTCACGTTCATTCCCTCGCCCTCCTTGTCGCTCCCTCAGCTTCTGGGCCTGCCTTGGCCAGACTCTGCCTCCCTGTGCGCTCCACTCCCCTGCCCACTGGTCCTGCCTCTCCCAGACGTGCCGCCCACTCAGCCCCCTCCAGAGACTGCCAGGGAAAAGCTTAAGTCATAATATCAGTGACGGTAATGTTCCTATGATAATCATTAATCAGTAATATTAGTAATGACCAACCACCATGTACTGAATGCTTACTGGGTACTGCGCTATCTCATTTGGTCCCCACAACAACCCTATATGGTCCATACTGTTACTATCCTCACTTTACAAAGGGGGAAACTGAGGCTCAGAGAGGTAAATACACTTGCAGAGGTCACACAGATGGTAAGTGGGGCTTCTGGGACTCCGGAACCTAAGCTCATAATCACTACGCTGATGTGTTCTAGTCCCACCCACCTCTCCTCAGGGGGTGAGGCGAGGTCCCCGAGGGGCCACAGGACACAGTGTGGTCCCAGCATCTGAAGGCCTGGGCGTGACTCCCAGGACCGGCATGTTCCCAGTGTGCCGGTACTCCATCCAGAAAACATCAACAACAAAAATAAAAACAGGATAATCTCTGCCTGTGTCCCTCACTTGCTTCTTGTGTCCAGAAGGCACTCCCCGACCCCATCTTCACTTCCTTCTTCATCTTACATTTTCCCTGCTTTTTAAATGTACATGCTACCATTTTATCATTTCCTGTAAGCGGCTCCCAGCAGCGTATAACTAAACAAGCAACCCCCCGCCCAGGGCTGCGCCATGTGAAAGCACTCTGGAAGCTGTCAGGCCTTGTCTAAAATGCAGGTTGCATAACCAAAGCAAGACATCCACCGTGTGGCTACTTGGGAGTGAATCCCCCGGGGAAGGGGGGGGGGGGCTCTCGGGCAAGCGTGCGCACTCTCTCTCTCTCTCTCTCTCTCTCCTGCCCAGGTCTCACACACTCGGGCAGGCTGTGGGCAGGAATGGAGGCACCACAGGTGCAGGATGGAGCACCCGCCTTCCAGCAGGCTCCCAGAGACGAAGAACACAACCATGGGCCATGGGCACCCTTGGACCTGGGGCAGGGGAAGGCAGAGGCCACAGCGGAGACCCCAGCCTGGGGCATCACGGGTATGAGTCCGTGAATAGCAACAAGCTATGAATGCTGGCACTCACGGGGAATGCCGCATTAATATTCATGACAGTGAACAGCGCATCCCCATCCCAGTTGTACCCTGGTATCCCTCTCACTTTGCCTGTTATTTTTGCAAGATGGCAGAGCCCTGTCGGGTAGATACTCCAGGTGACATGAGCCCCTTTTGCGGCCAGGGCTGCCCTTGAGACTTGCTAGGCTGGGGTTTTTCCAGACCACGGATCCAGCCAGGGTGCATACACAGCTTTCAGGGAACTCAAAAGCCAGATGCATGGTCCTGGGTACTGATTTGGACAAACCAGCTGTGAAGGACAGTTTCTAGCCAACTGAGAATTCGATGAGATGAAAATTTACTGTAGTGGAGGGTGGGAGATCAATGAAAAAATGCCATGCACGGTGTGGTCTCATTTTGGTAGAATAGTATGACATACGAAGGCATTATCAGGAAATGGGGAGGTACACACTGAGGTACTGAGGCAGTGAGCTCCGCTTGCTGGGACTGGGATACCTCTTATTCTTTCATATTTTGCTCGTCTTCTTATCAACGATGCACGCAAACTGCCTCTGCAATAATAGAACAGAATCTATATGTATGTGCACATATACAATATAAAGATGGCCCAGCCAATGGGCAGCAGCCAGGATGTGACCTCTGGTTCCCGTGAGAACTAGGACCCAGGGCCTTCACTGATTCCCTGTATTATATTCTTGGACCCCATATCCTCTGGGGTTCTGCGTTATCTACATCCCTGCATCCTTGGCCTCTTCCGAATCACGCAGAGGGCCCAGCTCGGGGCTGGGCACAAAGTCAGGACTGACTTAATGAATGCCTGTAGGCTGAATAATGATCATTTCCTGAAAGAAATGCCTCCTGCCTCTTCCAGGGCCGCTGTGCTGGGAATACTCACTGCTGACATCATTGACCTTCTCACCTCTCCTCTGCCTCATGCTCCTCTTAAAAGCTGCCAGGGAGGGGCTAAAATAAAGGTCACCCCAGCAGATGCTGGCAAGGTACTTCACAACAGGGCCATCAGGGGCGGTCCCATCCCAGACACCCCCCCCCCCCCCCCCGTGCCAGCTGGCTGTGAGGCCCTCAGGTCCCCGCATCTTGCCTCACTGGGAGAGGGCGGGGGTGGGAGAGTGAAAGAGAGAAGGGGTCCACCCTGTGACTTCTGGCTACAGACTCCTGCTGTTCCAGGCCCTTATGGGTGGAGGAATCTGGAACAGTGAATTTGGCCTGGTTTTCCCTGTGAACTGGGGCTGAGCCCAGTTTCTGTTCTTCATGTCTTTGACATTCCCTATCCCTGACCTTCAAAAATATGAACAATAACATTAACAATAGTGATAATATTCTGTGTGCACCAGCTTCATACGAGGCATGGTGCTAACCTTACTTACTTTAATCTCTATAGTGACTCCAGGAGCTCGAAACTATTATTCTTTTCATATTGCAGAGACAGGGAAACTGAGTCACAGAGAGCCCTGTGCCCAAGGTTGTACTTGGTTGTTTGCCAGGGAAATAGGGAGGCTGTCAAGGTCATCCTATTCCTCCCTCTGTGTCCTCACTGAAGGCCCTTCTGCCCAGCTTTGCAGCAGGCACAGCAGAGTCAAAGGTGATCATTCACCTCTGCAGGGCGCACTAGAACCCACCAGGTGTTCACACATGCATGAGAAAACCCCCACTTGAACGACTAGGAAACAGGGTCTCAGGGCCCTTGGCAGACTTGCATGAGGTTCCCCCAGCCATTCGACTGGGATTCAAACCCAGGTCTTCTGGTCTCAGAATGGTGCGTTTCTTCCCCTCTATGGCACAATCCCCTTGGCCCAGCTCTCAGGACGGCTCTGCAGGCCTGGAAGGGAGATGCACCCCCTCCAGAACCACAGCGATGAAGCCTGCGCCCAGCTCCTCACCCGGTGGGGGTGGGGGTGCTGTGCCAGCACCTCATCAGCGGCTCTGCCGTGACTCACTCCTGGGACCCAGGGGAAACACAGCCCTGAGCTGCGGGCAAACACGGCCTGCCGCCTGCCCCGCCTCCAGCTCCCCGCCTCCACATTTGCTAACCGAAACCGGGCTGCTGCTATTTTTAACCCTCCAGCTCCCCCTTGCCTGGGGCTCCCCCCTTCACCCCACCCCCACCCCCTGCCCCAACCGGGTGCCACCCGCCTGTCATTCTGAGAGCCGTTCCACAACCTGAGCACCCAGGAGGGCGCAGCGGATGCCCGTGCAGGTTTGTGGGGCAAGCAAAACAAGACGGTTACAGCCCCGGTTGCCGAATTCCCCCACCCCGACTCTTTCCGAACCTGTGGCTCCCAGCCTGCCCTGCTGCTCCCTGTCATCCTAGGGGCGGGGGAGGGAAGAATGGGACTTCAAGTGCTGGGGGTGACTGCAGGAGACAGGCTGGTCTCCTTGGGATGGGAGGGAGCTGAGCCGGACTCCAGAAGGGGAATGGGATCCCCGCCCTTCCCTCCAGGGCACCAGGCTCCCGGAAGGCCCAGGGTCTCTGACCACCAGGGTTTCCAATCCCTGCCGGAGGTGGCGACATGGGAAAAAAAGGAAGTGGCTGGTGACAGGGTGGGGATGGTGAGTGTAGCCCAGTGCCCTCCTCATGAGTAGTCCCCTCCCCATCCTGGGCAGAAGGCCCAGGAGACACAGGAGTCCAGGGATACACAGGAGTCCAGGGGGCGAGTGCACAGAGCAGCCTAAAGAAGGCCAGGGGCGGGGGGTGGAATGACAGCCAGGCAAGGGGTGGAGGAGTGAGGGGCTCGGCCTCTTCTCTTACATGAGGGATCCTGATACTTAGCTCTCTGACGAAAGGGCCCTACCTTCCTGCAGCCCACAGCTCTGGGTCCCGAGGGAAGACCTACCAGAAGTTGGAGGTGAGAGGGTCTGAAGGCTGCTTGCTGATGTTAAAGTTAACCTCCGGAGAAGGGGGTGAAGGGGTGACACTGCAGGGGGATGGGGGGGCACCACCTTCTAGCTATTGTTTGCTGCCCCAGCCCCACCCCCCAGGCTCCCCTTCACGGGCCCAGAGGCTCACCCAGCTTGAGGAGCAGATTCCAAGGGCCCAGGAGAGGCTCTGGAGCGCCCAGCCAAAGGTCTCCTGCTCTCCCTCTCCCTTGCCTGGCTCCCTGCTCAGCCACCCTCTGCCCTCACTTTGCCCTGTCCTCTCTGGTCCCTGCCCCAGACCTTCTTTCTGGTGTGTCCTCTCTTCCAGGGCCCAGGTCCTCTCTAAGCCTTGATCCCCTCTCTCAGTGAGTCCTGAGCCAGGTAAAGAAATCCCAGTGGCCACAGAGGCAGCCAGGCTAGACCAAGAGGGGAGGGACTTGGCATGAGAGTTCCAGGGTGGGGAGATGGCGAGGAAGGGAATGAGGTGGGAGGAAGGTGAGGCGGGAGGGTCAGGAATGGGGTGGCACTTGAGAGAGGTTGCCGCCTTCCCAACACTCACGTCCAGGGCGCTGGACTCAGCCCCATGAAGGCAAAGAGGCTGCTCCTCCAAGCAGTGAAGCAGCCTGGAGTTCAGCCTTGCGCAGCTCCCCCACCTCCTCTCCCCTTCTGCCAGCTTCTGGGGACTACCTGAGGAGCCGAGACCCTGCTGCCTTCCATGCGGGCAAAAGGCTGGCAGCCGGGCTCCAATCCTGGGCCAGCACTCAGCCCAGGTCCCCCACCTGGATCCAGGCAGATGCCAAGCATGGCTCAGAAGCTCTGAGGGCTTACTTCTCGTCTGGCGAGGCGGGAGCAGGCATCGATGTCACTTCTCGGGCAGGCCTCCCCTGGCTGCCTGATCTAAGGAAGTCCCACCTTGTTATTCTCTATTGCTGCACCCGGTTCATTTCCTTCTTAGGGCACATCACAATGTGTAACTAGATATATATACTCATTTCTTTACTTGCTTACTTGTTACTGTCTGTCTCCTTCACTAGAGTGGAAGTTCCCTGTAGCCAGACGCTCTGCCTATGTGTTCACGGGCCTGGCCCAGAGCAAGGCTCAGTAAGCATCCAGTCAGTGGATAAATAGCTGAGTGCCTGGTTCAGTAAAGGGGGCCTTCTGCTTCCCAACATCACCTTTAGGGTTGACCAACAAGAGTTCCAGGATGTCCCCAGGGAGGAAGAAGCAGGATGTAAAGGAAGAGCCAGGTCAGGAACCCCAGGGAAAAGGTCAAGGCCCAGTAAGCGTCCACACCAGCCCCACCTGGTCCACAACATCACACTGAGCGTGGACACGTACACACAAGCACACACAGGGGAATGCATGGGTAAGTCTCGGACTGGTCTTGAAAGGCTTGAATTTTGTCCTGGTTCTTTCCCTTAATATCCCTGTGTTCTTGGACAAACCATGTAACTTCTATGGGTCTCAGTGTCCTCAGAAGAAAAACTAAAGAGGTTGGCCCAGATTACTGGTCCTCAGACATGGCTTTGCACCAAATTACCTGAAGCACGTGTCAAAATACAGACTCCCAGGCCCCCACCCTTGCAGATTCTGAGTCTGTCTGGAATGGGGCCGAGGATCTTTATTTTTAACACATTTTCAGGTGACTCTACAGCAAATGGTACAGGAACTGGCATTTGAGGAGGGATGAGGGTGCTTTCTAGCAAATACCTGGACTTCTGTTGAAAAAGCCACTTCTGCACAGGCATACATCTCCCCAGAACGTGTCCATATACCCCACACAGAGCCATTAACTGCAAAGGTGCACAACTCGACAGGCGACACAGGTCTGGACCACACATGTGCATACACCACAGACACCCAACAAAGAGCCATCACATGGGTTACAAACTGCGGGACTACCACCTCTACGTACACAGCCCAGGGGCACACACACAGGCCCCCCACCACACACGCAGTGAGCACACACACCCATCACATGTTGACCCACACTAAACAGACACTATCTTGAATTTATTTTGCCTCTGGGAACTGGTCCAGGACCAAAGGAGCTATGCTCTGCTGATGAAAACATCCCTCCTGCCTCGGCCACCGCCCCCCTTGCCCCAGGCAACATGCTGTCCACCTCCTTCTTGTAGAGGGAGGGCTGCTGGAGGAGGACAGTGGAGAGATGAGATGAGGGGAGGAACAGAGCCCTCCCCAAAGCCCAGCAGGCCCTCTCTTCCCCTCCCCGAACCCAGGAGATGCAAAAGGGCCTCCACCCAGTGCCACCGCCTCCCCAGTGCTTGCTCAGCTGGCTGGCCTAGACTCCCAAGCACTGGTTCCAGGGAGCCAAAATGGTAAGGGAGGTGGCCAGATTTAGGGACTCCTCCTAATACTCAGGCCTCTAAGGAAAGGGCTGTCTGGGGGCACTTTCCTGCAGCGCGAAGGCCTGGGTTCCCCGGGGAAGGTTGCCACAGAAACAGGGGGAAATATCACAGGGAAACACAATACCCGGCAGGGTCACCTGCTGACCAGGCTTCCTGCTGCATTGCCCACCACCACCCCCACCTCCCCATCTCACTGCCCTCTCGGCCTCCTTCTCTGGCCTTAGCCTGGGCCTCCTCACCCATGCTCTCCTTCCTGCCTCCCCTGGGTTAGGGGAAGCAGCCTTATGCAGAAACCCTGCCCCTTTTGGTTCCAAACAACAACATCAGGGATGGCCCAGAGCTGAGCCCCCCACTCCTAATCCTACCAGCGCCCCCACCACAGGAAATCAAAGCTTCCTGCCCCAGAGGAAGTGCCCCATCTAGTGAACAAATCCAACACACAAAAGCAGTCCTGGAGCTGTGGGGAGGACACAGGCCCTCCCTGCCGGCTCCCACGCCTCAACTCTGGCCCTGCTTCCAGCAATACCCCACATCCCACCACAGGTCCCAGCCTCGAATCTGACTGAGGACAGGTCAGGGCCAAGGTGGGATGGGGGTGTGGGCAGGATCTGAGTCAGGCGAGGGGAGGAGGAGGCCAGGAGAATGGGCAGTGGTCTGGTCCAGGCCCCGCTCAGAATGCCATTCCCTGGCTGGGTGACCCTGGGCCTTACATTAGCTCATCTTCTCTCAGGCCCCTGACAACTCTGAAAGTATCACTTCTTTATGAAAGGCCAGGAGAAAGAAGACAAAAAGATGGTGGGGTCCCGCAGGCTTCTGCCTTCTGGGCCCCTGGGCAAGCACCTGCAGCTATGGGAGGGTCCCGCTCCCCACCCCATCACACAGGAGTTTCTCACTTCCAAGGGTTTTATATCCGGATTGAGGAGGGGATGGAGGAAGAGAAAGTTCCAGCTACCATTTTCAGACAAGGATAAACGCTGGAGTCCATTATCCCTGAAGGAAGTCAGGGGGGTAATAACTGCCACACTGGACAGCGATCCATCTCCTTACGGTCAGCCTCTCCTCTGTGGTCATTTTGTTCATAGGGAAACTGAGCTTCAGGGTCAAAGCAAAGTGACCCACTTAGATGCTTGGAACAGTCGGTGCCAAGACCTGATGCAGCCTTCCCAGCCTCAGGATCACAGCTTGAGACTTGGTGGACACCCTCTGGGCTCAAGCTCAGGAACAGAGACCTCAGGAGAACACTGCCCTGGGGCCATTCCAGATGGAACACCAAGAGAAGTAACTCTGAGCCTGCTTTTGAGCCTGGCCATGCTGGGGATGAAAAACATCAGGGGACTAAAGGCAGGGAAGGGGTCTCAGACCTGGTTCCAGCCCAGGTTCCCAGGGTACAACAGAGTGAGACTGCTTTGTGCCTTAGTTTCCCCCAGAAATGACTGCAGAGAAGAGGAAGATTACTTATTGATTCAGGTGGGCAGAGGGAACAGAGAGCGGAGAACAGGAAGAATGATATGTTGAGCAATGAGGAGCTAAGAGATGTCTTGCAGAAGCCGTTGAAGTAGCTTCCAAGAGGATTGGTGTGAGCAGTGTGTGTGGCAGCCTAAGCCTTGGAAGACCTGGCCTATGGGGTCCTGTTGGGGAGAAATGGGCCACCAAGGTGGTGCATTAGGGGGTAGGGAACAGAGTCACATTCTCCTTTCTTTCAGCCCAATGTCTAGGCAGGGGTCTTGAGGAAGGTCCCCATGGGTCCAGGTGCAAGTCCAGAAACAGACTGATGAGTCCAGATGTTGAGTCCCCAGCAGGGCCACTGAAACTGGCAGGCAGAGCTGGGCCTCAAGCAGATGTTGAATGGGGATGTGGGGAGGGATGGGCAGCAGGAAGACAGTGTCCAGATGCAGGGGGAGGCCTCTGGGGTATGCAGGACAGCCATCAGGGACAAGGGAATGGCCTGGACTTGGTGGGAGGAGCACTGAAGGCTGGGGAGGTCAGAATGGGCAGCCTGGACAGCCAGAGGGAAGGAAATGGGGGTGAGGGTAGCTGGGTGGCCTGCAAGCCCCAGAGGGCTGTCTCCCAATCCACAGGCCTAGAAACTCTGGGCCCAGCTACAGCCCAGCTGAGCTGCCAGATTTGCCCCCTGCTTGCACTTCCCAGCACCAAGAGACCCCAGGCCTGGGGGGCGCTCATCCTGTCCCCTACCACTCACTACACAGCCCGCGGTCCCTGTCTTCCCGCGCCCCGCCAGCACCTCCGCAGCTCACTCGGGCACAGGTGTCTCTTCACCCTGATGGGTGAGCAAGGGTGGGGGGCGGTGCTCAGAGAAAGCTCGCTGTCAGAGACCCTCCCTCCCAGGGATCACTTTCCTCAGCGCAGGAGTCGGAGGACGGTTCGGCCGGGATCCGCGGGATGGGGGCGCTGATGTCCAGCGCCAAGAGCCCGGCCCCAACTCAGTGGGTCCTGCCCTTTGCCCTCGCGCTTCCAAATCTTCCGCCCCGGAGCACCGCCCCCTCCCGGGGCCACGGCGGCCGTCCCTCCCTCCCGGGTCCCCCGGTTCGTCCTCCCCACTAATGGGGGTGATGCGACCCCGGGCCCGAGCACTGGCGGCCCGGGGCCTCCAACTCCCTCCCTCGGGCCTGTCGCTAGCCCCAGGGCGAGCGGATGTGGGCGCCCCGCGGGAGGCCCGAGCCCTCCGGCCCCGGAACCAGCCCCGGCCCGGAGCCTGCCAGAGCCCCGCGGAGCCGGGTGGAGCGGGCACGGTCGGGGGGACGCACGCCGGGCCGGGCCCGCGGGGCCGCCCGGAGCTCGAGCCGGAGCTGGAGCCGGAGCCCGAGCCCGGGCGGGCGGCGCTGGTTGCCGCGCGCAGGGCGGGGCGGGAGCCCAGTACTCACCAGCGCCGGGGCTGTGCATCCAGGGGCCGGGGCCCTCAGAGCGGGGGGCTCATGGCGGGGCGGGGGGCTGGGGCGCCGGCCTCACATCCCCCCGGTCGCCGGAGGCTGCGGAGCGACTGTGAGACGGCGAGAGGAAGGGAGGGGGCCGGGAGGGGGAGGGCCCTGGCAGCCCGGCCGGCCGGGTAGGATGACAATGGAAGGAAATGCTTTATCTGAGTCTGAGAGCGGGCCAAGGGGGAGGGGAGGGAGGAGGCAGGCGCTCGCGGCCCTGGGACACACCACCCCGCAGACACGGCGCGGCGCCCGGGCGGGCGGCGGACACCCAGCGCGGCTGGATCGCGGGGAGGCAGCGCCGAATTCTGAACGCGGGACGCGGCCCCGACCCGCGCGCGGCCGCCGCGCTGCCGCCCAGTCCCGGCCGCCGCGCGGCGCCGCGACCCGCGCACAATTCCCGGAAACCCAGATACCTGAGCGCACGCACCCTCGCAGACACCACGTACGCGAGCACACATCCATGTTTACCACGGGCAGAGTCGTTTACACAGACACGCTTCAGGGAAGGGCCCCCGCGCTCACAAGCACACACGTACGGTCCCCTGGCAAGCAGTTGCACGGTGGGACAGCGGGACACGCGTGGAGTCCCCGGTCCCGGCGAGGAATCCCAGACGGAAACCCCTGCCCCCAGCCCAGAGCGCGACTTGCCTGAGGAAAGTTCCAGGATCTGATTTGAATCACTGCCCAGCCCTCCCCCTCTGCCACTCCCCCCCCCCCCACGCCTGCTGAGGGGGAATCGAAGGGTCCAGCCTGTTCCTATTAAAAGAAAAAGGGGTGGGGGTGGTGCGGATTTTGAAAGTTTTCTTTTTTTAAAGAAATTTCTCAAGGGATTTCCTTCCCTCCTCTCCTCTTCCTCTCTTCCTCTCAATCCTCTCCCCCTACCACCCCCCCTACTTTCCCCCTCCCGGTCCCTATGAGTCAAACTTCAGCAATGTGCCCAGTGTCTCCCAGTGCATTACAGCGGATCACAGAAATGTTCCAGTCTGTGAGTCGGAATGCAGCCGCCTCCAGCCCTCCCTCAGCTAATAAACTCAGCTCCGGGCTGGCTTTGCGCAGCGGCCCTCCCTGCCCGCCTCCCTTTAAGCGGACGGGAAGGTCAGAGTCAGGGGTCGGGGCTGAGGACCTCGCCATTGTGCTTCCGGGCCTGGCCTATCAGCCCTGTCGCCTCAGGCAATCTGCTGGGTCAGAGACACAGCGGCTCCCGGGAAGGGGAGAGGTCTGCACCCGGAAACACTAGGCTTTCCTGTAGTGTGAGGCTCACCACCCAAAGGCAGAGCACAGTTTTCCTCTGACCCGATCTTATCCTCCTCAATCCTGGGAACCCCAGAGTCCCAGCATTCTGCAGAAGAAGACATTGAGGCTGCGCCAGAGGCAGAGCCATGTCAGATCTGAAGTAAGCATCCACAGTGGCCTGGAAGGGCTTGGCCACGCGGAGGTCCAGCTCCTGACCATAGACTCCTTGTTCTTGCAAGCACAGCTCTGGCCTCACCACCTGTTGCTACTGCTTCCTACTTGGGGCCTTTTCCTTGTCCCAGCACTTACTCAGCAGGCAGAGCCAACCCCTCTGGACTTGTTAATTTATCCTCACAAACTCCTTTCCTGGCAATCAAGCCCTCCTCCAACAAGGCACCAGGCTACACACATCTCTCTTCTCCCCTCTGCCTCGTGCCTTTCTGCCTCCTGGTACTTAGTGCTCACTGATGTTAGTTGCTGTTATTATTATTATTTTTTTTTTCAGCCAAACTGGGCTGCTGGCTGCTCCTCGCCATGTCTTCATGCTCTCTCCCTTGGCTCATCATGTTCCCTCCAAAAATGAATGTCCTCTCAGCCCCTTCCTCCTCCTGTTGAAATCTTTCCAATCCTGAAGGTCTATGCCACCTTCTCCAGGAGACTTCCCCTGATTCCTATAGCCAGAGAGATTCTTTCCTTCTTTCCAAGGACCCCAGTCCAGCACATTGTCAGTCTTCCTCTGGACTGTGACCTTCATCCACTTGTCTACTTGTCTCAACTCTCTCTTCCTTCCCAAGAATATTCAAGAGTGGACACTCTCTGAGCCCAGCTACTTGTCTTCGTTACGAGTGCATTTCTCTGAGTGTCTGGCTAAGTTCCTTGCATAAAATTCAAGCTCCCTATGGGTTATTTGTTGAATTGCAACAGATGTTCATGGCCTTCAAGGACCATCCCTCAGATGGACACCCCCACATACCCTTTTTCCCTAGGACTCCTCATACTGACTCTGAAAAACACAAAGACACATGCTCTCCCCCCTCAGGTGTGTTTTCCCAGCCCTCCCTTGCCAATCAGACCACCCTCCTTCCAAATCCCTCTCCGTGCCCTAAGCCTCCAGAAAACTTGCTTGGTTGCTTCAAACTCCCAGCCTCTCCCCTGCTGTCTTTCTCCTTGAGCCCCAGGACATCCCCTCCTGATACCCATCCCCCAGGACTCCCGGAGTTATTTCTGGACTGAAATCAGGCCCTTGTTTGCTCATTTCTACCATGTGCATCATTCATGGATTTGTTTGTGAGCTTTCTTTTTTCTTTTTGACCTAATCACTGAGTTCTAAGAGATTGAGCCAAAGGGTATCTCCCCCTACCTTTGCCTGTCCCCACAGCACCCAGCACGTGGCTTTCTACCCACACCAGGACACACGGCCCACCCCAGCCCCCACCCCCGAGGTCTAGGCAGAGAGAAAGAGCAGCCCTCTGCAGGTGAGCCCTGCATCAGGGAAGCTGGACTGGGCCTTTCCCTCTCTTTCCTGCTTTATTTCCCATCAGCCCACCCCCACCCCATGGTTGAGTCTTAAGCCAGTTTCTAAGTCACACGTCCCTTGCTGGGATATGTTAGAGAGCCTCCAGGAACCCTAAGAGACATGAGGCAGAAAAGTGCAGGCTGCCTCTCTGTCCTCCACCCTGTTTACCATGGGAAGTTTTGTTTTGTTTTGTTTTGTTTTGTTTTGTTTTGTTTTGTTTTAAGGCTCTTGAGTCCAGGCCTATCACAGACTGCTCAGCTAAGCACCTTGCAGAAGAGATTAGCCCCATAGGACCTGCCTTGGCAACTTCGAGTTTTTCTGGGGTCTCTGGCTCAAGCCTGAGGGCCCCCACCTTCTGCTTTCTTTGGGATTCTGGGCCTACTTGACCTCTTCTTTCTCTTTCTCCTTCTCTTCTCCTTACTCAACTAGCTTTTACTATTTGCCATGTAGCAGCCCTCTGGCATCCCCCTGGTAGACATTAGATCATTTATTATTTTTTTAATTTATTTTTGTATTATTTAATTGTTTTATTTTGGCGGGATGGGGGAATTAGGTTTATTTATTTTCAGAGGAGGTACTGGGGATTGAACCCAGGACTTTCTGCACACTAAGCATGTGTTCTATGACTTGAACTATACCTTCCTCCCAGATCATTTATTCTTAACAGTGATACCTGCTATGCTTGTGATTAAAGTATGGCTCAAAAAGGTTACACACCTAGTACGTGATGAGGCCATTCAGGCATTCAACACGTGTTACTGGGAGCCCACCTTGTGCCAGGGTTCAAAGCTCCATCCAAAGTCATCTGGTCTAAACCTCAGGCTTCTGAGACCACTCCTGACCCAGCTTTCTAGATGTGGTAGCTGAAGCCACAGTCCCTCCCCTAACCCGCACTTCCCCCACACTCTCCACAAGCTAATCAGAAAGTGCTCATCCCCATCCTGGGTGAGATCTCGGAGGGACAGCTTCATTGGGTGAGCTGGGTCTTGCAGTCCAGCTTCTGAACCTGCAATCAGATGCCAATGCACAGGGTTTGGACTTGGATACAAATAGGGAAGGTAGATCCCAGTCTCTAAATAAAGGGTTTCATGGGGCCAAGTATAACAAGTGGAAGGAATGAAGGAATGAAGGAAGGGAGGGAGGGAGGGAAGGTAATTTGTTTTCATTGAGCATCTCCTTTGTATTATGTGCTGTTCAAGGCCTTTTCACTTGTATCTCGCTATTATCCCCATTGTTTTAATTAGCAAACTGAAGCTCAGAAAGACAGAATGATTTGCCCAAGGCTGTAGAGCCAGTAAGTGACTTCATCTCAAACGTGCCTGATTCAGAGCTGTGCAGACTCTTCTAGCAGGTCAGAACAATGCAGAAGCTGCAACCAGGACTCCCGTCCCAGTGCAGCCTGGTTACTCAAGGTCCTCGCTGATCTTCGCGTGACATTCGACATGCCAAGTTTCCCTCCTTGTTGACCCCAGCTGTGGCCTCTCATCCCTGGGTCCCACCTTTGTCTGTTGCATTGCACAGGTGGGATCAGAGGAGCTATGTAAGTATTCTGGCTAGGGTTGGGGGTGTGGCTTTGGGGTGCATCTGGGCAGACCCCCATCCAGGATTTCAGGATCTGAGAGAAGAGGCGATACATCCTCCTGGGCCACAATTGAATGGATAAATCAAGAAGAAGCTGGGGCATGGCTACCAGTCCAGATGGCCTGGGTTGGGAGGTGAGATGACTGTGGGGACAGAGGCAGGTGGAGAGAACTAAGCAAGTTCCTTCCCCGTCCCCCTACCTCCCTCCAGTGTCAACAAAGGTGATGTGGTTTCCCCTGTGGTCTGTTGCCCTAGACACCTGCAGTTGTGAGTATATGTGTATGTGTCTAGGTGCCAACCATGCCGCGGCAGGACACAAGGAGAAAGCAGTGGGACAGGATGGGGAGGGGCAGGAAGCCAAAGATAAGGTCTCCTCAACCCCAAGATGAAGAAGTCACAAATGAGTGAGAAAAGATGGCAGAGGCCACCCCCTTGACTCTTCCAGGAACCTCAGGAGGATGCTCCAAGAGGGGTGTCGTGGGTGTCAGGGCCCTGGGCTGGGGCTGGGAGTCAGGGATCTTGAGTGCTAGGCCCAGTTCTGCCGTTAACTTCCTGGGCCACACCTTTCTAAGTCTCAGTTTCTTGCTCTGTAAACGAGCAGTGCCTCAGTTACCTGCCTCACAGGGCTGGTCTGAGGTCATATGAATAATATACGCAAAAGTTTGGACCATTGTGAGTTTTTGAACTATTACAGTTGCTCTCTCACACACATATACTCCACAGTGGCGATAAAGAACAAAAACAAAAATAAAAACAAAAACACAGCCTCTACCCTCATATTGATCACAAGGTGTTCAGTAGGAAATAGAACAAATACGTAAAATACTTGAAAGCCTCTTGTGAAGCCAACTATTTAAAAAACCTCCCTGCTGTGTGATCTCGGCCAAGTTGAGACCTCTCTGGGCCTCAGGTGTCTCACCTGTTAAATGAGAGCTGGTTTAGGTCATCTCTCCTTATTTTTCTGAGTCCAGAGCAGTTTTCTGATTCTGTTGTTTCAAGTGCCTGATTCAGGCACTTGAGGACCTGGCAAAGAGGAAAGACCCAGGCAGATCACAGCCTAAATGAAGCCAGCGGGTTTTAAGCTGGGTTTCGGAGAAGCCCAGAAATGTCAGTCAGTTGAGGTGGGGAGAGGGGGTGACATTCCAGGTAGAGAGAATGGCATGTGCAATGGTGAGGCAAGGAAGCAGAGGGTGGCGAACAGATTAGTGAGGCTTAGGAATGAGGCTGGTGAGCACTGGGGGATCCTGGGGAGGAAGTCGGGACCTGAGGAGAAGAAAGGGGCAGTCCCCAGGGCTGAGGCCGCTGAGACTGAAAGTAGGAGGATGGGAAGACACTCTCTCAGCTCCAGAGGCGGGTGCCAAAGCCCAGCCAGCCAAACTCCACCCAGGAGAGAGAGAAAGATAGGTCCCCTTGCCAAGAGGCCCCACCTATGGGTCTGGCCCATTCCTCCCTTCCTTTCTCCACAGCCCTGCTCCAGCCTCGAGGTAAGCGAGGGCCCCCGAAGCCAGAGCCTTGTTAGTGAGGGAAACAAACGGATGGCACTGCCCTGTCCCTCCGACCCTCCGTGACAATAATGCCAGTGGCGAAATAATAACAGTAATGATGCTGATTGAAATGTTGAAAATTGGGAAAGTTGTGTAACAGGAACTAACAGAGTGTCGTAGGTCAATTATAATTCAAAAGCAAACAGGCAAACAAACTCCTAGAAAAAGAGATCAGATGTGTGGGGGGAGGGGGAATTGGAGGAAGTCAGTCAAAAGGTACAAACTTCCAGTAATGAGATAAGTAAGTACTGAGATGTAATGAGAATGTCCATGATAAATATAATGAGCACTGCTGTATGTTGTAAACGAAATTGTTAAGTGAATGAATCCTGAGTTCTTATCGCAGGAAAAAATTTTTTTTCTATTTCTTTAATTTTCTGTCTATATGGGATGAAGCAAGTTCACTAAACTTGTGACAATCATTTCATGACGTAAATCAAATCATTACGCCACACATCTTCTACAGTGCTGTGTGTCAACTACACCTCAATAAAACTGGGAAAAAATAGTAACTGATGATGATGATGAAATAAACTACGCATCACTTTTGCCCTCTGATCAAAGCCCACAGCACCAAAATCTCTTGTTGTGGCCCTTCCACTTACTAGAATCTTTGCTCCTAAGAGCTGCAAGTGATCTACAAGATTATCTAGTCTGTTGGATCCCCTAAACCTGACATTATATCAAAGTCATGTAGCAGAACCTGTGAAAAACAGACTCCTGGGCCCTCTCACAGTCCCCGTCAGACACTTCGGGGTGTGAGGGGTGGGGATACCCAGCAATCTGCAGCTCCCCAGGTAATTCTAAGGTGTGGTTAGGTTTGGGACGCTCGGCTCTAATCAAACCACTCCTTCTACAGATGAGGAGAGTGAGGACCCAGTCTCCCCACCGGAGGGAGATGTCATGGTTAATCTGTGACCCGGTGCAGGCGGAGAACTCAGGCGTCCCAGCTTCTAGGTCAGCGTTCCTTCCACAGCCCGCACTGCCCACCCCAGAGATGCCTGTGCCAGCAGAGATTACGGTCAGGGAGGCAGCCACTGGGCCATACTCTAATCATGAGTGAGAAGAAATTCGTCTGAGTTGCAAAAATGCCTTTCTGCAGCCAGCTCGCAATTACTCGCTCCAGTGGCCCCTGCAGGGACTCTGTGGCCTGCCCACTGGTGGGCTCGGGGGAGTTCAGCCTTGATACATGCCCCCAGCAAGACCCCGGTAGCCCCAGCTGCTGTAGTGGCTGGAGGGCAGGATCTCACCTGCTTACCAATCTTAATGGTTCCTCTTTGGAGGCACTTACCTCTCTGGCCCAGGATTCTCCAAGGAAGACCTTGAGGAAGTCGTGGCCTAAGGACACTGACCTCTCTTCCCAGGAGTGTCTTTTAGGGATGAGTTCGGACTATGCCCCTCTGTGCAGCAAAGCTGCTACAAGCTGAGGTGAGGGTGAAATGGGGTGAGGGTAGCTTCACAGAGGATGAGTGGGAAGTAGCCACCCACATGCAGGCACCGCTGTACTCTTTTTCATTGAATATAATTTCTTATTTATTGAGCATCTACTCTGTGCTAGGTTCGTGGGCACAGAGGCAAAGGAAGCCACAGTCGCTGTCCTTGAGAGGCTCACCACCTGGAGAGCAGCATACAGCCAAAGAAAAGAGCCTGGAGTGGAGAAAACAGTCGGATGAGGGACTCCAGCACCAGTGCCACAAAACCGACGCTGGGTCCAGAGAGTCACAGAAGCTCCACCCTGGAAGGGACCTGCTGGACCATAGGGTCCTTGTGGGCGAGAGCAGGGGTCCTGCTCTGACCTGCCCCACTTCTGTGCCAGGAACGGCGGTTTTAGAAGTCTCTGCCATGTCCTTGCAACCCTCACTCCAACTTGGCCTGAGTGGGGAGGGGCAGGAGGGCACACAGGCAGGGAGACAGATAGCCGCTCTCCCCTTGGGCAGACCCTGAGGCTGGCTGCAGGCTGCTCTGCACGGAGCTTTCAAGGAACCATGTCAAACCCCTCGAGGACTGGCTGGCGGGAGGCTGTGTTGTCCTATGGCTAAAAGCAAGAATCTGGAGTCAGGCTGCTTGGGCTGGCATTGGTCTCTCTGACTATTTGATCTTAAGCTTGTTATTTGGCCTCTCGGAGGCTCGATTTCCTCATCTGCAAACTGGGATGTGAAATGCCTGCCCCATGAGGGTTGTTGTGAGGACTGACAAGGTCGGAACGTGAAGTGCTTAGCGCAGAGCCTGCTGTCCACTGGGCTGTGCCAGGCTGTGGGGCTCAATGCTAGCATTCGTGATGGAAGACAGAGTCCTATCACTTCTGTCCCTCTAAACCAAGTTGTCCCTGACAACTTCAGTCTCAACAAGTACTGACCTAATTTATGCAAAGAAACCCAGTCGGGTCTATAGCTTGAGCTGTCCCCTCCTGGAGCCCAGCAATGGGAGTGGGGAAAACATGTGGGACCTTTTCTGATGCCCCCTGTTCCCCCCAGGTACTCAGGTGTTCTCTCAGAGCTGACTCAGAGTTGAGGGGAGCCTGAACCGGGCTGCAGGGAATGCCCAAGCCAACTAAGAAAAGGCCTTGCCTGCTCTCCAGAATCCTGGCACTGCACATCTGGAGTGATCTGCACATCTGGTGGCATCCCTGGGGCAATGGCCACAGCTGCTGACATTTGAGGGAGGAGAGCTCTAGCTCCTCAGTCAGGGCCTAGGGGGGCTATAAATAACTAGCTAAGAGGACCAGGGGGACGAGGTTGACCTTTGAGGGGGCGGGAGCGGCTGGCGACTTCCCCCACCCCCTTGGGTCCAGCGCCAAAGTTTTAGCAAAACAGGAAGAGGCAGCAGCAGCTGCTGGGAAAGTAGGAGTGGCTCCCCTTCCCCCATTCGCCTGGGGCCTTCGGATCCCAGCCAGGACCTGGGAGAGGTGGAGGCCTCTAAGCTGGGGGGAAGGGAGGGGCATACCCACACGGACTGGCCCCAAGGCTCCTGGTGCCCTCCTATGGCTCCGCTGGGGCCTAGGCAAGGGGGGATAAGACAGAGTGCAGCCCAGTGGGTTATGCTACCCGCACCCCCACCTCTTCCCTTTCTGTGCCCCTATCAGAGGGACAACAAGAAGGACAGACCTAGAAATGGAGCATAAAATAGATATGCAGCCCAGCCTGTACACCCAGAGGCCCATCTTCCACTCTCATCCCCCACCAGCCCACAGGTGGGCTGAGCCTAAGCCCCAGTGGATGGATGGGAGAGAGGGCCCTAGACAGGAGGAAGGATGCCTCTGGGCTTCTGCAGAGGGGCCCAGGGCTGGCCCATGGAATGATGGAGAACTTCCCCCATGAACTATTGAGGGAGGAGATCCAAAGCTCTGGGTGGCTCTGGGGGACTCTTTTCCAGGAGTACCTTGTTCACAGGAACAAGCTCCGCAGAGCCACGTGCTAGTTCAGAGGGCCTCATGGAGTCCAGGATGAAAGGGGCTGTCCAGAGAGTGTTGCTTTGCTTTGCCTTGGCTGGGGGATGCTGGCCACTGAGCGTCTGCCCTGTGCTGTCTGGTAGTTGGTGACGTCTGGTTGGAACTTTGGCTGGTGCATATCTACAGTGGGTCTATATCTGTATCTCCATCACTGGAGCCTCTCACCCTGGAGCTGGGAGGGGCTGGACCAGCACCACCCGAGAGAAACAGAATGTGCGCCATGTATGTCACTTTAAATTTCCTAAAAAAAAAGGTAAAACTAAATAGGTGAATTTCACTGTAAGAGTATATTTATTTAACCTAATATATGTAAAACATCCTTCCAGCATGCAATCAAAACAAAAAATTGTTAATGAGACATTTTACATCCTGTTTTCATACTAAGTCTTTGACATCCAGTGTGTCTTTTACACTCGTGGTGCAATTCAGTACTGACTAGCCACGTTTCAGGTGCTCCACAGCACCTGTGTGAACAGCACAGGTTTAGAGGACTGTAGCTTAACCTCCTCTTCAGCCCATCTAGTGCCAGCTGGAGGAGGAGGCCAGTGAGGTCAATGTCAAGGGCTTATTTGCTCTAGGAGGAAGGCCACCCACTTTGGCTTTCAAGCATCTGTCTCTAGACCTGGAACCAGTCCTAGTATCTAGACAAGCAGGGAAACTGAGTCACATCTCCCTATACAACTGGCCTCCTCCTTCTCTTCCCAGCCCTCATCCCCTGAGCTGAAAGATGGTAGCATCTCATTTCCTTCTCAGGTGTGCTAGCCTCTGCGCTCCTCTCTCTCCTTCCAAACACCACTCCAAACCCAGAGGTCCTCAGGCAGCAGGGTTAGGGACTATGGGAGGAGACGCAAAGTTGGAGGGAAATAGAGTCAAGCTGTGGACACGTGGAGTTGAAGTGCTGGTGGGACATTGGGTTGTTGAGTGGACACTTGCTCTCTGGAGCTCAGAAGAGGAGGAAAGGACAAATAAAGAGCTGGGACCATCGGTGAGACATGGAGTTGCTAGTAGGAGTGCATGAGACCACAAGAGCAGGAGAGAAGAGAGGAGAAAGGGGAAGAGGAGGAAACTAGGACGATGGCTAAATACACTTGAGAGAACAAAGGTTTTGAGTGGGCAGAGGGGTGGCCGCGGTGAAGGGAGCTGAGAGGGAGCAGTCCAGAGGTTTAAATGAAGCAAGAGGAAGTGCCACCTCAGAATCCAAGGTGGGGAGAACGTCATGAAGGAGAGATTTGCACTCGATTGCAACTGATGATGTTTTAAAGCCCGTCTTATAGGTAAGAGCTTACATAAACTGGTAGCAAACACTGAAACAGCAGTGAAATAAAGTTCAAAGCCCAGAAACGACTCTTCAGGGAAAGAGGAAAACAGCCAGTAAGCAAAGGTAGAGGAATGTTCGACCTGATCGTCGTCCAAGTAATACCAGTTAAAACAAGATGAAGGCGGCGTAGTTTTCAAACATTAGGGAGAATGTGGTGACGTGTATGTGTTGTTTTTGGTGGTGTCACCTTTTTTGAGGTCAACTTGGCAATATATAGTAAGAGCTAGAAAATGTTTTTACCCTTTGGCTGAATAACCCCACCCAATGTACCCTCAACTAGAATTCGGTAATCAAAATTCAAGGAACGGGAGTGGAATATATGTGTAATAATATTCACCACCACGTTCTTTACCATATGGAAAATTAGAAATAATTTGAACACCTACAATTGGAAAATTGTGAAGCAAATTATCTTTCCACTGAATAGAAAATTATGAAACTGTTAAAAATGTTTATGAATGCATCATAGGAGAATAAAGATTGGTGCATGCTCTTTGATGGCAACTGTATTTTTTAAAAAAAACAAAACAACCTAAGCAGAGAGGAAATACGTGTAACAGGTAATGATTGTGTCCAGTGCTGTGAGTATACACGTTTTTTCAGTCGTTTAATATAACTGTCAACATCGTGAAGAGCGAAGTGAGGATGAGGGTTGACCAGAAGTCTAGACAGGGCTGCAGGGAGGGTACTGGCGGAGGTCTGGAGTTCATTCCTCCAGCAGGTGTATTTCCTGGGCGCCTTCCATGTGCCAGGCCATAGCAGGTATTAGCTTAGCACTCTCCAGATGGAAAAAGCCCAGATTCCCTGTCTGGGTTCCAGGGGGCTCTGTCCACTGGAGGCTCCTGGAGCTCCATTGGCTCCCGTGCCCTGGGCTGGGCCTGGAGGGCCAGCACCCCCGCCCCGCCCCACCCCCGAGGACCGGAGTCAAGAGCAGGCACCGGGGAAAGGGAGCGGCGTGTGTGGGGAGCGGTGGCCCCCGTGGGGTTAGGGGAGGGCTGAGGGGGTCACAGCAGAGCTTAGAGTGTGTGAGTGCAGCTCTGCCCCAGGGGGAGGGGTTGGCAGGCTGTGGTCGGCCACCTGCTGTTTCACAGAGCCCTGAAGGCGACAAGAGATGTGAGTGGGCCATCACCTCCACTGCCCCCCACAGGAACTCTACCTGGGCCCCCACCTACAGGCACCATCCGGCCTGGGCAGCCTCCTGCTCCTCCCCTCAGCTCTGCCGCAACACCGACACACTAGGGCCTTGAAATAACACATCTTTATTTATGCCATCATTTCCACATAATTTGCCTATGATTCATCTGTTGTTAAGAGGCATTAAAGCCTCCAGCCTCAGTTCCCAGGCGCCCACCAGTCCCTGTCCCACCCCTCCCCTTCCCACAGCCTCTTGCCCAGCTCTCACCCCCACCCTGGCACCCCCCAGTCCCAGGGCCTCTTCCTCCACAAGCCCCCCCACCCCTGGTTCCTCCCTATTTGGCAGTTTCTGAGGGAGACAGGGGCTAAGATGGCCCACCTACATCCCCAGCCCAGACCCTGGCCTGATGCCAGCCCTGCTGAGACCCCAGATGACCTCACACCCCAGGAAGAGGGAAGAAGCTTCCTGTAGAAGCAGGAAGCTATGGAACCCCTCTCTGCGACCCCCACCCCCCACTTCCTCAGGCTGGATTTTCCTCATACGTTGAGGGTCCCTCCCTCCCCCTCATTCTGTTTCCGACAGGGCCTAGGTGTAGAGTTTCCACCATGCTGTGTGTGTGTGTGTGTGCGCGTGTGTTCTCATACCCTCATTACCCAGTTTTGGGGACCCCTCCCCCAGCCCCCCACCCCAGGAAATCTAGGTAAGTGGGGGAGCTACAAGGCCGGGGAGGAAGAGGGTGAGGGGCTAGGAGGGGGCTGCTGGGCACCGGGCTGGGGTGGGGGAGCTGCTGTGGTCGGGTTATCTGATGTGAGGAGCCAGGTGTGCTCTGGGGGTGGGGGAAGAGCCGCCTGAGTGAGGCAGAAACTGCAGACGCGGCCAGAGATGCAGAGAGGCCGAAACAAGAAAGACACGGTGGCACTGAATCAAGAGGAAGACTGAGGGGGCCTTGGAGAACTCTCCCCGTCAGACACCAGCTTGCTTCTCCAGCTCTGGAGGCAGTCTGGGGTGGGGGACAGTGTCCTCCTGGCCACCCCATCCTTGGTCTCCCAGCTCCCCCTGCTCCCAGAGAAGCAGGCAGGCTTCCATCCACCACAGGACAGAAGTGGGGTGGCCAGGGGTTGTGTGGAGTGGGTGAGGGTCCAGCCTCATCCGAATCAGGGCAGTTGGAGACAGTTGAGGGTCTGTAATCTCGGTTGGGGGTTGACGGGTGGAGGCTGCTTTGCAAGAGGAGATAATGTGGCAGAGCAGAGCCCTGGCCTGGAACAGGGTGCTGCGGGGCCAGCCTTCCCCCTCCAACTCCCCCTGCTTTGGGTGGCTTGAGCAGGCCTGTGAGCACCTTTGGGGCACCAGCCGGGTCCTTCCTATGAGGTATCCACCATGAGTTCCAACGTCCACCTCCTCCCGTCCTGACCTGGGATGTGTGTATGTTGAGGGGAGGGTGACCGGTGAGAGGGGAGGATTCCCCCAGAGGGTGATGAGAGTGATAATGATGAGGCTAGTAGTTGTCAAGCACTTGCTGCATGCCCAGCACGAGTCTAAATGCTGCCTGCTAACTTAGTTTTCACAGCATCTGTGACATCAGTACCACTGCGGTCTTTGCCTTACGGAAGAGAGACAGAACCAGGACAGATCGCCAGCAGCCCCGCAGCTGGTTTGGATCCCGCTGCCCCTCCATGCTGCTTCGGCTGTTCCCGCCTGCCGCCAGAGATGGGGCCCTGCCTGCGCAGTGCTGTAGGCCGGCCTTTGTGCTGTCATCACGAAGACTCTGTGTCCCATTCGTGGGCGGGGAAACCCAGGCCCAGAGGGCTCAAGTCATTCCCTCAAGGTCACAGATTGTGGAGACACCCAGCATCCAGGACAATGTGCTCTCCTTCACTGCCGTGCCTGCTCCCCTCCAGGTTGGGGGCGGCATGGGTTGTGGGGAGCACCTGGGCGGCCCGTGCCTTTGTGGCTCCCACAGCCTAGCCCCTGCTGGCTGGCATCTGAATGAACTGACAACCAAATAGACCAACAACGAACTGAACGGTCATCTTCCCAGGCCACTGATATCCTGCCCACCGACCGTCCTCCCTCCCCGCCCACCCACTCCTCCACCACCCCAAGGCCTTCCTGTCAACACAGCAGAGGCAGGAGCCCCTTGGGGCGGGGTCCCTATCAGAGAGGAAGTGGGGCTGGCTTCTCTCCCACCCCTTTATCACTTGTTCCCATCCCCGCTTTATCACCCAGGGCTGTTCCACCACCCTCTGCCTGCCACTCGTTGAGGCTCCGGGGTGGAGAGGGGAAGAAATATAAATCAGTGGGAGCTGAGGTGGGGCTGGGGGAAACTGAGGGGATGGCAGGAAGGGGTTTCCCTGGCACTCCGTGCCCCTGCCTTGCTGGCCAAGCTTTTTCTGATGGGCTGCTCGCCCTACCTGGCCGTCCTGGTAGGCAGATGGAGAAACAGGAGCCAGGGGCAGGCATGGCTACGGTCCCCTGCCCTTGCCTCGCCTCGCCTCACCCTTGCCCTATACTGGCTGCCAGAGGTGTTCCCAGGGCTTGAAATTAGATGGGGTTGGGTCAGGGTAGCACATGCCTTTCCAGACGCCCTGCATGATTCTGCGTGCAAGTGAAGAGGGCCGTGGGGAGGCCCCTCAGAGCTGAATAAGTTCTCCCAGGCTGGGCTGCAGGTGACTTCTCCGTCCCTCACCAAAGTGCGGATGCCTAAGGAGAGTTCTGCCCCTGCCTTTCGCTCTCAGCAACCAGAATCTAGGAGAGTATGCCTTTCTTCCCTGAGTCCAACGCAGAATTTGCAGAACAGTCCAGCTCGGAATTTGATACTTGAGACACCCCTTTCCTACATCCCCTATGTTAGATATCCCTGGATCCCTGAGCCTTGGCTCAGATCTGGTCAAATTCTTTAAGAATCTGTTCAGACTTGGGGTGAGACTGTTGGGTCCCAGGGAGAGCGTAGCTGTGGAAGCATTGACAAGTCCCCCAAATTCCTGTGGATGCCGGGTCTTTCCAACCACTCCCGTCCCAGATACTCACTCTCATTACCCACCCCTGCCCTTGCTCCCGGTGAGGTCAGGTCGTGAACAATAGAACCAAAGTACTCTGGTCAGTGCGCTAATGTCAGCCTGCAGGAAGGCATTGTTTTGACTCTGCACATGGTCTGCAGACCTAAATTTTGGGAGCTGCAAGGTCAGGAAGGATGGTCAGAATGTTGGGGAGCAAAACGAGGACTCAAAAGATTTGAGCAGGCTAAGATGTGGGAGAAATCAAATCAGATAAACATGAATAGGGATAAATGTTAAATTCTGCATTTTGGTCCAAAAACCCAACCGTCCACATACAGAATGAGGGAGATGTGGCAGATGCTTTAGGGAGAGGTAGTTAGCATGTGGGTTCTGAAGCCACAGGAACTTAATTTCTCAGTTTCCAAAGTTCAAAGGAAGGTGTTGAAATTTGCATAAGTCTGTTTGCGTTTCACCTTCCAGCCGGGACCGAGCAGAACTTTTTTTAGCTGGACATCTATTGTGAAGATCGGCTCTTTTAGATGCTAACAGAAGTGGGCAGCACATTGCCTGGTACTTGTTCGTTCATTCATGCGTTTATTCAGCTGCATTTGTGGAACCCCTCCTTTGTTCCCATCTACCAGGGAACCCCAAAGGCAAAACAGAAATTTAAAATACACTATAATGTTCACATCGTTCTACAACAGAGTAGGTGCACCGTTCCACCCAGATGGGACAAGGGAGGGTACAGCCTGGTGAAGTTCAGGGGAAGAATTTGTGCATGACGTGAAGCCTGAGCTGGAAATTGAAGGAGCAGTAGGAGTTTGCAGGGTGGGACAGATCAGGCCGAGGAAACAAGGCCTAGAAAGGTGTGTAGTGTGGGTCTTAGAGTGTTGGCTGGGGACCCCTGTGGGTCCCTGAGCCCCAGTTAGGGGATCTGCAAGGTTGAAACTACTCTCATAATAATACTAAGACACTGGCTGCCTTTTTAACCCTCATTCTCTCACTTGGGCACAGAAGCGTCTTTCCAAGTTTCCAGGGTGTGTGATACCCTCACAGACGGAGCGCAGGACCAGTTGTGAGAATCTAGCTGCCTTCTATGAAGCCAGGCATGAAAGAAATTTGCCAAGCTGCCAGACAATACCCTCTCATCAGGAAATTTGTTTTGTTATTTTTAATAAAAGTTGTTATTTATGTTAACTTACAATAGGTTCATGATTGCTACTTTTTAAATTCAAGGATTTTAAAAATTTCTGAGTTTAAATTGCTAACGGGGGGAGGTGCCAAGATGGCAGAGTAGAGAGACTCCCAGCTCACCCTCTCCCACAAATACCCCAAGAATTACATCTACAAACCCACTGAATCGCACAACACACCTACTGAACTCTGGCAGAGTGCCTCTCACTTCAAAATACAGGAGGATTCTCACAAAATCTGATAGACAACAAGTTCATACTGTATAGCACAGGGAACTATATTCAATATCTTGTAGTAACTTATGGTGAAAAAGAATATAAAAACGAATACATGTATGTTCATGTATGACTGAAGCATCATGCTGTACACCAGAAATGGACGCAACATTGTAAACTGACTATACTTCAACTAAAAATGTATATATATACACACATAAAATAAATTTCTAACATAGTAAATATTGATGGATATAACCCACATAAACAAAAGCTCTTTGTAGGAGGGTGTATTTATTTTGAATGGTGTTAACGGGTCCAAAGGCCAGCACATTTGGGAACGGCTGGCGTGGAGGAAGGTGGCCAAGAGCACCATCAGAGCTGCAAGCGGTCGGACACAGCGTGGCTTGAGTCCCACAGTCTGGACAGTGACACGCAATCCCGGAGAGGCCGACAGGCCGCATCCTGGTCGGTTTTGTACCTCGCCAAGGGAGGACGGGTCCAGTAAACGCTGGGGCAAATGAACAGAAACCACAATACAACACATACATGGAGCAAACCTGCTTCTTGCCACTCATGTTGATTTCTGCCTCTCTGGACAGGAGCCACTTCCTTCCAGAGAATACTGACTTTAATTACGGGTCAGTAATCTGTGTGCCATGATGGTGGTGGTGGTGGTCATTGGGGAAGCGAAATTGACAGAGAACGACCATAACTGGAAGAAGCTGAGGACAATTTTAACTAGAGTTCCACGTGTTTCAGATTTCTGTGATTGCCTTCCCATCTCTTTCCCACACTTTTGATTCCAGCGGCCTTTCAACTGGGGCCTTTTTGGCTTATTAAGTTGCACACCTGCCCCCTGGTGGCCTGCATGGCACAATGACACCTTGGACCTGCTCCAGCAGCTACTCATGGAGCAGGAGCCTAGCTCCACAGTATGAGATCTGGGCCAAAGAGATCACCCTGGAGCCAGTCCCAAGAGCCCAGCAAGGATCAGCGGTCAGAGGATGAGAGCGGTGTCAAGTTCCAATGAAAATTTACTTGACCATTCCTCCACTCTGTAACCTAATAATGATGCTGGCCAGCATTTATGAGTCATGGCTACGTCCAGGTACTGCAGTAAGGGCTTTGCACGGATTATATCACAACACACCTAGAAGCAGGCACTAGTATTGTTGCCATTGTACAGATGAAGATTCTGAGGCTCAAAAACATTAAATCACTTGCCTAAGGTTATGCAGGTAGCAAGCGGCAGAGCCAGGACAGGGACCCACCTCTTCTACTTTGTGGCTTCCACTTGTGCTGCTTGGTGATGATCTGTCTGCAAGTCTGTCTTCTCCCACTGGACTGTGTCTTCCTTGGGGTTAGTGACTGTCCTAGTCATCACTGCGTCCTCAGTCCTGAGCCCAGTGTTTGTGCTTGGAGACACTACAAGGACTGTACAATCAGGCTGGACCTCAGAGGGAACCTGGGTCCACATGGAAGATGCTCAGAGGCCCCAGGCACAGTGGCTCAGCCATGGGGACCTTTGGCTAAGGTGTGAGTGTCAGATTCTCCCCTGGCTGTGACTCCAGAGGCAGCGGAAAGCCAGAGGGCAGATTCCTCTCCATCCTTTTGGGTCCCTGGCATCAGGAGAGATCATCACCACCAGGTGCCTGCAGTAGCAGGGACTCAGCCTTGCAGGACCCTGGGCACCTCCAGAGAGACAGGGAAAGGCAGGAGTGGGAGATGGAGGGAGAGGGGGAGAGAGCCGCCAGGCAACTAGCTCAAACCAGTCCCTGTGGGGCAGTAGCACCACCTAGTGGTGAAGCTCAGGATGATTTTGGAAAGAAAACATCAGATAGTCCATAGCTGGGGAGAGGCTGGAATACCGCACCCCGGGTGTTAGGGTATTTCCCCCTCCTTTGAGTCAAAGAGAAGGGCCTGGAAGCCTCTGGTCCCTCCCGAAGGGGTCAAAGTTGTACAAGATGTGAAGAAACACCCCTAGTCCTACCTGCCCTTGGCCGTCACACTCTTTTCCTGGTGACAGCCTGCATCCAATGACTAGCTGATGCAGGGATGGAAAAGCTGGCTGCTCCGCCTCAGCTTTGCAGCCCAGATTCTCCCTCTACCCAATCCCACTTTCTTCCCTGCCGCCAAAGCTGGTGATCTCGAGACCTCTCCCCAGTAAACTCCCTGCACTTCAATCTACGTTTCAGATTTGGCTTCCCCCCGAACCGGACTTGCAACACTATCTTCTGTATCATGTGTGCCAGTCTGAGTGCTGAGATTCAGGGCAGCTGTCTGCAGCAGCGCCCACCCCCCCAGCCCCCTGCCCCCGCCCCCAGCCCCCGCTCCACACGCTGCTGTGCTTCCTGGTCAGCTGGAGCACAGACCCGGCCAGGAGCCTCACGGCTTCTTGCCCACAGTGAGGGCTAGCTGGCATGAAGAGGCATCCCCTTGGCCATACTGGGAGTGCCAGATGTCACTCATCACTCTTGTCCCCTGCAGGGCCATGGGGCAGGTGGACAGACCCAAGGTTCCTAGATAACCTCCAGGGATCCCCAGTAGAAGCTGGAGACCCTGACCTGAGGGCTCTGGCCGCTCCAGGCAGGCCCTGTCTGCTTGTCCCAGGGCTGGAGGAGTCAGTTATTTCCCAGCACAGTGCCGACCTGTTTATACCACATAAAGCTCTGGGCCTGTCAACCCCGTGACCCGGGAGATGTTTCTTCTGTATGCCTCTGTTGGGAAGCAGACCTGTTCACAGCAGTTGGCTGCAACATTACTTGATGTAAAAGGGAGGATGTTCCCTGAATATCTTCTATATGATGTCAAACGCTCAGCGGCTGTCTACCCAATACAGCAACAGACGTGCATCGTCCACGATTAGTGCCAGGTGGGAACGCATGGTGTAGACCGACACTGTCCAACAACACTTTCTGCAGTGAGGGGAATGTTCCCAAACCGTCCATTACTGTAGCCCCTGGGATGGTGAGCACTGAAAATGTGGCTCGTGCAGCTGAAGAGCGAAATACTTACTTTTGTTTAATTTTAATGAATTGTAATTGAAATCCACATCCAGCTACCTTATTGAACAGCCCAGATGTAGACCCAAGGCTTGGAACGTGAAAACTCAAATCACTTTCTTCTGACTGTGTGCATTCCTCTCTGTTTACCTGGAAATGTGTATTGTCACACACAGCCTTGGAGATGCGTTGTTCCTCCGGATCATCTGTAAAAATGCTAAGCAAGAGTTTCTAATTCTCCTGCCAGAGACATGCCCGTTGAGTTCCTTTCTCTAAGTCCATTAATTTTCCTTGACAAAATAGCCCTCAAGCCCCATCCCCAATTCTTCTGTTCCCATCCCATCCCCCAGTGACACATTTGGTTTGAAATCTTTTCAGATGCTTCTGGAAATTAAAAGTAAATCCCATCCAGAGGTTCCTGGACCAATTTATCCTAAGTTACTACACTAGATAGGTTTTCCCTGAGTGATTTCCCTTACAGATGACCGTGTTGTGTCTTTAGTTAGTTATTTTTGCTTGTGTGTTTAGCGAAGCTGCTTTTTGCCATAAATCCCATTTCTTTGGGAAATGGAGCAGGTACGTAGACTCCTCTGGGCCATTTGGGAGTCCTGTATATCCACAGAAGTGATTTGTAATTCTCCAAGTCATGGGCACAGCATTTCAAAATACAAGACACATTTCTGTCAGTGGTTACCTGGTCTCTATTCTTGAGCTTCTCTGGAAAGAGCCACCATGAATTGGACCCCACATGTGTGACTGAATGCTTCCTGAGAGAAGAGCACTGTTGAATCTAGCACGTCCAATCTCTCTGTCCCCAAGGCCTCCTTTCAGAATGGAATCTCCCTTGCATCCCCTTTAATAGGGAGCTGGCATGATTATCTGCAGGGAGTGGTGTCGTGTAGCAATTAACTAATGGCTTCTGCAGCCAGCTGCCCAGGGTTCAAACCCCATCTCTCACTTACCAGCAGTGTGGCTTTGGGCAAGCTCTCCCCTCTGTTAAATGGGGGTAATAGTAGTCCATCTCCCCTCGGGTCCTCATAAGGCTAAGGCAGTTGGTTTGCATAAAGCATTTATTTACAGCAGTACGTGCCACAAAGTAAGTGCTGTGTAAGTGGGAGCCATCTTTATTACCATCAGCAAAGCTTTCTTCATTGGTTTATTTGACAAATTTCTGGCAAACGTTTTTTCTCTTTGGAAATCACTCAGGAGGCACTCTTCAAAGCCGTCTTGGCTGTTTTATCCCCAGCTTTCACCAGCTCTGTTGTGTGTTCTAAGCCTCCCCGTTGGCCCCACTTGGATTCTCTTACTGGCTCCAGTTAGCCAGAGAAGGGCTTCCTAGCTCCTGGAATCTTGTTTCTTTGGCCTTTGGGTGCACGCTTTCCTGGGTTTCCAATAATATACTTCAAAAGTTTGGGATTTATAAAAGTCCACTTTCATATTCCCTTATTCTAAAGCAGAATAGATGGTAACATTTTCTCCCAGTTCAGCCCCATGAAACCTCACTTTTTCTCTTTTCTCTTCCTCCCAGCTTCTAGACTTCCTTTTGGGACTGGACTGGGCTGTTGTGGGCCCCAGGGCTGAGGAACTGGTATTCTCAGGGGTTCTCTCGGGTTCCCTGGAGAAGGCGGGGCCAGAGGAGAGCCAGGGAGGAGGAGACGTTACAAAGACAGATGCACTTTATTGGTAAGGCAACAGCATTATACAGGGCTGAGGCAGAGAGCCCGTCCAGCCAGGGCCACATCGGGGTGGGGGTCTAATTCACATTGAGACACGGGCTGAGGTGTCCTTTCTCCTCCTCCTGATGGGTCAGTGGTGTGACAACTCAGGGAAGCAAGGCAGGGGTCTGGGATCTAGACCTGCTCTGTCTAACACCCAGGGTTTCCCCCAAGGGACGAGGTCAGCCCCCAGGGGAACGGGACGTGGGGTCTGAGCTCAAGCATGGTGTAGTGAAAAGAACACTGGACTGTAGGTCCGAAGTCCAGCCCAGTCCTGGTGCTGCTTCTGACTCATTACACGAGCTTGGGGGGGGGGGTCACACCCTCCTCTCAGCATCAGTTTTCTTTAATGAGGGAGTTGAACTAGGCTAGCAATTTTCAAGCCTTTTCTTCTGCTGACTAGCAGCTGGACCAGCATGTTCTGCAGCCAGTCAAGTCACAAAGGACTCTCCCTCATTTGCAAAACAACTACAATTAATGTGTAGAATTTCACCATGGAAGTTCCCCCTCCCATAAATATCTCTTAATCAGTGGTGCTTATTACCCGCTATGTTAGAATGTGGTACCAAACAGAGTCTGATTCTGAAGACGACTCCTGTGTAAGAGACGTAAGCCGGAGTCTGAGGACGGTGTTCTGCCACAGGGAACGCAGCTGTCAGTGTCTGTCCCCAGAAGAAACACTGGCCAGGCAGACACTGGCTGCAGGGGTAAGTCGGTTTGCTGCCGGGTTTTCAGAGAACAGCAGGTGCAGGTGGAGGGGTGCCTACTGACATCAGCTCCTCCCTGCTGAGACAGCACATGTGGCCGTGCTCCCCTGACTCTAGTCACAATCTGAAGGACCCTCTGTGACTCCTGGAAGAACCAGCTCTCCTCCGCTCCCACATGCCTGCAACCCACCCCTCCAAGGAACCCCAGCTGGGTAAATGGGCCATGAGTCTCCACCTCCTGAGATGCTCTGGATACAGGGAGAATATGGAGTTTGAAGCTCTGTGCTCCCACCCTGCTCTGCCTCCCAGGCCCTTTCTGTCGTCTCGCTGACTAGTCACCAGGCCAACCCACTCCCTCCACTCACTCCCAAGGTGCTGGGGCACTGGCTCCTGCTTCCCTCGGGGGACAGCAGTCTTGGAAGCAGACTGAGGTGAGCAGGGAGGGCGTGGCTTGGGCTGCTGGAGTCTGGAAATTCCTCTCCCCCATCCCACCCTACCCGATGGGAAAGATGAGGCCCCTGCTGGTAAGCAGAGCAACACTGCTTTTCCAGACAGTTGTGGGGGGTGGGGGGTGGGACAGGGGGCTGATCTCTGGGTCACCATCCATGGCCATCCCAGGGTGAGGCCTCTCCAGTGCCCACAGCCTCTGCACAAGGACACGGGCTCTGGAGCCTGCAGCTGGTTCCCTCTTAGGGGTTGGAGGTAAGGCACTGGCAGGGTGAGGATGAGGATGGTGCCTGGGATTCTCTGAAACCTGGGGGCCATTCAATCGTGCTACATGGATGATTGGAGGTCGGTCAACCCCTTTAATCCAGGCTGAGGAGCCACAGGCTTGGTGACAGGTCAGGTGTGGCCTCCATCTGCTACTCTGCTGTGAAGCTCTGGGTTTTCCTGTCCCCCTACTGCCTGGGCCTTGACTTCTTCCCCCCTCAGCTTCTCAATGGCTGGGTTCTGGCCAGTGGCCCCAGCCATGGGGAGAAAGCCCATCTTACCATAGCTACTTCCGGGGAGAATGTTACCATGGTGATGGGATGAAGATGGGCACCAAGTGCCTTTTGGCCAGCAGAGGTGGATGAGGGGGAGTTGTGACCTGAGTCACCTTGGTTTTGGTCACCCTTGGCAGTGACAGTCCTAGACAGGCCAGGGCAGGGAGGCAGAGCGAGAAGGCCCGCCCCATCGTGGCACACTGACCCAGGACAGAGCAGCACGGACCGGCAGCAGAGTCAGATAGGGGTTGCGGGTCAGTATTCAACGTGGGTGGGGTGGAGGAAGGGCGAGCCCACCAGGTTCCAGACATGTGGGCCTGGAGCAGAGGGGAGGTACAGGTATCTCTGTCCCTGAGGAATGGGTATGTTTCTCCTGCCTGCCTGTTCCCTCAGCACCAGCCAGCGGCCACTTCTGGAGTGGTGGGGGCATCCCTGGGCAAGGACCCGCCTTCAGCCTCTGCCCTCTGCTCCCACTTGAGTTTCTTTGTCAAATAAACAGCAACTCATCAGGACTGAGGTCTCAAGGGACTGGGAGCAGCCTGTGGCCTGCAGGTACGGGGGACCTGGTGTTAGGTCGGGCAGGAGAGAGGATGGGCCGGGCGGGGAGGGGAGTCTGGAGAGGAGGGGCTGAGCTCCAGAAGGGGTGGGAGGGGCTGCTGGCCCAGGCCTGGGCACGCAGCACTGGAGAGGCAGCCCCACCCAGGCGTCACTGCGGGCTACCCTAGTCAAGAGATCTCGTTCCCGAACACCTCGAGCACAAGGGGCGTGAGCTTCATGCTGGACTCAGGCTGGAAGGAGAGGCAGCGGTACTGCTTGGAGTGCTCCTCGTTCAGGCTGCGCAGGTCAGCTAGCTTCTGGATCATCTTGGCATAGAGCAGGTGGCTGCCCGGGGGCGGGTGGCGGCAGCGGATGTAGGTCTGCAGCGTATTCGATAGGCGGTCCTGGATGGCCTCGACCAGTGCAGCATCCTGCACCCCGGGACGGTCTGTAGGCAGAGAGGCGGGGGAAGGAGGCACAGGGGCTTGGAGCCAGGTCCCTTCCTGTCCAACCGTCCAATCTCCCCTGACCTCTTGGACCACACACACAGACACCCAGCATTAGCATCCTCCTAGGTCACCCCTGGACAGCTGCTGACCCATGACACCACAGTCCTCCCCAACCCCTCAGCCACTTCCCATTGCATTTAGGAGCTAGTCTCAGTCCACTCTCGGGCCATCTGGCCCTGTTCCCCCTCGTCTCCTTCCATCTCTATGCACCATCTTTCATCAGGGTCCCAGTGACCCATGCCCTCTGGCCTTCACAGTTGTGTTCCCTCTGCCCAGAACTCAGCTCTTCCACTCTTACTTGACTCTTACTGAGCCTTTGGGTAACAGCTTAAAGGACCTTCCTCAAGACGACCACTCCTGATGCCCGTACCTCCATGCCCCAGACCACATCAGGGTCCTAGTGTCTGTTTCACCCTCTGTAGCCTCACGTGCTTCTTTATTTTTAAAACTCTCATCACACTAGGAGTTGGTTGTTAAATAGCATGTGTTTAATGTCTCCTTCTACACTTGTTGGGGGAGAAGTCTGTCCTGCTTGCTGCTCAGTCTCTATGCCCAGCACAGGGCCTGGGACCTGCCAGGAGCCCAATAAATCACTGACGAGTGAATGAGTGAGTGAATGCCCACTGGGCAGTGGTAGGGGTGCCCATGTGCTTTCGCTGGGCCCCCAGCTCAAGAAAGTATCCCTGGATAGAGGCCACTGGTACCACCCTCTTTGAGACTCATCAGCAATCTCACATCCCCAAGGACTGCAAGAACTTCCTCCTCAGCCTCTCTCCCTCTTCCCACCCCAAATAGACAGCAGAGCTTAAGGGTCACAGCACCCTGGCTCCAGAATCACTCAGCTAAACTGTCTAGCAGGCCAGATGTCAGGCCACAGAACCATGTCAGGCCCCAGGGTTTTGTGCCCTGTCCCCAGGGAATCTCAAATGTCAGGAGAGGTCAGTCCAGCTCACATAAGAGCAGAGCCTGAGTATCAGGATCGGGCCAGGCACGCTGGGAGGAGGGGTAATGCCGGTGGTGGCCACGCTTGTGGCCTGGGAAACCCCACTCATCTGCTTTCTCAGAATTCCACCCAGGAATCACCAAGGGTCTCGCCAGGACAAGGCCAAGGGCAGTGAGGGAACCCTCAACATCCACACACCGCACAGGCGGTGCAGACCCAGCAAGGTGGGTGTTTCCCCGCTGGCCCTCTGGGGCTTCACCCTTCCTGGTCCCCGAGCTCCTCACTGCTAGGTACCTGGGGAGACAATGCAGATGGCCATGAGCAGGACGTGCTCCTCCTCGTGCAAGTTCAGCTTCTTCAGCCCCACCTGGAACTTGATGAGGGGCTCGATCAGCTCCAGGCTGTGTCCAGCTGTGGGAAGGAATGGCCAGCTGCTGAGGGCAGGACCGAGGAGCCACCCATCCCACCCCACGTCCAGCCCGACCCTCGCCCGCCTGCCCGTCTGTCCCTGTTGCTGCTTGGCTCCCTCTGATGTGCCCTACGGGGCTGTGACCCCAGGAGGGGTGGAGCTGGGGCGGATAGGGGCAGAGAGCAGACGTACCCCTTGTCACGTCACTGACGTGGTACTTGTAGTCTTGGCTGCCGCAGGTCCAGGTCATGTCGTCCATGGTGAAGGACTGGTTGGAGCGCAGCATGATGACCTCAATGGCACTTGACTTCAGCAGCACGATCTGGTCCTCGGGGGTGAGGTCTCTGTCAGAGAGGGAAGGGGCAGAGGTCAGGTGACTGGTCAAGACCGTCATGCCGTGCAAGTCAGTGCAGTGTTTTGACAGGGATGCACCTGCCAGGGGACCAGCATGTGCCCTGAGTCCTCCTCCTCCGAGGAGCTAGCAGCCTGGTTGGAAAGAACCAGAGTGTTTCTGGAGGGAGAACAACTTGACAACTCAGGACTGACCAAATGCCAACTGGAGTAGCTCAGCTCCTAAGACAGGGAAAACCCAGTGACTTGCCAGGGTCTCCCAGGTCTAAGAAGCCATGGCTCTTCTAGGGTCAGGAAAACAAAGCCTGAGGAAGCTTGCAGGGTCAAGGCATGAGTATGGCTGTCTGCAAAAGGCATGGCCAGGGTCATCCTCAATGGCCCCCCTGCTTTCTTTCCCTCTCCCTCCTCCTGTCCTCCAGTCCTTTCCGGTGGTGGAGCTCAGCCAGCTGTCTCTCCGGGACATCTCTGAACCCCATCTCCCCTCCCACCGGGCTGCTCTGGTTCAGAGCATCCATTTCAGGTGCCTCTCACTAGAACCCCAGAGTCAAGTCTCTCAGGTCTCTCTTTCACCTTTCTTACTGCTGCTGCAGGGAAGTGTCATTCCTGTGATGGGAAATCCTTACTGACTATCCAACATCCCAGGCTCAAGCCCAGCCTCCATAACTTGGCCCCAGCCCGTCCATCCGGCCGCCTCTCCATCGCAGACTCCACCCACCCTCCCTTGTAACACTCTGCAGTCAGATGCTGTGTGTTCTCACGCCTGCCTGCCTTTGAACAGGGGACAGCTCCAACTTAGAGCACCCACCTTCTTCTGCCCCACTTCGTCTTTCTGGTCCTGAATCCAGTGAGGTCTCCCTGGGATCCCTCCGCCCTCAGATTCTCTTCCTAGACTTGGAGCCAGTCCTTGACGACCTGCGGCACATTGCTTGTGCTCCTATCTGGCCCTGTCCCCTTCACCTCTGTCCTTTATATGCTTGTCTCTGGCCCTTAACTGTAAGCTGCTCAAGGGCCAGCACCACCCCTTAAGTACTTTAGTGTCACCCTCACACTGATCATTGAGCCCTGAGCACGAGAAGAGGGCCACTAATTATGTGCTGATTAGTCAAGAGGCTAATGCCTAGTTCCACTATTCTGAGTCACGAGCTGGGCTTGTCTGAACAATGACAAGGGAAAAGCAGGGCTCACAGAACAAATTGCTCCCAGGTTTTCCTCCCTTTCTCTTTCTGACTGTATGCACATTTCCTCCTGGATATCCTGTCGATGGGCTATCATCCTCTCTGGCTATACTTTGGGGGTTTTTTTGTTTGTTTTCTTTAAAAAAAATTTTTTGGGGGTGGGAGGTTTATTTATTTATTTATTTTAATGGAGGTACTGGGGACTGAACCTAGGACCTTGTGCGTGCTAAGCACGCACTCTCCCGCTGAGCTATACCCTCCCCCCTCTGTGGCTGCACTTTGGAATGTAAAGAGGTAGGAAATGGAATTAACTGATGAGAGTCCTGTATCAACAGGTGATGGATGAGGAGGCGTGAAAAAGCTTGCATGATAAGGATGGCCACCAAAGGACCTGCACCGAAGGAAAAACACAAAGTGCTGGAGTTGGAAGGCCCCTCTTAGAGGTAATGTGGTCCATTTCCTTCCTCAGCATTCCTGACAGATGGCTCTCACACAGCCTCTGCAGGACTCCCCCAGTGCCAGGGAGCTCCCAGCCTCCGGATACAGCCATGAGGTGCTTGGCTCTTGGGTTATTCACCTCTTCTTCCATTGAGCTGTCACCCACATGATGACACACTCATCCAATCCTTGTAGTCTGTGCTCTCAAGGAACACAGAACCAGACTTCTCCATTAGCCACGGGACATCCCTTTAACCATTTAAAGAAAGCTACCATGTCTCCCTTGTGTCTTCTCTGGAATAAATAGCCCTGAGGTCATGGCATCTAGACCATCTTTGTCACCTTTCTCTGGCTGTTCAATCCATATTTAGAAAATAAAAATGAACACCACCTTCATTTGAGTTTTAATTCATTATCTAAGTAAGACATGTTCATTAGTAGATCTTTGGAAAATACAGCAAAAAATATAAAAGCAAATAAAAATGGCTCATAACCACAATGGATATTTTGGTTTACTTCCTCCCTCTTTGTTTTCTATGCAAATATCTCTTTTTTCAACACACACCAGGTCATAGTAATTCTGTGTCCCACTTCCTAGGTCAGTTCATTGGGGTTGCATCATGTTATATCAATGTACTATAAGTTAATTAATCAGTCTCCCACCCACCTATTTTTTGGGTATTTTGGTTGCTTCTAAGTTTACTATTACAAGTAATTCTGTGAGGCATATCTTTGTACATAACCTTGTGCTCAATGGCCCACTCAAAATGATGTCCAGGAGTGAACCAACATCCCATAGGTACCTGGCCAGAGAGATTTCTGCAGGACCACTGCCTATTATGATGCACACATACTACTTCTATGAAAGCAAACCCAGAATGACCTCAAATTACCACCCACAGCTTGGAAATACAGGGACTTTCTAAGTGCAGCTCTCAGCCAGCCAGAACTGGGAGTGGTGGTGGGTGGGGGTAGAGGTGGAGATAAAGGGGAAACCAGTAAGAGACCTCGTTCCTGCTGTGATGGGCACCAGCTTGGGCCCTGGGCCTCCTCCATGGACCTGGGCAATATTTACACCCTGGTCAGATTCCACCCCTGCGGCCACTTCTGGGCACTTGCGATGTGCCCTGGAAATGTGTTGCTGCCTTGCCTGCCACGCCCCTCCCCCACCAACGCAGGGTCCAGCCCCTCCCTGCCTGCATTCCCAAAGTGCCTTTAAAAGGTCTCTCCCACGGCCCTGCATCTTCACCACAGCTGTTCACACTTCTATCTCTTCCATCAGACACGGAACCTCTGGAGGCCAGGGACTGTGTTCTAGGCATCTTTTATCCCTCATAGTTTATATAAGAAAGCTGATTGCTGGATTGATGAACACGCAAAGATAGAAGGAAGGACATAGGAGGAAGGGGCACTATGACCCCAGGTCTTTGACCAGGAAGGAGCCCCTGGGATGGAAACAGCAGTGAGGTTGAAGGCATGTAGCCCAGAGGGCTGGGCTCCAACTGACTGGGCCTGGTCCCTCATGCACCTCTCTGGGCGGTGAAACCTGTGGTCCTTGGCGCTCAGATCCAACACTGCTCCTGGCCACTTAGTTGCTGCTCCTGACACCGCTTCTCCCATGCACTTCTTTTGCAGGGCTGAGGGCGGGAGATGTGTAGGGTACAGACTGAGAGGCGGAGGGAGGGCAGGCGGGAGGCAGGAGCAGGGCCAGGGCCACACCACAGGGCAGTTCACACCCAGCACAGCCCTCCCAGTCCCGCCCCACTTCGGCCTGGTGCCCGCCCTGGAGTCTCATCCTGTACACTCCCCCCAGCTCACCCACACGGAAGTCTCATCCTGCCCTCCCCACACCCTCCACCCCTCCCTACGGGCCCCGAGTTCAAAGCCACCAGGGACGCAGCCACTGTTCTTTCACTTCTTGGAAAAACAGAACCTCTAAGTGCAGAAACTGGCAGAACCAGGGAGCTGCTGGGCTGACCCTGCCTGGGTCCTCTGGGAGCCCAGGCTCTGGCACAGGCACGGCGTCAGCTCCATCCGGTCACAGGGAGCATCCGCTCCATTTTTACTGGAAAACATTCCACCTTGGGACTTCTCAAGTCACGCCAAAGAGAGAAGTCCTGATTAAATCGGGATCGATTTTGCCTCAGTAGCTGGGAGGCTCCGGGACCTGCTCATCTACAGCTCATTTTGGCCATGACTACAGGGCTAGACCAGGGGACTCTGGAGAATGAGGTTTGAAAGGGAAGGGATCGGGGAGACTTCAGCTCATCCTTGGGGAGAGGAATCAAAGACAGGTAGTGCTCACTGTGCCCGGGGATGGGGACCAAGAGAAAAGCTGGCGCTCAGGTTGCTTAGCAGAGGGGGCTGCATTGGGGTAGTCTGGTTAAATGACTACCTTTCTTTTTAGGACAGTTTTCCCACATCTGCCATCCCAGCCACCACTTAGAAGCACCAAACCTTAGCCTCTAGACAAGGCTTTGGGTGTCCTCTGGTGCAACTCCTCACTAGGCAAGGAAGCATGGACCCTGTGTAGACGAGGACTGCTCCTCCTGGAATTATGGTGGGAGCCGCCTGCTCCAGTATATCCACCGGCACCTTGAAGTGTTTTTTTCCTCTAGCTGTTTATACACAACAAGACTTTGGAAAGCATGTAATCTGCAAACCATGAAGAGTGGAGGAGGGAGTTGGAACTTGTGCTAAGCGGAATGTGTCATCAGTTCCAAGGAAAGGCTCTGGAGGGTAAATCCCAGGCCCAGTGTGATGCTGCCCTCACAGGTAACACCTGTTCTGCCTGCTGGAGTGGCCTTTACTGCTTTTGCTGCAACCAAAATGTGCGATGCCGTAAGACTGCTTCAGTGCCGTTTGATGTTTTTCTCTTTTCTCTACAATTTTCACATTAATTCCAGGAAAGAGCATTGGCAGACTCCTGAGATTTGAGTTGGTGCAAGGCATGAAATAACACAGAGTAGGTTGTTTCAGGATAGAAACAAACTGGGAAGTGCTAGTGTTAGCTCTGTGAATTACCATTATCTTGCTGGCAATGCAGCAATTTAGACAGTAGCTGTTGGCTTCCCAACACAGGAAAGATTCACAAAACAATAAATGGCACCTTGTATTAGTTTCCATCCAGAGTTGGCCAAAATCTGGTCATTTTCCAGCTCCCAGTATTCTAGCTCTGACTCTGAGCATCAGTATGGAGGAAGCCCCTTCTGCTGCAACTGCAACTATTGCTACTACTTGAAATGATGAGAATATTGCTTGATATTAGTTTCTTTCCATTTCTCAATCACATTGTATATGTATTTTATGACAATGTTCCAAATGCACTTTTAGAAAAAATGAGGATATAAATATACGTAAATATAGGTATAACTGCCTCCCAGCATATCTACTAAAGGTGTCAATGTTTAGGTATTTTTAAGAATATTTAACACTGCATGGCTATTTAATGCCATTATTACCAAAACAGTAAAACATTTGAATAAATGAATGAAGTTTGTATGAATGAATCCGTAAGGGAAGCTCTCTACTCCAGTAGAACTCCTTATACTTATCTACGTTGGCAGAAAGATCTCAGTATGAGTAGGAAATTGCTTTGAGTGAAGGGTAAATTGGGTGAAGGATGCCCATGTTATGGGTGCCAGTGAGTCTGCCTCCTTCTAGAATTCCTAAATTACTGCACAAGTCTTCGTGCCCAACCCTCTCATCTCTCTTATCACTTCATCCTGGTTTCAGAATCGGGTGTGGAGGATTCATGTAGGTTTGACTCACAGGGATAACAGGAGGGTGACAACCAAGCCTGCTGGAGTGGACACAGCAGTGAGTTCTAGACCTGGGTCCAACACACTGGCTCCAACACTAGAAATCCTGGTGTTGGCCACTGAACCCCAATGGGCTTCTGTTCCATCTTCTAGGGAGAGAAAGGGATGGATAGCTCTCCGGTGCTGGCCTGCCAAGTAACACTGGACGGGCTGCCCTTCTTGTTTTTTGTTTTTTTAATTAAAAAAGATAATTTTTTTTTTTTGTGGTGGGAGGTAATTAGGTCTATTTATTTATTTATTTTTAGAGGAGGTGCTGGGGATTGAACCCAGGACCTCATGCATGGGCTGCCCTTCTTAAATACAGATTCCTGGACCTAGCCCAGAGACTCTGACTTGGGAGGTGAAGGGTAGGGTTTGAAGCTGTATTTGGGAAGCAGGGATTGGTGATCTCTGACCCGTCTTCCGGCTCAGTCTAGGGTTCTGCCTCTGCCCCGGGGGTGCCCCAGAAGCTCCTTACCTGAACCCTGGGATCATCTTGGCAAAGCCAATGACCTTTTGGATGCTGTAACTGACCAGATCAGCCAAGTGGGGCAGCATGGAGAGCTGGGATAGGTCCAGGGTCATGGAAGGGTCATTGGAGTCATCTTCATTCAGATCCAGGTTGGAGAAGCTGGCTGGCTCCATCATCTCTGGGGAAGGATGAGGGAAGAGAAGGAATGACTTGAGCCAGGTTTGCTCCTGCTGGGTCCTGTGAGGACCCCCTGCACCCTGGCAGCAGGGCCAGCTGGGAATCCCACAGTGACCCCCTCCCTCCAAGGTCACTTCAGCCTTCCCTTGATGGTTCCCCGTGTCTTCCCCCAGCAGAGTAGGGCAGGAAAAGCAAAGCTTAGAGGCACACCGAGATACGAGACTTCTTCAAACTGTGATTTTACATGTTGTTCCTCATGATCTCAAATTAAAGATGAATTCGGAACCAATAAACTTGTGGAAAACAATGTTCAACCTCATTGATTATCAAAGAACTGCCAATCAAGTAGAACATCTGCTTTTCACCCACAAACTAGAAACAAGTACATTCAAATGTTGACACCAGTATTTGTAAAGATGCAGAGAATTAGGCAATCATTGTGCAGTGCTGGGGTGCTAAGGGAGGCATACATTTGTGCAAGCAATCTAGAAAGATATTTGACCATGAGGGTCAAAACCCTACAGTTATATACACTCTATGACCAGTGATCCTACCGCCATGAATTCAGCATAAGGAAAAATTCAGAATAAGTGCAAATATTTAACCACAAGCATACTGTTACCTTAATAAAAAGCTGGGGGGAAATCTGGATATCCAGTGACAGGGAATTTGGACATGTTATTGGACATGATACCCCAGAATACTAAGAAGCCTTTAAAAATGATGTTCTAGGTGTGTACTGAATGGCATGAAAATATGATACAACATACTATTAAGGGAAAAAAGCAAGTTACAGACTGCATATGGCACAATTCCACTTCTGAATGTATATATGTGTTTAAAAAAATTGGGGAAAAGATACATCAGAGTGTTGACAGTGATTATCTTTGGATGGTAGGATTAAAGATTATGTATTATATATAATTTTGTTTATATTGTCTGAATGTATACAATGAATATGTATTACTTTTGTATAATAATTTAAAAAAATTAAACATAACTCGTTTGAATTTTTTTTTGGTGGGGGGGAGGGAGGTAATTAGGTTTATTCATTTATTTATTTTTTTTGGAGGAGGTACTGGGGATTGAACCCAGGACCTTGTGCATGCCAGGCATGCACTCTACCACTTGAGCTATACTCTCCCCCCAGCTGGTTTGAATTTTTAAATAAATGTATGCTATACTGAACATACCATGGGGGGGTGTTGAGCACTCGAAATTAATTAACCCATGAGAGGGAATCAAAACTGCTAAATAATATAAAATTATTATTAAAAGTTGAAGTACAGACCAATGTATAACATGCAGATTGACCCTCATTGATACAAATAAGCATAGCATCAAGAAAAAAGAGGAGGACAGGGAGCAGAGTAAGTTAACCTGGGGGGGCAGGGGTGGTTCCTGAAAGGGTAACTATGAGAGGGGCTCAGAGGATCCATTATCCGTGCAGTGGTCAGTGCTGGTGGGTGGACACAACAACCAGCTCCACTGTTATCTTGGTCTAGTTGGCACAAGGACCCCTCCCATCTACTCTGGATCTGGACACAGATCCCTCAATAAGTCTGGAAGTACCATATCTGAGGGTTCTAGTTCCCTAGAGAGAAGGGGGCTTTTCCATCCCTATTCTACAGGTTCCAAGCAGAGGGCACCAGGTTGGGTGAGAGGTAGAGGGATGAAGGCAAGGCCAGGGGGATGATGAGGCAGGAGGATGAAGAGAAAGATAGAAAAGAACCATAAGAAGAAAGTAAGGATTGGGGGGAGGGTATAGCTCAATTGGTAGAGCTCATGCTTAGCATGCACAAGGTTCTGGGTTCAATCCACAGTACCTCCATCAGGTAAGTAAATAAACAAAACTAATTACTTCCCTCAAAAAAAAAAAAAAAAAAAAAGAAGAAGAAGAAGAAGGATGAACTGGACGACACAGGCCCTCTGGGGCCATAGTGTCCCCATCCCCTGGGCTTGAGGGTAAGGTGGGCTGTAGTGGGACCCCCATCTTCTCCTTCTATGTCAAAATTCACCTTCCAAAGACTCAGACCCTGATGACTGTAGCTAACAACACTATATTTGAAAATTGCTAAGAGAGTAGATCTTAAAGACTATCACAGGGGACAAAAATCTTTGTAAACCTGTGAGGTTAACTAAACTTATTGTGGCAATCATTTTGCAAAATATACATATATCAAATCATATTGTGTACTTTAAACTTATACAATGTTATATGTCAATTATATCTCAATAAAACTGAAAAGGAAAAAACCAACCAACCAAACAAACAAAAAACCCCAAGGGCCCAGGCTCAAAATATCATTTCAAGGAACCAGGGAGTGAGCTGGGAGGGAGCCAGGGGCAGAAGCCTGGCTCACAGCGAGGAACAGAGGCTCGGCGGGCTGACCCTGCTCGCCGGAGTCCAGCCTGGCCTCTTCCTCAGCGTCCTCAGCATGGGCCCGCGGGCGAGTGATGCCTCTTCTCTAAAAACGGGGTTGTTCTGCAGGGAAGTACTCTCCTTCCATCTGCAGCAAGGACAGGTGGGCTGCAGAAGCTCTGGGCTCTCGGGGAGGAGGCGTGTAGTCCTGCTTACCTGGAGAGAAAGTGTAGTGATCTGAGCAGGAGGAGGACGAGTTTCCAAAGAAGCTGGGCATGTGTATGCAGGAAGACCTCAAAGGATGGTTCCCTGCACCCTCACCCATACGAACTGGAGGCTGGAAGAGAAAGGTGGAGTATCAGAATCTCGTATTTGGAGGGCATCTTCCTACCCTGGCCTGATCTCTGGCTGGAGTGGTTTCAAGGATGGTCTATGGGAGGGGGAGCCCTCCCCTGTGCCAGAGGGGCAGAGCAGCCTCCATCCCTTCCTGGGTTCTGTGCCCAGATCCCCCTCACCCTCCGTCCCACTCCTGAGCCCAGGCTCTGCTGGTGGTTCTCCATGAGGTGGGCTCATGCCTCAGGCCAGCGGGTGGCGTACCCGGAAGTGGATGAAGTCGGTGTAGGTGGGGTCGTAGGTCTTGTGGTGGGCGTCCAGCAGGACAGTGATGATGCGCTGCTGCTCCTCGGACAGCTTGGGCCGCAGGCTGTCCTTCAAGGCCTCCTCCTCCTTCCGCTTGAGGATCATCTCCCGCTTCCGCTGCACCTCCTCATCCGTCAGGATGACTGTAGAGTGGGAGCGGGTGGTCAGGAGGGCTGGGCCTGCAGCGCCTCCAAGAAACCTTCCTCCAGGTGTAAAGGCACAGGATGGGAGGGGCTGTGCCCTCACACTCGGAGCTCACGGGGCATCCCACCAGAGGGACTCCGAGCCCACACTATACACGTGTTCTATGCTGAGAAGGCAGGTGTGTGTGAGAGAGGAGGAAATGGGATTTGAGAGGTGGGATGTTTGGGCATTATTGCGGGAGGCTAGGATCTCAAGAACAAGGTGTCTGACTCTGGGCAAACTGAACTCTCCTGGCTTTTGTTTGCTTGTTTCTAAAAATGAAAATTTTGGACCATCTGATCTCTTCTAAGTCCCTTTTTTGTTCCTTCCTCCATAAAGTGTGTGTATATGGGGATCCTACCTCAAAGGACCGAGTGTTCTGAGACCTGAATGCTGGCCTAGCACAGAGCAGACGCTCACTAAACTTTTGATCTCGTCCCTCCTCCCTGCTCCCTAGGTTCCCTGGTCCTGAGGGATACACTGGGTGGAGGAAGAGTCACTGTCTGCACAGTCACAGTGCTGGAAGCTGGGAGATGCTGAGAAGACCCCACTACACGGCCATTCCCACATCCAAGTTTCCAGGCCCGTGATCTACTTTGACCAATGTAGAAAGACTACCTCATTGGTTCCCTGCAAGACAACCCATCCTTCCACTGTTCAGTCTTGAAATTTCTGCTCAAGTTTCCAAGTCCTCTGGAAGTCCCGGAGGATAACAGCTCACAGCCTTAATCTGGGGAGCTCTCTCCAGCGGCCACCCAGGGGGTCTGACCACGGGAGCCCCAGCCTCCTGCAGGCTGCGCAGGGTCTTGGGGCCTCGCTGTCCTGGGGCAGCTGCTGGGAGGGTGGGGCTGCGAGCAGGGGTGCCCGGCACACAGCCCTCCCGGCCAGGGCTTGCAGAGTGCTGACGGCAGGAGTGGGCAGAGGGGCTGGCAGCCTGTAGCTGCTTGCTCTGTGCTGGTGTTGCCAGGGCATCTGCCCACAGAACGGAGTTTCACAAGAGCAGGGAAAGGAACCACAACCTCAGAGTGGGTGGGTTCCAGGCTTTGAGAAAGGCCCACTGGCCCAGGTTCCTCTGGTGGGGGGAGGACAGGGGAAGTTGGCAGGGGGAGAGCCTGCGGGGGGTGGGAGTGGGCACAGCAGGAAAAGGAAGCCGGCAGCAAAAGATGGCGCTTTCCCTCCACAGCTGAGGTAAACCATACCTAGAGGAAGACAGGGAGGAGGCCACGCCCAGGTTACTGACTCACCTACCCAAAGAGCTGCCAGCCCTCCTCCCACAGAGGGTGTCTGCTCAGACCCCAAGAGGTCAAGCTGGATGGGAGAGGAAGGAGCAGGGGGCATCCCATCCAAGGGAGGGTGCAAGGCCCTAGCCTGGGGAAGCCAAGATTCCAGTGTCTGCTCTTACCTGCGCACCTGAGGGGCGGGCAGAGGAGGCAATGAGACGAGTGGGGGGGGGGCTGGCTAGGGGGCTGGCCCTGTGTGCCCACAGGCGTGTCTGCAGCCTGACGGGGCTCTGATAACCCCCTGTGATTCTGTGATGTCACTCTCCTGCTCAGAAACTTTCTCTGGACCCTTCCTGCTAACCATGTCCAAACTAAAATCAAGATTCTCCACTGATTTCACTTCCTAACTTTCCAACCTTATTTCTAAGGGCCTCTGGACATGCTGGGACTGCTGACCTGAGAACATGACCTGCTCACTCTTGCCACCACGCATTTCCCCTTGTGCATAGAAAGAGCCTTCATGGAAACTGCAGGCTCCCTAAGGGCAGGGGCCACATCGTAAAATGCCTGTTGTCTCTCCCACCAAGGCTGGCACAGTGGGGCTTCCTGGCCACCATGGTCCTCGCCCAATAGTCTGGTAGATTAGGACACCCAACATGTCAACACCGACTGAACCTACTATGTGCTGGTCATCGTCTGGGCTCAGGAAACGATGGTGGGATGTGCACCAATGCCACACGTACCCTCCAATGTCGGCATAGCACAGGCCAGTCCACCGGATCACTGAGTGAAGCTTACATTTTTAATTTAAATGATTGTGATTGAAGTTTTTTCAAGACAGAACACCTTGTAACGGAACACCTGTGACATCATGTAACCTTTTCTTGATGATTCAGAGACATCCCATTCTGAATAATTATAGGACTTTGCAGGAACAAGGTTATGAACTCAGAACTGCACAGGGCTGTTCCCTGCACTGTGTGACTCAGCCTGCTGTGGTTTTGAGCTCTTGTGCTACTTTTCATACCCATCTGCTGTGCTCTGTTAACCTACGTACTTATCTCTTCTTCTTGGTGTGTGTCTTTATCCCCCTTCAGAGTTCTAATCTGTTGGGAGCTAGAAATCCTGGTGATCAAGTTTTATGTAACAAAAAATACTGTTTTTTTTAGAAATACTTTTTGAAGAGTGATTTATTTAGTTGTTTTTTTTGGGGGGGAGGTAATTAAGTTTATTTCTTTATTTTCAGAGGAGGTACTGGGGATTGAATCCCAGGACCTCGTGCATGCTAAGCGTGCACTCTACCACTTGAGCTATATAATCCCCCTCAAAAAATACTGTTAATAAAAATAGAGTTTTTATGAAAAAGGGAAAAAATAGAGTTTTTAATGTACTGGGCACTATTTTAAGTGTTTTTTTTTAAAAATTTGTATTCTTTTTTATTGAAGTACAGTCAGTTTACAATGTTGTGTCAATTTCTGCTGTAGAGCAAAATGTTTCAGTTGTACATATACAGACATATATTCATTTTCATACTCTAAGTGCTTCTTATATATTAACTCACATTATTTAGTCCTTGTAATAACCCCTAAGGCAGATGCTACTATCTTCATTTTGCAGAAAAGGGAACCGAGGCCCAGAGAGGCTATACACCTTGCTCAAAGCCACACAGCTAACAAATTGTAGGCCTGGGAAGTTTGCTTTTTAGTGTCCACTACCCTACACTGCCCATGACTGTAATCAGCTATGAATGCTCAGTAGGACCCTGGTCCTCAGCCGTGGAGTTCGGACACACAAGGTGTTCCAATCCACCCAAAAAGTGTGGAAAGTTAAAGTAGCAAAACTTGTATGTGATAAAGTTCAGAGATTTGAGGTTAACCTTATGACATTGCTCCTTTCCATCACATCTGTCAGTAGCAACCACCATCCTGTGTGTGGTACTAGAGGAAGAAACGCTGAAATCTGCTGGTTTCAAATGGAGGCTGCCAATCCACGGTCCTCCCTCCAGGCAACACTGTCTGGGGACTAAGTAAATCATAAGTCTCTCACATATGCAGATGTCTTTGTGATTTATGAAATAAGTCATTTGTTTAAAGGGGTTATTAACTTCACAAAAGATTTAAAAATCATTTTCTCAATGAATTGCTACTTAAAAATACCATAACTATCATGTAGTAGTTTTGAAGTTAAAAGCCACTGAAGTTAGAAGCCCACTGATGGGCTCTCCAATGACTAAAGGCCATGAGCTGTGGACACGGACTTTGTGAAATCCGTGTGGTGGCTTAGGAACTTCTCAATGCCTTGCCGAGTGTGTAAATGGCTTTGCTCAAGTGAATCCCGTGCAAGATGGTCCCTGTTCCATGAAGCCTAGAGTTGGGGAGTCGAGATCTGAAAGCATGAACAACTTAAAAACATTTCAGGTTGCCACTGGTGGCCAAAAGACAACCTCGGGGAAGCAGACATAAAATTTTTCCAAAAGAATGACAGATAATACCAGGTTTGGGAGAGCTTCCTGATCCATAAATCAGCGGGAGATGTAGAGATACAAAGAAACATCACAGGGAGCTAATATTCATTCAACATGTATTTACTGAGCACCTACTACGTGCCAGGGGCTGTGTTCATGCTGCACAGAAAAGATGTACGTGTATACAGACATTGAACAAGTACACATGAAAGGTGGTTCTGGGCAGGCCAGGTCTACAAGAGGCCAGAACTCAACTCTGAAATTTCTTGGGCTCCAAGGGCATCGACCCGGACTTGAAGAGAGAGAAAGAGAGTTTTCAGTGGGAACAAACTCTCTTCAGCCCATCCCTTAGGGCCCCAGGCAGTGCCTGGAAATGCACAGTGGAGGAGCTCTGGCCCCCTGGCGGTGCCTGAGGGTGGTGCTGGGGTGGAGCCCACAGGTCTGGCCTCTGGAAGCACACAGACCTAGGTTTTAGCTTGGAGGCATGATATTTTAATTCCTCTGACTTTGCTTATTTATCACAAAAAAATAAAAATAGAAGTATTTACATATTTAGGGATAGTTGTCAGACTTTAACTAAAGAAAGCCCTAGTGCCTGACACTGGTACAGTCAGTGGTCAGCAAACCCTGGTTCCCACACTCATCCCCCTCCCCCTCCCCCTCTTCCTAGGCCTTCTCTAGGGAAGGGCCACCTCCCTGCCTTGACAGAAAGGAGCCTGGGTTTGCAGCTCCCTTCGAAGGGAGCCCTGGGGTGTCCTGTGGTTTTACTAATGTTGACAGTTGTCTCCAGGAGGCTAGGCAAGCCCAGGTGGTACATAAGCAGCTCTCCTAGAGATCTGAGCTGGGGAGCTCCAGGCCCAGACATATAGACAGGCCTCCCAGAGCTGGGCTAACCTGAGACAGGGAACTGTAGTTCTTCCTGGAGGACCTTCCCTTTGGGGCAGTGGAAAGAGTGAACCTAGTGCTGGTCCAACTTTCGGTTTAACTGGAGCTCTGGGGCCCTGACCCCAAGCGCTCAGCTCTGCCAGTCCATTCCTAACTCAGCACAGCTCTCTGCACTAGTGTGGCCAGAGTGCTGAGCACAGGGCTACCCAGGGCAGAGAGCAGGATGGGGGCTCGGGACTCCATCAGAGGGACAGAGGCTTGGGTTGGGGTGGCTGAGGCACAAAGCTGTGGGGGCCGGGGGTGGGCCTCCACTTCTGGATGGCTGACCTCCCACCATGTGGTGCTCCTGGGGCAGGGGCACCCTGAGACCCTCAAGGCCTGGCTCATCACGGGGGATGCAGTGCTCCCTCTGGGGACCAGGAGGGATGTAGGAGAGACAAGGAGTTGGAGTCTAGTCCCAACTTGCCTTCTGACTCCAATCGTGGCATATTTGCCTTTCTGGGTCTCAGATGATTGCTAAGTGTTCTTTCTGTCCTGAGTTGATGGAACATCTCCTTTCTCCTGGGACATAGGAGAGGCACCTTGGGCACATCAGGGAGGCTGGACCCGACTGGAACGCCTGTGGCAGAGCCTTACTGAATCCTAGCGGTGTAACTCCGGGCCGTTCTTGGTTGGCTGGAGCCTTAGAACCACGACTCCCTGCCCTGTGGAGGCTGCGTGCTCAGCAGGGGCAGGGGCCATGCATGCAGCATCCTATTTATGTTCCGCTTAGCACCTCGCGCAGGGCAAGCTGCACTAAGCCAACGTGTGAGAAGCCCCATGAGGCACCCAGGTCTTGAGCCTCCACTGCTCCAGGATAAACAGGAGCCGGGCGGGGCAGGGGACAGGGCTGGGAGTGATGGCGTGCCCAGGCCTGCACCCTCCTGTGGGGGCGAGGAGGCACGACGGCCTGGAAACTTCTTCCAGAGCTGCCAGTGTTGGCTGGGGAGCCGGGATCAGGAATGAAGAGCTGTGGCCCACCAGAAAGGAGCCTGTCAAGGCCGGAGGAGGCCTCCCTGGGGCCTCCACTCTGCCTCTGTTTCCCAAAAACACAGAATGTTTTTTCCTATCAAGGAAGAAATTTCCCATCCCCTCAGCCCTGTCCTGTGGCTTTTTCTTTGTAGCAGACACATCTTTCCTGTATTGGGCCTCTTTCCATGCCCGCAGAGAACTGGCCCCATAGCCAGGAGGTGACTGCTTCTGAATATCCCCACTGGCCTCCCCAGGCCCACAGCTTAGCAGGGCACAGGCCTAGTCCCAGGGCCAAGAGGGGTCAGAGTACAGACCAAAGACAGGGACAAAGCAAGAGGCAGGGCAGGGGCAGAGTGTGCAGAGGGCACCCATGCCCAGGCGGGCCCTGTGCCTTTGCCTCTAGCCCAGGGAGGGCGTGGCCAGCCCCTCCCAAGGTCTGCTGAATTCAATGGCTACTCTGGTTACCAAGTAACTGGTACCAGAGCTCAGATGCAAAGTCCAGAGGTTGGTTTTAATGGTGGGTCCTCTCCTGCAACCCCAGAGCTGGACAGGAAGTCCTAGAGGATTGCTCTTCTTTCTCCATCTGGATCTGGGGGTCCTCCCAGAGTCCAGTCCTTCCCCTTTCAGGATCCTTCCATCTGGTCTCCCCTGGGAATCAACCCTTGAACCCGCTCACTGAGCCAGAGTGACTGGAAGGCTAGGGTAGGGCAGGAACCCCTCTGACAGCCAGGCTCTGAATATTTCTCTTCCCCATCACTCCTGCCCCTCTTCACCCACAGCAGCCCTCTCTTCCAAAGTCCAAAGAACCCTGGGGTCCTTGAGCCTCATCCTTTCCCTGAAGGTCCTGGGAAGAGGATGCTGTAAGAACAGCAGTGATGTCTTCTAGGAAGACTAACTCGGGGGTTCATGAAGGCGGTGCCCTGCTTGTTCTTACTCACCGGCCTCGCACTGGAGCTGAGAGCCCTTCCCAGGCCTCAGAGACACATACGCAGATCCCAGAAAGGCTGGCAGGACCCCCTGGGGGCCTTTGACCTTGGAGTTCCAGCCTCCCCGCCCACTCACACCCCTGGTTGAACCCCAAATGCAGGCAGCTACGGAGGAAGGGCAAGCAGACCTCTTTAACCAAGCCTGTATAAACAACAGCCAGCGCCTTCCCCTGACCCCGCCCGGGCCCCGCCCCTGAAACTCACACTCTTTCATCATGCCGATGTCCACACAGCGCTTGAGCCGGCAGGCCTGGCAGTGGCGGCGGTTGTCCTTGGTGATGCGGCAGTCTCCATTGAAGGGACAGGTGAACAGCGCCTTCCGTTTCATGCTCCGCCTGCCGAGAGAGCATAGACCCTCCGCTAGGTCACCCACCTCCCAGTCTCTCAGCCCAGCCTACTGGAAAGCCGCTAGCGGGAGAGGAGGGTGGGGGTGGGGGTGGGGGGCTGTGACCACGAGATCTACCTGCCTCCGCAGCGGTTCCTTCCATGTCTCCCGCTGAGGATGGGGGCCCAGCCCCGCCCTTGGCCCCTCTCAGTGGTCACTGCTGCCCAACCCTCGGACTTGCTGTGTTTGCAAAGGGGCCCTTCTCTTTCATTGCCTACTCTGTCCCCATCATTGCTTTTACTTACTTCACAGTACTCTACCCGCACCCACTTTCTTTTTTATTACACAGGAAATATACGAGTGAATTTATCTAGCAATTTTTTTTTTTAAATACTGAAATCTGCCGAGTAGCCCTCACTGCCTTTAGTGTCATCATGAGAGGCAAGGATGCTGGTCTCAGCTTTAAGTTTCCTAGAGTTCAGAGGCTGGTGACTGGAGCATTCCTGTTCCAGGGACAGAGAGTGCACAGGTGCATGGAGAAGGGAGAAAGGCCCAAATCATAGCTTCAGACATCCAGACAACCTGCCCAGAAAGAGAAGCCACCAGACAAGCAGGTGGGTGCCCTGATGTCTGGCCTTGGCTTTCCAAATGGCAGAGGAAATAAGAGTTCTGTAAGAGCAGAAAACTACCAAAGGGCTCTTAGCTAGGAAACCGGCACCCCTGGTATCCTATCCTATGTAAAACTCTGTGTGTGTGTGCACGCACGCATGTGTGTGTGCTCACACACGGGTTCATTTTCCTAATTCTGGCCTTCTCCCCTGCTGCCAGCACATGGGACTTTTATGAGACTGCATGAAGGACATCTCCTTAGAAGACTTCTCAGCTTCTGTGTCCTAGAGGTTCCTCTCTCTCTCTCTCCCCAGCCCCTGTAAAGGGAGGCCCCACTTTTTTGCCCCAGGACAGGTGACAGGATTTAGCTGGTGAAGGATGGGGGCAGAATAACTTTCTCTGTGAGCAGCAGAATCTTCCAAGGAGGAGATGCCTAAGCCTCGAAAGCAAAATAGGCTCAACCCTTTCCCTTTCCCGGAGATGAGCTACTGATAACGTCTTCTCCAATGTCCTACACTAGTTATGTTTTTGGTGAAAATGACTTACTGTTCACGTTTCCTAGCACACCTACAGGGTTTAGGACAAACACATTCATCTGCCGACATGGACAGATGGGGACCAAACCAACTTGACCCATGGGAGAGGCGAGAAGAAGCCAAAGGAACAGGTGGTCACAGGTAGATAGATTCAAAGAGCCTTGGGGGACCCAAGAGACATTCATGCACCCCCTCATTTTATGGAGGGGACCCTGGAGGTGAAGAGACCTACCAGTGAGGCAATTCAGCAAAAAGTGAAGTTTCCCAAGTTGGGACCTTAGGAATGTGAAGCCCAGCTTTTAGCTTCCTGGACTGAACATACTGTTTCATCCCCAGACACTCCAGGAACTCAGTGAAGCTCAGCCCAGGCAGCTGGCCCTTGAGTACAGCTCAAGGCAAAGGACACCTTTGGGAAGTAGCTGCTGTTGGTTTTGGACCTTGGCCGCCGGCACCCTCCCGTCACAACCCTCATTACCCGATGGGGCCACCAGCAGGCTGGGCTCTGCGGGGAGGTGGAGGAGTGCTGGATATGAAGGTGGTTTAGCCCCCGGTGCAGCCCCTGCAGTGACTCCCCAGGGAGAGACTGCACACCTATGGAAACGAGAAGCCTTTCTCCTCGGGGCTCAACACATTTACCGCAGCTTCCCAGAGAAACAGGATATGGAAGCACCTTGGTTGCCCTGAAATGAGATACTGTCATCACCGCAGGGCACGTCTGTGTGTGCCAGGGCATGGGGCGGGCTCCCCCTTTACTCCTGTCTCTTTTTCTCACCTGGTGGTGCTTGAGGCTCCACCTGTTACCGCAAATGCACAGGCCCCAGAATGCCCATAATTCTCTAAACCTATTCAAGCACCACAAGTTTCTAATTAGAGCAAACTAACTGCCTTTTTTTTTCTTCCCCTTTTACAACTAGAATTTTGCTGAGGGCTTAGCTGAGGGCCTGCTCCGTCCTCCTACCCACTGCCTTGTCTGGCTCAGAGGTCTCCTTGTTAATTCTCCAGGGCCACAGTCAACAAGAAAATCATACATCATGCCCTCCAGACACGTGAGCCCAGGCCTCTTCACCAGCCCTGTGCTGGGGGCTGAGAGCTTCCTGAGGTCCCCGGAGGGAGGGGGCCCCAGCGTCCTTCAGAGGCCCTCCTCTCCTTCCTCAGGCTCTATGGGGGCTGCCTTGGGCCCTCACCAGGCACCTCCCCCAACTGCAAATTTGCTTGGAAAGAGATTTGGAAACTTCACCATCTTTCTCTGATCTTTCCCGTGTTGTAAATCTGAAGCCAAATCCTTGGCTTCCACACACGGGCGAGTTGGAGATAGCCAATCAGCCCAACCTGGCCGGACAGCAGGAGTGGGCTCTACAGAGGCGGGGGGGGGGGGGAGTCCAAAGGATGTAGAGCTGGGCGAAAGAACATACTGGGGAAGACGGGGACCAGAGTTCTTGCTTTCAGCCTGACACTAGTAGTATGAAGCCCAAGAGTACTGAGAGAGAAAGAGGAGGAGGAAGAGGACCACGATGAGGACAAGGAGGGAGAGACAGAGAGAAAGGAGGAGGGGGAGCAGGAGGAAGGAGGGAGGGAAAGAGGGAGGGGGAGAGAAAGAGTCAGAGACAGAGAGGGAGGGAAGAAAGGAAGGAAAGGAGGAATGAAGGGAGGAAGGAAGAGAAAAAGGGAGGAAGGAAGGGAGAAAGATGTTAAAAATATTTAATGTTTAATAAATATTTAATAGTTAAAAATATTAAAAATCCTACAGGCCAGGCACATGATCTGACAGCAGAGCTCAGACCTGGGGTCAGAATGCAGCCTGTGGTTTTTATCCTTTGCCACACCTTGTCCCGAAGCCCACCAGCCTTGTAGTGTGTCTCCACATTGAGCAAAGCAGAAAGCAGCCTGCACACTTACGGAGCTCTAAGATGATTGTTATTAAAACATACAGTTACCAGCTCTTCCCTGGCTCCTCTACACAGAGCATCAGAGAACAGGCTGGAACAGTGGCTGGGGAGACGGAGGCTGCACATCACGGAGTGCGTCATGACATTCTGGCTTGTGGGGTCACCGTTCGGGGGTGGGAAGCTCCCTCACTCACCCCCACAGGCACATCCAGGCCCTTCCCAGAGCAGGGATTCTGGAGCTGGCCCTCCAGGTGAGTCCAATTCAGTGCGGCGGCTTCCCTGGGCTCCGAGTCCTTCCCCCTTCTCCCGCCTTCTCAGCGTGCTTCCACATGTGGCTGTCATCTAGCTTCTGCCCCCTGGCTCCATGCTTTGTCCTGAAGATGCACGCCCCACCTGGCCTTCCTCCCAAAGCTAATTGCCTGTGAGCTGGTTTGGTTTTGAGAAACAAGAGCCTTGGGTTTCCATGGGAGCCCATTTCCTCAGCAGCACTCTGAGCCTGGACCCTGTCATCTTCTGGATGGTTGGCAATTATACCCTAGCTCAGGAAGGGGGAGTAGGGGTGGTGCAACTGGGCTAAATATAGATGCAGTTTCTAGAAAGCCAGGGGTAAGAGAGGACATTGACCGGTTCTTGTGCCAGAGACCAATTCCTCAAAGCTTGGGAGACAAGCAGTTCACAAAAGCACCAAGCGCCTGGGGCCAGGGTCTCAGACCTGGGACACGAGGGTCTTTTTCCAGGAGGTGACCACTGCCAGCAGAGACACACCTTGTAAAACGCAAGCCTGAGGCCAAGTACTAGCTCCGGGCTCTGTCTCCACGGCAGCTCTAGGGTCACAGGGTTCCCAGAGCCTGGTCTGGAAACAGGAGCCTGATAGGGCTCCTGATATGAAAGGCCTGTGTGGTCTGACAGTGAGACGTACAGGGCACTGTTTGTGTGTGGCGACATCAAGGGGTTCTCAGCAGGTGGGTTAAAAAAAATCCACCTTTAAAGGAAAATGTGTTAACACTGGTAAAGAGCATAGGCCTCTTGTTTGGAGGAGAATTTGGAAACACAGGCATATGTTGAGATATCGTGAGTCTGGGTCCAGACCACCACAATAAAGCCAGTATCACAATAATGTGAGCCACACAGCTTTTGGGTTTCCCAGTGCATATAAAAATTATGTTTATACTACATTGTGATCTATTAAGTATACAATAGCATTACATCTATAAAAACAATGTATGCACCTTAATTTAAAAATACTTTATTGCTTAAAAAAACGCTAATTATCACCTGACAATGCAGGGTTGCCACCAACCTTCCGTTTGTAAAAAAACACAATATCTGCAAAGTGCAATAAAGCAAAGCACAATAAACGGAGGTCTGCCTGTCTCTATCAATATACGAAATGCACAGAGCCTTTATCACAGTAAAGGCATTTCCAGGAATTTATCCTGCCGGTAGACCAGTCCAGGGGCCCAAAGACACATGCACAAGGGTGTTTACTATAGGACTGTGTGGAGAAGCAGAGGACAGAAGCTAGGTGCCCGCCAATAGGGGACTGGCTCACAATGTCACAGGACATCCAGACAAATGGCGTGACTGTGAAAGGGGCAGCGGAAGAATGCTGAAATGGGGATAGGCTTGAAGGAATGTTCTTTGGCAGGAAAAAGTGAGATGTGGAGCGGTGTGAATACTAGACTCCCATGTGTGTGCAGCTGAGCACGTACACACACAAGCACACATCCACACTTCTCTATAAAGAACCTGGAAGTGAACACAACGATTTGGTAACAGCAGATTCTGGGGAGGAGTTAGGGACCTGAGACTCGGTCCTAAGAAGGAGAATTACTTTTTACTTTTATCCCCTTTTGAACTACATCTTTTTTTTTTTAAACCATACATGGACATTACTAACCCGACAAAACAACAACAACAACAACAACAACAACAACAACAACAACAAAATCCATCACCCTCTATAACTAAAAAAAAAAATTAAATGAAAAAAAGACTTAGATTGATCTATTTGGGTTTAAATTCTAATACACCACCTTGGGCAAGTTACTTAATCCCCCCATACCTCAGTTTCCACATCTATAAAATGGAAACCACAATATAGAAGGGGGTGTTATAAGGATTAAATAAAGGAAGCAGGACCCAGTACAAATAAAGGGAAGGGAGAGACACTGGCAGGCAGAGGCGGTGGGAGGGAGTGCTGAAGGGTGGCTGAAGAAAGGGTGTGTACCCATCCCAGTGAGAATGCGAGGCCCTGGAAGCAGACTCCACAGCTTTCACCTACTCTCTGCGTGTCTGGTGCAGGGCTCTGCAGACAGAGAGGCTCGAAACATATTGCTGCTTCATACATTGTTGCTCCTGATGGAAGATCCACCACCCTTGTGTGAGCTGCAGCGACCAATGTCCAATTTCTCTGAGCACCAACCAGGTCCTGCAAAGCCCTTGATAGATCTGAAGTTCTCTGGGGCCCCTGGACCAGCCCTTCCTTTCTCACACCTGATATTTAACCCCTGTTCAGGGACCTTTTATCAGAGCCTCTTGCTGACACATCATAGTTACACACACCCAGGTTCCATGATGGAGGAGAGAAAAGGACTGTCTGTTCTCAGAAACTAAGACACTACAAAGGGACAGTGACAATAAGAGCCTCTTACTGAGACCCTTCTTTGCCAGACTTTACATATTCTCCCTGACGCTCCCAACAATGTTTCAGAAGAGGTATTATCTCTGTTTCACAGGTGGTACAAAAAGGCAATGGAAAGTTAAAGAATTTGCTTTATGTCACACAGCTAAAAAATGTGAAAGCTGAGATTAGAATCAAGATCTGTTTGATTCCAAAGCCTCTGGTCTTCTTACATAATACGGTCCTCATTGTGAATCTACCATATCTCAATCCAAGCCAGAGCAGCAGTCAAAAGTATGTCCCCACAAGTCCAAGAGCATGAAGCAGGGGCAGCTTGAAGGACTCCTGTAGGACAAAGAAGCCACAGGGCTAGAGGCAGGACCTGAGCTGGGCATTTTGGAAGTGTGGGGTTCCCAGGGCGTGCTGAGAGGGAATTCATGCCAGGGAGCCCTGAGGAGAGTGCTGGGTTCTTAAAGAAATAAAACACTGACCAAAAAGAAATGCACCATCTTCTCCGTATCCGTATTCTTGACATCTCCAGTGCCAATATTTGGAGAGGAGGCAGTGGCTCTCCAAATATTCTGGCCTCTACCCAAGCATCTGAACATCACACTTGGCCAATCCGTGGATGACCCCCTCACTCTCTTCCATTCACGTCCTTGAGCAGCTGTGGAGGGAGGCCAGCTGCCAAGCTGACCTGGACAAAGTCCTCTCCAGCAACACCGACTTCTTGATGACTCATTCACTTGTGCCCACAGGATGCCCTGAGTGCCTGCTCCTCCCCTCCTCTCTATTTACTCTATTGCCTTTAAGCACTTTGAGTTACTGGACATCTGCCCCACTTCTCTGCTACCCTTCACATCATAGCCCCTGTAAATATCATTTGGGTGAACTTCCTGAAAGCCAGAAAACATTCCTCATGTTCCTGGATCCTCACCAGCCTGCACTCCGCAAGACCTGTAATTAACAAGATCCCTGAGAACCTCGGGGCTCGCAAACCAGAAAGCATTTCTCCACACTGTCTTTGTTAGCTTGGTGCTTGCTGCACACAGCCTCGTGGTGCCCTGATTAAGGAGGATCAACAGGGAGGAAGGAAACAAGATTCAGAGGCAAAGAGTGATCTCTTTCTCAGTCTTGCCTTCCAGGACCATACTCTATTGAACTTCACCATACTCCTCACTGTCTTCATCAAAAGGGCCCCTCTGATTTTCTTCTCTGTCCTTCACACATTTCCCTTTGTATCAGAGCCTGGGCAAAGCCATCTATGACCAGAGATTCATCCACATCCACAGATCATTACTATACACACACGCACACACACACACATATATATATACACATACACACTATATATATATACACACACACACTATATATATATATATATATATATATATATAGTAACATAGATACTCTATGCATATTTTCCTCCTATGGCTCTTGCTTATGCTCTGGTTGTTAACATTATTGCCAAAACATGTAACCATCCAGAAGCCTGCCCATGTCCACGTTTTATTCACACCGGAGAATGTCATCTTTCTCTGAGGCTGTCCGTGTATTCCAGAGAAGCAGGAAGCAGAAACAGCACGAAATAGCTTGCAGGAGGAACTGGCCAGCAGGTCTCTAATTCCTGACCATAGATCAGTACAACTGACCAACCCTCATAATCACACTTTAGTTTGGCTATGAGTCTTGGACCTGCTGGGATGACCACAACTAGCTTCTAGAGCAGTTGAGTTTGACTATCTTTGGAGTCAATCAAACACTAAATGGTCATACTGGTCCCTAGGGTTGAGAAAATAGCCAGTGACTCCAATGAAGTGATGCTCTTTCCTTGGGAGCTGCTGTTGCAGGATTGCGTGAGCTCCTAGAGCAAGGACTCGGGTGCACCTATCTTTGTGTCCCCGAGGACAAGGTGCCCACCCCAGAGAAGTACCCTCCACTGACAGAGGCCTTCCTTCCCAGGATCAGGATTTCACAGATACAAGTGACAATGAAATTCTCAAACAACTATTTGAACTAGACTGAAGTGGAAGAATACCAAAAAGAATTTGGATGAAGCAAATGAGACAGAGGGGGAGGGGGGAAAAGAAGAGGAGAAATTACATGTAGACAGTCTGTTCCTGTTATTTGCGGTAATTGCGTTCTATAAAGCCATCATGAACACTGAATCAGCGAAATACCAAACACTGCTCCTAAGGGAATATGGGCTGGGTTCCTGCAAGCCTCCAGTCGCAGCATTTTCACCAATCCATCAGTACATAACTTTGTTTCATGTGTGTTTTCTGTTTATAAAGACATCTCATTTAATACATATTGTTGACTCATTAAGATTGAACTCACAGCCAGTAGCACTATAGCCCATGTCTAAACAAAGCTTGTCCAACACAGGTCTTTTCTCTGTAAGGCACATTGCAGCTTTCTTGGGCTTAGGAACGCTTGACAGCATTTCAGCACCATGCTTGGGGGCCATTTTAAATAATGAAATCACCAACAAAAAGTACAAATGTGCAAAAAAAGGTGGCACTAAAAAGACTGCAAGAAGGATACATTTATAGTGTGAAAGCTGAGACAGGGAGCAGAACATCTTGCTCAGCCCCAGCGGGGAGCGTGTGCATCGGGAGACTTGAGCATTTCCCCACTCTGCACGTGTCCACAAATGACCACAGAAGCACTGCAGGCATTGATTTTGAGATTACAAGTAAATTTCAGCAGGTGGTCAAATTTGCAGATACGTGGATGGACCTAGAGAGTATCATACTAAGTGAAGTATGTCAGACAGAGAAAGACAAACATCACTTACACGTGGAATCTGAAAAAAAAAATGATCCAAATGAACTTATTTACAAAACCCAGAAACAGACTCACAGGCATAGAAAACAAACTTTTAGTTACTAAAGGGGAAGGAGGGAAGGATTATATTAGGAGTTTGGGATTAACACATACACACTATTATAAAAACAGATGAACAACAAGGACCTACTGTATAGCACAGGGAACTATATTCAATATCTTATAATAATCTATAATGGAAAAGAATCTGAAAAAGAATATATACGCGTATATAATCGAATCACTTTGCTGTACACCAGAAACTAACAAAACATCTTAAAACAACTATACTTCAATAAAAAAATTTACAGATACAGAATGTACAAATAATGAGGATCAATTGTGTATATATGTGTGTATGTGTGTGTGTGTGTGTGTGTGTGTGTGTGCTTATAAAACAAAATTCAAGCCAAGCAACAGAGATGGTGGCTCTTCAGAAATTACAGCATGGCTCAGTCATCAAGATGGAGACAGTAAAGATACAAGGTAGTTAGAGGACTGGGTAACCAGAGGGGCTGCCCATAGTGCTAGCCCTAGCAGGCAGGGGTTGTGGCCATCAGCCATCAGCGGACTCTAAGGGGTCTTGGAGAGAGGGGCTGAGGATGGGTCACAGCAGCACAACATGCCCACACACAACAAGCCAGACTGTGGGTCCGTGGATGTACACACCTGCCGTCCCTGTCCATTTTCCCATCTCCTATGCTCGGCCCTGGGCAAGAGGAAACTTGTCTTCCCTCCACCTGGATGCCTAATCCGGGCCTTTCCCAAGGAGTCACAGCCTGGTGGCGTGTCCGAGGGCAGCAAGCCCAGAAGCACAGGGGTTGAAGCCACTCTAATGAGGAACTGACCTCTCACATGTCAAAATTCAACAAGCAGCCACCTAGGAGTTCCATTTCCTAGAGCTGAACCCCAAGAGGTTGTGGTCTGGGAAGTAAGAGGATTTGGGGGTGGGGTCCACAAATTAACCAAACGACCCTGAGAGCTGTTAGAGACTTTCGGGTTGCAGACTGATGAGATATAACTTTTATTTGCATCTCCATGTCGCCAGCTCCTAGCCCAGTGCTCAAATCATAGATGCTCATTAAACTCTGGTGAGGGAGTGCATGAAAGAAAAAACAAAAGGAGGGTGGATGGCTGGAGAGATTTTTTTTTTATTAGGGCAGTGTTCCACTAAGGACATCAGTATTGACCCATCAGGCTCAAATATATATTTATTTTTGTTATGCTTTATGTTTTGCAAAGCACTTTTAAATACGTTATCTCATTAATTCTCAGATTAATTCTATATGCTAAAGGAGTCAAGTATTAATACACCAATGTGGCTTGTTTAATTTTTTAATTATTGTTATTTTTTAGTGGAGGTACTGGGAATTGAACCCAGGACCTTGTGCACGTTGAGCACGCACTCTACCACTGAGCTATTACCCTCCTGCTATGTGGTTACTTAAGGTAACTGAAACATAAAGAAGTTAAGAGATTTGAACAAAGACATACAATTAATTAACGGCATGGCCAGCACTACAGTGCACATGTTTCTGCTTGGTCTTATGAAGGGAAGCAGGCCCTGATGTGAGCACCTAGACTCCTTCTCCGTTTTCACTCTGAAGGCAGCTCCCACATCCCCAGGCCCTTGTAGCAAAGGGTCCAGGTGGCACTTGGGACACAAGGCCAGGGCCCAGGAAGGCCCACTCCACAGAAAGTGCCAGCTTCAGGCCAAGGGAATGAGAGACGTGGCAACAGGACCTGGAGCCAGCAATGCTGCCTGTCTGGTTCCCCTGGCTGGGGAGCAGCCTGTCGGGAAGCAGGGGGAGCAGGCAACTCCCGCCAAGCCAAACAGGCAATTAGCACCCACAGAAACCCTGTGGCACAGCGATTGCTCAAGGCAATGAAACTCCAGGCCTGTCCTTCCTGGGACAGAGGGCAGGTGAGTCGGGAGTCTGTGTTTATAGAGCCCAGGAGCCCTGAGCTGGAGGGGGTACCGCACAGGTCCCGAGGCCTCTGATTCACTCTGCCCTCAGAGCCAAAGGGCCCTTCAGCTCAGGAAGCCAGGCCAACCTCCACGTCCTTGTTCTGAACTTGATTCGCTCTTTCGTCTTTTTGAAGGCTAAAGCCCTGCCCTTAACTTTACTCACCTCCAGTCAAGACTATTTATACGTAAGCTGTTTTGGCTGCCTTCTTCCAGGCTCGCGCTCGCTCACTCGCTCGCTCACTCTCTTTGCCTTTCTCTCTCTCTTTGCCTTTCTTTCTCTCTTTGTCTTTCTCTCTCTCTCTCTCCAATATATGCCAAATGCTAACTTTTCATGGTTCCCAGTCCCATCCTGTAATTCATCACTGCCCCATCCCCCCTCCCTGGCCCTGGGTGGGAATAGCCTTTGTCTTGTCTTTCTAGTACTTTCCCCACACTGTTTGCACCGGTAATGCTGGACTCACATGAGAAGAGAAGAGGCTGCTTGTAGAGAAATTGGCCCTGGCCAAACAGGAATGCCTGGGCATTCTGGGGTATTTTGGGCTTGACTTTCCGACCTGGGACAGGTAAGCCGTGGGGGCAGATCTGGGCCCAGATGGAGTGTGGAGGTCTAATCAGGGATGCAGTTTCCCTTGCTGCAAGGAACGGTTTGATTTGGATGGGGTGGGGAAGGAGGGGCAAACTCTGAGGCCAAGTTCTTAGGCCTCTCCCCCCTTAGACAGGTCATGCCTGTCTCTTGAATTAGGAGCTGTGATCATTGACGGGCAGGTTTGCTCCAGAAGGATCAACACCTGGGTCAGTGCAGGAGGCAGCAGGTCAAAGGGTAATGGGAAGATGGGGATCTATATGCCACCTCAGGAAAGCAATTTCTGAGTGGGTCAGAGGACAAGATGGAGCTGAGGGGAGGGGAGGAAGAAGACAGGCTCCCTGAGACCCTGTTGCCCCCAGGAACTGTGAGAGCTAGCACGTTCCTGGACCTGGTAAGGAAGGAGGCACGGAAAACACAGGGTCTCTTCCTGGCAAATCTGGTTCCTCTCCTTCCCCTTGCCCTTGGGGAGGACTCACCTGAAGAAGCCTTTGCAGCCTTCGCAGGTCATAGCAGTTGAAATGGAAGCCGGTGGCTCGGTCTCCGCACACCCCGCAGATGCGGGGCACGTTCCGGTCAAAGTCGCCGGGGTCAGGTAAGGAAGTGCTGGCTGCCATCGCCTCCATCCCTGCAAGGCCATCAGGCAGTGATGGAGGCTGTGCCAGGGTGGCCTGGCATCCTTGTCACCCCCACCCCCTCCTGCCAGGAGCCTCAGTGAAGCCTGGCAGCTCCCCAGGGCCCAGGCCCGAGCATGATTTCCTTGGTGCCCTCCGTACCCCTGGTCACTCTGCTGACACTGTTGGCCACCAGCAGAAGCCAGGATCCCCAACCCAAGTCAGAGCAACCCTGAGGTCGCGAGGCGTTGCGGTGAAACCGCTCACAGCAGGGCCTGGAGTCAAAGTGCCCGAGGGCAGGGCCTGTATTCACCGCTGCCTACCTGCCGGGCTAATAGCCTCTGCACCCCACTGTCCTCCTCTGAAGAATGCATTTGACTTCACCAGGTGGTTTATTGGAATGAACATGCACCCCCCACTGGCCTCTGCTCCACCTCAGCAGCGGACCTGCGCAGGTCAGAGGCCCCTCTTGCCCAGTGCCCTCCTAGAGAGAAGGGGGCCCTCCGACAGGCTCGCTGGCAGAGGGAAACCCTCAGCTCCTCTTCTCTTGAAGGCGAGGGGAAGAGAAGAGACTGCAGGCTCAAATCAGACCTTGTCAGGCCGGGCCACCTTCTTGCAGCCCTACGGCTTAGGACGGACAAGCCTGTGCACCTGCTGTCCTGGTACCAAGGTCATGAAAGTCTTTCTCTTTCTCTTTCTCTTTTTTTTCCATGTAAATTCAACACATTGTTCTGAACGTCCTGCTGAGTAATGTGAGTCATACACAATGAACTAATTTTGTCTCCAGAGATGGCTTTTATAAATAGGCATTATCATCTAGAGATGGATTTCATACTTGAAGAAAGAGGGGCAAGAGACGGAGGGAACACAATTGCTTTGAGAAATCCTTCTTGGGAAGCAGCTGAAAAGTCTTCCTTAGGCAAATCAGGACCTCGGCTTCACCTGCTGCCTCTGATCCCAACCCCGCTGTCAGCTCCAAGCTGCCTCTGGGATCCCTCAGGCTTCCCTGAAATGGCTTCAGACTCTGCTGCCTCCCAGTTTTATCTGAGTCCTCACAAGGGTCAGTACAGGTATTTAAGTGGCCCCTCGGCCCCAGGGCAGGAGGATCCCTCAGGTCAGAAGAGAAACAAGAGAGAAAGCCAGTGGTAAGGGGACAACACCCTACCCCCATCCCACCCCAGGGTGCCGTGGCCTCCCACTAAGGGAGAAGCAGCTTCTGAGGGCCCAAGGTGGGTGTCGGGCTCCTTTCCAATGACTAGGCCCTGGATCTGAGCCGAGGTTTGGCATATCAAAGCCCAGGAGGGTCTTATTTCATTCCATCTTCACATCACCCCAGTGAGGCAAGAGCCGTGGTTGTCACTCTCTTTACAAACAAGGTCCAGAGAAGCCCAGACACTGCGGTTATCTCTAGCAACTATGATTACAAAATGCACAAAACAAATGCTTAATTAAAAAAAAAATCTCATCAAAAGCCTCAAGCCAAACAAAGGAATTGGGGCAGATAAGGACTGATATTTGTCAGGCCCGGAGGGGTAGAGGGACCCCTGATCACAGAGAGATGTAGTAGTAGGTCCCCTAACTTTCTCTGTCAGTTTTTCCTTTTCTGGGGACTTTTAAAGTAATAGTAATGACCCTGTTGTCCACACTGATCACAGCTAGGTTGATACTTGTTAAACTATAATATTTATACACATGCAGAGAGAGAGAGAGAAACACTTAACAAAAAAAGGACAAAGAAACGATGAACAGAAACCTTTGAGGGAGTGAGACTGAGGAGGGCATGCAGAGGCTTTATGTAGCAGGCATATTCTATTTCTTTGAGTGGTAGTTATATAGTATCTTATTCTTTTTATTATTATTAAAACACTGTTTTATGTTTTATATGCTTATCTGTATATATAAAACATTGCATAACTGTAAAACAATTAAAAATCAAAGAATGCCTGTGGTCTTTGTCAACATTGTCCCTGTAGCCCATATCAAGTCCAGACTGACTTCCGGAGAGTCACACACATCCAAGAAATGGGCTGGGATCCCGGAGGCCCAGTACAATTGTGAGGCAAGAGGAGAAACTGTCTAGGATGCTTGTGGCTTAACCCCAGGTCATCTGAGATGTTGCAACCCCCAGTCATCGTGATGTTGCTGCAGAGTCTGTGTCATCCAGCGACCAAACATCCGGTAGATTTGGTGGAAAAAAGAGAAATGAAATGTGGGGGTGTAGAGAACTCAGTCAAATCAGTACAAGTGTTCAGCATCATATGGGCTCATTGGAGATGTCATGGTGCAAGAGAGATGCAACAACAACAACACCACAGCATGACAGCTGGGCCTTCCTGCAGCACAGTGATGTCAGGAAGGCTCCTGGCCCTGGGGGTGGGGACTCAGGCACTGGGTTAGGCCAGACAGAAGGCCCACAGTAAAGAGGGCCATTGCAGGTGAGCTGAGGGACAACTCAGCCCTGCTTGGGGTTATGTGCTGCTACCAAGAAGCCAGAGCCCAGGACCAGAGTTCAGAGGCTGAGAAGAGGCCCAGGCATGCATCTGTGGCCTGACAGCTGGCAGTGCCGGGAACAACAAGCAGAGACTGGAGGGCAAGAGAGAGAAAGGAGATGGGAGCTGGATAGGAAATGGTCTGTGGCCAAGCTGGTGGGCCCCCTGGGGTCCTGGCCTGGAGGTCCACAAGCCCCTCTCCCTGAATCCCTCCCTCTGAGCCCCCATCCCCACCCAGTCCTGGATCCAGGCAGCTGCGGGCTGCTGCAGACCCTGCTGACCCAGGACCTACCCACATTTGCCAAGTGCAGGGGAGTATCTCTTCCTCCCTCTGCCCTCGGCTTTCCCAAGCACCACCCGCCACTGCCCTCATCCCTGGGAATCAGAAAGCCAGGAGGTTGGCTGATGAGGAAACACCCACCTGAAGGAGCTGGGGGGGCAGGGAAGTCGAGCCCAGGAGTGCCCTTCTGTGAGGTCTCACAGACACTTCCAGCCAAAAGGACTCTGAAATGAAAAAGGGGAAACATTTTATCTACAGCTCAGCACTGCCCTCACCTGCTAGAGCTCTAGAGAGCCCATCAGGCGGGGATGAGAGGCCCTTCCCAGGGACTTTAGTCCCCAGATGGAGGACTGATAACTTGACAGAAGTGATCTATCTGTTGGGGGCAGACGTGTCATGCATCACCAGCAGGGCGGAGGTGGGCAGGAGCTAACGGCCCTCCCTTGAGGCCGGGGTTAGCAAGAGCAGCAGCAAGGGGTGCGAGGTGGCATCCAGCATGTGGGCAAAAGGAAACAGCCTCCCTGCTGCAAAGGGTGTTGGGAGGGAGAAAGGGCTTCTTCTAAGGAAGCTCAACTGCTCCCATGGCCCCCACCCCAGACTAGGGATGCTTGGAGAAGCAGAGCCAGAGGGTGGCCTGGCAGCTGCTGAGGGCGTGAAAGGGGACTGGCATCTCGGGCCACTGCAGAGGAGCCTCAGGGAGCTGGGAATGGTGTGGGCTAGGATGGCAGCCCAGGGCTTGGCCTCTTGGGGTGGCTTCAAAGACAGGTGTCTGGGATCTCCTGTCTGTGGAGACCTGCTGTAGGCGGAGCAGGTGCTGCAGGGGTTAAATACAGCAACGCACTGCTTTCAAACAGGATGTTTTCTGCCACTTTTAGCTCTTCCCCAGACTACTCAACACCCCCGGCCTCGGTGAAGGCTGAAGGAGGGCTGACTTTAGGGCCCAGACTCTGTGTCTTAGTGGCATGATGGGTCACTAAGGTGGGGCTAGTGAAATTTCACCCTTCCCACTTCCACCCACACCCAGCCCTGCTTGTCCACCCAGACAGATACACACACACACACACACACAAATACGTTTTCTCCCTTCGCTGACACCAATCGGAGGCGGCTGGGGAGATAACAGACATGCAAGTCCCTGCCCCTGAGCCCTGGCAAAGGCCTTTAAGGCAAACCCCAACTGGGGAAGGCTCAGACCCCCAGCTTTTGTTTCTCTGCCTCCTAGTGGCCAGACTAGGCAGGGAAGGACAGAGCCCAAGAGGCAACGAAGACCTGAGCCCTGTCCTAGAACTGTCAGCCCACTGACCCATGTGCCACCCCCTCAGGCCCTGCCAGCCTCCTAGGAACATCTGAGGAAAGTACTGGAGGACCGTCCTGAGGGAACAGTCAGCTGGGCTGACCCACTCCCAAGGACTGTGGGTAGAGGAGGTGTAACTGCTGGGGACAGACATGTTGCCACTTGTCCCCAAGCCAGGCTCTCCTTGGCTCCCTCCCCCTGTACTGCTCAAGGTCCCCCAGCCAACCAGGCTCCTCTGAGTTCTACCTCGTGGCCTTAGCAATTCCCCAGACTCCCTGCTGGCTCGTCAGGAAGGCTGAGGTGAGGGGCAAGTGGGCACAGAAGGGATCACTGCTTTACTGCCCTCAACCCCTAAGACATTCAGACATCAGACCTGAGGTCCAGGGAGACCACAAGCCCTGACCTTGAGAAGGAAATATATGAGCATTAACCAAGTGCTAGCCCAGTAACCGGCCCACAGGTGACCCCCCCAACACTGCAGTGAGGGGAGGAGCAGTCCCCTTGTTACAGATGGCAAAACCAAACTCCAGGGCACTTTGAGTGACTTGCCTAAGGTCCCCTGGTGGTGCCAAGAGCCACACGGGGATAGGCTGCCTGCAATACCTCCCCTTGCCGCGGTGATCACCAGTACGGACACTGACACTCCCCCCCGGCCCTGCTCCAGGCTCTTCCGGTACTCACTCATTTCATCCTCACAACAACCTCGAGGGCAGGTACTATTATCTCTATTTTAGGTCTGGGGAAACTGAGGCACAGAGAAGGTGACTGTCTTTGGGGCCCAGATTTGAGTGGAGGCAGCTTAGCCCCGAGTCTCTGCTCTGCCACATTTCTTAAGGTCTCAGTCATTCCCCACCCCAAGCCCCAGACGCCTTTCACTTCCACTAAGTCAGGGAGGGACAAGGAGGGCAATTCCTGGGTCATAATGGAAGAATGTCGTAGCACTTTTCCTCCCAGGGCTCCCCAAATCAGCCTGGATCCCCTCTTCTGCCAGCCAGCCCCTCTTATCTGGGGAAACCCCACTCAGCAGATGGGCCTCTCCACCCCATGCAACTTTGCATTACTGGAGGACCCTTTGAGGAGAGATTGTCCTAGATTTAGCCTATAGGTCCAAGTGCATGGAAAGTGGGGCAAAGACACAGGGTGAAAAAAAGACAAGCGGAAAAAAAACCCAGTTTAAAAGGACCCCCCCCCTTTGCCACGTCATACAATCCCCCACCCCCAAGTCATGCTCTGAGTGTAAGAACACCCCTCTGCTTTTGCTGGGGCTGTCCCTCACGCCACCTGCTCCCACCCCTGCTTTAGAAATCCAGGAAGCCCTAGCATGGAGGCTCGGAGAAGCAGGGGGGGGGGGGGAGCTCAGCTCTGCAGAAAGCCCCTGGCTTCCATTCCTCCCAGGTCTGCATCCCACACCCGAACCCCCGCCTGAGACTGACCCTGGGCCTGACCTTGCCTTCGCAAGAAATGAGGAGATAATGTGTTTCCTTCCAGTCATCGAAGCCACAACCACTGCCTCTCCCACATGTCTGCCCATCAGCTCACACAACAGGCACCCCATCTCCCAGCAGCTTCTGCGGAATGGGCATCCCCAGTCAGAGTCCCACCTAAGACAGTCTCGTGGGGTGGGGGCTGCAGGGTGTCCCAGGCAGAGCGCTGGCAAGACGAGAATCGAAGGGCTGCTGGGCTCAGTTTAACTCCCCCGCATTCCCTGGACCCTCCTTGGAGTCCGGAGGGCGGTAAGCTGCGACTCTGGGAGGACCAAGTGGTGGACAGAGGTCTGACTTCTCAGGTCTTTTCTAGCTCTGGAGGTATGCAACTCCATGGCCATGATGATAAGGCCTTAAGACCATTCAGGAAGTGAGTTTCCCACACTGCGCTTTGTCTCAGACCCCCCAGCAGTAACAGGTGAGGCCCACCCACCCTCAGGCGCTAAGGAGCAGGACAGGCATGAGGGATGTGGCCCCTCTGGGTCCCGTGGGGACTGGGAGCCCAGGAGAGGGGCCTCCCTCGGCAGGGTTGGGGCAGGAGTGATCAAAAAAGGCTTTCTAATTCTTTTTTTTTTTTTCCTTTTGTTGTTGTTGTTGCTTTTGGTGGGGGAGGGACGGTGATTAGGTATGTATGTATGTATGTATGTATGTATGTATTATGGAGGGACTGGGGATTGAACCCAGGACCTTGTACATGCTAAGCATGCAATCTACCACTGAGCTATATCCTCCCGCCTAATTCTTGATATTAGCTCAAAGCTTCCCCTCCTCCTAGAAAGAAACGGAAAGCTAGTGGTTCCCAGCAGAGGGGAAGAAAATTCTTCTTCTTACTAAAATTGACGCACACAGAGTCACCCACACGTTGGGCTCTCTCCGGAGCACACCAGCCATAGCTGCATCTGCGCTTACACGTGCACGCCCTTTTCTTGCTGTTTTCATTGCATCATCCTTGCAACCCTGCCCACGGAGTGCTGTACGCAGAGTGACCTACCCTACTTTTTACTTGCTGTGTCTTTGTTCTAGTATAAGGCAGGCACAGCGGTATCACGGCCAGCTGAGGTAGCCCCTTTCTTCCTTCTCCATCGTCTCCAATATAGACCCATATTCTTTTTCCAGAACAGTCTCAGCATTACCTCCCAGAAGAATATGAGGGAGAATAGAGTGAAAATGAGGGCAAGGGGAGAGGGCAAGGGGAGAGGGCAAAGGGAGAGGGAAGTGTACTAAACAATTAGAAATTATTCTCACTCTTTCATTCCCCCTGCCCCCGGCTCCCCAGTTCCTCCACATACATGCATATTTTAAATAGGGGTGAGAATGTTTTGAAAGTGTGTTTTGCAGACAACAATGTCCCATATAAAACCCACTGGAGACCAGTCATCTCAGAATATCTCAGGATTAGAAGGAAACTTAACTCCACTTAGTCCAACCATCTTAAATTCCTTCGATAATATTCTAGCCAGTTTTTTAGCCTGTACATCTCTTCTGATGGAGAACTATCTCCCATGGCAGTCCACCCTCTTTGGATGGCTCTATGCTTAGAAAGTTCTTCATTATGCACAGATGAAATAGCCCCGTGGTTTTTAATCACTGGCCCTAGACTAGCTCCCTGCAGCTGTCTACAGTGAACCTACACTGAACCTACTGGGCCCTTCCCACAGGGTCTCTGGAGGAAGGGTTGGCAGGTTCACCACATGGTGCCACCATGCACATTAGTAAAAGAGCCCCATTCCTCATCTGCTGTGAAATTGTTATGAAAAAATAGAAAAATCTACAGTTTATGACGTCTGTGAGGTTGCAGGGGAGAAGCAGAGGGAAGCTAGCCTGATTCCATTTAATTTTGATGTAGATGTCATCAACGTCTCAGGTAGGATCCTGAGCCCCACGAGGGCATGAGTAAGGTGATGAGTGCAGATGGCGTCTGCCTCCTTGGCCTTCACCTGGAAGGAACAGTTTCCAGCCCAAGAAAAGGGCGCTGTGGAAATGTAAGTAGCTGCATCGGCTCTGCCACACCTGTCTGCCATCTCTGTCCTCCACTCAGTTGTTCCCAGGGGAGGCCAGCCCCCAGCACCACAGCTCTAGGAACATGCATGAGGCGGATGAAACTATTTCATGACTAAAGGACAGGAAATTAAGTGGCTGATGACCCAGCAGTTGCAGGAATAAGTTGACCGTTAAAGGAGCTTCATAACTAATGCTTCGGGGAATATACTTCACCTTTGAGAAGCTGGTAGAGGTCATGGCAGTCCACTGGCATCGCAAACAGGGTCAAATGTTAGTAGGTCACTCCATAGAAACCACGCTACCAGCTCCCACTCCACCAGCCATTCATCAAGACTCTTTCGTAGTGGGTTGTCCTGTCACTCTTGGGAGCACTGGCAGCTTCTTGGAGCTGAGCAGAACCCAGAGGCAGGAGTTCACGGGGCCCCGGCAGTGGGGCAGGAGACACACAGCTTACTTAGATACATTTCCACTTCTTATCAATGACAATTATTCCTGCAAGCTGCTTTTTTTTCCAGTGGAAACTCAGCCCTCAGCTTTGTCAACAAGATTTCTGAGTTGATTACTGCTCTCCAGGTAACAGGCAGGCCATGCCCTGTCACTGCCGGAAAGCGTGGGCAGCGACAGTGGCCGGTGAAGCACAGGGAAGAGGCCCGTTCATCAATTACAGCCCAGTCTCTCTGGTTTTACAGCTGAAGAAACTGAGACCACCGGAGGGGAAGTGACTTGCCAAGGCCACACGGCGAAGGAGAGTGCTTCTCTGTCTCCACCCTGGCCAGGTCCCAAGACCTCTCATCACCCACCCGAGCAGCTTCCCAGGGGCACAGTGACGTGGGAGAGCAAAGGGTCACAGAAGGGAGCACGGATTTCATTCTTCAGAGGAGGAGAATTGCGGGGGAGCCACGGGGAAGGTCCTGATGTAGACTGCAGTGGGACCACCCATCAATGACTGCATCCTTACAAGCAATTCAGAAAAACAGAGTGGGGTGAGGGTACCTACTCGCTCCTGCCTGACCAACTCTAGCTCCTGTGTCCTGAAGAAATGGGTGAGGACTCAAGACCATCCAGAAATATTTTAGAGGGAAGCCGGACACCTGGCCTGCTCTCCCCCTCCTCTAGGTGGCTTTCCTGGGACACTAGGGTGGGAGTACTTCCCTTGGGTACCTGGGCCAGGTGGAAGCTGGTGGGACAAGAAGGCTCTTTGTCCAGTGGCTTGGAGACCACGGAATAGACACTGAGGCAGCCCAAAAGGAGAGCACCAAAAATACAGGGAGAGCGGGTCTAGCCCTACTCTGGTGGACACGCAAACCCCTCGTGTTGCTGATGCAACTGATGGCTAAATGCGATTTTCAAAACAAAACAAAACAAAACAAAACAAAACAAAACAAAACAAAACCAATCATGGCCCCACGACAACAGGAGAGAGCTGCTTCTTTCTCCTAAGCCCAGTTTTTGGTACCTCGTGGCCTCAGCCCAGCCTAAGCGTCTTTCTTCCTGCTGGCCCCCCAGCCCAAGTTCACGTAGGCCCAAGTTCACCCCTGCTCAGGCAGACGGTTTTGAGGTCCATCTTCCACCCCCCACCTCTCACCCTAGCCAGCCTTCTTTTCCTCGTTTTTCCTCTGGGATTAATGTGATCTTTGTGTCACTCAGACTTTTCCTGCATGTGGGAAAGGCTGTACCCAAGCCCCAGGTCCTGTCAGCCTTGAGCAAGAAATTTGGGGTCCTTGGCATCAGACCCCTTGCTCACTTCCACAACCACCTTGGTCAGCCTAATGCCCTTGGCTACCTGACTACTGTCCAGCTTCCCCCAAAGTTCATCCCCGTGTCCTCATCTACAAGCAGGGACATGATAGTGCCTGGGTCACAGGGCTGTTGTGGGAACCAAGATCTCTACAAAGAACTCAGCATGGCACCTGCCACACCGTAGCTTTATACATTAGCTCTCATTATTAGAACAGCTTCTGCTGTTAGTACAATCACCGGAGAGTTCAGGGCCCAGAGAGGTGCCATGGAGGGCAGGCAGCCTGCTCTCGGTCCCAAAGGCTCCACTCCAAACCAACATTGCCCCGAAAGCCCCATCTCTGCTGACCTGGGGAAAACTGACCCCCCTCAACTGGCTGTGGCTCCCCAAAATCTGGCTGCTCGAGGTGGGAAGAAATGAATTGTTCTAATCTCTTCCCAACAAGCAGAGAAGCTGAGCTACACATCTGGACTTTCCCTCCACGATGAAGATGCGGCCGTGGCTCCCAAGGTGTACTGATGACTAACCGCTTCTGCCCACCCCCATCCCCTCTCCTTTCACTCTCTCACCTCGTGCGTCTCTCGCCTATCTCCTCTGTCACCCACGGCTTATCATGCATCTGTTCTCCCCATCGTGGGACCTGAAACTCAGCAGCCCCGTGATGCCCTCTGTCTGTCCACAGAGCAGCGGCACTTCCTCACCCTACGCCCACCCACCACTGCGGGCAGCAGAGGACACAGTGCCGGGAAAGGCCGGCAAAGGCCGCGAGGCTGGTGCCGGGAGGTGGCAGGGAGGGCAGCAGCAGGGCGGCCCCTAACCTAGACACTGGGCTGGCCTGCTCAGTGGGCCTGGAATCCTGGATGCCCCCTGCTCTTGGCAGCCCTGGAAAGCCATTCATTTATCCCAGGATAGATCATGAGGCCCATGTCAGAATCCATGAGGGACCCCAGGGTCCTCTGAGATGGGCGGAGCTGGGATAACGTTCTACCAGGCAGCTCCAGTCCCATAAGGAGCCCATTTACCCAAAGGCATCCTCTCTCTCTTCTGTGTTGTTAGTCTTGAATACCAGGAATTTCAAAATATTACAATGGTATTTTGAAACAGAAGACTTTCACACTTTATTCAGATTTCCAGTCCAACCTGAATCAACTTTGAGTGTCGTGAAGGAAGGAGAAATGGGCCTCCTTCCCCATGGCTCCCTGAGCAAGGGCCCCCCAGGTCAGCAAGGCCGCAGGCCTCTTCGGCAGTGCTGGTGCACACCCCTCTCCTCCCGTGGCTGGGGGTGCTTCACCCCAGGAATGGTGCCACCAGTAACTGAGCTGGAAGGAAGAGGTAGAGGAGAGAATTCTGGAAAATTCAGCCCAGTGGAACAGGAAAACCTATGTTTGGTGAGAGAAAAGTTCAACAAGGGCAGTTGTGAACAATTCAGCTGCACATCACCAGTCAATCCTCATTTAACACATCCATCTGCCCAGGGTGGCCAGATCTGGTTGCTGGGCACAGGGACGGCTGAGTTAGCACACAGCTGAGTGGTCCCCAAACCTGCCTCCACCAGCTTGCTTGGCTCACTCCCCTCTCCCAGTCAATAAGGTCATTTCCCGGTTGCCAGGAATCCCTCTGAGAGCATCAGACACACACACACACACACACACACACACACACACACACACACACACGATGGTCACAAACAGCTTGCACCATGGACACGTGTGGGAAGTCCCCTGCACGGGTGGGTAACTGCCAGTCCATACTCTGAGTCCAGATGTCCATGCACTCTGTTGGCCAATGTGACCCAAGCTCAGCCTCCCCCGTAGAGCTATCATTGAAGATAACCCTCTTGTTTCCATACTTTGGGCCAAACCATTGGAGGAGTCTTCCCTGGGGCCACAGAGTGGTAGGAAATAGTGGCCTTTGTCTTCCCCACGAACACCCTCCAAACTAAAACACCCCTCTCCCAGCCCTGCCCGTTAGCCATCTTCCTCTTCCTTGTTTTTCCTTTGGTTCTCAGAGGCAAAGATGGAACAGATTTGGTGCACAGAGCAGCATTCAGTGCTGCCTCAGTGCACCAGAGGAATGAAACCGAAGTCTCCAGACCAACAGCCTCTTTCCCTCCCAGCGGTTAGCTGTTTGCACCCTTGGAGCTGCCCACCTGGGCCTCTGCACCAGGTAACAGAATTTCACTCCCTACACTCAACACACCTTCAGGCAGAGGCAAATGTCCCTGGAGAAGGAATCTGATGGATCAGCTCAGAGCTTGCATTGAATGAAAGGAGCTGTGAGGGAAACTCAGTTGGCTGGGCAGGCTCCTCACGGTCAGCTGGAGTGGCCACTAGTCAGGCGGCCCAATGAGTGGCATTCTAAGGAAGGAGGCCAGCACTTGTGGTCATCACGGCCCTGGGGAAGAGAAGGCGTCCCTCCACCTACCACTTCCCCTTTGCTCCCATACCCCTCACTCTTCCCAGAACTGCCCCCGGCCTGAAAAATAACTCTGCAGCCAGGCTCTTCATCAGCCAGGATTGAAGTTTAACAGAGACAAAAATAATTCTCCAGAGTGAGCTATTTTCTGCCCAACTTTGGAAACAATAGCTCAGGGAGACAGGCAGCAGGGGTAGGCATGGAGAGGAGGCTGGCGGCGGGCCACCCATTGGTTTAGGGCCTTCCTCATGCCCTCGCCACACTCCCCCTGGGGCACCGTTTCCAGGGAGGTGGAGACCTTAGTCAGGGGTTCGGGACTCACCCACCCCCACCTGTGGACATCAGGTGACGAGTGAGGGAGACAGGTGACGGGAGGCCTGGGGGAGCCAGGGGCTCCTTGCATACCAGGCTTCAATCCCTCATGGCTACCGCTCTCTTGCGGAGTGGAAGGAAAAGAATTAAACACCGCTACTTCACCAAGTCTCAAAAAAGGGACGCTACACCCATTTGCCTGTCTCACAGGATTGTTGCATCAGCTAAGATAAGATTTTAAAAGTGTGTTATAAAAATTGTTATGCTCCGTAACAATGTTAGTTATTAGTTTACTATTATTCTTCCAGATATTTCTCAGATATTTAAGAGGGGGAGGAGGACAACATTCAGGTATTAAAGTGAAAAAGTAGAAGGCTGTCATGAGAAAATATTTTGAAGTATTACATGGAGCACGAGCCCTCTCTCCAGTGCCATGAGGTCCTCATAGCCTGGGAGAGCCCACAGTGCAAAGAGTTTCATATCTGGCTTGATAAGCATCATTCATTCTGAATGGAGCCCAATCCAAAAATGCCACTTTTTTTTTTTTTTTTTGCTTAGAGACCCTTTCTTTGACTATTAATTTCCTTTTGATTTCTCTCCACAGAACTTTCCTTCTAATGTCTATGGAAAAATATCTGACTGGGAAGACAGAGTAGGGGAAGAAGAAGGGCGGAGGAAGGATGGTGGGAGGGAAAGCGGGAGGGAGAGGGTTAAGAGGAAAAGGGAGGATTCATTCTTGGACCATCACCAGATGGAAAGATTTCATTAGAACTCTCCAAAAGAAGCACTCCACATTATAAAGGATTATCACGCTCCGGGAGGGGTACCCTTGAAGAGCGATCATTCATGCCTTTGATGAGGAATTCTGTATAAACTAGGGCTTTCCTGGCCCCACTGGAGGCAACAGTCATCGGTTAAAGAAACTACCAGAGGACACATGGGAGGCCTGCAGGCTAAACTGGACCACAGATGAGTTCTGTTTGTGACTCCCACCCCTCCTCTGCCCCACCATCACCACCAAGGATTATACATTTTTAAATTAGTTGTCACTGCTTTTAAAAAAAAAGAGATTTCACTTTTGAAAAAAAATCTGGATGCCCAGCTCTCTACAAAAAATACTGGATAATCTGGCTACACTGTGCTGTTGTTCCTGTGGCCAGCTTGCTGGCCTGAGGCGGGGATGCCGCTCCCCCCAAGCTTGTGCCCTCCGGTCCAACCCACCAGGGTCTGCACTCACTGTTACCCTCCAGCCCTTGTCCTCGGAACCAGCCTCAGTGACAGTGGAGCTCAGTGGTCAGGGGGACAGTTAAGAGAAGAGACTCTGAGGGGAAGGGTATAGCTCAGTGGTCGAATGCATGCTTAGCATGTGCAAGGTCCTGGGTTCAATCCCCTGTACCTCCAAAAAAGTAATAAAATAAATAAACTTAATTACCCCCCTTCCCCACCAAAAGAGTATCTCATTCATCTGGGAGGATTAAACGAGATAATGCATGTAAAATGCTCAGTACAGCGCCCGACACACAGTCCCCGCTCAGTAAGTGTTAGTGCTTGTTATTTGCACAATTGGTTCAATAACTCGGAGAATTCATCTGAGTTGCAGCCCAGCTTTTAAAGGATGTTTTAGTCATACGAAGCAATTGCCCTTCAACACCTTTCTAGCTTAGGGGACCTGGTCTACCTACCAACATATTTCCAACCAGTAGACATCTCTTGAGTGTATCTGTGATGAGTTAGGTGTTGTGTGGTGTGGTGACACCTCAGAGATGAAAGTCACACCTGTTCTCAAGGGCACACACCACAGCAGGGGAAATGAACAATTGAACAGTCACGGCTCTGTCGGTAGAGCTGAGCATAAAGCTCTCCCCTCCCAGCCCCGCCCAACCACTGGGGAGCTTGGCATTCAAGGAGGAACCAGGGTGCGTCTGACTCTCCTTCTTGTCTCCAAGTATTTCCAGAGCCACACTAAGAGACACTGCAGGGAATTAACATGCACGAGGAATATTTCTCGGGCTGCATACCAGAGTGCTCCCACTGCACCCAGGTTAACATAATTCCATTTCAACAAAGCCATTCAGATCTTAGATGGTGTTCATTATAATGGAATTTAACCTGAGGCAGCCCATCCCCCACGTCTTAACATCATGGCAACCGAGAAGTTGGCAGCGCTTGCCATATAGGCTGGGCAGAAGTAACTTCCCGCCTCTGGCAGAAGTCCGGAAATTCAGAGCCTTTTGGAACAAAGAACTCTGCCCCGAAGGTGTTTTCCAGCATCATCCCGGCCAGCCTGGAACTGTCCCATTCACTCTCCACTGGCACCACCTGCAGCCTCTTTTCCAGCCCTCCTCAGACAGAACGGGGAGGGGAGAAGACCGGGCTGAGCGACAGGGACACTGTGTGGGAAAGGTAGTGAGTAGGTGCAGAAGGACCATACATTTGGTCTTTGAAAGACCTGAATTTAAGTTCTGGCTCTGACTTGGGAGCTCGATGGCTTTGGGGAAGAAATTTAGCCTTTTAACTTCTTTGAACTTCAGTTTCTTTCCTCTTCTGTAATGAGGGGATAATAATATTTCCTACTTCATAGGATTATTGAGAAGCATATAGGAGAAGACGTATGAATAACATTTAACTCAGTGCCTGGAATGTATTAAGTGACAATAACCAGTTGGTTTATTATGACTGTCAGCTATTATATGATATGTTAGCCCCAGAAGGGTCAAAGGTTGGTATACAGAGACACGGGGGTAGAGTTGGGGGTTGGGGGAAACTGAAGGATAGGTGGGGCCCTGCTGCTGAGCCCAGCATGGGCCTGGTGGCCAAGAGAGGCTCCAGGCAGAGGCGCTCACCTACCCTCGGAGCTGACAGGCACAGACTAGATGGGTAATTACAGGATTGTGGGCTGGGGTGGCCCATGCAACTGCCCAGCCAGCCACATTCTTTTGTCCCGTGGGTGGCTGGGTGAGTGGGCAGCTGGCTGTTTATGTGGCTGTTTATGTGGCCAGGGCTCTGAGTACATCAAACACCTTTTAAATCAGCACCCCCAGGCAGAATGTTCAACCCTGGGAAGGGGAGGGGACTCTCTGTGGGACATTCTGCTCCTTTCCACCCAGCACCCACTGTTCTCTTCACTTCACCTTCCAACCACCCTCTGCTTCTTCAGTCAAACAAGTCAGAGGGTCAAAGATCAAGGACAGACTTGGAACAGCTGGACAGTGGAGACAATTAACTTCAGTTCAACTCACCTGGAGCCTTTAAACGATCAAGATGCCCCGGACAGAAGTAAATCCCATCACTCTTCCCAGCCCTATGTGCTTCCATTAGCTAGCACACACATGACTCTGATACTTCCACGTCTTGTTCTTGAAATTAATGCTCAGGGAAAATATACCTTCCTCCCAACCCACTTGGAAAAAATGCAATTCCATAAGATATGAATTGAGTGCCTGTTACATGCTCAGCCCTGACATCAGCCTCTTGGTTGAACTGGACAGAACGCCAAGTGTTGGGGAGGATGGGATTCCCTCACCCACTATTGGTGGAAGCCCAAGGACGAAGGGTTTCAACTGCACCCGAGGACCCTACCCAGGGCTCTCAGAGTCAGGCTGTGGCATTTATGGGGCCATCGGGGCACAACACATCAGACAGGCACACGCAGAGCCAGACACCAGGTTCTTCGGTTCTTACAGTTGAAAGAGACTTTAGAATCTCATCTAGTACAACTTTTTCATTCTAGAAATGAAGTCTACACCAAGTGTTGAAAAGGACGGGGAAGAATGGGAACTTTTACCCAATTGTAGGCGTGTTTTTGGTACAACCACTGTGGAAAACAGTTTGGCATTGTAGGGTAATGCCAAACATGGAATTCCAAGTGACCCAAGACTTCCATTCCTAGGGATGTACCCCAGAGAAATGCCCACACACCCCCCAGGAGATCAGCACAACATCTTCCTAGCAGTATTATCACAACAGCCCCAAACTGGAAACAGCGCAAATGTTCATCAACATGAGGAAGGATGTACCAACGGTGGCATATTCTTATGGACTACGACACTGCAGTGAAAACGAATCAACTCCAGCTGTGTGCTTCAACACAGATGAAGCTCAGAAATATGATGCTGAGTGAAAAAAGTGCATCAAAGGGAACATGCTTGTATGTAAACTAAGACACATAAAACTAAATCATATATTGTTTTGTAAAACATACAGAGATGATAACTTACCCCCAAAAAGCAAGGAAATTAGTTCTAAAATTCATAATATTCCTTACAGTGAGGTGGAGAGTGAGGAGGGAGATGCAAATAGGAAGAGGAAAGGGGGCTTTTAAGGTTCTGTAAATGTTCCACTCCGAACTTAGGTGGAGGGTACAGGATTTTATATTATTGTATACTCTTCTGTGTATGATCAATTTCACAGTATAAAAAGTAAACAAAAAGGATTTAAGAATCTGAGTCCTAGAGAAGCCAAGCAACTTTTCTGAGCTCATCAGCTAACAAAGGACCGAAAAAGAAACCAACTTACTGAGTCTGAGTTTAGCTGGGCACCAAGAGAGCCATTCCTAGATTCTAAAGGGACCTCTCACAATGATGAGTTTCTGGTCTAAGAGATTTGAAAACAATTGCAAGAGGTTTTGTTTTGTTTTGTTTTGTTTTGTTTTTTCACCATTAAATTCCCAGTGTCTTGAATAGATCCTGGCACACAGTAGGTCCTCAGCACACATCTACCCAATGACTGTCTGCACGCATTTTCCAGTGCCTACTTCGTGCCTGGCGCTTGACTTGTATCATCCCTAATCCTCACACAACTCTGCAAGGGAGTGATTCTTATCCCAGTTTATGGATTAGGAAACTGAGATTCAAAGAGATTAAGAAACACGTCCAAGGTCACGAACCAGAAAGTGTCAGAGCCAGGATCTGAACCCAAGTGTGTCTCACTCAACCCCCGGTGTTTCTCTCATTCCACCAGGCTGCTTGCCCAGCTTCTAATGGCAGTACCTACAATTTCAGTCGTATACCAAGGCACCTGGGGAACCGTAGCCCAGGGGTAGCTGAGCACTTTCTCCTCCTTCTACCTCTGTCTCCAGGCACCCGGCCCAGCACCAGCAAGCTGTGGAGAGCTGTGAACATGGGATAACTTCACGGTCTAGGGCAGATTGCTGCAGCTCTTGAAACCTTGGTTTCCCACCTCCATGCTGGAGAGAATGATAGTGACCTACTGCAAAGAGAAGCTGGGAAAATTAAAGGAGACAAGTGGTCCGCACAGAGCCTGGCCGAGGCTGCCAGATGAGGCTGGGACCACTTCTCCTTTCAGGTAGGTGAGTTCAGGAGTGTTTCTTAAGGGGTAGCCAGGAAGGGAAAAGGTAAGCAAGGTGAGAATAGCGCCCAGTCAGCCAATGGGACCCGACCTGTTCTTCCTTGGTGCACGTAGCACATAGAAGGTCATCAATAAAGCGGGTTATTTGAATTGAAAGAGTGATGCCTATTTGCCACCCAGGTCATCCAAGCCTTACTTGATCCCTGCCATCTCTCTGCACAGAGCTCCCTCTCTCGAGTTCTTGTCTGATGTCTTTACCTGAGTAAGGTACCCAAAACTGCCGGAGGGGCCCCGAGGCCTCTCCTTCTGAGAGGTCACTGTCCCCAGAGTAACCCTTGGACAAACTGAACTTGCTCCCAGGACAGCTTGTTCAAACTGGTTAGCAAATCTAAGCCTGCTGCTGGGGAACATTTATGCAGACCCTGATTATGTGCGAGGCAGGCCCTGAGTGCCTGTGTCCAGAGGCCAGAGGTGGCACGGTGCCCAGAAGTTCAGACAGACCCAGCGTGGGTCCTGACTCTCCCACTCACCAGCCGTGCCACCCTGGCACATCGCTCGACCTCACTGAGCCTCAGTTTCCCATTTGTAAAAGGAACGTGGAGGTGGTTCCTACCTCGCAGGCTGTGGCATGTCCTGGGAGGCCGTGCACGCGGTTCATGGGGCACAGTGCCTGGTACCACTGAGCGAGTGCTCAGTGAGTAGCTGTTCCTGGAGCTACAACTCCAGTGCCAACAGGTGGCACACATTGGATGTGTCACCAGCAGAGCCTTGGGCCTCGTGGGTGCCCCACAGTGCCTGGAATGTCACACCTTGCCTAATCCCTGAAAGCTTAAACCTGTTGTCAGAAGGCCAGTGAGAGGCAGCAGCGCCCCAGGAACTGGCTGCTGGGTCCTGCCCAAACTCCAGGTTCTCGCTGGTGCAGCAGCCCACACCCTGCTCAGGACCAGGACTGTCCCCTGCTCAGAATGGGGACTTTGTGTGGCATCTGGTTCTGGGAACACTGCTTGGTCTATTCCTTGGTATGGGACCTGCCAAGCAGGTTTGCAAAAGCATGACACACACTCAGACTCCCCGAATGTCTGCTGTTTCTGCCCCTGGCTCCTGCCGTCTACCTACCTCACTGCCACCTCTGTCACCCCTGCCACCCCGGGCGGTCTCTCCTCGCCCCTCCCTACAAGTCGCTTCAAAGGGTGGGACTTCCCAAGAGGTCTTCACCTGCCCTTTTCATTTGTTGGTGATGAGAGTGATTTCCTTCCTGCCAGAGTAGACAGTCATGACACAGTCATCAAGGAGGCTCCGCCCCCTCGTCTGAGGTCATAGTCACTCTTGTGCTGGACCTCTGGGGACTCTCCAGGGAACCCACCCTGAGCATCTGGACCATAAGGACCAGGGACTCAGAAGGGAAGGGAGTTTCTCTTCCACATGTCACCACAGCAGGATACAGTCACCACCACCAATGCCCAGAGTCTGGGTTGAGCAAGATCAGTCTATCCTTACTCTGGACTATTTCCCCAATCAACAGACAGGCCAAGAGTCAAACTCCAGTGTCCAGGGGAACTGCCTCCCTCTCCTGCGACACAGCTTCTCTCAGCTCTGACCTCCACTTTGCCTACCATTTCTCTGGAACCTGATAACAAGTCACCTGTGCCCTTTATCCACACGGGTGAGGTTGGACTTCCCCACCCTTCCTGGCTGTTTACCTCCTTTAATGCTGAGCTGTCCTGTAGGATGGTGTGGCCCCCAGAGGTCTGGTAAGCTGGATGGACAGAACGGAGAGGCTGCAGATTTGGGGGAAGAGGAAAGAGGAAGCACAAGGCTGAGCATTGGCTCCAGTATAAATCCCAGTTCCCCCAGGGGCACCTGAAGGGGAGTTGGCAGGCTTCCTGTCCCTGTTTGAGGTAGGGGTGGGGCAGGAGAACCAAAGGTGAGGCCAGTCACAAGTCAAGGGTAAAGGGAAGTCACGGGAAAGAGGAAGAGAATGAGCAGGAGGCTGGTACTGGGAGAGGGTGGCAGAGGGCAGGGCTGCCCTCAGGGAGTGACTGGAATTGGCGACAAGACCACAGGGTAGGCTGGGGTGTTGGGACTGCCCTCAAAAGTAAGCCACCTCCACCTTCCCCTCATCATTAAGCACCACCCCCATCTCCTCCTCATTAAACCCACTCCCACCCATCGTCCCCTCATCACTGTGACCTCCGCTGGGTCTGGAGGGGCATGCACCAGAACGCCTCTGTATTCTGGTTTGCCCTGAGCAGTTTTGGTTTATGTTGTTTACGATCGTCCTGACATAACTATTAATCTCACCCCTTTCACTCTCGAAAGTCTCCCAGTTTGGGCAGTAAATGATACAGGTCACTCTCTCTAGCACATCCAAGAGGGAGCTGAGACAAGAGAGGATCAATGGGGAATTGGAGCAAAGCATAACTAGAAGCAAGACTCTCGTGGTCCAGAGTGACAGCCAGGCTGGCCTCTGCCCAGCTGGATCCCCTCCGAAGTGAACAGTGGTGGAGGGAGAGCCTGAGAAACACAACCCTTCCTAGGCTCAGACCGTCTGGTGGTGGTGGTGGGGGTCTGGGCTGGTGGGCTCTGCTCCCTGTCTTCCCTCAGAGGGCCTCCTACCATGCCAAGCACACAAGAGGCTCTTAAGCAAAATCTTATTATTTCCTTACTTCTCTTTACCTGCAACCAAAACAGACTTAAGCAGTGATGAACGGAAAGCTGCAGTCCTAGAACTCATGCTATCCAGCAACACACTGGGACACCATCCCAGCTCAGACTCCAGTGCTCCTGACTCCGGCTCTCTGGCCCCTGGAACCTGCCTGCTGGACATAGGCAACTGCAGGTCTCTCACAGAGGTTCCAGAGGCAGGTCTCAGCCAGGATGGTCTCTGCTGCCTCCCTGGAGGGAGAAGGGTATAGCTCAGTGGTGGAGTGCATGCTTAGCATGCGTGAGGTACTGGGTTCGATCCCCAGGACCTCTATCAAAGGAAAAAAAAAAGTCTGCTGCCTCCCTGAGAAGTGGGGTGAAGAAATGGACACCTGCAAGTCCTTCTCCTGTCTTGGGTAACCATTTGGTCTGGCCCACCAAGCCATAGCCCTCCCTGCAAAGGTGGAAGACACTGGGTTTGGACACCAGCTACTTGTTCTGGGAATGGAGGGTGGGGGTCCAAGAGGTCCTCTTAGTGCTTCCTCTGGGACTTAGTCCCCAAAGGAGGTCAGGGAAAGAAGACTGAGAAACCATAAACACAAGTAACCAGGGTACCTTAAACAGCAGAAGATCTTTCACAATATTTACACAAATAAAGTGTGATGGCCTTGACTGAAGAGCTGTGAAGGGTCAGGAAAGCTTCCAGGAAAGCTTCCTAGCCCTCTTCTTTCCCTTCTTCCTCATCCCACTCTTCTCTTTTCTTATTCTCTTCCTTCCTTTCTTATCCATTACCCTGGAAAGGGTCCAAGTCAGGGCTAATGAGGGACAGCCAAACTGAAGCCATGGGACCCAGCCAGAGCTCAGACTGTGAATTCCCCAGTTTTCTGCAGTTTGAGTCAGCCCCATAGACTGGTTGTGGATTCTCTAATGTGTCCAGAGAGGCCGCTAAGCAGGGGGCAATGAGCTCTGGGGCCCCTATTTCTGCTCAAGGATCTGAAGACCCCCCCTCCCTCCAAAAAAGCCAGAGAGACATTTGCAGTCTTATTACCTCCTGGTCTGGCTGTATACAAGCCTGACACTATTCAAGAAGGACTCACACTTCCTTCCAGCACTTGGACAGGGAAGGGATAAGGAAGGTCCCGCAATATACAACAGTCCTGGTTCATAGAATTGAGACTCCAGTGTCCAGATAATCTACTTCCACCTCAGCAAATCACCCCTACTTCCTAGCCTGACAAAACCTTTGTCAACACCATGGCTTCCCTTGTCCCAGAATCTTTTCTGATTTCTTGTACATATCCACCTCACCAACAGAGATGAGTAGCTGACAAGATCACTAGGCAGAAATGGAATGAGAGGCTGGAAAAGTCTGCTGTGCTGGATATACCTCCTGATCCTAGGAGAACAAGAGATGTGGATTTGCCACAAAGCCACAATCCTTTCACAGGCAATCGTTCTGGAATCATACCATAGCCATGCCATAATCATAGCTGTGTTCAGTGTCCCCTTCAGGAGTGGCTACCACCAGCCATGAGGGAGTCAGCCTTCCAGCAGGGAGTTGGAGCAGAGCTGAACTCTGCCCAGGAGAGCTTTTGCAATGTTCAGAAAATGCCTGCCCAAATGCTTGCCTGGGCCCTGGCCCCTCTGGCTGCAACTGAGCCCAGACAGGAGGCTGACTCACTCACCGCACAGAGAAGGAGGAAGAGGAGGAAGAGAAGGAGGAGGAGATGCGGGAAGGGCCTGGGGTCGGAGACCCAGGACTCCCCCGGCTCAGGCAGCCTGGATCTCAGCGGTCTATGGCGGGAAGTGGGCAGTGTCCACTGCCCCCTGGAGACTATGTGCTGGTCCCTCTTAGGTACTTACCCTGAAATTCTTCTCACCCACCACCCACAGATGTGGGGCTCCTCACTCCCCAAACAGAAACTACTCCCTGAGCTCCCTCCTCAATTAGATACTTGTCCCTGAGTTCCTCTGGACATCTACGGACAGGCTGTCCTGAAAAAATAAGTCCAGTGCACTAGAGTCAACCAGGTCTAAAATAATTGGTGGTTCAAAAAAAAAAATCAGGAAAAGAAAAACTCTACTTAAAAGATCCAACTTCACCATCACAGGTGAACATACGTGGGCCTCACAAGAAAACAAGGCTACACACACTCCACCCCCAGAAGACCTCAGCACCGTCGACAACCAATCTCTTCCTTTCTTATTCCTCCAGTCCATGCCAAGGCGCCCTGACGGAGGAAGGAAACAAATGTTTCTTGTTGGCCAAGTGCTGAGCACTGTGCTGGAAGAGCATTTCTGCGATAGGCTGCCTGAGTACCGAGGAGGCCGGTGCTCCCTTCCCCAGCCTGGCAAGAACTTTGGCTCTTTCTCAGAACTCAGTGTCCCTTCAGTGCCCCAGCCTCACGGCACGACAGCCCAGATCTCAGTCGCCAAGTTTGCCCAGACGCTAGAGCTTGCACCCGGACACTCAGGTCCGAGACCCCCCGACGCTCCCATCCAGGTCCTAATTCTGATCCTGGGACTCCCCTCTCCCCTCCGCTCCCGAGTCCGCACCTGGTCCGGCGGGTGGGCACGCTGCTCCGCGGTCCCGGCGCCTGGGGCTCCGCGTCTGCCTTTTGACAAGTAGAGACAGCCCAGCACCTGGCCCTGCCCCTGACAAGGCCCCGCCCCGGCCTGGCCCCGCCCACAGGTCCCGTCCTCGCCTGCCAAGAGCTCCAACTGCACAGCAACCATCTTGACTTGGAATCAAACACCGCACCGTTGCCTGGGAGACTCTGCCCGGGGTAGTCCTCCACGACTGGCGTCTGCAGGGCGGGGCAAGCTCTGCCCTCGGTGCGTGAGAGGTTTCGCTGGTTATGTGTGTGTAGATTCACGGTTCTGCCTGCGATAATCCGTGATGCATCCCCTCTCCCCTCGCTGGCGTGGTTCTACCCAGCCCGCTGCGAATGCCTCTTCCAGGTGCGTCACCCCCACCTGGGCTGACCCTGCCAGGACTTCTCCGTGGTCTGCGGGGCTCTGGGGAGCGCCTGCCGCGGGCAGCAACGGTTCTCTCGGCGCACTGGGGAAATCCTGGGCGCCAACTGCGGTCGTGTTACTCCCGCAGAGTGTCGGGGAGCTCAGTCTTATCCCAGCGCTAAAACAAAACAGCAAACGAAAACGGGGCCGAAGTGGAGCCTGGAGTTGCATCGTCATCTCCACTCGGTGTCCTCTCGGCCGCGACCACGGCTGACCACGTTTTCAGCCAGTCTCGAACCTCATCCAAGCAAGCTTAGTCTCGGCTTCCCTGGGTTCTGGTCCCCAGTCCCACCCACCCACCCCACCTAACATTGGTGTGAAGAGAAGGAAGCTGGGAAAGAGTCCATCCTGGGACCTGGAATTGTAGGGGGACGCGGAAAGTCCGCCATGGAAAATCTTTGCTAGGAATTATTCCGTTTCCTCGGCTTTGTGCTAGGCACGGCTCTTGGTGCGAGAGGAGAGCCGAGAAAGACGTAGTTCCTTCCTTAGAGCTCACCGTCCGGTGGGAGAATGAATAAATGAATAGTACTTACAATGTAATGTTCTATAATAGAGATACCCGCGAAATCATCCAGCAGGGAAGATACTGCTATTCATCTTCTACAGAGGAGGAAACCATGGCTCAGAGGGACAAGTTGAATAGGTGGGAAATTGAGGTAGAGGAAAGTTAACTGATTCGCCCAACATCACACAGCTATTCAGTGAAGGACAGTACTAGAGCTCAGCAAGTCCGCTGCTGCAATAGCGTCTGCCCCATTTCTGAAACAGCCCCTCTTAAACTCTCAATAATTGAATCAAGAGAAATGGACTAAAGCTAAACGGAAAAAAAAGAACCTTTAAACAGTGATGTTTGTTAAGCACTGAAACAGTTCATTAAGGGAGTATTATGGACACTTTCTCTCTGGAAAAGTTTAAAAAAGTAGAAGAGACAGGTATTGTTTGATCTTGGGGATGGACTATCTTGAGAAACAATGAAAGGAAATGCCCCCTTAGGAGGTCCTGCCAGTCTGATGGATGAATTCTCTGCTTGTAATGAAAGTAAAAGAATCTCCTTGTCCAAAGCATCATGGGAAAGCTAGCAGTGATTCTCACGAGAAAGAAAGTATAAGGGGAAATCTCTAACGAGCAACACCCTGGGACATCCTCAGGAAGTTTCATGAGCCTCTGGAAAAGGTTGCTCACTCAGAAGTTAGCTTTGTAGTGCTTACTTGGCCAGACAGGTGAATCCTTGGATCTTAAAAATAGACCTTATCAAATAGTGGAAGAAGATGAGTACTAAGTATTCCATAGTAATTGACAGTATCTTTTCACAGATCTTCCTTTGATCTCCATCATGACCTTCTGAGTCAGGGAGACTAGAAAACACTCCCCATTGTACAACTCATGTGTATAGTTGCCAAAGCTCTTTGAACTGGGGAGTGACAGAGCCACTGGAACCCACATCTTCTCTCTGCACTTTCCACTGTTCCATGCTGCCTCTTTAAAAAAAAAAAAAATATATATATATATATATATATATGTAGGCTTTTTACCTGTTGGACCACAACCTAGATAACCCAGTCTTGGAGAACTTTGAGGTTCTGGGTTTGGCAGATTTGCAGGATTATAGATGTGATCGCAGTCCCCAGCACATGCCTTCACCAGCCCCATCACTGTATTCCTAATTTCTTTTCGTCTTTCCCCAATACCTGAACTGCTCTTTCTCTTCTGTCTCTCCAGACCTTGTCCTCTTCCAGGCTGCTCTCCAGGTAAAAATGTGCCCTTTGAGCTCTCTCCAGAGCACTCCCATCTAACTGTTTGCTTTTCCCTTATTTAGGGCCCTTTTTTCTCCTTAAATATTTTATGGTTCTGGGCATGGTGGGAATGAAGGGGAGACTCTCATTCAGCAAACTCCCAAAGAACATCTGAGAGACACAGAGTTATGGGTTCACAGAGACAGAAGCCAACAGGCCATCTCAGTTAGGTCTCTTATTTCAGAGATTAAAAAAAATTAGTCCAGAAAAGTGAATTTATTTATCTTTTCTAAGTCATATTAGGGCCATTCTCTCTGTTATGTTCTACGGTGAAAACAGGAATGAATAAATGGAAGAAGCTGTAAGCAATGATAACAATCCAAACAAAAGGGTCTTCCCAGGACAGTATCAAATTTTTAGCTGCAACCCTTGGTAACAAATAATTTATTTTATCATGATCTAGTATACCCATGCAGCTATATGCTTTATATAACAAGAGCTGCCCTGCAATGTTTTCTATTATTTTCCCCTTCCCTCCTTCCTTCCTTTCATCTTTCTGCCTTTCTTTCTTTCTTAGATCCGCCAAATTGATTTCATAGTCCACAGTGGGTTGTGACCCAAAGTGGAAAAGTCCCTCTTATTATGAGATCCCTTCATTCAGAATCTACAACATGAGATTCACAGAAAGGCCTTTGAGAACCCAGCCTGGGCTACACAGAGCCCCCCAAAACCCCATGGGGGCTACAAGGTTTTGGAGGATTCTACCTTCAGGGCCACATTGTCAGGGTTAGGTCACGGAGGCAGCATGAATCCACCCAACATTTGCTTCTGTGGCCTTACCTCAGCTGTTAGCCTGCCATGTTTCTGCATTTTCCAGTTTGGAGGGGTTCTTGTGGGAGGGAGACTTTCAGTCCCAGGAAGCTTTATGGCATCTCAGAAATCGTGACTTCCCCAGAACAAGATAGCTGTGGGGCAGTTGTGTGCAAGGCCATGAGCAGTGAGTATCCAGAGACTCGGCCTGCCCTGGAAAGAGTAGGGCACCATCGTTTATTCAGTCCAAATCCATCTGGCTCCAGGGCTCCATTCCCAGAAGCCCAGCTCATGTCTCCATCCTTGGGGCTTTTGGCACTTATCTCTCCCATCTGCTCCCACATCCTTGGGTCCTAGCCTGCCAGCCTGCTGGCCCACACACAGTGTCTGCTGGTATGGAAAAGCAGAGCCTAGGGGTTGGACGAAGGAAGGGGTAGACTCCCACCTGCATCTCCAAGTAGAGGCAGCTCAAGAGCTCTCCCAGGCTCCCAGGTATTTGCTGGGCTCCCAGCCAAACCCTGGCAGATGATGATGACTCTTCAGGCCCCAACCCCAACCATAGAGACCAGTGAAATAAACTAGAGGCTTGGGGTCCTTTCCCATCCACAGTGGCCTGTGGCTGTAAGTTTTACAACAACTATGATCTCTCCAGTAGAAGATGGAGTGACCCTATCCTCTAGTCCTTGGAGAATTCTTATTTTGCTCCTCTAGGGAGGAGTATCTTGTAGGGGAGCCTAGTGAGGGGTAAGGGAGATGCTCTGTGGTATGGGAGTAGGTATCCTGGGAGCAGGCGAGAGCGCCATTAGTTCACATCACTGCTGAAGAGGTCAATAGGGAAAGGCTGACTGTTTTCAAAAGCCCCCCTTTCCCAAAGGAAAGTTTCCATGGAAGGCGATTATGCAATGATCTCCTTTCCTTCATACCAATGAGCAGAAACCTTAACAAGCCTCATCCTGGCCATGCCTGCTTCTTTCTCCATCAGAGGAAGGACATTCCGTAAGCAGCCCAGGAATGCATTAAACAACTCTTCCCTGGGGCCTCAACTCCTGAAAGATGTGCCTGTTGACAGCTCTTCTCCTTTGCCTTTGGCCTCTAGCCTGGGACAAACACTACTGAGCATGGACACCCCTCTCTTTGTGTCTGCCTCATTGGCCTATGTAATTAAAGATGTCGCTATTGTTGAAACAAGTGTTTCTGGTGTCCATCTCCACTTCCAACAGGGTTGACTGTGGACCAAATGATAGCGGTGTTGTGTTGTTTTGTATCCTCCACATGTGCTATAGCCAAGAAGCGGTCTGTAAATATTTCTGATTGTAAAACTTTATTGGCAAAAAAAAAAAAAAAATCCCCATATATGAATATGACTTTAAAAGTTCTGTCATTAGCTTGTATTTCAAGTCACGCTACACAGTTAGGGTGAAATTCATCATCAACGTTAATGAATGTAAATTTATATTTCAGATGATGTTCTTGCTACTTTTGAAGCTTTTTGCTGACTTTCCTAACACTCCTTCGCACTCGGATACGTCACCCAACATACCTGACATGGGACCATCTGATTAGAGGACCAAGTGAGGGTGCTGTGTCAGTCTGTATGTTAAACATATTAAAGCTTGATTTTAAAAAATTAAAAAACAAACAAATAAGAAAGGAAGCCTTTGATACTGTCCTCCTGTACCCAGTGGATCAAGTCACATACCATCCCTTGAAGATCTCTGCTCTAGTGAACAGAGAAGCAGGACTTAGACTCGAGTTCAGCAAGTCCAGGTGACCCATTCAAGTGTATAATCAGCAAGTTGCAAAGCAGAGACTAGAGGCCAAACCTACTTCCTTGAAACCCACATCTTGCTCTTTCCACTACCCTGTACCTCCTCTTCCCTCTGCTTTGTGGAGGAATGGAAGCACATTTTGTGTATGTGAGACTCTCTTGAAGGCTGGGAAGCTAAGTTCTTTGATTCATTTGGCTTATTTAAGCAGAACCTGAGGCAAGATCCAGGTGGAATTCAATGTGGTCTGTGTCTGGGACCACAGCTGTCAATAGTCTCATGCCACAAGCTCCCAGTCAGATTCAACTAGAGAGGCAAACAGGACAGCCTCTCCCAACAGTGGCTAACCAGCAGGAAAGGGTGTGTTGGCCACTCCTGGGTGATCGGGAGTGGGAAAGTAGCCCTTACATTCTTAGCTTGGCCACCGTCAAGGACCTTCCTTCATCTCACATCCTCAAGGAGAGGTATTGCTCAGTTGGGGTTTCTGGAACCTGGGAAGGAGTGGTGTTCATCTTGTTTGACCTCTGAATGCCAGCTGCCAAACCCAGAAAGAACGTGGTGAAGAGATCTGAACCATGGAGGGTTTCTATGTCTTTACCCTTTAACCCTCTTCTTTTAACCCAGTCATCTTCTCTGTCCAGACAAGTCAGTTACTCCTTTCTAGAGCTTTTCTTCCCTGCCCTCCCTCTGCTCTCTCGCTACCTCATGTACCTCACTTACTTCTGTTCTCTGTTCATCGCCAGGCTCCTCATCTGTCAGTGATGGGGAGTTTGAGGGCCATCCAGAGCTGATGGCCAGTGAGTCTATGACTTGGCCCAGAAAGCAGAATAATACCCCAGAGGCCAACACTCCTACACATTCTCCCTGCCTTTCCTTCCAGTGCAACCCGGATGTGTCAAGAGAGAACATTTAGGCAAGTAGTAGTCCAGGTGCCCAATCCTGAAAACCCCAGCTACTGGCTCCTCACAGGGTTGGATGGAGGTGTGGGACCCAGAACAGTGAACCACAGCAACTGAGTTCTATGTCCTTGAAGTTATCTTGGTACCCCAGTTCCCTGTACTCTTTTCTCCTTCTAAGAAACTTATGCTTGATCTTGCCAATGGCAAATGTCAAAAATCTCCACTGCAGCTTCCTAGAGATGACTGAAGTAATGCACCCACTTCCACCATGTTGGGAGCTGGAACTCTAGAGAAGCACACGTCTCGGCATCACTTTCGCTCCCCTATCTTCTCCCCTATTCCATGAGGCTTCAACTTTGGACTGATACTGTATACTGAGTCAGTTATGACAAAGCAATCTAGCATGATAGAGAGGCTGATTTGGTGCCTAGAGCTAGTTTATTTCCTTGTCAAAGCCCTGAATGTGAGGAGATACAACTCCTGCTTTGTGATTAATAATAGTCTCCTTTCTAATCATTTGTTATCTTACTGCTTTAGACTATATGTTGACATTTGATCTGCAGTCATTAAAGATTTATTGCCATGTTTCTTTCTCCCAAAAAGCACACACCCTTTAAGTAGAGGGCATTTGAGGACAAGTGGTGTTGGAACCAGAACAATTGACAAAGAATTGTATGTGTCAAAGGTTGCATTACCTTCATCTCAACCTCCATCTAAAAAAGATATTTCATTTCTAGCAGTACAATGGATTAGATACCTTGAATGACCTTCTCAATTGAAGTAACAACTTTAACAACAATTTTAATTAAACAATATTTAATCTTAAAGTATCACCAAGCTGGCACAAAAGAAAGATATCTGCAGAACTCACAATGAAGTGAAAGCAGGAACTCAGGTTGGAAAACAAGGATCAAAACTCGTCTTCGCCTTGAGAGTGTCTTTAGAACCTTGGGTACTTTGAGCTTTCACTTTGATGGTTTCATAGGGCATGGGACAAGAGGTCCAGCCAAGAGCTTACCCTGCATAAAGTTGGGTTCTCATAAGATATACCCCAGAACTCTCTGTATAAGGAGAATAAGAAAGAAGCCTCCACATGGAAGGAAACAGCAAGGAATCTGCCCTGCATCATTCTGTATGGTAGGAAAAATGATAAATATCTCCTCAGAGTTCACAACCACAAGTCAGTGCTCAGCTGGGTCTGCAGTCCAAATTCATATGCTGTGTGATCCAAAAAAACTCAAACAGAAAATGTAAAGTGATCCTAGGTTGGTATTACTCAGGTAACTGGCTGAATCGATTGTAATTCTGTCTGCAGGAACTCCAAAGACAGGATATCCTAGTACTCAGGGAAAATTACAGCTTATGGTCAAAGTCACAAAACAAAGTAACAAAGTGGAAATAGAGCATACTGAGTGAGAAGCAGCAGAAAGACACCCACGAAGGCTTTAGATGTTTAAGGTTTTAGACACAGAATAAAGTTTTTTGTTTGTTTGTTTTAAAGAACAAAAGAGAAGCTCAAAAAAGTGAGCAGTAAATAAGAGACTATAAACTAATTAATTAGACTTGGAAATTAAACAAGAAGAATTTCTGGAAATAAAAACTAATGGGTGTTGAATCTTAAAACTCAGTGGGTAAATGTTTATGGAAACTGGACACATGGTGTGCCATAAAGCTAGTCTCAACAACTTTAAAGGATTGCTTTCCAATAAAGCGTACCCTTGGACCTTAATTCAATTACAATAGAAATACTGTCAGGCAGGATAGGCTAGATTATGGTGCAGGAACAACATCCAGACTTGATTTCAGCCGGACACCATGCTGCTGATTTTTTTGCTCAGGGTGTTGACAGTCTCCCAGAGCAGCTGCCCACTACGTGTGGCTCTGTGTTCCAGGCTGTTCTGACCTGGTGGCATCCGCATCTCTACATGTGTTTTTCCAATCCCTGCAGGAAGGGAAAGAGCATGGAAAATTGCATACAGCTTTCTTAAATACTCTGCTCACACTTCATTGATCAAAGCAAATCGCTTGACTATGACTAACTTTAGGGGTGTCTGTGAAGTATAATCCTCTCAGAGGTCCAGGAAGGGAGGAAAACTAGAAATATTGACAACTAGAATTTTGAAAACATATTTCTGAAGAATCAATTATAATGTAAAAGAGAAAATGCTAAGAATTTAATAGTAACAGTACTATGTATCCAAACTTCTGGAAGTAGCAAAATAATACTTAGAGGGAAATACATAATACTAACATTTACTTAGTGTTTACTATGTGGCAGGCATTGGTTTATGAGCTCTGCATATTTTACTCATTAATTCTTATAATAACCCTTGAGGCAGGTGTAAATGAGGAAACTGAAGCACAAGGGAGTGAATTGAAGACACACAGCTTCAGTGGCAGAGCCAGGAGTTGGACTCAGCCAGTCTGGCTTCCAAGGTCAAGTATTATAGTTGCAAATGCTTACATTATAAAAAGGTCAAAGTTTAGAATTAATGTACTAAGAACTTTGTTTAGGAAGTTAGGGAGGAAAAAAGCAAAATGGCCCCAAAAATATAAGAAAAGAAAAAAATAAAGTCCAGATTAACTTGAAAGAGATACATTATAGGGGAAAAAATCAACAAAGTTAAAATTTGGTTCTTTGAAACTAATAATATAGACAAACCTATCACAAGATTAGTCAAGACAAAAAGAAGGAAGGTGGAAAGAAACAATATTAGCAATTGAAGGGGGTGTGGCCTAACTAGAAATGCTGTGGAAATTAAGTAGTTGAAATATATTGTAAACAACTTTATGCCAATAAGTTTGAAGTTTTCAAGGAAGTAGATAAATTCCTAGAAAAATACGTTTTGCTAAAACTGACTAAATAAATAGAAACCTGAATAGATATGTATAAGCTTTAGAGAAAAGGAATTGAACTGGCAGTTAAAAATGTTCCGTCAAAGAAAACACCAAACCACACAACTTAATCATAAGTAGTTGTTGTAACCTCGGTTCCTCCAGAAAGCAAAGTCAGAGTCAAGGGCTTGGGTGTAGATGGTTTATTCTGGAAAGTGAAATGTTTTATTTTGGAAATGGAGAACCAGGAAAAATGGAACAGGGAACGAGGAACAGTCAACAAAATGGAGTCACCACTACAGGCAACTAAGCCTCAATCTTGCTACAAGGGATGTACCTTAGGATTGCTTGCCTGAGGGATGGAAGAGGAAAGCATTTATCCACCAGTTTCCATTCTCCACTGGCCAAGGGTCGCGCCATGGGGTATTAACTTTCTTGAACTTCCAGATTTGCAAACCCTCAAGACCTAGGGGTGTCCCCAGGCTCCCCTCACAGAGGCAGTGGAGAAGCCCTTGGACAGCAAGTGAGAGACTGGTAGAGCAGCTGAGGCAAGATGCTGTCAGGTGACACCTGTGTCAAGCTGGTTGTCACTGCCATAGCCAGTGTAAAAGGGATGCCAAAAGGATGTGAGGTGGGCACAAGAGGTGATGCATGTAGGAAGTTCTAGCAAGCATTCAAGAAAGAACATTCCTCAACTCATTTTAGGAGACTAGTATAACTGATTCTAAAACCAGACAAGAGCAGTAGAAGAAAGGAAAATTACAAGCTAATCTCACCCATAAACACAGAGAGAAAAATCTTGGACAAAATATTAGCAAACCAAATCCAGCAATGTGTGAAATACTAACAGATTAAAGAGGGGAAGAGCCACATGACTATCTAAATAGATGCTCCCCCCACCAAAAAAGTGTTCGATAAGATGTAACATTAATTCTTGATTTTTTAAAAATTGCAAACTTGGTATAGATGGGAACTTCCTTAACCTGATGAAACATATATGAAACAGTATACTTAACAATGATGATTGGAACTATTTCTACTAAGATCTAGAACAAGATGGGAATGCCCATTATTTCTGGTTCTATTCAACATTACACTGAAAGTCCAATACAGTTGATGTAAGTCAAGAAATAGGAATGAAAGCTATGAGGATTAGAAAGGAAGAAAGTAAACTGTCATTATTTGTAGGTGATATGATTATTTGTTTGGGAAACCTAAGACCATTTACAAATAAATTTTAGAATTAATAACAATTTGGCACAATTGCTGGATACAAAATTTATATGTAAAACAGTTGCATTTCTATATAGCATCAACTATCTGATGAGAAAATTAAAAGAGTGAAAAGAAGCGAGTTACAATAATAGCCAAAATATAAATTTCCTAGGAATAAAAACCAACAAAAGTTGTTTGAGTTCTTCAAGGAGAAAAATATAAAATTCTATAGAAATATATGAAAGATCAAATAAATGGAGAGATACACAATGTTCTTGGCTAAGATGACTCAATATAATAAAGATGTCAATTATTTACAAATTGAATTATGAATTCAAAGCATTGCAAAAAAAAAAAACTGCAACAGAATTTTTCTTGGAACTGGGTAAGCTAGTTCTAAGATTTATTTGGAAAATCAAGTGCCAAATCCAGACAAAATACTCCTGATAAAAAAAGAACAAAGTGGGAAACTTACTCTACCCAATAGCATCATAATACAAAACTCTAATAATTAATATCATGGGATAGCAGGGCATTGAAAGACAACTGGATCAGAGACTCAGAACTGAACCACACATGTATGGAGACTTATTTGTAACAGAGTGGGTACTGCATATGAGTGTGGAAAGGATGGACTATGGCATAGGCTGGAACAAATGATTATCCACTTAGAAAAAGGTTAAATTGGATTTCTACCTCAAACAGTTCACTCAAAGCCATTACAAGTTGATTGAAGCCTTAGATGGGTAAATGCAAACCTAGAAAACTTTGTAGATAATACAGAAGGCTACTAATAGGACTTTGACATTAAAAATGGATTGCTTTCCTACTTTGGGTAATAATCCAATACTCTATCATTTATTTTGTTGTTTGACCCTGGGGAGCTCTGAAGACTTCCATGTCCCTTTGGCATAGCCCCATCATTGTAGGGGGATTTGAGTACCTGTTTATTTATGGCACTATAGGATGCTCCAGGCTCATCTTGTATATTTCCTGTCCAATCCTAGAATCAGCCATTTCTCTAAAGATCCCTGGTTCTTTTTATTGAAGAATGATGTTAGAAATTAAGATCTGGATGCTGGGTCTGCTCAGAGCTACTGGGGTACTGTAGACCCTCTCAGCAGACAGTTAGGAAATAGAGGCATGTATTCAATACATGTATATACATACATCTATAATTATTTCTATATTAAGCTAAACATGAGTTCATATTAATATCTCCAGAACCACAGGGTTCATTCCAGCCTTGTCCCCTTGCTTATCTGTAACCTCCATCTCCCATAAGAGAAACTAAGCTTTCACCACTCATGTTCCATAGGTAAATATCCATGATAGATAAATAAATATTAATTTGTGATTGAATAAGTAAACAGAGGAGAATAGATAACTCTCCATACAGAAGAATTCCAACTAATTTATAGATACTCCCTCCTCAAGGAAATGGAGCATAACTCCCTACTTACTAAGTGTGGTATGCGCAGTATGACTTCCTTCTAAAGAGTGCAGTATGGAACGGGGTGGGGAATGTAACTTTACAGTGGACAAACCTGACAGACGCTACCTCAGCCAGGAGATCAAGGTTAACATCATCAGCGATAAGTCATGTTAAATAGCATATACCTTTCGTATGATATGATGAAAATGGCACTTTATCTCTGTCGTCTTCTTCCTGAAAACCCATAATCCTGTCTAACCATGAAAGGAAATTAGACAAATCCAAATTGAAGGACATTCTATAAAATGCTTAACCAGTCTCCTCAAAACTGTCAAAGTCATCAAAAACAAGGAAAATTTCAGAAACTGTCTAGACGAGTCTAAATGTGATGTGGGATCCTGCATGGGATCCCAGAACAGAAGAACTAAGGAAATCTGAATAAAATATGGCTTTAGATAACAATGCTGTATCAATTTTGGTTCATTAGTCATGACAAATGTGCTATAGTAATAATGCAAGATGTTAACAATGGGGGAAACTGGTTTGGGATATATGAGATGTATAAACTGTCCATAAGATTCTTGCAAATTTTCTATAAATCCAAAACTATTCTAAAATTGAAAGTTTATTTAATGTTTAAAAAGGGAGACTGTATTCAAATAGAGAACTTCCATTTACAAAAAGATACCACCAAAAGAGTAAGACTGTAAGTCAAAGAGTGGAACAAGATATTTGTTACACAGATAACCAACAAAGGATCAGTGTCCAGGATATGTAAAGAACAACTGCAAGTCAATAATCAAAATACTAATTATCACGTAAAAAGATGAGCAAAAGATTTAGGTGTTTCACAGTAGGAGGAAATGCAGATGGTCCAGAAACATATGCGGAGAGGAGAGTCCAGCTTCTTTAGTAATTCTGGAAATGCAAGATAAAACCACAATGAAATACCACTTCACGACTCCCAGATTAAAAAGTCAGTCAACTCAAGATGTGGGGCAATCAGAACTCTCAGCCGCTGCAGAAGGCAGGGCAAATTGGACCCACCATAGAGAGCATAGAGAGCTTATAACTCCCTAGTGAGGTTTAATGTGCTCAAATCTCACAACCCAACAAATCCACTCCTAGGTGGGTGCTCAAGGGAAACTCTTGTTCAAGTGTTGCAGGAGATGGGCACAAAATGTTCACTTAAAATTTATTTACAATAGCCCCCCACCAAAATAGTCTGGAGAAAAACAGATATCCATCAACAGTAAAATGAATAGATAAATTGTGGTACATTGAAAAAAAAATACCATATGGTGGTGAAAAATGAAGGAACTACAATAACACATATCCACACATGTGAATCTCAAAAATATATTGAGTAAAAGAGGCAAGTGACAGAAAAGTATATACAGAATGGTTTCATTTATTTAATGTCCTAAATATCCAAAATTAGATGATCTAACAGTTAGGGATACATGCGCTGGTGGCAAACTGTAAAGACAAGGAAATGATTAACACAAAGTTTAGGGTAACGGTAAGCTGTGGGGGAGAAGCATGTGGGGGCTAGTGATGTCCTGGTATTATCTAGGTATATGGGCATTTAATTGTAACGTTAGTATTGGTATTTAACTGTGGGTGTAATAGTACGTTCTTTTGTGTATTACATGTGTGCCCATTAGTCAACAATAGCTAACTAGCTCAATGAAAGATGTGCTGATGAGCAAACTACATAGACATGTTGCTGATGGTGAGAGTGAGTTGGGAGCATTTCATAGGTAGAACCCTTTCCCACTTCTCCTCACTAAGGCTGACTCTGTTATCCAGTTCATCCAATTTCTCATCTTATTTTTTTAATTAAAAGTTTTTTAAAATTACATTTTGTTTGTTTTGGGGGGGAGTAATTAGGTTTATTTATTTACTATTATTTTTTTGATGGAGGTACTGGGGATTGAACCCAGGACCTTGTGCATGCTAAGCACACATTCTACCACTGAGCTATACTCTTATGCCCTTCAACTTCTCATTTTAAATTTGTGTTTCAAAGTCTTTTCATTTTCCATTTGGTCATTCCAGACGACTGTCATCGCGATCTTCTTCATGAATGCCTTCTGACCCTTCCATCATCCTTGACGCCACACCCTCAGATTTGCTTCTGCTCCATTCCCATTGGGACAAGATTTGCTAATGCCTGGACCTCCCTCCAAGTTCCCCAGCCTCTGGCTCTACTTCCCAAATCCGTCCTGTTATCTGAGGCCAAAGATCACCCTGTTCTCTGTGATCATCTTGTCGCCTTCTTTTGTGGGAATCTCTCCCACTCACAGCATCCCGGTCATCCTCTCATTGTTTGTGTTCTTTTCATCTCAAGACCAGAAAAAAATTCTGTCTGGGGGTCTGTATCTAGACCTAGGATAAAAAGATTCCTTTTCACTACCTTACATTCAAATCCAACAAGTTAATGATCGATGTTTTGCCTCCAGGATTTGCCGGTATAGAATAGTGATAAAGTATTGTGGTTCTGGACTCAAGCTGACCTACATTTAAATCTCAGGCCTGCCATTTAATACCTGCATGACCTGGAGCTAGTTATTTAACCACTTGACTCCCCACCTTCTTCATTTATATAACAGGGATCTTTTTTTTTTCCTCTGTTCCAGGTACTTTAACTGTAAGCATCCTTGCCATAAACATCTTTGCCACAAGCATTTTGGCTGCAAACACTTTCACAGCATAATTAATTGGCCATAAGGCAATTTTGCCATAAAAGATAAAATAACTGGTTGACAGTTTGGTTTGACTGGTCTCAACTGCTCGACATTAACACAACATTTTTATATTACGTAAATCTCAGACCTCATAATGGTCTATACAGTGATGAGCAGATGTGGCAGTCTTAAAGTCTTGGATGATAACAACTGTATTGACTTGACAGAAAATACGGTGATAAAATTTACCGGAAGCGTGAAATAAGAGAGTGTAAAGCCAGGTTGCACACTATACTAGGAAATGATAACATATCATTTTGCAAATCCTTTGTTGATTTGAAGGCGCAGCTCTGAACCACATTTCCCATAGAACTTTGGAACATCTATCAACGGACATGTAACAATATGCCAAGAACAACCAACAGTGTGGAGGTCTCACAAGGCAATACAAAACTTACTTACAAATACGCTTCCGAGTATTTGGAAACTGATATCTGTCTTAATGAAGGAAGAAATTTTATGGAAAAAGAAAAAGTGCAATGCTGAATGAGGAGAGGAATCAACAAGCAAAAAAAATGCATGAAATACTATGAATAAAAGACTTGGAAGACGAGTGCTGAGGTACAACCTACAAAATAAAATCAGTTATGTGTGCAGTATTGCCACGAGTATGCACACGCTTTAAATGTATTTTGTATTTCGTGATAGCATTTTTAATTTTGTTATTCATTTTTCATGTTTCATTATGACCTTTTCCTAATTTTAACGGAGATACCGGAGATTGAACCCAGGACCTCGTGCATACTAAGCATGTGCTCTTCCACTGAGCTATTCCCCCTCCCATTATGTCCTTTTTAATGTCCCTCTTTTATTTTTTTTTTTATTTTTTCACCTTTTATGGCAAAATTGCCTTACAGCCAATTGGTTATGCAGTGGAAATGTCTGTGGTGAAAATGCTTGTGGCAAAGCTGCTTACTGTGAAAATAATGGACATGATATTTTTGTCTTACTTCACTGGGGTGTCACAAACATTAAACTGAATAAAGCACGCAGCAGGTTGTCAGAGGTGTGGCGAGCACCCGATAAATGTCAGCTATTATTCCTTTGGCTTTTGTCTTAATATTATTGACTTGCTTTGGAAGCTGAGTTCTTCCCCTTGGTGAAATTATTTCTTGTTAACTTTCCTAGACTCTGAAAGAGTCCTTTCCCCAACTTTCTCACTCTCTTATGGTTACTTCCCCCTGCCTTGGCATCAAAATGAGATTTACAAAACAGAGAATGACTCACAGACCTAGAAAACAAACTTATGGTTACTGGGGCAGGGTGGGGGGGAATAGGGGGTGGGGAGGGAAAAATTGGGAGTTCGGGATTTGCAGCTGCTAACTACTATATATAATACAGATAAACAACAAGATCCTACTGCATAGCACAGGGAAATATAGTCTATATCTTGCAATAACCTATAATGAAAAAGAATATGAAAAGAAATATATATGTATAACTGAATCACTATGCTGTACCCCAGAAATGAACAAAACATTGTAAATCAACTATACGTCAATTTAAAAGAAATAAATAAAAATTAAAATAAATTAGAAAAAAAATGATTCCAGGAAGTTAACCTAAAATCTCTCGAGGCAGATGGGATGCCTGTCCACATCCTTGCTCTTGAGTGGCCGGAACACTCGATATTATTTCTCAGTAATTCCTTGCAGTGCCGCCTTCTTCTGCTAGCCTTGAGTTTCTTCCTGATTTCTGATTTCAGTTCCTTTTACTGGGTTCACGCCCATGGGCTCATTCATCCCTCCATGAGGAGAGGAATAACTGGCCTTCATCTTTAACTCTTGGATAATAGCTGAAAACTCTCCATCCCCCTTTTCATCCACACAGAAGAATCTCAATTGATTTATCCCTCCCTTCTCTCTTTCTGTCAGCCATACTCATCTCAGAACTTCTTAGGCTGTAATAAAAAAGTCAACATTCAAGAATCATTGGTATTAACATATTTAAAACTTACAAAAGTGATAATTTACATACATAATCTTTTCATGAACTTTTGAGATAACCTTTGACAACCAGGGCATGTTTTATCATTCAAAACAAAAATCAAAACAAGAGAGAAAAGAAAATACCCTTTAATCTGCTACATGATCCATGAAGCTATAAACAGATAAAAGATGTGCAGATAATGGGGGTGAGGATGGAAAAGATCCCAGCGGTAGTGCATGAAGAACTTGGCCCAAGGTTGACCCCCAACATCTGGATCATTAGATTCCCTCTTAGAATATGTCTTTGAATTAAGGTTTTGCTCGGCCCGGTTGTAACTAGCATTGGCCTCACTTGCTTCTGCTGAAGCTTTATTTATAAACAGAAAGATTGCCAACCTCAGTTAAAACAAAGTTACACACACACACACACACACACACACACACACACACACACACACGCATCCCTCATACACAACATCAATAAATGCACCAAATTACATCCTAACAGGTAAATTAGAATGTAACTAGCAAGGATGTTATTTTGTAACAGACAAGGGTTCCTGTGCCTCCAACATCATGGCTATTCCTTATTTGAATGTCTCAGTAATTGCCTTCTTGCTGCAGCCATGTAGGGCTGAAGTCAGGGCAGCCTGGGAAAGTACCAGGGAGCTGGTTTGGTTCACTTTCTACCTTCTGGAGGGAAAATATTGAAATGTCCTTGAAAACGTCTTTCTGAACTTCTTGCCTGTTTTCGTCTGGGTAGCAGACGGATGAACTGGGAGTTGGGGAGGGCACGGTAGTGGGAAGGAGGAGAGGAAGCTCTATCTGGGGGATGAAAATAACACCTATCTTCATCTTGGATGAACTGTAAACAGGTTCAATACTTTAATTTGCTTGAAAAATAGTTTTGCTAACTGCTTCTAAATTGGCTTAATAGTTCAGAGAAGAGAAAATGATCTTTTCGGAAATCAGGCCCCAATTAAACTGTGTACTAGCTGCAGAAGTGTTATTATTGAGCTTAAAATGCAGGTACCATAAAATTTTTTCTCTGGAAGGAGTTATAAAAAAACTCTAACAATATATACAGGATCTTGTGGTAGCTCACAGCGAAAAAAAAAATGTGACAATGAATATATGAATGTTCATGTAAAACTGAAAAATTGTGCACTACACTGGAATTTGACACAACATTGTAAAATGACTATAACTCAATAAAAAAAATGTTAAAAAAAAAAAAAAAAACACTAACAGTGACAACCTTTGGGGAGAGGTTCTTCTCCAAATTTAGGATTTGGAACTTAGGATGGGTGAGGAATGTGCAGAGGGAGATTTTTACTTTTTCTTTAATCTTTCTGTTCAGCTTGGATAATTACATTTATTAATTTTTTTAAAAGTCAATGCATTAAAAGAATGCATTTCCTTAATTGGGTTGCTTCTCGCCATTCTGGTATCGGGGGCTGGAGTTGGGGGAAGAGGAAACTTGGAAACATGTGAGAAGAATCAGAAAAGGCCAGCTTAGAACTCCCGCAGGAGGAGCAGGGACCTGGCTAAGCCATTGGGTTTGGCGCTACTTGCCTGACCTGAGTTGTGTGGCAAGCCGTGCCTGACTGGTAAAGAAAGAGAAGTATTATCTTAATGATCTCATTGCCTCCACCCTCCAAATGGTTGAATACAAGCAAGAAGCCCTATTATTGAAATGTATGATTCTCCAAATAGAAAAGGATTGGATTTTTCTCATTCTCCTTAAAACCTTGGTGCTAAACTCAAAGACCTTGCCTGGTTCATATCTTTCTGAAACTAGAAAAAATTCCCGTACGCCCCAGACTTTGTCCTTTGTGGCCTGTCCTCTTGATTGCAGCCCTGTGAGAGAGGGAGTGACCCCTGGGCTTACACAATTTAGGACGAATTTCTTGAATTGGATCTTTTGATAACTAGACTATGCACTTTGCTGGGAAACAAAGGTACGAAACGTTAGTTCTTGGCCCTTGGGGTAGTAAAAGAGTGCTGAGTCTGAAACTTTTCCAGATCAAGTTTGAGGAAGGATGAGAAGGAAGAGAAAGAAGAGGAGGAGGAGGAACAGGAACGGGAGGAAGAGGGCGATTTTTTTTTTCTTTTTAATGAAGTGGTCCTAGTATCCTCAATGTCTTCATAGAGATGTAACCCTTCAAGTTAGGTGAACTTTCAGGTGCTTGTCATTATATCCTTATAGCCTCTACCTCTTCCTTCCTTCCTTTCTTCCTTCCATCCTTCCTTCCTTTCTTCCTTCCTTCCTTCCCTCCCTCGCTCCTGTCTTTCAACAACTGTTTACTGAGCACCTACTAAGTGGGAGGCATTGGTGCAACAGAAGATACAAAGATGAATATTGCTCATTAATACAACAGGAGAAGAGGTTGAACGGATCCCAGTGAAGTTCTATGAGAGTGGTTAATTCTGAGTGCAGTGGTGGTAACATTCGAACTAAGGATGGAAGGTGTGATGAGCAGAATTTTAAGACAGATGGTGCTACTCCTATACGGCAAAAGAAAAATTATCCATGTGGGTCTAGTCTAATCACACGAGCTCTTTACAAGCAAAGGATTTTGTCTAGCTGGTGGCAGAAGAGTAATGAAAAGAGATCTGAAGCGTGAGGAGGGCTTGACCTGCCACTGCTGCTTTGCAGTTGGAGGAGCCACAGGAGAAGGGATGAGGATGGATTTAAGGAGCTAAAAGAGACCCCTGGCTGACAGCCAACCAGGGAACAAGGACCTCAGTCCTGCAGCCATGAGGTAGTGAATTCTGCCAAAAACCTGAATGAGCCTGGAAGCAGATTCTTCCCCAGGGCCTCTAGATCAGAGCCCGCCCTGACTTAGGCTTTGTGAGACCCCAAGTGGAGCCCTCAGTGGGGCCCACCTGGACTTCTGACCTAGAGAACAGTGTTGTTTTAAGCTGTTACCTACATGATACTTATTACACAGCAATAAACATCTGAAAGAGAAGCATTTTCTATTTGGAGGGAAAAGCATGAACACAGTGTTGTTACGGTGCTCAGAGACTTTGGGATTAGAGCAAGCGGCTGGGAAACGAGGGGTGCATGAGCGCAGAGGCAGTGGCATGGGGAGTCTACGCAGCTGAGTTTGAGCCAGACCAGGACAGTCACTGAATGTCATCCAGGTCGAGGAGTTTGGGTTTTATCTTGAGCACCATGTTCTACCTCCTCCCACCCCTCCAGCAACTACATCATCTCTGGCCCAACATGGAAGTGCTTCTCTTATTTGACTAATATCTGGGATGTCCATACAGTATTTTTTTCTCTTCTTTTTTTCTGCTTAATATCCACCTGCATCTTCACTCTTGGTCCTGTTCCTGTTCAGGTAGGAAGATGCCCAGGAGTCCTGCCTGATGACAGCAGGAGGAAGAAATAGCTGTATGGCCATAGCCTTGACAATGCCCACCAATGTCCTTATGAAGGGACTGGCTGATGGTGAGAGGGGAGCAGAATCAACTTTTCCAAATGGAAGGAACAGAGTGGATCAGAGCCTGGGTGTCTCATTCAGGAAGTAATGAAAGCAGTATGGGCAGCAAGGCTCTGAGACTGACCCAAGGATCTTATCAGCCAGACAAGTGCTGTCTGTTTGAGAAATGGAAGAGGTGAGATGTGTCAATCAGTGCCCTGGTAGGAAATATAATTCACCCCAGAGGGTTCAAATGAAGAGACTTTGAAAAAAATGTCAATAGACAGATGTGTGGGCAAGGTTAAGGGAAGGAAAGTGGGGTGTAGGAGTGACAGGGAATTATTACCTCCTCAATCTCAATGGTCCAAGGGACAAGAGAAAAAATAGTAACCAGGGCCCAATGAGAGCTGAGCCAGGGAGGATGGGCCACCTGGAAGACACTGTAGTCCTGGAGGCATGGAATTATGGCCAAAGAATTCATTTTGAAGTAAGGAGGAGTGGGGAGAAATACGTAACCTCTCTCTCCTCCTTCTTATCCCCTCAGAGTGCCTCCTCTTGCTGGACCCAATCAGAAGCCAATCAGAGGGGAAGGGTATAGCTCAGTGGCAAAGTGCATGCCTAGAATGCACAAGGTCCTGGGTTCAATCCCCAGTACCTCCATTAAAAAAGTAATTAATTAATAAAAACCTAATCCCCCCCCCCAAAAAAAATAAAAAGGAAGCCAATCAGCAAGGTTGCTGAGGAAGATGTGGTCCAGAGGTGACAGAACAGGGCAGAGATTGGATCTGGAGGAGGGGTGGGAGTGAAGAACAGAGAATGATCAACAGGTAAGGAGGCTCACTGGCCTGACCATGATGTTGACTTTGCCATGACCTGGGTCTCATATGGGTTCAACCATGACCACTCTTAAACCTGGGACCCTTGCTTTGGCTGTACTCTTGCTGGCGGGGCCCAGAGGAGGGGAGCTCTGAAAGCTCACATCTTGGTCCTCCAGTTCAGGGACCCTCTGTGAGTGCAGTCACCTCCCATGATAGGACAGGGTTTGGGGGAATAAACACAGGGGTATCATATGTCATTGTGGGAGCCTCTAGCCCAGGGACATTAGGGGCTTCCCAGATATTGCAGCCTAAACTATTTAGGGTCTACATACTCAGAGTGGTGGGAAAACACGCTCAGAGTTGTGGGCTGGGCTGATCGTTTCTTACAAGGCTGTGTTTTGGAGGGAGAGCGGCAGCAGAGAGATGGCACAGGGGAAGGATGTGGTTACGTCCTTCTTTAAGAGCATAGCTTGTTATCTTTTGGGTCAAGAAAATTATAGAGGATTGATAAATTTACTAGAACAGCAAGAATCACACTGGTTTTTTTCTTTTTTGGCTTTAAATAAGGACATTCTTTTCCCAAAATATCCTCCTTGGGCTTAGAATGATCCTAGGAAAGTTTCTGACCATCCAGGGACCTAAAAATGAGTTCTGGGGAAGAGCCACAGTCGGTGCTATTAGGACAGATGGAGCCCTTGAGTGACCCGAATCCCACCACGCACACACCAGGCTGCCTCGTCCAGTTCGAACAACCCCCTGCTCCCTCTCAACTTTTGGCTCAGAAAGGCTGAGTGTTATTTCTCTTCTGTAGCCTATCCCTCTGCTGACCCAGCCCCCGACAAACTTCAGGACAAGCTTCTCCAGTTTGTGGGACTTTGAGGACCAGGTCAGCAAATGTGAGCAAAGGTGAGGAGGACCGGAGCCCCAGATGAAGGGCCAGGGAAGACATTAGGCTCACGGGAGGACTCACCCTTCGGCAAAGTGCAGTCTCTCCTCCCTGCAGATGATTCTGTGTGGCCCAGCCCCCGGCTCTGGGTCTGGACACCGGGTCCTTTCCCTCAACCTCAAGCAGCTGGTCAGTTCTTCCCAGGAACACAGCCTGTTTATTCTGCCCTGTGGCCCAAATCCCCTCTTAGCCCAGAGAAAGCATGGGTCTGCACAATCTTGCACAATCAGGCTCTCCTTGCTGGGTCCCCAGACGCAGGGAGACCAGGCCCAGATGGGGGTGGGAGGCCCGGGTCAGCGTGGCCAGTGGGGAGGGCGAAAGCTGAGCCCAGGACTACGTTGGCCCATGATATCCGCCGCCTGCCTGAGACCACAGGCGAGACGTCCTTGGAGGCGATGCAGCCTCTGCCATCCAGGCCCTCCATGGCTCCCCAGGGACTCCCTGACCCCATAAGCTTGGCATGAAGCCCTCAGCTAGAATTTGGACCCATTAAGTGCAGGCTGGAAAGATGGGGTGGGGGTGGCCAGGGCTGGATGGTTTGGCAGCCACCATCAGATCCTCCCTGGTTTGATGTCAAAAGACAACTAAGGGCCAGATGAGACTTCGAGTTTATCAGCTTATAGTGAAGCAAGCAAAACCCACTGTAGGCAAGCAACCCAAAGTTGGGGACCTCTGGGTACCATCAGTACCTCCATCCTCACACTGACCCCCGACTCCAGGCCCCAGGGTTCCCAGGGGCAGAGCACCAGGTGCAGAGCTACCCTCCCCGTCAACAAGCCCGCTTTCAACTTCCTAAACGCACTCTGTTAGTTTCAGTCCCCACCACACACACACCCTAGCCCAATTACACACCTCACCTGCCATGGCGGTAATCAGTAATCTGGCCAATTACTCTAATTGCCGTGTGCCAGGGAGGAAGGGACCCACCCACACACCCGCTGCTGAGATCCTTTCTTCCAGAGCTGTTTTCCTCCTCTGAGTGGGGCTGACACCTGGGTGCCGGGAACTCAGTGTACCCTCTGCTCCCCACGACTCCCCTCCCCAGGCCCACCAGAGGAAACAGGGCCAGAGACGAGTCAGTGGGGGCAGAGAGCACTTCCAAGATGCGACAGACAAACCTTGAGTCTGTCTCAGCTGAGCAAGTGAGTGACACAGGGGTGCTGTCTGCAGAGTCCATTGAAAGATTTGGGTTTGTGCTCAGCTGCCTGAGACACATACCCTACCCCTTGCACTGCTGCCCCAGCCCAGTGTTCTTGCTGCCCTGCTCCTGGGCCAAGAATGCCATCCTTATCCAGCTCTGTCCATCCAGGTCAGTCTTGACCAGCTGATGCCAGGTGGCTTGGTTACAGCTGGGTGTGCTTGGGGATGACCTGAAGTAACGACAGAAATTCCCAAGTAGACTATGTCCTGTTCCTGTAGTAGATGAGAGGGCCAAAGGGCTCGCTGGGGATCAGCACATGTGCAAGCTTTGCTCTCTTAGCTTCATCAGCAGAATATGTTGTACTGACGTGTCCACCCCACGGAGTACATCCTTGAGTACTGAAACTTTGGATAATTGGCCACAGGACACTGTTTTGAAATTGTTATAATGTATCACTTTGAGTCATTGATTTGTGTGAACATATATTTTTAGCGGGGTTGTTTGGTTCCTAACACAGGTTATAATTTCTGAGAAACCTCTTGTTCCCAAGAAAACCTGGCCCCTTCAATTGTTTCCCAGCAGCAGGGAGCCTTGCAAGCAATGGAAACCAGAAACCAGCCCCTGTAGGGTCTCTGATGACTGGTCTTCAGATACAGCCTGTTTAGGGAATGTTGGATGGTGGCCATGGCCCTGACGATATTTACAAAGTTCCCTTTAATACTCCCAGCCCCAGGCTCGGCCACCCCTGCCTCCCTGGGTGCCTGGGCATCACCTGGCACTGACTGAGCCATAAGAGAGCCCCCCCTTGCAGGGCAGAAGGAAGTGTGGGTTGTGAAAGGTAAGGTGTTCTTTTGCTCAAAGGTCTCTTGGGGCCTCATTGACTTGCCCAGATTGTATCCTACAGACTCCTGGTATGTGCATGCACTCCAGGGCCCTTGGCTCCTACCTTATAGGGCTTTCCTCAGACCACAGACACTCCTGCAGCCTCCAATGTCCAGCCCCTAAGCCACAAGGGTGAGACTTTCAGACATGACACCACCTCCCGACTCAAGCTCAGCTTGAGGTCTCACCTCAGGTTGGGAGGGGAGAAAGCCCGGACACCAAGCCCAACCCTGTTGTGGGCAGGAAGCATGGGACCCACAACTGAGTAAATACAAGTGCTTCTTACATCTCCCCAACTTGGTCACTAGATCGGTGTCCCTACCTGCACTTTCCTTTCCCTGACTCCTACCCCCAAACAAAAATATCTGCTTTGCTGAATTCACAGGAAAGCAGAGACATTCCTGACAATGACACTCATCATGGTAAAATTCTCCCTAGCCAGTTTACACTGGAGCCAGCATAGGAACCTGCATGGGGAGGGGGGGGGTGTGCACCCCTATGCAAGCACAGAGGGAAGTTTGTGCAGGAAACAATGAACCATGAGATGGGAGAAACCACAGTGACACAGGGAGGGGAGGACAGAGGAAGATCCAGGTGGACAAAGCCTGGGAGAGCAGAGGGTTTGGCTCAGACTTGTAGATGCCAGTGGGGCTCACTGTGTGGAACTGTCAAGTCAACCCATTCGTACATCCCTCCTGCGTGGTGCTGAAGGAAATGGACACCCCAAGTGAAATACCCTCCTGTGGATTGTGTGAGCCCAGCAGCGGGGGGGCAGAGGTACCCGGGACAGATCCAGGGCTCACAGATGCAGGCGGCAGTGAAGATGACTGTGCCCTTAAACAGATGATAAAGATAAAACAAGTGCAGGATAAGGTAACTCCCAGGGCCAGGGCTCCAGAAAATTGAGAGAGAATAATTCACACTGTCACCCTCGGTTCCTCTGGATACCTCCTGCTTAAAAGCCAGGGATACAAGAAAGTAAGTGTGTATAATGCCAGTAAGTATAATGTATTTACTAAAGGACAGAGACTCTCAGATTGGCTTTTTAAAAGTCAATCTACATTTTGTTCATAATTCATAACACAAAAATGTTGAAAGTGATATGATAGAATAAGAAAGTTGGTATAGCCAGGTTAATTTCAGCAATAATAACATTATAACAATTATTATCAAACAGAATTTAAGGCAAGAAAAAAATACAAACATTGAACGGATAAAGGGGATCATCACTTAAAGATATTATACCAGGAAGATATAGTAATAAGTGAATCTGCATGCATTTAGCAACGTAGTCTTGAAATAATGAAGCAAAAATTGACAAAATCCATAAGAAGAGTGGGAGATTTCTGTGGGAGATTTCCATTTCCCTTTTTCAGAAACTCAAAGCTTAAGAAGTAAATAATTGAATAAGAGCATAAATCATTAATTGTTATAATAGAACTTATTATTAAGTCTTGATCTGAAGGGCATATATACAATCTTACACCCCCCAAGCTGGAAAATACACATTCTTTTCAGGAACAAATGACAAAATATTCACAAAAGTAAACCACAAACTGAGTCTCAAAAAAAAAAGACCAAGAAAAATTTTTATGTGTTCTGTGACCACAATGAAGTAAAATAAAAATTCATTTTCAAGAAGATAAACATGTTTATCTGGCAAACTTCAAATGCTCTCCTAAATAATTTATAGGTCAAAGAAAAATAATTATAATTATGAAAATTATAACTATGTCATAAATACAAAACACATCAAAATTTGTGGATGCAGTGAAAACAGTCTATTGGAAAATGTGCAGCTTAAATATATTGATAATAAAAAAATATATATATTGATAATAACATCAGGTTGAATGTTAATGAACTACAGATTGAATTTAAAAAAATCAAGAGACCATTCAAAGAAAGTAGAAACATAAAAATAAAAGCACAAACTAAAGAATTGGAGACAATAATTGACCAACTCAAAAGCTGGTTTCTGAGAAGCTTAGTAAACATGACAAACTTAAAGAAAAATAAAAGAGCAAAATTCATCTAGGAAGAAAAAAGGGGGAAAAAGAGGAGGCAGAAACAGCCTTAATGGCAACTAGAGGAAGCGTAGCTACGACAAAAGCCAGAATACATATATGTATGTGTAACCAAATCACTATACTGTACCCCAGAAACTAACACAACACTTTCAGAGTTAATCAACTATACTTCAATTTAAAAAAAAAAAAAAAGCCTAAGAGAATAGCATGTCCTTAGTGGAGACGGCTCTCCTTCCTCTTTCCAGCTGACTGTGCAGTGCCCATGGCTTCTTTATCTTTGTATCTTCAAAGGCTGGCAGCCTGGTACAAAATAGATATTCAGTGCGTTTGTCCTGTGAAATCAAATTGCCTTCTCAAGCAAGCAGTCCGCGCCCCCAATATTGGAGCAAACAGAGCGTGTGATCAGAGTTCTCAACAACTCTCAGATGTCACTATTTGTTGCTACTATTAAATAAAGCACTGAAGTTTAGAAACGCTATAATTTAAAAAAAAAAATTAGAGTAAAGTAAGGTTATCCTTGTAATGATATTCTTCTCCCTCACTTGGATGAGATTGGCCTGGATAAGAGAGAACGGGGTAGTTACAGCTGAGGTGCGGGCTGGGGGCAGGGTGTTAATCATCATCCAGGGCACTCAGAGGAGACTGTGTCCCACAGGTCAGTACATCAGCACAGACTGCCAAGGCTGCCGAGGGGTGAAGCAGGTTGGGAACCCCTGGTCCCTCATGAGGTCTGTACCCAAGCTCCTACGTGACTAAGAAGCCTGGACCGGCCAGATTTTCACATCAGGCTATGAAATCACAGGAGTTAGCGTCAGCTTCCACCAGCAGCCATGCGGGTCAGGAGCAAAATCAAGAACATCGCAAGGTTGGAATGTTTCTGGCAGAAAGTGGGAAGTTGCAAGGCAGACGTGCAGCACACTGAAGTCTAGGATTTCAGAGGTGGTTGAGAGGTGGTCTAGAGGCCTCCTAACTCCTTCCAAAAATGCCCTTTCCAGGTACCGAGGTCTGAACGACTCCTTGGTGGTTCTAACCGCATCTTGGCTTTGTCCCCTAAGGAGAGGTCACCCTAAGTCTTATCAGCCATTGCTAACCCCGAATTCAGAATCAGATGCTTTCCTGACACGGGGATTTGATGGGGCGGGTTGGGTGGAGTGAGCTAAAGGCAGGAGGACTTGAGGGCACTGGCCGCCTGAGGGACAAACCAGGAGTTAAAACTGCCTGGTGCAGAGTTCCAGCCCTGAGCCTGTAGGGAGCTAAAGGGAGAGTTCACAAGCGGGTAGGAGAGGGGGAGGGAGCAATGTGTTCCGGATGCCCCATTACAGCTGGAAGCCTTGCGGCCTCTCTGGGTCACGGGCCAGGAGAACAAGCAGACCAGCAATCAGAGGGCGGAGGGAGACACACAGAACATCGGGCTCCGCAAATAACAGCTTCCAGGAAAACAGCTTCACGTGAGCGCGCTGTGGAACGATGCGATGCGAAGACGCGAGGATGCGCAACGCTATCACTCCATCGGTCCATCCGGTCCATCCGCAGGGTCAGCAGCACTCGGGAGCCTTTGAAGGTAAAGCCAGGCAACCCGAACACAGTAATAACAAACATTTGCAAGGCACTTGACAATGCAGAGAGGGTGTCCAAATACGTTATCTCCTATGAGCCTCACAACATCCTCTGGGAGTATGTATTTAAGACTGTTTAGATTTTGCAAAAGAGGAAACTGAGGCTCTGCGAAGATAAGAAACTACTGGCAGACCTGGGACTTCTCACTCCAGACCCAGTAGGTTTAATGTCTTTGCTTCTCACACTGTGATCTGTGGGCCACAAGCGGCGGCCTCCTCTGGGAGCTTGTTGAAATAAGAAATTTCAAACCCAGACCTAGTGAAATCAGAATTAGCAAGATCCCCAGGTGATTCACATTTAACATGAACATTAAAATTTGAGGCGTACTATTTCCACTGTATCAGGCCACTCTTATAAGCACCTGATGAACCACTTGGGTTATGCATTCTTGGGGAGTCTCAGTATTTTAGAGCTGGAAGGAACTTCTCAAAAGTACCTATGTCTACTCCACCATGGTACAAATGGTGACACTGACAAATTCTCAAAGCAAGTCCCTAGCAAAACTAGGGCGAAAACGCAAATATCCTCTCTTTTGACTCAAAAGGCTTTCATTGTATCTGCCCTCTTCCTATTTTTTAATTTTAAAAATTTTCCTGTTTGGTGCTTCTTGTTTGGGGTTCTGCTATAAAAGCAGGCTTTCTTTGCTAATTATGTGCAATTTAGGCTAATAGTAAATGTCAGTGCATTTTCTGACACAGTTGAATAGAGACTGAAAACAACAAGAAGAACAGAAGCAGTAATGACCTGTTCTGTTTCACGTGTCCTGCTTTTTGTGTTTTATACCCATGGTTCAGTCACATGATAGGCAGCTGTAGAAAGCCAGCCTAGTATGAAAGATTGGTTCTGGATAATCTGGGATGATCACTGAGTTGGTTACAAATACAAATTAGATGTAATAACATGTGGCCAGACATACTTAATAATAATGTGTGGAGAGATATCTGTGTATCTATAAGGAAGCAGGCCATGCTAAAACTGTCTGTCCAGCACAAGTGCAGGACTTTGGCAATTTTCTGGTTAATTTGCTAAGTCCACAAGGCCAAACCAGATCATTTAGGCCAGTGGTAGAGTTTTGAACCTAAATATTCTGGTTTGGCTGTCTTCATTTATACAGTTAACCTGATACTTGCCAAATCACTGCCTCACTCACACTCTGTCTGGGGGAAAGAAATGCTCATGTGTGAACACACATGTTTTAATATGTGCACTTACATGGAACTCAGCTTGGGTCATTCATTCTTTAAGATGAGATATCAGCTCAAACGTTCATCCCACAGGTGGCGGGAAGTCCTGGGTCCCTCCCAATATCTCTGTGGATGTTTGGGATGGGAATGGGCTTGGTCTTATGGCCCCATGCCCCCTGCTTCCCCTGCCACCCCAGTCACTTCTGGCTCTGAGTTCATGCTTCTGTGAGATTTTTCTCCCTCTTATGTCTTGCCTCCCATGGACATTTCCACTCTCCACTTGCATCGATTCAAATATCCAATTCAGTCCATTTTCCTTGATTCCTCCGAAACATCACTCACCGAGGTCAGTGGACACAGCCAGCTTTCCCTGTGGATGTGGAAGTAACTGAGGGGCTGTTCTTTGCTGCACATGGAATAGATCCTAATGTTGATTACTAGCATCTTTGTCCTTAAAAGTCTTCCAGCGATTCCCTCTCCTCACATTCCTGCCTTGGGGAATTGTCTTCTACTTGGGCTCAAGCCTCCTACCATGTTGTGTGGCTCCTTCTTCATCCAAGCACCTTCTAAGCTAAACAGCCCTTACCCACAGATTCCTCTGTTGATGATCTCTTTGTCTCAGTCCAAGCCTATCCCATTCAAAGACTGCCTTCCAGGACCCAAATCATGACGTTTGTTCAATAAAGAGCCCGAGGATGAATTCTCCCACAGATGTCCATGGCAGTGGGCCCTTTCCCGACACACCAGCGCCTTTGGTTACAGGATGGATGGATGGACAGCATTCAGGTGCAATATACGTGTGTGAATGTACATGCAAACGTGGCTGAGAGAATATGTATGTGTGTACAGGTGACTATGCGTGTGTTTGCATGTTTAGGGAGCAGCCCTAGAAATTAGACCAAATGTGAGTAGGAAAATGTGTGAAGTGTGTGTCTAGACTCATTCATTAAGCATTGGACCCAACGCTGGGAAATCCCATGTGTCCGTCCCATGACTGAAGGAGGGGATTCCCCACACGTAAGCAACATCTTCTTGAAAATTATTTATTAATTGGGAAACAACGTAGAGACAAAGGAAAATAGATGAAGTCATGGGGAACTAGAAAGACAGAAAAAGAATTAGTTGAACCAAGGTCATCTTGGTTCTCAGAGACCTGGGCTACGTCCAGCAACTTGACACAAATGCCACTGAGAGGGACAAAGCTGGGAAGAAGTTTCAGCTCCTTAGGCACTTAAGACCCTGGGGAGGATGAACAGGATGAGCTGTGCAGCCTCTCCTTCCTGGGGATCTTTGATGCCACAGGAGCCTGAGTAGGGGAAGAGCCTGTCCTTCCTGGAGGGGTGGGGAGGGCAAGATCTGAGAGGCTATGAGACATGTGGTTTCTAAGCAAAAGAATGTGACCTCAGCTGTAGCTCCAGAGTTGGAGGAGGGAGGCCCTCGGGGTGGGAGGGGTCCAGGTGGGGCAAGCATTTCACCGGCTCCTGCCCGCACACTGCTTGTGTTCCTGATGGCTTAGAGGCCTCTGCGGGACGGAGGTTACTAGAGAATATGTTTAACGTCACTGGGAGAGGCTGGCGAGACCAGGGCACCCGTGGACGTGTGCTGATGACCTGTTCCATCGTGTGTCCAGGCAGCTCCATGAGGCCTGGGCGCAAAGAGGCTGCTAGGAAGTTTGTGCTCTGCCCCTTGTAGGCAGCACTGTCCCGGAGAGCCCCCCACATCTGCTCACCTCTGCCAGCCCCACAAGCTGACCTGCTCTGACAGCTGAGACCCGCCAAGAGGGATGAGCTCTTCCCCAAGGGATCAGAAAACCAAGCTTGCTTCCAGCCCCATTGCGTTTATTTCCTTGTTTAAGAAACAGCAGTAGTGATGTCTTCCCTTGTTGGGGGGGGGTGTTTGGAGAATCAGACGAGATACAGCCAGGAAGGCGGCCCGCCCTGCATCTGGGAACAGTGGGTGCTGGGGAGGGCTTTCCTCCCGGGGCTGGAGCATGCTGTCCAGTGTTCAGATACTGGAGGGCAAGGACAAGTCTACTCATCTCCATGCCCTCAATACCTGGCCCAGCGCCCAGCGCGCCCTAGGGTATCCAGTGAGTGGTTGAAAAGGACAAAATTTGAAAACAAGTCAGAAGGTCATGACAGGTTCTGCCTGTGACCTGAGAAGGGCAAGGACCTGCATCCCCACCCAAGATGCAGCTCCCCATCCCCCACCCAGCTGTCAGTCTCTGAGTCTTCTCTTCACGTCTGCCGGAGGGTGCTGCACCCATGGGCCCCTGACACGCTCTGCTCTTACCGGTCAGGTCCAGGGCAGCTCCAGCTGACTCCCACAGCTCTGCACCCTGTCCCTCAACCCCATTATATCACCAGGCTCCTAACCCCACTCCCACCCCATCCTCCTGTCTGCCAGATAAAACTCAAGATGGCCAGTTATATTTTCATTTCGAACATACTTATACTGAAAAGTGATTTGTTGTCTATGTGAAATTTGAATTTAACTGGGTGCCCAGTAGTTCGGTTTGCTAAACCTTGTGGCTGTACCTAGGGGTAGAGCACCTTTCTCCTGACCATAGTCTTTCCTCCCTCCATACTTTTCTTCCAGCCCCAACAAAACCTAACTGACTTCAACAGCTGAGACCATTCATCCATCCATTTATTCATTCACTCATTCAACGTGGTTTTATTGCCTGTCTACCAAGTGCCAAGCCCTCTGCTAAGCACCGGGGATACAGTGTGAACACGTCATAGTCCCTGCCCTCATGGAGCTTACATTCTGGAGTGAAGGACAACGTAAAAGTAAATAAATTGACATGATTACAAATGTAGGAAGTGCTATCATGAAAATACACTAAACAGAGAATTGGCATTGGAATTATAGGAGGAGAGGGCTGAACGGGACGGGAAAGTCTCCCTGAGGAGATGACACTCAGGCCAACTGGAAGGGTGAGAACGGGGCTGGGTGTGTGGGGAGCACAGGTGTAGGGGGAATTCTAGGTCCTGGAGCAGGAAAAGAACTCTCATCGTTAGGAACTGAAAAAGACCCAAATGCCTGGCCAGTGTGGAGGGCTGAAGATGAAGCTGGGGAACCGGGGGAAGTCCAGAATCACTCAGGGTCTCATAGGCCACAGTAGCATTCTGAGCACATGCCTACATGCATGCACACGCGCACAAGCATGCACACACGCTAACGCACACACACGCTCGTTGAAAGGCTTGTGGGGAAAGCGTGCTATGGTCTGAATGACGATTTTTCATGCTTCATGGAGATTGGACTGGAGGAGCCTCAAGCTAGAAGCAGGGAGACCACTTATGAGGCCACCGTAGATGGAGTCTGGGTAAGGAGAAGATGGTAATTAAGAAAAAACCGAGGTGGGACCAGGAGGTGGCAACTGAGAGAAAGGGTGGAACCAGAAGTGTACTTCAGAGGTAGGATTTGCTGGACTTGATGAAAATGGATGTGAAAGGTGAGGAGGAATCAAGGACCGCAGTGTTTAGCCACTAGGAGGGTGGGGGTGCCTAGAGGCAAGGCTTGGCGGGGAGGTAACAGGTTAAGTTCGAAAGTTCAAAAGGCCTGGGAGACCTCAAGTAGAAAGGCCAGGTGGGACCTGCTTCTGGAGGTCAGAGCTCAAAGAGGAGGAATAGGCCAGTTAGAAACGCGGACTTGCCCCCCCCACGGGTGGTGTTTATGGCCATGGAGACATCCAGGACTGAGTCCATGGACACTGGCATTAGAGTCACTTTAAAGCAACTGGTGGGGCAGGAAGAAAACCAGGAGAGCACCCTGTGGGGGAACCTGGAGAGCAGGGGGCTCCATGGTGGGGTCGGCTGAGTTATAGCAGCTGGGAGTGGGATACATCAGGCCAGAAGCAGTCGTGGGGGCTGGTAGATTTCATATGAATGGTGCTGGGGCAGAAACCAGACTGGAGTGGGGTGAAGTGGGAATGGCTGGGAAGGGAGCCGAAGCAGCAAGCATCCCCGCTCGGTGAGGAGTGTGGCTGTGCAAGGGGCAGAGCGCTAGGGCTTTGGGCGGGGCGGGGGGGGCGGTCCTGGGGAGGGATGTTTTTTGAAACCTGTTCCTGTGCAGATGGGAACTTTCTGGGAGGAAGCCAGAGAGTAAATGTGCAAAGAAGAGGGGGTTAGTCCTCCCTCAGATACCCCGGCCTCTCCAATGCCAATGAGACATCTCCTGCCCCTGGACCTGGACCCAAGCCCCCGGCCCCTGCCCGGGCTGGATGGAGAGGAAGAGCCGGGGCCTTGGTGAAGGAAGCGGGGAGGGGAGGGCCTGACTTGCTCTGGAAATAGAAAACCCATGCTGGTAACTGAGTAACTCCTGGAGATGGGGCAAAGGCCCTGGCAGAGTCTGAAGGAACAAAAATAATCTGTGCCGCTTGGGCGGTGAGGCAGATCGGATGTGAGGGGCGGAAAGGCCTGGGCTGCGGTCCCTCAGCCCCCAGCACCCCTCCCTGGCCTGCAGGGGCGAGCGCTGCTCTTCAGTCTTGCTCAGGCCTGGCCAACAGCAAAGGTTCCCGGCAGACAGAGCATCCTCAAGTGAAGGCCATGCACCAGCGCCCAGGCCAGGAGCTCAGGACACTCTGCCCCACAGCACCACCTGCTCCGGACCCCAGATAACACCACCCAGACAGGTAGATAAGCAGGGCAGAGCCCCGCCAAGCCCCAGCCAGGCAGACACGACCTGAGCATCTACCATACCAGCTGTGGCCAAGTCTTAGCTGGCCTCCCCATCTTCCCCAAGGAGGCAGGCCTTGACTGCCCCAGCCTCCCTCAGATCTCCAAGAGCTTCTACACACAGCCCCCCAATACACACCTCTATGCACACTGCAGATTACAGGTTCCTCAGAGGGGATGCATCTGTGACTTGATCGAGTGATGTGTTGGTTTTGGATGCAGAACCTGCTGAATAAGGATCCGGTCCTTCTCCCTTTTTGCTTCAGCACCACTGTCCTCCTTCCTCTTGAGCCAAAGTTGACCCCTTCTCCCTCAGCTTCACCTATTGCTCTCCAGTCTCACCTCTAAGATCGCAGGAAGCAAGAGGCACATCTTCTCATCCAGCAGAAGGTGCAGGGAGACGGGGTAAGGCCTTGGGCTTGAGACTCTGCCCTGGGTCCAGCCCCCAGCCCTCCCCCTCCTCCCCCACAGCACGCCATCAGCATCCCTGAGGAAAGCAGGGCTTTGAGGGAAGGAAGGTGCCAGTCTCCAGAGGAGGGGGGTCGGGTCCCTGTCTCCTGAGGAGGAAAGGAAGGTGAGAACCACTGACCTGAGAAGTTTCCATGAACTCTGGCCATGCAGGAGGAGGCGGGGAGAGGCCTGCAGGAGCAAGCAAGGCACAGGGTAGGGGAGCGGCCTCGCCAAGTGGTTTCCTTACCATAAACTTCTCATTGGATCCCGTGGTATAAACAGACACAGAGGACTTGCCCAAGGAATGAGAAGGGCTGGGAGCCACAAGCAGCCAGGACATTAGAGGAATTAGATGTGTTGACAGCAAGGGACCCATGGCCCTGGACAACTAGGGGGTCGATCCTGGGCGAGGGGAGGCAGCTTACCCAGGATGGACACAGAGGCTGTGCCCATCCTGGCTCCCTCTGCCTCCCGCCACAGAAGCGCCCTCTGCTTGTAGGTAGACTGTGTTTGCAAGTGTGAGTAAGAGAGAGAAGGGGTCGTGAAAGTTCTGTGCCCCCAGCTGCTGACTCAGCCCCCAACCCTCCCCTCCCCACTCCTCCCTCCCAAGCTGATGGGAACAAAGAGGCCGCAAGTTTCCAGTTGTAAAAGTCAGGGAGGAGCGATCAAGAACAAAGATCAAGGCTTCAGATTTTCCATGACACTTGTGCAGGGGTGGGGGCACTGGGCCCGTCTGGCACAGTTCCCATCACCTGTGCCCTCTGGGAAGCAGGGAGCAGCCATCTGGGCCTGGGGCAGCTCCAGCCTCAGCATCAGCATGGCTCCCTCTCCTGGGGCCACTTGGGCAGGAGGCGAGCTCAATGCCCTGCAGTGTCTGTGCAGCACCTCCAGAACTCTGGGTCCCCCAAGCCCAATTCCTCTCTCCTCTCTCTCTCTCTCTCTCTCTCTCTCTCTCTCTCTCTCTCTCTTCTCTCTCTCTCTCTCTCTCTCTCTCTCTCTCTCTCTCTCTCTCTCTCTCTCTCGGAGATAAGACAGTCTCGGAGGCCAGGAGCTCACCCAGCAGCACCCCACCCCCAACCCTCACCTGCTCAGGGTCAAGTGTCAGGAGAGAGAAGGGGAAGAGGACAGGATAGGGCAGGTGGGAGGTGTGGACTTTGGGTGGGTGGAGTTGAGGGGAATTGACTTGCAGGAGGTCAAGGGGCAGCTGAAACTAGCTACCTCCCACGGCAGGGGCCTGTCTCGCTGTCCTCCGTGTCCTGCTCACCCGACTCTCTCAGCTTCTGGAGGACTGGGGGATCTGGGGCACAGAGGGGCCCACCCAGTTAAATACATGGCAGTACATCTATTTGGAGTACTCTTCAACTTTTTTAAGAAAGTGAGATAAATCCATGCATCCTGACAGGAAGGATAACCAAAGTATAGTAAGTGAAAAAAGAAATGGAAAAACAGTAAGTAGATTCTGATAGAATTTTGTTAAAATACTTACACCTCAAACCACTGCATTTGGATATGTGTATCTACATAACTATATATTTGTTGAAAAAATACTTTATTGATTCTGAGTTAGTTCTTTTTTTTTTTTTTGTCGTTTTTTTTCCTTCCAGTTTTATTGAAGCGTAATTGACATCCAGTACTATGTAAGTTTAAGGTGTAAAACATGACAATGACTTACGGCTTGAAATGGTCATCACAGTAAGTTTAGTTAACTTCCACCATCTCATATAGATACAAAATTAAAGAAATAGAAAAAAAAGAAAGTTATTAAGACTAAATCCTAAGAGCTCTCATTACAAGGAAATTTTTTAAAAAATAACTATACATTTGAACATGCTTAGAAAGAAGTGCAGAAGAATAGGTGTCCAAATTTAAGTCTGGGGCCATTTGGATTAGAATTAGAGAAAAGGAGAGACTCTTGTATTTGGATTTTTCATACTAAGCATGTATAATTTTATAATGAAAAAATAGACGAAGGTGGGGGAGACGGTTCAGAGCAACCCAAGCGTGTAGCAGAGCCAGGCGCGCACACGGATGTGCCAGGCGCGCACCAAGCACACCTGGCCCACCAAGGAGGGCACACCTGGTAAATCTGGCAAAAACGTGGGCACACGCCTGGCTCAGACAGATCTCCACAGTCCCAGGCTCCCTTGGCATGTGTCAGGCAGGGCCCGAAGCTCTCTCTAGGCGTCGGTCCCATCCCAGTTCCCACCTGCTTCCCCAACCTGCAAATTCTCTCCCCTGGGCCTCCATCATTTCCTGCCAGGTACTCACACAGCAGGACCCTGGGCAGTCAGGAGAGTTGACAAATCCAGGAGGGGAGCACCTGGCCTGGCTATGAAGATGGCTGTCCCCTTCTCTGGGGCACTGGGGTACCCGTCTCCAAAACCGGGGTCGTCTCAGGGTTTCCTGTGGATTCTGGTTTGACTAAGAAATCACCAGGGCATCAGCCAGTCCAGATACAGCCCTGGTGCTGCCACTTACTTGTTGGATGGCCTTAGACTAGTTATTAAAACCTTCTGAGCCTCAGTTTTCTCATCTGTGAAATGGGAATAATAAAGTTATTGTGAAACTCAGAGATGATAATATCTAACAGACTCAAATAGTTTGGAAGACAAACAAGGAAATGACAATCACAGAAGTCAAGATTCTGGTTCCCTGCAGGGCAGAGGGATGGGGCTGTGATCAGGGAAGGACGAGGGACTTCTGAGGTGTTGGCAATATTCTATTTCTTGACCTGGGCTATGGAAACATGGGTGTTGGATTTATAGTTATTTATTAAACTGTACATGTATATTTAATATGTGTATGTTATGTTTCATAATGAGAAAAAATGCTTTGGAAAATTTTGTCTTCAGCATAAATGTAAAATAATATTAGCAAATACAAGTTCCCATTCTCATACCCTCTGAGAAGCCTCTGGGACTCTAAATTTTGCTCTGGGTTAGCTGGGTGGCAAGCAGAAATTTCCGTTATAAATTTAGACCAATGTTGTTTTCCTTGCTAGGGGAGGTCTCGGAGGGCAGAGGTGCCTAAGGGATTTGGATCGCCATGGGGAGACCTTGAGGAAAGCTGTCAATCCACTCAAAACTGAACCCACCTTCCCCATGGTCCCCCCCTGCCACAGAACGCTGAGAACTGCAGGCACGTCTGCCCACCCGGATCTCCTGGCTGGCATAATCCTCGCCCCTATGGAGCTCCCTGAACCCCAGACAGGCTCCTTTCCACACCCAGCTGCCACCCCTCATTCCTCAACAGCATGGCGCCTTCCTCAGGCCCAGCACTTTCCAGCTCCACTGGCGTCCTACCTTGTGCCTGGAAGCTCTGTCCCCTACTTCCCAGCCTCTCCTATAAAACTGCTGGCTCCCCTAGACTGGGAGGCACCCTCTACCGCCCTCAGCATCCCAGGGCTCCAGAACATGGTCTGCACAACCGCATCTCCCCCACTACTTTTATTGGCTCTGACTCCAGGGAAGGGAGCCCTTGGGAGAACAGGGGCATGGAGGGCAGGGAGGCCAGAGACCCCATGCTGGGCCCCAGCACCCGAACAGCTGTCTGGGCTGAGCCCACCCTGTCATCAGAGGCCGCAGGAATTTCCACAGGGCCAGGCCTGGGACATGGGACACTGCCTGGTGACTGTCAACTCCCTACGCCACATCTGACTTGCTCCCTGTCTCTTTCTGACTCGGCTTCTGTTCGACTCTGTGAATTAGTGTCTCTCCCAGCCCTGATTTTCTGTGGGTCTCTGTCTCCGCAATCCTCCCCAGCCAGCACGGGGGCAGCAGGAACCGTCCCCCTGCATGTGGGGCGGCCCGTGGGCCCCGCTCCTGGCTGTCAGCTGGAGGGAGCCGCTGCCTGCTCCTCTCGGGAGGTCTCCCCACCCAGGGAGGTGACTGGGGTGAAGATTTCGGGAAAGAGCCCGAGGGCCTCGATGGCAGGGCAGAGCTGTAAAGGAAGAGGAAGCTGATGAAACCTGGGGTGCAGTAGGCTGGAACTTCTCTTGTTAGGGGAATAAAGGGCCACTGACGGGGGTGCTGTCTGGGGTATTGTGTAATATGAGCTAAGAAGGAAGTTGAGTTCTAGAGAAAAACAGTCTGGAGTGACATAAAGGTGGGTTTCTGAGGTAGGATCTGATACTAAATTCTTTTCAGGGTCTCACCTCGATCCTGCCTGCTGCAGAACCAGCTCTGTCCCGTCCATTTATTTCTTGCATCCTCGAATCCATGCAGGACAGAAAGTGAAAGCAAAAAGCAAGGACGAGAGGTGCTTGTGAGGGGCAGAGAGCCTTCCTCCTGGGCCTGGGAGGTCACCAGGTTGCCCCCCCCCCCCCCCGCCGGTAGCTCCACCATCCTTGGCAAGTAACCCAGAGACCAAGCTGTAGGCAGTGGCAGCTCCAAGCCATTTAGACAGTCTTCCTTTCACGGGCGTATTTATTATTCTTTTCCCACCTCCCCACCCCTTTCCCCACCAGCTGCTTAAAATATTTTTCAAGCAGAAAAATCCAACCACAGCTGGAAACCAACCCTAAAGTTAGTCCAGAACATGGGAGCTGCCAGGGAAAATTGCCGGAGCTCAGGCAGGGCTGTGGGAGGGAGAGCCTCCCCCTCGGAGACAGCCCCGCTCTGCAGGGCCTGGGGGAGAGGGCCCTCGGGTCACATCGTCATCCCACACCTGGTCATCGAGGACCCGCGGTGGCCAGGCCCTGTGCTGGGGCCGTGTGAGGACACAAATCAGCTAAGGTACACGAGACCCATCCTCTCCTCCAGGGGCTGCAGGCTTCATGAGAAGGTAAGGTACAGACACAAACACTCCAATGACACCGAGAGCACCCACCGAGGGTGTTTCCTGTGTTCGAGGTCCTGGCTTTGACACTTTACATGCATTGCTCAGTTAAAGCCCTGTCAGCCCTGTAACGAAGATACTGCTGTTCTCCGAGGAGGAAACTGGGGCACACAGAAGTTAAGAAATGCTCACCCCACCATACAACTGGTAGAGGGTAGAGTCGGAATCTCGGCCCAGGGAGTCCAGAATCCATGCTCGCAGTGCTGTACTCTGCTGCCTCTGTATGATCGTGCACGCAGCAAGGCAAAAATCCCGTAAGAGAGTATGAACAAGTGAACATGAAAATTCAAAGAAATGGTCCCTGGCCAAAGGTCAGAATCAAGGAGGGCTTCATGGAGGAAGGTACACATGCACTACTTCTGGAAGGATAGTGGGGATTTTGAGCCTTTGCTCAGTGGCAGGGACAGAAGGTATACAGCAGAGAAAGCTAAGGCAGGAGCAGAGACAAAAACCAGACCAAGAGGCCCAGCTCCCATCACATGGCCCCCACCACTCAAGAAGCCATCCTCACCACCATTCGGTGCCCAGAGGGGAAGAACTCGCAGCCAAGCCCAGGCCTGGCCACTGTGGACACACTCCCTCTCTCCAGCATCCTGGGCTGCTTTCTCACCTCCCTCCGACACCTCCCTGCCCACTCTGCCCTCTCACCCTTCCTGTTTGTACTGGTCCTTTTGCACACCTGTTCATAGAGGAGGATGAAAGACAAAAGCCACAACAGTCTAAAAACTCTTTGTAGTACAGATTTTTAGTGGCATCTAATTTAGACCAAAATCATCAAGCTGTCTAGGTTGGGATGAATGGCCCAGGAGGGTGGCCACAAAGCCATGTGGCCCCCAAGGCCCCAAGAGATAGGTTGGCAGGTCCGTGGACTGGACCTGTCTCCTCTCTGCCCCACCTCCACGTGTCTCTGTGACCTCTTCCAGTCACTTAGCCTCTCTGAGCCTCAGTTCTCTCTCTGGATCTGTTTGGTGTGCTCCCTTTCAGGTCCGAAATCCCCATGAACACAAGTACCCAGCCCTCTACTTCATACCAAAGGACTTGTCACAGAAAGACCAGCTGGCTAGTACACAAGGCTAACCCAGAGATGGCAGCAGTACTGGGACACGGGTCCGGCTGGTCTCCTGTGTGCCTTCAGTGCAAGCTCCTAAGGGCCCTTGATTGAGAATCGTCATCACGATAATAGCTGCTGTTTATTGAATGCTTATTACCCGACAGGCACTATTCTAAGAGGCTCTCACGGATTAGCTCATTTCATCATTTTAACAGTGCTACACCTAGGAGGAGGAGAGGCGCAGAAAGGGTTAAGGATGCTTTCGCAGGGTCACAAAGCTTCTGAGGGGCTGAGCCAGGATTCCCACACAGGCAGCCTGGCTCCAGTGGCCAGCCACTGGAAGGACACAGGTGTGGGGCTTCCATGAGGGTGAGGAGGAGGGGGAGAGTGTCTGGAGGGCAGGGATCACATGTCCTACCCATCACTGTCTCCCAGGCCCCGATTCCCTGGAAAACTGGCCTTGACTGGCATGGGGAGGGGTGGGAAGACAAAGCTGTGAGTTCTGAAGCGTTGCTTAGTGTCCAGGAATTTGTGCAAACTACCTCCCCCAGGCCCATGATGTGAAGGGCTCTGAGCCCTTTCCCAGCTCTGGAACAGCTGGACTCCAGCCACAGCTCCCAGCTGCAAGCACCCACCTGTCCCAAGGTGGGCCTTGCCTGAACCCAGGTCCCGGGACGGGGAGCTGGCTCCTTCCGGTCTCACCAGGCAGGACAGGCCAGGCCAGTGCCAGGTCTGCTGCTGCCATAACCCAGCTTTGGGTAGGCTCCTCCCCCCTGGGTCCTGGCTGCCTCTTGAATCCTTCTATGGAGGTAAACAACCCCAGACCCCCGAAGCGTTAAGGCTGAGCCTCAGGGAGCCACTACCAGTCTGAGGGCCCCAGCTCCTGGCCCTCCCGCGCCCCCTGGCGGAAGGGAAAAAGCAGTGCCCAGGTCAGCATTGCCTTCTGAGTCCAACCTTCCCTCTTCTGTCCGGCCGTCCATCTTCTCCCCTCTTCTCGCCTCCATTCCTTCACCCTTGACTGCACGTCCACTGCGTGCTGGGCACATGCCATGAGATGGGGACACAGACTATGTCCTGTGACTGTGACACTGTTCCTGCCCCGAGGTGCTCACCATTCATTCACTCAACTCACTCACTCATTCAACAAATATTCATGGAGCTCCTACTTTCTGCCAGGCTCTTCACCATGCTCCAGGGACACCATCCCTGCCCTTATTGAGTTTACAGTCTAAAAGGACGTTCAGCCTGTTATAACAGACAAGTATCACATAGCGGAGAAAGCACAGGCACCAGAGAGGAGTCCCACAGAGACGGACAGATGGGAGGACAGCGGCGCTGACACTGAACAGTGTGTGTGTGGGAGAAGCCGGCGATGAGTTTGCAGAGAAGATTTCAGGGTGACATCCGGGCTGGGCTTGGATGGCAGCATAGGGTCCCTCTGGGCATAGGAAATGGGGTGTGGAGTGGGGCGGGGCAGGGAGGAAAGAATATCCTACCCAGAGAGGACAGAACTAGTACATAAAGTCCCGGCGTGTTTAGGGAGCTACAAATAGTCCTGCGGTCGGAGTGTGTGGTTAGTGGGAAGGGGGCAGCAGGAGCGTGGAAAGGGCTTTGCAGGCAGTGGAAGGGGTTTGCGGCTTTTCCTGCAGCCAGTGAGGGGCCACCAAAGGTTTGAAGAAACAGGATGATACCACCACGTTTGGGTTTTAGAAAAGGACCAGTAGGCGCATGGAGTGCGGAGGAAGGGCTAAAAGGGAAAGCGGCCAGGGTTGGTGTGGCATTTGTACCCCAGCCATGTGACACAGGGCAAGCCCTTCACCTCTTGGAGCCGAAGGCTCCTCGTCCATGAAAGCGGGCAATGACGCCCCGCCTGCAGAGTGTACGGGGAGCGCCTCCCCCAGTGCCTGACACATGATAGACACTCAGTTACTTTTTTGATGTCAGAAAGTCTACTACACGGGCTGCTACAGCTGCCTAGGTGATGGATGTAGGGGGCCTGAATCCAGCCACCGACTATGGATGGATGGAGAGGGAAGACACCAAGAGCTATTTCAGACGGTTGGCTTTCGGGATGGGGTTGGGTGCTGCCTTTGTTTTTCTAAACACCTCCTGGAATTCATCTCTGCCTTCTGTCCTCAGGCTCTCCCTCGTTCCCATCACCCGCTGGTCCTCACTGCCTGCTTTGCACAGGGTGTCCAGTTGTTCAGTGTCGGTCCCTCCTCTGGGCAGAGGCTCTGCTGGCTGAGGCCCTGGGCACGATGCCCAGCCCAACAGCAGATGCAGACAGGAGTCAAATGGCAGTTTCTGACGACAATCAGATGTGGATCCGTTCAGCCACCAGGTTTGTCCCTGAAGCTGGCACAGGGGTGAGAAAGGCAGTACTGAGGGAGGTCGACCAGGAGACTGGCCGGCTACTGCCTGGGTGTCATCAAACATCACTGTAGTGCTAAAATCCAGCAAGCCCACCCCTGGCCTCCTCCTCAGGCAGGCTTCCTCCCACACCTGCCCCAAGGGTGCCAGCTCAGGAGGTGGCCCAGAACTTGCAGGTGGGGTCCTAGAGGGGAGGGAGGGCCAGGCAGCTTACATCATGGGCGTATAGCACACGTGCTGAGGTGACTTAGAGTGTGTTCATCTGAGTTCATCGGCAGTGGAGAGACTGGCAATTATAAGGACCAAGGTCCCCACAGCCATCACGTAGACCCTGGGGACAGTTGTTAATAGTGTTCAGGGGCCAGCCATTAGTCTCCTCCACCTGCGAGCTCCTCTACAAGAGAGTCTGGTTCAGGTGTTCGTTTTAAGATGTCAGTTTGTAGTTTGGTTTTCCCTGTATTTCTGTCCCCTGGTTCAAGGAGATAACAGCCCTCTGGGTCTCTTTGACTTCTGCGGAGTAGAACATTTCTTAAAAGATTGCTCAAAGCTTGCCCCTTAAACAGTCTTTACCGATGGCTCAGCTCATTGGAGGAGTGATACTTGGTATCCCTGAGGAGCCTCTGAGGGGAGAAAGGAAAACATGGAGAGGGCAGGGAGAGATGGAGCCCGTGACAGGCGGGGAAGGGACCTCCCGTGAGCCAGCCCGCTGGTGGGGATGTGAAGATCTGAGACTCCTGCCCTGGCTGGGTCTGCCCTGTGCACTGGGCATGCCAGACCCTGGGCACCAGCTCTGCCAGCCTGGCAAAGATGCCCGGGCCCCAAGCAAACAGTAGTATCACCCAAATCAGAGGCCCTGTGGGGTGTTGGACAGGAGAAGAGAGCGTGACCCGCTGGGCTGAGTGTGAGAGGTCCTTCCTGCCCCACTTCCTGGGTTCTAAGAAGCAAATCTCTAGGACTTAGGGAAGGAAAGGCAGCCTCAGTAACCAAGATTAAATTCCCTGCTAGCCCATTGGGATGGGGCTCTGAGTTGGATCTGGGTGGGTTTCCATTTTTTTTTAAATAGGGCATCTTTTGTCCCCCTGGGTTTGTGGAGGAAGAGTCACACCTCCTACTGCAGCCATCACTCAGAACACTTTTACGGGCTGTTTCAGGTGCCCCCCTGAGCCAGGTGAACACAATCAGTCTCCTCTCTGACCCTCAGGGAAGGAGCTGGGGAGACCCTGACCTGTGGACACCATGGTTGACTGTGGCTCCAGGGGTCCCCTTTGCCCCTGGTAGTGGATCATGAGCTCCTTGAACACACGAGTCCCTGCCTCCCCACTGTGACTCTCCATCACGGGTGACCTCTCTGGGCAGAGCTCCCTGCCTCCAGCCGCCGTGGGCTCAGCACACAGGGCAGCACCCACCCTCCAAGACCCCCTCTGTATATAAGTGCCTTCTGTCCCACTTCTCTTCCTAGAACAGGCCTGCAAATTTTCTTCCTTTGACCATTCTTCCTAGGAAATAGCACAGTAAAGTTAAGAGAGATGGACTTGGGAGCAGAAAACCCGTGATCCAGTTCTGAGCTCACCACTATCGCTGGGGCAGACGGCTTCCCTGATTGTGTCTCGGTGTAAAATGGAAGTGACAGCTGCTTCACTTCAAAGGAAGTGCCAGGCACGTGGCAGAAGCTCCACTGGGAGAGGAGGTTCTTAAATATCTTCTCCCCCTGCTCCTTTTATACATTTCTTTAGAGAACTGGACCTGGAGATTCGGAGGGTGGGACCATTTTCTTTTTATCTGAACAACACACGTGCCAGAGATCTCTGATTCGAGTTAGGATAAGCACAATCTGTTGAATAAAGAGGGTTGCTTGACCCTTAAATTCACCCATTGCCACAGCGGCTGCAGGAATGCAACTAAGACCTGGTTCTTCCCCTAACTCTCCACAAACTAACAAGTCCCCAGGTCCCTTTGGAAAGTCTACGGAGCAAGGAAACAGCAGATTTGGTCCTGGTCTGGATTTTTTCACTTACTGGGTGTCATTTAACCTCAAGCAAGTTTCCTCCACTGTGGAAAAAATAAAAGGGGGCAGAATGAAGACCAGAAAGAGCACATCCAACTCAGGCTTCAGTCTCCCCGTCAGGGCAGAGGCAGGTTAACACAGCCCTACACCCCCACCCCACCCTCCGCACAGCCCTGACCCTGTGCCTCAGGCAGACGGTACAGAGCCAGAGCAGAGCTGGTCCCCGGCCTCCTCCTGCCCCTCAGGGCCTTTCAGGACCTCAGCCCCTTGATGCCTCTACTACCCTGGGCCTGTGGGGCCAGGGGTGCATTATACACATGGAGAAGCCCAGGAGGCTGGGGGCGCAGGGATCCCCAGTTGGCCCCACTCCACCCTGGCCCACCCAGAGAGCCCCAGTGAGCTCACGTCTGCAGTGACCTCACTGCTCATAACCGGGATGGTGAGACAACCCTGGAAGCCAGGCACAGGTGAGAAGTGATGGGTGTCTCCGCAGGAATATGCTGTCCAATTAACACTGCCTTCCAGACCGGGTGGCTGTGGCGGATGCTGGACTGCTCCCCTAGGCAGTGCTGGCCAGCCTCCAGGCTGAGTCGTTCTGCAAGCATTTACTGAGGGCCCACTACCCACCAGGCTTCGAGCCGGGTGCCAGGGAGACATGGAGGAACAGGAGACACACCGGAGGGTACAGTCTATCTGTCCCAGACAGTAGGCTGTCAGAAAGCCTCAAGGGTTCGGCTGGTTAAGCCCCCAGACCTCCTTATAGTCCCCAGCAACCTGAGCCCTGATTTTCCTCACCACAGTTCCCAGCCCTCAGCCTGTTTTCCTTTCTTTACAAAACACCCACAGCCCTCAGTCTTTCCCTGCCCTCCTCTGCCTCTAAAGCTGGTAAGCTCCTTGAATCCCTCTACCCAGCCTTCCTTAGTATGTAATTCTTGCCTCATGGGCACATGATGGCTGTCCCATTTCCAACATCAAGTCCAAATTCCAAATAGGAAGAGGAAGGTCAAAGCACAAGTTGAGTCTCCATCCCTATTAAGGAGTTTTCCTGGAAGCCCCACACATCTTATTGGCTCATACTCTGCCATGGCAAGTTAGACCGGGAAATGTATTTTTCATTGAGCATATTGGTGCCTCCATTAAAATCGGATTTGTATAAATAAGGAATGCAAACTGGTATAGAGCTTGCAAGGAGAGAGCTGAAGAATGATTTCAGGAAGGATAAGGTGTGGGCTGGAGGTGGAAAAAGAGGGGCAACAGCTCCTTGTTGCTTCTAACAAACATTCTTTCCTTGACCAAACTTTAGTCAGGCTCCTGAACCTTCTCCTAGGCCCATCTGTGCACTTATTGTAAAATCCAGTTTTAGTATGAACCCTGCTTAGTCAGCTTAGCAAGAACCCCTGACCCTCAGAATCTGATCACCTTCCATATCTGATGGGATTCCTCAGCCTCCACCATCCCCCAGGTGATGTCTGATCACCATGACCTGTCTTTAGCAAGAATCCTGTCGGGTCAGTATAGCCAGAGTTCCCCTCACCCCTGATGTTTCTTTCCCCTTAGTAATTTTCCATCCACTGACCCTCACCCTGCTCCTTGGCTATAAATTCTCACTTGCCCTGCAGTATTTAGACTTGAGCCCAATCTCTCTCCCCCACTGCAAGACCCCATTGGTGCTGCAGTTCCTACACCTAGCACCCTCTTGAATAAAGAGTGCTTTGCTGTCTTCAACAACTGTCATTCAATATTTCTTCTTTAACACTCCTTACTCTAAAGGCTCAGGGGTCTGATTGTGACCAGCAAGCAGTTGGGCTGGTGGCTAGACAGCAGCAGGGGCAGCAGCCCTCCTCAAAGGAGGAGGAGAGAGATGGAGATGGTAACAAACTCACAGGTCCCCACCCTCACTCTCCCTCGCCGGGCAGGGCCCCCATGCACCCAGTTCAGACTCTCCTCTCCCCCATCATCATCTCTAGTAACTTCACCTGCTTAATGTCTGCCCTCACTTCCTTCTGCTGCCGGTAAAGCTCAACCAGGCAGTCCCCACAAAGAAACCCGCCCTTTAATAAGCGTCCTCTAACTCCTTGCGTGCATGCTGAGCATCTTTGTACCCTCAGCGTCTACACAGCCCCTGTGCTCAAAGAATAGTTGAAGATGGTTTTGGCCTCGCTTCCCGCCTCCCCCTTCCTCTGGAAACTTGACTCGACCCTTTGCCACCTTTTCTGGGAGACCGCAAAGCAGCAGGTGTCCACCCGCCTCAAGCCGAGAGAGGGGCTGCTCTCCCCGGCTCTCTGCCGCCCTCTACCGGCTCCATCAGCTGGGCCGCGAAGAACGCACGCGCGCGCTCACGCCGGCGTCCCCCCCTGCCTGCTTGCCATTCGGCGCATGCGCAACGAATGCGGGCAGCTCGCAGGAACCAAGAGGCAGGTAAACCAGCTGAAGCGGGCGGGTGGCGGGGAGGTGCGGCCCGGAGTTCGTGCCTTGCAGGTCCGGGGTCCTCGGCATTGGCTCCCCCTTGGGCGACTCTGGTGGGCTCGGAGCTTGCTTTTTGCCAAGGGGTGTGGCCGGAGCCCGCCTCCTGGGGCTGAAGGTGGAGGGGGATGGGGAATCTCTGAAGCCTGTTATTAATTTGGTGCCTGTTGTTTGTCCAGGAAGGTTTTCTTGAGGAGGGCGCTGAGTTTGCAGATAGCGGACAGGAGGGGGTGAGGCTGGACCACATGGCTGCTGGGGTGCCGCACATCTCGGGGCGGTGAGGAGCCGGCCCCGCTTGGCGGTTGGCGAAAGCGGCGGTGTGTGTCGGAGCGGAGTAGGCAGCACTGCTACAAAATGAAGGGCTGGGCAGAAATTACGCAGGTGTTCGGGATCACACTTGGGACGCCAGTTAGGTCATTTTTGTTTTCACTTTACTCATAGAAAGATGAATGGCCACTAACATGCACTCTCTTGCCTCTTTCCATCCTAGGACATGACACAAGTGGTACGTCCCGGCCATGGGGTCTCAGCATTCCGCCTCTGCTCGTCCCACTTCCTGCAAGCAAAAGAAAGATGACAGGGAGGATTTGCTGGCTGAATGGGAGCAGGAAGAAGCCATTGCTCAGTTCCCATATGTGGAATTCACCGGGCGAGATAGCATCACTTGTCTCACTTGCCAAGGGACAGGTTACATTCCAACAGGTGAGAGTATTTAGTGGTCATGGGAAGGATGATTCCCCACTGAGAATCCCAAGGAACCCACAGGGCTTTCCTCAGACAGCAATACCTAGTTATAGACCGTGCCCCGAGCAGGAGCCAGCTCAGCTGACTTAGTAAACCTGGGCAGGTTCCACAACTTCTCTGAGTTTCCTTAAATTTGAAGCCCTTGTTTTTCTTCACTTCCACTCTTCTGTTGGTTGTTTCCTTGGTTGGGGACATGTAATTTGCTCTACATTGTGAGATTGTTGACAGGCACGTTTCCTTATTGCTCTCACTCATAAGACCTATCATGGGTGTTGTGGGGGAGAGCAGACACCATCCTGGAAGCTTCTGTTCAAAGAAACAGATAGTAAATCATTAACAACTTAAGGTCTGAAAAATAAATCAAGTGGGGAGAGAAAAGCACGCACAGGAGTGGAGCCTGGATTGGGTGCAGAATCATCTATCACTAAATTGGCTCTCAGAAAGTCCAGACTGTTTAGATGGAGAGTCACAGAGGTTTAGAGCTGATAAGAACCCTAGAAACCATCTAAATTAAAGCATTCATATTGCAGATGAGGACACAGTGGCCCCGAGAGGTAATGAATTCCCCAAGGCCGTACAGTAAAGCTGGAACAAGATCCGAGATTTCTCAGGTTTCGTGTCACTATCCTGGCAGCACTGATAAGTGTTGTGTAACTTGTAGCACTCTCTACAGATTCACTGTTTCTTGTTCATTCCACCCAAAATGTGAACCTAGTATCTTAGAAACGTCTAATTGCAGACAAGCGATATGTTGGGGCAGGCGGCGGTGTAGGTGAAGGAAGGTACTGCAACACGTGGAATTTATTTTACCAAAATAATTGTTTGGTTCTTTTCTAGAGCAAGTAAATGAGTTGGTGGCTTTGATCCCACACAGTGACCAGAGATTGCGTCCTCAGAGAACGTAAGTCACCTGCCTCTCTCCTGCTAGTGTCTACCGCTGTCCCTAGTCCCTTTTTATATGTAACTTTTTGAAAACTATCTGTTCTTGTAAACTTCCCATTTCCTTTAATACTGTTTGCTCAAGCAAGATATCGCTGCCCCCATCACAATCTGGGGAAGGAAACACGAAGGTAGAAATGTTCTGAGGGCCAGATGAAGGAACTGCACTGGGAGGAGTTGGAGAAGAGAGTGTCCCGGGGGGGTGAAGAAATGTTTCTGTCCACACAGCTCCTCTCTTCAGCTTCTCTTCCCAGATTGCGAACAACATTCAGATGGGTTTAAAAGGCTTCCCCTGCTCCACTTATCCTTGCCTGGTTTGTGGTTCCTTGCTCTTTGCACTTTCTTGTCCCTCCCTCCTCATTCCAGATTTTACACTAAATCTTGACTGATTGGACCTTGATACCTGACTCATGGCCTGGGTGGGTCGTGTGCTTTGTCATTTGCAGTAAGCAGTATGTCCTTCTGTCTGTCCTGCTCTGTCTCCTGGCATCTGGTTTGGTGGTTTTCTTCCTGTTTCCACATTCAGTCCTTGTGGATGATGACGGCATCAAAGTGGTGAAAGTCACATTTAATGAGCAGGACTCCCTTGTCATCCTCGCCATCACGGTAAGGGTAGGGCCTCCCTTCCTCGGTTGTGCACCTGCAGGTCTTGGACCCAGGACACTTACACTTATTTCCTCACTTGCCCTGATGCAGGCCACCCTGAAAATCAGGAACTCCAACTTCTACTCTGTGGCCGTGACCAGCCTGTCCAGCCAGGTCCAGTACATGAACACAGTGGTTGGGTCATACGTGACAACCAACGTCTCCCTCATTCCGCCTCGGAGTGAGCATCTGGTATGTGGTTCTTTTAGGTCCCTGCCCCTGGGGCCTGAGAGGAGAATAGGGGCTGTGGAATGCCATCCCCGCATTACTTTCCTTTTCGTCTCCTCACTTCCACTTGTGGAAACTGATTGATGAGGAAGCCCTGATAGGCTCTGTAGTTATGAAAAATTAGAGGAAAAAGAATCAACGAGCATTTAAGTGTTACGAGAACAAAATAATTTGTAAGAGAAAGCAGTTTTCTCACAATGAAGAAGAGGTGGTGTGATAGTCTGGGGTCCTTTGGGCTCCAAAAGGGAAGAAGTTGGAAGATGAGTTGGAGGCTCATAGTCTGGATTAACGACAGTCTTGGGGAAATATTTTGTATGTGATGGAGGAATGCCCCCTGGTCCCTGGGTTGCTAATAATAGTACTGTTCTGTGTCAAGGCTGCTGAGCCACAGACTGACTCTGGCGTCTTATTTTCAGGTGAATTTTACCGTGAAGGCTGAGATGGGAGGACCGTTTTCCTATGTGTAGTAAGGACAGCATTCTCTCTTTGCGTGCTCTTTACTGGGATTCAGGGTTGAGCTCGATTGATTGGGGCTGATGCTGCCTTAGTTTCCAGCCTTTGGCCTATGGGTTCCCTCGCTTTGGCTATCTTGAGGTTTCTCTGGAGGGTGTGGTGTTTGATCTGTGAGTGCAGTGCTGGAATCTCTAAAAGAGAACGTAAGGCCACTCGAAACATTTTCAAGCTCCAGCATTTTGTGATGGGCATGAAAAAAGCAAAAGATCATGATGTCGGGGAGGTGAAGGACCACTTGTGGGGATGCAGACCAGTGAGCCATGGCAGCATTCAGGTCAGGAGGGCGGGTGTGGGGCAGGGGAGGTGCCCACACAGGACTGACTGCTCGTCAGTTTGGGGGTGTAACTCAGCACTCTGATTCTCCTTTTTTTTTTTTTTTTATTTTTAATTTTTAAACCAAACTGACCATTTCCATATTTGCTGTTTGGCAGCTTCTTCTGCACGTTACCTGATATCCGGGTGCACAACATAGTGGTCTTCATGCGGTACGTTCCTCCTCTCCCTGTGCCCGGGGCCTTTGTGTTGGATTCTGGCCTGTCAGGCTGCGTGAGCTGGCCTCCTCTGCTCAGGAGAGCCTGGGGACCCACAAACCAGAGAGGGGACAGGCGATACCTCCCAGGCACAGATACGGCAGACCCTTGGTGTCCTCTAGAGGCAGTGTCCAAGTCCCTATCAGGGATCACTGTGAACAGTTAGGCATGGAATTTTCTCCATGAAATGTGGTCAAGTTGTGTGATCCCGTTAGAATCCTGATGAGACTAGTAAAGAAAAGCTTTCTCAAGGTGTGAGCACTGGGCGTTTGGCCAGACTTACTCTCTAGCCACACAAATTACTACATGTCATGGACCTGTAGGGTTATTTCTAGAACCATGACTTAAAATTTTGCAGGTGACAAGGGTCTGCTGCAGACATTTGAAATATGAGGGTTTAGAGCAGGGTTTCTTAGCCTCAGCACTTTTGCCATTTTGGGCCAGACAGTGTTTGGTGTGAGGGGCTGTCCTGCGTACTGTCTGTTGAGCAGCATCCCTGGCCTCTATGCAGCAGATGCCAGTAACGCCACCTCCTCCCCCGCACAGTTGTAACAACCCCAAATGTCTCCAGACGTTGCCGGAAGTCTCCTGTGGGGTAGAATCATCCCTATGAGAACCACATATTTAGAAGGTCAGCTCAGGCCACAGCGTCGCTGGTGATGTGGAAAGATCCTCTCGCCTCCTGGTTGTGTAACCACGATGATATGTATCTGAGACCAGTGGCCATTGTTGTCTGAGCTTGCAGTAAATTATTTGGGCAATTTTTCTTACTTATTTTATCTCCAAAACAGAAATAATTCTTGGTTTTCTTTCCCCTAGAACTTCAGTGAAGATTTCCTACATTGGCCACATGACCCAGAGCTCCTTGGAGACACATCACTATGTGGACTGTGGGGCAAATTCCACAGCTGTTTAGAAACTGCCCTTGGTTCTTCCATGGCATCAGCTGTTCCCAGGGCTTGAGCTCCATACCTACCCCAGGTGGTAGAAGTAGAGGGGAAATTGGTTTTCAGTCCCCAGCAAACATCTTCCTGCCACGTGGAGGAAAACGCCTCTCTGTAACACCATTTACATTTCTCAGAACCAGCCAGATAACTGCCTAGTGCCTCGCCTATGCCCAGCACGTAGTAGGCACTCAAAGAAGGTTTGAAGACTTTTAATTCAGATCTTTTCAGCTGTTCTTGGGGCATTATAAATCGAAATCATACCATGGATCTAGGTTATCAGACAATAGAGTGACATGGAGATAGGGCTGTCAGTGCATCTGCAGGACTGTTGTCAGGGCCTCGTCACAGAAGAGGCGGCAGGGCGGGAACACTGGAATACATAAGGAAGCACAGACCGTTCCATGTGGGAAATTTTTTCATCTGCTCCCAAATGCCTAGGAACTTTATCAAAAAAAAAAAACTTTTTTTTCCTGTAGAAAATTACAATTGTTTTTACCAAGAGTCCATGTGGGGCTTGATTTACCCTTCATCCATTGGCTGGAACATGGATTGGGGGATTTGGTAGAAAAATAAACCCTGCTTTTGATTCATCTGAGTCTCCTCTGATTGCCTGGACGTCTTAGTCGGTACCTCTGGGGGAATGGTTGCCTGCGGAGTGGGTCAGCACAGGATGGGAAGGGAAGGGGACAAGCCCTACTGTACGGTCCTGGGAGCTCCTGTCAGGGAAAGCAGCCGCACTTTTCTCCGTCTGCCTCTGGTGGTGACAGACTGTCCTCTTGTGGTTCTAGGACAGAGCACTTAGTGCCCCCTGGAGGTTGGGAGAGGTAGTGCGGCGGTGTCTAGGGAGTGAGAAGCTGCTTCCCTGCGGAGGAATGACTTGCTGATTACGAGAACCTGGTGTGAAGGTGAAACTTTCTTGAGCTGTGTCCACCCTTCCAGCTACCAAAGAGCAGGCTGCAGCCCCACGATGGCAGGGAGTCTCGGTGGAAGCTTGAATAGTCAGGTTTCAGAGCCGTGCTGAGGTGGGCTCCAGCTCCTTTCCCGGCGCTGGTGCCAACAGGGCAACAGCTGCTGGCAGGGCTCTACATTCATTTTTGTCCCCATTCCCATAGCTTGACTTTCAATATTTATTTAATGGTTTTTGCCCTCTGAATCTTCAAACGAAGGCTTAATTTCTTGACTACTTGGCTGATTCTGACCATGACTGAGTAACCCAGAAGCGGAGGGTTGAAACATGAGTTTCCGTGTTAACCTGGCTCCTTTAATGGTCTGTACACGGTGGTGATGACTGTTCTGTGTATGAATGATGGAAGCAAATGTGCATCATTTCTGAGAACACTGCCCTAAACACATGAAGGTGTTCACATTGCTGTACTCTTTATTTAGTTTAACCATTTTCCAAACAGCCTGTAGCATGTTTTTCGTGTGGTTTTGAAAAAGCTACTCATATTAGTACTAAGGTTTTGAATACTTTTTGTGACCGTGTACCTCAGCAGCATTTCTTGCTTCTCAATGTTACCTTTAAATCCAGCTATGATATTCAAATGAGAGCTGTTACACTTTTTTAACATACAGCAGTAAGTCTGATCTCATGATGCTATGAACCCTCATGCCTGTTTATATTCTCAGCATCCCATGCTGCACTTTGGGATGCTCTGCGAAGTTGTAGCATGCTGTCAATTCTTGAACAGATGCATAGAGTTTGCTCTCAGCAACACCAAAATAGAAAGGGGAAGTGGTTGGCTCAGATACCATTGCCATCACCATCATGTTTCTAGTGGATTGAGATATGGGAAGAACGCATTTCTTGGAGATGAAGCTTCATTGGAGATATCTTTTCTCTGTAGCTTCTGAGTTGGCCTCTGCTGTGACCTCTTTTTTTTTAGTGTACTTTTTAATTGAAGTATAGTTGGTTTACGATGTTGTGTTCATTTCATAGTGAGTTATACATAGATATATATTCCTTTTCATATTCTTTTTCTTTTAAAAATTTATTTTATTATTTATTTACTTATTTATTTTAATCTTTTGGGGGGGAAGACAATTAGGTTTACTTATTTATTTATTTTAGGGGAGGTACTGGGGATTGAACCCAGGACCCTGTGTATGCTAAGCATGCACTCTATCCCTTGACCTATATACCCTCCCCCCCATATTCTTTTTCCTTATAGGCTGTTACAAGATATTGAATATAGTTCTCTGGGCTATACACTAGGACCCTGTTGTTCATCTATTTTAAATATAGTAGTTAGTAGTATCTGCAAATCCTGAACTCCCAGTTTGTTCCTCCACCCCCTCTTCCTCCAGTAACCATGTTTGTCTTCCATGTTTGTGAGTCTGTTTCTGTTTTGTAAATAAGTTCATTTGTGTCATTTTTTTTATAGATTCCACATATAAGTAATATCATATGGTATTTTTCTTTCTCTTTCTGGCTTACTTTACTTAGAATGACAATCTCCAGGTCCATCCATGTTGCTGCAAATGCCTTTATTTTATTCTTTTTTTATCACTGAGTAGAATCCCATTGTTTAAATACACCACAGCTTCTTTATCCAGTCATCTGTTCATGGACATTTAGGTTGCTTCCATGTCTTAGCTGTTGTAAATAGTGCTGCTATGAACATTGGGGTGTGTGTATCTTTTCGAATTAGAGTTCCCTCTGGATATATGCCCAGGAGTGGGATTGCTGGATCATATAGTAAGTCTGTTTTTAGTATTTTGAGGAGTCTCCATACTGTTTTCCATAATGGCTGCACCAAATTACATTCCCCGTTTGTGGACTTTTAAATGATGGCCATTCTGACTTGTGTGAGGTAATACCTCATCATAGTTTTGATTTGCATTTCTCTGATAATTAGCAATATCAAGCGTTTTTTTCATGTGCCTGTTGGCCATTTGGATGTCTTCAGTGGAGAAATGTTTGTTTAGGTTTTCTGCCCATTTTTTGATTGGCTTGTTTGTTTGTTTGTTTTTGTAATTGAGCTGTGTGAGCTTTTTGTATATTCTGGAAATTAAGCTTTTGTCAGTTGCATCATTTGCAAATATTTTCTCCCATTCTATAGGTTGTCTTCTTGTTTCATTTATAGTTTTCTTTGCTGTGCAAAAGCTTATAAGTTGAATTAGGTCCCATTTGTTTATTTTTGCTTTTGTTTCTATTGCCTGGGTAGACTGCCCTAGGAGAACATTGCTAAGATTTATGTCAGAGAATGTTTTGCCTATGTTTTCTTCTAGGAGGTTTATAGTGTCTTACGTTTAAGTCTTTAAGCTATTTTGAGTTATTTTATTTTTGTGTGTGGTGTGAGTGAATGTTCTGACTTCATTGATTTACATGCAGCTGTCCAGCTTTCCCAACACCACTTGCCAAAGAGGTTAGAACAGGATACTTTTTTTAAATAGGGGTACTGAGGATTGAAGGCAGGACCTCATGCATTCTAAGCATATGCTCTGTCACTGAGCTATTTCCCTCCCCTTTGTGAACTCTTATTCTCAATGTACTTACCTTCTCTTGTTCATTCACTCATTCCAGAAGTGTCTACTGAGCACCTGCTATATGCTAAGGATTGCATTTTCTATGCATTTTGTCCAGAGTCATAGCTAGAAGTTTCAAACTCCATCACAAGCCTTTGATACTTACCAGGCCCTATACAGGCCACAATTTATCTACCCCAAAAGCAGGATCCCTGAGGTCTGACTCAACTGCCCTTCCAAGGATTTTAGCCCCAAATGTGAAACAAATTATTAAAAGAATCAGCCTATTTGTAAAAGCTCTACAGAAATCTCAGAGGTCCCAAGTACTTCTCTGGGCAAAATATTCCTTACTCTGCCTTTGTAAGTAAAAGTCTTCATCCCCTTATGTACTCTTCAAAGATTCATTCTGTGTTTCTTCTCTTGTTTAGAAGGGGCAACTATTTCAGAAGTTGTTCTGCGATTTACCCGGGATCCAGGGACTTGAGTAAGTCTTTGCTGGAGCTCAGACCCAGCAAACTGACTCCAAGCTAAAGCCCTTGGAGACCGGATGCTCTCGTAGAGACCAGGCAGCTCATGAGAGGAAAAGTAACTGGACTGAGGCCTATAATTAGTAAGCCAGGTGGGTCAGAATGTTATCTGAGAGGTTACTCTGCCTTTCCCGGGGCGTCAGGGATCACAGCAGTCAGTCACGAGCCTCTGGGCCAGGTCGGGACAAGGGGCAGCAGCGGTGCGGAGGGGCAGCACTGCCGCCCGGGGCGGAGCTTTGTGGTCTGACCGCACATGCAGGGCTTTTGTCCCGCTGTTCTCGTCCCCCGAGCTCCACCTTCTGGTTCACCCATCAGTTACCTACGCAGCAGCTGCTGGTATTTCTAGGTTTTACTGGGAACGCGGGAAACGAGTGGGCTGTGAAGGATCAGCTTGATATCCTAGTGCAAGTGGGACTCCTCTTACCAAGGTGTGAGCTGATGGTCGCCATCTGCTGAGCTGCCTTTGAGTAAGTCGCTCTGATGCCACTGTGGGCCGAGAAGTGTACGGGGTGGGGGGCAGGCTGGGCTCCCTCAGTGTGGCTGGCAGGTTGGAACCAAACTCAACTCTTCAGCTCCACCTGTGGTCTGAGGAAGTGTTCATAAGCCCCTGTGTACCTCCCCCGGTGCCCTCATTAGCTCTCTTGGTATATGGAAGGGTCGTTTATTTTGAATTATGAGATAGCTGTGCTAAAGATGTGTTCTTAATCACGTTTGCATTTTATTCTTTTAGTTTGTTGTGAACTAGCCCCTTCTAGGGAAAAGGCAACTGCTTCCTTATTTTTGTCACACGAAACATTGCAAAGCAAGAGGTGGGAGACTGTCCATTCATAAGCCTGGTGTTGAGAAGACTTCCCGTGGAAGCTTTAAGTGCCAGCCCAGGAAGTGAGGAAGGGGGGCCAGAGGGAGGGGAGGCAGGAAAAAGGAATAAGGACTGGGGTAAGTGTTTACGCTAACTCTTCTCCCTGAACTGAAGTCTTAGAGAAAGGCCCAGATAAATGGGTCACCAAGCTTGTCTGATTGTGTGCACTGATCCCGGCCCCTGTGGACGTGCTCCCCTGCCCCCCCCCCCCGGCTGCACCGTGCACCCCGTCCTCTCTCGGAGCAACTCCGATCCCCCCAGGTAGCAGGATGCAGCCCACGCATCCCCATCGGAGCTTTGTGTCTGGGTTTGCTCTCGGGAATAAGGCCACTCCACTTTGGCCCCTCCCTTCCCAAACCTTGATCTTTAGGTGAACCTAGTTCACCCCTGGGTTCCACGCCATGCCAAGGTTTACAAAAAGAGGCCAGTTTGTGTTTATGTGAGGTTGCTCATCCAGGCAGTGTGGCTTCAGTCAAGAGAGGAAGGCCTGAGGATGGCGGTTTGGTCGTGCCCACAGAACCCACAGAAAGGAAAATAAAGAACAAAGGACAAGCCAATAGGTACTTTCCAATAATTTTTTTTGTTTTTAATATCAATTGACGTCTTAAAAAATACAGAGGTGTTTGACACAGAATAGCACCATTGTGTAGGACACACAGTTCCTGCGCCCGGCACCTGAAGGGGTCCTCTTGCCTGGGCTGGGGGGCAGTCACTCAGGGGGCGTTTGACTCACACCAGTTAGTTTCCTGTCTCTGCCTTGACCCAAAGGTCTTACAGGAAGACAATAAATAAATAGAACACCGAGATTTTATTTTTGCAGTCTGCCCAGTTCAGGTCTCTTAGAGAGGGGAGAAAAGTCCAAACTGTGAGAGGGTGAGATGAATGGACATCAGGTCAGGTCAGCCATTCAGTGCAGAGTCCTAGAGTGACTGGGATTGGAAAGTACTTGGGTCCTTTGGATTCGCAATGGATTGTGTTGTTTCTGGGTTCAGGTTTTTACAAGAAGCAGACAGGCCCTATGTCCACACCAAATTCCTGCTCAGGCCCTCCTATGTCCATGGGTGCAATGTCAATGATGGGGAGGCGCGAGGTCTTCTGTGACCGGTACTCGATCAGAGTCTGGCCCCACTTACCGGTGTGTTTCTAGGGGAAAAGAAGAGGAGAGTCAGTGGGTGCCTTGCAATCCAGTGCCAGCTGCCCAGGACCCCAAAACTGAGCATCCCAGTGCAGAACACCCCTGAGGGCCCCCTCGACTTCTTTTGGAGTTGACCTCTACCTCGATTCCAGTCCCCAGCAGCAGGGCCTCCTCCGCCCTGCCCTGCTTCTTCCCTACTCCCCCCAGACAGCAGCGGGCCCAGGGCGGGTGGGCAGACCCACACGCATGGAGTGATGTTCCTACAGGAGTCACTGTAGAGTGGAGGAGACAGAAGGACACACACCTCGCCCTCACCTGTCGCTCTGTGTGCCATCCCCACATAGCCCCTCACACTCACACCCCTTTAGGACGACGACACCTGCTGTGGACCAACCCTCTGCCTGCTCCAGCCTGAGCCCCGGGTCCCAGGAAGCTGATCTCTCTGGCGGCCCAGCCGGCCTGACTCACCGTGCAGCCATCCTTCAGGACAGTGTACGTGAACCTGCTGTTGCCCTCAGCCCGGATCTCCACGTCGTTGGAGCCCTGGATGAGCAGGGCCTTCTTGAGGTTGCCGGCTGCTTCGTCCAGGTAGGCGATGCTGTTCTTGCAGTGGTAGGTGATGTTCTGGGAGCCCTCGGTGGACAGCAGGCGTAGGAAGGTCATCTGGACGTTGGCAGTGTTGGGGGCCAGGTTGTCATCTCCATAGCTGAACTGCAGGGCAGAGAGCAGTGCCATGAGGCCGGGGACAGGGGCCACAAGGGCCACCAACCAAAGTGCAGTGGGGCTGGGGCAGCAGGTCACTGGGAGCAAGCACTTTTTGCTTCTAGGGAGTGAAGCAAGCCCTCCAAGGACCTCTCCCTCCACCCCTAAATTGGAAAAAAAATACTATTCCTCCTCTTTCCTTCTTCTTAAAGCCCCAAAGAAAACTGGTGAGAATGTGGGCAACGAGCTCTCAACTTGCAGGGAGAGAGCAGAGGGAGATTCTGAGGCGCCGTCTCTGGCCTGGAGCGAGCAGGGACTCACGTGGAAGCCGCCGTTGATGGTTTCTCCGAACCAGATGTGCTTTCTGTCCTTGCTCTTGCTGCTCCACCAGTTCTTCTTGGGAACGCTGGCTGGGTTGGGGTAGACGCAGGTCTCACCAGTCTCCATGTTGCAGAAAACCTTCATGGCGTCCAAGGTGCAGCCCTGGTTGGGGTCGATCCAGTAGTCTCCTGCCGGGGGGGGAGGCAACACCCCATCGGGGCTCAGACGGGCACAGACACCTGCTCCTGAGAGGGCCAGGCCTGCCTGGGAGAGGCAGTAAAGGCCCTCGGGGACACCAGGGGAAGAAGAGCAGGGTGTGAGGGCCACATGCGGCCAAAGGGAGGGCAGAGGGAGGGATCTAGGGTAGGAGGACCTGGATGGGAATGTCCAGGGCTAAACAGGGGTGCAAGCAAAAGGGCAGGGCTGCCCAGTGGCTGGAGCTCTACCCTGAAGTCACTTCCACCATGTAGCCATGGCAGGACGAGGCCAGGGCTGCAGTCTCTCTGCTGTGAAACGGGGAAGCACCACATTCCAGAACCTTCCAGGCCTGGCTCTGCCCTGTGCTAAGAGGCATCTGCTCCCTCAGCATGAGGGGGCCGTGCCCAGTGGGCTGCCTTCCCACTCCCTGGGCCAGGTGTCCTGCCCTCCAGGCTCACCGCTCTTCCATTCAGGGTGGCAGAGTTTCAGGTCCCGGCAGGTGCGAGCGGGGTTCTTGCGGGAGCCCTCGGGGCTGCGGAGGCTCTCAATCTGGTTGTTGAGGGACTTGAGTGTGGCGTCCACCTCGGCGTCATGCTGTCTCAGGTTGCCGGCTGCCTCGTCGGCCCGCATGTACTGCAGGGGGTCAGGGCCCTTCTCTCTCTGGCCTAGGCCAGCAAAAGCGGACATGTCGATGCCGGGGCCGGGGGGACCTGGGGGGCCAGGGGGGCCAGGATTTCCAGGAGGACCCTGTGGCAGGAAACAGAGAAATCAGCCAGGAATTAGAGACACCCCTCCTGTGTCCATCCCCACCTGCTAGAATGTATAGAGTATCTTCTTCCCAGTGCCATTGAGGGGTGGGGGTGCACCACAGGTCAAGACCAAGAAAACCATAGTACACTCCTCGTTCTTTCATCAGCCCCTCTCTTCTGTTTCTTATGGACTCTCTGAACCTCCAGGGAGATCCCAGGATAAAAGAGATGCCATCACATTAGCTGCAGGCTGATGCCCCGAAACAAGCCCTTACAGCACCAGAGAGCGCCAGCCTCCCAGTGCTGGGGACACCCCAGGCAGCAGGAAGGAGTCAGGACACTTACAGCGGGGCCGGTTTCGCCTGAACGTCCACGGGGACCAGGAGGTCCGATGGGGCCAGGGATTCCATTAGCACCATCTTTGCCAGAGGGACCGACAGGGCCAGGAGGACCCTGCAGGCAGAGAGAGAGAAGTGGTGAGGAAAGAGCCATCAACAAAGGGCAGGTCCGGGAGGAGCCGGGGCTGGTTAGGTGGCCATCCTGGTAGCACTCGCCGCCCCGTTCCCAGTTCTTCCCACTTCTCAGCCGTAGAACCCCACGCTGGTCTGTGTGGCCAAGAGCCAGCAGCATGGCTTCACGGCTCGCCTACCCTCCTAAGCTCCTCTTTGTAAAATCCTGTTCCTGCACGTCTGTCTGACAGCCAAGAGCTGCTCGTGTTCGTCCTGAGATCTCAGGTACTTTTCTGGCCGTGGTCTCACTAAGTCAGTCCCACCTCCACTGCTGAGTGAGGGCCGCTGAGCCCAAGGCTTCCCCAGAAGCAGCAACATTTCCCTCCTCATCAAACACCTGGCCAGCGGCCTGGGCCCACCCCGGAGGAAGGGCTCACTCCATCTCACTTACTCTAGGGCCAGAAGGACCAGCAGGACCAGAAGCACCTTGGTCTCCAGAAGGACCCTGTACAGAAGGAAGAGGCGGAGGTCAGAGTTCAGCACAGATAGGGCCCCATCTTCCAGGCTGGGAGGCCTTCTTGAATATGTGTAGATACTGGGAGTTGGGGGAGCAGACGCCTGTCCCACCCCCACGTCCCTTCCACTCGCTCCTCCCTCCGACCCTGAGGAAGTCCTGGACATTTCTTAGGATGGTCCCAAGTCATTTTAGGGGCATGGGAAGCTCAGGTGGGCTCTGCGCAGTGGGAGGCCTTGGGGAGCCAAGCACAGGCAGCAGCACTTACAGGGGGGCCTGGCAGACCCTGCAGACCGGTGAAGCCACGGTGTCCCTTCAGTCCCCTCTCGCCAGCCTCTCCAGCTTCTCCTTTGTCACCTCGGGGGCCTTGAGGGCCCTGGGAACAAGACACACAGACACAGGTTGGGTCAGCTCGGGCTGGAGCAAGAGCCCTCTGCTGGCCTCACCCAAGACAGGAGCCCCGGGGTCCCTGCAGCCCCCAACCTGCCTGCTGGGGACCCAGCACAGGATGCTGAGATACTCACTGGCATTCCTCGGGCTCCAGCCGGTCCTGCGGGTCCCATGGGGCCTTGTGCACCCTGTGAGGAGAGTGGGAGAAGCGTCAGAGCACAGTCAGGGCAGGGACGGCCTCTCTGCATCTGCCCCCAGCCTGGGCACTGAGGCTGCTGCACCCATGGCCAGAGACGCCTGGACCCAGGGACGCCTCCAGGGCCTGGTCGGGGGAAGGGGGGTGGTGGAAGAGCTCCCTGCTCACCCTCCACCTCCAGCTTTTACTGACGTGAAGATACTCACAGCTTCTCCTCGGTCTCCCTGCTTGCCAGTTGGGCCGGCGGGGCCAGGAGAGCCAGGGGGTCCAGGGGTTCCGGGAGCACCCACGGGGCCAGCCTCACCACGATCACCCTGTTAGGAGAGAGGTCTTAGGCTCAGAGAGGAGTGTTCCAGAAGAGGCAAGGAGAGAAGGTCCTTCCAGACTGAGATACGACTTGGGCCCTGACTCACCACCCCAGGCCAGCCTGTTAGGCGGATGGAATGTCCTGCCTGCCCCACCACCTGTAGAGCCCCAGATACTCACCTTGACTCCAGCCGCACCATCTCTGCCAGGGGGGCCATCAGCGCCAGGGCTTCCCTGGGCAAAGGGAAACAGATGCCATCAGAGCTGCCCACCAAACCCCCTCTGCACCCCATCCTCCCCTCGGGAGCTCAGGTTTGTTCCCTCTGGCCAGTTGAAGCTTTGGAGCCAAAGCCTTCTCACCAAGATGGTTCCAGCCTCCCTCCCGTGTGCCCTTCTCTCCCCTATCATGACCTTCCCTTCATACCCAGAGGCTTAGACTTGGCCCATCCTGTCACCTCCTTCTCCAGGGCTCCCCTCTCCCCAGGAACAGCCACCCCACAGTGGGTCCCACTGCTCACCTCACGTCCAGGTTCACCAGCAGGACCAGTCAGGCCAGGAGGACCCACAGGGCCAGGGGGACCTCGGTCTCCAGATGCACCAGGAGCTCCTTGCTTGCCAGGCTCACCCTGGGAGACAGTGACAAGGAGAGTAAGTGTGTGCTCCGAGGCCCCTCTGAGCCTTTCTGGGGAGAGGGCTGACCAGGGGTCAGTTCTGAGGATGTGGGGCGGGTAGCAGGCTCAGGGGGTGAGTAGGCCACCACCAACAGCACCGGATGAAGAGCCAGCACTGAGCCAGGCTGGGCCCAGCTGTCCTGGAGGAAGGGGCGTCCCCACTCACCGATGGGCCAGGCAGGCCAGGGAATCCTCGCTCACCACGCTGCCCAGGCAGGCCAACGATGCCCCTCTGACCTGCCAGACCCTGAGGACCTGGAGGACCATCGGGACCCTGAGAGAGGAGAGGTAGGGGGAAAGAACTTGAGAACTGACACGGAGCCGCCCCCATCCACACAGCAACCGGCTGTGCACTGCTGGGGTCAGAGTCAGCGCTCCTCCTGCCCAGGCAGGGCACTTCTCTCCAAGGTGCTTCCCACCCTGGCAGCCCCACAGCCCTGCTCCCCCAACTCCAGGCTCTGTGCACTCACAAGCCTGGGGCAGGACTTACAGAGGGACCATCATCTCCAGGCTCTCCCTTCTCGCCAGGGGGTCCAGCAGGACCTTGGAGGCCAGGGTCACCAGCTCGGCCAGGGGGACCGCTGTCTCCTCGAGCACCTTTGGGACCATCTTTTCCAGAAGGACCAGGGGGACCGGGGGGCCCAGGGTTGCCCTAGAAGGAGCAAATGCAGGTAATGAGAAGTCATCACATCCTTCCCCATCCATCCAGGCTGCCAGAGCCAGTGTGGCCCCAGGGACAGCGAGCGCCCTTCTAGGGGCCTCCTTCACAGTAAGGGCAGCTTGACCCCTGACCCCAGTCTGCCTCTTCCATCTTCTCTCCCATGTGAGCTCTGGGCAGCCAGCCTGGCTTCTCCAGCCCCAAGGACTCCTAAAGGTTAGGCTCTCAAAGATGCAGCTTTCTTGCACGAAAATCCCAGCACACTTTCCTTTTTCTGATCTGCTTGGAATCCCTCCTGCCTCCTTCCTTTTGGCCTCACTCCTACCACTGATCCTCAAGGAACATCTCCAGCCTTGCTCCTCTGACCCCTAAGCCTCTGTACTTGCTTCCTTTGTGCTTGGCGGTGTTGAGCTGGGTGACTTCTCAGCATCCCTCCTCCCTCTACTGCAAACTCCCCAAGGGCAAGTCGTGGACTTTCTTATAAAGCACAGGGCCAGGTACACGCAGCGTGCTCAAGAAATGTGTGTCCATGATGAAAGCAATTGTACCAGCCCATCCTGCCCCCGAGCCAGAAGCCTATGGTCACCAAGACCCCTGCTCCTAGCTGTCTACAAGGAGAGCAGGTCCCCATGGTCAATTAATCACTCCTCCCAGGAGCAGGAATGGGCCCAAAGGGGTTCAGGAGACCGGACCAGACTCTTCAGCCCCTGCCTGTGCCTCGCACACCAGGAGTAAGGCGGGACCTAGCCAGGAGTGACACTTACATTAGAGCCGGGTGGTCCAACGCGGCCAGCAGCTCCGGGGAATCCGGTGGCTCCCTATGTGAGGAGAGGAGAGACCCTGAGTACCTTGGGCCCTCAGGAGGCCCAAGAACCAAGTGTTGGGGGGGTCTCAGAGGCTGGTGTGGGAAGGGGCGGGGACTGCATAGCAGCAAGGGGAGCTAGAGAGGGAGAAAGGGCCCCGTGGGGTCTGGCCATGACCTCGTGCAGCTGCAGCTCTCTGCCTCCAGCTCCTGCAGGGGGGCAGACTCAGGGAGCCGAGCAGGGGCGAGCCTGGGGCCAGGGAACTCCCAGGATCACTGCACACCGGCAGAGAGGGGCGCCCTCTTTCCTCCTGGATTGGGATGGGCTTGGACTGGGGGCAAAAGCCGGGCTGAGAAGGAGGGAGGTGGGGTGGAGTCTCTGGGGCCAGGCCTTCTTCATGAGAGCGGGGGTGGGGCATGGAAAAAGCTGCTGCCCCAACAGTACCCTCCACCCCACCTGGGCGACAGTGGGAATGCGGGCCTCACTCACCGGGGGGCCCTGAGCGCCTCGGGCTCCTTTAGGACCAGTCACGCCAGTAGGACCCTGGGGAGGAAGGAGGGAGACAGTGAGGCCTGGTTCTCCCCGGGAGGGCTGTGGGCTTCTGGGCACAGGGCCTGGCTGAGCCCCAACAAGGACTCCTAAGGGCTAGGCTCTCAAAGATGCAGCTCTCTCGGCACTAAAATCCCAGCGTGGAGAAGCTGTCACAGGCGGGCCTCCCATCCTGGCCAACAGGAGACTCGTGTTCTAGGAGACCTCGGGGAGGAGAAGCCTTTCAGGCTCTGCAGAGCCAGTCCAAGATCTCCCCGCTGCTCACAAGAGACCGGCTGCTCTGTCCCCAGCTGTCTGTCCTCAGGGAGACACAGCCGGGACCCTATGTCATCCCCCAGCACCCCCACCACACGCCCACACCCACACCCAAGACAATGAAAGCCAGTTCAGCTACTAGAGCCTTTATCCCTGAATACAAATGCCTCCTCCCAGCAGCCTCCCCCTCCTATGGCAGCAGCGGCAGCAGCAGGCTCCGAGTCTGCAGGTGGAGAGCCCTAAATGCAGGCGGGCATCCCCCAGCCACCCTCCGCCTGCCCAGGCCCCTCACCCTGCACCCAGCACTCCCCGCCCTGTGGGGACAGTTCCGGGGGAGCTCAGCATTACCCACCTGAGGCCCAGGAGCTCCAGAGGGGCCCTGAGGACCTGGGGCACCGGCATCACCTTTCTGGCCGGCCTCTCCTTGCTCGCCTTTGGCACCAGGCTGGCCATCAGCACCCTGTCGGGGAAAGTGGAAGCCGGTGAGTGGGGGCAAATATTCAAAGTCCTTCCCAAAGGGCCAGAGACTCTGAGTGTGACTGTGTGTGTCCACCCTGGGCCTGAACACTGGGTCTGAGGTAGGACTGTTACATCAGTGTGGCAATGTGGGATGAGAGGAGCCCATTCCTCTTCTTTAAACTCTGTCCTTCGCTGCCCCGCAGGTGGAAGGTGCCCTCGGGTACTGACGCAGAGCTGGGAAGAGGAAGGGCCCAGGAGGGAGGGTGGACAGAGATACTCACAGGAGGACCAGCGAATCCAGCGGGCCCGGGGGGTCCAGTCTCTCCACGTTCGCCCTGTGAGAGAAGAGGCCCAAGAGGAGTGAGGCTCAGCTGCCTGCCTGCTCTGTTCCCTCCTGTGAGCCCAGATCCCCCTCAGGCCCAGCCTGGCCTCCTGCACAGTAACCCCAGAGAGAAGGGGTCAGGAAGCTCCCTCGTAGAGGGACCCAGGTCAGAAAGCCTCCCTTGGTCAGAGGAGCTGAGGACCCAAAGACCCTCCACCTAGATCACATCGTGGGGGTGATGTGCCTTCTCCCTTCCTTTCTCATCTCTCCTCTCCACCCCCAGACCCAGACCCAGACCCAGACCCAAAGGGCAGGGAGGGAACGCGTGCCGGGGGCTTGCAGGGCCAGGCTCAGGGGCAGATACTCACCGGGGCACCACGAGCACCAGCAGTTCCTGCAGGACCAGGAGGTCCAACTTCTCCCTAAGGTGGGGAGGGGAGATGAGCCGTGGATGAGCGGTGTGGGGCCTGAGTGGGCCTTTCGAGAGCACAGTGCACCCAGGAAGCCCCGATGGTGAACGGGGGCTCTGGTCCCCCCACCGACCCGCAGCCTATTTTCTCCTTGTTGCTTCAGCCACACCTGCACCCTCCTCGGGGCCTTTGCTGAAGGCACCTGTACCCCTGTCCAACTGCTCCCCTGAATGGCACACACAGCCATGAGTTTGCTCCTAAGAAGACCCCCACCCTCAATGCCCTGCAGCCGCTGGTGGGCAGGAGGGTAACAGTTGTTAAGCGAGGGCAAGAACTGGCAGTCTTTGGCAGGAGACGAAGGAGGCTTGATAGAGGAGGCGAAGCAGAGCAAGAAAAGGGACCCACGACTCAAACTCACCTTCTCACCATTGGCACCAGCTGGGCCAGGGGGGCCGATGGGGCCAGTCAGACCCTGGGGAGAGAAGGCGGAAGTGAGAGGCAGGGGAGAGGCAGCTAGCAACGGGGAGCCCAGAGGGGACCCCACACCCACTGGACCTTGGTGCACCCTCCCATGGCCCCCAGAACTCCCTCTCATCCTGGGCCCCCGTTTTGATAGGCAACTCCATGTGGTTGTCCAGCCCACAGAACTGAAAAAGGACAGGAGACCACACTCACACACTGCCCCCCTGTCCCCTGAGTGCAGGGCTGGGGACCCGTGAGGTCTCCTGCATCTGTCCCCACCCAACCCCAGGAAATCTGCAACCAGCATTCACTTACTCGTCCGCCGTCCTTCCCGGGGGCTCCCTCAGGGCCTTTCTCACCAACGTCACCCTGTGGGATAGAGAAAACAGGCCACCTCAGGCATGCTCTCCAAGACCCCCTTTGTCAGCTCAGCTCAGCTCCCCCAGAATGGGGCTCTGGGCAGAGCTCAGAGCCTGCAGGGGGGATTTGTTGTGGTCTCAGGGTGAGTGATGAGGAATAACATGAGTGAGACGGAGGGAAGGGTTAGGAGAGAATGTCAGGTCAGACAGAGAGCCTTGGAGGCGGGTCTCCAAGTTCCTTCGGAGGGTAACTGGGAACCTCACCCCCAGGGGTTGTGAGGAGCTTGAGGGAGTATGAGGAAGCACACTGCGGGGGAGGCATGGTCAGCCAGGTACTCACCCTGTCTCCCTTGGGCCCGGCAATGCCAGCTGCTCCCCTCTCACCGGGCATCCCCTGCAGACCTGGAGGGCCCTGAGCCCCAGGGGGGCCGGCTGGGCCAGATGCACCCTGTTGTGGGGAGAGGGAGCCTGTGGTGGGCAGCTCCTCCCCCAGGACTCTCGTGCCCCAAGCCCCCTTTCCTTCCTTTCTTCCTCTGCCCAGACCCTTTTCTGTCTTATCCTCCACCCCTCCCTCCTTCCATCTTCATTCCTCCGGAGCCCCCTCCCCTTCCCCTTCATCCCTCAGCAGGGCCTCCCAGGCGGGCCCAGAGGAGCCCTGCTGGCAGGACCACCTCACTTACTTTGGGACCATCAGTGCCAGGAGTGCCGGGGAGGCCGCGGGGCCCCTGGAGGCCCTGGGACCCGGGAGAGCCACGTTCCCCTGGGAAGCCTCGTTCACCCTGTCATGGAGACACCAAGGAGCAGTTAGTCAAGAGAGATGGGGTGGAGGCCCAAAGAGAGGAGACCCGGGGAGAAGCAGGGAGGTGGGGAGCAGGGCCGGGCCCCAGGACGCCAGGGGCGGTGCTGCCAGGAGGCGCCGGCAGGCAGAGCCGCACAACGAACGAGAGAGCAGGCCCAAGGAGGCCACCCAGAAATGGCCGACAGGACACTCACCCTGGGGCCCACGAGGCCGGGAGCTCCAGCTTCACCAGGAACACCCTGAAGAACAAAGAAGGACGTGTGAGAGAGCAGAGGCTTTTCTGTCCCAGAGCCTTGGCCGAGTGTCCCTCCCTGCTGGAGGCTGAGCTCAGACTGTCATCTGTAGAGGGAGGGGTGGCTGGCCTCCTGGGGCTCCTGGGGCCCTCCTGCCCTTGCCTCCTGGGCCTGAGAATAGACTTCCCACCTAAACAGGCTGCAGGTTCAAAGAATCCCATGCTCACCTGGTCACCTGGTTTTCCACCTTCACCTGGGGGACCAGGAGGGCCAGGAAGTCCCTAGAAATCAAAGTGGTTTTGGTTAGGAAAGGAATGAGTTTGCTGCCCCACCCTCCAGGGAGGCTGGCACAGGGCGACAGCCGGGGGTGCAGGGAAGACTTATCCCCGGGGCCCCCTCTAGAGGGCGGGCCTTCCGCCCGCGGTGCCTGCTGCTGCCCCCAGAGCCCTGGGCGTGGACAGGGACTGAACAGGAAGCTGGTCCAGCCACCTACCTGGAACCCAGATGGCCCAGGAGCACCCTGCTCGCCTCGTTCACCAGCAGGTCCCTGCAGAGGAAGATGAAGGTGAGCTGAGCCAGTGTTCCAGAGAAGCTAGGAGCCTCAGCTGGGCCCAGAAGGGTCTGGGGCGGCCTGCAGGAGGGCAGGCAGACACCGTCCCGCACTGCCCAAGCAAGGCGTGCATGTGTGCCTCACTGTCCTCCCACCCTGGGAGGACACTCACATCCCTGACAACCAGGGTGGGGTCCACACTGCCCCCAGGGACATTCTGCCGTCCTCAGTCTAGGTCAGGTGTCCTAGATCAGCCCAGATCCACACCTGTCAGCCCCACTACTCCGCCCACCAAGCCCCTGCCCATGGGCCACCTGGAGAGGCTGGGCAGGTACTTACAGCGGGTCCAGGGGGGCCTGCAGCACCTGTCTCACCATCTTTGCCAGGAAGACCCTAGACAGAGAGAAAGGGGTGATGTAATGATCCACTTTTCTTCAGTTCTACAAACCCCAGGACGGGGCAGGTGCACTGTGTGGCCCAGAGTTTCCAGATGATCCCCCACCTGAACTCCATTTCCACACCTTCCCTTCCCATCCTTCCCCAGCCCCCTCCTTCTCCCTCAGTCTTTCTCAGCATGGGAGCCTTCTCCATCTCCCTGGGCTGCTGTCAGCAGCCAGATGTCTCCCCTGTGGACTCCCAAAGGGCCCAGCATGGGCTCAGCCACAGGAATCCACAGGGTCAACTAGGGGTCCCAGGGGCAGGCCAGAGATTTCCCTCTCTTTGCAGATACCCAGCAAACACCAAGGCATGGCAGTAGGGAGGGTACTTACTCTCAGACCAGGAGCACCAGGCAGTCCCTTCTCACCAGCTTTGCCAGGCTCACCCTGGAAGAAAGAGTGCAGGGCCATGAGGCAGAAGGTTTTGGTGGGAGTAGGGTAGGTCGCTAGGCTGGGGAGATGAGCTTGGGGCCACGACCTGATGAACAGCAAAGGCTAAAGCCGACTATCAGCACCTCTCTTAAGCTCAGAGCCCTGCCCCAGGGAACACTGTCACAGCTGAGATGTCCTGAGGGCTTTAAAGAGCCCTGGGGTTCCCCAGATCACATGCACTCCTGCGGGGCATGGAGGCCCCAGCTGCCCAGGGCACAGTGGGGCCCGCTCATCAGGGCCCTTGGGTTAACTCTATTCAGGAGCCAGCCCTTTCCCCAGGGGCAGGGAGGCAGTAGCACCATGTGGAAGGAAATACAAGGACAGGTGTTTACTTACATTGGCACCTTTGGGACCAGGGAAACCCATGACACCAGGCTGCCCACGAGCCCCCTGAGGACCTGGAGGTCCAGGGCGACCGTCTTCACCAGGGGCTCCCTGAAAAAAAGAAAACCATTCTCAGGACATGGACACTCGACCACATTCATCCATCCAATATCCGCTAAGTGCCTACTGTGTAGCAGGGACAGGGCTAGACACTGGCCAGACATACAGCCAGGGTTGCAACCAGCAGCCCATATCACACACCGGCCCCATCAGTGACAAGGCACTGCTTAGCTTAGAAGTTTTGCTGCTGAAAGTGTGTATCAGGCTTTGTCTTCCCACAAGGAAAAGCCCAAATGCACAAGAGGGTGGCATTTTCAGAACTCACAGCCACTGCACAGGCCACACCTGGCCCCAGGACCTACCATCTGTCCCCCTCCACAGTACTTCAAATTCACAGTCCGCCCCCACCCAACTCCGGTCTCTTTTCCCATCTGCCTCCCCAAGCATATCCCCCAACCCCTCCCAACATCCCCAGATGATGGACTTACAGAAGGACCAACTTTGCCTTGAGGACCAGCATCACCAGGGCGACCAGTGAGACCCTTTGTTCAGGGGAGAGAAGAGGATGGGTGTCAGGGCAGCCCCAGGACTGTCCAATCCTGGCAGCACAGGGTTGGAGGGACCAGGTGGGGCGGTGCAGGAGGGGTCTGTTCAGAGTCAGAAGCCAAGAACTAAAGCAGCTCCGTACTTACTCTGGCTCCAGGAAGGCCAGGCTCTCCGGGACGGCCAGGGTCACCATTGGCTCCCTTCGGACCAGCAAGGCCACTGGGTCCTCGCTCTCCAGGGGCTCCCTACACAAGAGGAGGCAGGGTGTCAGCAGAAAGCCATCTGACCAGTGATGCGGGGACCCCAGTCCCTGTCCCTCCACTCACCTTGGGACCTGCCAGACCATCTTGACCTGGGAAACCACGGTTGCCAGGAGCACCCTAGGCAGAAGTGGAGAAGAGAGGCAGTGAGTTAGAGTTGCCCTTCACCCAACTGTGGCTGCAGAAAGCCTAGCCAGGCCCCAGGGGGTCCATCCCACCAGACCCCCAACTAGTTTCTGTGGAGCAGAAGATACGGCCTGCAAGATTCTGAGAGATTAACTTTTGGGGCCTGTCCCCACCTTTTTGGGAAGGAGCTCTATTTCGTGTCATCCCCAGGGGGTGAGGGACACGAAGAAGGAGAAGGTTCCCTACCCCTATGGTGCAGGTGGGGAAGAGAGGAGCATGGTGTCCAGAAGGCCACATGCTTGGCACAGACCCAGAGCCACAGGGACTTGCCTTGCATCCCCAGGCCACGCCCCAGTGAACATGGGACTCCCCACCCACTTACTCTTTCTCCAGGGGGACCAGCGGGCCCAGCACCACCAGGCTCTCCACGGGCACCTCTTTTGCCTTCTTCACCAGCAGGACCGGGGGCTCCTTGGGGACCAGCAGGGCCCTGAGAACCAGCACAAAAGAGAAACACGGTGAGCCTTGGCCTGGCCCTGGGGCAAGCACGGGCCCAGCCTGTGGAGGAAGTGGCTGTGGCTATTGTTTCAGGGCTGGGGGATCATCTGGGAAAGGGGAGTCACAAAGGACCAGCCTGGGGGGAGCAGAAGTGGCCCAGTGGGAAGAGAGAGAGTATAAAGTTCCAACTGGTCAAGCCGATCAAGCCAAAGATGGGAGCTGAAGCTGCATCAGCTTCTCAGCCCTGTCACAGCTCTCTCTGGGCACAGCCTGAGAGGGCCCAGATGAGGGGCCGGGGCTACGGCGGAGGTGGGCAGTGGGCCAGGGGTGCCCTGGACTTTGTGGAGCAGCCGCCTGGAAAGACAAGGGCTGTAAGCAGATACTCACCGGTTCTCCCTTGGGGCCTTGTTCACCTTTGAAGCCAGCAATACCGGGCTCACCCTTGACAAAAGAGAAAAGCAGTTTCTCACACTTGGTTCTCTCCATGGCCCTGCCTCCACCTCCCGAAACCCTTAAAGGCTCCCACCGAAGGACACAGTGTGAGCACAGGAAAGAGTTTGACTCCGAGGCCGTGGGTGGGACTTGGGGATCACTCTGGGTCTTACCGTTTGACCTTTTGGGCCCAGAGGACCAGTTGCACCTTGAGGGCCGGGTGGACCACGGGGCCCAGGGAAGCCGGGAGCACCAGCAATGCCAGGAGCACCCTGTCAGCATGAGCAGAGAGAAGGGAATCAGGACGGGGTTAAAAAGAGAGTGACCCCACCCGGAGGAGCCAAGTCCAAGGGCAGCACTCACAGCAGATCCTTTAGCTCCAGGAATTCCATCAGCTCCGGGGTTACCCTGAAAAAGGAGACAGTGTCATATAATACGCAGCAAAGAATAAACCCCAGCCACGTCCCAGCCCTCCCCCCCAAGGACCAGGGGCTGGGCCACCAGATGCCCATTCCAGGCATGGCCCTGCTGGACATCTCAAGGTGAGAGTGAGCAATAGAGGAAAAGGTCTCTAGACATGGGGGGGTGGCAGGCTCTGAGCCAGAATGGAGGTTTGATGACTGGGGCTCTACTTCCTTCATATTTAAGCACAAGTCAAGTGTGTCAAGGCCACAGACCCCAGACCCTTCAGGCCAAAGAGAAGCTGCACTTACAGAGGCACCAGCCGGCCCGGGGGACCCAGGAGTGCCAGGTTCACCGCGAGGACCCTGGGCACCTTCAGGACCTCTAGCACCAGTAGGACCAGCTTCACCCTGGAAAGAGACAGGGAGGGATGTGTGAGGACAAGTCAGGGGGACAGAGACCTCTCATGGGGCAGCAACAGTTCAGGACAAGCTGTTTGAACGCACCAAAACCCTGAGTCATGCACGTGCACCCCCTGCATGTGGCACTCCGGTTCCCACACGTGTTCCCACACGGGCCACCTGGCTGAGCTCGCCGCCCTGATGACTTCCTACCCGACCGCTCCACTCTCCATCTCCCCTCTCTACTGTGACCACCACAAGCAAACACACGGATTCGTGCCACTGCCTAGACATCATGCTGGTCCTGCCAGCACCCATCAGAAAAGCCCGAGCCGGAGGATCCTGCCAGCCCAGTGACCTGGGACGACGGAAGGATGGCTGAGATGGGCAGGCACCTCTACCCCCACTCCCCACCTATTTTTTCTTTCATTGAAGCTCTCGAACATCTCAGCTCAGGGCACCACTCAGCCTGTATCTGGCTGATGTGTGAACCAGGCTCTGGGCCAAGCCTGTTTGGAGGGAGCCAGAAAGCCAGGGCAAAAGCAAGCTGGGACTAGCGCCCTGACCCTACTTTTCCCAAAATGGCCTCTGCTTTTACATTCATTTTTTTCCTGAAAGTTACAACTGGCTGCGGTCTGGGCTCTCTGGACCGCGGAGTCCCTGGGGAGGACTGCTGACCTGGAGGGAGGGCAGAGCCTCCTCAGGTTTCTTCTCAGAACATTCTCGCTTCACTTTTGTAATTATTATTTTCTAAAGGTCAGGCCCCCTCACCTTCTGCTGTCCCTCTCCACAATGGGTCTCCTTCACCCGGCTCCCAGGGCCTCAGACACTGTCTGGTTGCCGTGGAAACCCCCAGGAGGGGAAAAGCAACCTGATGCCAGTGACCACATGGAGGCTCCTTATTCATGTCCTGGCGGCAACAGGAGAGAATTCCCAGGGACTCACGCGCATTGGAATCCCTCCTGGGCCACGGGGGCCTTTCCCTGAACTGGCTGGCCTCCCACTGGCCTCTGCTAATCCTCGGAAGAACCCTATTAACATGGCTTGGAAGAGCCAAGCCCCTCAGATGAAGCAGGGGTGAGAAGAAAGCATGGAACCGTCTCCCAGCCCACTTCCTTCCAACTCCCTTTCAGGTCTAAAGTCAGATGAGCTTTACCTTCCTTCCTCCGGTTCCTGGTCTTCTGGTCCCTCCCACTTCTCGGGTGTCTCCCCATCTTTTTCTGCCTTTCCCCATTCTGAAGCTGTAACTCTACCTCCAGCTTTTTATCATTCCATCTTACTTTCCCTTCCAGCTGGTGACTCTGAGAAATGCCTGACTTTTTCCTTGCCTCCACGGAGAGCAGCGGTGAGGGGGCGGGAGCGGGTGGGACACTCCTCCGAAGGGAAGGGGGATCACCCAGGGGGCAATCAGCAAGGGTTATGGGGAAAGGGGGTCTCCGGACTCGACGAGCAGGGCACGCACCTTGGCACCGGGAGCTCCAGGGAAGCCAGGACCGCCAGCAGGACCCACGGGACCCTGGAGGAAGGACACGGGTGGAGAGGTGAAGGCTGACTCGGCAGCATCTCTCCAGCCTCCCAGGTGAGCCACCTCTACACCACACGCTCCTTCCCACCTCTGCACTGATACTGCTCTGCATCCACTGTGGCTGCAAGTCCCTGGATGAAAAGGGTCCCCACTGCTAGTGTCCCCAAGCCTGGCTTCACAAGGCAAAGCAAGTTTCTGACTATATACACGCCAAGAAGCAGGTGATTCTTTCACCTCCCTCCCTATCCCTCCTCAAAAAAAGTGCCAAAAGGGTGACTGAGAAAAATAAACTATTGCTTCAAAAGCTTGTTATCGACATGCTCGCGCAGAATGAAAATTTAGTCCTCCTTCCTTCGGCAGAAGCCAGAGCACTGTGTGGGTACTGAGTAAACACTGCCAACTTCACTGGCCTTCTGACTGGGACTCAGGTAGACCTGCCGGGGATGAACGAACTTACCGGAGGCCCTGCGGGGCCTGGTTGACCGTCGTTGCCACGGGCACCCTGTGAGCGAGAAGGAAGCAGCCATTGTGAGAGGCTCCCACCCAACCAGTCCCCCTCCTGCCCTGGCCCACCCAGCCGGTGCCCCAGGGCTGAGAGTGAGGCTGGTGAGGTGTGAGCTGCTAAATATCCACAAAGAGGCCCCAGAACTCTCCACAGTGGCTGGGCAAGCAGTGGGCTGCTTCTCAGCTTAAATATGCTTGAGTAATTTCCCAGCTATTCCATCATTTCTTAAACTTCCATTTAGACCCCAAATATCTCCAACTTCAAGGCTGAGTTATCATTTAAAGACTCGATGGATTGGGCCAAACAAAATAAAACAGCCAATCAGTGGCCCTGACTCAGTCGCTCCTGCCTGTCACAGTGGAAAGCACTTTAGGGCTCGATTAACCTCCTTGGTTAGGGCTTGGCTAACTCTAGGATCTGCACCCCGACTCCCAACCCACAAGACAACCTGCTTCTAAGGAAAACAGAGAAGCTGCAGGACTTCTGCCACCAGCCCAGGAAGAAGCTCTGTGATGGGGACAGGGCACTGGGCACAGCCCGAGGACCACATCTGAGCTCGTTATCCCGAGACTCCTTTCACAGAAAGGCGAGGCTGCCGGCTCCTCCTCTATAGGAAGCCCTTTGAGGGCTCCCCCCAGGTTTGTGCTGAGCTTGTCTGGTCTCTCTCTCAAGGCCCCTCAGGGCCCAGGGAACCATTAGGGTAGGCAGAGCTGGGCCTGCCACCTGGTCCTTGGAGGGAACTGGAACAGGCCAGAGGGCGACTTTCCCTCAGCGGAGTCCCGCCTGCCGGCCTCTGCCTCTCCTCTGAAGCTGAAGATGGATGCTTTAGGGGGAGCTCCTGTTTTAAATAAGACTAAATCTTCCTCCTGGCTATGATCCATTTCTCCTGACTGAGACTCTCCTGGTTGGCATTAAACAAGGCAGCAAGAGAAGACATAACAGAAGAAAAGTCACAGGGAGCATAAAGCCTCAGCATTGGCCAGAGCCCCTTCTGGGCTGGCCTGGCCCCTTGGAGAAGCTCTGGAGCACCCTCCCTGCAGGAGCTGGCCGGCGGAGAGGCCGGGCTGCGGTGAGCGAGGGGGAGCTGTGCTGCTGCTCTGAGAGGCCAGAGCTGGGCGGGCATCCGGGGCTCCCCCTGCAGCAAGGCTGGAGAGTGGGCACCATCTGGTCTGGCCTGAGGAGGTGGGAACACATGACCACAGCAGGGTGAGGCCAACCCAGCTCAGCTTCCGGGCTGGCCTCGACACCAGGCCTGCACTTGGAACTACATGACGTTGTCAATGTTCTCCGCCAAATCCTGTGCAGCCCCTGCTAGCCTGACTACTGTGAGGACAGGGACCAGTGAGGAGAAGCCAGAAGCAGGGCCTCCCGTGCCCAGGAAGGAAGGAGAACAGGGATGAGGGATGCAGCTCATCTCCGCCCCTCACAGGGCGCAGCCACCGTGGCTCCAAACCTGGCCAAAAAGCCACAAGCCAGGTCTTGATAATCTGCAGAAATCGCGGTGTTTCTTGGCAAGCCCAGCACTCTCTAATCCCCTCACACAAAGTGACCCTGGGACAAGCCACTCCAGCAGCTCTGGCTGACAAATGGGGGTCGAGGCTGCTTGTTATTTCACTGATCTGCTTTTGAGGGAAATCTCTGCCAAAACAGATACATTATCTGGAAAGCAGTACAACTGAGTGAAGCTAATTTACTTTGGCCGGCCCTGCCGGGACCCACGAGGAGGGGCTGCAGAGCTTGGGTGGTTGGGTGTGAAATCAGCAGAGAGCGTAATCTCTCTTAAATGCAGATTTCATCGCATCACTCGCCTGACCAGGCGCCCACGGGGCTCTCTATTGCTAAGGGATCAGAGCTAAACCCCTGCACCCTCCATCGCTGCAAATCCTCCTGCTCTTATCTTCCCCCACTAACGAGAGGCCACCAGAGTCTGAGGCTGCAAAGCATTGTTTGCCTTAAGCTATTTAACCTTTCCGTGCCTTAGTTTCTTCTTCCCTAAAATGGGGAGAACAATAGAATCTACCTCACAGGATTTGAGGGAAAATTGGATGAGACATAGCACCTCGGGTATTAAACAGAGGAAGTGCCCGTGAAGTGGTGGCCACCGGGGTATCACCAGCAGTGTGGCAATGTCAAGTCAGTGAGTTGATGCTAAACTGTTATACTTTTCCAGGGCATAATCTGAGCAACCAGAAAGAACAAAAAGGGGCACAGTACTATAGCCAATTGAAGTCTGTCCATAAATTCAAATGGGATTGACTGGGGAGTGGGTGGTGCTGCGGGGATTAGCAGAATAATTCAGACTAGTTAAGGAGACTCCTGCCCTCACCAATGAGCCCTCCCACCACCCACCCGCCATCCTTCAACTGTGCAGACCCAGCCTGGGAACCTGTGACTCAGCATGAATCTCCACGGGGTGATGCTACTCTCTCCAGCCCGCAGGGTTGTGCTGAGGGTCAAGTGAAATAAACCTAAAGGCAAGTGCCTTGTAAACTCTGAAGTGCTGGGCAAATGGTGGCTCTGGGTTTTGTCAATTAACTCACCGCAGCGCCAGCAGGGCCAGTCCGTCCTCTCTCACCAGGAAGGCCGCGGGGACCCTGGAACACACACCAGGACAGCACAAGCATGAGTTGACTCACTGACACTCTGTGGCATCACTTAACCTGCAGGCCCTCCTGGGACACCGGAGGGGAGGGAGCAAGCAGTGCCCAGGAGGCGAAGCTCTGGGTACCCCTGATCCCGCCCTCCTGACGCAACCTCCTGCTGTGTAGTGGGAGCTTTGTTACAAGTACATCTTGTTTCTTTCAATGAATGAGCTCCCCAAAATGTTAAAAATAAACAGAATTTTTAAAAAATTGAAGCACACCTTAAGTTTGTTAAGCTCTTTCGATGAAATGTTGGTGAAACCTTGAACAAATCATCTATTTGATACAGTTTGCTCTTTGCTCATAATTGGATCAAATCTACAGAATTGAATATCTACTTTGCATAAAGGGAGCAGTGGCATTTACAACAGAGCCATCTACCAGGCTTTAGAGGGTGTCTGAGGAGCGTCTGGAGGCCCCAGGGGTGTTGCTCATACTCACCATTGGGCCTGGAGAACCATTCTCTCCTGGTGAACCACTCTCACCCTGGAAAAAAGATGCACAGGGTCAGTGACTGGGACCCCATTGCCAGCCCCCAGATAACTCCCAGGGAAGAAGCCAAAAGCTCTGGTTTCAGCTAGCACTGACACCCCCAAACTTTAGTTCTGTGAAGGAGAGAGCTCCCCAGACCTGCTGTTTGTCCATTAGGATGTAGGGTTGGTTGTTCCCAACCCAAGCTGTTTGGACGTCCTAACTACACTAAGCAAGCTCACTAGCACCTCCCTGTCATCCGCTCCCCATCCCCGTGCGCTTCTTGGTTCTTACCTTTACACCTGGAGCACCAGCTTCTCCCTTAGCACCATCTAGACCTGGGTAACCCTATGCGACAAGAGAAGACATTCAATCATGCTTCTGGGGAAGCCGAATAGGGACATTCATGTCCCCAAAAGCTTTTCTCTCGCTTGAGCAATCCCTTCTTTCCAGCACCCTCACCTACGATACTTACTCGGTGACCTTTGACACCAGGAAGGCCTGGGGTTCCTGGGAAGCCGCGAGCACCCTGTAAAAGAGGAGATGTTCAGAACTGGGTAAAGGCTGCCCCAGGATGCTCGAGAGCCTTCAGACCCAGCTCCCCAGGCCGCCAGGGAGCAGTGGAAGCTCAGCACTGGGACAGTCTCTCAGTCAGTCCCAGAATCCCCCTCACTGTGCTTCACCCCATCTTGTGCAAAGTGGGTATAAACTGCCAGCCTCCGGGGCCCACATTAGGATCAGAGACGTGGTCATCAGCATGAAGACATGATGCACATAGGGACTGTTGGAATTTCATTTTAGGAGTGAGCTAATGGGACTAGAGGAGTTGGGTGGGCGGCCACTGCCTTGGCTGCAAGGAGGGGGTCTATGGGAACGAGGTTTCAGGCTGGGCAAGGTGGGGTTTTACCTGAGGGCCAGGAGGGCCTCTCTCACCGGCTTTTCCAGGCTTTCCAGCTTCACCCTGAAGGGAGACAGACAGACCTCAGCTTCCTCAGAAGATACGTTAGCACAGATGGCACAGTCCGGAGCGGTGCCTCCCCTCCTGGCCCGCATGCCGCTGCCCAGGGGCTCCCTCATCTCCCCCGCCTCCTTCAGATCCCAGACGCCCCTGCAGGCCTTTCCTGGGTCACCACGTATTCTCTCAGACAGCAGCCTGTGGCCTGGGCAAGCTCCTCCGTCCCCACGGCCCCCAGCCTCCCCTAGCGGGTGTCCTCTCCCCTCTCAGGCCCTGCTGACCAGCCTAGCGCTCCCTAACCTCAAGAGACTTTCACCAACTAATTGCATCCCCAAGAATAGCCCGGGGGGCTGCCTCTTGTCTCTTCCCTTCCTTGGCATCCCTTGCAGACATCCTGCCTCAGGCCGAGCTTCTCCCAACTCATTTGCAATTAAGATAATGGCAGGCTGTTGAGCATTTCTTTGTTTTTCCTTCTCTACATCTTTCCCCTGTGTTTTCCCTTTCCCATCTCTCATTTCTCAATTTCTCTTCCTGGAGCTAATGGTAATTTAATTAGTTCCCTTCCCACTGGGTCCAAAGCAGTCCCCAGGGCACTTGCAAGCTGAGTTGCCAGTGGAAATGTAGCAGTAAGTCTCCCTCCACCAGCTCTGCCCCTCAGCACACTCCCACCCTGGGCCAAGCCGAGCGGTGTCTGCAGCCCCACCCAGGCCAGCAGCCCCTTTCCAGACCCCTTCAAGTGAGGTGACCACTCGTTTGACTACTCAAGTGTACTCACATCATCACCAGGTTTTCCAGGGGGGCCAGGAGGACCACGGGGACCCATGGGACCCTACAAACAAAATCAGAGAGTTTAAGAAATGGTTGGAAGGGGAACACACCTCATCAGTGGGCAAAACTTTGAAACTGTAATTTTTGGAAGCTAGTTCCCTTGTAAGGAAAAAAAGATGGAAGAACCCACTTGGCATCTGAGCAGAGGCACAGAGCAGATCATAGTGGGACACAGCGGATGAGGGGTGACCCAGAAACAGGACTGACACAACAGAGTTCCGGGTGGTCCCTGCCACATCTGGTTCTCTGTCAGAGTTCCTCCAGAGCTCAGAGGGGAAATGCAGGTGTCCTTTGGGCCCTCCATTGTGGGAAAGCACTGGGCAGAGCCCAGGAGGTGACAGGACTGGGGTCTGAGTGGTACATCATTGGAGGCTCCCCCGGAGGAGGGCAGGGCCCGTGCCGGTACTCACAGACACGCCAGGTTCCCCAGGTTCACCAGGGTTGCCTTGAAATCCTTGAGGTCCCTAAAATGTAAGGTGATGACACCAGGTTGATCCCACAAACTAATATCAGAGAACGTGAAAGCATCTGCATCTCCAGTTTCCAAGAGGAAAGACCCAGTACTTACGGGAGCACCAGCAGGGCCTGGAGGTCCGCGAGGTCCCATGGGGCCCTGCATTGGAACAGAACACAAGGAGATTTACTGGAAAGGCTTCGCCCACGGCCTCCAGGGAGCCACCTCCTCCCAGCCAACAGCCCAGACAAAGGACAAGGAGTTACTCTGTGGGCAGGGGGCCTGCAGTGGCTGCTCCCTCTCATTTCCCCCTCCCCACACAACCTATTTTTATTTATAGGTACCATTTGGACAGAGTAGCTGGCCTTGCTTTCTCCTGGACAGCAGCCATGTTTACTAAAGTCTGAGTTTCATTTAGCATGTGCCAAGTCGGAGCTGCAGGACTGAGATTTCCTGCTGGAAGTCTTGTGGATGCTGGAGAACAGTGGCTGCTGTCTGCATTCTTCAGTTCTCATTCCAAGAGCAACACGACTGGCCTTCTAACAGACCAGCCTATATACCTCTCTCCATCCTCATTCTTCTCAGTCACTCCAGCACATCATTAAAACTGGCATCCATCGCCATTGAAGACCAAATACTTTGGGCTAGCTAAACTGGGGGTTACGTAACTGACGGGGAAGAGCTGCTCTTAGCAATTATCTGTAAAGTGAGGTTGTCAGAGTCCCTGGCTTTGCTATGGGCCACCTCCTGCCATTTCAGCTGCAAAGAATTGGCGTCTTTTCTTACCATTGGTCCCTGCATTACTCCCATCTGGGCACCACCAGCCTTCTCATCAAATCCTCCAGCCATTTGGGCAGCAAAGTTCTGCAAATACACCCAACAACATTAAAAGCTTGAGAGGCCCTGTGTTTTTCCTACTTGGCTAGGTAAGCTACATCTGGAGAGAAAAAAAATTCTATTTAGATAAACTCTTAATTGTCTGGAGACTAAACCAGCATTGATCAGAATTACGAATGATCCCTGAAAAATAGTTTTGGAAATGTGTTATTAGATGACAGCACCATAATAATTTCCCTGGGAGATGAAGTATCATTTGGAAGAGTATCAGTTACTTACACTTCATTTTACAGGTTTTTTTTAATTCTAAAATATTAAATATGTTATTTAACATAAATTGAGAAATATAACTAAAAATATCACTCTTAAAGTTTTTTTTTCCTTTTCCAAGATTTTAATGCCCAGCAAAAGACTAAAATCAACAGACTTGAAATATTTTAGCAGGGGATGTAGCGGGCATCTATGAGGCCTTCAAGTTGAAAAATTTTAAACATAACAAACATCAAAATGGCAAACCTGTAAAAACCGGGCAATAACATAATTTGTTGATTGGTTTGATTCCAAAAATGACTCAAGCCACACACCTTCAATCAGTGGGGCTCTTTCATGAGAATAAATAGTTGCTTGGAATGTACTTGGCAAAGACGAGGATTAAATGTCTTCCAAGGACAGTGGTCACTCTCCTTCCAGGGAACTACAAGTGCCCAGTCATCCTCTCCTCCAGCCCCCCACCCACTCCCAAGAATCAGCCACACAGCACAGATGCCAGGAAGTCAGGTAATTGAAGACTTTCTTTGCAGAAGCCCGGTGAGCCAGAGAAGTCATCCCTTAGTTTCACAGTCTCATGCTTACTATGTGATTCCACTAAATTATAGGCCTGGGGGAGAAGCCCATGGACAAGCTGTGTACACACTGCTGGCGGCCCTGGGAGCCAGCCAGGTGAGGTGAGTGCAAATAGCAATTTAGAAGCCATTCTTCTGGAGGGACAGCCTGAAGGAAGGGGACATAAGGATACTTACTCCACCAAGGCCAGGGGGGCCAGGGGGGCCAGGAGGACCGGGGGGGCCAGGATTTCCAGGAGTCCCAGGCTCTCCATCTCTGCCACGAGGTCCAGGAGCACCCTTGGCAGAAAGAGAAAAAGGCCCCAGCGTGAAGTGGTGTTTATACAAGAACTATCTGTCCGCAGGCTGCCCTTGAGGAGGCGGTCAGGCATTTTGGGCGCAGGGGGGCTTAGAGAACCTGGGGAGTCCACAAGGGTCAGGCAGCATTGTTTCTCTACTCACTTTTTCACCTTTGTCACCACGATCACCTCGGGGTCCTTGTTCACCTGCAGGTCCCTGAAAATGAAGAAAGTGTTGAGATGACAGCAAGACCAGGGGCCTGCAGATCTGTATCAGATCTCAAGGAAGGCATGGAGGAAGGGAGTTCTCCTTTTCTTACCTGAGGCCCTGGAGGTCCTTTAGGTCCTACAATCTGTGAGAGAGAGAGAGATCCACAGGATGGCAAGTTAGAGGGGACCACAAGGAAATGACCCAGTGAGAGCAGGAGATGCAACATAATTTGTACTTACATCCTTGATGTCTCCAGGTTCTCCTTTCTGTCCCTGAAACGCAAAACAAGTTTGTCAGAATTGAGCCAAGCAAGCCCTCCAAGCCCCAATCACAAAACCCTGCCCGATAGCCCGTGCCTTGGGGGGGCCTCTGAAACAGATAAGTGCTGGTGTCTAAGAACCACAGGCTGCATAAGCATAGCATTGCTTCCGGAAAAGGAAATGTAAAGGTGGAAGAAAAAGCAAACAACAAAAATCCTCACCTTTGGTCCTGGTTGCCCTGCAAATGGGAAAAAATAGAGAAGGAAAATATAAGATTCATGAGGTGGATGAGAACAACTTCTTGTCATTCCAACACTCTTTAAGGGATCAAACAGAGAAAGCGGCACAACCAGAGAAGGAGGCGACTTCCTGTTACTCCCATGAACCCCTCTGTTGGGATGCTAAGGGCACTGGGGTCCTGGAGTTGCTGAGGTCCCGTGAGGAACAGAGATGACCCAGATTTTGTTATTCAGAAAGGAGTCAGCATGCAAAATAATGGAGCAGGGGCCGTACAAAGAGAAAATGATGAACTGGAGATCTAATCAGCCACAAGAAAGAAAGCACCCGAAACTGAGAAACTGCGAGAGTCAGTCTCTTCTCTTCCTGTAGCCCAAGCACCGCCCCACCACCACCCCAGAAGAAGAGTTAGGTAGTTAGAAAGGTCTTACATTCAAGCTGGGTCTCCGTGAAGCAAGCACCAAACAAACAAACAAACAAAAAAACCAGCAGAGCAGAGGAGTTACAGAGGGCATTGCAGCCAATGCCATCCCAAATCAATAACCCCTTCCCCCTTTGTAGCAGCAAAATTGAAAAGGCAATCAACACTTCACTCCCATAGGGCCCCTCAGAAATGATCTGAGAATCTGGACATAAAAGCAGCTTCCCCAAACAGCTTTCCAGGGTGAGTGAAGTGTTAAGGAAAGGCAACTGCTCGCTTCATTTTCCACTGTCTTCTCTGCTTGAGCAGGAAGGGAACAGTGAGGGCCACCCTAGAGGCCTAGACGCGTGTTCCCACACCTCCTCCAGGGAGACAGGGCACGTGTTCGAGTGCAGGCGAGGGGCCTGCTGTGCGCCCGCACCTCCACCAGCCCTGTGACTAGCTGGGAGTTAATAGCAACCCAGCAACGTGTAAGCACACGGGGCTCTATTCCAGGCCCATCCCCATCTTTGCCGCCAGAACTCCCAGAACCCAGCTCCTCCTTCTCCCCATAACTTGCTTCCTGATTGGCAGTCAATTCCAACAGAGGCAAAAACAAAAGGAAACTGCCCCCAATATTCCACTTTCCAAAATGGGGCCTGCCCTCTCTGTCTCCCTGCCGGCCAGCAGAGCTTTCTCCACACTGAAGACCGTGTATTCGGAGGCCTTGGACAGAGAAGACCAGGCATGGGTAATAGAAGGAGAATTCATCTGCGGTTCAGCCGGAAGGAACATCGAGTCTCCACTGTGGCGCTTAGTAATTTGCACAGGTGATTCCAGAGAGGCTACATGTGTGGAATCACATCTGTCCTCCACGTCTGGGGAGCATATATTCTGGAGGTGTTAGGTGAGGAAGGACCCCTCTAGCGTGTCGGGCTCACTCAGTTTCAACCTGCGAGCGAGAAGCAGCCTTTCCTTCCAGCCTCAGCTGCTGCTGGGGTCCCACGGATAACCAGCCCCTCTGCTTCTCAGAGAGGACCAGCATCTGTGGCAGGGCATTTGCTGCCCCCGCAAGTAATTTATTTATGTGGAACAGGAAATAAATAAATTACGACCACTGGCAGTGGGGAGGTCAGTTGAGCAGATGGGGCAGCATTCTCCGAAGGGGGTCTCGGGGCTGAGGCAGTCTTTCATGTCTTCACAGATTATGTCGTCGCAGAGGACAGTCCCAGTGTCACAGACACAGATCCGGCAGGGCTCGGGCTTCCACACATCCTTATCATTATACCTCTGCCCGTCCTGCACACAGCTGCCAGCCTTCTCTGCACCAGGGGTGGGGCAGGGGAAGCAGAGAGCCAAGAGAAGGAGGGGGTGAGGAGCCAGAAGAGAAAAAGAGAAAGAGGTTGTAGTCAACTTGACATAATTCAAATGCTGAAGAATGCGGGCTCAGGCCACCCGAACAAAGAGAACTTGAACATTATTTTCCTAAGACATCATTCATTCTTCCATGTAGTCGAAGAGTATTTACCGTGCACCCTGCACTCCACTATTCACCAGTGAAAATCCTGACCCAGCAGTGAAGGTAAGGGCAGCAGACTGTGCTGTATGCTCTTCATGCATCTAGTGCAGGGGAGACCTGATGATGTTGGGGTCAGGGGCAAGCTGACTGGTAGCAGGAGGGGATGAGCCTCTGAATGGGACCTTGGGGACTGTAGAGATAGAGGAGAGGGAAATGGAGAGATGCCCCGCCTCCCCAGCACAAGAACAGAGACCTTCTTTTTTCTGCCTTCCTCTGGGAATTATGGAATTTGCTAAATACAACTGACAGCTAAAATTCAGAAGGCATGTAGAAAATTCTGCCCACAAAAATTAGACTCTATAAGAACCAGGCTCCAAAAGTGCACACATGGGGGTGAGGGGTGTGTGAAAGGAGGAGCTGTTAGAATTAGGATCTTGCCCCATTCTTTAAAGCATATTAGGATTAGGACCAATTTGGGGAGGGGGGCAGGCCCAGTCAAACATTACACGCCTTATCAGCAGTGCTAATAAAAGGCCCTGGGAGACAAGCAGGGCCAAAGAACCCCTCCTGGCTGCGGGTGCTGACCTCCGGGTGTAGCCCTCTCTGGAGAGACCCTGCTTCTGTCTGAAGACAACAGCCCAATTTGAGGAGGGGGCACTGCGGGGACCGGGGCTTTGAATGCCTGGTCTGGGCTAAGATTAGCCAGCCCAGGCCTGGCCTCCTCCAAGAATGCAGCCCAAGAAGGGCAGGGACTGGTCCCTCTCCACAAGCGCCCTGCCGTCTGGAATTCTCCCTGCAGACGAAACCTGTGCTGACAAGAGCGCTCCAGAGAGCGCCAAGCGCCGCAGAGCCCGCACCACGTGCTAGGGAGCGCCCGGTGCTGTTTTTCTCATCAAAATCCCCAAAGCATTGGAGGATGCAGGGGATGAATAATAGGAAAGGGCCACAAACCAGGTGGGCGGAGAAAGGAATGGGCCTGCCCCCTGCTCTTTAAGGTGACTCTGAAAGATAAATCTTTCTTTTTTCTTTTCCACTAGAAAAAATCCACTCAGCCTTTAGGAAAGATAATCAAGGGGTGGGGGGGGGGGTCGGAGGGTACACACAGAAGCTGCTCGGACACACCCACCGCCAAAAAAGGTGGAGCTGTAGAAAGCCAGAGGTGGGGAAGGAGGAGAGGTTATTGGTCTCCCGTCCGGACTAAGGAAGAACCCACCCTCACCCAAAAGGGGCCGGGGGGAAGAGAAGAAAGTGCCAAGAGAGGGGGGTGCACCCCGAATGCGGATCGAATTTCCCTCGGAAGGGAGGCCCTGGGATGCGCGGGAGCAGGGGCGGGGCCGGCTGAGCTGGGTGTGAGAGCCGTTTGGGTGACTCTTTGTGCCTGCGGCTCTGGATACAGCTCGCCCACAGACACTGGGAGGGTGAAAAGTGGGATTAAATGACTGCCCCAGAAGGGAGCCAGCACCGTAACCGGATCCTCTAGGTGTGGACAGAGGAGCCCAGCACCACCATAATTGCTGTTCGAAACGGTGGCCGATAGCATCCCGGCGCGCCTGATCGGGTTCCCCTCATTACCGCAGCGCGGTATAACTGATTCTTTGTAGCAGACCAATTAAAAAGTCACCTCTTTCGGAGAACTGTTTTGCTTCCCCGGCTTTGCGCAGGGCTGGAGCCCGGGAGGTGGCTGCGGGCGGGCACAGGGGGGCATTGTGGGAGAGGGGGTCGGGGAGTCCGGGGGAACCCACCGGACCTCTCCTCTCATGAATGGGGCTTTTCTCGAGCGCACACAGAGCCCGATTCACAGGTCTCCGCAAGGAACCAGTTTAAATAAATACGGGCAGCGTTTCAGCCCCATCTGGAAGCCATCGCTGCCAATCTCCCAACGCAAACAAGCCTCACAAAGGAGGATTGAGGTCTCTCCCCTGAGCCGAGAGGCACTTTCGGAGGAGAGGGCTGTGAAATGCAGATGTGGGTCAAAGCCGCCGCCACCGCCAATAAGTTTCTCAAACTCGTGGAAAGATGGGGAGGAGGGGCGTGCCCGGGCTCTAGGTTTCTGACATTCCTGACGTCCACGCAGACGACTACGTCTTTCTCCACGTCACGTCTTTGGGTCCGCTGACCCAGAGGAGGGGGTTACGGAGCTGGGATGCGCCAGAGCGCAAAATCAGCCGCTCCAGTGCACTCCCCCTGGGGAGGAGGAGGAGCGACTGGAAGAACTGGGCCCAAGAAACTGTGGAATTCACTCCCTCCCAGGAAAGTTGAGGCGCTGAGAGTGCTTTGTCACTTCAGTGAGCTCCTCTATTACCAGATGGAGAATTTGGGAATTATTTTAGAGTCACCTAGCTAATTCCACTGTACACTAAGGCAGACATCAGCCAAGAAAACAGCTTTGTGAGTTGTACATGCAAATTTAGGACAAATACATAGCCAGCCCTAGCCAGGACCACTTAATAGACACACTGTATTCCAACAAGTGCCGGCGAACGCGCCTCTAATTTAATTCATCATCCGACTCGACCCCGCCCCTGTCCACCCCCTCCCCTGCCAAAATCACAAGCCCGGGGCTCCTTGCGGCTGTGCCTCCGGCTCCAGTCTTGCCCAGGTCAGCCACTCTAATGAACGGAAAGTCCTTCTGGGCCCGCAGGCTTCCAAACTGTCTCTGGAGATAGCCTGGTGGCAGGCTAGACGGCATAGAACCTCGTCGGCAGAGGAACTTTGATTCCCATATCCCACCTCAAAAAAAAAAAAAAAAAAAAAAAAAGTTCCCCTGCGATTGATTTACAATCTGTAACATACAAAGACAGGGCTGGAATCCCAGCAGTCGGAAACGTGCCCAAACACGTGGAAAAAAGAGAAGAAAAAAAGAAAAACTTTTCTACCTAATACACTTTCCAGGCTTCATTTGTCCTAAATATAATCCCAGACAGTAGGACTACCAAAGGAGGCGATGGAAAGGTACAGTTCGAATCGCCTTTGCACCAGACTGTAAAACTGCCATCTCTAACTATATTCTGTTGAAATTTGTTATAACAATCGACCAACTGTGTCCGCCTCCTCTGCTACACACACACATACACACACACCCCTTGCAGAGCCTGGCTGGGTTAGTTCCAGAAACTTTTAGAAAAGTAACTCATTGTAGTACCTTGAGGGGGGTGGTTAGAGGGGAAGACGGCAGGGAGGGGGCGCTATTTGGCGTGGAGGGGGAGCTGTTTTCCAAGGCGTTTGAAAAGCAGGGTCTAATTGGAATGTTATCGCCTTTCAGATGGCCTCTCCTACGGGAAGTTTATGTACCCCTTAGAGGCAAAGGGAAAGCCGAGATTCGAAGAGGGCTGCACCTTGCCAGCCGTTAGGAGAGGGAATCTTCCTTCTAGAGGCGCTGATGTCTCAGAGCGTCTCTCCAAAGCCTTTCTTTGTGGCCTTGGATTTCAGCTTACCAGTTTCAGAGCATCTCCTTTGTCTAACTCCCCATTGAACCCCCAGACACCAACTCCTGGACATGACTGCGAAGTCAGTCCCTTGGCGTTTGCTCTCTCCTTCGCTCGTCCACTTTCTCTCCTACTTCTCGTAAGACTGATGGGCCACAACCTGTTGTGTGGAATTCTGAGTACTTTGGAGAGAAGAGTTGTGGCGTGTACGCCTAATTATCAAAGCTGGTGGAAAAGAGCGCGCTTAAATCCGTGCGCAAATCTCCGACCCAACACTTTGCTTGTTTAATATTCCTGAGCAACGTAGGGACCTGCAAATGCCTCCAACCGCCACCCGCACGGAGGACCCTGGGACAGAGCCCCTGACTTTCAGAACTCCGCTCGGTGAGCTTCTGCGCATCCTGCGCCCACCTCTCGGCGCGCCTTGACCCCGGGAGCTGTTCTAACCTGGACCCGCAGATTCCAGGCGGGAGGGGGCCAGGGAAGAGGATGCGGAGGGACTGCACAGAAGGGTGGCAGGCGGGAGCGGGTGGGCGACTTACGGACATCCTGGCCATGACACCGAAGGACAGCGGCGACCAGCAGCGTCAGCAGCACCAGCGTCTGGGGAGCCCCGAGGCGGATCATGGCTCACCGCGGGGCCTGGCGGAGCCGGGCCCGGGCGGAGCGCAGCGAGGCGGCAGGAGCACGGCGTGGGTCCGGGTCTCTACCGCGCCCTCATGCAGGAGGCCCTTGGAGCAGGAGGAGGAGGCAGGAGACCCGGCAGCCCAGCAGCGCTCTGCGTCTTCTCGCCGCGGAGGAGTCCGTTATATGCGCCCGGCCCCTCTCGAGGCTGGCGAACTCGCCCAAACCGCGGGCCGCCCCTGGCCCCCCGCGGGGTTGTAACCTGAGACCCCGCCCCCGGAGCCCGCCTGGGCCCAGCCAGAGCCCGCACCTGCCCAGGCGAGACCCCCCCCCCTCTCCGCTAGCCCTGCTTCCCGCCCCCCACCCCTAGTGTGCCGAGTGGCCTGATCAGGCGGGGCGCAGAGACGGCCCCTGTTCTCCCCCCACCCGGGGCTGCGGCGTTGCCCTCTCCGACCACAGGCGGGAAGGGGGGCCTCCGGCCCCTCCCCTCGGAGTTCTGCCCGGATTGGAGGGGCGGGGGGTGTTTGCAGAGGCTCAGGCCGCGAGCCCTAGACCGTGGACGGAAAAGACTCGGGAGGGAGGAAGGGAAGCGGTAGAAAGGAGCGGCGAGGGAGGGAGAGAGGGGCACTGCGTTGGGACCATGGGCCGGGGGCGAGGGGAAGGGCGCAGGGAGAGCCCACGAAGTATCTGGAGTCCTAAGTCCTGGAGAATGGCCGGCAGAGCCAAATTTGGTGGGTCGTCCCGACCTATCTTCTAGCCCCTTTGTGGAGCACCTGGCCCCTGGGCTCCTACCTGGAGGTTCAGAACGACAGCCCCCCAGCCCTTCCCCCATTCAGCTATGCGATGAATGAGCCTCCTCTGGAACCTCAGCAGACGTTGACCGGAGCCAAGCGCCAGGAAAGGGGCCGGTGTGTTAGAGCACAGAGAGAGACCTGTGTGAAGGTGCGGGGGGCGGGGCAGGCCCTGGGGAGGGGGTTCGAGGAGACACAGAGGACGACGGAAGGAGGGGAGACTGAACCGTGCACACTGCCCAGGTGGGGGAATGTCTAGGTCCAGGCTCAGACCTGGTGTCTGCTCTTCCTGGCCGGGGTCCGGGAGCCGCCGGGGGGAGTGGGCGCTGTCGGCCGGGTTGAGCCGTTCTGGCCAGGGACGGTCGGCCACTGCTGCAGCCCTGGCCAAGGAGGGAGGAGGCCGCTCCAGCTGGACGGAGTTCTGTGAGCCAGGGGAGAAGCCAGAACTTCCTAGTTGGCCCCCTGGCCCTCACTTCCCACCTCACCTCACCTTCCCCAGTAAGCACTCTCTGGCATCTTGGCCTAACGCTGCCTTCTCTCCTGTGGGCTCAGCTGTGCTGTCTCTTGGCTCCCAGTGTCTCCATTTACATCAGGGAGGAAAAGCCCCCAAACAGGCCTTCTTCCTCTTGAGTAAATGGTTTCTGTCCCTGAGGATTGTCAGGTCCCCCAAAGAACTTTAGGCAAAATGCAAATTTCCATGAAGCTTAGACTTTGGAATTTGATTAACTGGAACTCCCAGCATTGGGGTTTCTGCAGCACTTGCCTCCTTGAAGCAGAAGGCACTTGGGAGAAGCTGCTCAGGCCTCGGCCTTCACAGGGGACTCTGGGCTTCTCCTCCCTCTCTCCATCCCCGCGGGCTTTGAAGTTTCTCAGAGTAGACCCCTGAATTCCAAGTGTGCAGAATTTAACTTCAGTACAAGCATGCTGGTCAGGAAGCCGAGGAACTTTCATTGTTTAAAAAATACCTCCATGCTGTGTCCAGTCTGGAGGGAGGCGGGTGAAGGATTAAAGCACGAGTTCCAACTTTTCCTCTACCTGCCGTGGGCCTTCTTTGGCTCTTTTCCCAACCTTCTTTCTGTTCAAGGCCTTGCATTAAGTTCTGAGCCTTTCCCCAGCCCCAGCCTGTGAGGAGAAAACTGGTCTGACTCCCACAGTGTCCCACATCCTCCTTAGAGCCATGGGTCCTTCCTTCTCCACCCCGAGGGTAGAATGGTCAAATTACACACATTTCTCAAGACCGTCTACGTTAAAGCCCCTCTGAGAAGCCTTCTCTGATTTCTCTAGAACGCAATGTCTCTCTGCCTTTCTGAATCCCTCTGGTATTTGAAGCCTGTATCCACAACTATACTGAAAACTACATACTTTCTTGTGTAATTTTCATCCCCCTCGACCCCCGTAGTCATTTGTCATATCTTACCAATGAGCCTAGAAGCTCCCTGGGGTACAAGATCAGTGCCTAGCACAATTTTGGCACATAGAAGGATGTAGGTAGACCCCTGTGGACTATTGCATTTAGATGCAAAATATAATTTATTTTATGATACAAACAATACATAGGCAGCTATAAAGCTAGGCATTCACACAATTGACCTCAAATACGAGTGGCTATAAAAAGTCAACCAAAAAAAATTTGGGGTGAAAACATTAAAATATGTGAAAAAATGGAAGCCAATTTCAAAGTGCTCTAGATCAACGGGCAACAAAATGATACATACTTCTGTTGCTAAGTCGCTCTTGATTTCATCCTCTAATTCTGAGATTCATCTTTTTTTAAAAAATGTTTTACTTATTTATTATTGTATTACTTATTTTTTATTTTGGAGGGGAGGTAACTAGGTTTATTGATTTTTAGAGGAGGTACTGGGGATTGAACCCAGGACCTCATGCATGCTAAGCCCACATTCTACCACTTGAGCTGTACCTTCCCCGCAGCTAGGAGTCATCTTTGCCAGTGAACTATATTGCCATATAAGAACTCTGGATTCTTTCCAGTAATCATGGTTCATTTGTGAATACAAAATTTAGTTCTTTACTCCACATGGGGGAAAAGGTTTTTTCATCAGAGATAAGAATTGACAAAAGCCAAATAAAATTTAAAATTTAAATTAACAAAGCCAAAATAAACTATGGAAATTATTTAAATTCTAAAGTCAACTAAATACCAATATTAATATTCAACCCACTCATGAATCCAAACAACTACAGCTTAAAAACCTCTAATTTTTGACTCTGAGTGGAATTGAACCCATATGTGGGAGGAAAAAAAAATCACTGATTTGGAGATGACTTACCCAGGAATCTCACTATCCAGAACATAGCCAAGAAACTGAAAAGAAGGGAAAATAAACCGGTGAGCTGGGGAAGAAGCACCATTCAGAATTCTGAACAGCAAGAATTTGTGTTATGGAGTAAAGCATATGCATTTTATGCATATGCGAGTCCCTCTTATTCTGTGTCTATTAATTCACAGTTTAGATATTATATTAACTGACAGTCATCTGACCTCATCAATTAGATGGAGAAAAATGAGGTGAGACAGGAAAGCAGTTGATGAAACACAGTAAGAACAGCAAGAGGGAACCATAAGAGAGGAGACAGAAGAACAATCAATAAAAACACGGTAGCCTGGGGCCAATAGGGTAGGGGTCAGTAGCCCTACAGTCTTCGATGGCTCCAGGGAGTATCCATTCTGGTTTTTGGCATCTGCTGCTGTCTCTGTGGTTCACAGTGATGAACTTAAGTGTCCAGTAAAGTGTTAACTCAAGTTTAAGATGATCTCTTGGGGGAAACAAAGAAATCTGTGTTCCATTTTAGAAAGGTCTCCATTAAACATGATGAAAATAAATGTTCATTCCTTAATGTGAAAAATCTTATATCCTAGTGGTGCTAGCTCGGTAAAGAAGCACTGCGGTGTCTAGAACTGTAGAAATGGAGTTAAAGAACTGCTGTTTCCTCCGCTTAGTGGAAGAAGAGCATTGATGGCTGAGGGTGAAGGTCCCATCGTTCACAGCAGACCTAAAAGGGGGTAGAACAGGGAGAAATTAAACAGACACAATCAGTGCATCTACCCCAAACCAGACCAACTCAGTGAGACAGGTGGATTAAACCAGTCATTTTGCATTGTGTAGACAAAATAACTTTCCCTATTTTTCTCTCTTTTACGGGGTTATTAAATTTAGACTCAATGTAAACATAGCCTTATTGGGAAAGATATTTGTAGGCAGACTGTAAAGAAAAGATCTCTTTCTCTCCCTCTACACAAATCGCATTTAAAAATAGTGATAAAGTGAGGAAGGAGTCACATTCCACAGAGGTGAGCCCTCTCCAAATATGGCAGGTGGTGAATGCATACACTTCACACAGATGGCCACGGTGGAGGCACAGCAGGGCCAGCTCGCTCAGTGACACTCAGTTTCTGTTGGGCTCAGTTCAGACATCCTTTCAAGATGTGTTTATGTTTTCCTTTGGCATTTTTGGGGCAGAGTAACAGGATCAGGACTGTCCAGGATAGGGTTTCCAGATTTATGGTGTACTTTCTGGTTCATAGGAGCATAAATGTGTTACTATGTATTCTCAACCCAAACGGCATTAAGAATCCCACCCCGTCTCTTCTGTCCTGTCCCAGGGCCATACAAATCCAGTTTAGCGCTCATCCTGAACACTCGTTTCTGTATAAATTGGGGATACAGAGAGGATTAAGAGACTATCTATTAGTCTGCAGGGGAATAAGAAAAAAAGACTGTTACAAATGCTGCAAGCAAGGTACCATCTTCCCTCCTAAAAATCAGAGCAAATGAAAACAGAAAGATCAGCATTCTGGAAGGCATAGAGCAAGCTGGGAGAGGTTTCCTAGGAGAAGTGAGTCTCCCAGGATGGGTGGGGTTTTGAAATGTGGAGGTATAGTGAGAGGACAGGATGGCATCTATAAGAAAGTAAGAAGAGCAGATGAACCAGAAGACATGGCAGGGGTCCCAGCACAGTGTGGAGTCAGCCATGGGGGCCAGTGGGAATAAGATGTAGCACTAGGGACAGGACCCCATGAATGCCACTGGTTGTCACTGGGTCTGGCTCAGACCTGCCTTTCTTACCTCTCGTTTTTCTCTCTTCTCCCTATCTCCTACTAGATAGGCCTTTGGGGCAAAAGAGAATGATGTCTGGGTTTTCTAAAGGCTTACTTTCTGAAGACATAGCTGTATTTTTATAAAGAAATGACCTTCCCATTTCACTCTTTTTTTTTTTTTTTTTCCCAAACAAAACCCTTTCATGCAAAATCTTGCATTTTCTTGAAGGGCATGGTTTTCTGGCTTTAAGGAACATATGTCTCTCTCATCAGTTCTTGGGGTGAAGGGAAAAACACCAGCGCCTCGAGGCAGAGATGTTGGAGCCCTCCCAGCAGAGGTTACACGTGAAGCAGCTGTGGTTGTCCAGCCACAGCTGTCTCCAAGAGCCAGGGAGCATGTGCTCTGGGCACTCGCCAGGCAATGACACAGCACGACGGTGGCTCCAGGGGCCACCCTTCAAGGGGCCGCCAACCCGCCAGATGTGTGAAAGTGGCTGGCTTGTACCTCTCATCTCTCTCCCTCCCTTGAACTCTTTGCACGCATATGTAGCCCGTATCATGGAGTTGTGCCCCCATTCATTCATCCATTCATTCACCTGTCCCTCAACCATGCAGAAAAATCCACGTGTCTATTTCCATACCTCCTTGAGAGCAGGGGCCATAGTTTTTACGTTTCCAGTTTTCCCCACAAAATCTACCTAGCACAGTGCTGTTACAGAGGAAGTGTTCTAAATTCTTGCTACTGGAAAAGTGGTCCCTGGAATCCATTCAATCAGAGTTGGCATTTTACCGGATCTCCAGATAACTCATGTGCCCATTAAGGGTGGAGAAGTGCTGGTCTGAAGATTGGATTGGGGATAGTTATTTGTGGCCCCAGCTGATAGAGCAGGTGTCCTCTGCAGTTCCAGGCGGTGGGATGATACATGCCCTGCATGGGCAGGCATGGCAAGGAGGGGCCCAAGGTAAGGGGCGGGGGCAGAAAGGAAAAGTGAGCAGAGGGAGAAGGATGGACTGAGGGTTGCAGAGGAGGGGACAGACGCATGACTTCGGAAAGCCTGCTGCCAGGGGTGGGAGTGTGTTAACTCTCAAAGGCCACCTCCTTCTGCAATAGGTGGGAGGTCACTTTTCTTACGTTCCATTTCTCTGACAGGAAGTGGGATTGGTGCTAGGAAGAAACTGACCCATTCTGAGCTTGAGTCTGGAACTCCACGGATGGGAATGACGTCTTACCTTTTTCCACCAGCTCTGCCTCTTGGGGACTCGTGACCCATGAATTCTTCCTGGGTGGGATGTATTAATGGAAAGCAAGGAGCTAGACTGGGAGCCTCTGGGCCTAGCAGGGTACAACCTCCCCGCCACACACACTCGTCCCCTATAAAGCCAGGCGCCTGGAAACCAAGTTTATTCTACCCCAGTGGGTGGGGTGGACCTGCCCTCCAGGAAGTCCTTGAAAAGCTCAAGGGAACCTGTGGTAAACTTCTAGTGGGCTCCTCTGCCAAAAACAACCTCGGGAAGGAGCAGAAAGACGTGTGTGCGCCCTTCCCCATCCGCAAATCCAGTGAAGGTACCTCATCTGCCCTGTGGAGCAAGGCACCTGTCCAGGGCCAGACAGGGCACCACCCCGACTCCGCACGCCCGCACCCTGCTCTGGCCCGCAGGCCAGCTCCTCCGCTGACACCCAGCCACTGCCCTTGAAACCACCCCACCCCAGACTCCTGGGCTCAGAGCCAGGGTGTCCTCTTTGACTGTCTCCCTTCTTGTTCTCTCCCCCTCCCACCCCTCGGCTGGCATTCCATCCACTGCGCTGGGTTGAGCATCAGCTCTGCATCAGGCATTTGGTAGGTGTCGGGGACACAAATAAAGGTCTATTTGACATAGATCGTGTCTTTAAGGAGATCACCACCGCCTCAAGGAAGACAGCCACATAAAAAGCCAAAATACAAGGGAAACCAGTTGCAGTATGACGTATCGGGACGTGGTGTGTATGATGCAGCACAGTGCAAAGGCCATCCGCCTGAGTGCGCCGCTCCAGCGTTTCACTGAGAACAGCCCTTTACACGCAGCTTGGGCAGTGAAAGCAGCTTGGTCCCATCTGTGCCATGGTGTTACTTACTAATCATTAGACTTCCCAGAGATCTGCCATTATCCCCCTCTCTCCACCACCTCCATCCCTGATTGTAAGTTTTTCCCTCTGGTGGATTAACTCAGGTACCAGCGAGGTCCCCACAATATCCTCCTATGCCAGCCCATCAAGATGCCTGTACGGTTTCATCCTAAAAGTTCCCAGAAATGCACAAATCCTTACTGTTGCCCTTGAAGTTGCCCAGGTGAGATCTGGCAACTGCACTTCCCAGCTCTGTCCCCTCGGGCGAGTTACTCAGCTTCTCTGAACTTCATCCATAAAACAGGGATAACAGCGATTTACTCACAGGCTGTGAGGATTAATGAGCTTCAGCTGTGGAGCCTCAGCACCGCGCTTTCCAGGGGAGGCTGAAAGTCACTTACTATCTTCGGTATGCTTTCCGTGGTCTCCAACGTGTTCATTTACCTTGCCCCACCGACCTACCATACCACACCACAAAGAAACAATCTCATTTCTCTGTGTTTAATGTAGGTGAGGCCCATTAACATTGTTGCCTTGCTAGTTATGTTTCCGTGAGTTTGGATCACAGCTGACAGATCTAGGTTGATTGATGTATATCCTGGGATTTGAAGTGTAGAATTGAAGGTGTCTGAATTGTTTTGAAATCAGCAACACAAACTCAGGATTCACAAACTTCAATATGACCTGAAAAGGAACCTTGGTACTGGGGATAAGTGGACACAAAACTTGGGCACAACTTCTCCCTAGGATGGAGAACAGGAACTTCTAAGTTTATCATGAAAGCTAGGAAGATTAAGATAGTGGTTAACCTCAGTTTACACAAAAAGACTTTTGATATAACTGTGGGAAGAGTGATATTTGGGGGGAAATTATCTACAAGGCTTTTTTAAAAAATTCTTTTTTATATTCATGTGTAGTCAATTTACAATGTTAGTTTCATGTGTAAAGTAAAGCAATTTGGTTATACATACACATATCTTTTTTTTTTCCAGATTCTTTTCCACTACAGCTCCAAGAAATTGAATACAGCCCTGTGCTAAACAGTAGTCTACAAGGCTTTTTGATCCAGTTGCATGAGAGGCTCCAGAGGATCTAACTCTAGGACATGAGAGAAGCTGATTCTGCTCAGGTCACAACAGCACCAACGCTATGCGGTTGACCTTTCCCTGAAGGGAAGGGGTTTTAGGGGCGCCGACCCTCCTGCAGTCGAAAATCCAAATCTGTGTATAATTTACTGTTGGCCCTGGGTATCTGCAGTTCCTCCACATACCCGGTTGGTTCTGCATCCACGAATTCAATAACTGTGGATTGTGTAGTATGTAATGTTTTCTACTGAAAAAAAATCCATGCATAAGTGGACCCGCACAGTTCAAACTCACCATTGTTCAAGGTTTAACTGTATTTCCCAGTCAGGAAATAGTTCATGAGTGGAAAAGATACCTGATTGTATATAGGCATTTCTGTCTCTTTAAATCTGGCTTGGAATCATGTAACTTCACTTATAAATTACTGATCCTCTGTGATCTTTATAATTAACTCGATTAATAAACGGTTCCAGTTTGTCAGGGACAATGTATTCAAATAGAAATCTTATGTCAGGTTACTGCCCACAGACAAGACAGAGCATCCACCTGGTGGCAGAGGGTGGCAATTGCAGGCAAAGTGCCCAGGAGCTAAAGGCTCGAGGACTGCAGCCTAATAGTGTGTCACATCACTCCCTTTTCTAGATGAGTTGTAAATACTACATTCTACTTGAATTTAGTTAATATGCTATCTCTTGGTGAGACTGTACCTACTGATGTTAATAAAACGAGAGCACTTAGCAAATGTTAGTTTCCCCTAATATGAATGCCTGTGAGTGTATTTGTGTATCTGCCCTTGACAGTAAACTAAAAGGCAGCGATTGCTTTTGTCTTCACTGATTCTCAGTGGCACTAATACAAATAATAACTCTAGGATAGTTTTCTAGCCTGAGAGCTGGTAAATAGTATGATCAGGGCTAGGGTAGGGAAGAGGCAGAGAGATTTTGAGAAACAGTGGCTAAGTTCATGCACTAATTAAGAGATTTTTTTTTTTTTTTACCACTTTGGTGCCTTGGGTTGCACGGCTTGCAAAGGTGCAGGGTGGTGTGTCTGCAGACACACAAAAGGAGTGGCCGTACTTACTCTACCAGCTTGGAAACATTTCCTGTGGTTATGGTGCTCCTCGCTTCACCTTTCTTTACACATAGTGAATTACTCATTAAAGATGCTCTTTGTTGCTGAGATACGCACTGGGGTGGGAGAAGGTTCAGTTAGCCACAGAAGCCACTAGCCCCACGTGATGACTGAGCACTTGAAACATGGCTAATGCAATTGAGGAACTGACTTTTTAAGTTTAATTAATTTTAACTGGCTTTAATTTTAATTAATTAGCTATATGTGGCTAGTAGCTATCATCTTGTACCATCACATCCTTGCTACTCAAAGTGTGGTCTGCAAATCACCATCACGTGGCCAGAGAGCCTGTTAGAAATGCAGAATTGCAGGCCCCCCCACCCCGTCCAGACCAACTGAGCCAGAATCTGCATTTTTAGCAAAATCCCAAGGTCTTGTGTTTGCACGTTAAGTTTGAGAAGCACTAGTCCAGGGCAGTGTTTCCCAAATTTGACTGCATATTAGAACTCTTAATATGGGGAGCTTGAAGAACTCCCATTGCTGTGATGGAACCCCAGACAAGTTAAATCAGAATTTCTGGTGGGGGGGTGCGCTGTGAAACCCAGGCATCAGTGCTTTTTTAAGTCCCCTCCTCAGATGATTCCAGTGTGCACCCAAAGTTGAGAACAGCTGCTCCCGGGCCATGCAGCCAGCCGGGGTCAAACTCTTGATGGATGAGTCCATGTGAGAGCCAGAGATTCACTTCTCAGCCTCTAAATTCATTTGCTGGGCCCGGCTGGCTGGGAAGCCAAAGGGAGTTGTTTTTCACCCTCAGCGAGTGTAAGAACTGGCCGCGGTGTATGTTTGTTTCCAGCGCCTCAGTGAGATGTTCATTAGTTTTTGACAAAACACATCCAAATGCCACACCACCAGAGGGTACTGAACATGCCTGATGACTGAAGGGCTGGGAAGGGCTGATTCACTTCCTCACTCTAGGACCTGGATAACCCTGGCACCCCAGAGCAGCTCCATGAAGGGAGCTATTCTTCCCATCCAGGGCAGAGGTGGCTGGTTTTTCCAATGCCATTTGTCTCCAGCTGCCCTTCCCTGCAGCTCAGCAAACGTCCGAGGGTCACTGGGGCCAAAGAGAAAAGGTGGGTTTTCCTGAAGAGCTGGATTCTCTCATCGTGTTGATCTGAACAGGACCTCAAAGGCCCCGGCCACTTTCTAGTGATGAATGACATGTTCAGAGATGAGTCTTCATCTCCCAGCTTGGGGAAAGCACATCTGAAGTCAGGCTCTGAGAAAACTGGGTCCTGCGAACAGTACGGCTGTCCCAGGGGATGGAGATGCAGCCCTTGTGTGGATTGTCAATTTCACATCTCCCTGAGGAATATCATCCTTGACTTGGGTGATACAGCGATGCAAGTGATTCACCGTGGAAATGGGATCCGCAACTATATGATTATTAGCTCCTTTGTCTTGACACGTTCATAGAGTTTCTCAAGCCTTGTGTCCATTAGGCCGTCTCACACATTCCATGCTGACCTTAGAAGATTCCATCAACACAAGGATGCCCTCAGACAGGTTACAAGAGAACAAGCTATGATGCTTTGCCCATCTAGGGGCAAGGGAGGGAGGAGTGAGGGCCAGCGCTGGGGGTGTCCCAGGCCAGACAGAGCAGGCACGTCTGTCTCCCTGACGTCCGTCTCACCTGTAGGTTACCAGGCATCCTCAGGAGGCTTTGTTAGCCAGCAGGCCCCTGGCCACAAGCCACGTCTGAATGAAGCTCTCTCTCAGTTCTGACTGGATATGAGCCCGTTTCCAGGGGAAAATCAAGAAAGAGGCAGGGAGAGGATTTTTCTCCCATCCATGGCGGCATAGGTGAGGTTGAGCCCCGGGGAAAGAGAGAAAGCTGGCCAGATGTTGTCTCCTCCAGCTGTCTCAGCTCCGTTGCTGTCCCACTGTCTGGATGAAGTCTCCCTGTCTCCCACCCATACTGTGTCTGAGCAGTACAATTAGCACTTTGCTAAACGCTCCCTAATTCTTCAGCAGCACTTCATTACCAAGCCATAAAGCATCAAGGCCCAGCAGGCTACGGGGAGGTCAAATGGTCCAAACCCCTTGACTTAGAGATGGAGAAATGAGGCCTAGGGAGCAGAGCTGTGAGCTGTAACGGAGCCTAAAGCTAAAGGAGAAATCAGCGGTGCTGCTCTCATCTTTATTTAAAATGTTGACATTCTGTTCATCATGGATTTTTTGCATTTTTTAAAAATTGCCTTAAAATACTTTTGATCTTGATCGCTGAGTTTTTGGCATGTGTCCCTAAAAGTCTGCACCCAAGGCAAGTGTCTCACTTGCCTCTCACCTGAGGCCCGGCTGGCCCCTGCAGGAAGGGTGGGGACTTGCCCAAGGCAGCAGTAGTTTTGACCCGAGGCAAAAGGAGAGCTTGCGGCTTCCGACTGTATCTACCTCCTTCTTCTCTGTCAACTTCAAGTGCAAAATCCTGTTTCTCCATATAAGTAGAGAGTTCCAGCAGGTAGGGAGCTGAACTCATGGGATAATAACACTCAGTTGGTTATTGCCCAGCCAGAGATGTGATACTTGAAAATCTGATAAACTGTAAAGTGATTCCCTAGATAAGAGATTGCTGTTGATGACAGTATCAAAATAGTGATACTGCAGTGACAAGAGTACAGGAACATAGGCTAAAATGTGGGCCAGTTCCCCTGCCCAGCCCTCTCTCACCTGCTCTACTTCGGAAGTGAGGAAACTCCTTGCAAGCTGGCCTTTCTCAAAAGAGTTTTCCTTTGATCAAGCTTCACCACACCTCAGGTTCCTCACCTCATGCTTATGGCATACAGCACAGCCTTAGGCATAGAGGAGGTGAAAAATATTCAACAACCGGGCACCAAGAATCACCTCTTCTTTTGTCATATGGCTGTGTGACATGGCGTTCCCCTGTATGCAAGCACCGTGGCACTCCAGCCACATGTTGATGGACACTCAGTTGCTTCCTTTTGTTTCTCTCTTTCCCTCCTCTCTCCTTGCCTCTCTCAGTCTCTCTTTCTCTCTCCCCTCTAACGTTTTGGCTGGGGATAAGCCCCTCTTTTTTTTCTCCAGGGTGCTCCATTGCACAATCATGTAACGCACAGTTTTCTCAGAGTACACGTTCCCTGCCCAGAATCAGGGCTGCTTATCCCAGCCATAACATCCACGGTGCCCGGCTCAAAGCAAAGGCTTAGAAACTCAAATTTGTGAAAATCGTGGTTTGGTGGTGAGCTTTTACAGGACAACTGTTCCCTAAAATGCTCTGTGAGCATGGCTGCTGGGATAGCCAGTGAAGAAGGAGAGGGTGGTGGGTGGGGCACCATCTTACCATGACCCGAGCTTTGCATCGGCTATGAAGAAATAAAAGTACATTTGGTCTTTCTCTTCTTCCATTCTTGTGTCATTTCTCCCCCTTTTTTCTTTTCTTGTCCTTTTTAATAGAAAATAATCATAACTTTAATATTATTTTTACTAGCTAATTCATTCACATCATTCAAAGTTCCAAGGATGCAAAAAGTGAAGTCTCCCTCCCAGCCGCCTTCTTCCCCTCCCAGCGGGGACCAATGTGACTAGTTCTCAGGTATCTTTCCAGAGAGATTGCAGGCATAGCTAAGCAACTGTGCTCCCCTCCCTTTACAAATGGTAAATATCATCCCTCCTCTCTCTTAGCTCGTATGGTAACATGCTCCACACATTGGTCTACGTGCAACTTCATTCTTTGTATCTTGGAGATGATTCCATATCAGCACATTAAAAGCGTTCTCATTATTTAATGGCTGCTCAGGGTTCTATTGTGTGGATATACCACGATTTATTTAACCAGTTCCTTTTTGATGGACATTGGGACTACGCCTAGTCTTTTGCTGAAATAACGTTGTAGTGATAGTTGCAAGTACTTCTTCATGGTTTGACATTTTGTCTGACTTTCCCTGTGGTGATTTTTTTTGGTTTTTGCCTATGCAGATTTTTTTGGTTTTTGCCTATGCTGATTTTTTTGGTTTTCGCATATGGTGATTTTTTTTGGTTTTTGCCATGCAAAAATTTTTATTTTTTATGGTCAAATTTATCATTATTTTATTTTTTGACTTCTGGCTTAATTTACAGATTTAAATTTTTTTCTCATGGTTTCTTTGAGTTCTTTTAGAGTTTAATTTTTACATTAAAATTTTTGATCCACACGCAATTTATTTCATTTTTAAGGTGTGGGGTGTGAATCTGACGTGTTTTGTTTGTTTGTTTGTTTGTTTATCCCTGTAAGCATCTACCCCATTGTTCCAGAACATTTATTTAGAAATCTCTCCAGGGCCTGTCTGTGCCCACCTCAGCTCTTCCCCCTGCTGCCCCACTGGCCGAGGTACTGAGTACCAGCACTCTCTTCCTCTTTAGGTGCCACTTGGACTTGACTGCAGGTCTCTGGGTTTGCAGACACTGGGGTGGGATGGGGTGGGAATAGCAAAAGGCTCGGCTGTTAAGGTCAGAAAATGTCTAAGCTCTCTCCAAAGAACTTTGCATCAAAAATGGCTTTGCTCCCATACCCCCTCTCAAAAGAAAACAAAAAGGAGAACAAAAAAGTTCATTTCCTCATTAAAAAACCTGACCACTTGTCCAGCCTGGAGGGAAGCCCCTCTCCCAGTGCACTAGGCTGACCCTCACTCCGGTGTTGCCCTTCCAATCTCAGGAGCCCGGGGAGGCCTTGAAGCAGCCCTTTGATCATTGCCTTGCTTCCCTCACAGGCTCCCTGCACCCCAAGCCCAGTACTTGACGGTAGAGTGTAAACTGAGCTGGTCCTTATGTTAGAGACTTTACTATAGACCCCAAGCAAACACATTAACAGCCACTAAGAGGCCTAACTAATGCCGGTCAATAAACAACCCCCAGGAGAGATTATGTGGAAGAGTTTCCTCCTCTTCTCCAGGCTGGGTTCTTGCTCCCTCAGCCTGAGGGCTCCTTCCCACTGCTCCCAAACTGGACTGAAACCTCAGGGATGAGGGATGACAGCCGCCTGCCTCTGGCTCCTTTCCCCTCCCCTGACAATCACCCAGCGCTGTCCTGTGCACTCAATAAGCAGCTACTGCAAGTAAAACAAGAAAGAAGGAACAGCTGAAAGTTCCAAGGTATCAAAAGGAAAGTTCTCCTTTGGAGATACAGACTATTGTCTATAACAGAGGTTTTAAATGTAAGACCTTTGAATGTGCTTCAGAGGTCCCCTGAATCCCTGCAGTGATTTGCAAAATGTATACGTAGGTAGGAGGGGTCCTTGGTGTTCAGAGTCCAATACTTTAAAAACCAAACAAGCAAAACAAAACAAAACAAACAAATAACACCCCCCCCCCCAAAACTAGGTATCTGTGGAGAAGATGATGTTTGGAATTTGCTTCAAAATGTTCTGGTTGAAGGGCTTGGAGTGGGTGGGGTAGGTGTAGTTAGAGATGAAAGATTGGCCAGGAGTTGATAATTGTTAGTGCTGTCGCTGGGTGAGAAGGAAGGAAGGAGGGCGGGAGGAAGGAAGGAAGGAAGGAAGGAAGAAAGGAAGGAAGGAAAGAAGGGAGGGAGGGAGGAAGGAAAGGAAAGGTCTTGCTACAGACCAAATGGAAAGAACCAGACAGCCCACACTGTGTAACTGCCTTCTCCCAGTTCCAGCTTTACAGGAACAACTTCTGCCCAGTGGTTTCCCTGATTAGCATCTGGAAGCCTGGAAACATCTGTGGGTGCAGAAGCACATCCCTTTCCCTCTCACCTCCACCCTCTACCCTCAGCATCACCCAAGCCAGGGAGCAGAGTCCCTGAGGCCATCTCTGTTCATCTGCATCCTCTTGCTAAGCCTCCAGCATCCCAGCACAGGCTTCCTCAGGGCAGGGAGCCGGCCATCCGAGGCCCGAGGCCCGAGGCCCTCCAGCCTTATCCCAGGCACATGGAGCCCCTGTTGCCTGAGTGAGTTTGTGCAGAAATGGGCCTCGGCTGCTCCATTTGGATGTTCTTGGAATAGCAAATTCACAAATTCCAAGCTCTGCTCCCAAAGCAAACCTCCTCTGCCCAGGTGCTGCACCCCTCACCCCTCCAACGAGCTCCATGGGGCCGCCAAGCGGGAGGCTTTGAAAACCAGCTTGTGTCTGAGTCGTGAAAGCACCAATGTTTGCTGTGTTTGCCCAGCAGAGAGGGAGCATATTTTCTCCCTTCCAAATGCAAACTCAAAAGATGCTCCACGGGTTTTTCTTCAGACTTTCCACAGGAAACATAAATAAGGAAGAAAAATGACTTTAGGTGCTGAGACCTGAAGTGGAATTTCAACTCCGAGGAACTGCTTGTAACAAGCCCTCTCTGTCCTGCAGTGAAGCTGTCCAGAGCTGGGGACCACGTTTCTTCCCCCTGAGCAGCCTTCGCAGATGGGGCAAAGGGAGGAGCTGGACCAGTTCTCGGGCCCGCCTCCCGGCCAGGTCTTCGCCCTCACCACGTGGGTGGCCGGTGCTTGGGCGCGTCAGCTGTGACGATTCCATAGCTAACACATAATCTTTCTCTCTTTCATCTTTCTTGATTGTGTTAGAGGAGAACAAACATGGGTGCTCCAATCCCACAGGCCCACAGCCTTGCGAGCCAGATGCTAAATCAGAGCATGAAGCGTGGACACGGCATCCCATGGGTCCTGAGACCCTCTCTGCCCTGGTCTCCATCCTGGCCCCTGGTCTCTTCCCTGAAGGAGCTAATAATCTGCATGCAAACACAAAATAAGAGAGGTCATAAGGCAGCGTTTGTGTGCAAACATATATGCTTCAGTCGATCCAGGGTTTTGAATAACCTAAATTGACCTTTCTCTGCACTGAGAATCAGAGTACCTCCTATTCATGGGTTATAACTACCAGCTGGATGATGGGGGTTTTGGAAAACTATATATTTGCAGTTCAAACGGGCCCTATAAAAGCTCCAGACCCAAGACACACAGAGTTAAAGTCAGTTTGGCTAGTTTTAGTGGACTAGATGCAGCATGCTGATTGATGAGGGTTTACTCAGGCTAAAGGAATGCCTCACGGCCAGCGCTTCTGCCTCTGGACATCTGAGAACCTTTCTTCTTGAGATGTTTTCCTCTTCTGTAACATTCTATCTTTGGATAGACCCAACAAGGCCATTGAACATCTGCGATTTTTGTAAAGTGTTATCACTTCATGTGGTCTTGTGACAAGTCAATGAAACAAAGCAAGGGACACCGTTGGAAGGTGCTTATAAGAAGTTCCTGCCTTCCGACTAGCACTTGGTTGGCTTAGGTGTACCAAACTCAGAGGAAGACCCCAGAAACCATTTCCTTTTTGGCTGAAGTTTATTTATCCTTATTTGAAGCCAGAGCCAACAATCCAAGTAACTTTCAATGGCTAAGACGGTTTCTCAGCACTAGATTAATCAGCCTGTCACGGAAAGGCCAACTGACCTACGGACCGGCCTGCTGTGTTCATGAGTGGTGCCAGTTCTCACGCGGGTGACCCAGGGAGGAGGCATTTCCCTAGTGCTGTCTGAGAGGAGGGGCACCACGGAGACTGGCTCTGAAAGGAGACGTAGAGGAGGAAAGGGAAGGCGGGTGCTGACGTGGGCGGGGAAGAGTAAGAGCAGAAGTTACCAGGGTGCAGGTGGCTCAGAGCGTGGGCTTTGGGGTCACACAGATCTGGCCCCAAAGGGCTCACCGGGCTCTGCCACTTCACAGCTCTGCCACCTGATGGGTTTCCGTGCTCCCTGACATGTAAAAGTGGCACGATCCTCACACCTGCCTTATAAAGCAGCTGTGAGGATTAAAGAAGACAAAATGCACAGCAAAATGGACGGTGCTGGGCTCGGCCAGCGCTCAGCAAATGAAAACTATTCTAATTAGGAGAAAAGAGAACAAGGGCGGGGAGAGGGGGACATCCTTGGAGGGGTGCAGGGGCCGGATGCTGCGGACAGCAGCCCCTCACCAGCGCCATCTCCGGGCATCTGGGACAGCACATGTCCCAGTCCAGACAGATGGCTCAAATGTTTATTAAGAAACCATCCGTAAAAGTTATTGGAAACTTTACATTTGCAGCACAGCCTCTGCACATTGCCTGGCTGCCAGGGCTCTCAACAAGGCCTCATTCACTTCTCTGGGCAGCTCCAGCTCGCTCCACTGCCCCCAGCCCCGCAGTCTCACACCCACCAGCATCCCCTGCTGGGCCTGGTTTACAGAGCCCCACCCCCACCCCAGGCCTGGTCTCCTCCCCTCCCTTGGCTCTGAGTGATTTCTGACTTGCTTTTTCCAAATGTGAAATCTTTGAATGAGGTCACCCCAAGTGGAGTGGCAAGGGGACGGTCACCAGTATTTCCCAAGTGCAGAGGTACCAGGGGTGATTTTAGGTGGAACATGGGTAAACGTGTTTCGTTTTAATAGTTATACATTTTAAAAATAGCTGTAGATTTTTGTAATGTATTTATTTTAGTGTGCATTGGAGGAAAAGGTAGAATCTCATGAAAGAGAGTTTTCTGTTCAAGTGAGTTTGAGTAAAGCAAAAGAGAGAGAGAGAGTTGACTTTAGGAAATGATTAAGTCAACAGTAGTCCAGGTGGCCGTTACATCAGACAAAACAATCTGGGAACACTGCCCGCTTGATCTCAACCCTCACCTAAAGCTTCCTGGATGTGGCAGTTTGATGGACAAGGTTTTGATCTAAACAGGAGGATCCTACCCTGGGCTGGGCTGAGAGAGGGACTGCCCCATGTGCAAAGAGCTCCAGGGACATGTCGCAGCTCCCTGGATCGTGGTTCTGTCTGTCCCCTGTGGTCTGCACCTGGCCTGACCTGCTGTCCTCAAATGCTACTCTGACCATGTCTCACTCAAACTGCTCAGAAGCCCCGTCAGTCCCCATCGCCTGCAGGATAGAAGCCAACTCCTCAGCCTGGTACTCGAGGCCCTTAATCCATCTTTCCAGTCTCTGCCCCAGGCTCAATGTACTCAATGCCAGACAGCTGGTCTCCTGCTTTGGCCTCCCCTCTGCTCATACTGATCCACTGAGGTGTCCTGCTCACTCACCTCTGATCTGTCCTGCTCCTCCTCAGCCTTCTCCCAGGCCCCAAACCTCCCCTCTCTGTGGTGGGACAGCTAGTACAGCATAATGCGTATGGGCAGACTTTGAGTTCTGATCCTGGCACTACTGCTTACTAGCTGTGTGTCCTTGAGCCAGATACTAAACCTCTCTGTTCCTCAACTGCCATTCATCTCTAATGAGTCGGTAATGACAGCAACATCTACCTCCTCCCAGGTTTGTTGGGAGAAGTGAATGAGATGCTCCTGGCATAGCACCCAATACACAGTAACGGCAAGTAAACTGTGGTGTCTGCACCTTCCTTGATTTGAGGTTTAGTTCTTGCCAAGAGTAGCCCCTGGGCACTCCTTTTCCAGGGACTAGATGTTTGATAGATATTTGTTGATTGATCATGGCTGTGCTGGGATGTGTTTTCTACATACAGTCTCTGGATGGTAGGCTCCATGGAGTCTGAGAGCCAGGTTCCCTTCCTGGGTCTAAGGACCCTCTGGAGCCTGGAAGAGCGTTTTTCCCAGGCCATCTCATAGCCTTCTCTTCTCTGGACTGAGTTATCTTTAGTCTCCATGGCTCTTTGTGGAACTACCTACCTCTTATCCTTCAAATGTGGCGGAATAGCCAGGAGTGTTCTCAGGAGCCCGCGAGGCCAGTGCAGGTGTCACGTGAAGCTTCCCCAGAGCAGATGGGTGGAGACAGGATGGCGCCTGGGCACACGCAAGGCCATCTCTGAAGCCCACCTGCGTGGACAGGGGAGAGAGGTTCCTCCTGCCAGGCCCTGTGCTGGGAGCCCTACAGGTGCACTCCCTGCTCCTTGGTCTGTGCCCTCAGCCCTTGCTCAGGTTGTCTGCAGAGACAGCTCCAGAGCCCAGGGGTTAGGACGAATTTTCCTGCCCTGCTCCAGGGCCACCCTGGAGTAGGCCTGGAGGTAGCAGCCTGCCTTCCCTCCCCCACCCAGCCGTCAGACTTTTCTGAAAGAAATGCTGTGTTCCCTCAGCCCTCCCCCCATCCCCTTCCTCCCACAGAGCCTGGGTCCCCAGGCGGCTGTCCAGCGGTCCCTCTGTGAGCAGACTCCAGTGACACATGGCTTTGTTAGAAAACCTCATTAGCAGGGACAGAAAGGCTCAAGGCAGCTCGGAGCGGCATTCCAGGTGTCAGATGAGAGGGGCCGCAGGAGGAAAAGGCCATTAAACCGTACTGAGGTCAGCCCCTAGTCGAACAAAAATAAAAAAACTGCCACCGGGGAGAGGGGTGGAGAGCGAACTAGGGGGTTTAAAGGGGATGCCCTGAGCTCAAGCCAGGAAGGGAAGGCCCTGGGCCCTGGGAGGGCCGCCAGCCCCTCTTGCCTGATCCTGGGAGTCCCAGAGGCGAGGTCTGAGCAGCCTCCATTGCGTGAACGCCTGGAGGATGGAGGCCGGGCCTCAGGGGACACTGAATCCCCAGTGCCCGGCGCCGGCACCTTCTCATCACAAGTTCAACAACCATCTGATGAATCTAGCCTGGGCCCCAGGCACCCACCTCCTGCGTCCTGCGTGCGCACTGCGCAGGCACGGTGCTGAACACTGCGTATCTAGAAGCTCTTAGTATCGCCACCACCTGCGTCCTATTAGCTCCATTGCAGAGATAAGGGAGGACGGATACCAGAATGTGTTATGTGGGGCTCCTCCGGCCCTTCAGGAACTCACTGGAACTCTACCTCCTAATACTTGAAACTTCTGCACCAGGGACACATTCCTTCACTCCACAGTTAGTCATGAAAAGGCTGAATGAGTACTGTGGCTGAGGCAGCACTGAAACTCGCTCCTCCTGAAGGGTCATTCGTGTGAACGCTGGGATTTGGAATTCTCTGTTCCCGGGGAAGGCGGGGGAGAGGGCTGCCCCTTGTCGCAGGGGCAGGCTCTGTGGCAGGAGGGTGAGGACAGCGGCCGCTGTCATGAGCTGTTTGCTTCGCTGGGCAGGGATGCTCGGGCTGTGTATTTCTGTCCTGCCCAATGTGGAATGTGCATGATTTACGAAGCCTTTTTAACCTGAGGTGTCCTCATAAAGGAGCTTTGAGGAGACTACAGGGAACCTAGTTATGAAAGGCCTTCCTTTCTCTGGATCTGTTAGACAAGGCTGCCCGCCTGCCTGCCCTCAAGTGTTGGGAACTGTGCATGCCCTGCCTCGGTCTAGAGTGGTGGGGATCAGGGACCCCAGGAAAACTGGATGTGGAACAGTACCTTATCCCCATCCCTGCTCAGGCTTCTTGCCCTCCTCGTCCTCTTAGCAGAAACCTGCCCTGAGAGATCCCTGATGCCCTTGACTTCCAAGGCCCAGGCTTCCCTTGGACAAGCCACTTGCCCTCATCTGAGCCTTGGTTTTCTCATCTGCAGAGTGAGTGTGGCATACTTACCCCAGGCTTTGGTAGGGCCATCACAGCCACCACTGTTAAGGAGAGAGCTCTGAGGACAGCCCTCTGTGTGTCTTGTGTGGTCTTGTCTCTCCAGCAGCTGACACAGGGTGCATAGCAGTGGATACAAAAATAGCAATTTGCCCAACTGAATTCTACTGGATACAATGACAAGGAGTAAATGAAATGTACATGAAAGCTCATTTAGAAAAGTTGGGTTAAATCTGAATTTGAATCCGACTCTCCCCTGTAGATGCAGAGCCTGAGACCCTGGCCCACATGGTGAGACAGGGCCCCAGGGTTTCAACCCTCTCCTCCCAGACCCCCTTCCTGGTCCCTCAGGGACCAGCCGCAGAGGACCTTTGTCTCCCTCGCAGGACCCCTCCCCCAGCATGGACCTCCCACCCTCTCTCCATCCAGGCAGAGCTTCTGCCACCTCTCTGGGGCGGTGGGCGTCCCTGTGTCGGCACAGCCAGGCTGGGCCCCTCTCCAGGGAAGGGGCTGAGGGGTGTGAAGCACTGGTGTGTGTGACTTTGTTTATTTTCTCTGAAGGATCCTGCCTGAGCCCTACTATAAAAATAACCTGCCTGGAAACCTCATCTCCGAGGGGGAGAAAGAGGCTTTTGTATCCAGAGAAGTGGCTCTGACAGCCTCCCTGTACCGTCGTCTCAACCCCCGCCTCAAGGAGGAGCTGGCTAAGGTGACGAGGGCCAGGGCCCAAGTGAGAGGGGTGCAGGGCGGATGGGCGGCTGCCCAAGGAGGGCATGGGGGGTGGGAGGAGGGGGCGGGGGGGGGGAGAGGAGGGAGGAGGGGGAGGGGAAGGCAGCTCAGCAGCCTCCCTCCCCTAGCACTGCTGAAGCATCTCCTTGCCTGCTTAACCCAGGAAGTTCTGCAGAAGAAGGGAGAGAAAGAGAGGGGACAAAGAAGAAAGCAACCAGAGATGAAAGCCAACAGAGATATGCTGGATATCAAGAAACAAAGAAGAAAATCAAGTCCAGTAGAGAGGAGAGACATGGGGAGGAGAGTGAAGTCAAAAGAGAAAGACAACAGTGAGCAACGTTCACCCAGAGAGATGCAGAGCTCAAGGGATCAGAAGAGACGGCGGCCGCATTCAAGGATGCTGCTGAGGACTTGGTCCAGTTCCTGGGACCTGTGTGTGCCTCCTACCCGCCACCCCACTAGCAGGGAGGACAGGCAGGTGCAGAGCTGGGCGCTAGGGCCCATTACTGCTTAGCTGCACGGCCGGCTTCTGCTCTGGCTCCGGCTGGGCTAGGCGTGCAGACAAGCCTCATTCAAGTTTCTCAGGGGTTCCTTCCCAAGAGCCGGGTCCAAGCGCAAGACATGAATCTACAGGAGTAAAAGAGCCCTGGCATTGGATTCAGGAGGCCTAGATTCAAGTCCCAGCTCTCTGACTTTTTAGCTGGGTGGTCTTCCAGCTTGATCCTCACATCTGTAAACTAGAATAATAATTAGTTTCCCCCCACCTCCCAGGTCCACTGGGCGGATCCACAGAAGGGTCTCCAGATGGACTCGCCAAGTTGTACAGCACCAGCAAGACCACCAGAGGGGATGACCCACTGGGACACTTCTCCAGGCACTGGCAATGGGTTGGTGTGAACCTAGAAGCCACCAGAATCTTAGGAACCAGACCACTCATGACCCCTAAAGCTGCAGGAGAGGCTCTCTCTGCTGCAGCAAGAAGGTCAAAGAGGAACCCCAGCAGCAGCCATTTGGAGAAGGGTTTTCAATTTTAACCATGTTCATGAAGTCCTTTGCTGAGAGAAACCTCCCATAGTTTTTCATCACCAAAACTTGGGACTGATCCACTCAGAATCAGAAGTTGGTAGGACACATGCCATTGAAGACACCTTGAAATTTTTGTCTGGCAGGGAAGGTTCCTCTCTTCTGGGATAATCTCTGAGGCCAGCAGAGGAGACATATTATCTCCCTGGGACTTGGAGCTGGTGTGCTCTGAGTCACCCAGATCAAAAGGGAGAAAGGAGCTGGGGTCCAGGATGCGTTAAAGCAACTTTTGGAGAGAGTTTCGTTGGAAATGAAAACGTGGAAGGACTATAAAGGAAGCTCTACTTTGGGAACAAAGAGCTGCATAGCACAGCTGCCCACGAAAGCTAGGAGAGGGCTAGGGAGCTACAGAAGCCACAATGGAAAGCAGGCTGTTGACACTGCAGGGAGAGTAGGGCAGCGGCCACATGGCTGCCGTGAAATAGAGAGAAGTAGGCTTGGGGATGCCGCTGGGTCTGTGCCCAAACTGGCCCTCAGCTGTGCATCTGAAAACTGTTTCATGGCATGTGCCCAGGGTGCTAATAACAGTAATAGTTCAGAAAAGATGGTCGGCACTCACTGTGCATCAGGTGCTGCTCTGAACTCGCTGCCTGCATAATCTCCTCTAGCCCTTACACAGGCCTCTGAAGAGGACATGGGGTTACTCCCCCAGCATGCCTCACCCCCCACCCCCACTGTGGAGCAGACTTGCAGTTTGGTAGGGTCAACACCAGGCCTAGTTCCAAGGGTAGAACCTGGTAGATCTGAGCCAATCAGGGTAATCTTATCACCTGTGCCAGAGGGCTCCTTCAGGTTGGCCCAAATAAAAGTGTAGGGCAAAACATGATAATGATGAGGAAAGAAAAGATGTCTCCTTTTTGTGTTAGACTGTGATATGTGCAGGTGTGAGGCCTGGAACTGCTGGTAGCCACCTTAGGATCATAGGTGAGCCACATTGAGGATGAACCAACTGTCAGGAAAGCAAAGCCAAGAGAATCACAAAGAAGCTGAAGCCCTGATCAGACTATTCCTGAACCCCTCATGACCGTACGATTTTCAGTTATGTGAATTAATGAAGGCCATTATTGTTTAAGATAGTTGAGTTGGATTTTTTTTTTTTTTTTGTAACTTGCAAGTATTCAGACTGATGCAGAATATGAGGCCCAGGGAAGTTAAGTAACTTGTCCAAAGTCAAGTAATATACACAAGTGAAGGTGCTGGGACTTAAACGAGAGCATTACAAACCCAGAGCCGACACTCTTCCAACCGCATCAACAGAACCGTGTTGGTTGCATTCTGACCATGTGCCTGTTCTGTGCTTAATCACTGTTCATGTTATCTCATTGCATCTTCACAACAGCCTTTGGAGGTGGAAACTACTAAGATCTCTGTTTTTATAGGTGAGAGGATGGAGGTTAACATGCTCACCATCACATGGCTCTCAAGCAATAGAGTATGATTTGAATCCAAATGCCAGTGATGAGGATGCTAGGCTTTCTGCCCAATCTGGTGGGAAGAGGCTGCCTGGAAAAGACCCGGACGGTCTGCTCCACTCCCTTTGAGGATGAATTCTGCCTCCATGGAGACTGCACAGAAAGTTGAGCCACAGAGGGAGGCAGGAGGTCAGGTTTAGCCTAGTACTAGGAAGAACGTTCCTATTGTGCCAGCCATGGCGTGGGCTGCCTGGGAGAGCCCGAGCCTCCATGGCCCAGAGGCCAGCCGCCCAGCAGCACGTGGCATCTGCGCGAGGCAGCCCCTGAGCTTACAGGAAAGGCTGATGTTCTGTACTCCTTAAAGCCTTCCCCGCCCTGGGCCTCAGTTACCCCATTGGTACAGAGGTTGGGGCAGGACTAGGTGAGGGCTGAGGTGTCTTCCAGCTCTAACATTCTTAAGTTCTGGAATTCCCGGAGGCAGGACTCAGGCTCCAGGATCTGGCTGGGAGAACAGAGACACGGCTGTTCGGCCAGCTCGGTAGAACAGTGGGGTTCATTGAGCTAGCGGTTCCCTGAAACAGAAACAGCCGAGCGGCGCACGCAGGGAAGATAAATTCATCTGTGGGTCTGGTGAGAGTTGCTGAAAAAAATGTAGTGCTTGAGGGCCATCCAAGGAGAGCCAATTTTCAACTAGTGGGCTCTGACAATGTGCTCAAACTTTAGAAACAGCACACGGGGCTGCATTCTGCCCTGGCCGGAAGGAAGACGGTGCGCTTGGAGCTGACAGTCCCCACCAACACCACAGGGACCAAGAAGCCCTACCTGGACAGGGCTCCTTAAAGCGGGTTCTACTTCCCCTCGAGGCGTGGTGGGGTTGTGTTCGTAATTAGCAAAGGGAGTCTTTTTAGAAATCTGCCTTGAATTAAACTTGTGCACATATGTTTGTTTCAGCAATAGAGAGACCACAAAGCGGTGAGGCCAGAATTAGACCAAGAAGACCTGGGTTCTCCTTCCCTGAGTGTCTTTGGGTTGGACTAGAGGCCCAGAGGTGGACCAGATGCCCCCATAAAGCTTCTGATGGTCTCTCTGGAACATTCCCTCCACCCTTGGCTCCAATGATGACTGATATTGATATAGTGACTATTTTCAACACGCTTGAACATCTGCCATCCGATTTGACCTTCTACAATCCACTGAAGTAGAGTCAGATAATACCATGCCCATCCAGAGAGGAGAGAGTGCAGGCTCAAAGAGGGTAAGCTGAAGGTCCCTCAAACAGCACATGATGGAACCTGACCCTGAGCCCCTTGGCCCCAAATCCCATGCTCCTTTCTCTGGCACACTGCCATCCCTCTGTCCCCACTTTTGGGGGCCACAGAGGGCTGGCTTTCCCAGGCTGCTCTTCCTCTTGCTTAGGGACAGGGCAGATCTCTTGGTGCTGGATTAAAACCTTCGCAAGTGGCAGCTTTGAAAATGTTGATATTCAAAACGGAAGCAATTCTAACTGAGTGTAAAGAAGTCCATTAAAGTTTGGCTCTTTACCCTCATGACTACTTTATGCTTAAAAAAAATAAAAAATCAGAAATTAAATGATTAATTTTTTATTTAGTGACCCTGCCCTACTGGTGTCCCAAGCACCTTCTAGCCCGCCTTTGGAGCACCAGGCCAGAGGATGTCCCACCGTCACAAGTCCCTAGTCGCCCAGGCCACACACTGCTCTGCATTAAAAGGAAATCTCTAGAATTGTCTGTGAAATTGGGCCAGGCTGTCAGGGCAGGAAGATGCCTGTGCCAGAGCAGGAGATGATGGCTAAGCTGAGACCAGGGGTGCCTGAAGGAGGTGCTCTGTGAGGGAAGGAGCCAGGTAAGCAGGAGGAGCAAAGCCTGTCTGGGAACAGCCTCGTGCCCTCCCTGGCAAAGGGGGCAAGGAAATGAGACCATAGAAATGAAGGCTCCTGCAGAGCTGTAAGTCATGTTCTTCCCAGGCTTGGGAAATTCAACCATGACTACCATCTCTACCCTCAGGAATCCAGAAGGGCCAAGGCAGAAGTGGGAGAAGAATGGAGTCTTAGGAATGTACAGTAAGGGACCAGGAGAGGAGCTGGCGAGTCCCTGACTCCCATCCCTAGGGGAGAGGACCTCATCCTCCAGAACTCCTTGGGGCTAGAGCTCCTTCCTACAATCTCTGGTTCCTTTTAGACGCCAGTCTGGGGATGAAGAGGCTGGAATTAAGTTCTGGGAAATCTGTCAAGAATCCAACTGGCATATTCTCCCATCTTCCCTTCTCTTTTTGTTATTGCAGAGGCTGAAGGGGGCAACAGGAAGGATTACAGGGAGAAGAGGATAGGGGAGCAGTATTAAGTGTTTGGGGGAATTCTGAGCCCTTTAATAACAGCAAATTAATAAGAATTTGCAAAACTCTTTTAAGTAATATAAAAATAGACAGCTAATACGTCTTTGATTCTCTGCCTCAAAAGAAGTAAAACGTGTTTGTTTGGGGAGCAGTGGGTGTACGGCCCCTCTGCTCTGTTTCTCTCCTGACCACCCCATCTCCCTAGCAGTCCCGCCCCATCCACCCTCTTAGGGGCCCTGTGGCACAATGGGGGCGGACTATTCCCTGGCTGAGGGTGGGATGCACTGGAGACCCCCGTACGTTGGTGAAGCTGCCCAAGGTCCCTGAGGATGGAGATGGAGGACCCTGTAGAAGTCAGAGCAGTGAACAAAGAGGCCTTTGAGCCAGGCCTTGGCGAAAGTCTGAAGAGCCAGTGCCTTTGGCCCAGCCTTCTTGCAGCCTCACACACCCAAGGACTGGCTCAGGCAGCCTTCTGGCTCTGGCCCTTCTCTCCAGAAGGTGACTCCTTAAGCAGGTTTGCACCCCAAATGCTGCAGTGCTGTGCCCAGTTCACCTAAAATGTCACCAGGGATGGGCTCATCCCCTCAATGTCCTTCTCTTTTAAGTGTCAAGACTTTGGAGTCAGACAGGCCTGCTTTCAGTGACTTACTGGTCAAGTGATCCCAGGAAACTGACAATCTCCCTGAGCCTCAGTTTCCTCACCTGTAAAATGGGAACAATGGCACTGGTTGGTTCCACCATGCCTGGCACATAGAAAGCACTCAGTAGACATCAGTACCATAGTTATTATTCCTAATATCCACCTCGTCCTCCATTCTCTCTTGGCCCTTCACACCTACTGGGCTTGGCCCTGCAGCTTGACCTGTCTGACCCCATCCCAGCAAATGGGTCCATCAGATGAGAGCACCTCAGCCTGAGCCTGAGCTGGACTCTTCCTGGGTATATGTTGGTTGTACAGTTCCCCAAGCTGGGGGGTACAGGAATTGGGGTCATGTGGGAGAACTTCAGGCACTAGGTGCCAGGTGAGTTTGCCACTGACCTTAGATGATTGAGTGGACTCAATGGCCACGTTTGCATCACTTACAAAGCACATAACTCATAGCCGTAGAGTTCTGGGTGTTCAAGAAATTCACTGGTTCTTAGGTTTTGAGGGAGTTCAAGGGCCCTGTGAGAAGCTGGCTAAACTTATGAAACCTTTTTCCAGCAAAAGATAGAATTCTACATGTTTTGCTACAATTTCAGTAGGTTTATCTATGGACCTCAGGTTTACCTCTATTCAGCTCACCGTTCAGAGACGGAAGCCCAGAGAGGTTAAATGACTTGTCTGAGGACCCGCAGCTTGCAGGAGGCACAGCTGTGACGTGAACCTAGACTTTAACAGTCCTCTCCCTTCCTCTGTGGGAATAAGGCCTCTGTGCAGGTCTTTGGCTTAGACTGTGTTCACTTCCCCTCCTGGGTACACAGGGGCTCTTCAGGCCCATGGGGGGCTCCCTGGGGATCCTGAGGGTAACTCAGGTGGGCACAGGCTTCGGTAAAAGGGATGGAGGAAGACAAAGCCAGAGCCCAGGCAAGGAGCCGGGAGCCCCGTGCACGTGATGGTGAAGGGTTAACTGGCCCTGAGGGTGGCTTTGTGCGTGTGCTCAGGGGCGAGGCAGCGTGTGCAAAGGCGCACGTCTCTCTCTCGCGCATGTGGAGCTGCAGGACCAGGACCGCAGGCCAGCCTGGGAGAGAGGTGCCACAGTGTCCTGGGATGAATGGACCTCTGTCTTCAAGGCTGTGTGAGCCTCTGTGTGTGCAGGTCCCGTTAACTCACCCACGGCCACATGTGGAAAGGGGAGGAGAGACCTGGAGAAGCCCCAGCCACTGAGTCCTTCTGATTTTAGAATGAAGTAGAAGACACAGAAAGAAGAAACTTACACCAACCCAAATTCATATAATAAAAGAGCACGCATGCGCTCTGGTGCCATCATAACCTCTTTCAACCCTATTGCCAACCTCCTGTTACCCATCTGGGTATTTTGAGGGAAGAATCTTTGGCTAATATCCCAAAACAGATTCTAGAGAGCTGGCCCTATTTGCTTCTGCGGCTGTTTCAGTTTTGTCCTGTGTGTGTCTGTCCTCTTGCCTTTGAGTCTGGGTGCAGCTTCTCTTTCCCCTGCCTCACCTGCAGCTTCCGCGATGGGCGCTCATACTTCCAGCCCGGCCAGCAGGCCTCACTTGCACCATTATGCCTGTGATGGAACGGCTTAGCCGGAGTCCTGTCCTGATCCCCATGTTCCTGCTCCCACTTCTGATCCTCTCTGGGCCCCTGTTGCCCTTGGCTGTGGTTTGTTTAATGGAGTGACTCCTGTCTGGGAGCAACTCAGAGCTCAGGACACAGGGAGACACTTGTCCACACTTGCTATTTTTTCACCGAAAGAGCCAAACCACAGTGATGGGCTCGTTGGCCTGGCTGGGTGCCTCCCTCATCCCTCCAACCACTAGCCTGGCCTCCATTCCCCTCACCGGCCCTGATTCCCAATGGCCTCTGGTTCAGGACTTCTAGTTACCCATTGGGAGACCTCCTCAGTAGGAGTCTGGCCTCTTATGTGGGGGGAGAAGGACGATCTGGGCTCTGAGGAGGTAGCTGAGGCTGAGAGAGACACCCTGGGGACCAGAAAATAGGCCCACAGACACCAATGACCACACCATATTCATCCCGTTCCCCAGTGCTGGGCACAGAGTAGGTCCTAAAAGAATAATAATGGTTGAATGGATGATGGATGGATGGATGGATAAGCAGATGGGTAGATGGGAATGAGTGGAAGGGTAAATAAAGACTCAAGTAGACATTCTGATAAACCTAATCTGATTTCTTGGTCCAAACATGGGAAAGAAGGAAGGGGAAACCGAGGCCTAGCAGGTGCATCCAACTTATCCCTGAGTTTAAAGGAAATCTCTTCTCCTGGGCCCTTTGCAGTAGGTCTTTGAGCCTCCCCTGGGAGTCTGGGGTTGGGTGAAACCGGCCTTTTCTCCATCCTCATGTTTTCCTTCAGGCTTCTCTGCCCATTGGAAAAGGTGTCCTGCAGCGGGGCAGGGTAGCTCTGAGCAGGGAGGAGGTGGGTGGGAAGGGAAGCGGCTCAGGCTGATGGGGGTGCCATGGAATAGGACGCTGGAGACAAAATGCGTTAGTCTGGGGCTAGAGCAAAGTGTTACGTGCTTGGACCAGGAGATGGAGAACAATTCCATACCTAAAACTGGGGCGTGACATAGTGGGCACTTAGTATTTATTGAATGAATGAATGAATAAAATATTTCTATGTCATCTTCTCTCTAGATAACATCCCCAAATCCTTTTCCAAGGGTATATAGAACTCTCAAGAGCTCTGGACCACTGAGGACCTTCCTCTGTGGGTAGAATGAATCAGGGTCAGCAGCCCTGTTGAAGGAAGAGGGACAGTGTCACCTCCAGCCCCATCCAAACTCTTTTCACTCACCTGCACTACCCAGGGTCCCCCTCCCTCATCCTCCTCCTCCAGCCCCACCACTGGTTACCATGGTGCTGATCCGGAGGCTGGGGGCACCAGGAGGGAGGAACACAAAGCTGCCGTGTGCACACGCATGCACGTGTGCACACGCATGCACGTGTGCGTACAGGAGTGGCTGCGATGATCTCAAGCTCCAGCAAAAGTCCTCCTTACCTCACTGGCTGGGGCACAAGGATGGTGTTTGGGGCTGAGGGTTTAGGAGGGGGCGGCTGATCTTCTGGCAGGAAGGGGGCTTGATTGATGAGATAGGCAGCTTCACACCACCAAGGCCACAGCTGTGGGACTCGGAGACCCCCATCCAGGGGTCCTGTCTCCAAACCAGACCTTCTCTGGTGCTGAGATCTTCAGGGAAGGAAGTGCTCAGGAGCTCCTCAGGGGGCCTTGCTGCTGGGACGCGCTCCTGAAATTTAATCACTATTCTTTGCCGCACTTTGCCTTGGGAGAGTCCAAGTGGGGGCCTTCCCTTCAAATTTATCCATGGTCGAAGCTGCCTTCTGCATTAGACCTAGAAAGCCCGGGTTTTGAGGCCCGAGGGGGCCTGCTTCTGGCCTGTGCTGAGCCCATTTTCTGAGCAGACACAGGAGAACTGTTGGCTCAGGCCAGGCAAGGCCTCCTGAGCCAAGGGAAAACAATTAGGAGTAATTACCATCAAGAGAGGCCCTGGCGAGGGTGAGAGTGGGAAAGGCCGTCTGTTTAAGAGGAAGCTGAAGGTGGCAGGCTGATTTTGGGGAAAAAATCGGAGACAGAGGGTGGCAGGGAGGGTTGAGAGTGTGTTGCCTTTCTCCTCCAGTTAAGGGAGCAGGGCCCCTCCCTGGCGGCCTCTGCAGGGGCTCTGTGTCCGGAGGTGGGAGGGGGAGCAGGAGGGCACCGGGCTCTGCATTCCTGAGATTCTCAAACCAGTCAGAACGGAATGGCAGAAGAAACCCCATACCGAGGGGACAGAGCCTGAGACACAGACAGAAAGGAAAAGATGAAATGGAGCACCCTGGAGCACCCCAAGTTCTCGAAATGTCCCTCCACGCACACCCCCAATTCCCCAGACCCTGTGGGGATGCGCCGGGTCTGCTTCATGTCTCCCTCCTCACCCCATTCCTTTCCTTAGCCCTTCCCCTTTTGGGGTTAGAACCAGAGGCCTCAAAGGAAAATTGTTGCTAATATGGGTGACCTAGGGTTGGGGACAAGAGAGGAAGCAAAAGAAAAAGAGTAGTTGGAGGAAGGGCTCTCAAAGGAGGAGGGAGGGAATTCCTTAGTACCCCTTTCTAGACAAGCCAAGAGGAAGTGACTCCAAAAGGAGGGAGACCCTGCCATTCTCCTTGACCTTCCAAATTAAGGTGAAGAGACAAGCAAGGGCCTCAACCCTGCTCACGAGAGAAAAGGGGGCGGGCTGGCCCTTGCCGACCTCATGGGAGGCTCTTTTTGGCTTCACGCTGGTGGAGCCCCACAATGTCTAGGTCAGGTGTTTTCCCTGCTGAGACAGAGCAGTGCTGGCTGTGTGAAGTGGCAGGCTGCGGGCTTCAGAGACACACACCCGTGGCTTGGAGTTCCTATTTCTATCCCTGACAATCCGTGGTGAGACTTTGGGCCAGTTATTCAATCTCCATGTGCCTTGTTTTCTCGTCTGAGAAATGGGGACAGTAGTACCTACATCATACACTTGGGAGGATTAAATGAGATAATGCATGCAAAGATTTGATACATAAGGCTGGGGCCAGGGCCTCAATAAATGGTCACTCATTATTATTGGAAGAAGATAGCTCTAAGTGCTAAGTGGATGATGAATTTAAGGCCAGAGACCCTGGGGGAGGAGGCACTGTGACCCGACACGAGGAAGTGAGTGAGGCCTTGAGTAGGGTGGAGGCTGTCAACACGGGAGGGAAGCACTGCTCAGAGATGCTGTTCACTCCTTTAGCAATTCTCTCCTTCAACTCTTTTAGGCACCTGGGACGCAGCAAGAACAGAATAGACATGTTAGTGAGAGACAGATGAGTAAATAATATAGTCAAATATGAAATGATATGGGGAAAACACGAAGGGAGTTAGAGACCATGAGAACTGGGACGTGGGGATGACGGAGGAAGTGAGGGAGTGAGTCAGGACAACATCTGGGGAAAAGCCCTACAGACATAGGAAGCAGCAGGTGGAACGGCCATGAGGCAGAAGCAAGATTGGTTTGTCAGACACCAAGGAGGCCTGTGCTGCCGGCCGAGAGCAGGAGCCCAGGCCGAGCGGTGGGGACGCTGTCAGAGAGACGGTGAGCCACCCCTGCAGGGCCTCACGGGCCCCTGTAGGCAGAGTTGGCCAGGGATGGGCTGATGGGAAATGGGGCACAGGGATACAAAGAAGCAACACATCTTTTCCTGGGGTTCAGAAGAGCATCTGGAACACGAGTTCCTTAAGGAACATGAACCCCACCCCCTTCCCTTTGTAACTTTCTGCAGTGCCCAAGACCAACCCAGTGGGCTGCGGGCAGAGGCTGAGTCTGACTCACAATCAGGACCCCACTTTGAGGGAGTCTTTTCCGCACCTGGGGACAGACATGCAGACCCAGGCAACGGTCAGCTGTCTTTAACCACACTGGGGAATCAGAAAATAAGAGCAGCTTGAAGATTTCCCTCTTCACTCCAATCATGTTCAAATGGCTAAAAATCTTAACCATGTGAGAGAAACGTTAGCACACAAGCATGTCCTGGAGACTACAAGGGGTTCTTCTAACTCAGCACAGATAAAACTATGTCACCAGTATAGTGGAAGATTTTCCAGAAGTTGGTGCTCTCTTGTTTGATTCTTTGGAGTGTGAGCTTTACAGGTAGAGCAGTGGGATCACTCCCTTGAGGTTAGATTGAGGAGAAAGGGGTGTGGGAGAGGCTAGGAGACAAGGGATGCTGTTAGCAGAGTGGCTTGGAAGTCCCGACTGGTGTGTTTGGCTCTGGAGGTTTCTCTGGCCGGCTCCAGAGACATGGTCTGGTCTTAAAAAGTGCCAGAGAGCCACGGATTTGCATGTTATTTGTGTTTCAGGCTTCAATTCCAGGTATGTGGAATGAAATGAATGAATGAACAGTATTCAGACTCCTGGTTAAGGGGTGGACACAGGAATCCAGACCACACTGAGGATCTAATCACTGGTCCAGCTTGGATCAGGAGACATAGACACAGACAGAGACAGAGCAAACAGTCAAAGAGACAGAGAGACAGTCAGAGGGACAAACACCATCAAGTCCTTTTTACCAGGGAGTTTCCAGTCAAAGCAAGAAAGCAAAATCCACAGAATTTATTTTAAATAAATCAACCTTTAAACACCAGGGAGAGAGTCACACGTGGTCAGATGAAGGCAACATCATCCCTGACATCTCCACCTCTGCGCCTCCATCATCCACACCCAGCTTCAAACTGGACCACAGGCCTGAGTCTACCTTCTTGATAATGTCCATTGCTTGGTATCTGCCTAGCTTCTTAAATTAGTTAAACTCTAAGGTCCTTGAGAATGGGTGGCTTTTATTTCCTTGGTCACACTATCTCTTTACTCTACCCTCCAGGGCCCCCAAGCCCAGTGCTTAAACACAGGCTTATTAAACACCTAACTTAAGGGGCTCCCCAGAAATATTAGATGAGGCGAATGCCCCCCAGGGACTTAGCTCTGGCCAACAGACAAGACACAGGCAGCATGTGAAAGTCCATTTAAAGGACAAGGCAGACAGAAGGGAACCACAATCTGTAAGGGATGTACAATTTCACTGGAAATAAAGAAGATGTACACAACTGTACATCACAGAAAGATGTGTGGTTTGGAAAAACATACCTTAATTAGCTCATTGGGATAGAGACTGAAGAGCCCTGGAGGACATGCTGGGCTGCAGAGGAAGGGGTTTTTGTTGAGTGCAGGCTGGGGCTTTAGGTGTGGGGCCACAAAGGGGCTGCAGCCTCACTGCAGACTGCTGTGAGTGGACCTTCTTCCCCCAACCCCTGCAACATTGGCTCTCTAAATAAATGTTCACATCAGTTACCCCTCCTCCTCCCCAGCAGGCCAGAGAGAAGCAGCTGGCACTCCTGGCTTGGGGAAAAAAAGCACCAAACTACTCACCTGCCCTCAGTGGCAACATAGGTCTTGGTCCATTCCTGGTGTGAGGGACAGATTATGATACATATGCCATGTGGAGTTCTATTATTTTCTGATTCTAAGGGCTGCAGATGTCCAGATAAGAGATTTTACGATAATGTGATAGGGAAGGCTTCAAGGAGGTGAGACTTAGGGGGTGTGTGTTCTGTGTTATTTGTGAAAGGAATAAGAATCATCGGATGAGGGGTGCCCAGCAAACTGAAAACCCCGGGCTCCTTGCACTCCTCTCTCCACACACTCCCCCTTCCCAGCACCCAAGTTCTGTGAAGGATGGAAGGACAACCTCCACAAGTCAAGCAGTTGATGGTGACTCCTCAGCTTAGAATGCAGAAGTCAGCAACTATGGTCTGTTCCATTAGGAAAAACTGACCTGGGCCTTAACTCTAAGATCAAGCCAGTGTTAATTAACACTGGCCTTAAACTTGACTTTGAATCTCTACCTTGACCGATTTCTATTCCAAGCAGCACGATGGCCCTCAGTAACACTGCAGAATCTTAGACTCTGACAAGACCCTGGACATCTGGTCCAACCACTCCCAGCTGGAATTACCCCCACCCTCTCCCTGACAGGCCAGAGAGGCAGCCTGCATTAACGCTTCCTCAAGGTATATCTTGTAGCTCAGAGTCTCCTAGTTTCTCTTTTCTCTCCCACAGGGGATGCGTGTGCCAGTGGTGACCAGCATGAACCCACTTACCCTTATGGTATGTCCCTCCCCACCTCCAAAACTGGGAATGGGACCTATGGGCTCTTAAAAGGCAGAGATGTTAGGATTCAATGTAGGTGAAATAAGGCCTTGGGCTATAAGGGGAGATGCTGGGCTGAGCCTTACTTGTCCCTTCCCAAATTTTAGGATGAATTTGAAGCTGTGGACAGTGTGCTCCTTGGCAGGGAAATAGGGCCACTTTCCTGGGAGCTCAGTATGTAGCCTGAGTCAACCACAGGGCCTGCTGTCCTATGCGCCTTTTTCTGACTCTCTTGGATGTGTGAACTCCCAGGATGAAGACATCATACTGCACCTCACCTTGGCCCATCCAGGTGGAGCAGGAGATGACAAAGCCCAAGTGTCAGTCATCTCTCTTACTCGGGGACAAGACATATTTGAGAGCCGGAGGGATGGCACAGGAGGACCAGGGGCTGAAACATTAAAAACACTGGGGCTCTTAAGTGAACCCTCCCTCTCTACCCACTGGAGCCTTTTATGGGCCACGTAAAGCCAGGTGGTGATGGACAGACTATGGAATATGGTTGCTGGCAGTGCTTTTCCAGGTCACCTGTGACTACCCAGAAACACTAAAACTTGCAGCTAGCGTTAGATGTTAGCACACTTACAGGGGCTAAAGAAGAGACGTAAATACCACAGAGAAGTAGGAAGCCCCTCATGTAAAGAGGAGTCTATTTACAAAGTCTCCAGGCCAGATGAGGGAAAAGTACTTTTACATTCAACCCTAAACAGGGCTCCTGGGAGCAACAGTGGGTCCCAGGCGAAAAATGAGATGGAATTAGCCTCTGTGCCATGAACCGTGTACTCTCAGATGGGTGGCATGGCCTAACTTCCTCTGTACGGGGTCCAGGAGGGATTACTGGGACTATGGTTTCTGTTGAAGTCTCTGTATTTGGCATCTAGAGCTTATCAACCATCAAATGCTCCTTTTTCGAGGGAGGTAGGTAATCATGAGCTCTGAGCACAGGGGAGGGGACATCGGAGAAAAGGAAAGCAGTAAGCTTCCGTGTGAAGCAGGTTAAACGAGGTTTCGGTGACATGCCCTTGGCCGTGGAACACGGGAATGTCTTACTCCCCCCACCCCCCAATCATCGAGACCCACTTCTAAATGAAGGAAGTTTCCAGATACCAGTCCTGCTCCTGTTGGGCAGCTCTCTGGGAAGAACAGCCCCCACGATATGAGTCTGGTTCCCACCCTGGACCACAACCCATGTCTCAGCTTGGCCCATCCATGCAGGGTAGTCTCAGGATCAGTAACTTCACCTTGTAGGAAACTGCACTGGTCAGAAAGGGGGGCCAAGTTCAGACAGGCTTAACAATTCCTTGTATATTTTTCAAAGTGCTTTTGTTGCATGTTTCATTTTCTGCTATACATGGCAATAAATATTTGTTGCTTTGGTCTGTACAAAAAGTCTGTGAGGAAGGTAAGACAGATGTCATCTAAACGCACAAACAATAAATACAGAGAACCATTATGTTCTGAGTCCCCCCAGACAATAGCAAGAGAGCCTGAAAAAACTCAGGTCTTTTGATTCATGGTCCAAATCTATACCATATTGCCACCTTTCAAGTTGTCACTTAAACACATTAAGTACCAAGAATAAATGTTCAGGAGTCTCACAATGAGCCTGCATGCCACAGCTTTCCAGAAGAGAATGTGAAAAGTCCCAGCAACTCATATATAGAAAGCTATTTATTTCCTATAGAAAACACCAAAAAAAAAAAAAAAAAAAAGTAAAGGAAAAAAAGCAAGAAAGAAAGAAAGAAGGGGGGAAAAAAAAAAAGAAAAGGAAAGGAAAGAAAGAAAACAAAGAAAAGAAAAGATGGTCTTCCCCCAAAGGCAGGCAGTATGAAAAAGGTAGGACATCTGGTTGCTGGAGTGGATACAGTAACATTCAGTTAACAATGGAATATTTAAAAAAAATAGTTTTCTTTTCAAATTGTAACCTGTGGTAACACATAGAAAAATGTACTAAACAAGCTTGGTATAAAACAGAGTAAAATTTTCAAATAAGCCCAGGGAGAAAGCACAATGTTGGAAAGGATGAGGTACAAGGGAAGAGGAAAAAGATTTTATACAAAACTACCTATTACAATACAGAAAAAAGTATAAAACGTTCCTATTTTGGAACTTAAGTAGAAAATGACACTGGCATTGGATCATTTCACTATCTAGCCTGAGGAACGCTCAGAGGGTTGGGGAGATTCTACGAAGAACAAAAGGAGTAGCAGTTTTTCAAACTCAAGTTGATCAGTCCAAATTCCACCCGTTTTCCAGTTGAAAATCTTGCCTCCCTCTATAACCTCTACCCCTAAGCCAAAATTTATCCAGGCCTCAAAATATTCTGTTAGGAAGTCCACAAACACCCTACACATAGAGGCTGGGGACTGTGCGTGCTAGAGCTAAATTTGGAAAATGGTAATAAATCTACAGGCTAAAATGGTGAACACATTCAGCCTTTAAAAAAAAAACAAAAACATATCCCTGTGAAATATATATATATATATTAAATTTTCTGTGGTTAGAAACATATTTAGACTAGCTAGCCACAGACCAAACTAGACCTGCATTCATCCAATGCTGGAATTTTATGCTAAAGACTGAGGTCCTTCTTCTTCTTGGTCAGAAGCAGGCAGCAGTAGAAGCGGTGCCTTGTTGCTCCACTCAACCGCTCCCTGGGTGGGTCTTCCCCGCCATGTGCGTGAGCACATGCAAACCTCTGCTTTTAAGGAAAGGACTGCCTGGCACTTCGGGATCCACCTAGGGCTCATGTGTTGTGCCTCAGGAGAGGACGAAGCTACAGATGATAGAACAGCCTTGCACAGAAGCAGACGGATTTCACAAAGGGGCATATAAATAGGAAAGTCCTAGGGGAGGGACTTATGCAGGTGCCCCAAAGTCCAGTTTACAGTCACTTTCCTGATGACACATCTTGAAAATCTTGTGTGTATGTATGTGTGCGTGTATATGCTGGTGGTTTTCATCCCTACCTTTTTGCCCACATCCTTCCCTACCTCTTAGTAAGGCCTAACAACAAGAGTTTATATGAAACCAAGAGTCTTTCCAAGCTTCTCTCAGGCCCCTAACTAGGGACTGAGAGAGGCTGGAGCCCTTTGAAAACAAGATGGCAGAACTGAAGAAGTGAAAAGCAGTCTCTCTCTTCAGCTTCGGGATGTCCCTCACCCCTTTCACAGCACCAAAGTTTCTTTGCAAAAATAGTATCTGAGATACAAAAGGAAAGGCAGATGTGCTTGTGAATGCATCTCTCCAGGGCCTGGTCCAGGATCAAGGACTTAACAAGAACAGAGGGTTGGGAGCAGCTGTTTCCAAGGTCTCCAGCTGTAGACAACAAAGAGCTAGTCCCCCACAAGGTCCATGTCTGCTGATGAGACGGTCTTCACAAGAGCTTTCGGTGGAGGATCTCCCAGACCATCCGCTTCCGGAAGTACGGCATGTGTTGCTGGAGGAACACAGAGACAGCCTTACTTTCATTTCTTGTATGCAGACCCAACATTCCTTTCCTTCTTGAGGTTTTTAACTAAAATAGTCTCAGCTGAATTTCTAACCTTTCAAGTTGCTCATTCTTGATTACAAGTGATTTTTTCTTTCTGTTGCTTTTTTCTATTCCTATCTCTACTGCTCTTTTCCATTGCTGTAACCTTAGAAGTTTTATTGGGCATCACCAGGAGTCTCCAGGCTATACCCAGATGTCTTCAAGAATTTTGAGAATGGTGTCTATCAAGTCCTCTATGCTGAACTTTTAAGAGGATATGAGATCTGAGGTCTGAAAATAAAAAACTCACTTTTTATGGGAAGAGTGATGGAAACTGCAAGAATCAGCTCCACCCAAAGGCTATGGGGGAAAAATCTGATAAAGCCATTCACTTAAACAGAAGTAAAGGGTTAAGTGGAGGACACAGAATAAACCATAATCTCTGGTCTTAATCCACTTTGGTCTCTGAAGGATCATGTGGACAGAAATAAACAATCACAATGAGAAGTGAGGGGCAGGGGAGGAGGGCAGCACAAGAAATTACACCAGGAAATTAAGGTGTGGCCTGTTCCAAAATTCAACCGCTATCCAAATAAAGGGAAACTGAAGCAAACTTGTTCTGGCCCAGTTTGCTTCTTACAGGATTTGAGGTAGGCGAGGGAGATGAGTAGAGAAGGCTCTGCTGTTGCCCAGGATTCCTGGACTACAGTATGTGAGGTACGGTAACACAGGGCGTGGCCCACCACTCTCCTCCTTTCTTGTGACGTGGCACAGGCAGTAACCACCCGAGTTACGAGCCACAGGCTAAAGCAGGCCTCCTAAGCGGAGCAAGTGGAGAGAAAGACATCCAGGCGGGCAGCCTGGAGTCAGGGTGCTCACAGAGCTCCTTCCTGAGGGCTCACCTGTGTGAAGTTGATTGGTCTGTCTTTGGTAATGCAGTCAGCATATTTGCAGGCAAACATGCCACAGTCACTTCCATTCATCTGCTGTGGAATTTCCTGAAAGGCCAAAAACAACAAAAAGGTGACATCTTTCTAAGCTTCCTTCTTTATTAGATTATAAGTAAGAACCAAAGGATACACATTTTATAGGTCTCCTTGAATTTTGAAGGACGACCCTGGTGCCCATCTCAGAACAACAGAGGGCTCAGAGGGAAAAATACAGCATCTCAGTCAGGCCTGTGTACTTCATATTAATCATTCAGCAGACTGTCTGAGACTTCCATGACAGCCCAGGGTGCAAAAACTGGTCCCTCCTACAAGAGCCAATCTGCAAACATTTCCCACAGAAATGAAAAGCTTAGCAAAACAGCTTGGCATTTAGAAAACCTAGTTCTTCATAAGAAACGCACCCCTAGTTTTCCCACAGACAGCTTACTCTGTCTTCCCCATGGAACCAAACAACCAAGCTGAGGTCAGGCTGGACACTGAGACAGAAGGTCCCTGGGGTAGGAGTAACAGCCTTTTCTTTCCAAATATCCTCATTTCAGGACATCCCCCCCCCCCATCAGGATGAAATGTACCTGGCTTTTCTTGCTGAAGAGCTGCCAGCCATTGGTGTCAAACTCTCTCCTTTTCTTGTCAATGCTTTCTTGCTTTAGGTATTGCCTGAAGGTATTGGGAAAGAATGAGATGAGCTTGGGCAGCACTAATGACAGCTGCGCTCAAAGAATGGGGCTGACAATCCTTACTGCACTTATAAGAAAAACAGTATATACTGCTGGGCAGGGGATCTTTGGACTGCCAGGCTTCCTTTGGAACCTCCACAGTTCACACCCGCCCTGTCAATCCAAGAGAAACATGACCTCTGTCTCTGATACCTGGGCTCCTTCTACCTACTGTCCCTCCTGAGGAACGAGTTTTGATTCTTTTCCTTCATTTATATGGTCCTTTAGAACTCAACCTAATGGAAGAAAAATGTTTCTCTAGCAATATCAAAGTATTTATTTATTTATAGTCTCGATTCTCCTGTGTGAAAATTCAATCCAAATCAACAATTTGTTGAGTGCTCACCTCATACAGAGCACTCTTCTTACGTGCAAACTGCTCACCTTTCTGGAACCTACCTCCTCCTGGCCACTAGAGTGGTACAGTGAGGAGTGTACATTTCAGAAAGAGCAACACATGGGATATAAAGACATTTGCATTCTGGTTCCCAGTTGAGCCACTAGCTAGTAGAAGCTGAGCAAATCAGAGTCACCTCTGTGGGTCTTGATTTCTTCATCTGAAAAATTAGGAGGTTGGAGTAGATGATTTCTAAGTAGTTTCCGTATCTCTATGTAAATACCCACATCTCTATGTATATACCCACTCTAGACCTTGGTGCACCGAGACAGTAATTACCCCCATTAGGGCATATTTTTGGTATTATTATATTATTATTAAACTTTACTTACTTGGATGGAAAATATCCATTCTTACTCAATATAAAGCTTTCCTTTATTAATCACTCCACTGAAAGTATCAGAGAACTGAGTTCAGTAGCTGTAAAAGCACAGCATATACCCAACACCGAACTCTTCTCTTCCCAACTCCCTACTTACAAGAGGATCCTGCAGGCTTCATTATTTATCCCACCCATAGAGTCGTAATAGGTAATATTCTTCTTTCTAAAGTCCACAACCTGGAAATAAAAAAAAAATCTGTGTTTATGAAGTGAAGAAAACTGGTTTCTCAGCTTTCCCTCCCCTGGAACTTGGAACCCTCTGCCAGATTTCCTGTGAAATCATGACGTGTGTGATGGGAACTCTGGATTATACCATGCTTCATCAGCAGGGGAAAGAAGAACAGGGGGATTATTTACTTAGAACTATAAAGGAGGCTCATTGACTGCTGGCCCCAGTCACTGCCCTGAAACCTTTTCCCAGAATTCAGGGCCTCCATCTGCAGTGTGGGCAACGCTGAAGACACAACATGCTCTTGAGAGAATGTAAGCTGAGTGAAATCATTTCCACAAAACTTTAGAAAGATGGTAAAAGATTCTGGGTTTGGTTTCTTTACCTGGAGAATTTTATTTTGGCTTTATAAAGCTTTTCAAATGTAATTCAAAACAAATTATGGAACAACACTTATACTATTATTAATATATTAAGCTAATGTATCCATGTTCTCATAGTCAAAAAATATTAAATTACCAACTATGGAAGGCAAATCAAGATTAGGCAGAAAATGACAGTCACAGAATATGAGCTGGCAGCATCATTAAGAAGTCACTTTTTCTCCTCATGCTTTGCCCTGAGGCTGCTTTGACTTATAACTCCCTTTTAAAATATTTCCAGAAAAGGAAATTCCACAACTTTCTTCAAAGTCTAAGTATCTCCCACTCTTGACAGGGAATTCACTGATCTATCCAATTTTTAGACAACTAAATGCTACTCTTTCTCTCAGTCACCTAGTGAAAATGCAGAAATAATATTCACTACTGTCTGTGTGCTCAACAATTACATAGATTTCTTTTAAATTTTATCAAACATAAAAGAGGTACTCACAGCAAGACACCAGTGCACTCCTAGGTGAATGGGCACCAAAAGAATGTCAACAGAAAATACATCCACTTTCTTCGTCCAACGTTTCACTGCTTGATAACCAGCAGTTTTTAACTTAGTGAAAAAAAAGGTATTAAATGCGTGCACACTTGGTAACCCCTTCTCTTTACTTCGCTCCATCAGCATATTCATGTAGAAATTGATGATCTATGGGAAGAAAGTACATGTATTAAAATAGATACTCTGGCCTTTCAAAATAGTTGTGTTGGATGAAGGAAGTGTGGGTACTTATATATACATGGTTCAGGATTCATACAGGCAGAAGTTGGCCAGACCTGCAGAAGACTGAAGATTAGGTTAAAAAACTGGAGACTGAGGAGGAAGGGGTGCTACAAGGTGACATTCGGAGAAAGGGAAAGGCAGGAGTACAAGCAGTTTAATAGGGCACATTAGCAGTCCCTTTAATCTACTGGGACTGTAAGAAATTTAAATAAATCCTGAGCTCAGAGTCTAGTGTTAATAAAGCTAAGATCAGCAGTTCAGTCCTTCTAGGTAGGTCTATTGATTTTGCACAAAGATAGAGAACTCTTCTTCATGACTAAAGAATGCATTTTCAGCCTAACAAGTCACCTAGCAGAAGCAAACTGTTTCAGTCTCAGGTAGAACTGAGTGACAAGATAAACCATCATCCATAATGGAAACACATCTCTAAACTGATTGTAGCTCAGCAATGTCTCCTTCACAGAGGCAGACGATGAGACCTGAAAGCAAAATCACAAACATGAACAGTAAAGCTCTCCCCCAGAATCTATATGCTTAGCTTTCTCATTTTTGTCAGTTCCATTTATGCCTTCAATATCAAGTATAAGTGAAAGAAATTCAAATGCTTAATACAGGAGACATGTTAATGAAACTATGTGTTCTCTAATAGTGACTGTCGTCCATCATTCCTTTAGGTCCAGGACTCCTTGGTACTAAAGCTTGAAAGTTACTGTGCCGGAAGTTACTGCATACTTACTTTATGTGGCCAGCTGAGGTCAGGCCAGTGTGTGTCAACTGCAAGGAATGAATGGGCTAACTGATCCACAGCTTGGAAATATGACTAAGAAAACAGGCACATTTTTCAGAATGCTTTTTGGGGACTGGGAAAACGCCCCCGTCCTTTGACAAATATTTACACACTAGGATGCCAGAGCAGTGAGCTACTGCTCAACAGTAGGCAACTACATGCTGGGCAGGCGGCAGGGAACACGGCCAGGAACACACCGGAGCATGGTCTAGACTAGAGAAAGGGCCTACAGATGAGGCTGCCTAGGCAGCTGCAGGGAAACCACGCTCACCATGAGGCAGAGCTGTGAAGGTGGCGGCGGGGAAAGCGAGGGCTAAAGAAAGACACTGTTCTGCCTGCATCTCTGAAGGCTGAGTAACAGGCCCAGAGGGCTCAGGCTGTGGCTAATCCTCTGCCTCGTGTGATGCCCAATAGGGACGAGTGATGATCAATCAAGACACAATTAGAATTATCTCAAATCCCAGTTTTCAATCTAACTGCTACCAAGAATAATGGTGCTAAAGGATGCTTCTAGACTTGTGAAGGCAGCCAGGGATGCAGGAGCATCTGCCCAGAAGGACAGATTTCTAGGCTATAAACTACATTCTGCAGTGAGAGAAAATCAGCAAGAAGGGACTGGTTCCTCTGGGACTCTATCCCGTAATATTAGCCACATTATGAGGCAAAACCCTTTAATCCGAGCAGTGAAGGGAACAGGCAGACAAGCTGTCAGTCACCATACGCCAAACCCTTCATGGGGCAGACAAGTTGTATATTACGACAGGCAAAAAGGACTTAGGGTGGAGGTGGAAGGAACTGCAGAGAGGTAAGGACAGCCAGGCACGTGAAAGCTATGGAGATCTAGCTCCTGCAGGTGCCCATCAGGGGCTCTATCACCTTTGGGATCATCACCTTGAAGTAAAAAGCATGAGCTAAGTGAGTATCGTGCTACACCGGGCTATCCTACTTTCCAGGAGGAAAGAGTTCCAAATACCAACTAAGTTTAGCCGGACCTACTCAGCCTCTGTTGTTTGGTTTCTTATTTTATTATTTTGAGAGAGTGGACTACAAAGCTGAAGACCAACCCAGCTGAACAGGAACAGAGACCTAGTGGTCAGGACACCACACTGAGAATCCCTCTTCCATTGCTTTAGTTCTGCCTCCAGCCAAGGTCTTTCCACTGAGAGGGAAATAAATGGCTTCCTCCAAAGTCAGCTTACTAACTAGCTCTAGGGAGAGATCTGGGTTCTTTTTCACTTTCCTTGTATCACAGTAGGTGGGAGCTCGGTGGCCTCAATGTTCCCTCCCATTAGCTGAGGATGTGTAATCTGACATCTGAGGCAGAATCTAAATCCAAATTTCCCTCCTCAGTTTTTCAGCTATTACTCTGTCCAAAGGAGGGAAAGTGCCATAGTTCAGCCAAGACACAATCGCACCAAAAAAAAAAAAAAAAAAAAAAAAAAGCTAGGAGTTAGGAGAACAAAAAGAAGCCTACACATCATTTCACAGAGGAGGGCTAAAGATGAAAAAAAAAAAAAAGAAAGAAATGAGAGATGGGATCTCAGTGCTCAAGCTGAAAGAGAAGCAGTGACAGTCAGGACATTTGCTTGCATTCTGTGAAGACAAGGGTCCCTCCCCTTGCGTGGTGAGAGCCTTTCTGCACACAGGACTCTTAGCGCCAGAGAACCTTGAACCCCCTTTGGAGGAGGGGCTAAGAGTAGTAAAGCAGCTCTGTGCCCACTGCTTGCCTTGCACTCATCGCTCCTGCTGGGGCCCATGCTTGCCTCTGCTCACCGCAGCTCCCGGTGCCTAAGGAGCTGCCCTTCCTGCTGCCTTCACAGCCTTGGCCATGAGCGCCTGCTTGTCTATGCAGCCCTGTTTGGGGGTGGAATGGTTGTTTATAGTGTCTTGTTCCTTTGTGATTTTATTTGAAGAGCTGCCAGGCCGAAGCTGAAAAAAGCTTCTCTTTAAAAGAAAAGCCCACAATGTTTTCAAACTAAGGACTCAATCCTTTTCCTGTATGTTACCACAATGATATAAATGACTATTGCTATTTGAATCTTCCTTCTCATGCAGTAAACCAGCCAAACTATGTTTTCTCGTGCGTTTAGAAGTAAATCATTTCACTAACAGTAAAGTCCTGACTTTTAACCCTCCCCAACTTCACATTCTGAACCCTTGTAACTGGCTTAGGAGAAAAATGTTCTAAAAGTCCTGAGCATGACTGCTCCTGAGCAGAGACCAAGACAAGTTTTAGGGGAAAAAAGCTGTTTTTCCTACTTTTCTTCTCTTGATTTTCCCCTCTACATCCTCATTCTGATTTCTAAATTTGATCTCTCTTTATCAACCACAAAACCCAAAAGACTAACCAAGCAACAGCACCTGAATATTATGAGTCAAAAGGTCACTCACTTCTAAGACCTCATCTAATAATATTAAAGAAACCAAGAAGACCGACTTCAGATAAACTATGTTACTTCACCCATCACTGTGCCCAGGATTTTTCTCACAAGCAAATTCAAGTAACAAATTATTAGAATTAATGCCAAAGTTTTAGAGAAAGACAGGCAGGCAAAACCTACTTTTACAGAATCATGACAACTGTAATTACTTTTCTCCCTGTGACCTCCACATAAATCCCTGGTTTATCAAAAGGACTAGTGCCAGTAAGAAACACTTTAAAGAGGTAAACTATAATGATGTGGAATCTTCCAATGAGTCATGTTAGAAACACTATAACTTCCATTCTGATCATTTTATTCCACATGTAAGAGTACACAGCATACGGCAGACCCATCATATTCACTTAACTAATTTATCTCATTTTGTCTAATTCCCTCCCCAACCCGTTCTTATTTTGAAAGGAAAACTGATTCCCTGTGCTAGGTTTGTCTAGTTGGATTTAAGGTTTTGTTAAGCTGTTTCCTCTCTCACTGAGAAACACTTAGATTTAACTTCTCCTTGAAAACAATTAATTATTGAGAGAGAGGTGCTGAAATCTCCAACAGTAGTTATAGATCTGTTTTCCCTTCCAGATTTTTCAGGTTTCGCTTCATGTATTTTGAAGTCCTGGTATTAGGTGCGCACGTATCTAGGCTGTTAATCCTCTTGGTTCACCTACCCCTTTAACACCATGAAATGTCTATCACTGGTAATATTCCTTGCTCTTAAATCTACTTGGTGCGGTATTAATACTGTTACTTAATCTGTCTTTTATTTAGTATTTGCATGGTATATTTTTTCCATCCTTTTATTTTTAATCTACCTGTATTCACATTTAAAATAGGTTTCTTGTAGACAGATTTTTTTAAACTTATCTGCCAATCTCTGCCTTTTAACGGGATGTTTAACTTACACTGTCCAATATGGTAGCCACTGGCCAAATGTGACTGTTGAGCACTAGAAATACAACTAATACAAATTGTGTTATAAGTGTAAAATGCATATATTTTAAAGAGAAGTTAAAATAGATCATTAATAATATTTTAATACTTATTACATGCCAAAATAACATTTTGTATATATTGGGTTAAATAAAACATACTATAAAAATTAATTTTACCCTTTAATTTTTAATGTGACTACTAGAAAACTTAAAATTACATACGTGGCTCACATTATATTTCTATTGGGCATGATAGGTTAGATTATCTACATTTAATGTGATTATTGAGATGGCTGGGTTAAATCTACCATGTTGCCTTTTTTTTTTTTTTTTTTCTATTTGCCCCATCTGTTCTTTGTATCCCTCTTCTTTTCCTGCCTTTCTTTGGGTTGAGCATTTTTTAATTCTATTTTCTCTCCATTACTGGCTTATTAACTATGCCTCTTTGTTTTTTTGTTTTTATTTTTAACTGGTTGCTCTAGGAGGTATAATACATGTATTTAACGTGCCATAGTTTCTCTTCACATAACATTATACCACTTCATGTACTGTGCAAGCATCTTAGACAAGTACGTGCTTCCACTTCCCCCCTCCTTTGTGTTATGACTGTCATACATTTTACTTCAACATGTTATAAATCCCACAGTATGTTGTTTTATTTTTGCTTTAACTAGTCAACTGTCTTTAACTGTCTTTCAGAGATATTAAAAAATGAGAGCATTTCCCCTGCTCTTCATTCCTATGTGTAGATTCAAACTTTCACCTTATATTTTTCTTCTACCTGAAAAAAATCCTTTAATATTTATCATATAGGTCTGCCCATGATGAATTCTCTCAGTATTTGCCTAAAAAAGTATAGCCTTAGTTTATTTTTCCCTTTTTTTAAATTGAAGCACAGTTAGCCTTAGTTTTTGAAGATATATTTGTTGATATAGAATTTAGGCTGACAACTATTTTTTTTCCCCCGTAGTACTTTAAAAGATGTAGCTACATTGTATTCTGGCCTTCATGGTTTCTGACAGATCTTCGTTCCTCTGTATATAAGGTGTTCCTTTTCCTCTACTTTTATTATTTTTCTCTTTATCAATGTTTTTCAGCAATTTGATTATTATACATTTCAGTAGGTTGTTTCTTCTACTTGGGGTATGCTGAATTTCTTAGCTCTGTCAGTATAATGTTCCCAAATTTGGAAAATCTTTAACCATTATTTCTTTAAACATTTTTCCTAATACCACCGACACCCCACCTTTCCTCCTGGGACTCCAATTACGTGCTTAGACTGCCTGACACTGTCCCAGAGCTCACTGAAGCTCTAGCCATCTTTTTCCTGTTTCATTTGGATGGGTCCTATTGCTGTATCCTCATGTTCACTAATTTTTCCTTCCACTGAGTCTGATCTACTATTAATCGGATCTCATGTATTTTTTATTTCAGATACTGTATTTTTCATCTCTAGAAGTTCAATTTGGATCTTTTCTTTATATCTGCCATTTCTTTCCTCATAATGTCCATTTTCCTCTACTTTCCTGAACATATAGAATATGTTTATGATATGTTTTAATATCTTTGTTGGCTAATTCTGTCATTTTGTCTCTTCTGAGTGTTTCCATAGTGATTGTTGTTTTTTTTTTTTTTTTCCCTTGTTATATGTTCCTGTCACTTTGCATGCCCAGGAATTTTTAATTGGATGCTAGAAATTGTGAATTTCACATTGTTGTTGGGTTTTGTTGTTACTAGAATTTGCTGTATTCCTTTAAATATTGTTGGGCTTTGTTCTGTAATATAGTTACTTAGATCAGTTTCAAGCTTTTAAGACTCATATTTAAGCTTGTTACCATGGGTCCACAGCAGCCTTATTCTAGGGCCAGTTTGGCTCCATTCCTGAGGCAATGGCCTACTGAGGACTCTATTCAACACCCCAAGGCTTTTCTACTCTAGCTGGTTGGGACACGAACAATTCTTGGCACCTGTGTTAGCTCTCAGGCTTGCTCTGATTCCTTCTTTCTGGTGGTTCTTTCCCCAGCCTCTGGGTGGTTCCTTCCCATATATGTACAGATCAGTACTCAGCCAAAGATTTGCAGGGGGCCCTCTGCACATCTCTGGAGCTTTCCCTTTGTGCAGGAACCTCCCCTTCAGGATTTACCTCACAAACCGTAGCTACTTTGGCCTCCCTGAACTCTGAACGCTGTCTCCTCCAATCTCCAAGACTGCCAGGCACTGCCAGGTTTTACCAGCTCTTTACCCTCAACATATCACCCTAGTAAGCTGGGAAAATCATAGGCTCATACTTTTCTTTTCCCTCCTGTGAGGAATCACTATTATCCAATGCCTGAAAATTGTTGCTTCATGTATATCTAGATTTTAGTTAAGTTGAAGGAGTAAATCTGATCCAGTTTATTCTATCATGACCAAAAGCAGAAGTCAGATTCATTTATTTACATGCCTAAATAATTTCCATGTATTTATAAATTTATCTGATACTTTATAAAACAACTTTTAGGCCCTCTAAGAAGCAGAATCATTAGGCCATAAAGAGAAACACAAAGCCCAAAGTCCTCTCCTCAGGATCATTAACCTAAAATCCTAAAGCTGGATTCCAGAAGTTATTCAACTCAATCTCCAGGAAATAGTAAATACTTTCTAGTATTGACATCCTTTTAAAAATATTTTCTTTTGTTTCTTAATTGTGAGTTTCAATCTACTTTTGCAACTAATTCCCCCTCTCTTTACTCTGCCCTCTGAAATCCTTAATTAGAGATTTCTATTAATAACTAATCACCAGACCTGGTAAAGAAATTCCCACCTATAACATCCCTGATGTTATCAGCTTTCCCGCCTCATTCTGTATTCTTTACAAGGCAGCCGCTCCCACATCCCAGTTTTGAGAAGTTTCATTTTCTTATAGTGAGGTAAAGTGCTAATCCTATCAATCATTAGCCCTTTGAAGCTATGCAGAATTTAACTATTCACCTATACATAAATCCATTCTTGAAAACATGTTGGAAAGCCTACTGTATGAACAGGCACTACAGCCTACTGCCCTTTTAGGAAAGAGGCCAGAGATAGGGTAGCCTCATGGCTTTCTGTACATACCCAAATACAGAACTTCTGGATTTTTTTCCTTATAAACTAAACCGGATCCTTTTCACTTCTAGGAACTTAACATTCCTTGTCTATACAGTGGTAGAAATAATGTGGAAAAGTTTTAATGTAGCCTATAAAAGGAGACTGACAGGAGACAGAAAAAGAAACGGTTGTGAATGAAAATATCTATTTGAAGCTAGGAAGAATAGGACTGAAGAGAGGGCAAATTACTTACAAAAGACTGAGAGTTCACAATTGGGAAACAGAATTAAGTAAGGGGAGGGGATAGCTCAATGGTAGAGTGCCTGCCTAGCATGCAAAAGGTCCTGGGTTCAATCCCCAGAACCTCCAGTTAAAAAATACATAAATAAACAAACCTAAGAAAAAAAAAGAAAAAATAAATAGAATTAAGTACTTTAAAATGAGTATGAATACTTAAGGATAGCTACTAATTCCCCATAGAATGTTATTAGCTTCTCAAGGGCAATAACTTTCAAAGCCTGAGAAATGTGGTACTTTGAAAAGAGTGCTTTTTAAATAGTTATTAGAGTAGTTATTAAAAGAGTTCTCATTATCATTATGGACAAGTGAACTGGCACCTGCATTCTATGTTAACATTATTCTGAACTCAGAAGACATACTCCTTACAAAAGTTACAGGTAGGTGTGGTAGAGATAAAGTAGACAAGGAATCATTCCTTCCCCTTGTCTCTTCTAAATAATGTAATTTCCATTAACTTCGCTTGCTAAAAATCCAGCCTCTGACAGGCCCAGGGAATGAAAACTATGTCCTGATGAATGCAGCCTCTGTAAGGGAGCTCACTGAGGTAAATGCCACAGTATATAGCAAGAACTCAGCTCATATCCTACTCACTGCTGCCCCCTAGAAGGTTTTGCATAATTTACAACTACAATCCCTATAGAATAACTGGCTCCTTCCCATTTGGCAGTGGCAGGCAAAATATGCCAAGAGACCATAGATTAGTGTCTCCAAATCAAAAATGCTTACTTGGTGGATACTTTTAAGTGTTCTTGATTTTCATTTTGCCTTTTGACTTAGTGAGCTCTTTTTTTCCCCTCTGTTATTTCATCCAGTGTTCTAATATCACTAATCTGAGCCACAAGAAGCAAGGGCTGTTTCCCCTAAAGACAGTATCAAACCATATCTTCCTTATGAAGATACTAGTCAGTGAGTGATGAACTTCTTAAATTTATATCTTATAAACTCACCAGTGGCAAAGAGAATGGGGCTAGTCCAGCTGGCCCCGCAGAAAATCAACCTGCTAGACATGACATGTGGCTCTTAAATTCTATACATTTAATCCTAAAACATGTAAGATTCTGAGGTAGCATAATATAATAAATAAGACCCAATGCTTGGGTCTGAATTCTGGCTCTGCTACTTACTAGCCATGTAACTTTGCATGTTTCTTTATCTTTCTGTGCTTTGTTTCTTCATCTATCAAATGGAGATGTTAAAACTATAGTATCCACCTCCAAGGGCTGTGGTGACTCTGACATGAGCAGAACACAAGAAACATTTAGAATAGTGCCTAACATGAGGTAAATGCCCAACAGATGTTAGCCAATATTGTTATCTGGAAAAGTCTTAAACACGTAAGATCAGGATACAGGTATCTAGAATCTCTAGTGCTTACTATCGAGTATTTAAAAATTCTCCTTAGCTATGAAGCTTGAGTACACCCCAGACGTCAAGCAGGGATGCTCCTAGTGGGCCTAAGAAAGGAGGCAGGTACATAAGGGAAAACCCTAACCCAGTTCTCTTCTTTCGCTGCGAAAATATCCTTCTGAAATAAGATAGGTTCCTACAGGTTTAGGAATGGGACAGATCAGTTTAAAGATTCTAATGTAACTAATTTACTTAAAGTAATCAGAACTCTCAGAAGCTGAGGGCCATAACTTTTTTTAAATCAATACATCAAATTTTTAACTTCAGTGTCAGTTTAAAAAAATACCGCATATAAAGTTGGGCTATTTTAGAAAGCTTATCACTCACAGCCTAAGTGACCTAAGTAGAGATAGAAAGGGTAGTAGAAATGGATTCCTATACGGAAATCCCAAAGTATTCCTTCATGCTGCAACATGGTCAGCTATTAAATATTTGCTCAAAAGATGTGGACTGCAGGGCAGGTGCCTTAAAGAGCATGAGAATACCAATGAATGAATGTCCTTTCCCTCAGTGTCCAAATCTTCAATACATAATAAGGTAAATCAGCAGTTCTCAGACACTAAGGTACATAAATAATCACCTGAGATGTTTGTTTAAAGTGAATTTATCTCTACCACACTGCCTCATACTTATTCAAGAGAATGGAGAGGCCTGTGAGAGCTGATTCTGAAGCAGGTCATTCAAGGACCACACTCTGAGAAACAGTGATATGATGCCATTAGTTTCCATTTGATGTTCAGTCACTATTTGAATATAAAAACAGGTGTGAGATTACCTCATCATTGAGCCAGTTCAGATGGTTTAGAGTTTGAATATCTTTGCGTGTAATGGTCAAACGGAATGCTTCACTCAGAACTTCATCCTGATTCCCATTACGAAATACATTCTTTATTTCTTTCTCCATTTCCTAGGGAACCAAGAAGTGTCACAGAGCAAGCATAAATGGCTTCAGACATACCAATTTCTCACCAAGCCCTGTGCAATCCCCAGACTTTATTTAATCACTAATTGACTACTTAATTCTAACATTCTAGTTTCTGTTCCTTCCAGTAATCTCCCTGATTACTTCCTTCCAGCCTATCTTGTCCACCCTTCTCTTTTTCAGCACATTTCAGACCCTTGTTTCATATTATTCCTAAAGTCTGAAATAACCTGCTTTCAAATTTTCTAAGTCCATGAGAAGACCTCATTATATTTTATGTCTTTGGTCAAACAATTTCCTGAGAAATAGAATCTTTCTCAAAGATAATAATGGAGTAAAGGCAAAAGTAATCTTTTAGACACATTTTCCTAGAAAAATTTGTTTTATTTTTGTAAAGTAAAAATATGGAATTTAGCACGACTCTAATAAATGTGTTATACTCACTAGCTATATGATAGCTTTTCAAACAGAAGAATGAATTAAGGAACAGATTATTTTAAAATGTATGCAGACTTTTACATATTTTCCAAATTTTTATACTATTTTTATTAACTTAAAAAATGATAAAGCTCAGCTTACTATCTGATGTCAAAGTACTGTACATGTGAATTAATAATGCACATGAAATGAAACACAAATTTATTAAATGCTTTTCCACTGAAGTTGTAAAAGCCCCCATAATTTTTTCCTCAATTTTCAATAATCCTTTAAAAATAAAGCTAAGATTGCATGTAATACCCAATAAAGCAGGAGTATGCAATATAATTTAAACACCAGATGTTCTATTACTTTTATGTTTGAAATTTGTCCAAAGCATTCTCTCTAAACACAGCACTTTTGAGTACAGGAATTTATAGTATATAATTTACCTCTGTGATTTCAGGAAATTCATCCTCACTATCAGTTAATTTATGACCTTTTTTCCCTGTTTCTTGGGCAATTGTGACAGGGATCTCCTTTTCAAGAGGTACGCGAAGATGCAGTTCCACTGAATCATGTATTGAATGTTCCCGTTCCTGTAATCTCTGAAAGACAGAACTTCAAAATAAGTGGAATAAAGAAATCTGCTATTTGTCTATGTACACGGAGTGGTACTACCTGGAGAGCCAAGGACACACACCATGTACCATACACTGCTGTGCTACCACATAACCTTGCAATTACAACAGCCTGGATCCCCAATCCAGGTAACCTTCCAAATTAGTTTTGATTTGGATGTGCTATTCATTTATTATCTCAAAGTTTTTTTTACCTGGTTTTGAAGCTGTAATGCCAGTGCTTTCTGCTCTTCAATGTGGCGCAATCTTTCCCGTGCTCGAGAGTCATAAACACTAGTTCTAGGAAATGAAAAGGAATGTGACACAAATGCTGACCACTTACTTAGCATTAGGAACACTGCTGATGCACAATGACCATTAAACATAAAACTCTCATATAGAAAGTCTAAAATCCTTATACTAATTTATCATTACACTCACTTTACTAATTTATTTCATGCTTTTAAAATGAATTTAATTAACATTGAGCATTTTCACAGATAGAATTAAAACTAGCTTATGGTTTAAGGGTGGGGTTGTGGCATTTCTTTGAAAATTAAAATGAACAAACTACAACTTGCCTGTATAATCTTCCAAGCCCAGCTCAAATCCTGGCAGAGAATAACCAGCACAATGTATGTGACAACACACCAAGTCTTTATTCCTTAATCTCTCCAACAGGCAGTCTTGCCATCCACCCAATTAGTATAGTATTCTATACTCTATTCACATCTCTTCTGTTTGTTTGCTTATTTGTTTACTTGTTCACTTTAGTATATATCATCTCCTGGATTTTTAAAAGCACTTACTTGTGTATACCTCATATGTGAACATTTTGAAATTAGAGACTGTGTCCTATTCACTTCTACAACATCACCCACAGTTTTAGTTCACATAGGTGTTCACCATGTGTCTGTTGAATTAATACATTACTTTGAAAACAAATATATTTCTTTGCAGAAAAAATATACTTGGTACTAGTGATGTACTACACTTACTTTAAAACACAGTGAAACCTCACAGTGTTACTGAAATATTCCTACTATTTTATTTTGAAATGATGAAAATTACTAGTTTGTTCCTAAATGTGAACAAGTGACTTTTATGTATATTCATAAATGCGTAGCCCTTTTTAAAAACAGGCTGCTAAGATTATGGAGAAAGTGAAACTTCCATCTGGAAACCCCAAAATGAGACTGAATCCCAAAGAAGAAAATAATACAAGATACCACTGACGTTTTAGTTCAAATATTGTATTTATGATCCCAAAGAAGAAATACGGGTTTTTTTCTTTAAAAAAAAAAATCAACAAGGCTATGGTTTGGATAACTCAAAAGTGAGTCCTTGAAACTAGAGACTAAACTTCCAGTAATTTTGCAAACTCCAGAAATACAAATCATTCAATAAATTAGTTTTATCAATGCAAAAATAAGGACATTTATTTTTCTTTCTATGTAACAGCTAACTTTGAAATATTTTTCCAATTCAATTTAGCTTCAACAATTGTTATAGATTTAATAAACCTGAACATAGAAATGTCCCAACCCCAAAAGAACTTTTAAAACCCAGTAACTTAAAAAGTTACTTTATAAATAGGGAAATTTTACTAACTGAAAATAGGTAGGGTGATTGGCTAACTGAGTTCTTTTAACTGAAAAGAAAGTGATGGAGAAGGAAAAAAAAATGATACCAAAAATAGTAACTTACAATTCTTTGATCCACAGCTCTGCCTGGAAAAAAGTAGGACTATGGGTGGGAAAAGAAAAATGTGACAAATCAGCAGGAGATTTAAAAGAAAATCAAATATTTTCACCAAGAAAACCAATCATTTAAATAGTTTACAAGAATGCTTTACAAGTATATAATAAGACGGCCTAAATTACATAAAACTATTTTATCTGAGAACTAAAGGAATACGAATATGAGTCACCTGCACACATATAGTTAAAAAGATGGCCCAACATTCAACAGAGAAATTAAGTTTAGCATAGCTCCTTACTTGCAAGAGAGGCCAACATGATGTGAAAGAGTACATCACTTGTCAAGGTAATATATTAAGCTAGAACATTCCTCTTCCTAAATGGCTCAGACTGACAGATTTATTAATGATTTAATAAAATCTTATCGATTCTTGGACTTCTTGTTGGTCTACTTAACCAACATTCAACCAAATCATAGTAGATACTAAAAATCCCTGCCCACAGAATAATCCATATCAGACAGCTAATGAGCCAATGAACCAAAGTGGGTAATCAGCAATACACTCCATCTGCAGATGGAAGACCAGTTCTGCATGCAGCTCTTGCCGACAACCAGGTGAATAACGCGTAGCAGAGTCACAGGCATGTTGTCTGTTCCAGAGCCTTTTACTCTTCTCAAACTTCCTTATCTCCTTGCCAGCCCCTAACTGAAGGAGTTCTCACAGAACCAAATGAAAGAAGAGTGAACACTTTTCTGAAGGAAATTTTCAGAGATGCAGAACAAGTAAACAGAGCATCAGATTGGAAGTTAAGAGGCGGGGATCTCCTGCAGCCACCCTTGTTAAGCTCTGTGACCATGAGCAAGTCACTTCCTTTTCCATGGGCCATAGTTTCTGGATTTTTAAGTATGGAGATCAGTGTCCCCTGTAGTTCTTAAATTTCTACAGTCTTCTCTAGTAAAGGCAAGAACACAGGCTCAGAGATTATCCCTTGCTCCCTAGCCTAACTTCTGAGAATTAGCGTTCCCAATCATCCTTAGTTCTGGGGTTTGGTGATGAAATTACCTCCCCACTGTCATTGAGGTTAATAAAGGTAGAACACACAGGAGGTGGCCTATCTCCTTAATGCAGTGAACAACTGATCCTACAGCCAAGAAAGAAAGTCACAGAGATCAGTGGAAGCACTGTGAGGGGCTACTACTTAGTGTGCAAAACTAAAAACAAATGAATGTGAAAACACACTTATTACACAATATAACAAAGTGACAAGAATCACCCAGAATTTCATGGTATTGGATCATGCTATTCAAATTTGTCTGCTTCTCTTATTAGAATACAAACTTGCTGAGGATAGGAATTTTTGTCTTTTGTATTTACTACTGTATCCTCTGCACCAAGAATAGTGCTGACATGTAAGAGGCACGCAGTATTTATTGAGAAAATAAATAATGTAAGGGAGAAGCACTTCTCTTCAATGAATCAACGTATCTTTTGGTGTTGAAAAGCAAAATACAGAGGAAAAGGCAAAATCCTTTTTCAAAGAGATTATGCATTATTTCTCATAATAACTGAAGCACACAGTAATAATAATAATTACAGCTATTTACTGAGTTATCTACTTATTGCTTTATGTATAAAACTGTTTTAGGGGTTTTACATATTAGTTAAGCCTCATGATAATCCTCATATTAATTAAACCTCAATATAATGTGTAATAAGGAAATATTCCTTACACTGTACGGAAAAGGAAACTGGGTTCAAAAGAATAATTTGTCTTGGAAGAGTGAGGACTAGAAACTATTTCTGTCCAATTCCAAAGACAATGTCTTTCTGTTATTGTAAAGTGTCTTTTAATAAATCAAAGCATTAAACCAAAACGGATATGATGAGTATTTGGGCTACTCAAGAGAGGATTTCCGGCATTCTAGGAAATTCATTTATTTAATAAAGATTTATTTACTAAGTACTCATAATGTGTCAGGCACTATGACTGGCTCCAGGTGATAAGTGCAAAGGTATCAGTAACAAACAAGGTACAGAGATAGAAGTGCTGGAGGGAAGGACTAGCACTGCCTGGAGAAGCCAGAGAAATATCCTGAGGAAGAAATAACACCTGTCAGACTCTGAAAAGGAAAATAAGAGTATAACAAGTGGACAAGGAGGTAAAGCGAATTCCAGGCAGAAGGATCAGAATGTATAATGGCACAGAGGCATAAAAAGCATGGCATATTCAGGGAAATAAGGGCAGATCTTCATTGCTGAAACTTAACTCAGAGGCAGGGGTGGGCAATTAAGAATAAAGAGCTCATCAACAAAGCCTTGGGAGAGTAGGCTCTAACTCTGATAAACAGCATTATCCAGTGAGTCTTACCCAAGACTATTTCTCATCCATCTCACTCTTCAGTCATCACTAGAAGAAACCCTCCATAAAGGAAAGGCACACTTCGTAAAGAACAGCTGAAGAACCGAGAGCACCCATTACGTGAAATCAACTTTTCCCAAGAAAGAACATCTATTCTTGTGCATACGTGTAACATGTAAGTGTTTTATCTATAAGTTAATCCTCATGATAATTCAATAGTAAGGCATTAATACTTGCATTTTATTAATAAGGAAACTGAAGCTCAGAAGAGTAACTTGTCCAAAGTTACATGATGCCTGGAAAAGGCAAGATTAGAACCCACGTCTAACTTCCCCCCCAAAAAAGTATGAAAAATAAAGTATCTAAACTGTAAAGTCTTCTTGGGAAACTATAACAAATAGAGAATTTTTTAAAAAAATACCTGAAGTTTAAAACATATAGGGGAGCTGCAAAGAAGTAGGGGATCTGAGATGAGAAAATCATTTTATTATCCCTAATCTTCTCATTGGAAAACTGATACTATTATTATTCTAGCAACTGAATTGGTAAGGCCAGATATAGCAAAGACATAGCAATCTAAGTAGTAACCTATTGGGTTACAGAGGAAGAAGTTCTTGATACCTCTCAGAGGGGTCAAGTTTCATAGAGAAGACCACATCTGAAATGAGACTAAAAGATGTGAAAAAGACTACTGCCAGATAGACAGGTTGAGATGGGGTGGGGGAACCTACCAGGCAGAACACTGAATGTGAAGGTAAGACAATGCCTATCATCTTGTAAGTCCACATATGATAATCACATGAAAGAATCCACCCTTTACATATGGCTCCTTCTCTCACCTCCACTGTGCGTTTCCTCAAATGTCACCTATCAGAGAGTTGCCATGATCATCCTAGATAAACAGCACCCCCAAACCCCAGTCTATATACTACCATATTTACTTTTCTTCACAGCACTTATCACCACCAGGCGTGCTTATTTATTCGTTATTTGTCCCCCATCCCTCCCCTTACACTCCTTACAATTAGAATGTAAACTCTCTGTGAGCAGGAACTTCATTTTGTTCACTGCTGCTATCCCCAATGTCTGTACAGCACCTGGCACCCAGTAGGCTATCAATAAATACTTGTTAGAGGGAGGAACGTGTGACAGGAAGCAAGTCTTGTGGAGGAAGGTACTGTATACCACACTAGGAGTCTGGACTTGATTCTATGTCTGATGAGCCACCCTTGAGGGAGGTTAGTGAATGATTAGATATACATTTTAGAAAGATCACTCTGCATAATGGAAGACAGACTAAAGAATAAGGTAAAAAATGGATTAGAGAACACGGTGGAAAATGGAATGAAGAACAAAATGGAAGCTGGAGGGAAAAAGATCAATTAGGAAGTCACTGAAATAATTCAGACAACATAGGAGAGAGGTCTAAGTTTTGTAACTCTCAGTGAAGAAACTGATTAGAGACAGGGAAAACAACATGTTAAGAATGTCCTTTAACCAAAGTTTACCTGGGAGCTGGAGTCTGAGAATCTTTCACTTTGAGTAAAATCACAGAGTCTGATCCTAAACAAAGAAAACAAGAGCATATCGTTATTAACAAAATTCCACATTCTGTACTTTCTAGATGTCTGTAGTTTAAGTTCCCATACTTTGTTATAGTCTGTTTCCATAAAAATAACACAGCATAAGGGTAAAGGTAAGATGGAAGAGAAAGAGAGGCAGGTCCATTTTCACTGAGCCATAAACAGGGCTTAGTGCAGAGCACGCCTCCCAAGTAAGGGACTCATTCTAAAACACAAGTGTGCATGCCCTTCAGCACCTCCCCCTGGGCTGTGCTTGCTCACTGGGCTTCCTCTCCCTGTTCCCGGGAAACAAGAACATGCCAAGATTTCTCAGAAGTCTTTAGTTTATGAACTGCCATGAGACTGAATGAGGTGAAAAGGGAAGGGGAAGGGAAAGGAGGAAGGGGCAAATAACAGGAGGGAAGTCAGAAAGAAAGAGAGCAACAGCTTTCTGAGAAGCAGCAGAGTCTAAAGAGTACAAATCCAATCATCCTAGCATTTATTTTCTGTGTTATTAAGGCAGGAATCATGTCCTTCCAAAGCACTATGATCAGAACCTCATTTAGAGTACTAACTGGTACAGGAAACAGTTCAGTTTGTTCTAGTTTAGTTGTGTCTAAGCGTCTGCCACCCAGTGAATGTTTCTGAAATCAAAGGCTTCTAATAATAGTTCTCGGTAAATCACCTCAAAAAATTTAATGTAAGTTTTCACAAATATGTGTAGCTACACAATGACGTCACCAACAATTTTAATATCCAAGTGAGAATTTTAAGGAATTTTAAGGAGGAATAGATTTTTTAAAAAATTAAATGAACTGAGGAAGGAGGGGAGAGCCTTAGAGACTGATTTGGCAAAAGACCCCTAATGTCTAACCACTTCACATAAAACTTGTTTTAAGTTACATACCTAAATATATACCAAAAACACACACATAACACATACCTAAAGAAGGGGGAAACTAATAAGCAAACAAAAAAATTATCACTGCAAAACTTCTAACTAACTGCAATGTTAAGAGATTATTTCAGTTAGCTGAGAGTTAAGGAGAAAACTCTTTTGTTTCCAAAATTTGCTGACAACCATTCTAAAATGCATAAACCTACTATGTAGGTTTTATAAGCACTACCTGCTTAAGAATTTTTACATCAATTCTTAATTGATGTTTCAAAATTCCTAGAACTTCAGAGTACTTAGTTTTCATTGTAAAGTACTAAAAGTAAAGAAAGAACTTAAGTAATTGGGCTTAACATATTCTGACACAAGATTGCTCAGGAAGTTAATCTTTTAAATAAAATACTATATGAAATAATTTGCATCACCATGTAAGAAAGAAGTTACTTATATGTTCAGTTTATTCATGGCATGGCTAACTGAATTAAATGTATTTAAGGTATCTTATATCTTACATTTTAATTAAGTTACATGTGTATTACTACCTTGCCTGTAATTCACATAGACCCAATAAACAGTTAGCCGGCTATTAGGATTGAAAATACAGTAACCCAATACCATGTTTACCTTCAGATTGTGTATTTGAAGCTGGTATGTTATCCGGTTGAGGTGGAAGAGAGTGGTGATGCTGGGGTTGATGGAGAGGATCAGAATCTTTGGATCCAAATGCAACAACATCTGGGGTATAAGACAATAAGGAACACACACTGTGGGACAGTTGTTCCGGGGCAGTTAAAATGCTGGCGGATCCAGATGACGAAGTGTCAGAGCCAATGATCTGAGCTGCACAAGAGTTTCCATTTTTAAACAGTGGGTCTTTCAAAGTATTCTTACTGGAACTAAGACATCGAGACCTAGCAAAAGAAGAATATAATTTCAAACCAAATAACAAAATGTAGAATTAAATTCATTTGAAATATGGTTCTGTGACTCACAGGTGTAAAGGAAAATGTGTGGTAGGTTTGGCTACGGAAAACTGTTTCCCTGTGACCACCTGTAGCAGCTGTCTGTAAATTTCTCGTTCTTCTTCTTGAACTGTCTATAAAAGAAAAAAAAAATCTTAAACACATTCAATAAGGCAAATATTTCTCAAAGTAGCATCTAGACTCCCAGAAGCTCTGTCAAAGCTCTGACAGAGTCCTCATGCTAATTAAGAATTATGTTCATTAATAATATTCTAGAAAATTATAAAGTATATATAAGAGGAGTTGAATGAAGTAAATACCAGGCAGTATATTTTGGAAAATTATGGGGCATATGCGTAAATAATACCACAGAGAAACTGTAGGATATGAAACCAAAAGGCCAGTAGGAAATCACTTCTGAGACCCAGAAAGAAAACATTTGAGGACTTCTACATAGGATACCAACAAATCCCTTGGCTCCTCATAACTGTTAGAAAAATCACAAGGAAGTAACCAGAACAGTCAACATCAGAGTGGAACATCTTGCTAAAGTTTCCTATTCTATTCAATTTTTAAGAGTATAAGTATTTTCCAGAAATGGTTTTCATTGCCAATATTTACTTACTTTTCTCCCCTTAATCCCAATACTGAATTTAGGGAAAAGCACATATTTCACAACATTCATACACTTACTGACTTATACACCTACTATGCTCTAGTCACTAGAAATACTGCACTGAATACAATAAAGTTCGTGCCCCTGTGGAGCTTACATTACAGCTAAATAATTCACAAACACAAAACTAGTTAAATAGTATGAAGAAAATTAAAAGTACAAGAACAGAAAGTGATGGGAGGGAGAAGAGCAGGAACAGGTAAGATCTCTCTAAAAAGGTGGTATCTCAATGGGAACCTAAAATTAAAGGAAAAAGTCAGTCATAGCAATTTATAAAAAGAGTATTCAGGCAGAGGCAGAGCAAATGCAAAGGCCCTGAGACAGGAATGTGCTTGATGTGTTTAAGGAAAAGTAAGGTCAGTGTGAATCAGGAGAAGAGTAGTAAGAAATGAGGTCACTTAGCACAGAACCAGAGTACATAGCTACAACCATGGTAAGGCACCTACCCTACACAGATTACCTGAAGCAAGGGGCTGCATTCACTAAAGAACATGCCCCAGAATTTTTAAAAATCTTATATACAATTTAATACAACACCAATCTTCACAAAATAATTTTAATACTTTGTGCCGGGGCTAGCAACATCCCACACTGTGACATTTCAATATGCACATAAGCATTTTTTTCAGTTACAAATGTGTTTTAAAAGCACAGTGAATTAAGCAATTGTCTATGCAAAGATAAAGAGGCACTAAGACACTAAATATTTTCTTCTTGAATCTTTTTTTTTTTTTTTGGCCACATAGTAAATTTCAATTACATCATCAGTATAATGTGACTGACTGCACTGTGAAGCATGGCAACTCCTTATGAGAAAGAGCCATCCTTAAATTTGAACAGTTGAGTGAAGGGAAAACAGAACTAGTTGAGCATTTGGTGGCAAAACAGACCCAAGAGAAAAAACAAACAAACAAACAAATTAGCAATGTTCTGTATGAAGAAAAGAAACACTATTATTTTATCTTTTAGACATTAATACTATATTCAGATGATGGTGGTCTTCTTTTAGTGTTTGTAAAGAGATTGTCTACAGCATTAAAAACCATAATTGAAACACATGCCTCTTTATTAAAACCTAAATTTGCTATTATGAAAATTCTTCAAGTAGGTAATCTAAAGATGAAACATCATTACTGTTTATCAGATTGTAAGAGAGATCTTTCCCAACTCCACGGTGACCTATATACAGGAAATCTGTGTTATCTGGCCCTTTAATGACTAGAACACCCTTCACTGTAAACCTTAACTCCACTTTCCCACTATACCAAATAACCTAATCCATAATTCAGTAGGGTCAACAGTATGTCGTTTTCAGGGGTGGCAGAAAGGCGGGAGGGAAGAGAAATCATGAGTGGAATACAACACCTGAGTCACGGAAATTAACTCCTAATCAGTCATTTTACTTCATTTCCACCATCCCATCAAACTACATTTTAAAAAGCTTTGACTGTGTTATCATTATCATAGGGAGGAGAGTTAAGCAGATAAACTGGTGTAAGAGGTTACTCTGCACAACAAGAGAAGGTAAAGAAATATCCCCATCATTCAAAGACCTCGAGAGAGCACCAAGAACAGAACAGTGAGATACTTTGTTCTGGTACCCTAAAAACTTCAAAAATAAAAAGTTAGAAACATTTCCCTTCTCCTTCACATTACATAGCAGAATGTTTTCTTGGAATAAATTTTTATATTTATAAATAAAACATGAAGAACCAAGGTGCCATTCAGTGACTCAGTTAATGCAAATTATGAGAAGTCTAGATTAATTCAATGTAAAGAGTTGATTTAAAAAAAAAAGAATCAACTTAATGCACATATAAGTCCCCCACAGATCATTTTCCCCAGTAAATACATCTTCAAAGAAGAGCTTCTATTTGAGCCTGAACAGTCTCACAGTCATTAAACAACATAAAATAAACAGAAATAAATGTTCCATATTCCAAATAATTATCTGAGGTCTCTTCCAGCCCCATACTTTCAGTTTAAACTAATAAATGGTTTAAAAAAGAAATTACAGAGACATGGTTAAGAACTTCCATTGTTTTACATGTTAATTTGGAAGTTACAAGAATTTATCTTTTTTTTTTTTTTAATGATGCAAGGTACTTTTCTGTTTTAGGCTTCGTTAAAAACAAAAAACATGGTGTATGTTACACTTTATTTAGAACCATTTCAGACAAAGAAAAGATAGTCTAGGCAACTCTCAAAAGAACATATAACATTTCGCTTTACCGAAAGAAAAGGCAAAGAGGGAAGTCACTTGGAACGTCACACACAATCCTTTTCTGGAGCACTTGGCACTATAAAGAAACATCTTTCTCTGTGTATTATTTATTAAACAATTTTCTATTCAGTGAGCAAATTAGGAAACTAAGAGGAAAGGAAGCAATAACTGGATAAAATGTTAAAGTAAAGGAAGTTGACTAACGTTACATTTTAAACCTAACAAAGGACCAAAGAAAGTTTAATAAGTAAAAGGATAATTAAGATGCTCAATTCTATTAAGAGAAAAATACGGCAGATTCTTGCATTTAGATACTTCTGTAAGAGGCTCCATCATAAAACTGAATTGTAGAATTATAAAAATTAAATGGAGAATACAAATTAAATTTTAGCAAACCACTAATTCCTTGTTATAAGTTACCCAAATAACTTCATAAATCCCCCCACTTTTTGTTTAAGGTATTAACTTTATATCATATAAATAAATTTCACATACAAAAAATGCATAATTCAACAATTTTCTGTTTTTAAGTTCAAAATTCTTAGTTTATAACAAAACTATAAATTGTTTTTTTTTTTTAAAGAATAAAAACATCAGTGTCATCTATGAGGAAGTCCAACATCTTAAAATGTCACTCAATATGTTGCAGAGAAGCATGTCTGGAAGCAACATATAACTGAAGAGACACTACTTGTGTTTTTACCATTTCACGTTTTTATTGTCCCTAGTAGATTTTCCTTCCCCAACGACACATCCTCTGTAACAGTGCTAACAGAATCTTCTGTGTTAATGGAAATGTTCCACATCTGCACTGCCCAATATGGTAGCCACTACTCATCGTGGCTAATGAGTACTTGAAATGTGGTTAGAGTGACTAAGAAACTATATTTTTATTTTATTTTATTTGAATTAATTTAAATAACACATGTGACTACTGGTTACTCTATTAGCTAGTATAGTTCTTTAATGTTGCCCTTGAATCAGCCATCAGCCAAGTCATGGTTGTACGGCCACCACCTGCATGCTTCCAAATTCTTCTTGTATTCCCTTCACACCCTTGCTGTATGACTGAACAGTACAGTAGTTACATCAAGTTAATCTTGTAGATGGCTTCACATTCCTGAAGGTGCTAGACAACTCCAGAAATAAGATAAATACACAATTTTCTTCCTTAACATAAGCAACAGCATCTCCCTTGGAGGTCCCAATGTTTCCATGGAAAATAATTTTCCTCTAGTTTATAAGCTCCCATCAATAAATTCTTTAGTCCTGGGGGTGGGGGGGGAACATATTAGATTTTCATCTGGATTATCTGTAATATCCAAGACTAAACATCTAAATAATCTGTTGAAAGTTTCATTTTAATAAAGTATGGCCCAATATTTTGTCTTATATGAGTCTTAGTCATATAATATGGGTTATTCCATGTTTCTATACTACAGGTGACTTGCTTACACACAGCAGATTATAGACCTAAAAACAAGTAAGGCAAAATTTCCTGCATCTCTTGTTCCACAGGATAGGTTCAATCCTTGGCATCATCTCGACACTATGGAAGGAAACAGAGCTCTAGCTTCACACCCTCCATTGACCCAGCCTGTGGCCTGGAAGGTGGATTGGAAGGATAAATGTATTCAGTCAACCCAAGTTCTCAGGCTGGAAGTGGAGGTGCAAGGAGGAGGGGCTCAGTGGTCCCAAGGACTCATTGGCTGGTGGGTGAATGCTGGGCTTACAATGAACAGTCTAAAGCATTCTGGGGATCCCAGCAGCAGCCACATGAGACAGAGAAGGGTTTGGGAGGCCTGTGTCCAACTGCCATGCTGTTACTGTCTCCTTCCCCACTAGTCTGCCCATACCCCATAGGCTGCCTAGGTCCCAGCAGAAGCACAACCCCCACCACTCCAGCACTTTAAAAAAAGTATTTATGTAATAACTGATACATACATGGTACCAAATCCAATGTTACAAAAGGTACAGTGAAAAATAAATCTCCCTTTCATAAACTGTTGCTTAGCTCTTCTCACCAAAAGCAACTGTTGCCAGTTTCTTGTCTATTGTTTCCCCCTGCTAAATATGATCTACCAGTTCTGCCACTCTCTGCTTGAATATTTAGATTTAATACAAATTTAAAACCAGAAAAGTGCAGCATCTTTCCTGGCCATGTCACAAATAATCAAGTTCTGCCACCTAAGAGATCTTCATTAACATAATTACATAATTATCTAACACATAATGCTGTTTTCTTGACTCCACAATCTATAAGCTCCAATGGGCAGGAACCACATCACCACGTTGTATTAACAGAAAGCATCCTACACTAGACTCCTTTAGAAGAACTGGGCTGCAGGCTGGCCATTTATTAGTTGTGTAACTGCTGACCTTTACTTTACAGCTTTGTAAAATATGATTATTACATCATCTCTACCTATTTCACAGAGTTAAAAGAATTCAAAATAATAAATCATGTGGAAAGAACAATGGAAGCTCTACTGTTATATAAACATGAGGTCATTATTGTTCATTTGTATCTCCACAGCAACAAGTCTAATGCTGACTGGATGCATAATATTTACTTGAACAGGTATAAGCACATTTTCTATTATATAAATAATATGCTATGTCGTATTTACAGAATTGATTTTTCCCTTTACATTTACTGAATGAATATAACAACACAGCGGCAACATAGTATCTTTCTTTTGGAGAAAATCTATGATCTCAAAGGTCTTACAATGAAAGGATGTAAATTATTTAGCTGGCTCTTGAGTTTTCTTTTATATTGAAGAAAAACTGTCCTAGTAAGAAGTAAGGACAAGTATTTTATCAAATTTAGCAAGGTTAACAGTTTTGCTACATGAAATCAGTTTTAGGAAGGTTCCAAAAGAGAAGAGAGATAGTTTGATGTATGAGAAATCATTCAGACAATACTGAAGATTAAGTCTGCTGTCCAACAGGAATAGAAGATGGTAAGAAAAATTCTGAAGTCCTGCTAAAATATCCCCTTAATTTCTTCAGAGCAGTCAACAGTACTCAAAAAGAGTAACTAAGAAAGAAAAGATGCAGAAAGGATTAAGTAAATGGAATGGTTAATAAACAACTAAGTCAGAGGGAACAAATGGCTGAATGCAGGGAAAGAGGCTAACTTTTAGTAGCTTTTACTGCAGGTTTTCCTTACCTCTTCTGCTGTGCTAACATGTCGCCTCTGAGTTTTCTTGGGGCTCAAAAGATTTCGACGACATGAACCACTCCAAGATGGACTTGGAACAGGTTTAATAGGAAAAGATTTTTCATATGCAGATACATGGCAGTGATGGTTTGACTTTCCCATAAAAGTGTTTGATAATCCACTAAAAAAAAGAATTTGTAAGAAAAAACAAGAACAGTAAGTAAGAAAATCTAATCTAGTGATTATTTTCACGTTCAAGAAATAACAAAAACAAAAAATTAACAGGCAGAACGCTAGATGTACCCTATGAGAGAAATACACAAGAAATGATACTGAGTTGCTGCATCGGGTTCTGCCACTTAGGAGGTCTTAAACTACCAAACTATATAATTATTTAACACCTAAAATTGTATTTCTTAGCTTTGTAATCTGTAAGTTCCTTTTGTCAGGAACAACAGACCTATGAGGTGTGACAGAAAGCATATCAGATTAGACCTCTTCAGAAAACCTGGGTTCTAGATATGCTAATATGCACACACTTTCTATTCATACCCTACAGCTCCCTCCCCCAGCCTTTTGGAGGGAATTATTTTAAGATTAAATATGCAAAGATGGATAAAGCTGAAGCCTCTCAATTACCTTTTCAACTGAATGTTAGAGTTACCTGAAAGACCAACAGAGGGCTCCCATCCTTCACTGAAAACAACCACAAGGCTTTTTATTAGGCTGCATCACTGTCTGTGAATGCTCCTTCTGGCCTCACTATTTACCTCTTCTGAAGGAGAATTTAGTTTGGTTTCTTTATACCACTGTACCTCACATAATGGGGAAAATCGGCAAGAAAATATCTTTGTGAATTCAAAGCCCAGTTTTATCTCTAAGGCTAGGTTAGTAATTCAAAGATTTTTTTCTCTACATGCTCTTTTTCATTTATCATTGGCATAGGCACTTGTGTCCAGAATTAATTTTCTTTCTTTCAGCTGAGGATGAAGAATAAAGATACATAGCTGACTAAGCTGAATTTGATAAAATCAACTCTTTAAATCAGTACATGTGGTCTGGAGCCAAATGAAATCAGACTAGGTCTAAAGAAAATTAAGAAGTACATATACTCTATACTCTAACTCTTCAAACTCTAATGATTTCTGTGTGTGTTAGAGTGGGGAAAGGAGCAAGAACTCAGAATTTCAGAAACAGGCTTCTTTTCTTAGAATAGGTAGATGCAGCTAGGAAAAGACGGCAAGAGCAATATAATTTATTTGGTAAAGATATAATAAGCTCCTCAGTGTCTTTTGTCTTTTATATTTATGCTTCCTAGGGTGTGTGCGCATGTGTGTTTAATGCAAAAGTTCTTTTTCTAAAGACACAGTATGAGGGCATCTTGCAATGCCAGAATGCAAGGGTGTTACCAACAATTAATAAGGTTGAGTCAGACACAGATGTAAGCCTGAAGGAGCTCCCACTGGCCAAAGTTGTGAGAATGTAAGCATTAAAATAATAATGATTGTAGGAGATTGAGACACACTGAATCCATAATGACACTAAGAAAAAAACAAATTCATTTGAAGTACATGAAGTGCCTATTTTTAAAAAACTTACTTTGAAAATTGGCAATGAAAAAGAAAGATCTATTCACATATCCTGCTTTCCCAGTAGGAAATATATTTCAGGGTAACCAAATAGCCCCAACTAATAAGGATAAAGTCTCCTTTACAGTAGAGTGCCAATTAATAAGTGAAACAAATGATAAAATTAGCAAAATACTATTTCGTTAACTCTAATAAAATTATTATCAAGTCAAAGGGGGTCAAAAGGTACAAACTTCCAGTAATAGAATAAGTCATCAGAATGTAATACACAGCATGGTGACCATAGTTAATAATACTGTATTTCATATTTGAAAGCTGGTAAGAGAGTAGATCTTAAAAGTTCTCATCGCAAGAAAAAAAATTTTTTGTAACTACGTATGGTGGTAGATGTTAACTAAACTTATTATAGTGATCATTTTACAATATATACAAATATTGCATCATTATGCTACAAACCTGAAATTAATAAAACGTTTTAGGTCAATTATATCTCAATTAAAAATTATCAGGTAAGGATTATCAATTGATACTAGTAATTCTTAAGCTGATGTGAAACTGGTGGTTCACATAATGACAAAGTAACATCATTTAGATTACATTCTAGTCACAGGGAAGAAACTTAACTGTACAATTAAGGACCAGACTGTTATCATCCTAATCAAGAGGTCAATCCTGCATCACTAATGATAGGAACCAGATATTTTAGGTTTTCTAATGTGATGTAACACAGCACCAGCTTTTAGTCAAGTAAAAAATCTAGTTTATAAAAAATATAGAGGGTAGAGGACAAAATGATACCATGAGGAAGCAATCTGTTAGGTCCAAAAGGTAGAACGCTATGCAGAAAAAAGTCATGTCATAAAAAAGGGGGGCTGTTCTAGACTCTAAGAGACTTAGGGATGACTACTACCAGATGCAATCCTAGACTAGATACTGGTTCAGACAAACAAGCTGTAGCAGACACTTCTAAGTCAACTATGAAAATTTTAGTAAATTTAGTTAATGTAGAAGATAAAATTTACTGAACAAAAAAGAGAAGATGATTGACTGAAAAAGCAGATTACAAGAATACATACAGTATGAACTAATTTTTGGAAAAAAATATGTGTAAACAGAAAAATATCTATACGTACTAAGAATTACAGAGATGATCTCTGACAGGTGGGAATATAATGTTTTCATTTTTTATTTGTGCTCATCTGCATTTTCTAATTTTGTACAAAGCATGTGTACTGTTTCTGTAATAACGTTATTTTAAAACGTAACAGTATGGCATTACTGAGTAAAAAAAGCAACTTGTCAAATGATGCATACAGAATATCTTTAATGAAGATAAAACAATATTATACATTTTATAGTATTACACAGCATATATATCATGCTATACATGAGTAAGAGAGAGGGAAAGGAAACAAGCATAGGAAAAGATTTGGAAGTAAACACACCAAAGGGATGGGAATAAGATTGTGGGTTATAGTCAAAGGATCTTTGGCTTTATTGGCAATGTCTGAATTTTTACAACGTGACTATATTAATGAATTCTTACATAATTTTAAAAAATATTAAAAAGTGGGGAAGACAATCCCTGGGGGCTACTCACACGTGTTTCCAGAGTCCATGTGCTGATAATCATAAAATAAAATAAAAACTATCTTGTTGGTTTCCACCAACACCAGGAAGCTTAGCTTTGACTAAGTAGGAAATTAAATGATCCCACATACCTAAAATCTATCACCTGAGTAATATTTAAGAGGTCATAAGTACCACATTAAAAAGAAATATTTTACTAATCAAGTTCTTGAGGGAAAAGTTTCTAAGCCAAACTTTATCTGCTTTTAATAAGCAGCATAATTTTGGTGAGGAAATAGGCAGGATTTATAAGCTGTGCTAAAAGGATAAAGTTCTTTGTGACTCTATTTTCTAACAGAAGTAGTTGACTAAGACCATGAGGTATAAGGCTGCTTTGGTTTAAGTCAGGTCTCTGCTTATGTGAAAGCCTATAAAACGTGCTGGTTTCTTTGCTACTGAAATTGCAGAAACTGATCAACTTTCACTTTAAGGTTTATAATAGCCTTACTGATCATGAAGGGGCCCAATATACTCATATCCACAAAGATTCCCCTCAAAATTCTCTCCCTCTAATGATAAGATTTGGCTGCCACCAAAATTCACACCAAATAAATTCAAAGTTGAAAGTTCAAAATGAATTTGTCCTTAGTTCTATGTTAAAGTTCGAAACGGTGTTACTATTTTAAAATGCCAATGTAAAAACTATCTCATAGGCATTTCTCTTATATTGGAGGAAGGGCTTGTGAACTAAGCAGCCAGAACACGTACCTTGAGGTCTTTCGGGTTTCGAGGTAAAGACTTCGGCTGTTTCTTGATTTTTGTAAAGTTGAACCTGATGCTGGAGTGGAATTTCTCCACTGGCCATTTGCACTCTGGCCAAAGGTTCTTAGGTCTCCTGAGCCAAGAAAACTGTCTGAAGAAGGGTTGTCTAAAAGAATAAAAGTTTGAATAAATTAAACAAATACCTATAGTGGTCCTCCGTATGACTGCAACCATGTCCAACAATGTATTCCAAAGTAATGTGGCATATCACCATGTCTCTCATGGAAGAACGATCCCAGTCTCAACTGCCAGTAAAGTCTGCAGTAAGGGAACTTCTACAAACTATAATTGATTCAGCCATACTAACCTGAAAATTGATGAAGGAGCTGAATCCTGCCACAGCCATGTGCCTTATCTGCATCAATGTGACTCCGTGGTGTCCACCAAAAGTCAACATTTTACCCCAACTATATCTTGCAAGCACTCCCAGGCCTGGGCCTGAAAGAAGGTAGGCCAGACCAGTAAGAAAGCAGGTGGAGGGCCAAGGAGAATTGTAATTCAAATGAACAACAGTTATTGCTTAATAAGCAGCTGGTGTCACTTTCTTGTTTTTAATTACCATGTTCACGACTCAGGGGCTCTGTCTAAGAGCAGAGATAACCTAATTGCTGCTTATTCTGGCCGGCTTATGGCAGGAATGACCCATCATTTGCATCTGGTTCTAGTATAATAACCTTTCAGTCACATAATGTCGTAATTGTCAGACGTATCAGTACTCTGATGCTTGCTACTGCGATCAGACTAAGTGAGGGTTAACGATTATTTGAATTTTCTGATTCGTGGCTTAAAAACTGGGATGATAAACATCTTCTAAGGTTTCGGCTTGGAGTAGAATAATTTCTATACTCTCTTTTCCCTATCAGCAGGATTGGACAATTTAAAACAATGCCTTAAAAATAACTTCAGATGTTAGGCTATGGAACTCTGAGAAGCACCAGAGGAAAAATGAGAATATAATTCTCTACTTCTGAATTTTTGTCTAATACCAACATCATTTTGAAGATCCCCTTTCAAAGCATTTTACTAGAGAACTTTACACATTATGTATTTATATTATTTAAAATATATAATGTAGTTTTTGCTACTCTATCCAGAAAGTAAGGCAGCTGACAAAAATATGTTTCGTATTATGGGTTTTTTTTAAGTTGATCAGGAGTATGAGAACTTAGGGTAAATGAGATAGGAAAAAAGCAGTAGTCGGAGTGGTATTAGTACTAGTTGATGCACCAGTGGATGAACTTAATGTAATAGTTTTATTAAACTTACTTTCATAATGAATTACAACCTTTTTCCTTTGTAATCAATACCTATGCTTAACATCTATTACTATTACTATAAGAATGGAGACATGAGACTAATGAAACTGAATTTCATTAAAGGACCAGAAAATTGTTAATCTGTTAACACAAAGGAGTAACAGTAGAATCTTTGTCTCTCACAGTCTTTTGCTAAAATTTGATTAGGGAATGATCTAACTAGAGACGTCTACTTGAGGAATAAGTGTACGAAAAACGCAGATTACGCTGACAGGTATGAAATTTGAGACCAAGGATAAGCCAGAGTAGCCTCCGCACTGGCATCTGACAGAGGCTTTAGCTTTAAAATTCAAGGGAAAAGCACAAGATCAGGCAATCTGCTTAACCAGAAAAAAGTGGTTCCATCCCCACTCAATGAAATCACTGAATAGTCCTCTATTGCTCATGTGATCGAACAAAGCTAGAGAGGGACCAACAGGGGGCTGCAGACATTCTTCTTTGGTGATGGTTTAACCTAGTAGTCTGTCATCACTAAGAAGTCAGGTTGCAAATGCCACAAATAAGATTACTTTTTATGTGTATATACACACACACAAAACTACAGGGAAATACACCAAAAATTTAATTTTGGTTGTGTTCCAATGATAGAATGATGGGTATTCTTCTACTTTTCTCTACAAATTTTCCCCCAGGACAGGCAATACTTTTATGGACATAATGAAACTTTATATTAAAAAAAAAAAAGTGTGTCAGACAATCACCTACTATGAAAGTAACCATCGGCTTCTATTAATGTTCAGATTTATTTAGTTATTATAAATATAGGATACTTTAATTCCTCTTACCTACTAAATGCCAGTTTGGCAACCTAATTAATATTTTTCAAAGATAAGACATTGATATGATTCTAAGCATGAGCAAAATCATTTTTCATCTTAAACTATTTTTCTTTAAGGTTTCAAACATTTTTTTTTAATTGTGCTCTTAATAAAATCAAAAGGTCTTGAAGTCTGACTAGCACTAAATTACTAAAGTAAAAGTGTAGCATTTTCTTTGCTTTCTACATTAAAAAAAAAAACAAAACAGTGTTTCAATAGTCTAATCTTGAGTGGATCAAGAAGCAAATATTTTAAAAGCTTGAAATAGACAGATCCAGTAAAGCAGTAAATGGGATGCTTCAGATCCTTTAGATTCTAAAGTTTGGGACTTTCTTGTGTTTGTTTTCATCTTAGTGGAGGAGGGGACAGCAAGGTGAGACAGGAAACAAATACCAATGCAGTCAGAATGAGAAGACTAAGGCAGATAAACTGGGGACCCATGTCTAGCCCAATCAAGAGGTAAGGCTCAAGGTGACTGACCACAGAAATCAAAGTGGAAATTATTGGGACAGAATAGGAGAGAGACAAAATTCTGCAGGACCTGGAAGAATTGGAATGGGTATGGCAAAGGAACAAAGTTAAAAAAAGTACACAGTAAAAAGCAGATTTGAATTAAAGTCTTTATTATAAGAAGTAAGTATAGAGACCCTTGGCATTCACAGATTTAAAATTCTGATTGTTAGGAAGCAACCTTGGAGGTCTGTGACATGCCGTAAGTTTGTTTTGTCAGGGACTACATTAAATTTGACAGAGGCACAAATCTGAATCCTCTGCTTCAGGCTGTAATTTAGAGAATGAATCTAATAGTTCAGCACCCTCATTTCAATATGGTTTTATTATTCATTGTTAGTATTCTCTGGGCATCATCATGTATAAAGGTAACTGTTAAGAAGTAATTCTTTTCTTTTCCTAAAAAAAATGGTTTTCAAGTGAGAGATAAACATTTTGATGTAATATTTTGTTATGGCAATCAACTTATGGTATGAGGACATAAAAAAAATATAATCCTCAAGAATCATGTAACGGAGTAGAAGGCCAGGAATCTGGTCAAATAGCACCAGAGCTAAGAATATAGGGATATGAGATGATCTCAGATATATCCTTTGTGAATATCCAGGATCTACTGAAATTTAAAAGAGAAAAGGTATATATACAAATGTTTTTAAGTCATGTTATTTATAATAGCTGAAAATGGCAGGGGTGAAAAGGACATAAATCATAGAGAAAATGAAGCAAATGAAGGCATGGGCTTATATCCTAAATCACAGCCCTCTGGATCAAGCTATGTTTCTACATTAAAAATTTTTGGAATTTTACAAAGATAAACTGGTATACACCATGTAGTGCTTCCAAGTACAATCTGAAGCAGCATCCTATAATCAAATATATTGATATAGCTAAGTGAAATATATAACTGTATTTACAGAGATAAATAAAAGACAGAACAGAAGTAGTTTCATGTCAGTTCATGTAGGTTTTGCTAAGTAAAACCAGCTCAGGTCAGGTTTTGATACCAAATAAATTACAAAAAAAATTTTTGGTTTTCAGAGCCTCCTGGATTTTGGAATTGCACATAAAGGATTGTGAATGTGCGTATCAATTTCATAGATTATTAGAAATCAACAGGAAAAGGTAAATATGAAGAATAACATATAAACAGAAAGTAAAAAAAAACTGGGCTAAAAAAAGATCATATATTCTGAATCATACAATGTGTTCATGGATACATACTTAGATAAAAGACCGAAAAGACCACAGAGTTAAGTAAGAAGTGAGCTAACGAGGAGATTTTGAGTACAATTTGAGTATAATTTTCTATATATGATTGTTCATTATTAAGCAATTATTTTAAACTAAAACCAAATATTCTGTCCAATGGTAGATCAGCATACAAAATTATAAGCAAACACAGCCTAAGTTCAAATGAAAATATTAATGATCTGATTTCATTATCCACTCAACTGTCCTTCCTCTAGAATTAACAATGAGCTATCAAACCAAATTTCCAGCTCTCTGCTCATCAGAAAGGCCTTTTCAACAATAATGATGGCAGAGTTACTTTCTAAAAAAATTAACTGATTTTTCTATACAAATTATGCACATACTATGTGGAGACCACTTCCCGCCCCAGGAGAGGAAATCCAGTGCCCCGGGTAAAGTACCACCCACTAAATGACATTTAAATATAATATAAATCTAAAAGAGCATCATACTAACGTCTTTTTAGGGGAGGAGATCTCATCTTGCTGACATAGAATCCTGAGGAAGCCAAATAACAACAATAATTATTATTTGCATTTCATATTTATTATCTCAACTTATCCTTATAAATACCCCACTGAGGCAGGTTTAATAGTATTGCTAATATTCCCATACTTGTGGTCAGGTGAGAAGATTAAGGCATGAGGAGTGAAAAGACATGGGAAGACCCCTATAATCTTCCTGGGTCACACTGCCAGGAGGCTAACCAACAACAAACTTAGTTTCCTCAAGACAGAGGCAGATCATTGGATATCCAGATCTTAGGAAGGGGGCAGATAAAAAGTCAGGCAGGCCAGGGGCTAGGAATAGCCTAGAGAATGCTGACTTCTGTCATGGATCACAAGTTGAAAAGGTAAGCCCTTGAATACGCAAGCATGGCTGTGGCAGGTGCTAGACAGAAACATGTAAACATTTCCTGCCCTAGTGGAGGGACAGCTTGGGTAGAAATAAATCTTCAGGATTTATGGTTTCACTCAGAATATAAATAGGCTAGCTCCGTGCTTTAAATCAATACAAAACAAATATCCTTCATATCACATACACATTTCTTAAAAAAAAAAAAAAAGAGCTGTACTGCTTTATTACAAAGGCATAATAAACAAGTAGGAGAATGGATTCCAAAAAAATCTTTTTCATTAAAAAATATTTGGTTGAGACTAGATCAGTAAAGTACCATAGCAGTGACACACACACACAGCTTATTAAAATAATGGTTTAGTGGAGAAAATACCATTTTGCTTCTGACATGTTTTCACTTTTAGAGATCGTAAACACAAGCAATTTGCTAGGAAGAACTCTGAAAGGTAGAAATGCCCTGACTCCAAGTAATGTGTCATACCTGAATAATAATTTGGATTATAAGCTGGACTTCTTGTAGAACAAGTATAAGATCGGTCCAAATTCCCTTGCCTGGAAGGTAAAATCTAAACAAAACAAAAGATATTTCTTAAATCATATTTTTGACAATAAAATGAAATAAAAATTTATACTAGGAAAATATATTCGATTATACAAGATTATGACATATTTCAAACTCATATAATTAATTATATTTATACATTATAAATAAAGTAAACTATATACTAATAAGAAAGGAAAACATATCAACAACCTGATGAATGATTAAGGCTTCAAGGAGGGAAATGGGCAAAATTATGTTATACAACTTCATTCAAAGAATGCTCATTAGAAGGTAATATGCATTTAGATACATACCCTGCTCTGAAAGCCAGCTGTATCATACATCAAACAGGCTGACAAAATCAACCTGGTTTTTTGATTCTTCTGATAACTTTCCAGAGATAGTTCTTAATCAGGTGTGGTACCACAACCCAGTGGATACAAAATCAGTTATCAAAATGACTATGGGAGGCAGATGATACTGGTATTTAGTCCTCAGAGTCCAAGGATGCTAAATATTCTGCTATTTGGGATAGATTCACACAGCAAAGAATGGTCTCATCCAAATTAGTCATGGCCTTCCTACTGAGAAAGACTGTTTTCTTAACAGTATTCCTCAAACCTTAATGTGCATATAGATCAGCTGAGATTTTTTAAAGTATAGATTCTGATTCAGTAGGTATGGGGTAAAGCCTGAGATTCTGCTTTTCTAACAGGCTCCCAGGTGATGCTGTTGCTGCCAGTCCTTGACAAACTAAGCTTCATAGAACAGAGAAATCTCAGAGCTGCTGTATATTTTCACACTCCTCCCACACCTTGTTTAATGGTCAGAATTTTAAGACATCAGTTTAAAAGAGCACTGATCTGTGCACCAGTAATTGTAATATTCAGAAGAATAATAGTCTTCTAAAAAGTACTGTTCTCAAAGAATTCATACACAGCCTGATTCTTAACTTTAATGTATCAAACAGAATTTCAAATACTAGAATTACTGATTCTAAAAAGTTTACATATGTTTGTGCTTTTGAGTGTGGCACTTAAACTACATCAGGTGAAAATGTAAGACAAAATAATTCATTAATTAAGGAAAGAAAATTATTACTAACCTGATGGTCAGAAAGTGAAAGCTGGTCCTCTTGAAAACCTGTTTGTGACAGGAGATGGGTTTTGAATATGGAGTTGTGGTTCACCAAAGTTACTTCTCCAGCATCCATCCTCATCCTATCAGCAATATCATCTGGGGAAAGGGTCTGGATTAGTTCAAATCATGTAATTCTTCAATAACTACTTTCTTATGAACCAACCTTTTCACCTAATAAAAATGATTCTCAAACAGCTCTACAGTCAAATGAAAGCTCTCCTCCATAACTAACTATTGGCAAGTAATTTCAAAATGTCATTGTCAAAAAAAGAGTCAACATGTGCAGAAATTGGTTAATTTGAAATTGACTGAGATTATCTACTAAATAGTTCAAAACCTGTACAAATAAAAAGAGTTTAATTCAAAGTTTTAAAAGTAAGGAAACTTTCCCCAAAGAAAAATTTGACTGTTTTTTAACTGCTGAAAAAATTTCAAATACAAAAAAAAAAAGGGAAAAAATTTCACCATTCAAAACACTCTTAACCCTGGTTTATTTCCTCCGTTTCAACTCAAAAGGTGCTTTAAAAATTAATCCACCTGAAATTTTTTTCTGCAAAAAGCATAATTTATTCAATGTCTCTTAAGAGGATATCAACTCAATTACTATAATATCGTGGTAGAACCTTACTTCACAACCATTGTGTGACCTTTGTTAATAAAAGAGCCTGAATAGGAACAAATAAGAGTAAGGGAACTCAAAGACTTACACTGATTATCAGCAATGAGAGAAAAAGGAAACAATGACCAGGACAAAGAAGGGAGACTAAGTAAAAGGAAAAAACAGTAGACAGAAGACTAATGTGGTTTTCGAAGGAGCATATAGGATGTTACAAGATCTACGTGTACAGATTTTTCAACCTGTTCCTAAATTGGTTACTAGTCTTCACCTTATATTGATCCCCTTTACAGATATAAAGTTCTATGAATGGAAAATATTCCAGTCACAATTAATTCTCAGTGCCACTAGCTAAATGAAATTTTTAAATGCCCTTAATCAAATTAGTCGTCATACAGAAGGCAGTATAACATAGTAGGAGAGAACAAGGACCCTGGAACCAGGCTGCCTGAGTTTAAATCCTGGCTCTGCCAGTTATAAATGTGTGAACCCAGGCAAGTTTCTTAAGTTCTGTGTGCCAGTTTCTTTGTTGATATAATGGAGATAATAACAGTACCTACTAGGTCCTATTAGGAACCCTTGTAAGGTGGTTTTAAAAAATTAAATGAAATAAAGTATTTTAAGTACTTAAAGCAGCGCCTGGCACATAGTGATGTTTGCTACTGGCTTTTTCAATAAAATGAATAAAATGCTTTAAAATGATGCTATACACAATATCCCAAACAAAAGAAAATTGTTAATAAAGTATTATGTATACTGTATTACAAAATTAGGATGAGATCTCCCTTAAAATTATTAAGCACAAAGATGCAAATATTGAAAATGTTAGGAAAACCTATTCTTTCACTCCAGATTAACTAATCAGAGTAACTAAAAGGATTGAATGACTATTTCATACTAAGTCTTACCCATGTCAGGTCTTTTCACATCACTGACTTTAGCAAAGATACAAAGTCCTATAAAAGAAGACGGAAAACAGAAGTGTTACTTTCTGAAACATCTCTTTCATATAATTATAGAACAGGGAGCCACTCAGATGTGACACTTGTATTCTTAGTAGAGAAAAATATAAGATGGCAAGTCAAGTTGATAGGAAGAGAATGGAATCTAAAACTAGCCTGAGGTAGTTCGAAACATTTCTGCAATCTGTGCTACACTAAATAGCAATTACACACTACTCACAGAATCACAGAATATTACAGCAAGAAGCAGGTTAAGAGAGCCAACCCTTTGGAGATTAATTTGCATATGATCATAAGTTAGTGACCACACTGAAATTACAACCTAGAAATTCTTCCCAATCCATTGCTCTATTTCTTCACGCCAAAGCATTTATAAACAAGTGACAGATCTGTGGTAGTTCTATAAAGACTTCTCTTTCATACATCTTATACAGCAGCCAAACATAAAGCTACTTATTTCTGAGGACAATCAAGGACTACTTCAAAGTTGTACTAAGTACTTTCTCCCCAATCATTAATCAAACTGTTCCAAATCAAAGCCCCTTTGTCTAGATTAAATTACTTTCTCTTCTGATGTATCTAATTTGCCCAGAAAAAGGAAGTTAAAAGCCTAACTGGTGGAACTAGGTTAATAAATGCACCGTTGGAACAGACTTCTTGGCAGATTTCCAAGAGGAGGAGACTAGGGATGCTATATATATATATATATTCATAATCTTATCACCATATTTTTAGAGATTGAGCACTTCATCAATTACATAGTACTATCAGGACTTCAATCTTCTGAGGAGACTGGATGATGATCATAGGTAATTCTTCAAGGTCCCAATAATAAAGTGCATACACAAAGGAAGGCAGCTTGAGCTTTTCTTGGCATAGGTACAGACTAAGCAGAGTAATCACCCGATTACTAGTCTTGCCAGGGAGGATTCCCAAAGAATTTAAGCCTTAGATTTAGGCTTCAAACACACAACTTAATAAAAGGCTTCTATCTGGTAATCCTCCAGGTTATTCTTTGCCCTTCCTTTCTTTTTTAATAAAGCTAAATTCCCTGGGTCCCACATTAAGGGAAAAAAAATCCTATCAACCAATAAATTAGCAGCGGCTTTTTCACATTTCACTCTTTCAGGCCATTTCATAATTGTCATAACTAGTCTTTTCTTTTTTTTTTAAACAAAGCCACAATTTTAACATTTATCATATTTAAAGTTTCAAAGCACACCTGTTTGGCTTGGGTGGGGAAGTTTGGTTTTTTTTTTTCAGGCTTAGTTTTAAAATATTTGATCATTTTCTATTGTCCAATCATTTCAGCACTTCCAAGGTCCCTAGAACACTTTGCCTCCCTTCTCCCTCTGTCCTCTAGCTTCCCCCAGCTCTGGGGGGTCCATGGGCCAGGATTCATCACTAGCCTTTTTTGTTGTATTAAGAATGCCAATTTAAAAGTCTGGTGCCCAGCAGAACAATCCCATGTTAACTTCCTTTGCATTGCTGAAGTAGATACGAAGAGGGAAGCAAGCAAGAAATCAAAGAATGTTAGAGATTATGTCCAGAGATGTTAAGTGACTTGCCTGAAATCATACAGATAGGGCAAAGGGAAGACAAAAAAATCCAGGCACCTTCACTTCCAAGCAAATGCTCTTTCAACAAACATCACAAAATTCATATCCTTTAACATACCCTTCTTCAAGGATTCACACATACACTCTGGCAAGATAAAAGTAATCCCTAGCTAATTCTGGGGAATCCACACTGTTTTATAATTTTAATAAGTAAAACCCCACATCTACATTTTAATACAAATACATCCAGCTTCTTCAGTGTGCTCATGTCACTTTCATTTTGCAACTTTGCATTTACAGTGGGAGAAAGGCTATTTTATACCCCAAGATTCAATATGATATGCTGGACCTGGAACCTCTGATGCCACCAAATTCTTGCAAGCATAAGAATTTTTTCCCTTTAAGAAGAGTATTCTAGTAACTCATTTCCTAGCTCACACTGGTCATTTAATTTACTGAAAGAATGTAAGTAGTCTCAGGTGTTCAGGTGAAGTCAGGTTAGTAGCTGAACACAAGATAAGAAATCTTAAAGAAAAAAAAAAAAAGCAAAGTCCTGATGGTAACACAATGTAATAAGTATGGTAAACCATTTATAAGTTTACAGATATACAAAGAGGTGATCAGAAAAGTGAGTGTTTAGTGCTATGGTGAAGTTATTAGAAAGTATATATTGAGGAAAGGCATTTTACAATTAGCTTTATGAGAAACCAAGATGTAGTTAGAACAATCTATCGTATGAGAAGGGTGTAGAAGTGATCATGTGAATCACCCTACTCTGAACTCTGGAAACTTATGTATATGAAACAGTTTGTACTATATCATTATGCACTTTTTTTCATATTTTTACATGGAATCTTTCCAATTACAGTCTAACACCTTAAACACTAAAGAATCACCTTGTTTCATACACAAACATTTACTGTGCACCAATAATATACAGGTTAGGAGATACAAAGATGAAAAAGAAAGGGTCCCTGCTGCTGAGAATCTCCCTATCCACTGGAGGAAACCAGAATCATTAATAGATACTTACAGCAAGACAATAAAGCTGGTGCAATTGGTAGGAGATGTAGGAGTCAGGTAAACAAAAGGAAAGACTTTCAAAGCAGCAGTCAAGAGCTACATCACCTTAGCCTGAGGTAGAAGAACCTGTTTTTTAATCCATTTGCTCCCTCCACATTTAAGTCATCAGATGAGTGATACAAATTAGGTAGAAATGAATGAGGTTTCTCAAGATAAAAACAAGAGGCTTCCAAAATGGAACTAGAGGAAAAAAAGGGAATCTCTAAATTGGAAAAAGGTTAAGGGATCATGCTTAAAGAGATGCTTAAGGTTTCACTCTAACTGTAATTTCTAATTCAGTGTAGTCTATCTTTCAACACAAGTCCTTAAAACAAATTATCTTTATAAAGAATAAAGATTTAGGAGATGATGCGATCTACTCCATTCAGAACATGCAACTGGAACAAGGACTCTAAGTCAAATAATTGGCAGCCTATAAAAGGCTTTATACAAATTTTACAAGAATCACCACCACCCCAAATATAATAAGTGTACCAAACATGAAGTGAAATGACTTTAACAAGGCTGACTTGAAAGTGATAAAGTAGCAAGTTATTGCCAACAAGATAGTGGAAATACTGCAGAGGCACCGATAAACAGAAATCACCAAGCTCAAGAGAAACTGGGCATATGTCCAGAGAGATCACGTTAGGGTACACCAAGAAAGAGACGGTTCAAGAGAATTACCAGGAGGCGATGAGCCAGGTAAGCAAGCGGTGGCAGTTAAGGGGATTTTCATAACCTGGTCCAGACGTTTCTTTCTGGTGGTGGCACTAGCGATATCACATCTCAGGGAGATACCACAGAGTCAAAGAGTTGGAGAAATGTTTACGTGAGACGCAGAAGTAGTCGAGAAATATCATTCAGGTCTCAAGGAAGGCGGGAGGTGAAGCAGGTATTAACAGAAAAGCTGAGCTTTCCGGTGAAAACAGCTTTCCCTTGAGAGAAGCCCCCGCTCTGGCGGGAAAGCCCCGAAATCCCAACCGGCCCTTTCCCCACAAGTAGGGCTCGGTGCTGAGATGGAGCCAGCCGTAACCGCAAGGAGACGGCCTCTCCCCGACCCGGGAAAAAGAGGCCTGTAGGAACGGCCTCGGGAAACCTAACTAACGGCCACCCGCCAGATCGCGACCGGCGGACAGCAGGGGGGAGGGGAGGGGGTCCCAGGGGGCGGGGCAGAGGAAAAAGCGCCGTCCCCACAGTCGTCCCCGCTTCCGCCCAGCCCAGCCCAGGCTTCGGGGCCCGGGCCCGCGCTGCTTCCCGGCCCAGGCTCCCTCCATCCTCACCCCTCCCCCAGCTTCCCGCCGCCACTCACCGAACCGGAACCGGCTGCTATGCGAAGGGGTTTCCGGCCGGGCGCGGAACGCAAAACCCGGGAACCGCCGCGAACCGGAACCGCCTCCACAACACCGGAAGAGCTGCTCGGTGGCGGCGGCAGAGGAGGGGGGTGGGGCCGGAGGTCAAAGAGCAGAGTTGAGGAGCCGTGGAACGCCTGCGCAGTGTGGCAAGGCCTGAGAAGCTAAGGGAGCATCTAAGGCTGTAGTCATAATTTCTCTGTTCCCCTTTCAGTTTGAGCTTTTTCTTGTTCTCGTTCTTGGAATACTGTTAGTGTGCCCTATCGTCCTTCGCTTTTTTGTGTTCCCTCGGCCGCCTTACGCGCCGCCTTCTGGTTCCGCTCGGCGATTTTTGCCCACGCTCTCGTTTCCATGGAAGCTTTTCGCTGTGGTCTTGGATCTGCCGGAATCTTTGGCTACCTTGACGGAGACCTGAGAGCTAAATCTAGCTCAGGCTATATCATGTTTTATTGAGGATCACAGAACGTTAGTGCTTGTAGAGGTTTTTGGAGATAATTTAGTATATAGGTCTGAGAAGTGGAGTCATTTCCGAGAGTTACAAAGTACATGGCAGATCTGGGACTAGGAAACAGGTTTCTTAACTTGCAGCCTTATACTCTTTGCACCACAGCATGCTTCACTGGTCATTGGGGCAAAGTGGGAAAAACAGCATGTTGGGGTTGGCTTAGGTTAGACTCTGGAAATATGTAGAAACTTTCAGAACTTTGGAGGAATTTGAAACACTTCTCCAGGATGTGTGAGGAAAGCTGTCCAGGGTCCAACCCAGGATTCTGCCCTATGGACATCTAAATGGCCGTCGTGTTGTTCCTGGTACTGAACTGATTAATCTTTAATCTGTGCCATAATTTTTAAGAGAAAATAATGAGGAGAAATGTGTGTTCCTTCAGACTTTTTATCAAGCTACTCAACGTGATGGGTACCGTGACCCAGGCCCTGTCTAGAAGTCGTAGAGAAATTCTAAGTAAGCACTGTAGACGCAGATGACAGCCACAGTCTGAGCTCAGACTTGAAGAAGGGAAGCCTCTGCAGGCCCCCAGCCTTTTAGCTACTCTCAGCTGCTAGAGAAGGAGATGCTTGCTGAGTTCAGGATATCTTGCCCTGTCAAATGTATAAAAGTAGATTATATGTATCACTTCATATGTTGACATTTAATACTGTAAGGTCCTACGGCCCGTTAATATTGAACATACCTGGTTCATGTCACTTTTGTCCATCTTAATCATTCCACAGATCTGTTGATTTGGATTAAACTCTATTTCTAGGAGACAACCATGAGTGAAAAGGAATTTCATCTGAAATTTTTCATGTGTGTGATTCAGTCTCGCCAGTTAGTCAGGACTCCTCAGAGAACAGGTACCATTGTCTGCTGATCATACTCCAGTGACAGAGGGGTTCTCTTGCAGGGAGTTTCAGTGCAGGATATGAGACTTGATGATGTAAAGGCAACCTTCAGGGGTCAACTAAACTTGCTTATTCCACCCCTGTTGTGATAAAATGTTTATGACTGGGTCCTGTCTTTTCCTTGTACAAGTATCAGGTGAGATTTTGGACTGATATGTGGGGACAGGCCCCAGGTATATAAGGAAGACTTGGGGGTTAAAGAAGAACAAGATTTATTCTCTTCCACCCTCAAAGTATCTTGTTACGTGTTCTGCATTTCCCCCATTTATGTCAAAGGAGTAGAGCCTTTTTGAGGTAAGACAGTTGTTGACAAAAGTCAACACTTCTCTAATTTTTCACTGGATTTATGGGGAGAGGGTGTGGGAGGCCCTGGACAGCTAGCTGAGAGTCATAGGGAAAATGAAAGAGAATAAGGAGCACTCCTTTCCCTGAATTCCACCTTGAGGATGACCAAGATATATTGCTTCTCAGCTGGGGAAGCTTCAGCTTCCAGCATGCTCATGCAAAAGCGACCATCTGAGACAGATGCCTTGAAGAGTCTAGATTCTGTGGAAGATCCAGACACCGTGGAAGGCATACCTGTTTTTGAAAATGGTGAGGCTTGCAGTTAAACAAGAGGGAGGAATGTGGAAAGGAGTATTAGAAAATGAAAATTTTATGCATAGCATTATAGATTAGGATAGACCTACCAAATTGTAAATATGAGTTAAGACACAAAGGAGAAACTGTGTGTGTGTGTGTGTGTGTGTGTGTGTGTGTGTGTGTGTGAGTGAGTGTGTGTATGAGAGAGAGAAAGTAAGAAGTCATCTGTAAGACTGTAGAAAGAGGGACAGTTCCCTCTATGAAGAACAGCTTGATTTAGTCAATAGTAAGTGAGTTGGCTCCTATTATCAGCAACCTTAATATGTAAAAAGTGAAACTTAAAAAATGCATTAAATTAAGAAGTTATTATATTACAAAGTAATTGCAAATATTGTAAAAAAAAAAAAAGACTTACCTTCAGAATCCATTTAATAACAAATTTCTTTTATATATTTTAAGTACTGTCAAACTCTTAAGCAACTTATGTGAAACTTCAGAAACACATCTCTGAGTTTCTTCTCAACTTAAATACATCTGTATTGGAGTCATTTAACTGCAAACATTTATTGAGTTCCGCTATGTGCCCAATAATACACTAGAAATAATAGACAGTTACATACGTGACATAACTTTGTCATTGTTCCAGTAGTTTACAGTCTGGAAATGCCTTAGAGATTATTTAGTTCAGCTCCTTATGCTTTCAGAAGGAATTTAGGTCTAAAAAGGTTTTCCTCAAGAAGTTAACAAATTCACTGGAGTAATCACTTCCAGCACCTACAAAATATATAGTAATATTTATTCAATAATTTTTGAGCATTTGTTATTCGAAGTCATTGTACTAGACTCAGTAGGAGATGAGAAAATAAACTAAGATACTTCCCCTGTTTCCCAGGAGCTGATGATCAAAAGAGAGATAATATGAGACAGAGCTTGATAACTTTGGTTCAAAGATATTGAATTCAAAAGAGGATGTCTTGGGGATGTAGGAAGGGAGGGGCCAGCTGACTGTGAGGCAGAGCTTCGCTGAGCTCCAGCATGGAGGCAGGGCACCATGGTCCAAGATCCAGTCCTACACTTTGAAATGGCATACACTCTTAACTTAGTTCAGTCTCATTAGTGTACCCAGAGTTAACCAGACCCACAAGAAAATGGTTTATGTACAAGAATCCCAATTTATTAAGCTTTTAGGACAATACATATCTATATATGGCAACTATGTGGGGTCTATGTCCCTTTAATCAGACTTGCTTTTCCCACGCATAAAAAGCCGCTAAGTAAAGAAATAAGCCCAGCTGGTGGACTTGTCCTACAATGCCCTGAATTTGTACAGATTAGTTCTTATTTGCCTTCATCTTCCCTGCTTTTCCCATTCTTATTTTGCCCTATACCTAATACTCACCTCAGACCTGCTTTGCTCTGATGACCTGTTTGGACCTGCTTCTATGGTTTGAACTCAGCATTATCCCATGGACAAAATTTTGATGTTCAACTTCTGCCTTTAAGGATTGAGGCTTCAGGTAAGAGCTACTTTTCACCCTTCTAGCTCTCCCATTAGAGATGGAGAGTCAGATATCTTCCCGATTTGCCCCATTGGGACCTCCATTCCTCCTTGTCTGCCTTTCTCCCTGCTTGCTTCCCTCCTTCATTCCCTCCTTCTTTCCTTACATCCTTCTTCCCTCCCTCCTTTTCTTTCTCCCTCTCTACCTCCCTCCTTCTCTCCTTCTTTTTGTTCCTTCCAAGAAAACTTGTTGAGCATATACTATGTCAGGCACTGTATTTGGCACCAGGAATAAAGTAAACAAAATGGGTACATTGCCTGCCGTCATGAAGTTTATAGTCTTGTGGGAGTAAGATGTAATCACATGGTCACACACATGGTTAGAGAATTAGAACAATGCTAGTACAATGAAGGGAAACAGTATCATGTAACCAGAGTATAAAACAGCATAAAAAATGGGAAGACCTGAGAGATGAGTATGCATTAACCAGGTCTGTAAAAGGGGACAGTAGACTCTGAAATGAGGAGGAATTTGGTTCATTGGAGGAGCACAGAGGTCAGTGTGACTTGAGTGAGTGGAGGAGGAGGACTACCTGGAGAGCCGACTATAAAGATAGTAGAACAGTCATATCATGCTATGCGTTCTTGGTCTTACTGTTCCCAAGCTGTGGGAGGTCACTGAAGCGTGACAGGATCATATTTGTGTTTTGAAAAGATCATTTTGGCCTCTGGGTTGAGGATGCATTAGAGGGGCAATAATCATTACCTGCTTTGGTGGGATGGATAATGGCACTGCCTTGCTTCATTCCTCAGTCTAGGCACTGCAGCCCTATAGGGCATGAGTGAGGAAGTCAGCCATCAAATAGCATGGTTGGCAGAGGTGAGCCAGAGCTACTGATGCCAAAACACCCCAAAACCCTGGCCTGATGTCCCTCTGTTGCTGCTGCCAGCCTGAAAAATTCATGGGGACTCCCTTCAAGATGTTCTGCTTCCTTGCTTTAAGTGCACCTCTATATGGAGGTGCTGAGCTCCAGCCTCAAGAAAAATGGAATACATTTTGTTTCTAGTCTCACACCTGGCAGGGAAACTGCTAATTTCTCCAACTCACTGGCCATCAGTAGAGACAGCTCTGAATGAGGCAAGCTGTGTGTGTATGTATGTGTTTCTGGCCTATAGAAAGTCATTTGGTCCTGCAATGGGGCACAGTGAGGGAGTCAGTTGCCTAGGCCCCTAACCTTTGCAAAGAAAGGTGGTTAGTATTCCCAGATAGCTGAGAGTGTGAGACAGCTACCTCCAGGACAAAGGCTTAGAGGGCAGCAGGCAGCTTTCTGGGTCAGGCTCTGGTCCAGCAGATCCAACTGCCTACTAGACCTAAAGCCTTCCCTGTGCATAAACCTCTCCTGCTCACTGATGGACAAACAGCCTAGGTAACTTGTGACTGCTGGGACCACTTCTTATTGGGCAGCTAATGGGGGGAGCATCCCAAGAGAGTAGTGTTACACCCATCTGTCACAGCTTCCCCTCACCCCCAGGAAGCATAAGACTTTCCTATCATATTCTTTGCTTCATCGAGGCTGTCTATCACCAGCATTGCCCATGCCCCCACTACCTTTCTGTTCCCTTGACAGTACACTCACACCTTGGTAGTTCATGCAGACCAGGATGAGAAGTTACCCTAACATTGTGAGTGCAACTGTTATGTAGGGGTGCTTGCTTCCCACAATGCAGGTTCCTTCCAAGCAGATATACTTGTTTTTTGCATCAGAGACAGGATCCCCCACATATAGACACTATGCTATAGTGATCCAAGAACCTGTATTATTGCTAAAGGAAAATCAGTGGGAGCTCTGCCTCTATCAAGATTGCCTTAATCTCAACCTAGTCACTATTCAACATAGACCTCCTGATCCCAACCTTCCAGGACCAGCTCCAGAGAACTTGAGTTTCCATGAAGCTGAATCTCTCAGGGCTTTTATAATGTCAACTGAATTGGAAAGATCACTGAATGGGAAAATAGGATTACAGATGCTTTTCTTCCAGTCAAATATTCAGGGATACCAGTAGACCTGTGAAACACTTTTTTCATCTTCCATTGATTAATAGAGATGATCTTATTTATCCTCTTGGACCACTCTACTCTGGGTGGTCCCATATTAAACTATCTCTCAGTTAATCCTGGGAAATGTATTTAAGAGCCTAAAGGCATATTTCTGAGACTTGTTAAACAGCTAGACCTTTCACATTGATGAGGTGTTAGCATATCAGAAGTGGAAGACTCCCAGGATTATCTTGTATAATGATTATTTGTCTGCTCTGCTCTGATATCCCCCTAAACTTACTTCTTTAAGAAGAGAAGAAGTTTATCTGGTCCAAGCTTTTGGCGTCATACCTCAGCTGAAGACTTTGTTTTCCTCTGCCCTTACCAAGACTTGAAAGTGATTCAATGTGCGGTAGACTTGTTACCTATAACCTCTTCCCTGAGCCAACTTTCTTAAGAAGTTGATCCTAATTGGCAGGAATGACTCTATAGGAATCATGCAGGCCTTTGAGACATGCAGATTTATTCTTCAAGTGATGGTGTTCTTGGACCTCCACAATTTAGAACAATGGTTCTCAAACTTTATTGTGCATCAGAATCATCTGGAGGGCTTGTTAAACCACATTGCTGTGCCCCATGCCCAGAGTTTCTGATTCAGTAGGTCCCAGGTGGGGCCCAAGAATTTGCTTTTATGACAGGGATCCAGGTGATGCTAAGCCAGTGCCCTATGTCAGAAACTTTAATATTAGTGGCTAGTAGAGGCACTGCAGTGTTTCCAGGAGTCATCATATCCCAGCTAGAGCTAACGATGACTCTCCAGTGCAGACAGTGGTTTCATGGCCATGCCCAGGGTCTGTCCTCAGTGAGCTTACGTTCTACTGGAGGAAAACAAATGATAGCATATTAGTCAGATGAGATTCAGAGGTTGCACAGAAGTGAGAGGACCAGATAGATATTTATTTCAACCCAGAGAGAGGCCCATACCTAATTGCTGCATATGTTTCACAACATCAACCCACCAAGTCACTGTAACCCATTTACACTTCTGATTCTGGTCCAGAGGAAATCTTGGTGATCCTCTGGTATGACACGCCTCACTTCTTCCTGCCTGAGAATCTTTGCATTTGTTATTCTCCCCATCTGAAAGCTGCCCTTCCAACGGTAGCATGGTTTTCTCTCTTGTTTGTTCAGACCGCTTCCTAGAGTGCCATCTTAGCAAGGTTTTTCCAGAACACCCTGCTTTAGATAGCACCCTTGTCACTCTGCTCTTGCTTTATTTTTCTTCAAAGCATTTACCAATATTTGCCTAATTAGTTCATTGTCTGCTTTCCTCACTATTATATAAGCCCCATGAAGATAGGCAGGTTTTTTTTCTTTCCAATCCTGGATCCCCTTGGAGTCTAGGACAGTGCCTAACATGTAATAGGTGCTCAATATTTGTTGACTGAATACATGAAACCTATAGTATACTATTTCCATTTCTCCTGGGTTAGAGTCACACCTGTATGACTGACATACCTAATTCTCACTCCTAAATGTCCTGGTACACCATCACTAGCATCATCGATATCATCTTTATCTTCTCACTAAATATAGAGGTCTAAATATAGATCTGTACCCATTCCATCATCATGACACCATCCTAGTGGTAGTGAGTGGACTCATGAATATGGCATGCAACATACTCTTAATTGCCCCTCATTTATACCAGCCTTTAGTAATCACTGTCAAAGAGATCTTCTGTCTTTATGAACTACTCAGATTCCTGGTAGTAATGTCTAATTTCATCCTGGTTTGGAGGATACTCTCCAAAGCTCTCTGTATCTTCATTTACCTACCACTACTTAACAGGGTTAATGGGCAGAGTGTATGAACCAGGTATTTTAGAATACCTCAGTTGGTTTCCTCAACACCTATCTAGCTGCTGCGGAATTCTCTTTAAACATCTTCTTCTACTTCTCTCCCCAGCATGCTTCCTTTCATAACAGTTATATTTTTTGCCCCTAATGTTTGCCTGGACTTCACACCAGCACCCCAATAGCTGTCTGATATCTGGGGAGCTCTGGGAAGTCTAAGAGGACCTTCTAATTGCCCTTCTGTACTCTGAGGATCAATGTAAAGAATATGTCCTTTCAGGAGGAGGGTATAGCTGAAGTGGTAGAGCACATGCTTAACATGCATGAGGTCCTGGGTTCAATCCCCAGTACCTCCTCCAAATAGAAATAAATGCATAAACTGAATCACCACCCCCTCATAAAAAAATGAATATGTCTTTCATTGCTTGGTACCAGGTTATGACATATAAGTTGAGCTGTCATATAAAGTGGCTCTTCTTTATGCACACTAGCTTTACCTGATGCTGAAAACAAGACCACCACCAGGCAGTACAAAGTGAAAGAGTAGCGGACTTTAACCACATAGCCTTCTGGCCAAGTCCCCTAAAGCCTGAATTCTAGCTCCCAATCCTGACAACTGAAGAAAGCTGATTATATTTTTGACAAAGTTCTGGATTTCCAGCAGTACCCTAGCTAATTCCTATTCTTGAGTCATTACAATGGACATATGCTGCCTTGAGTAGCCTATCTGAGGCCCTAGGTTCTTTTCCATTGCAAATCCAGGACATGTCAGCTTTCTCCTCTGGAGGAAGGGTCCGGGGTGCCTTTTTCCAGCCCCATTAAGCCATACCAGCAATGAAAATAACCTTGGAATGAGGGCAAATTCAGCTACTGGCTTAGTTTGGTTGCCTCAAGAATCTTTGGTACCATCTCTTGTTTGACTGTCTAACTTGCTACTTTGCACTGTGATTCCTGGTCCTAATTCTGCTGAACTGTGCACTTTACTCCTGACACTCTCCTTAGGCACCCTACCTTGTATGACAATGTTTAGACCCCTTTCTCTTCTTCCTTAGTCACCATACTGTTTACCTGTAGGCCTCATGCTACCAATACCCTGCCCTGAGGGATGCCTCTCAGCCTCCCCAGTTAGAGGCCTGAGGATTGTACATATGCCATATTTTCTAGAACTTCCCAGATCTCAAACATTCTCTTCTGTCATCAGTCTGACATCAAATTATGCAATCAAATTTTGATTCATAAGTCATCCATAGCTAGCTAAAGTATGCCTTCCAAGTTGTTAAGGTTCCTGGGAAACTATATTTGAAATTTAAAAGTTGTTTGATAGACAAAAAAATTACAAAAAAGTGAAGGTATGGTCTTGTAGTTGAGGATTAAAATTAAGGAAAATCCACTTATAAGGAGCTATCATGGTTTCATCATATTATCCATTTCTCTAATACTGGAATATGTGTATCCAATGGTGTGCTTCTCTCAAGAGTACTAACTAAACACTGCCAAATTCTTTCTAACCAGGTCCCATTTTTTAACTCCATCTACCCTCAACTAATATTTATGGATAAGAACTTGATGTATTATAATTGTTAAGTGGGTTATTGATTTCTTCAATTATATCCCAGGTCCAGTGAAATATAAACTTCCTATGAACCTTTGATAGTCCTTCTAGGTTATAAACTCCAGGAGAGCTTGGTCTACCTCAGCACCTGGCACGGTGGCTGGCACATAATGAGTCCTCAATAAATATTTGTTGAATGTATGAATAATAATGAACAGAAGTTTCTGAAGATTCTTATCAGGAAAACATTTACAGCCATTTCTTAATATGATGTATTTCTTCCATTAGCTACTCTATTTTGTGTTTTTGTTTTTGTTTTTGTTTTTTTACTAATTTAGCTCTTAGCCCTTCTTAGGAAGGGGTAACTTTCAAATTTCAGCCTTTAGATTCATTGATGGAATAAGGAACTACAGAATGTGTGGGAAGCTTTTCTATCTTTTCCCTTTTCAAATTTTAAAAACATCCTTATTGAGATATAATTTACATGTCATAAAATTCACTCACTTAAAATTATGATTTGGACTTTGGACTTCCAGCTTCCAGTTCCCCATATAAGGAGCTTGGAAGTCATCACTCCATCCTAACAACAAGTAAAAGTAAAAAGACTGAAAAATCAACAACTGTTCCTGGATCCATAGGAGAGGGGAGGACACAGGGCATACAGCTGATCCCAAAACTGGAGGGACAAGCAGGTGAATACAGTTCATCACAGCTTATTGGAGCAGAGACCGACCCATGAACAGAAACCTCCTGGGGAACCAGTAAAGGGGCAGGAAAAACTGAACTGTAATGGACAAATTGCTGGAGGCTCAGTGTGGACAATTCTGGGAGTTGAAAACTACAGGGGAACCTAGTTAAAGGGGCACCCCCACAGTATTGTGAGATTTACTTCCGGGAGCTTGATCAGATTCTCATAGTGAATATCAGAGAAAAATCCCCTTGGACTTCCAGCAGTAGGGGAGAAGAGGAACCATTTTGAACTAAATCGAAGTACTTTGTTCTTCTTAACGAGGCTTACCTTCAGGGGAAACTAGTTAACCAGAGCCTAACTTATTGGGGTATTATCAGAGTCTAACTGATCTGAGGAAGGGAAATACCCAACTCCAGCCCACTCTAGCTGTCCTGTCCCATCTAAGGTGGTGGGGGCAAGGGAAGGCAGAAAAAAATAGGACAAACACTTGTGAAATTTGTAGTCCAGAGACATAGTAGTAGGCATGTAGTCCAGGCTCAGTAAAAGACTGAAATTAATCATGGGACTATGAAATGCTTTCCTTCCCCCAACACCTCACCACCACTTTACTAAAGTCCTATTTACAGCACTTTCTTTTACCTGGCATATCATGTCTGGCTGTCAAGAAAAATTACAAGGCATATAAAAAGGCAACCCTCCCCCCTACAATTTGAAAAGACAGAGCAAACATCAGAACCAAACATGGCAGGGATGTTGAAATTATCAGAGCAGGAATTTTAAACACTACAATTAATGTGATAAGGAGTCTAATGGATAAAATAGATAGCATGTAAGAATGGACAAGCAATATGAGCAAAGAGATGGAAATCCTAAGAAAGAACCAAAAAGAAATGCTAAAAATAAAAAACCCCACTATAACAAATTAAAAATGCCTTTGATGGGCTTATTAATACACTGGACATAGCTGAAGGAAGAATCTCTGAGCTAGAGGCTTTATTAATACAATACTCAAAAACTGAAAAGCAAAGAAAACAAAGACTGGAAAAAAAAAAAAAAACCAACAACAGAATATCCAAGCACTGTGGTACAACTGCAACAGATGTAACATGTACATAATGGGAATACCAGAAGGAGAAAAAGGAGAGAAAAGAACAGAATAAATATTTGAAACAATAATTACTGAGGATTTCCACAAATTAATGGCAGACATCAAACCACAGATCTGGGGAAGCTCAGAGAACACCAAGCAAGATAAAGGCCAACCGGAAACAAAACATCCCACACCTAGACATATCAATTTCAAATTACAGAAAATCAAAGATAAACGAAAAGTCCTGAAAGGAGCCAGGGGAGGGGAAAAACACCTTGCCCACAGAGGAACAAAGATGAGAATTACATCTGACTGCTCCTTAGAAACCACGCAAGCAAGAAGAGAGTGGAGTGAACTGTTTAAAAGTTGGGAGAAAAAAAAACACCAGTCTGAAATTCTGTACCCTGAGAAGTCATCCTTCAAAAGTGAAGGAGAAATAAAGATTTTCCCAGAACACAAATTGAGGGAATTTTTTTTTGCAAATCAGTCTGCTTTGCAAGAAATGTTAAAAAGTTCTTTAGAGAGAAGGAAAATAATATAGGTCAGAAACTTCTATGTAAAGAAGAGCATCAAAGAAGGAATAAGTCAAGATAAAATAAATACTTTTATTTTTCTTATTCTTAGTGGGTCGAACAGATAACAGTTTGTTCAAAATAATAGCAACAATGTATTCAATTATGTATGCTTATGTATATATCATGTGTGTATATATATGCTTATGTATGTTTATATGTAAGTGAAATAAAAGCCAGCAATGATACAAGGGACGGAAGGAAGGAATTAGGATTATTTTGCTATTATAGATATTCATACCACCTGAGAAGTGGTATAGTGTTATTTGAAAGGGGACTTGGATTATTTGCAAATATATATTGCAAACTCTAGGGCAACCACTAAAAAAAGTTACAAAGTTTTACTGATATGCTAAGAAGTGAGAGAAAATGGAATCACATAAAATGCTCATTTAAAACCACATGATTCACACATACATAAACATTCATACATTCGTACATGATAACATAGGCACCAAGATAGGCCACATTCTAGGCTATAAAAAACATCTTAACTAATTTAAAAGAACAGAAAACATACCATGGCCTCTCTAAGACCACAATGGAATTGAATTAGAAGTCAATAACAGAAAGATAATTGGAAAATCCCCAAATACTTGGAGATTGAACATCATACTTCTAAATAACACTAAGTCAAAGAAGGACTCTCAAGAGAAATTTAAAAATATTTTGAACTCAATGAAATGAAAAACATAACTTGTTAAAATTTGTCAGGTACAGTGAAAGCAGTGCTTCGAGGGAAATTAATAGCATTGAATGCATATATTAGGAAAGGAGATGATCTAAATCAATCATCTAAATTTCCACCTTAGGAAACTATAAGAGAAGAGCAAATTAAATCTAAAGTAATCAGTTAAGAATAAGATTAGAGCAGAAATCAATAAAATTATGTATCAGTACTTCAATCTTTTTATTGCCAAGTAATACTCTATTGAATGGATAAGCCACATTTTATTTATCCGTTCATCAGTTAATGGACATTTGGCCTGTTTCCACTTTTTGCCTATTATGAATAATGCTGCTATGAACATTGGTGTACTTTTGTGTGTGTGTGTGTACATATGTTTTCATTTTCCTTGGGTATATATGTAGGAACAGAATTGCTGAGTCATATGGTAGCTCTATGTTTAACATTTTGAGGAACTGCCAAACTGTTTACATGGCGACCACCAATTTTACATTCCCTACCAGCAATACACAATGGTTCCAGTTCCTCCACATCCTCTCCAACACTTGTTATTCCCCTCCCCACCTTTTATGATATTAGCCACCCTAATAGGTGTGAAATGGAATCTCATTGTGGCTTTGATTGGAATATTTCTAATGGTTAGTGATGTTGAGCATCATTTCATGTGCTTATTGTTTATTTGTATCTTTTCTTTAGATAAATATCTATTCAAACCCTTGCCCATTTTTTTTTCTTTTATAATATCATAATTTTATTTGGTATTTCATTGCACAGAATGTATTTTTGAAATTAGTAGACTTTATTTGCTAGAGACGTTTTAGGCAAATTGAGTAGATTGCACAGAGAGTTTCCATACATACTCTCTGTCTTCTGCTCAGTGTCCCTATTATTCACATCTTGCATTTGTGTGGTACATTTGTTACAATTGATGAACCAATATTGATATGTTATTATTGACTAAAGTCCATAGTTTACATTGGGGTTTACTCTTTGTGTTGTACAGTTCTGTAACTTTTGACAAATGCATAATATCATATATCCCCCATTTCAGTATTATACAGAATAGTTCCATTGCCCTGAAAATCCCTTGTGCTCCACCTATTTATTGCTCCATCTCTACCCCAAGCCCTTGGCAACCGCTGATCTTTTCACTGTCTTTATAGTTTCACCTTTTCCAGAATGTCATATAGTTCGAGTCATACAGTATGTAGTTTTTTCAGACTGGCTTCCTTCACTAAGCAATATATATTTAAGGTTCCTCCATGTCTTTTCTTGTCTTGATAGGTTATTTCTATTGTTGAATAACGAGGAAATATTCCATTGTATGAATGTACCACAGTTTATTTATCCATTCACCTTTTCAGGGGCATTTTGGTTGCTTCCAGTTTCTGGCAATTATGAATAAAGCTGCTGTAAACGTCCATGTTTAGATTTTTGTATAGATGTAGTTTTCAACTCATTTGGGTAGATATTTAGGAGTGTGGTTGCTGGATCATATGGGAATATTATACTTAGCTTTGTAACAAACTGCCAAACTATCTTTTAAAGTGACTGTACTGTTTTGCATTTGCACAAAGAATGGGAGCTCTTGTTGCTCCACATTCCAGTCAGTATTTGGTAGTGTCAGTTTTTTTTTTTTTCTTTTTCATTCTAATAGATTGTAGTGGTGTCTCTGCTTTAATCTGCAGTTCCTAATGACATATGATGTTGAGCATCATTTCATATGCTTATTTGCATCCATATATCTTCTTTGGTGAGGTATCTATTGATATCTTTCACCTATTTTTAAAATTGGGTTATTATCTTTTTATTATTGAGTTGCAAGAGTTATTTATGTATTCTTGATACCTGGTCCCTTATCAGATATATGATTTGCAAATATTTTCTCCCATTCTATGGGTTGTCTTTTCACTTTTTGGATGGCAAGTTTTGCAGCACAGAAGTTAATTTTGTGTAGTCCAATGGTTTTATCTTCTAGTCACTTGCATTCTTATTGTTTGCAGAATGTGCAGGTACAGATACAAAAGTAAGCAAGCGGAAGGGCAGTAGAAACAGCAGGGAGATGAGAGATGACTGTGGAGAGGCACTGAAACAAAGACGTAGGTGGAGCAGTGCAGAGTTAAGAGGATCTGAGGAAAGGATGCACCTCTTGGCATTGGCAGTACTGTTCCCAGGATGGATTCTGTTTGCTTTGTGGCCCACCAGATATGCTTGCTTCACTATCAGAATCCTGCAACCCTTCTACTGCAGGCTTGAGAATGGGGCTATCACAGCAGGGGTATTGCCTCTTGGTACTCTCATTCCTAGTTAGCTTTTCTGTATTTTCTCTGAGGAAGGTATGTAAATGTAAAAGGAGTTTTTGAGGTCCCTCTATAGAAAATATCAGTGATCAATGTTCCTCAAGGACAGGATTCTGTTGCATGTATCTTTTCACCTCTCAGCACCTAATACAAAACCTGGCACACAGACTACCAATACATGTTCATAGAGTGATAGGGCCGGACGGGTAGGTTTATTAGTTGCTGAGGATGTTTGAATGCAAAGGGGTCTCAGGCAGTCCAGGCTAGGAAAAAAATGTCTCTGCAGACAAGAAGGATTTCTGATTCCCACTGCATACAGGAGCTGACGACTCCCGAGATAGATGCGGGGAACCCCAGAACCTTCTGGGGAGTGAAGAAACTAAGGCGATGTCATATTTGAGCTGTGTTCTTAGGGGGAGGAGGAAGGGGAGGAGAAAAGCCAGCAGGAGGAGGCGGAGCCTCCTGGTCAGCATCAGCTAGTGGAGGTTGGAAAGCCTCTCCTCTTTCCCCTCCCCTGTTGCCTCCACCTGGCTCCTCCCCGTGTTCGCCAAGCTCCCCTCCCCCTTTCCCCAAGGACAATCTGCAAGGAAGCCCGGGCGGAGGAGAGCTGAGACTAAAAGGCAAGAGGGGCCCTTGGGTAAAGAGCGAGGGGGAAAGCTGAGAGCGAGGTGGGAATAAACGTGCTGGCAGGAGGCGGTGGGGAGAACTGAAACGAGCAGAAGGGAAAAGAAGAGGTGATGTAGCATCAGAGCAGGAGCTGAGAGGGGGGATGGGTAGGGCAGTCGGGAAGAATCCTAGCCCCTTGGCTGGCCTCCCTCGGCTTGCACGCATTGCCCCTTTCCCTGGGAATCCGGGGTGGGTGGGTGGTGCTCGGACCTCGTTCTCGGCTGCCCGACTCCTACCCTGGCACTCATCCAGTTCAAATCAGTGCACCTATGATGCTGCCTGTCCTGTATTTCTCCCTCCCGCGTGCTTGTCTACACACACGTGATTTTATATATAGGTTTAACATGTCTGTGTCTATGTGTGTGTCGCTGTGGATCTGTTTATTTATAAATCTGCGTGCATAGCCGTGTCCTGTGCCTCTATAACAATTTTAGAGATGCAGAAGAATTTGAGCTGTTTTTTGCAGGTCAGCACTCTGAGCCTTCCCCCTGTTATGACGAATTCACTGAAGCCTCCGGGGGTGGAAGATGCCTGTATGGATTTCTATCAGTGATGAGCTCCCCGAGTGAATGAGAAGGAAATACTCAGGGGGAAAGGGGGTCAGCAATAGTACTCATATGTTTTGTTCTTTCCTTCCCCAATTTTTGCCTTCTTATTTGCACCATTTAGTCTTTCTTTTCTGAGAACTGCAGATATTTGGCCATGAACATTCTGGTTAAATAAGAGAGTATCTCTATCCATGTGTGTTTATATTCTGTTTGTCACTATCTGCATCTTAATACCTATTTGTATCTGAATTTGTTAGAAGCAGAGGGAAGATGGGGGTATATCTGTATCCAAGCGTATTTAAAGTGCTCCTATATTTGTGTGCCTCTCGTGTTGTCAGTTCACAAATGCTCTCGATGAGAATTTAATGAACTCCTGTTGTTACGTGCATAGACTTCGTGAGTTTTTTTGGTTTAAAAAATGAATATGCTTCCTCCCTGGAGGAGTTTCAGTCTAGTTACGGGAAATGACCTTAGCAATCATCTAGTCCAGGTGTCTGCAAACTTTTTCTGTTAAAGGCCAGACAGTAAATATTTCAGGCTTTGCAGGCTATCAAGCCTGTGTCTCAGTAATCTACTCTGCTGTCACACCGCAAAAGCAGCCATAGGTAATATGCAAACGAACGGGAGTGCTATGGACACTGAAATTTGGATTTCATATAGTTTTCACATGTCATGAAACTGTTTTTCAGACATTTAAAATGTAAGAATCTTTCTTAGTTTGCTGCCATACAAAAACATTAACTAGAAGGGTTGGATTTGGCCCATGGGCTGTAGTTTGTTGACCCCTGATCTAGTCCAACCTTCTTTTCAATATATAAGAAGCAATTAAAATATCACATAAAGTAGTAATTAAGTGCCAAATGAGTGATCCAGTTCCAGACAATATGTGATTAGAGGAGGTCCAGAAAGAAGCCCTCCTTGACCTCTGGTAATCAGTAAAGGCTTAATAGGTTTAATAGGGATGTGACTAGGACTGGTCTTAAATGATGGAGTAGGATATTGATCTGTGGAAAGAGCCACGATGGCTTTCTGGCCCAGCAATGCAGTATGCGCAGGCATAGAAGTCGTGGGGAGCAAAGTAATGTTCAGGTGATGATGGAGCAGAGAATTTATGGGAGCAAGGGTTGAAGCTCTAGGCAAGAACCAGATCATGGAAGTTTTGAATGCCAACCCAAGACGTTTGGGCTTCGTCTGTCAGCACTAATTATATGTAGTATGTCTGTGAATCTGTGTTTCTTAATAATAGCATGTGTGTTTGTATATGTTTTTCTTCATGAGTGTGTCATTGCACATGTTTTATTGGCATGTGTGTGGATCTGTGTGTTGATATGACCAATGTCTCTATCAGCAGCTATCTTGATTTCCCTGGATTCACAGCAAAAACGTGAAAGCTGTGCTCTAAGGTCATCAGCCCCTGTGGATGTGAATGAATCCTCTCTCCACTGAGGCCGTAGGGGCCCATAACCTTCCCATGGAGGCTTATTTTGTGTCTCAAATAGAGTGGAGAAGGGATGCACAAGCAGAGGGAGACAAGCTATTGTAGTAAGCAAATCAGGTGGAAAGAGGCAGTGAGGGCAGGAAAGTGGAGAAGGATAAGGGAAGATCATAAGAAGGGAGAATAATAGGGTTTGGTAACTGTTTTTTGATTCTGAGAGTAAGGAGATAAATTCTAAAAATAACAGAGGTTAGCGTGGATAACTGGGAGACTGATGATTCCACTGGCATTTTATCGATACAAAACTATGTCTTGTGTTTTCCTTTGAGAGAGATAAGCCCTAAAGACAAAAATATGAAGGTGTTCACCTGTCATCTGTGCATATCTGTGTATGTGTGGCAGTGCTTTTGTGTTCCTCTTCCCATTCGATAGTGTTTAGTGTGAGGGGCAAGGCCTGAAGGTAAAGGATCAAGAGATGTCAGGAGGCAGGGCCCTGAGAGGGATGGAAAAAGCCACAAGAAGTCCCTAACCATTCCTGAGCCTGAACCATTATTTTGCCCAAACTCCAACGTGCCTTTGTAACCTCCAACTTCAGTTCCAACTTAGCCCAATTCCATGACCCCCAACCCCAATCTTAACTGTAGACCAACCTACCCTTGCTTTTCTGCTTCTACTTTGCTGCTTCTCAGTGCCCCAAACCTTATCTGATTCCTATCCTCTGCAGCAGCCCTTCCCTTCATTAAAAGGGAGGAAGGAATCTTTGAGGCTATTTTAACTTTTCTCCTTCCTTTCTCATTTCTGACCAGTCACCCGCCCTTCTCTGTAACCTTAGCTTATTCTCCAAATCGGCTCCAATTGGGGTGCAAGGGATTAGCCAGGGCTTTTGCAGTCTTGGGCTTGATTACTGTGACATTTCAGCTTGTCCCTTTGCAGGGGTGTGGCTCTCTTTTGGAAGAAGTCCAAAGATCCCAGGCTGGAAAGCCCAGACTCAGTATAGTGGGAGAGACTGACTGAGGTGGCTTTAGCGAGTCTAACACAGCCATTTCCCGAGCTCGTGGCGTCTTGATTCAGCTGTGTCTTAACTGATCATTCTCTTGAATTCTAGAGTGGATCATGACCCATGAGGAGCACCATGCAGCCAAAACCCTGGGGGTCGGCAAAGCCATCGCCGTGTTAACCTCTGGTGGTGATGCCCAAGGTAAGGAGGAGGGCCCTGCTTGGGGAGAGATAAAAACCTGGCTGGGCGGCCCCCTTAAATTTCTTGACTCTCTTAGTCTATACAACAGAACTATCCTCCTTAAGAGCTTCCTGCTGTAGAGTCACACTGGAATCTTGGACTTCCCAAAAATCTCTGTTAGGTCTAAGTCCCCAAATGCTTTTGGATTTCATTTGCTCCACTTTTATTTACTCAAATCTTCCTAAAACTTTTTTCCAAGTTTCTCTGAAGATTTGGGACTATTTTGGTACTTTGGTACCTAGAAGACTGGTGTTTTCTCAAGCACATTTGGAAGGAAAGAGACTAAAAATTGTTGAAAAGGCAGTAGGTGGATTCACTTCAAGTCCATTGGAAATGATGGGAAAAGGAGATTTGGAATTGGTGTTTGATGGGCCCTAGCTGGGCTTCAGGTGCCAACTCTGATGTCTCCAGAGTTCCTGCACTGACCAGGGTCAGGTACCTCACTCTCACAGCATATTTCCTCCTGTTAGGCACTCTTCTGGGTCATTCTCTGTTTTCTCTGGCCTCTCCTCCCCATCCATTCCTTTATCCCTTGAACAAACAGCAATGGCAGCATTAATTAGTATATATACATGCGGAGGGGTGGGGCGGGGAGCAGAAAGCAAAGCCAGAGAGAACCCATCTCTGGGTTGAATCCTAGAAATCTGGGAGTCAGAAATACCAGGTGTATGGGAAGATGAAGAGGGAGATAGGGGACAGGGGATTTTTTTTTAAGCTTTTTTCCCTCTGTGATGTATATTCTAATTTGTAATATGTTGAAGAGAAGCAGAATCTCTTTGAAAGGGATACTAGGACAGGGGGACTGTGATGAGAAAAGGAGAGAAAGAAGGGGATTTCAGCTGGCCCCCCCTTCTCTCTGCACCACTCTCCCTAAAGGCTTTCCTAGACTTTGTGTTAAGCACCCACTTTATATAGAGCCCTGTCTTGTCGGTGGTGAAGAGGTTGATTTCTTTTGGGAACTTCAGTTTAATGAGGAAGGATGTCATACATTACTAGAATTCTTATGTAAGTCACATAAATAACAATAACTAAGTGTGTGTCTTAACCAAGTAGAATCCACTTATATAATGAAATGATAGGCCTTAGTTGTATTAACCAGGGAGAACTTCATGGAGAAGATAGATTTCAAGAAACTGAACTCTTCATTCAAGTGAAGTGCTTAGAACAGCGCCTGGTGCAATAAATGCGTTACTAATTAAATAAAGAATGAACTGTTGAGCATCTGTTGTGTGCCAAGCAGGATGGTCGGCACGAAGGATGTATCAGTGGAAGAGTCACATGTTGAGATGCTCTTGTGATCCTTATTAGTATATTAGTAAAGCTAGACTTTATATTTTAGACTAATATATTTAAGTATATTAAATAAACTAATGTTTATTGAGTTATAATTGTGATACATTACAAACAGGAGAATGCTAGAATGTGGAAACTGAGGAAGGAGGGCAGAGACCTGCATTTAGAAATAGTAGCTGGATTAGGAATGCAGAGCCGTCCTTGAGGCCATAGAGACTGCTGACTTGGTTTCTGTTGCTTCTCTCTTCTCTCCTGGAAAGAATCCCACGCCAGTACTGAGTTCTTCAACATGAACTCTGACTATTGAGCCTAAAACCGTGGTAGGATGGCCTGTGGAATTAGGTTGTCAGATTAGGGGAAGTGAGAACCTACTAAAAAAGTCCAGGTGAGGCACACAGAGTTTTGAAGTTATGAAGGAGCAGAGCTTTCTGCAGAGGGAAAGAGGTGGGAAAAAACAGGCCTAGGGTTTAACTTGGGTGTAAGAGTGGCCAAGCCCTTCCAGCTCCTGATCTTGAGCAGAGAGACCCTCTTATTCCGGAGATGACCATCACCTGCTTTAAGGGAAAGGTCATCTGTGGAGCAGGGGCTATTGATAAGCTCATTTCCGAGGGCCCAACTGGACTAAGGCCTATGGGATTCTGAGACAGGCACAGTGTGTCCAGGGAAACATCCCACTGCAAATGCACATAACGTCACAGGGGCATGCCAATGGGGATGGGAGTGGTAGAGGATGGGATTCTAGGGAGGCAAGGAAGCAAAACAGAAAACTCAAAGTAGAGCTGAGAGGTCCCAGCTGAAAGAGCATCTCAAATACAGAAGTGGCCTGCACAGAGAGGTTTAATGGGCCTAGTTCTCCCAGGGAGAGGGCACAGAAATGTGTTTCCCTGGAGGCTGTGGGCTTCCTGGGTTCTATAAAATCCAGAGGGGCCTCAGCTCCGTCATTCCCTGGGCTTAGCAAGGCTAATAACCTCCTGAAGTAGGAGAATGACCAGGAAGCAGACATCCTGAGCTAGATACTAAATCCTAACTCCCTTTCCAGCCCAGAAGCGGTCCCAGTCCTCTTACAACCATGCTGCGTTTGGCCTAATGCAATCAGCATATTCTGCTGGAAAAGACCTCAGTTATCTGCTCTATCCCTGTCTTCAGACAGGCAGTCCATTCCAATGCATGTTTAGCCTATTTTTAAAGGTTCATAGGAACAGGATTCTATGCCCTCTCTGGATTGCTGTTCTAGGATTTACAATTTTTAATTACCTATCCATCAGAAAGTGTAATTCACATCTAACAAACATTTGCTCCTCGCGTCCTTTTTTTCTTTGAAGTTCAGTTAAGGTAGAAAGAAACTTTTTAGCAAAAAGGTAGTGACCAAGTCATTTATTAGTTTTTTTCTACCTCACATTATAGAGACCCATCACCTGTAGTTCTCCTTAAAGCCTCTTCCCGGCAGGCTGTAATTGGAGACTCCAAAGTGCGTGTTTCTGATGTTCTCCAGAGCCCTCCTCCTGGCTGTACCCAGAGTACCCCTGGGATGGTGCCTGTAATCTTATCCTTCTTTTTGCTTCTAATAAGTCAGACAGCTGCTCATAGAGGGTTATTTAGGGCAACATGGAACAGCCAAGGAGAGCCTGGCCAGGACTGGCCTGGGGCCAGAATAGGCCAGTGATGTTAAGTAGGAGAGCCCAAAGAATTACTGGGACTTTCTAGTGTAAGCTGTCTATACAGCCCAGTCTGTGATTTCTAGGGAACTAGGGGTTTGAGACACAGGTACAGGCTTACAGAAGGGGTCTTAAAACTTGATTTCTGGGAAAACACTCAGGTATCCAGTTCAGAGGCAGGAAGGATGACCTCTGGAGGTTGGCAGGGCTAAGGTAAGAAGGAGGAAAGAGAAAAAAAATCTTCTTTTGTCATGGGGTTTTTCTTCTGCCCCATGGATTTGGATTTTCCCTGCCCACTGTCTGTTGTTTGCTTTACACTTAAAATCTTTGAAGTCATTTGTTTTCCTTAAATCTTTTCTCCCCTACACTTACTTACCTCAGGAGCAGGAGACAGCATTCCAACCTCTACATTTCAGAAGAATTTTTTTTATTTCTTAAGATTGAAGATTTATACTCCAGGACTGCAGGTGTCCAAAAGAGACTCCCATAGGCCTTGAGAAAGTCTAGAAAATAAACAAACAATAGTTTCATTATCTGTTCTGATCTTATTAAGTTGACTTTATTCATCTTTCCTTTAGACTGATGGCTTTGTGCTGACTCTGACTTTGGTGTGTGTGTGTGTGCGCGCGCGCATGCATTCAAGCTTTTCCTAAAGCTTCTGAGAAGCCCCCTCCCTTCACAGATTTTTCAAATTTTATTCCTTCAGTTCCTCCAATTAGACTTCCAGACTTCATGGGGCTTTGCCTTAGTGATGTCATGAGTAAGCTTGACATCAGTGCTCACGAGTGACCTCTTGTGGACAAGCCCAACCTTTCAGTCCTCATCTGAGATCAATCATTAGGAGCATTTGGCACTGTTCCCACTTCTTGAAACTGTCTCCTTTGGCTTCCAAGACATTGCTAAGTCCCAGTTCTCCTCTTGCCTTTCTTCTGCTCTGTATGAGCTTTCTTCATGGAACTCCTCTCTCCCTGCCCATTTTTCCAGTGTTGATTTTCCGCAGCGTTCCATTCATTGCCCTTTACCCTTCTAATTTTACATATTTTCTTGAGACAGTCTCTTCCAAGTCCACATGGATGTCCCACAAGAACTTCAAACTCAGCATATCCGAGTATGAATATATCATCCCCACCTGTACCTTCTCAAATCAAAACCTGCCTCTGCTCAGTTAACTGCACCACAGTTTTTCCCGTGGCCTAAGTCCGTCACAGGGTGTCTCCTTCCTCCTCTCCACCACCTTGAAATCTACTCATGTTGCCAATTAGATGCGAGTCCTGTTGCTTCTGTTTCCTTGGTGTCTCCTATCCAATATCTCTGTTTTGTGCCAAATGTCACTCTCCCAGTCTAGGCCCTCATCATTTGTTGTCTAGGCTGCCAGACAGCCATCTAACCCTACTGTCACTTCTTTTCATCTGTCTCCCACGCTGCTGCCAGAGTGATCTTTCTGGTACGTAGATCTCATCACATCCCTCTGTTCTCAAAATTCTTCCAAGATTCTCCATTGCCTACAACTTTTGTTTTCCCTAGCTTACAGACCCCTTTCAGAATCAAATGAAAGCTGTGACTCTTCTTCCAAAAGAACTGCCCATGCCCACAAAGCTTTTCATACAGGTTCATGGGGTTCATGGATTTCCTGGAACCATCACCCATGGATCCCCAATCAAACCCTGGTCTCCAGAGTAAAAACCAGACTTCCTCATCGGGCACACAGGTGCCTGCCCACTGGAGGCTTCATCTCTCTATCATGGTACACTTTATTCTCAACAACACTGAATTTCCTAAGGCTATTTCTTGACCTTCACCTTTATTTGTGCTGTTCCTCCTGCCTACAACACTCTCCTCAAATTCATCCACCTCACAGAAAGATTCAAAAAGAAATGATCCTTTAGGTCTCAGCACACATGCTGCACCATCTTCCCTGAGCCCCTCCTGATGGCGAGATGCTGCTTCTCCTCACTCCCACTGCACTTTTACAAATCTCCTCCACACGGACCCACGCTGGAATCACCCTATAATTCTTCACAAGTCTAGAGGACCATTCCCAAGTCCTTTATCTTTGTATCCCCAGTCTCTGCATCATTCCCTGATGTATCCCCAGTGCCAGGGACATGATAGGTATTCAATAAATATTTGTTTAGCAAGTGAATGGACCTTCAATTTCATTTGGAGCTTTTAGCCTTATGATCCCAACTAAATCCAAAACCAGACATTCTGGTCTTTTTCATTCTGTTGCATTCCAGATAGCTTTGGATTTTGCAGTAGTTCATGATGGATTTTAGTCTGCTACTGCAGATTTTTCCAATTACTGGCTTCTCTAGTGCTCACTGGTATGTGATATTTCTCCAGGCAGGGTTAAGGACCATATGAATAGATTTTAAACTGAAACAAAAATGTGTACTGGGGTACCCGAGGGAGGGTGATTAAAATGGTTCACAAGTTGATGCATCTCAGCAACATGATGAGCGCCTCCTCACATTATGAGGTAGGACAGCGTTACCAGGATCAAGACCCAGGAGAGTCTCACCAATGAAGCTACGCTGAGCTCAGTCTCAGCGGCACTGCTTCTAATGTGGAGGCATTCACAGCCCCCGCCACGTGTTGTGTGTTGTGTCAGGTCAGCTCCTCCCCCTACTCTGGGGAGAGAGTTCTCATCATTGAGTAGCTACAAGGTGAGGGATAGTACTCATTTGGGAGAAGGGGGAAAGGCTCTGCTTCTGTTTTAGCCCTGATCGTTTCTCCCAGTGGAAATAGAACAATTGACAGCATAATTTTTAAGTTCTCCTACACATCTTACATACAGGGTCACAGGCAGAGATCAGCACAGGAGAAGGAGAGCATAGAGCCTCCACTAATTCTGCCTGTACACTTGGTCACAACCTCTTCTGGTGGTGTGGGAGCCAGAGAATCTCTTCTGTGTGAGCCACATTGGAATATACACCAACTCAATGACACAAAAAGCTGTGTGTGTGCAGAGACTGGGAGAATGCACCAGCCAATAATGGACATTCTTACGAACAGATTGCAATTGACCAGGTCCCTGAGCCTCCAAGAGTCACGTCTGTGTCCTGAAAAGCCTACTCAAGCTGGATGCCTAGAGTCAGTGCAGAAGGCAGGGAAAAGCCTAGTACAGTCATTGGGATTAGCATGGAGGTCAGCAGTGTTGATTTAGACATTTTAGGACTTGGATTAGAAGCTGGGCTTGTCCTAGCTCTGTGACTTTGACCTCTTTGAACCTCAGTTTCCAAATATGTAAAATGGGGGCAACTCCAGGATATGGATAGGCTTAAATAAATGCATTGGTATTTGACAAGCGTCAGGCAGTGTCTAACCCCCTCATAAGCATTCAAGATTATTATTGCCCAGATTGCCCTGGCAAAGAAAGGTCTTAGAAAGACAAAATTTTGCAGTATGTCAATGTTAGCTGGGAGGCCAGAAGACTTGAATGGGGGGAGTATTCTAGATTCAGAGAAAGCTGTCTTATATCTTAGAGTCCAGGTCCACTTTTCTTAGGAGTAACCTCTCTCTTTCCTCCGTGCAGGTATGAATGCTGCTGTCAGGGCTGTGGTTCGAGTTGGAATCTATACTGGTGCCCGTGTCTTCTTTGTCCATGAGGTTGGTTCTCTACTTTGCTCCCCATGATTCTTTCTTGTTTTCTGCTCCTGCTCCCCACTTTCTCTTTCCTTACCTCCCAGTTACGTTGCTGTGTCTAATTTGTCTGGGTTTCTTGTCTCCATGAGTCACTCCTCCCAACTCTGGCTCCAATAATGATGGTGGGACCCAGGAGTCTGCAGACTGGCTCCTCGTGTTGCCTGTTCAATTTAAAGCAAGAGTTAACTCTGTCTTCCCTTCACTTCCCCAAAACAGAGGGAGAAGCTGAAATGAGTTAGTATTTCATAGCAAATTCAGTATATCCAGGGACAGAGCCTTAGGAGGGAAGAGTCTCACCATGTTTCTGCAGGTTGCTTAACTTTCTGAGGTTCTAACTCCTCTCTGGTTCCCTTCTCTCCTTTTCTTCTCATCCTTTGTCCACTCTTCTTTCTGTAAGGTCTATCTGCCTATCATCTCTCAAATTTTATAGTCTCTTTTCAAGTCACATTTCTTTCCCTTTCTCCCTCTAACATCCCTTTCTCTTTCTCCTCTATTGTTAGTTATTAAAACCACCTATTATCTTGTTCCCCCGGGAGGGAATGGGATGAGCCAAAAATAAGAGGAATTAAGATTAAATATTAGGAAGGGCTTCCTGATATTTCAAGAATGAGAGAATCTAGAAGAGAGTAAAAAAGCTGACATCTCTTTCCTTGGACTGTGTTATTCTCAGGGGAACCCAGGCATCTGTCATAGGAGGCTGGATGGGTGACTTGATTCTCAGAGAACCTCTTTCCAGGGATCCTGTCTTAATCTGGGAGTTTGGGGGAAGCCTAGCAGAGGCTGAATGAGTGTAATGTACCCCACAGGGTTATCAAGGCCTGGTGGATGGTGGAGATAACATCAGGGAAGCCACCTGGGAGAGCGTTTCAATGATGCTTCAGCTGGTATGTTCCAGAGGGCTCCTGCCCCATGTTTGTCCTGTCCTTGTCTCACCCTGCTCTGGGTTGGGCTCACAGTTTCCCGAATTCGCTGCCATGTGGTGTGATGTGAAGAGATTCTGTGACAAGAGAGGAGACATGTTTGCCCTTTACTCTTTGCATTTGAAAACATCACCCTGGTTTCCTGGGGCGGGATAGAGGGAGGGGACATGATCACAGGACGGCATGCTCTTTATAGAGAAAGGTCATAGGCAGCACTTGAGGAACTGGCACATAAGCAGGTCCTGCTCTAAGGTCACGGAGAAGGTCAGGTCCTGAAAATAACCTTACCCGAGGATGGGAGCCAGAGCCAGAAGCAGAGCTGAAGTCTGCCAGTCCTCATGTGATGGCGATGAGGTGACCTGAAACCAGACCTTTTAAGGGAGGAAGGAATGGAGAGTTTAAAAAAAAACCTAAGATTATCCCAATTGTCTCCACAGCCGTTTTTGCTTTTTCTAAGTCAATATATACCCATTTTCTGATTTACTGAAAAACCTACACATTACATTTGTATCCGCATTCTTTACCTCAATCCCCTAAAAATATCCATGGGAAGAAATTTAATGAGCAATGCTTCACAGAGGCTCTATACAGGCAATGGTGCCTGCTATAAAGTGGTCTGACAGTGAGCCAGAATTTTCCATCAATACCCCAAAGTCATAGATGCCAGGAGTTTACGTGATTTGTGAAAACGCTAGGTATACTTTCCTCTCCTGGGGATCTATCTATAAGCCCCTGGGAATGTAAGGCTTTCCATATGCAGAGCTGGTTTTCTTGTCACTGCCTGAGTCTTGTGGCTTCTCCCACTAGCACACAGCTCCCCAGGCGCAAAGAGAAAAGGATTGGCGGTGCCTGGTCCCTGCTGAAGTCACTGCCACTTCTTCTTATACGTCTAAGATGGGGAAGATGGAGGTTATTTCAAAAGCCTACAGATATGTGTGAATTCCCTAGTTCTCTTTAGGATAATCAGTTTGATGACAAAGCCTCCAATGAAATGGGTCCATCTTAGCCATCTGCTAAGAGGTGCAGCAGAATATAGGAAGGACCCTGTGCTACCTCAGCCAGCACCATCTCCCTTTTCCTTTAGAAGAGGCCAACAACCCCTCAGGATGTCTGGGAACTCCCTAGGGAGCCACATGGTGGTGTCAGCCCCTGACAGTGTTGGAATAGGGGAAATCTTAGCATGTTGAGCCCAAATTTGGCTGTGTCGTCTGGGAAGCTGACTCCCACCTCTTCCCCAAAGGGAGGCACAGTGATTGGAAGCGCCCGGTGCAAGGACTTTCGGGAGCGAGAGGGACGGCTCCGAGCTGCCCACAACCTGGTGAAGCGTGGGATTACCAACCTGTGTGTCATCGGGGGTGACGGTAGCCTCACTGGGGCCGACACCTTCCGCTCTGAGTGGAGCGACTTGTTGAATGACCTCCAGAAAGCAGGTGAGACATTTCTTGTCAGTGTGGTTTGTGGGTATGTGCACACACACACCCCTTCCCCTCATTGTAGAAAACTCGCCCAGACACAAATTGGCAGTCTTTGCCCTCCGTTTTCTTCCACTGTTTACAGTCACCAGTGGCTGCAGCCCCCTCCCTCTCCCGTCTCCTGCTCTTTGGGCAGGCCTGCTGCCTCACCCACTGGCTCCTGCTTTGCTTCCCGTTGTCAGGTAAGATCACAGCAGAGGAGGCTGCGAAATCCAGCTACCTGAACATTGTGGGCTTGGTTGGCTCAATTGACAACGACTTCTGTGGCACCGATATGACCATTGGCACTGACTCTGCCCTGCACCGGATCATAGAGATCGTAGACGCCATCACTACTACCGCTCAGAGGTAAGGGCCTGCAGGGAGCAGCGAAGGAGGATGGCAGCTGGGACAGGCCAACGGGCTGGGGACTGGAAAAGACTAAAGTGTTTGAGCCATGGTGACTATAATGACCAATTCTGGGGCCAGGCCACTTTTTAAGAATTACCCCTAGAGCACTGGCGTTGCACTGCTCTGTAAATGCTGTAAGATCTGCCTCTTGCCACTGTCCAGCGCACTGTCCAAACAAGTGGTTCTAAGGTCTTTTTAATACCTGTGGGGTCTCCTAAATGATTAGTGTCCAGACTGAGACAAACCCAGGGAGCCCCACATCTTTCCAGCTGTGTCACAGAGATTGTAAAGGCCAGTTGCGTCACTGCTCAGGAGTGAGGGGGCTAGAGGAGGCAGTGCAGGAGAAGGGGGGATGGGAGGGTGAGTCTCCTGCAGGGTGATCCTGGAGGATTCCAGGTTAGTCAAGGCCTCTCCTCACTCCTTTTCCCTTCTATCCTTCCTTTCCTGGGCTCCCTCCTTCCCAGGGACAGAGCTTCAGTACTGATACCTTTCTCTGCTGTGTTCGCTCAGGCCTAGGAAGGACACCTTGTGGCTGAAGTTTCCCCTGGGTCTTCCTGGTCTCCCAGGAAACCCGCTGGAAGGCCCACAGCATAAATGTATCTCGCAGAGAGGTTACGTGGTCTAGATGTGGGTGGGGGCTTGATCCTGGCCATAGGGACCCTTGAACTGTGTAAGACCTGTCTGTCTCTTGCAGCCACCAGAGGACGTTTGTGCTAGAAGTGATGGGCCGGCACTGTGGGTAAGGTCCCCGTCTTGACTCATTTATCCTGTGGGCCTTGAAATAGCCCTTTCCTCTTTCCTGAAGAGTCCAGAGAGGCCTCCCAGTGGTGGCAGATCTGGAGGTGTACGCACTCATCTCGGTGTTGCTGCCTTTCCCTGTCTCCACCCACCTCCCTCACTCACCTGCACATGCACATGCGCATGAGTGTCCTGCACAGGCACACATGCAGTGTGAGAGAGCAGGCTCTGAGGTTGGGGGCCATGAATAGAAGGGGCTCTTTGGGAACAGAATCTCATTGAGAAGCTGTCTCAGTGGAGCTCTTGCCCTCATCCAAAAAATGAAATGGAGGGGCCTCAGACCTCTCACTAGCTCTGGGACTGGTGGGCTTGTTGGGATGGGTGAGGCTCTTTGTGGAGTGGAGCTCCTGGCATGATACTTCTGGCTCTCATCTCAGATACCTGGCCCTTGTCACCTCTCTCTCCTGTGGGGCCGACTGGGTTTTTATTCCCGAGTGTCCACCAGATGATGACTGGGAGGAACACCTTTGTCGCCGGCTCAGCGAGGTACTGGCTCTTTATTTTGCCCTTTGAAAAATCCCTCACTCTGTCCCATTGATGATCCCTTTCCTGTCCATCAATTTTATAACACTGACGATTTTTTACTTTGTTATTCACCAGACAAGGAACCGTGGTTCTCGTCTCAACATCATCATTGTGGCTGAGGGTGCGATCGACAAAAATGGCAAACCAATCACGTCAGAAGAAATAAAAAACGTTAGTATGAACGGAGCCAGAGAGGCCCTGACACCTTACCCCTTCTCCTGGCCCCGTTCCCCAGGGATTCTGAGTCTCCCTTTGGTTCTTCTGCATGTCTCTCCCCTGCCTCCGAGTTCCTCCCACCCAGGGGGCATTACAAGATAAGATGCTAAGTTATCCTTGGTTTATCTAGGTCCCTGCTTGTTTCCTCTCCTTGACTCCATATCTCTCTCTCTCTGTCCTTCTCTTGGTCCCTTCAGCTGGTGGTAAAGCGTCTGGGATATGACACCCGGGTCACTGTCTTG